>NC_023759.2:10779837-12125774 GCF_000499845.2 Phaseolus vulgaris | reverse complement strand
TCGCATTGCCAGATGCAGTACGAGTCAAAGATGAATCTACACTATGGGAGGACCCTACTAAAGATGCCATTACTAACCTCAAAGGTAAACAAAAATTGGGAAATGAACTCAGGGATGAACTTGGCACTAGCAATGGACTCGGCACTCAGAACAAGCAGCGTAATCTTTGCAAGAGAAGAGAAAGTGTAAACCTTCAAACTCCTCAGCAAAGTGTTATTTATAGCCCACGAGATAGGAGAGAGATTTCCCTACCATTCGTTCAGCACCGTTGGATCTATCATAATCCAATGGCCAATACCACTCGGCATATGAAGCGACACAAATCTCCATCGTCAAAAGCATCTGATGAAACAGTGCAACGTGAAATGGAGGTTGTGCCAAACGTCACTTCTTGTCACGTCTCTGCTATGCATTTAAGGTTGCCACCTGTCATGCATTATCTTGAAATCTCCAGCCATTCTATACGACTCTTCGGGAATACATACCCTTGAGCCTAGGGGCAAGTGTACCGGTCGGACACTAGACGATCGAAGACACGAATTAATAATATAACACAATAAATACATGGCAAAGAGCGGTTATAACTGGCGTTGAATAAGTCAAAGAAACACCACGAAAGACACTCACGTGGTATCAGGAAGCCACTACACACGACCTAGTGACCACTATGTTGAAGATGGTTGCTGCCCCTTCAAGATTGTGTTTGATGAAGACTTATATGTAGTGTTTGATGAAGACAATATGTACTTCCATGTATTTGTGCTTTGCTTTAAGTGTGTCTTAGTTAGTGCTTAGGGTCTAAGAGTAGCTTTTTGCTGAGTAACTCACCTCATAACCACTGGCCATGTGTTAAGAACAAGCATAAGTTTTCTAAAACTGTTTTGCCACATGTTTTACACAAAAACACGTTTTACTGCATAAAAATAAATCTGTTCTTTCTAAATAAACAGATTCATTTCTTCACTGATGCCTTGGCTAAAGTCTTGTAAAAATTGGATTTGTGCATCAGGTATTTTGACTAAGTCTTCCTCTTTTCAAAACGAATGAGTTTCAAATAGTTAAATTTCTCTGTTTTCGTTTTGAAAAATAAATCTGTTCATCTGTAAATGAATAGATTCTTTTTTTGCCTCTGGTGCCATGTCAAGCTTAAACGTTTTTCAGTTTTATCTCAGCACCAGAATGGTTGACTAAGTCTCCTCACTTAACAGATTCTCTAACTGCTTTTGAAAATAAATCAGTTTATTTTATTTTCAATCTGTTCATTTTATAACAGCTTTAACTGTTTTTCAAAATTCTGTTATAAGCTGGCTTTCTATAAAATGCAAACTTGTTTCTGAGTTAAACAACGAATTAAAACAGTTCATACATTTGCAAAAAACAAGTTTTAAACAGCAGAGAGTTAAGTGTTTCAAGGATTAGCATTTGTTCTTCAAAGATTTCAAAAATCACAAAGTGCTCGTTCTTGGTTTGGTTCCAAAAGCTTGGTGTGAGGTGCAGCTACTGTTCTAGCAATCTTGCCTACTGGTTAAGGCAGATCTTTGTTACCTCAATCAGGTGTAGTCGTTTCACATCTTATTACTTGTAATAGTTTGGTTGAATCCTCTTCTTGATAGGTGTTCTTGGAGAGTGGATGTGTGTGTATGTGTGCTGAAATAGGTTTTTTCAGCAAGAGTACCTAAGTTCTTGTAGGTTTCAAGAACAGTGGGAAGTGTACTTGATTGTACTGTGTTAGTGAATTCCACCTGTTGTTGGTGAAGACTGGATGTAGCTCAGGTTGAGTGAACCAGTATAATGTTTGTGTTCATTCTCTCCCTCACTCTGCAATTTCGTTTCTGCATAATTGATAAAACAGCAAAGAAATAAATCTGTTCAATTGAAAATAAATCTGTTCTTTCTGGGCACTGAGCATACTGTTCTTGATTTCTGAAAAAGGTATTTGAATCTGATAAGAACATACATAATCTGCTAAAACTATTGGAACAGATTGACTGTGATAGGCTGTTCAAGAAATTGTCAATGCTATTAATTGAACCTTAAACAAATTGCTTAAAGTTGAAGCTTGCTGTTTTGTGATTCATTGTTCTTAATTTCTGGAAAATTTCTTGGCATCAAGAAGAACACTCATAGTCTGTTAAAAGTCACTGGAACAGCTTGTTTGCAAAGGTCACTCAATTAACTAGCAAACTATCAATTGAACCTTAATCACTTGCTTGAAATTAAGGCTTGCTGTTTTTGTGTTTCACTGTTTTTCAAATCTGATATCTGTGTGTGCTGCTGGAAATCCTCACTGCATAGTCTTGTGATTAGCTTTGCTTTATTAAAAGCGTTTCAAACAGAAAAACAGTGCTGAAATAAATCTGTTCATTTTCACATAAATCGATTTATTTTCTGTAAAACTGGGTTAAACACTGTTTCTGCGAAGAAGTTTAAAAGGTCAATTCACCCCCCCCTCTTGAACTTTGGCACTATTAAACCCAACAATTGGTATCAAGAGCTAGGACTTGTATTTTAATCAAGTTTGTTTGTAATAATGTCTGAGTTCAATGTGCTTTTTGCTGAAGGTTCTGCTGTTAATAGACAACCTATGTTCAATGGAATGAATTATGCATTTTGGAAAGTTAGAATGAGAATTTTTATGGAATCCATTGATGCATTAACTTGGAAGCTGTGGTCAATGGACCTTATGTGCCAATGCAGGTTGTCAAGGATGAACAAGTGGAAAAGCCAAGATCAGAATGGAATGAGACCGAAAGGAGGAAGGCTCAACATGATCTTGTGGCCAAGAACATCATAACCTCTGCATTGACAATGGATGAATTCTTCAGGATATCTCAATGTAAGTCAGCTAAGGAGATGTGGGAAGTCTTAGAAGTGACTCATGAAGGTACTGAAGATGTGAAAAGGTCAAGGAAACATGCACTCATCCAAGAATATGAGCTGTTCAGAATGCAACCCGAGGAGAGCATTGCTGATGTGCAGAAGAGATTCACCCACATTGTGAATCACCTCACTGGCTTGGGAAAAGAATTTGACAGAGAGGAGCTCAACACAAAGATATTGAAGTGTCTCGACAGAAGCTGGCAACCAAAGGTGACAGCTATCTCTGAAAGCCGTGATCTGTCAAAATTGGAAACTGCTGCATTATTTGGAAAGCTGATGGAGCATGAGCTAGAGCTTAAAAGACTTAAAGAGCAGGAAACAACAGAGAGAAAACCCAAAGGGCTTGCACTGAAAGCAACTGAATTGGATGAGATCAAGGAAGAAAAAGAAGATGCTGAAGATGATGATACAATCAGCCTTCTTACAAAAAGATTCAGCAAATTCCTGAGGAAGAAAAGCAAAAACAGGAACCAGCAGAAAAGAAGGTATCCTAAACCCAATGATTCAAATTCCTCTAAATATACTTGCTTTGGATGTGGCAAAACAGGGCATATCAAAACAGATTGTACAGACAATCAAACAAGGGACAAATCTGCCAGCAAGAAATTTGAAAGGAACAAAGGAAGAAGAGCCTACATCTCATGGGAGGAAAATGAAGTATCCTCAACTAGCAGTTCTTCAACAGAAGATGAGGAGAATAATTTGTGCTTCATGATGAAGGATGAGGAGTCAAGCTCTGAATCAGTAAGTAATTTTTCTGCTGATTCTGATAACTATGATGATTTGCTTGCTGCCTTCAAGGAAACACATGAGGAAGCCAATAGGCTAGCTGTAATATGCAATAAGCTGCAAAAGGTAAATAATGTGCTTGCACCTAAAGTAAAAACACTTGAGGAAGAATTGCATAAGGCCAAAACAGATTTGGTAAGCCTTGAACTGACTTGCTTGCATGCCTCTATTAAAAACTGTGAAAACTGCAAAAGATTGGAAAAACAAGTGGAATATTTGCTGAAAACTCTTTCCAATTTCACCAAGGGAAGAGAAAACCTTGAGTCTCTCCTTGGATCACAGAATGCTGTTTTCAATAAGAATGGACTTGGTTATACCCCTGGAAATACAACCAATGTCAAAAAGCTTTCAAGTTTTTTTGTTCCAGCAAAATCAGTTTTTTCAGTTTTTAACAGTGGCAAAAAGGCATCTCATGTAACCTGTTTTTACTGTATGAAATCTGGTCATACATCTAGGTCTTGCATTGCTAGAAGACATCTTGTGCCTAAGAACTTAGCTAAATGGCTACCAAAGAGAAGGTGTTAATCTGTGCTGGACCCTATACTGAAAAGGGTACCATTTGTATATTTTTTTCTGTTTTGCAGATTGGAAGCAAGAAGAACCAGTGGTACTTGGACAGTGGCTGTTCCAAGCATATGACTGGAGATCTTACAAAGTTCACCAGCTTAAAGCTCAAAGCAGAAGGACATGTGACCTATGGTGACAATAACCGAGGGAGAATTTGGGCAGAGGAACTGTTGGAACAGGAAATTCAACAACCATTGAGAATGTGCTGTATGTAGAAGGACTTAAGCATAGTCTTCTCAGCATAAGTCAGCTTTGTGACAAAGGATACAAAGTGAATTTTGAGTCAAGTGGCTGCACAATCTCAAGTAATTCATCTAGTAAGGCACTGTTTACTGGTAAGAGAGTGAATAACATTTACTTGTTGAATATCATGGAAACTAACTCTTCAAATGAGTGTTTGCTGTCCAGAAGTGATGAGTCTTGGTTGTGGCACAGGAGGTTAGCTCACATACACACAAATCACTTGAATAAATTGAAATCTAAAGATTTAGTTTCTGGTTTACCTAACATTAAATTTCAGGATAACAGGCTTTGTGATGCTTGTGTGAAAGATAAACAAATCAAATCCTCTTTCAAGTTAAAGGATATTGTCTCTACAAAAAATCCATTGGATGTGTTACACATGGACTTATTTGGTCCATCTAGAGTTGCTAGCTTGGCTGGAAATTTGTATGCTTTAGTTGTTGTGGATGATTACTCTAGATTTACATGGACTTTATTTCTTGCATATAAACATGATGCTTATTCTGCTTTTAAGAGATTAGCAAAAATTCTGCAAAATGAAAATGGTTGCTGCATTAAATCAATTCGAAGTGATCATGGGGGAGAGTTTCAAAATGCTAAGTTTGAGAGGTTCTGTGAGAAGCATGGGATAACTCATACCTTTTCAGCCCCTAGGACACCCCAACAAAATGGTGTAGTTGAAAGGAAAAATAGATCACTAGAGGAACTTGCTAGAACTATGTTAAATGAATCTAAGCTACCTAAGTATTTTTGGGCTGATGCTGTTTATACTGCAGGTTATGTCTTAAATAGGACCTTAATAAGACCAATTCTTAAGAAAACCCCATATGAACTGTATAAGGGCAGAAAACCTAGTGTGAGTCACCTTAGAGTATTTGGGTGTAAATGTTTTGTATTGAATAATGGCAAAGAAAATCTTGGTAAGTTTGATGCTAAATCTGATGAAGGTGTGCACATTGGTTATGCTTTGAATGGTCATGCATATAGAGTCTTCAATAAAAGGCTGCTTATAGTAGAAGAATCAATGCATGTTGTGTTTGATGAAACTGATCATAGTATATCTAAAGCTGCTGATGAACCTGACAGTAATGAATTTAAATCTGTTTTAAATCAAAATGAATCGATTCATTTTGATACTGCTGATACACATACTGTACAAGAATCTACTGCAGCTGCAGGTTTGCCAAAAGAGTGGAAAACCCCAAGAGACTTAACCCTTGATAATGTCATTGGGAACATTGAGAAAGGAGTGTCAACTAGAAAATCCTTGAACAATTTCTGTGAAGCAATGGCTTTTGTATCTCAAGTTGAACCCAAGAATTTGAAGGAAGCTCTCAAGGACAGTAACTGGATTTTAGCTATGCAAGAGGAACTGAATCAGTTTGCTCTTAATGAGGTCTGGACTCTTGTTCCTAGAATACCTGAGATGAATGTTATTGGAACAAAATGGGTATTTAGAAACAAAATGGATGAGCATGGAGTGATCACCAGAAACAAGGCTAGGCTTGTAGCTAAAGGGTACAATCAAGAAGAAGGAATAGACTATGATGAGACATATGCACCAGTGGCTCGGTTAGAAGCTGTTAGACTGCTGCTTGCCTTTTCATGCATCAAAGGGTTCAAGCTATTTCAAATGGACGTGAAGAGTGCCTTTCTAAATGGCTATATAAATGAAGAGGTATTTGTCTCACAACCACCAGGTTTTGAAGACCATCAACATCCAGAATATGTGTTCAAACTCCAAAAGGCTCTCTATGGACTCAAGCAAGCCCCTAGGCAATGGTATGAGAGGCTAAGTGATTTTCTAACCTCACAAGGCTATGACAGAGGCACATCAGATAAGACCTTGTTCATTAAGAAGAAAGGAGATGACTTAATTCTAGTCCAAGTATATGTGGATGACATCATTTTTGGATCAAACAATGGGGAATTGTGTGAAGCTTTCGTGAAGGTCATGAAGAGTGAGTTTGAAATGTCAATGATGGGTGAGTTGAACTATTTTCTAGGTTTGCAGGTCAAACAACTCAAGGATGGCATTTTCCTAAGTCAAGCTAAGTATTGCAAGGATCTGCTGAAGAAATTTGAAATGGACAAGTGTAAACCAATCAGCACACCCTTCTCAACAAGCTGTCATTTGGATCATGATGAAGCTGGAATTTCTGTTGATGAAACCAAATACAGAGGACTCATAGGATCACTGCTGTATCTTACTGCCAGCAGGCCAGATATAATGTTTGCAGTGTGCATGTGTGCAAGGTTTCAATCTGCTCCTAAAGAATCACACTACAATGCTGTCAAAAGGATTTTGAAGTATTTGCAAGGAACTAAAGAAGTTGGCTTGTGGTATCCAGGTAACATTTCATTAAGCTTAACTGGATATTCTGATTCAGATTTTGCAGGTTGCAAAATTGATAGGAAGAGCACAAGTGGAACCTGTCATTTGCTTGGATCAAGCTTGATCTCATGGCAATGCAAAAAGCAGGCTTGTGTAGCTCTTTCCACTGCTGAAGCAGAATACATTGCAGCAGGGAGTTGCTGTGCTCAAACTATATGGCTAAGACAGCAATTGAATGATTTTGGTATCTTACTCAACCATATACCTCTGCTGTGTGATAATACAAGTGCAATCAACTTAACCAAAAATCCTGTCATGCATTCAAGAACCAAACACATTGAAATAAGGCATCATTTTCTAAGGGAACACATATCTAATGGAACATGTGATATTAAGTTCATTGGTACTGATTTACAACTTGCTGATTTGTTCACAAAACCATTAGCCAAAGATAGGTTTAATTTTCTGCTTAATGAATTGGGTATTATAAATGTCAATTGTACCTAGCAGTGAAAAATTAAATCTGTTTATTCGCAATTAAATGTGTTTATTTTCTGCACTGATACGCATTGATGACTAGGAAAGAGAAATTCTGATCTTTGACTGCTTGACTGAGTTAGTGGGCATTAACCTCTGTACCTTTGACGGTTTTGGTCATGGTTATGTAATCGATTTGATGGTTTGGGTGCTCAATAAGAATTTGAGTGTATGCATCGTGACCCTAAAGATTTGGTGCATATTTTCAAAGATTCTCTGCACAATATTCAGAAGCATAATATCTTCATGCATATCCACTCATAACTGCCATATCAATCCATTTATTCTGCTATAAATCTGTGTGAATACTTGCTACCCACATTGGCCATTCTCTTTCTATTCTCACCTTTTGAAATCAAGAAAAGAATTCAGGTTACCATGGCTTTGTCTTCAAGACAAAAACAGAAAGGCAAGGGAAAGCAAACCACTTCTCAAGGTGTGTTAGAAGGATGGTTCGCTGGAAATGAAGAAGGCATCAATGCCTACATTCATGAAACAAGCAGGAAGCAGATCAACATACCCAAGGTGCTGGATTTCAACTGGCTGAAATCTGAAAAACTGGTAGAAACAAGGGCTGTGTTGAAGCACCAGAAACTGAAAAAGATGCTGGAATTAACAAGTAATGTCTATCCTGACTTGGTTAAGGTGTTTTATACTAACCTCACATTGGATGGGAAGAATGTTGTCTCTTATGTGAAAGGGACAAAGATGAAGATCACAAGTGAGGTGTGGAATTCTGTGGCTGGAATAAAATATGCTGGACTGAAAGTAGGGAAAGGAAATACCAGTGGAATTTCAGAATTCAACAAGCTGCAATATTACAAAAGTTGCATGAGGAATCCTACAGAAAGCATAAACAGATTCCATGCAGGGCATTTGAACCTCACTCCACGTCTAGTTGCATACATCATAGCTTGGCAACTGATTCCTAGAGGAACAAACCATGCTGTCTTACATGAAGAGGATCTCATTCTCCTATATTGCATCATGAACCAGATTAAGGTAAACTGGGTGTTCATTGTCAATGAACACATGCTCAAGTCAAAAAGGTTGGCTGATTACAGATTTCCCTATGCTATTCTTGTTTCCAAATTAATTGATTACTTTGGTATTGATGTTACAAATGAGAGAAATGACCCTATCAAAGCTGTAAGTGAGATTGATACTTCAACTCTCACCAAAATGGGTTTTCACAAAATTGAAAACAAGTGGGTGGTTCTCAAGGAGAAGGACACTCAAGCAGAACATGAGGATGAGGATGAAGCTATTCCTATGGATGATGACTCACCTGCTGCCCAATCTGAACATGAGGAAGTTGCTGCAAATGCCATAGTTGCTTATCAAAGTCCAGAATACCGTGGAGAACCAATGTCTATGTTTGAGAGGCAAGTGCTGTACCGTCTTGATGTCATGTCTGCAGAACAAAGGGCACACTTTGAGACTACTCATGCAAGGTTCCAACACCTTGATCATCAGATTGAAGGAGTTCAGGCACAGCTTGCAGAACTTTACTACAAGGATCAGTAGTTTTTCTGCTTTTAATGCTTTCTTTATCAGTTTTCAAGTTTATGTAATGTTGAACAATTTGGTTTTCTGGTTCTGAACTATTATGGTTATAATTTCTGCTTTATACCCCTGTATTCCATATGCTTATATGCTGTTTGATGAATCCAAAGGGGGAGAAAAAGCTCACCATGCTAGGTGATGCTAGCTGAAACAGGGAGTTAATTCTGCACCTTTAAACAAATTCTGCATGTTATGCAATATTGCTATTTTCTGGTTTAAAGTCTGGTGCAGTGCAGGTACTTAAAGCAACAATGCTATGAGGTTAGCTATGGGGATTTGTCTCCATCAAACAGGGGGAGATTGTTGAAGATGGTTGCTGCCTCTTCAAGATTGTGTTTGATGAAGACTTGTATGTAGTGTTTGATGAAGACAATTATGTACTTTCCATGTATTTGTGCTTTGCTTTAAGTGTGTCTTAGTTAGTGCTTAGAGGTTGTCTAAGAGTAGCTTTTTGCTGAGTAACTCACCTCATAACCACTGGCCATGTGTTAAGAACAAGCATAAGTTTTCTAAAACTGTTTTGCACATGTTTTACACAAAAACACGTTTTACTGCATAAAAATAAATCTGTTCTTTTCTAAATAAACAGATTCATTTTCTTCACTGATGCCTTGGCTAAAGTCTTGTAAAAATTGGATTTTGTGCATCAGGTATTTTGACTAAGTCTTCCTCTTTTCAAAACGAATGAGTTTCAAATAGTTAAATTTTCTCTGTTTTCGTTTTGAAAAATAAATCTGTTCATCTGTAAATGAATAGATTCTTTTTTGCCTCTGGTGCCATGTCAAGCTTAAACGTTTTTCAGTTTTATCTCAGCACCAGAATGGTTGACTAAGTCTCCTCACTTAACAGATTCTCTAACTGCTTTTGAAAATAAATCAGTTTATTTTATTTTCAATCTGTTCATTTTATAACAGCTTTAACTGTTTTTCAAAATTCTGTTATAAGCTGGCTTTCTATAAAATGCAAACTTGTTTCTGAGTTAAACAACGAATTAAAACAGTTCATACATTTGCAAAAAACAAGTTTTAAACAGCAGAGAGTTAAGTGTTTTCAAGGATTAGCATTTGTTCTTCAAAGATTTCAAAAATCACAAAGTGCTCGTTCTTGGTTTGGTTCCAAAAGCTTGGTGTGAGGTGCAGCTACTGTTCTAGCAATCTTGCCTACTGGGTTAAGGCAGATCTTTGTTACCTCAATCAGGTGTAGTCGTTTCACATCTTATTACTTGTAATAGTTTGGTTGAATCCTCTTCTTGATAGGTGTTCTTGGAGAGTGGATGTGTGTGTATGTGTGCTGAAATAGGTTTTTTCAGCAAGAGTACCTAAGTTCTTGTAGGTTTCAAGAACAGTGGGAAGTGTACTTGATTGTACTGTGTGTTAGTGAATTCCACCTGTTGTTGGTGAAGACTGGATGTAGCTCAGGTTGAGTGAACCAGTATAATTGTTTGTGTTCATTCTCTCCCTCACTCTGCAATTTCGTTTCTGCATAATTGATAAAACAGCAAAGAAATAAATCTGTTCAATTGAAAATAAATCTGTTCTTTCTGGGCACTGAGCATACTGTTCTTGATTTCTGAAAAAGGTATTTGAATCTGATAAGAACATACATAATCTGCTAAAACTATTGGAACAGATTGACTGTGATAGGCTGTTCAAGAAATTGTCAATGCTATTAATTGAACCTTAAACAAATTGCTTAAAGTTGAAGCTTGCTGTTTTGTGATTCATTGTTCTTAATTTCTGGAAAATTTCTTGGCATCAAGAAGAACACTCATAGTCTGTTAAAAGTCACTGGAACAGCTTGTTTGCAAAGGTCACTCAATTAACTAGCAAACTATCAATTGAACCTTAATCACTTGCTTGAAATTAAGGCTTGCTGTTTTTGTGTTTCACTGTTTTTCAAATCTGATATCTGTGTGTGCTGCTGGAAATCCTCACTGCATAGTCTTGTGATTAGCTTTGCTTTATTAAAAGCGTTTCAAACAGAAAAACAGTGCTGAAATAAATCTGTTCATTTTCACATAAATCGATTTATTTTCTGTAAAACTGGGTTAAACACTGTTTCTGCGAAGAAGTTTTAAAAGGTCAATTCACCCCCCCCTCTTGAACTTTGGCACTATTAAACCCAACAGTAAGCACCTTTATTTATAGCCTAAGAGGTGCTGAAATGAAGAGCTAATTAAATTCAAAATTCCCCCCAAATGACATAAAAGTGGCGCCAATCCTAGAGCATGAGGAAGGTGTGACTTCCTCTCTTAGTTTGGCACCTCCCTATTACGCCTACACCCCTCTACTAAGCTCACACCCCCCAAGCTCCCTACTATTTTCCTAAACTAAAGACCTAAAGATGCTTTTACAAAAGAGGTTTCTTATGTTTCCCTCTAAGCACCTTCAAACAAAGATATTACAAAAAGAGAGAACAACCTCCCATTATTTCCTAATGCTTTGAATTGACTTCTTGTAAGCCTTTGAGGTGGGCTACCAACTCCATGAGCGTCTAGCACTTGAGCCTCTTCCTCTTCTTGTCCTTGAGTATTGGCCTCCATTTGGTCTTGAACTTGATCTCCATGAGAAACTAATTTGGAATTTTAAGATTTTGTTCTATTTAATATATTTGTATTAAAACACTACTATAATAGCAAGCAATACATTTATAAAAAGCTATATAATAAGATAACATGAGAAAAGTAAGAAACTTAAAAAATGTTCTTAAATAATAAATATAATATAAATAATAAATAATAACTATGATAATTTTCTAACATATTATCCGGATAATTTTTGTGATATAGTCAAGACACAGTAGATTATTGCAAATAATTAAATAAAAAGATTCAAAATAAAAAATATTTTGCAAATTATAACTAAATTAATTTAGTTTAGTAAATTTTAGTTTAAATATAAAGATTCTAAAAAAAATTAAAGATTATATTTATTTTATAAACATTGGATCAATAGCTAATAACTGTTTTATGAAAAATAATTATTATAAATAATTGTGAAAATATTTCTATACATTCATAGAAGTATATATGGTAATATTAGTTTGGTAAAAAAAATTACTCCAAATATTTAATCTATCTTTTTTCCTAATTTATTATTTAAATTTTATTTTACCATCTAATATTTTTTTAGGTTGATAGTGTAAACATTATCCTATGAAATGACCTAAAATTCACAAATGATTATTTCAATATATTTATACACAAATTTATGTTTCATATTTATTCTCATTCTTTAGTCATAATGCCATTGATTTTTACACTTCACATTAAAATTAGTTAAATTGATGTTGTCGTTGGTAAAAGATAGATATAAAAGTCTCTTTGGTTAACACTTGTTATTTTTTTTTTTGCGTTTATAAGGTTTGTATGTTGTATTTTTAACATCAAGCTACATAAAAAAAGTATTTCTTTTCTTTTTTATTTTTCTTCTCTCTCTTTATCCTTTACATGTTATATCAAAAAAGAAAAAAAAGTATCAATGAATATTTGTTAGAAATTAAGCTGAAAATTGATATTTCTATTTTCTCTCGACTTGATCCACTTGATCCATATGGTGTTGATGATATTGGAGTTCTTTTGTGATGGAGGACCATTCGGAAGGACACATATTGAACCTTCAACTAGGGTCATGACTAGAAGAATGGAAGAAGAAGACGAAGTTCAAAAAACTCTATTTTTATGGAGAATTAATTTTTAACTTTTCTTCCAAATTTTCTAGTCTTATAAATTTGTACAAAGTAGTATAGGCTTTATTTTTTGCTTGTATTTCAGCCATTATCTTGGACCATGTTTTAGGCCAATTAGAGTAGGATGTAAATAGAAAAAGAAAGAGTCTAGCTAGAGTTACAATTGGGTCTCTTTGGACTCAATGAAACTCTAGACCATAGTTTTAGGGTTAAAGCTTGCACTTTGGCTACCCATAAACACTATAAATATAAGTGTTAGCCCCTTTGTAAATGAGATTTGAATTGATAATGAAAAGCTGCCCAACTTGCTAGTTCATTTGTCTTCAAATTCTCACTCTCAAGTTTGCACTTCTATTAGTGTTTTGCTTGAATCTTCTTAGGAGTTAGTCTAACCTCTCTTAAGCTTCATCATCATTATCTATACACCAATACTTCATAGTTTCTTTCACTCATTTTAGCCACCTAATCTCTCCAAATTCCGCACCCCAAAATATAAAACAAAAGCCTCATATCAATGCAAGCTAGGATTGCATCATTTTGTCTACCAAAAAGAGCTATTTGAGAAAAGAAAGTGTGTTGAGATCCCCTTGATTCATGCCAATATTGCTTCAGGCCCTTCATAGTGGCAGTATTCCAACTCTATACGTGGTCATGGTGACTCCATAAGCAAATTAAGAGGTAACAAATTCTATACTAGAGAGGTCAAGGAATGCTCATGAAAATTTTGAGAATAAAAGAAATAACATATTCAATTGGAATCTCATTGCTCCTAAAAACTGGAGTCAAGATATGAAGGATGACTAAGTTTCTCTTGAAAGAAATTGTACTTGGAGTTTGGTGGACTTGCCCCTTGGTTGAGGACTATTGTTTGTAAGTGGTTTTTAAAATGCAGTATAATGTTGATAGAAACTTATGATATGCAAGAGTTGTAGGAAAGAGATACAATCACAGAGAAGGATTTCATTTTCATGACACTTTTTGTCTTATTCTTAAACCAACTACCATACTAGTTGTTCTTAACTTATCTTTGGATAAACAGTGGCACATTCTTCAAATGGAAGTAAACAATGTTTTTGTTTTGCATGGTGAACTGAAAGAAGCGTCTCTTAGTTTTAATTCTATAAACAAAGGAAAAATTTGGAAGTTACACAAGGCTTTGTATGGATTGAAACAGGTGCTTAGATTTTGGTTTTATAACCTTAATCCTACTCTTCTTCAATTGGATTTTCCTGTTGCAAGAGTGATACTTCTCTTTTCATTAGGCTCGCTCTTACCTCCATGTTACTCGTGTTATATATGTTGATGACATTATAATCACTTGCAACTCCAAGTCTGAGGTATCTTCTTTAAAAGACATTTGCATTCAAATTTTAGTCTCAAGGATCTTGGCCTTTTCATTATTTCCTTGGAATAGAGGTTAATGGGGGTGAAGTTATACTTGGCTCTAGAAGCAAACGGGGGGGGGGGGGGGGGGGGGGGGGGGAGGGGTGAATAGAGCCTGAATTTAATTTAGCTACCGATGTCGAACTCATCCATCAAGCCTTCAAGAAAAATGTTGATCTTTTCGTGTGGATGGCTGCTGACGTCCCAGGCGTCAATCCCGAGATCATCACCCATCGAATTTCAGTATACAAAGAAGCGCGTCCGGTCGCGCAGAAGAAGAGAAACCACGGTGAAGAAAAGAGACTCGCGACCAGAGTCAATGTCGAAAAACTCCTTAAGGTTGGGTTCATCCGTGAGACCCAGTACTCTACCTGGCAAATGTGTGTCGACTATAAAGATCTAAACAAGGCATGCCCTAAAGACTCATACCCACTGCCTAACATCGACCGGCTCGTTGATGGAGCGGCAGGGCACAAGGTATTGAGTTTCCTAGACGCTTATTCTAGCTACAATCAGATAAGCATGCACCCCAGGGACAAAGAGAAAACAGCCTTCACGACCGACGATGCAAACTACTTCTACGAAGTAATGTTGTTCGGCCTGAAGAACGCGAGGGCAACGTATTAGAGGTTGATGGACAAAATTTTCAAGGGAATGATCGGCAAAAGCGTGGAGGTCTACGTGGACGATATCGTTGTCAAATCTGACTCGTGCGGCCAACACGTTAGGGACTTGCAGGAAGTCTTTGATGCTCTTCGGGGTTGAAGGGGGCAAGTTTCTGGGATTCATGCTGACTCACATAGGAATTGAGGTCAACCCTGACAAATGCAAGGCGATAACTGAGATGAGAAGCCCAAAAAATCTGAAGGAAATTTAGCAGCTACTCGACCGGTTGACAGCATTGTCTAGGTTCGTCCCCCGCCTAGCCGAACGAATGAGACCCATGGCACAAATGCTTCGCAAAACTGCAAAGTTCAGCTGGAATGAAGCATGTGAAAGCATTTTCACCCAGCTCAAGGAATTTTTCTCATCACCGGCCGTCATTCAGAAGGCAAGACCCGATCTGCCGATCGTGGTCTACCTAGTCGTATTAGAAGGGCGATCGGTGCCGCCCTCATGCAGGACATCAACAATGAAGAACGTCCAGTGTACTTTGTCAGCTGCACACTCTACGCGGCCGAAACAAGGTACTAGATGATAGAGAAGGTGGCACTAGCACTGGTCCTAACGGCGAGGAGGATGCAACCATACTTCCAAAATCACACCATCACCGTAAAGACCAACTATCCCGTATATAAAATACTGTATAAATCCGATCTTGCAAGACGAATGATAGGATGGTCGGTCGAACTCTCAGAATTCGACATTCGGTACGAACCGAGAGGCGCCATCAAATCCCAGTATTTGGCGGACTTCTCGACAGAGCTGCCACCACAGCCTGACGCCCCTACGACATGGACGATATATGTTGATGGGTTATCCAATAAAACCTCCTGCGACGCAGGTGTAGTCCTGGAGGAATCGGGCGACCTGCTGATTGAGCAAGCACTGCAGTTTGCCTTCAAGGCAACAAAACAACCAGGTCAAATATGAAGTCATCTTGGCTGGCCTCAGTTTAGCTCATGACCTAGGGGGTGCGAGGTCACATATAAAAGCGACTCCCAACTGGTAGTCGGCCAAGTCATAGGCGAATTCGAGGTGAGGGAGCCCCTCCTCCAGCACTATTACCATACGATCAGCAACTCCGTTGCCAAATTTGGTAAAGTCACTATTGAACATATACCCCGACAAGACAACGAACAGGCAGACGCGTTGTCTTACCTTGCATCCACTAAGAAGCAAAGCCACCACCGGTCGATTATTCAGATCCATTTGAAGCAACCGAGCGTAGGAGAGGTCGAATGCCTGGCCATCACCGAAGTCGATACTTGGATGAGTCCAATCATCCAATATCTAGAGCATGGAACCTGCAAACCAGGCAGTGAGAAAGCAATTAAACTACAATGCGCCCGTACACCATGATCGGCCAAGATCTATACCGAAGGGGGTATTCAACGCTGCTCCTAAAATGCCTCACCAAGGAGCAAGCTCAATATGTATTGCAAGAGATTCACGATGGAGCGTACGTCATTATCTACAGTACTCTGACACCCGAGTGCTAACACCCCGACTGACTTGAGCGTTGGAGTGCCTTCTGCACGTACCATCCCGCCTGTGGAGTCAGACGACCGAGAGAAGGAAGGTGAAGCAGGAAGCTTGGAGCATCAGCGACCGACCGAAGGTATAGGTTGGAAAATCGTTCTCTAGGTCCCAAATCCGTTCGAGAACAATTTGTATATAGTTCAATTGTGAAGTGGCCATTAATAATATTTTGATAAATAAATTAAGTGGCCATTAATAATATTTTGATAAAAAATTTATTTATAAATCTATTTTATACTCTTTCAACTACATATTAAATACATTATTTATTTTTAAAATGTGCATATCCTTGTAATTAAAAAAATATCAATGGCTTTAAAATATCTTTATACAAATAACCTTTCTAATTTCCTATCATTCTTAATCTACCTTCTTTTATCTCCATCTTTAAATTAAATTCCAATTGTTTTCTTTAAAATAAATTATCAAAACTTAAATAATTTATAGTACACTAAAATATAATGGTTATTCTTCATTATACTTGTTTATTATAATATTAATTATATAAAACACATACACTCTAATATAATACATTATTTTAAATACATTTTTTATTAAAATTTATTCAAAAATCACAAAAATTGGATATATAACTAATGTATCTATTTCCTTGTAACGCTGTAAACATTTTTCATATATATTAAGAACCATAGATTGCCATTTTTTGTTTTTTTTTTTTTTGAAATAGGTTCACTTCTTAATACATGCACTATTTTTATTAATACTGATAAAATTGTTAATTTAGGAACCAATTAAAAATGAAAAGTAATGTTTGATTAAAAATTTAAAACATTAATCAATTTAATTAAAAACTACTGTTATCATGGGATGCAGTGAGTAAATTTTAATCAATCACGAAAAATAGGTTAGAGAGTGTATTTCTATTCTTCATCCCATAAAAAATGTGACATAATTCGTAAATTTTATTAATTTCTTTTTCTTACAAGACATAAATTTTCAGACTTTTCCAGCACAAAATTTCTGCAAGTCATGAGTAAAGTTATTTGTATACAAGTTACAACAACTACTTTTTCAGGTTCCTTCTCTTGCAGATAACCTTTAGTTAAAATTGGTTCTAAACAAGGAATAGATATGCCTGTGAATTGTGTAAGCTAAAACTGTATTACAAGATATGACTCAGTTATGACAGAAGGAGCAGTTTTTTTGGTGTTGCTAATTCAGATTAATGGGTCAGAAATTATATATATTTTTCATTAAAAGTTATTGGGATGTGCTTCTAATATTAAATGTCAAAATTAATAAGAAAAATTAACAAAATCATTTTGAGTTTGGTACTTGATCTATAGCCATTTGTGGGAGATCATAACCACAAAAAGTCCAAATATTAGATGCTGCAGTGCTGTTGAAACCATAAATAATCAGAGAGAAACTTCAGCATTCAGAGACTCATCTATCAAATTCTTCCTGGACAAAAAGAAAATCCTAGTGTGCTTTTGAATATGGAATTCAACATTTATAACTGAGTGTAATTAATTGGAGTAACATGGCAATTTTATAGAGTGGAAATCAATGATAAAAATTTGAAATATGTTACAAATTTAGCAGTGGATAGGAATGGAAAAAAGACAGGGATGAGCCATTCTGTTTTCTCAGCATAAAATGGTTTATTTACCACATTTCTTTGGATCTATCTTTCAGTCACCACAGGCACCTTTTCATATTCTTCTTTGCCCTTAATTCTCCAAGACATAATGATACAACCACCAAACCGTTGTTGCAAATGGATGATTACAGCAAACAAAAGGCTTACCAAAGGAATGATTATATCCCAAGCAGTGGAGTAATAGTCTGCAATCTCATCCTCGTATAAGGATGAGCCGTCCACATATACAAGAGCCTCAAAGAGATCATATGCATGGGGAATTACTTTAACCAAACTGATTCCATAGTAAAATGAACAAGAAAGAGCATTCCCCTTGGAATTCCTGACAAATTTAGCAAAATTTGAGGCAAGAGAAAGCCATCGAGTACCAAACCTGAATAAGATTTCAAGTTCTCCCAAAAGGTATGAAGTTGTGAATGACCAGAAGAAGACACTACATCACCATGCAAGGTATTGTTTTGGTGTACAAGAAATGTAATCAATAACCCTGCTGCATGTAAGGTAAAAATGACATAGAAAACCCTCTTCTCAGCCATCCAAAGGTCCATTTGTTTCGTATCATCCTTTCTTGCTGACCATATTAGCTGCAAGAGACGGAGTTGCAACAAGAAACCCACCATTACAATTAGCCGTACAGAAATTTCCTTTACTTCAAGCAATTCATTTCCGAGCAAAATGCTTTTCTTGCCATGATTTTGTGCAAAAAGGGCTTCAAAGTTCAGAACAAGGGGTACCATATTTCCCAAAGTAAGAATCAATAACATGACAAAGGAGATTAAGGAAACCATATCAGGATTTCTTTTCACGTGGTAGAGTTGCAAACCCACAAAAACACATGCTAGTGTGGTGCAAACTAGAATCATTATGACCTCCATATCTACTTTTTTTAAGGTTCGTGATGCTTCGGCGGTGTAAAATGCAGCTGAATTCACATCCAACTGTTTGAAGTAGAGAGGATCTGAATTTTCTCGTGTGCTTACTATACTTCCTTTAATGTAATCTCCATTTTTGTTTGTATCAAGTGGAGGGAACTGAAACTTGACTATAATCTCACAATCCAGAGAAGTTTTTGATGGTATTTCGTTCTTTGAGCCAAGATTTCTGCAACCTACCATACATAAGCTTCCAGCTTCAGCATCATAAATTCCCTCGGCTGAAACATTCACAGCCTCAGTTACATTTGTTGTTGTGTTTAACATAGACTTCTGTGCACCTAACCTGGCATTAGGTAGTAGATTCATGCTAATTTTGTAGCTAACATTGTACAAGCCAGTGCTGCTAGAATTTGGAGAATTAGATGGGGGTGTAGAACTGGAAGAAGGAAAGGTTCCGTCTGAGTTCAACTGTTGGATCTGGTCATTGACAACCAATGGAACAGAATAACCTCATGCCACTCTCCTCTTAGAGATTCTAACTGACATGTCAAATCTCATGTCCGCAGAATAAACATCTGGATACCTCGCTCCCTTGCTCTTCTGAGGTTCTTGTCTTGGGCACATCTTCCTCACTCTGAGACCTTAGAAGGCTTGGCCAAGACAATCAAGACCATTAGGATATGGCCAATGGCCGACCCATGTCATGATGATTTGGCCGATAGCCGACCCCATTACAGTTAACGCTCAAAGCAATATCAGTGAAGTTAATCTATCATTAAGAATTAGGTAATACGACCCTAAGCGACATCCACCTCGATAAACGGGCCCAACAAGGTAGGCCCATTAGAATAATATAAATAGCACGCATCCCAAGGAGTAAGGTATGTCATTTATTATTGTTCACCTACCTTAGAGCTGACCACCCGTTTTACTGACTTGAGCGTCGGAGTGCCTTCGCAGGTACCCCACCATCCGGTGTTCAGCCGAGGCCGAGTGCCGAAGGAGAAGTAGGAGGACGAGAAAAATCCCAGCTCACCATCCAGTCACCTGACCGATCGAAGGAAGGAGAAGAAGACTTCAATAGTTCTTTAGGTCCCATCTCCCTAGCAGGAACAATTGACGCCCACCGTGGGGCCGAGGGAAACTAGCTGAAGGAAAAGAGTAGATGGTCTCAACAAGAAGCATGGAAAGGATGACTGAAGCCGACCAAACAATGCTGCTGCTGTCTCTCTAGAGGGAGATGGCCGAGATGAAAAGAAGAGCTGAGGAGACTGCTCAGAAAAACGAGCAAGAGCTGCAAGTTCTCCGCAGGGAGAACGATGAGATGAAGAAGAAGCTGGGAGAGGGAGGACCCTCTATCCTACCGACAAATGTCGTCGACAAGTCCTACACCTCGCCACCCAACCCGGATGTGGCCGAGGGGACGAGAGGCCGACCCCCTCCTCGAGAAACCGAGATGGGCGACGAGTCGTGCCTAATCAGGTCCACCCGGACGACCCTGACGCCCGACCCGAGCTGCCGACATCCCTTTACAAACAACATCATCGAAGTCCCACTACCTGAGAAGTGGAAAGGTTTTAACCGAGACCGATATGACGGGTCGACCGACCCGGACGAGCATATGGACGCCTACACCACCCATATGAGTCTCTACACCTCGGACGACGCCATCTTATGTCGGGTGTTCCCCACATCCTTGAAGGAAGCAGCCCTGAGTTGGTTCACTAAGCTCTTACCCAACTCCATCGATAGTTTTGCCACGCTCGTCGCAAAGTTTGAAACTCAGTTCGCGACCAGCCGGCCGCACCATCTGACCTCCATCGCTCTGGTAGGCATCCGCCAGGAGAAGGGAGAGTCGCTGAGAACCTTCGTGGATAGGTTCAGTAAAGTGGCGATGAGCATCCGGAATCTGAGTCCGGACGTCGCCATGCACCACATGCTGACGGCCCTGCGTCCGGGGCCCTTTGCCGACAACCTGTGCATGCTGCCGGCCGACAGCCTGGACGAACTGAGAAAGAGAGTTGCTAAGTACATGCAGCTCGAGGAGTTAAGAGAGTTCCGCAACCAGGCCCGTGCCGAGGCCGGCGGAGAGAGGAAGGAAGAGAAGGACCGCCAGGCTCGGCCGATACAAAGAGCTGACCGGTGACGGGAGAACCGAGACCGACCAATTCGGTTCTCGAGATAGTCACGTGTTCCGCTGAGCACGCCTCACATAGTCACGTGCAAGACACGTCATCACACCCGATAACCTGGTCGGTACAACTAACAAATATAGTATAGATTTTTGGGAAGGAATAAATTACGGACAAATATATTCTAGAATTTTCTAAAGGATTTCTTTGTGAAATTATTATATTAAGTAAGTCTTTTTGAACTAACCAAGACTTATTTTTGTAACTTTCAACTACGCAAGAGACATTTACAAAACTACAAATTTCTAAAACCAAAAGTCCAGTTTATAAATACATTTTTTTTCTTAAAAGAATTATATTATGTCTTACAAATATATATTAGAAATTATAAAAATCATATTTAAAACATTTTTTTTTTATCTTAAACTGAAAATTTAAAAAATTAAGTTTATGATTTTTTTTAATTGAAAGTAGTATTTTGAAACATGATTAATCCATGTTTAGAATTTAAAAATAAAACTATTTTAATAATTAAAAAAAATTACACCAGTAACCTAGAAAAAAAAAACTCTGAAACACATACCAGTCCCTGTATTTCTTTTTCTTAAGCTATTATTTATCAAACAAAATGAAAGAAACCTTCTCTTCTACTGTTTCACAAATCACCGTTTATCCAATCACCGCCGAATTGAAATCATTGGACCGAAATCAGACTGCTCATATTTTAATTCACGTTTTAAATTTGTTTCGGACATGCAAGCAATACCAGGCGTGCGATGTTTATATTAGCCTTTTATTAAATCCTTTAAATTTTCTATAGTAATGACATATTTTATCAATAATATTTTACAATTTTTTCAATTTATCATTAAATTTTTAAGTTTTAGAATTTTAGTATTTGAATATCAAAATCATACATATTTTACTTTTCTAAATTATTGATTCTCAAATTACTAACTGATCCTGCCTGTTGACCAGAACGCAAGAGTCTTGCCTCGTCAAATTTGGATCGACTTTGCACCGTGCTAGCTTCCGTCCTTCGCCTTGATTCACCTCAAGAACCTGCAAAAGACAGAACGGCGCCGCTGCGGCCGATCGCGCTCCGACGCCCAAGTCAGCGACTGAACCACCAAAATACTATGAGAAACTAAGAACTTCAGGAACCGTGCAATATTCTCTCTCAGCGTACTCAAGTTCTCGCAAGCGTAAAGAAGTATTTTAAAATGCGCGTACCTCAAAAGTTCGTTAGGATCCCTTATATACCTGTGCGCTTTCTCTCTCCTGACAGTTACACATCTGGACACGTGGCTCGCATCCAGCTGTACACGTGTCACCATCTGGAGCATCCTTGACTTGAGCGTCACCTCTTACTCTTCAGGCTGTTCGACTAAGTTACTTATGCAGGAAGCAACTCAGCGTGTAGCTGCCTTGGAGCGCGATCTCTTCTGTGTGGCGAGTACGGGTGTCTTCATACACACCTTCCCTGTGGTCTCACCGGCCGCCATTATACTCTACTTTACTTACTTCACTGTGCAAGCTCGGGTAAGCTGTTCCCTGACCTCAACCTCTGGCCAGCTAGGGAATGACCATCTGACAACTTCATCCTTTGCTTCGAAAGCCTGGAACAAGCTTTCCTGATCCTTCGGCAATGTCCTCCTCTCGGCGATCTCTGATCGCCTTGTCGCCTGGGTTCACACCCGGCGACTACGACACAAACCTGGTGACCGCCGGTTTAGGTATGCTAGAGATCGGGGCACGCCAACTTAACGACTGGCGATCACACGAACCCCCCGACGTCCTTCACTTCTGCCAGCCAGGTGTCCCGTTCAACACGCCTATACTATTGCTTGCTGCCACGTCATCTACTCCGACTACCTAGGCGGTACACAAGCCCCCCAGTCTTAAGCGAAGACTTGTCCAGCGAAAAGACTAAGAGGTCACGTCACTGCCGATCTACGTGGCGCTGGCACGAAATTCCAGACGTTCGTACCCTTTGCTTTTCTGACGCTCCACAAAACCCTTTTTTCCAATCGCTCGACACGTGGCTTCATCAACGGTCATCTTCAGTTGTCGTTTGCGCTTCCAAAAATGTTTGAAAAACCCTTAAACCCCTTCATCTCCACTGTTTCATCATCTCTCTGCATTCTCAAAACGCTCTGAGTTTTCTCTGCAAACCCACGACGCTCCTCAACTCTCTCAATCTCCAACTCCCTTCAACGCTCATCTGATCATCGAAAGGTACCTCTTTTACTTCCTTTGTTGATATTTGCCGAATTTTAACCGATTCACATCATCCATTATCTGTCTGGCGCATACGCTGTGGGTTGTTTCCTCCTCTTCTTCCTTCTCGTAACTTAGGGCTTCGTCTTCCATTACATTCGTCACAACGAACTCCCGTTTGTTCATTCTCCATTCTTCGTCCACAATCGAGTCGTTCTCTGTAACCTTTGTTCATCCTTTTTCCTTTTTCCTTTGCAGTTCTTGCGATGGCTCGCACGAAAACCACCGCGAACCCTCCTCCTTCATCGCGAAACCCTCCACCCCAAGCGCATAACCTACCACGAGCATCTGGTGCTCCTCCTACCCAGGCTGAGAGGCCTGCAGCTTCTCACTCCAATCTTGCTCAGGCAACTCCACCAGTCGCCGGAGGAGCCCCCGTTGCCACACAAGACTACAAGAAGCTTTACCCGTGGGCCACCTCAGCTCTGTTGAAAGAAATCTCTTCCATAAACACAGAGTTGGGCGTGCATCGACTAAGAAAAGGGGACCAATCTGAGCTTTCATTCCATAAGGAGCACGACAGCAAAATGGTCGTGCTGCCCTGCCGCCTGGATGAACCAATCTATGCTGACGATAAAGCAAACAACGACGAGTTGTTCTGCTTCCTCTACGCAACATTCTTCAAGAAGGTGAAGGGCGTTCGTAAGGGCGTTTCAGATCATGTGCGCACACCTGAGATTGCCAGCCTCAGTCGACGTTTTCCTCTTCCTTTTCAAGGCTAAGAATCCAGTAGACCGCCTCTGGATTAGCCTGAACAGTATTGCTGGGAGGTCAATCCTCTCCATCTTCCAGCAATCTTACAAAGATTGGAAAGGAAAATTCGTGAAGGTGTGCGCCAACGTCCAAGATCCTTCCCTGCTCGACGGCTTCCACTTGTACTGGGTACACAAGGGGAGCAAAGACGCCAAAGAGAGCTTTAGGAGGCCCAGAAGTCCTGACTCCATGGGCGAGCTAGACAGAGATCTATGCCTCTTCTGGAAGAGAGTAGCAGCCGCCAACATTACCTTTCCCACTTCCTCAATAATCTCCTTCGAGTACCTCGAAGGCCAACTTGAAGCCCATATAGGTTAGCTTTTATCTCACTACTTAGGTTTTGTTTTACGTTGGGACTGATTTTACATCTCTGTTATCCGCCATTGGGCGTCCTGCTTGTTGCATACTGGTCTTGGCTTTAAGTTCATGTGCTACCTGTTTGCATCATTCGCACATATACTCGTGTATCTTGCCTTTGCTTCTGCTTATTTGTCTATTTCTACCCTGTGCAGACTTCATGTTGGGCAAAGGCAAATTAGCTGAACTGAGGGCGCTCGCCCGAACTCATAAGTTGGCGACGGGTTCCCAAACCGTGCCCAACTCGATGATGGAGATCGCCGCTGCCCAGGGCAGATCGCCTCCTCAAGGCCCAGCTCCTCCAGAGACACTGCCCGCCCCTCAACGAAAAAAGCTCATCTTGAGGAAACCAAAGAGGAAAACCCCTCAAGTGGTTCAAGAAGATGAGGATGAGGATGATGAGGCGACTGAGGACGGCCTTGTCACCAAAAGGAAAAGGGTGGCACCTTCTTCACCACCCGCTCTCCCAACGCCAACACCGCCCTCTCCCCCAGCTCCAACACCGCCGGTCCAAGCAACACCCTTGGCAGTCGCGCTTCCCGTGGTTGAAGGCAGCGAGCCCAACTTCATGGAGAACCCTCCTAGCACCTCCACGCCGTTCGTATCTGCTGGAGAGGGTCCTCCTTCAACTGCCTCAATTGCTGAAGTCGCACCAGGTGGGGATGAAGGCGCCCACAACTCGCCGATACTCATAACCGAGTCCTCCACTTCACCACCACGCTAGGAAGCCCCCCTTGCTCAACCAACTCAAGAGGGTGGTGGTGAAAGTCAGCACCAGGCTCCTTCAGCACCTCCACCAATAGCAGCTGCGAGCCTTCCCCCCTTGGTCAAAGAAGTCTGGGGGCCTTTCATAGCTAAGGTAAAGATGATGGCAGAGGACATCCCCTCAATCATAACAAAGGCTGTGAAGAGCTCCAACAAAAAGCTTCAGGACGAGATCTCAACACTCCAGGAGGAGAATCGCCTAATAAGGATCGAGGCGGAAAAGCTGTCTTGCAACCTGATGATGGCAGAGATCGATCACTCAAGGGTGGAGGATGCCATGAGTGCCGAGCTGAGGGTTACGCGCAAGGAGGCCTCCAACCTGCGCCAGAAACTGCACCTCCTAGCTCAAGAGAAAATCGAGCTGGAGAGCAAGCTGGTTCCCTACAGGCTTAAGGTGGCCAACTTGGAGGCATCGATGAAAGCGGATGCAGCCAAGGTAGAGAACCTTGAAAAGAGGTCGGTTGATCGGGAGGTTCTCCTTGGAAAGGTCGAGAAGGAGAGGTACGACGCCGTGGACGAGCTCGCCAAGGCTCGAGAGGAAAGCAAGAAAATCGCTGCAGAGCTGGCCCAGGCGCGGGACGAAGGCAGGAAGGTTGCTGAAGACCTCGCTCAGGCTCGTGAGGAAAAAGAAGAGCTGAAGAAACAAGCTAACGAGCTGAAACAGCAAACCGAGGGGCTCAAACAACAAACCGAAGAGCTCGAACTAAGCTCCGCCCAAGTCCTTGCCGCCCGATTCGACGCCGCCCTGGAGCAAGTCGCTTGTCAGTACCCTGAGCTCGACCTCTCCATGGTGTCGATATACAATGAAGTGGTGGATGGGAAGATCATGCCTTCTGAAGATTAACCGTCTTCCTCCATCACTCATTTCCTGAGAATTAGTGCTTGTTTCTTTTTGCACAATCTTTTACTTGTAATTTTCTTTCCTTTGTATTTGAACTGATACCGCTTCTATCACAACTTCCTCCGCTTTCGTACCTGGTCTCTCTGTTTACTTTGCTTTTCCTTATAGAAACCGCTTTAAACAAATTAACTTAGCGATTCTGCGGGCTCAATCGTTTACTTACTGCTTCAAACTCGAGCAAACTATCAAATCTCAAACGATGGCATTTTAATAACTTGTGAACTTAAGGCAACGAACTTCAGCGTGAAACTACTTACTAAACAGCAAGTTTCAAACCAACTGATAGTTTAAGATATAGTTCACCTGATCTGCTCCATCGAAATGGGCCCTTACTCTTGCCATCGCCTGGACTTCTTCTGATCGCCATAGGGTCCTGGCGATGTAAGCTTCCTTTTGCCTTCATAACTTGGCTATTGTTCCCTCATCTGGGGGTAGAGGCGCCTTTCGGTTCCTTCTCTACCTCCCTGAGTTTCAGAACAATAAGCCGGATAGCTAGGCGTTCTCTTTGAACCTACCTTAGCCATCCTTTAAACTTCTTCCACCCTTCACACCATACCTGAACTCGTTCGAGACGAGAAGGATTTTATCTTGCCTGAACTCGCTCGACGGCGAGAAGGTCTTTATCTTGCCTGAACTCGCTCGACGGCAAGAAGGTCTTTATCTTGCCTGAACTCGCTCGACGGCGAGAAGGTCTTTATCTGGTGCCTCTACTTTGCCCAGGGATTACATCTCCTCTTCCCTGGATGCACTGAGGATTTTTAACTTGTTCTCGCCTGCACTCGCACAAAGTCGAGGAGGACTTTGATTTCTTTCTCGCCTCAAGACGCGCGAGGGCGTTGAGGTCTTTTAATCGTTGCTGGTGCCTCCAATCGCCGAAAGACGATGAGGACTTTAAAACTTTAGCTGTGCCGCCGATCGCCGAAAAGCGATGGGGACTTTAAAACTTTAACTGAGAGCATGCGCTTTTTCTACAAACTTTCAACACAAACATGCATGCGAACTCAAAAGCTTTAAGCTTGAAAACTCTTCTTTTATTGGGTGGCCTCATTAAAAACCCTCCTTAGGGAAAAAAGAGTGCCCCCTTCAAACTGTTTTAACAGAAAGCTTGTAAATCTTTTCATGTTCGTTTCTACTTACAAAGCTTTAACTGTGATATAACTTGAGGTGTGTGGCATTCCAAGTGCGAGGAATCGCCCCTCCTTCCAACGTCTCTAGGCGGTAGGCGCCGTTCCCGAGCACCTCGGTTATTCTGAACGGTCCTGTCCACTTAGGCAACAACTTGTTTTCCATCTCGTACTGGTGGGCCTTCCTCATCACCAGGTCGCCCTCTTTAAACTTCCTTGGCATCACCTTCGAGTTGTATCTTCGTTCGATCCTCCTTTTCACTGCCTCAGCTTTTACTCTCTCCTCCTCCCTGACCTTATCCAACAAATCCAGATTCAACCTTCTTTCTTCGTTCGAGTGTTCAGCTACAAAGTGTTGGAATCTCGGCGAGCTCTCCTGGATTTCCACTGGAATCATTGCGTCGCATCCATAGACCAGGCTAAATGGGGTCTCATGGGTTCCTGACTGCTCGGTGGTGTGGTACGCCCAGACTATGCGGGGTACCTCCTCAGCCCATGATCCCTTGGCTTTCTCCAGCCTTCTCTTCAAGCCTCTTAGCAACACCCGATTGGCGGACTCTACTTGGCCGTTTGTCTGAGGGTGCTCGACGGATGCAAACACCTGCTGAATTCCCACCTCTTCGCACAGCTTCTTCAGCAGATGACTTGCAAACTGAGTCCCGTTGTCGGACACCAGGCGCTTAGGCACACCAAACCGGCACACGATGTTCTTCCATACAAAGCTCTCGATCTTGTGTGCGGTGATCTGGGCTACTGGTTCTGCTTCGATCCACTTGGTGAAATACTCAATTGCTACCACCAAGTATTTCATCTGCCTGATCGTCAATGGGAAAGGTCCCAGGATATCAATTCCCCACGTATGGAACGGCCAAGGGCTGTAAATTTACTTTAACTCTTCTGGAGACGCCCTGTGCCAATCTGCGTGCTGCTGACATTGCTTGCAACACTGTGCATACTTCTTGCAGTCCTCCCTCATTGTTGGCCAGTAGTAACCTGCACGGAGGGTTCTTGCGGCCAGAGCTCGACCCCCGACGTGACTTCCACATATCCTTTCATGGAGCTCGGCCATAATTCTTGTACATTTTTCTCCGTGCACACATTCCAGGAGTGCGTGTGTGAACCCATACCTATACAACTCGCCATCAATCATTGTGAATTTGCTGGAGTTCTTCTTTATCTTCCTAGCCTCCATCGGATCCAGCGGGAGAAGGTCATCTGCCAGGCAACACTGGTACTGGGTTATCCATGTGTCTGGCTCATGCGTGGCACAGACCTGCGTCATGTTCACCCTCTCCCCCCGACATGCTCTTATTCTTGGCGACCTCAAGGTCTCCTGAGTCAAAGACCTGTGACACCTCGCCGCGTTCTCCGTCGACTTGCTTATTTGAAGAACCAGGTGGTCTGCCACAACCCTAGGCGCCTTCAGGGTTTCTTGGATCACCGTCCTCTGTCTGCCCCCCTTGCCCGAACTGGCGAGCTTAGCTAGCAAGTCTGCTCGGGCATTCTGCTCTCTGGGCACATGCACTACTTCAAACGAGACAAAAGAACCCTTCAATTCCTGCACGTACTCTAAGTAAGCCGCCATTTGTGGATCCTTGGCCTGGAACTCGCCTGTTACTTGTCCCGTGACCAACAACGAGTCACTCTTAGCCATCAGCACCCTAGCTCCCATCTCCTTGGCCAACAAGATTCCGGCGATCAACGCCTCATACTCTGCTTGATTGTTGCTGGCTTTGAAGGAAAACCTCAGGGACTGTTCTATCAGCACGCCGTTGGGCCCTTCCAGGATAACTCCAGCACCGCTACCCTGCTGGTTCGACGATCCGTCCACCGAGAGCACCCAACGAAAACCATCCCCTTCAACTCGTGTTGCCTCTGACGAGAGCTCGACCACGAAATCGGCAAAAACTTGCCCCTTGATCGGTCCCCGGGGCTCATACTTGATGTCGAACTCCGACAGCTCCACCTCCCATTTCACCATCCTCCCAGCTACATCAGGCTTCTTCAGGACTTTCTGGATGGGCAAATCGGTCATCACCAGTATTGTAAAACTGTGAAAATAGTGGCGCAACCTCCTCGCCGAAAATACCACAGCCAGTGCAGCTTTTTCCAAGGCCTGATACCTCACCTCCGGGCCTTGCAACACCTTGCTGACGAAATAAATAGGCTTCTGAGCCTAGTCTTGGTCTTGGGCGAGCACCGCACTCACCGCCCTTTCAGTCACAGCAAAATACAACCTGAGAGGGATTCCCACCAACGGTTTGCACAAAATCGACGGGCTCGCCAGGTACTCTTTAAGCTTGACGAAGGCCTCTTCACACTCCCTCGTCCAAGCAAACTTATTGTTTCGCCTTAAACACTGGAAGTAGGGATGGCCTTTCTCTCCGCTAGCCGACACGAAACGAGACAGGGCGGCCATCTGACCTGTAAGCTGCTGCACCTCCTTCACAGTAGCCGGGCTCCTCATCGCCAAGATGGCAGCACACTTATCAGGATTTGCCTCTATTCCTCTTTCAGTTAAGAGGAATCCCAAAAACTTCCCTGCCTCCACGCCAAAAATTCACTTCTCGGGGTTCAGCTTCAACCTGAACTTGGCGATTGTGGTGAACAACTCCTCCAGGTCCGCAACGTGCTTGCTCGTTTCCGGCGAGGTCACGACCATATCATCCACATACGCTTGCACATTCCTTCCCAGCATTGGTGCAAGTACCCTATCCATCAATCTTTGGTACGTGGCCCCCGCGTTCTTCAGCCCAAAGGGCATCACCTTGTAGTAGTAGCATGATCTCTCGGTCATGAAGGCGGTCTTCTCTTCATCCATCAGATGCATTTTTATCTGGTTGTATCCCGAGAAGGCGTCCAGGAAACTCAACAACTTACACCCTGCAGCACTGTCGACCAGGGCATCTATGCTTGGCAAAGGATACGAGTCCTTTGGGCAAGCCTTATTCAGGTCAGTGAAGTCGACGCACATGCGCCACTTCCCATTGCTTTTCTTCACCAGCACGACATTGGCCAACCACTTAGGGTACTGAACTTCCCTGATATGGCCTGCGGCGAGGAGCTTCTGCGTTTCATCCCTGATCGCCTGCCTCCTCTCCTCGTTAAACTTCCTTCTTCTCTGCCGCACTGGTCTGACCTGGTTGTCCATTACTAGGCGATGGCACAAGAAGTCGGGGTCGATTCCCGGCATGTCTGAAGCAGACCATGCAAATGCATCCAGATGCCGCTCTATCACCTTGGCGATCTGGTCTTGGAGTTCAGCCTCCAAAGATCTTCCCAGCTTGAAGATCTTTCCCCCGATCTCCCTTTCGAGCCACTCCTCGACGGGTTTGGGTCGGGTTTCCCTGGCGATCACCGTCGTGGCAATTCCCAGTTCCCTCTCTTCCTCTGGGCGGTTCATCGCCTCTTCTTCCCGGTCGGCGTTCTCCTCCCTTGCTTCAGCATCTACCATGACGACATCGCTACCGGCGGTCGCCTCCACCAACGTCGACCTGGGCTTCACACCGGGAGGTGGGGTGGTCGTGATGTAACTTACTGACCTCTTATTCTTCAGGCTATTCTCATAGCACTTCTTTGCTTCCTTCTGGTCAGATTTGATGGTGATCACCACCCCCTCCATAGACGGTAACTTCACCTTCATGTGCCTGGTCGAGGGCACAACTCCTATTCTGTTGAGTGTTGGTCTTCCCAATAGAATGTTATATGCTGAGGGAGCATTCACGACGAGGTACTTGATTTTCTCCGTCCTCGAGCCCGCCTCATCCGTGAATGTAGTTTTTAACTCAACGTACCCCCTAACCTCCACCTGATCGCCAGTGAACCCATATAAGCACCCTCCATAGGGCCTCAGCTGGTCAAGGGGTAGTTGCAGCTGTGTGAAAGTCGGCCAGAACATCACATCTGCCGAGCTTCCTTGGTCCACCAGTACCCGGTGGACCTTCCTCCCCGCTGTGACGAGCGAGATAACTATGGGATCGTTGTCATGAGGCACAACGTCCCTGAGATCTTCTCTTGTGAACGTAATGTCCACATCTGGCGAGTGGTCCTCGAACATGTCCACCGTCATCACAGACCTTGCATACTTCTTCCTCTGTGATGCGGTGCATCCACCACCCGAGAAACCTCCTGCGATGGTGTGGATCTCTCCATGAGTGGGCATCTCATGCTGCTGAGCCTCACCACCCGCCGGCTGAGAGCTCGACGCGCCCCCCGTCCTCCTGTTCAGCAGGTAATCATTCAGAAAACCGCTCTTGACCAGGTCGTCGAGCTGGTATCCTAGTGCCAAGCACGAATCAACGGTGTGACCAAAACTCTGGTGGAATTCGCACCAGGCGTCTGGTTTCGATCCTAACACCTTGTCGCCCACTTTCTCAGGTGCCTTGAGCCTGGCTGCTATGTTGGGGATGGCGATCAGATCCGCCAGCCCCATGACAAACTTATGCTTTGGCGGGCGGTTGTACTCCCTGGGGCGTCGTAGGCCCCTGCCCTTGTTTTTCCTTGGATCATAAGGATGGCGAGTCCTTTGATCCTTCTTGGTCGCCGCTGTCTCCAGCACCCTCTATGGCTGGATCTTGGTCTGGGCGCGTGGCCTAGCAGGGGCCACGCTTCCCCTCTTCTCGGAGACCTCACTTTCGTCGGCGATGTGGGCCACCGCAAGTCGCCTAACCTCAGCAAACTTGGCGGGGTGAGCCCCACGGTGGGCGCCTCACAGAAAGGTCCCGGCAGCACACCCTTTTTGAAGGCGTATACCAGCATTTCCTCGTCTTTTGCAGGCGAGCGGACCATCTGTGCTCCAAAACGATTCAGATAGTCCCTGAGGGACTCTCCCTGGTATTGCCTTATGTCGAACAGGTCGTAAGACACCCTAGGTGGCGCCTTGTTCACAATGTACTGCTCGACGAAAATCTTCGAAAACTACTGGAAATTGGTTATGTGACCTGTAGGCAAGCTCACAAACCATTCCAGCGCTGTTCCCTGGAGCGTGCTCACAAACATCTTGCAGTATACAGCATCTGAGCCTCCTGACAACATCATCTGCGTGTGGAACGTGGTGAGATGTGCCTCAGGGTCCTCCACGCCGGTGAAAGTAGCCTTCACAGGTACCACGCTCGCAGGGATAGGCGTGTCTGTGATCGCCTGAGCAAATGGCATAGGGAAAACGCGGGGTGGCGACGACGGTGCGACCTCTTCAGCGACCGGGCGGCCTCTCTGCTCCTGAAGAGCTTGACGCAACTCCTCAGTCACTTTGCTGAGCTCTTCATTCCTGGCCTGAGAGGCGACTAGGTCCTCATGCATCTTTGCCTGCTCTACGCGCGAGGCCTCCACATTCGCCTGCAGTGCACGCATGATCTCCATCATCTACGCCATGGTCATGGTGCCTTCAGCAGCAACTGGCACGACTAGACTTGAACGGTTGCTTCTCATCTTTCTCATGAAAACTCAGCAAACCAAAGTTCGACGAACAAAATCTCCTTCAGCAGCGATCGATCCAACAAACAACCGGTTAGAAGTCCTCAAACTCCCTAAGACCCCCACAAACGCAACTGCAACAGCACGCCGATAGATTCGGACGTCGAAACCTTCACAGAAACTTGCAACTTCACCTCAGAACCACCACTTCTTCAGCAAGCCCCCGATTCTCAGAAACGCAATCAAACAAAAACACACCGAACGGCCGATCGAACACCGCGCGAACGGCAAGAAACTCCAAGAAAACTGATCGAAAGCTTGAACAAACGGTGGAAAACCTCACTCCGCCGATTAAAACTCAAACAAACGGTAGAAACCTCGAATTCACCGAACAAGACTCAAACGAACGGTGGAAAACACGAATTTACCGAACAACAGCTTGAATGAACGGCGGAAAATGGTTGCACCAGCACACAACAACACAGAAACTACTGAAACTCCAAGAACTCATGTTGTGGATGGGGACAGGTTTTACACACCCCACGGTGGGCGCCTGATGATCCTGCCTGTTGACCAGAACGCAAGAGCCTTGCCTCGTCAAATCTGGATCGACTTTGCACCGTGCTAGCTTCCGTCCTTCGCCTTGATTCACCTTAAGAACCTGCAAAAGACAGAACGGTGCCGCTGCGGCCGATCACGCTCCGACGCCCAAGTCAGCGACTGAACCACCAAAATACTAAGAAAAAACTAAGAACTTCAGGAACCGTGCAATATTCTCTCTCAGCATACTCAAGTTCTCGCAAGCGTAAAGAAGTATTCTAAAACGCGCGTACCTCAGAAGTTCGTTAGGATCCCTTATATACCTGTGCGCTTTCTCTCTCCTGACAGTTACACATTTGGACACGTGGCTCGCATCCAGCTGTACACGTGTCACCATCTGGAGCATCCTTGACTTGAGCGTCACCTTTTACTCTTCAGGCTGTTCGACTAAGTTACTTATGTAGGAAGCAACTCAGTGTGTAGCTGCCTTGGAGCGCGATCTCTTCTGTGTGGCGAGTACGGGTGTCTTCATACACACCTTCCCTATGGTCTCGTCGGCCGCCATTATACTCTACTTTACTTACTTCACTGTGCATGCTCGGGTAAGCTGTTCCCCGACCTCAACCTCTGGCCAGCTAGGGAATGACCATCAGACAACTTCATCCTTTGCTTCGAAAGCCTGGAACAAGCTTTCCTGATCCTTCGGCGATGTCCTCCTCTCGGCGATCTCCGATCGTCTTGTCGCCTGGGTTCACACCCGGCGACTACGACACAAACCTGGTGACCGCCGGTTTAGGTATGCTAGAGATCGGGGCACGCCAACTTAACTACTGGCGATCACACGAACCCCCCGACGTCCTTCACTTCTGCCAGCCAGGTGTCCCGTTCAACACGCCTATACTATTGCTTGCTGCCACGTCATCAACTCCGACTATCTGGGCGGTACACTAACAATGTGATTATTAACGAATGCAATATGATTTTAAATTCAAAATATAAAATATGTAATATATTTTAAATGAAGCTTTTTTCTTCATTTTTGAAAATTTTATTATTAAAAGTTTAATTTTTTTGAATTTTATCATTACACTTTTTATTTCACGAATTTTAACAATAATTTTTTTATCATCTAATTATAAAATTAAATGTATTTATTAAGTTAATATATTAACGGTACGGTTAGAACAAATAAAATAAAAACTATTACGATGTGATAAAAATAAATTAAATTGAAATATTTAATATATTGTTTAGAAAGGATGATCTCACGTTCACCTCCATGATTTTAAATACTAATATATTTTGTTTAATTTATTTGTATTTTACGATAGGAAACTAATTTGGAATTTTAAGATTTTGTTCTATTTAGTATATTTGTATTAAAACACTACTATAAAAACAAGCAATACATCTATAAAAAACTATATAATAAGATAACATGAGAAAAGTAAGAAACTTAAAAAATGTTCTTAAATAATAAATATAATATAAATAATAAATAATAACAATGATAATTTTCTAACATATTATCCGGATAATTTTTGTGATATAGTCAATACACAGTAGATTATTGCAAATAATTAAATAAAAAGATTCAAAATAAAAAATATTTTGCAAATTATAACTAAATTAATTTAGTTTAGTAAATTTTAGTTTAAATATAAAGATTCTAAAAAAATTAAAGATTATATTTATTTTATAAACATTGGATCAATAGCTAATTTTTTTTACACACTTCACATTAAAATTAGTTAAATTGATGTTAAAGATAGATATAAAAGTCTCTTTGGTTAACACTTGTTATTTTATTTTTTTTGCGTTTATAAGTTTTGTATGTTGTATTTTTAACATCAAGCTACATAAAAAGAATATTGCTTTTCTTTTTTATTTTTCTTCTCTCTCTTTATCCTTTACATGTTATATCAAAAAAGAAAAAAGTATCAATGAATATTTATTAGAAATTAAGCTGAAAATTGATATTTCTATTTTCTCTCGACTTGATCCATATAGTGTTGATGAGATTGGAGTTCTTTTGTGAAGAAGGACCATTCGGAAGGACACATATTGAACTTTCAACTAGGGTCATGACTAGAATAATGGAAGAAGAAGACAGAGTTCAAAAAACTCTATTTTTATGTAGAATTAATTTTTAACTTTTCTTCCAAATTTCCTAGTCTTATAAATTTGTACAAAGTAGTATAGGCTTTATTTTTTGCTTGTATTTCAGCCATTATCTTGGACCGTGTTTTAGGCCAATTAGAGTACAATGTAAATAGAAAAAGAAAGAGTCTAGCTAGAGTTACAATTGGGTCTCCTTGGACTCAATTCAACTCTAGACCATCTGAAGAGTTTTAGGGTTAAAGCTTGCACTTTGGCTACCCATAAACACTATAAATACAAGTGTTAGCCCCTTTGTAAATGAGATTTGAATTGATAATGAAAAGCTGCCCAACTTGCTAGTTCATTTGTCTTCAAATTCTCACTCTCAAGTTTGCACTTCTATTAGTGTTTTGCTTGAATCTTCTTAGGAGTTAGTCTAACCTCTCTTATGCTTCATCATCATTATCTATACATCAATACTTCATAGTTTCTTTCACTCATTTTAGCCACTTAATCTCTCCAAATTCCGCACCCCAAAATATAAAAGAAAAGCCTCATATCAATGCAAGCTAGGATTGCATCATTTTGTCTACACAAAAAGAGCTACTTGAGAAAAGAAAGTGTGTTGAGATCCCCTTGATTCATGCCAATATTGCTTCAGGCCCTTCATAGTAGCAGTATTCCAACTCTAGACGTGGTCATGATGACTCCAGAGGAAAATTAAGAGGTAACAAATTCTATACTAGAGAGGTCAAGGAATGCTCATGAAAATTTTGAGAATAAAAGAAATAACATATTCAATTGGAATCTCATTGCTCCTAAAAACTGGAGTCAAGATATGAAGGATGACTATGTTTCTCTTGAAAGAAATTGTACTTGGAGTTTGGTGGACTTGCCCCTTGATTGAGGACTATTGTTTGTAAGTGGTTTTTAAAAAGCAGTATAATGTTGATAGAAACTTATAATATGCAAGAGTTGTAGGAAAGAGATACAATCACACAGAAGGATTTCATTTTCATGACACTTTTTGTCTTATTCTTAAACCAAATACTATACTAGTTGTTCTTAACTTAGTTTTGGATAAACAGTGGCACATTCTTCAAATGGATGTAAACAATGTTTTTGTTTTACATGGTGAACTGAAAGAAGTGCCTCTTAGTTTTAATTCTATAAACAAAGGAAAAGTTTGGAAGTTACACAAGCTTTGTATGGATTGAAACAGGTGCCTAGATTTTGGTTTTATAAGCTTAATCCTAATCTTCTTCAATTGGATTTTCATGTTGCAAAGAGTGATACTTCTCTTTTCATTAGGCTCGCTCTTACCTTCATGTTACTCGTGTTATATATGTTGATGACATTATACTCACTTGCAACTCCAAGTCTGAGGTATCTTCTTTAAAAGACATTTGCATTCAAATTTTAGTCTCAAGGATCTTGGCCTTTTCATTATTTCCTTGGAATAGAGGTTAATGGGGGTGAAGGTATACTTGGCTCCAGAAGCAAGAGGGCGGGGGGGGGGGGGGGGGGGGGGGGGGTGAATAGAGCCTGAACTCAATTTAGCTGCTGATGTCGAACTCATCCATCAAGCCTTGAAGAAAAATGTTGATCTTTTCGTGTGGACAGCTGCTGACGTCCCAGGCGTCAATCTCAAGATCATCACCCATCGAATTTCAGTATACAAAGAAGCGCGTCCGGTCGCGCAGAAGAAGAGAAACCACGGTGAAGAAAAGAGACTCGCAACCAGAGTCAAGGTCGAAAAACTCCTTAAGGTCAGGTTCATCCGTGAGACCCAGTACTCTACCTGGGGAATGTGCGTCGACTATAAAGATCTAAACAAGGCGTGCCCTAAAAACTCATACCCACTGCCTAACATCGACCGGCTCGTTGATGGAGCGACAGGGCACAAGGTATTGAGTTTCCTAGACGCTTATTCTGGCTACAACCAGATAAGCATGCACCCCAAGGATAAGGAGAAAACAGCCTTCACGACCGACGGTGCAAACTACTTCTACGAAGTAATGTCGTTCGGCCTGAAGAACGCGGGGGCAACGTATCAGAGGTTGATGGACAAGATTTTCAAGGGAATGATCGGCAAAAGCGTGGAGGTCTACGTGGACGATATCGTTGTCAAATCTGACTCGTGCGGCCAACGCGTTAAGGACTTGAAGGGGGCAAGTTTCTGGGATTCATGCTGACTCACAGAGGAAATTCAAGGCGATAACTGAGATGAGAAGCCAAAAAAATCTGAAGGAAATTCAGCAGCTACTCGACCAGTTGACAGCATTGTCTAGGTTCGTCCTCCGTCTAGCCGAACAAATGAGACCCATGGCACAAATGCTTCGCAAAACTGCAAAGTTCAGCTGGAATGAAGCATGTGAAAGCATCTTCACCCAGCTCAAGGAATTTTTGTCATCATCGACCGTCATTCAGAAGCCAAGACCCGATCTGCCGATCGTGGTCTACTTAGACGTATTAGAAGAGGCGATCAGCGCCACCCTCATGCAGGACATCAACAATGAAGAACGTCCAGTGTACTTTGTTAGCTGCACACTCTACGCGGCCGAAACAAGGTATTAGATGATAGAGAATGTGACTAGCACTGGTCCTAACGGCGAGGAGAATGCAACCATACTTCCAATATCACACCATCACCGTAAAGACCAACTATCCCGTATATAAAATACTGTATAAATCGATACTTGGATGAGTCCAATCATCCAATATCTAGAGCATGGAACCTACAAACCAGGCAGTGAGAAAGCAATTAAACTACAATGCGCCCGTACACCATGATCGGCCAAGATCTACACCGAAGGGGGTATTCAACGCTGCTCCTAAAATGCCTCACCAAGGAGCAAGCTCAATATGTATTGCAAGAGATTCACGATGGAGCGTACGTCATTATCTACAGTACTCTGACACCCGAGTGGTAACACCCAGACTGACTTGAGCGTTGGAGTGTTTTCTGCAGGTACCATCCCCGCTTGTGGAGTCAGACAACCGAGAGAAGGAAGGTGAAGCAGGAAGCTTGGAGCATTAGCGACCGACCAAAGGTATAGGTTGGAAGAATCGTTCTCTAGGTCCCAAACCCGTTCGAGAACAATTTGTATATAAGTTAAGTGGCCATTAATAATATTTTGATAAAAAATTTATTTATAAATCTATTTTATACTCTTTCAACTACATATTAAATACATTATTTATTTTTAAAATGTGCATATCCTTGTAATTAAAAAAATATCAATGGCTTTAAAATATCTTTATATAAATAACCTTTCTAATTTCCTATCATTCTTAATCTACCTTCTTTTATCTTCATCTTTAAATTAAATTCCAATTGTTTTCTTTAAAATAAATTATCAAAACTTAAATAATTTATAGTACACTAAAATATAATGGTTATTCTTCATTATACTTGTTTATAATAAAAGTAATTATATAAAACACATACACTCTAATATAATACATTATTTTAAATACATTTTTTATTAAAATTTATTCAAAAATCACAAAAATTGGATATATAACTAATGTATCTATTTCCTTGTAACGCTGTAAACATTTTTCATATATATTAAGAACCATAGATTGCCATTTTTTGATTTTTTTTTTTTTTTGAAATAGGTTCACTTCTTAATACATGCACTATTTTTATTAATACTGATAAAATTGTTAATTTAGGAACCAATTAAAAATGAAAAGTAATGTTTGATTAAAAATTTAAAACATTAATCAATTTAGTTAAAAACTACTGTTATCATGGGATGCAGAGAGTAAATTTTAATCAATCATGAAAAATAGGTTAGAGAGTGTATTTCTATTCTTCATCCCATAAAAAATGTGACATAATTCGTAAACTTTATTAATTTATTTTTCTTACAAGACATAAATTTTCAGACTTTTCCAGCACAAAAATTCTGCAAGTCATGAGTAAAGTTATTTGTATACAAGCTACAACAACTACTTTTTCAGGTTCCTTCTCTTGTAGATAACCTTTAGTTAAAATTGGTTCTAAACCAGGAATAGATATGCCTGTGAATTGTGTAAGCTAAAACTGTATTACAAGATATGACTCAGTTATGACAGTGTTACACCAGTGCCCAACAACATCAACAGGCCCAAATGTCATATCAATAAACCTAGATGGATGAAAGACTTTCTGATTTAATGGCCTAATGAATGTTCAATTTAATTGCTTTCAATTTTCAATGTAATGTGACTTTAAGGGGAAGCCCATTGTATCCTTTGGGAAAACCCTATTTGAATACGAGTTCAATGAATGAAGAGGCAGCTTTGCCCTTGGTCTTAAAATTTTTTTCTCTCGTAGTTCTTAGTTCTTAGTATTACTGTAGCGAAAACCTAACATTGGTGCTTTCATTGATTCTCATGGCTCCCAAACTCCAAGCCAAAGACCTAGAAGACATACTCAATTCCATCCAGGAACGTCTCTCTGCCCTTCAATTCCAGATGGATGAACAACAAACCCGTCACGCCACCATGGAAGCCAGAAACGACTCCATCCAGTCCACCCTTACCCTTCTCTTAGATCATACGATACCTCCACATAACCACCAAAGTTCCTCCTCTGCAGAAACCCCTTTTGTTCCAGCAGCTACAACACCCATCCCCAATAACCCTCAGATCCCTGCTCCACAAACCATGCCAAACCCTAACCCTCATCCACAATACAATCCACCAAACCCTTCTAATATTAGACCACCTAAGTTGCAGTTGGCTTTCTTTGAGGGCTCTGATCCCCTGGACTGGCTTTTCCAAGCTGAACAATATTTTTCATTTTACCAGATTCCCCCTGCACAAAGACTATCGATGGTCGCTTTTCACATGAAAGGCGAAGCACTCAGCTGGTTTAAATGGTTACACCAGAACAACCTGGTCACCGACTGGGTATCATTCACCCGTGCCCTGGAGCTCCGCTTTGGGCCTTCAACATACACCAACCATCAAGCATCGCTCTTCAAACTACAACAGGTAACCACGGTAACAGAATACCAAACTCGGTTTGAAAAACTCTGTAACTGCATAGTCGGTCTCACTCCAGATATTATTCTCAATTGTTTTATCTCGGGTCTCCACCCAGATATTCGTAGAGAATTTTCCATTCTGAATCCATACTCCATCTCTCAAGCAATTGGTCTCGCTAAACTCATTGAAGACAAATACCGTGATTCCAAACCTAGAATCCCACGCCCTTTTCAAGTTCAGAACCACAACACCATCCATACTTCTTCCCAGTCACCACCCACAAGAACCACTCCAAACCACCAATCACAGACTACCCTACCCATTAAACGACTCACCCTAACTCAACTACAAGAGCGTCATGCACAGGGATTATGTTATAACTGTGACGAGAAGTATATCCCAGGACACAAATGCACACCGTCTCGATTCTTGCTGCTCTTGGATGATCTTGACCCACCCCTGGATCCTGTGGAAGAACCATCCACCACTATAGAGTACCTAGAGACCATACATTTTCATTTATCACCACTGGCTCTATCTGGTAATCCATCGCCCCAAACCCTGAAATTTACTGGAATGATTCACAACCTTCCTATCACCGTTCTGGTTGACTCTGGCAGCTCCCATAATATATTTTAGCCGCGTATTGCTCACCACCTTCACCTACCCATTCAACCTAGTCCCCCACTGTCAGTGATAGTCGGAAATGGTGCCTTTATCCAATGCCAAGGCATTTGTCCTTCCGTCGACATTTCCCTCCAAACATCAACTTTTACAATTCCCTTTTACCTCTTACCCATTGAAGGAGCTGATGTAGTATTGGGTATTGACTGGTTGCGTACCTTAGGACCTATTAAGGCAGATTTTTCCATCTCCAGCATTGCCTTCACCTACCAAAACCAACCCATCACTCTACAAGCGACAACCACTTCTACACCCACCAGAACAACCTACCATCAGTTTTGTCAATATCTCTCTACTAACTCCATTGCATCTCTCCACCTCTTATCAATTGATAGCCCATCATCATCCCCAAGCCAGCTAGAAAGCAACCTACAAAATCCCTCTTCCCCATTATACTCCTTACCTTTTCCCATCCAAGCCATTCTCCTCCAACATCACTCAATTTTTCAAATACCCCACGGGCTACCCCCATCGAGGTTACATGACCATCAAATTCCCCTCCTCCCACACACACCTCCTATCAATGTTAAACCATATCGCTACCCACACTCCTAGAAGGAAACTATCACTACTCTCATTAAGGAAATGTTGCAAGATGGTTTCATCAAACCTAGCAACAACCCTTTTTCATCCCCTGTCCTCCTTATAAAAAAGAAAGATGGTAGTTGGCGTTTTTGTGTTGACTACAGAGCCTTAAATGCAGCCACCATCCGTGACCGCTTCCCAATACCAACCATCGATGAATTGCTAGATGAATTAGGTTCAGCTACAGTATTCACTAAGCTGGATTTATACGCAGGGTATCACCAAATAAGAGTCACCCCAAAGGACACCCATAAGACAGCTTTTAGGACCACTGATGGACATTACGAATTTTTAGTCATGCCATTCGGCTTGACTAATGCACCCTCTACATTCCAAGCTGCTATGAATGATCTTCTTCGACCATATTTAAGGCGGTTTGTCCTAGTTTTTTTTTTATGATATTTTAATTTATAGTCCTACATTACAAGATCATATTACTCATTTACAGATTATTCTGGATCTCTTAGACACTAAGCAATTCTCTGTGAAGCTAACCAAGTGCAGTTTTGCAACCACTCAAGTTCATTACTTAGGTCATATCATTTCTCTTGGTGGTGTTTCCCCGGACCCAGAAAAAGTCACTGCCATACATTATTGGCCACAGCCACGTTCACTCACGGAACTCGGGTTTCCTCGGTCTCACCGGCTTTTATAGAAAATTTGTTCGACATTACACCACTCTCACCGCTCCTCTCACCGACTTATTACATAACCAGAAATTTATCTGGCCTGTGACCGCTGATACAGCTTTCACCGAATTGAAATTACAAATTGCAAGGGTTCCTACACTACACCTTCCAGATTTCAGCCAGCCCTTTGTAGTGGAGACCGATGCGTCTGCAGTGGCAGTGGGGGCAGTGCTCAGCCAGAACAAACGCCCACTTTCATTCTTCAGCAAGAAGATGTGTCCACGACTCCAAGCGTCATCCGTGTACGTAAGGGAGATGTATGCAATAACAGAAGCAGTAAAGAAATGGCGTCAGTACTTACTAGGCCAACACTTCAAAATTTTCACAGATCAACAAAGCTTGCATACATTACTGTCACAGACGATTCAAACACCAGAACAACAGAAATGGATAGCAAAATTACAAGGATATGATTTTCAAATTTTATACCGACCTGGAACACAAAATGTAGTTGTTGATGCTCTATCCCGCCAAGGAACACCAACACCTTCGTTGTTGTTTGCTTTGTCTTCACCGATTCCCCTCTTATTTCAAGAGTTAAAACAGTTCTTCAAAACCTCGGAAGGTGCCCAGTTAATTCAATCGTGCACGCACGATCAACCCCAACCCAATTTGTTCTCAGTTCGCAATGGGATGTTGTTCTTTCGACATCGACTGTTCCTTCCGGCGTCCAATAAATTTAGAGAACAGATCCTCCACGAAATGCATGAGTCCCACATAAATGGCCATTCCAGCCTCAAGCCTACCCTCGCCCGAATTGCTGCCTCGTTTTATTGGCCAGGATGGACGCGGGATGTGAAACAATTTCTCCAACAGTGCGTCACTTGCCAAAGAAATAAATACATGCCAAAAAAAAGTCAGGGGTTACTTCAACCTCTACCGACACCAGCACAAGTATGGGAAGATTTGTCTATGGATTTCATAACTCACTTACCTTCCTCTGCGGGTCACACGGTAGTTTGGGTTATCTGCGACCGCCTCACCAAGTACGCCCATTTTCTGGCTCTTCCCACCCACTTCACGGCGCAACAACTCGCACGACGCTTTGCTGTGGAGATCTTCCGCCTTCATGGAATGCCAAAAACAGTCGTATCAGATCGAGATCGACTCTTTGTTAGCACGTTCTGGAGACAACTATTCAAAGCTCAGGGTATTAAAATTTAGCTCTGCCTATCACCCACAAACGGATGGGCAAACTGAGGTTTTAAATAGAGGGCTCGAAGCTTACCTGCGATGTTTCACGGAGGACCACCCGCACACATGGTACCAATACCTCCACCTCGCAGAGTTATGGCATAATACGACTCATCACTCGGCTATTGGCACCTCTCCCTTCCATGCTCTATACGGTCGTCCACCTCCCACCATCTTGGATTTGTTGCACACGCCTCGCGTTGGCACCACTATCTCGGATCTGCTACATCAGCATACCTTAGTGTTGCACTCTCTCAAACATAATCTCCGCAGAACTCGCCAACGCATGTGCGACCAGGCAAATCGGCACCGTTCGGACCGCACGTTCAACGTAGATGATTGGGTCTGGGTTCGCCTCCAACCATACCGCCAACAATCTGTGGAACGTCGTCCCTGTCAAAAACTATCTCCTCGCTACTCGGGACCATACCAAATAAGCCGCCGCATAGGCACCGTTGCGTATGAGCTTAGATTACCTCCCTCCTCTCGCATTCATCCGGTCTTCCACGTCTCACTTCTCCGGCTTTTCAGAGGACCAACACCATATCCCTCCCCACACCCAAACTCAAACTCCAGCAAGAACATTAACTCGACTAACCCTTTAAGTTCCACAATTCAAACCACACCTGACCCTCTGACTACACCGCCCTTGCCGCCCAATCAAAATGCGCCAACACATCTAATCCCAGCTGTGTCAAAGAGCCCAAATCTTGAGCCCCACACTTCACCTAATATTCAGAAAGCCTCAACTACACGTAACCTCACTCATAACTCTGCGCATGCCACTACACATAATCTTTTAAATGCCCCTGGCCCACCCCTAAAAACCCGTGCCCCACCCACTCCTCATAATAACCCTTTATCTCAAGTCCCCACATCAACTACCGTAAACCACATTAGTTCCCCCCTCGAGCCCCGTGCCTCACCCACTTCCCTTAATACCTCAAACGTAGAAAACCCTAACCCGAGTCCAACAACACCTACACCTATGTCCAAACCTTCACTCCCACACATTCACCAAATTCCTATAACAGCCGAGCCCAACCAATCAGCCCAACAATTCCACTTAACCTAACAAGAATATCAGACTCACTTTGAGGACAAAGTGTCTCAGCCAGCGGATGGTAATGTTACACCAGGGCCCAACAACATCAACAGGCCCAAACGTCATATCAATAAACCTAGATGGATGAAAGACTTTCTGATTTAATTGCTTTCAATTTTCAATGTAATGTGACTTAAAGGGGAAGCCCATTGTATCCTTTGGGAAAACCCTATTTGAATACGAGTTCAATGAATGAAGAGGCAGCTTTGCCCTTGGTCTTAAAAAAAAATTATCTCGTAGTTCTTAGTTCTTAGTATTACTGTAGCGAAAACCTAACAGACAGAAGGAGAAGTTTTTGGTGTTGCTAATTCAGATTAATGGGTCTGAAATTAATATATATTTTTCATTAAAAGTTATTGGGATGTGCTTCTAATATTAAATGTCAAAATTAATAAGAAAAATTAACAAAATCTTTGAGTTTGGTACTTGATCTATAGCCATTTGTGGGAGATCATAACCACAAAAAAAGTCCAAATATTAGATGCTGCAGGGCTGTTGAAACCATAAATAATCAGAGAGAAACTTCAGCATTCAGAGACTCATCTATCAAATTCTTCCTAGACAAAAAGAAAATCCTAGTGTGCTTTTGAATCTGGAATTCAACATTTATAACTGAGTGTAATTAATTAGAGTAACATGGCAATTTTATAGAGTGGAAAATCAATGATAAAAATTTGAAATATGTTACAAATTTAGCAGTGCATAGGAATGGAAAAAAGATAGGGATGAGTCATTCTGTTTTCTCAGCATCGGAAAATGGTTTATTTACCACATTTCTTTGGATCTATCTTTCAGTCACCACAGGCACCTTTTCATATTCTTCTTTGCCCTTAATTCTCCAAGACATAATGATACAACCACCAAACCGTTGTTGCAAATGGATGATTACAGCAAACAAAAGGCTTACCAAAGGAATGATTATATCCCAAGCAGTGGAGTAATAGTCTGCAATCTCATCCTCGTATAAGGATGAGCCGTCCACATATACAAGAGCCTCAAAGAGATCATATGCATGGGGAATTACTTTAACCAAACTGATTCCATAGTAAAATGAACAAGAAAGAGCATTCCCCTTGGAATTCCTGAACAAATTTAGCAAAATTTGAGGCAAGAGAAAGCCATCGAGTACCAAACCTGAATAAGATTTCAAGTTCTCCCAAAAGGTATGAAGTTGTGAATGACCAGAAGAAGACACTACATCACCATGCAAGGTATTGTTTTGGTGTACAAGAAATGTAATCAATAACCCTGCTGCATGTAAGGTAAAAATCACATAGAAAACCCTCTTCTCAGCCATCCAAAGGTCCATTTGTTTTGTATCATCCTTTCTTGCTGACCATATTAGCTGTAAAAGACGGAGTTGCAACAAGAAACCCACCATTACAATTAGCCGTACAGAAATTTCCTTTACTTCAAGCAATTCATTTCCGAGCAAAATGCTTTTCTTGTCATGATTTTGTGCAAAAAGGGCTTCAAAGTTCAGAACAAGGGGTACCATATTTCCCAAAGTAAGAATCAATAACATGACAAAGGAGATTAAGGAAACCATATCAGGATTTCTTTTCACGTGGTAGAGTTGCAAACCCACAAAAACACATGCTAGTGTGGTGCAAACTAGAATCATTATGACCTCCATATCTACTTTTTTTAAGGTTCGTGATGCTTCGGCGGTGTAAAATGCAGCTGAATTCACATCCAACTGTTTGAAGTAGAGAGGATCTGAATTTTCTCGTGTGCTTACTATACTTCCTTTAATGTAATCTCCATTTTTGTTTGTATCAAGTGGAGGGAACTGAAACTTGACTATAATCTCACAATCCAGAGAAGTTTTTGATGGTATTTCGTTCTTTGAGCCAAGATTTCTGCAACCTACCATACATAAGCTTCCAGCTTCAGCATCATAAATTCCCTCGGCTGAAAAATTCACAGCCTCAGTTACATTAGTTGTTGTGTTTAACATAGACTTCTGTGCACCTAACCTGGCATTAGGTAGTAGATTCATGCTGATTTTGTAGCTAATATTGTACAAGCCAGTGCTGCTAGAATTTGGAGAATTAGATGGGGGTGTAGTACTGGAAGAAGGAAACGTTCCGTCTGAGTTCAACTGTTGGATCTGGTCATTGACAACCAATGGAACAGAATAACCCCATGCCACTCTCCTCTTAGAGATTCTAACTGACATGTCAAATCTCATGTCCGCGGAATAAACATCTGGATACCTCGCTCCCTTGTTCTTCTGAGGTTCTTGTCTTGGGCACATCTTCCTCACTCTGTCAAGTAGGCCATACTCATACTTTGTGCCAGAAATTTCAACTCTACTGTCGTGAAAACTTCTAAAAATAATCCTCTTGAAATAACCGGAATCCCCCACAGTTTTGTTGCTCCAAATTTGGCCCACAATGCCACTTGCATCATTCATCGACCAAATCTTTGGAAACCTCAAGCTTATTCTAGTTGAGCAATTACCCACATGAACACTAGCCATTGATTCTTCCATACCCAAGAAATGGCAACCAACTATGTAAAGTTGGTTCTTTTCCTCCTCCCACCACCCTTCTCCAACTAAGGTAGCATTAGGATTGAAAGACCATCTAGCACCACTACTGCGAAACCCAATCAATACTCTCACCCTCTGCTTAACATCTAAACAAACCAATTCTTTCAAAGACAAAATATAAGGCAATTGGTGGGCATCCCCCCAAACAGGACTGCAATTCTTTGCAGAGTTGCACTCACTTTGGTATTGCAGATCAAATTTTCCATTAATCATTGGAGAAATGTTTGAGCAGAAACTATCCTGATTAATGGATAAACCGGGTGGTACTTCACCTTCAACAGAATACTCATTTTTTGCTTCTTTTGTATCCAAACTAAAGTCATAATCCATTCTTGGAAAAACAAACAAAGAAATGGGTTCGAAATAACTCACCTCATGCCGAGGACTCAAGCTCTCCAAGCTTCCAGTAACCAAAGTAGAAATATTACTCCTCGAATTAACAACATTGTAAAGCTTGAGAACAACCTCCAATCGTTGCATGCTATAGCCAATTCCTGCTCCAACCATGCAGATCTTCCCAGAAGATTCTGACCAAAACCCATCAAGAGTAAACGTTATTGAGCTTGGAAAACGCTTACGGTTCTTCAATCTTTTTCCACGTGTGAAGTTTCCTACACGGTAATAGGAGCTGGCACTTCTTACTATCAAGGTAACTCCTACTTTGTGTATGCCAAAGACATCGGTTTCATACACATTCTTGAATCGAAGGGTAACTTGTTTCTGTCTCAGTTTCTGGAAGGTGTCAGCACCAACAATTGTGTCACCACCAAGGTAGTAACCAGCTTGGAATGGACCATGTGGGAAGTCTTTGAAGTTGGACTCATTGGGGATTGAGTTTGGAACCACAGAAGCACAATGATCCGTGTAAGTGAGTTGAGACGCATGAGATGATAAAGTGTTAAGGGAGATTATGGAGAAAAAAACCAATGCAAGAGACTCCATGATCAAGGTAACCAAAATTTCTCTGTAAAACAAAGATGAATCTTGAAACTCTTTGATAGAACTTAGAATGTAAGAGCATTTTCTTTCATCCAACTACATAATATATCAATTACAAGGCATTATTGTTTCAGATTTAGTTCAGCTTACACGTGAATTTTTAAATCTTCTTATTAATAAATTAAACCAAGCACATATTAGCATGGTTCTAATCCAAGGTTTGTATTTGCGATTATTGCCGCTCTTGCTATTTCAATAGTGTGATTAATGTGTAATGATAATTTGTGTGATTTCAATTCACACCACACATAAGGACCAGCCTTTAAACCGCAAGATTTTAAAATAATGTAAATTAGTATGAACACCAAATATAAAAGATATCTGATCTTGAGAATTGTGATGTAAAATGAAGTTGCATGTTATGTTGATGACAATAATTGATTTTCCATATCTATTTAATTTGTATTTTATTAAGAGTTAACCCGGTGACAGCTTGGTGAATGGTTTTGCTAGTTTTCTTTTTCTTTTTCATAAGTTTGATGAGATCGAGGGAACGATTTTTGACTCTGACCATTCGTAATCGTAAGCCATGACGTCAACCAAAGGTTTTATGAGCGATTCCTCTTCCCAACAATGAGAGATGACAAAACTAGCTAGAGGTGGGAAAGCATCCATCTGAAATAGGCCTTTCTCCCAATTATTTTTTCATTGGCTTACTCACCTCCTCAATCACCTTTTTTTTCTCTACTACAAAATATTGGTTCTACAATTTATTGTTTACAATTTAAACCAATGTATTTTTCTACATAAGTTACATTGTATGAGGGAGACTTAATTAAGAATTTAAGATGAGATTACTAGTTATATAAATAATTAAAAGGGGCTTAACTCTTAATCAAACTCTCAATAAATTAATTTAAATATGAATCTTAAAGATTAAGAATAATTAACTAAATGGTATAACTGACCTCCCAAGATTCATGGAGTAAATGGAGGTAGTTCTTGAAGTTACTGTATTGAATGAACATTTATTAGTTTGTAATGATTAGGGTAAGGAAGAGAGAGGGGAGAGAGGGATAGCACGAGAGAAGCAAAACGTTTATTATGTTTTGTTTAGATTCGGGGTGAGAATATAAGAACATTAGGAAATTGAAGTGCGAAGAAAGTTTCATCTATTTTGATTGTTTTATTTGGAATAGGTTAAAGTAGAGGTATGAAAAAAATTAATTAGTTCAGATGTGATAGTTATAAAAGTATTTTAAATTATATTTAATAGTGTAAAATGTAAGATTATAAATTTATTAGTATATAAAAAAATTGAAAAATAAAATGAGTTAATTTTGTGTACATTTTAGTTAATTAAAATAATATAAAATTATAATTATAAATCAAAACATAAAATAATATAAATTAAAAATAAATAAAATATTTTTGTGTTATATTAAAATAATGTTTTATTATTCATTTTATTAATTTAAAATAATTTTGTTAGTTAAATTTAAGTATTTAGATCATTTTAATATTATTTATGATTATTTTTATATTATATTATGTTATATATATATTATTTATATAATAATATTAATGATGATTTTATTGTTATTATGAAAAATTTAATATATATATTTTAATAGTAAGTGAATATTTAAAATAAAATTTTGATATTCATAATTGTAAGATATTCATAATTATAAAAAAAATTAGATGGAAAATTATTAATGTATGTAAAAATTTAAAATTGTTATATAGAAATTAGGGATGGCAAAGTAGGACGGGCCATGCGGACTAGTCCACGACTCGCTAGTAAAAAATGCGGGGTGGGTTCAGTTTTTCATCCTGCTAACCCGCTTTAGCTTGCCCCGCATAACCCGCAACCTGCGTGGGCCAACAGCGGAGCGGGACGAGTTGGTCCACAAAAAAAAAAGTTTGTGTGTTGACTTGGCAGTGGCAAGTTGGACTGAAAAAAAAAAAATCCTCTTCCATTCATATTCATTCATTCCAAAGTTGCACATTATAGGTTTCCTTTTAATTGATCTTATTTTATGAAAAATTAACTAATTCATTGTCATTGTTTTAATGTATGCAGATGACAAGAAAGATGATAATTATGAAAAATTGGATGAAAGTTCTTCTAGGGTTGCATCCAATGTTATTGAAATGGAAGAATATTAATATTTTTTTAATTAATTATGTTTATTGTAGTGGTGTTTATGTTTAATGTTTTTGAAATGGAAGAATATTGATATTTGATTTTTATCTTAATTGAATTATTGATGTTTGACTATGTTTGAAATAGAAGAAAAAAATATTGATGTTTGATAGTAGCAAATATAGGTTCAATTTGACAATTTTTCAAGAGCAAAAAGTAAAAAACCTTTCATTGAATTTCATAAAAATAAAAAAAATAAAAAATGAATGTGAGCTGGCCCGTAAACCTGCGGGCTAGCCTTTATGCGGAGCGAGACAGAGAAGCCAACCTGCATTCCTTACACGGGGCAAACCAAGTGCGGGGCGGGTTGTCCTGCTTTGCCATCCCTAATAGAAATAAATAATTTCAATATTCCCAATTTTATAAAATATGATTAGAAAATAAATTTACATTGAATTTAGATAATATTATTAATTTGTTAATATTTTTTTATAATAGTAATGAATTCACTATTTACACATATTTACACATATTATTGGAAAAAATTAACCATTTTCATAAAAAAAAAAATAGAATCACAAATCCAACAATATGCAACTTATATCATGAGGATAATCGATTATGCCTCATTTATAACATACTACATTATCGATTATGCCTCATTTATAACATATTACATAATCGATTATGCCTTCAAAACTAATGAATAATCGATTATGCCTCATTTATAACATACTACATAATCAATTATGTCTTTAAAACTAGTGGATAATCAATTATGCCTCATTTACAACATACTGCATAATCGATTATGCGAAAAAAAATTAAATTTTAATATTGGAAACTTTAAAAAAATGTTTGAAAAGTAAGAGCATAAAAGTCATTTTATACACTCCTACGTGTCTTTCTCTTCTCTCTTTCTTATTTCTCTGCAATGATGAGAGGCACCTTCAACCACCCATCCACTCATTTTCGCGCTTCCCCATCCCTGTCCATTGCCTGATCCAAACAGGAGGTGCACCCTCACTTTCATTTGCAACAACAATGCACCTTATGATCCAAAACATTGTTAGTCATTAGAACAAACAGGTTATGGGTATATATACAACATGAAACCATTGTTACGTAACAAGCTGAGCATGAGTATTATGCATACCCTTAACAACTCGCTTAAACTTAGGGGGAGGCGATTCAAGCACCCTAAGTTTATGTTTAAAGGTTTGAAAATGAGTATTAGAGATGAGTTTGGTTAAAATATTTGTTATTTGGAATTGAGTTGGTGAGTGAAGAGGAGTGAGACGTTTATCTTATGCATAGTCCCAAACAAAGTGTAAATTGACAACTTTTTACGGCAATGCACCGTGTTGTCAGAAGTAATAATGTGTCCCTAAGGACGAATATTGAACCCACAAGGAACAATTGAATAATCAAGTAAAATATTCACTAAATATAAAACAGAATAATAAAAGTTTGTTGGAATTTTTTGTGATGACAATGATTAATGTTCTCGAACGGGGGTTGGGACCCAGAGAACTATTGAAATCGCTCTTCTTTTATCTTTGTCGGTCGGTCATACTGTACTTCAACTTCCCTCCTTGCTAGCTCCTTTCTCCCCTCTACTTTTCGCACTTCTCGATCTTCTCGTAACACAGACTTAGATGATACTTGTAGAAGGCAATCTGACGCTCAAGTCAATAAAGGTGTTCGACGCTCGGTTGTCAGAGCACTATATATGATGACGTACCTGGATCTTGGAATATATGCTACTTATATTACCTCTAGTGGGCCTTCCTTATTGGGCGAAATTAAGGGGTTGGACCGCGTTTAAGGGTGCATTACCTAGTTCCAAATCGCAGATTAGCTTTATTGACTCTATTTAAGCGCAACTGGGTCCGAGCCATCAGCCGACCCATTGAGGTGGACCACGATATCAGTCGACCCATGGGTGGGGACCGAGGCATGTAATTAGTTGTACGACCCTCATCGGTACAATTAACAAGAAAACAAGGCAAAAAGTTGTTGCTTCAATTGGAAAAATAGGAATTGAGTTTCATCTTTCTCACTCTTTTGTATTTTGATTAATCGTGATAATAGGTGTCATGTGATTGATATTGATGCTCGTATAAAAATCATTTATATCGATTAAACTTGATGATGTATAACTTCCTCAATTAAACTTGAAAAATCCAATTGCTCTTTAGTGTTAGGAAAGGCTTCCTTTTATGTATCTTTTTGTAAGCGTTCTCCCTGCATTAGATTTTTTCAGACCATTAAAAAGATTAAAAGTTACCTCATCATCTTAAACTCTAACTTGAAGTTCTCCTTTATCAACATCAATTATAATTCTAGCAGTCTTCATGAAAGGTCTGCCAAGAATCAAGGGAACCTCTTCGTCTTCTTCTATGTCCATCACAAAATAATCCACAAGAAATGTGAATTTATCCACCTTAACGAGAACATATTCAACCACACCATACGGATACTTGGTTACTCTATCAGCCAACTTTAATGTCATCTTGGTGGGTTTAATCTCCAAATCACCTATTTTTTTTAGCATTTCCAAAGGAATTAGATTTATGCTTGCCCCTAAATCTTGTAAGGCATTGTCTACAGATAAAACACCTATAAACACAGGAAGATTAAAACTTTTCGGGTCCTTGAATTTTGTAGGCAAACCTTTTTTAATAATGACACTGTATCTATCCTCCAGCTCTATATTTCTCTCTTCAATATAGCTCCTATTCTTTCGAAATCTTTCAAATGTTGAATCTTGCTTCACATTTCCTGCAAAATGATTTTAAGGGAGAAAATTGTCAAAAATAATTATTTCCTTCTCTTTTTTTGATGGAGCATGAGGATATGATAATTCTTTTTCAAGAACTGCCTTCTCCTAATTTTCATTTTTTTTTCTTACTCATTTCTTTTCTTTTCTCTCTCTCTTTCTCATCTCTCTTCCCCTCAATCTCATTTTTTTCCTTCTTTCTAGCCACTAGATTATTACAATCCCTTTCTTCTGCTATTCTATCACTTCTAGAGGCAATTTCATTTCAATGCTCTTTTGGGTTGGTTTGGACGTTGACTGAAAACTGGCCACGTTGTCTTTCTGTTATTTGTTTGGCCATCTGTCCCATCTGAATTTCCATATTCTTGATTGTCGCCATATTATTCTGGTGACTGGCCTTAATAGCTTTCATGAATTTCTCCAAGGTATCTTCAAGTTTATTCATCCTTTTAGGAATAGATGGATAATTGGGTTGTAGTTGCTGTTGGAAAGGCCCTTGCTCATTGGATGAACCATGCTCTTGCTTCCACCCCAAATTTTGATTTTGATTGCTTCTCCAACCTTGAGAATTGTTGTTGGAGAAGTCACCTTGCCTTCCTTGATTGCCCATGTAATTACCTCAGCTTTGGATGAATTGTTATGATAAGAGCAATGATCATTAGGATGATCACCTCCACAAAAATCACACCTAATTGGTTGATTCTGGCTTTGAGATGAATGAACAACATGTAATTGTTGTGGCTATTTAGCCATCTGTGTGGTTAACAACAAATTACAAAAACAAACACACCAAAGAGCTTACCTTGATACCTTCAAGACTACACACCCTATTTGATGCATCACCACCACACACAGTCAGAACACCGTCCGACTTGAAATATAAAACACTTTATAGTATTAAAAAAGTAAACAGAAATACAAGAATGAATAGAGCAGGTTACACCTGATACATGAAGGAAAACACAACTCCTATTTCACTCTTTTGACCAAGGCAAAACATGTAGTAATCTTGCAATCTTTTTGAAAAATTTTTAAGCTATTTTCTGTAATTTGATTGATGTCTTTAATTGAGATTCAAAACCCAGTTATAAACCCACAAAAATAGTTCTTTGATTTAGTTATACAAAGCCCAAAACAGATGCATATCAATCCAAAACATTTTTTACAGTTAAAATAGAATTTGTTATGTTTTTCAAAAAAAAATCGATTAAAACCTCAATTCAATCGACTAATTTGGCTTTGACTTGTAAAGTTAACCAATTTTAGCTTTTCAAAATCCTTTTCAAAACACCAAGGGTAAAACAATCGATTGAAACGTAGAAACAACAAGTTGTTTTTCACTTACTTCGAAAAACAGTTTTCTTTAAAAAATCTTGATTGGTTTAGCTTTGGATTGGACTAAGAGTGATTTAAAAAATTCTAAATACACATAACAAAAGTCCCACAAGCAGCAAGCCAGCTTTAAGCATCCTTCTTGGATTTGAAATCATCAAAGCTTCATCTTCAATAACTTGTGTTTTTCAAAACGATCTTCTTAAGCCAAAAGTAGAGTTTCAATGTCTTTTACGGTATACGAATCAAGACGAGAGGTGATGGAAGTGATGAAGTTGTCGTACTCCTTTGGTAAACCATCTAAAATGGCATTTATATGATCTTCAAAAGATACCGCATAACCAATAGCAGCAAGAGAGTTAACCACTCTTTTGATGTTAAGAAGATATGTCAAGATTGAACGATCACATTTATTAGATTTGAGCTGAAGCTTGAGTTTACAAATCTTTGCACGAGTATGTGAGACATAATAAATGTTCAACTTATCCCATATGAGATGAGCGAAATGCAAATATAATTAGACATGGAAGTCAGAAGCCAAGCAACGAGAAAATTATCTTATTGTATGTACAGAAGAAAAAAGGGTTTGACAATGGACATATCAATGAAGAGATTTTGTGGAGAGGTAGCAGAGGATTCCAAGAACCGAAGAAGATCAAGATCTTATGGGCAAGAACTTGTTGGCGCCAAACAAGAAAGTTTTCATCATTTAGTTTTAGAGTCAAAAGGGTGGAGAAAGTATGAAGTTGAGTGGAAGGGTTTGAAGAAGAATTGGTTTGGGCAGAGATAAGTGAAGAAGATGACATTTTGGAAAAAACAAATTCGAGTGTGTGATACTATGTAAGGAAGAGAGAGGGAGAGAGAGAAAATGCACCAAAGAAACAAAACATAAGGAATATTATTTATTTAGTCATTACAACAAACATGTTATGTTATGGATATATATACAACATGAAAGCAAAGTTAAGTAAAAGATCGACCATGAGTATCATGCCAACATTAACAATTAGTCTTATGTTAACTATTTTGTAGAAAGTGTGTTTGTCTTACGTGTATTGTATTTGTTTTTGCATGTGATTGAAGAGTTGTAAATGAAGAAACTGTTGAACCAAGTGATGTTCAAGCTTTGAAGAATCCAAACCCTTTGAAGGATGATGAAGGCTGGTTGTGCTTGTTGTTGTTGAGTTGTCCTTTAGATAGGATCTGGGGTAGATTTAATATGTAATCCACTCTTGATTGAATCCAAAGCATAAGCATTCTCAATCCTTTTAAAAGAAAAGTGTTTTTCAAGCTAGGTGAAAAACAACCGATTATTTTGTCGAAACAACCGATTGTTTTATACTTAGGTGTTTTTAAGAAAAGGTTGAAAACTGTTTTTATGGTTGACTTGCTGTCAAAACCAAAACAACCGATTGATTCGTGGAAACAACCGATTGTTTATTTTGGTACCATAACAGAAAAATGGTTTGTGCTTTGATTGAGCAATAAATGATTTTCTAACTGTTTACGCTCCAGTTTTTAATGCTTTGACCAATCTTTAAATGCAATTAATAGTTTGTTAAGATTTGATAACAAAAACTTTGATATGTACAGAAAAACAAATTTGAGTTTTTTCACTGATTCTGAATTTTTGAAGAGTTGAGATTGCTTAAAGATTGAAATTGATCAAAGTGTGTGAGATAGGATTTTCTCTTGTATTGATTTCAGATTTGTTCTGTAAACAAGTGTAATCCTTGTATCTGTTGATAAAAACCTTGTGTGTTTGCTGAGAAGTGTTATGTGTTTTTGAGGAGATCAAGATCAGCATTCTTAGTGTTGGTGTGTTGACCAAAAGGAGTGTGTGTTGAAGGGATTAAGGTCACTTCTTTGGTTGTGTTGTAAGTGATCTAGGTTTGATTGCCTAGTGGAATTCCTCAGTGGTTTCTGAGAAGACTGGATGTAGCTCTGGGTTTAGAGTGAACCAGTATAAACATCTGTGTGCAATCCCTCTATCCTTAATCTCTTTAAATTCAGTTTTAATATTTGCAAACTGGTATAAACAACCGATTGTTTTTCTGGTGCTGTTGTTTTTGCTTTGTGTTTTGGCAAACTGAATTTCTTATCGTTTGTTTCTCGAAGAAATTTCATTCTTGGATTAAAAGTTTGTGAAAACCATCTTTAAACCATCCCCCCCCCCCTCTAGTTTAAAGTCATACATTCTAACAATTGGCATCAAGAGCTTGGTTCTTGAAAATTATTCAAGTTGATCCAAAAATCTTTTTTCTATGGCTGGAAAACAATCTTTTGAGGAAGGTGCTTCAATCTACAAACCACCTTTATTTTGTGGATTGAATTACAAGTATTGGGAGGCCAAAATGAAAATCTTTGTGGAATCTATTGATCAAGGAATTTGGGATTCAATTGAGAATGGTCCTTACATTCCAAAGTTTAAAAAGAATGGTTCTTTCATTGCAAAACCTTGGTCTCAATGGAGCAATGATGAATGTAAAATGGCCAAGCTTGATTGCACTACTCAAAACATAATAGCTTCTGCACTAGATACTAATGAGTTTTTCAGGGTATCAAAATGCAAAACTGCTAAAGAGATGTGGGACACACTCAAGGCTGCTCATGGAAACAATGAACCAAAGGAGACAAGGTCAAAGAGTCAAGCAAGAAGGAAAAGAAGGCAAAACAAGAAAAGCCTCAACCTCTGCTTCATGACCAGAAAGAAAGAGGACTCAAGTAGTGTAAGTTCATCTAATTCCTCCAATTCTGAAAATTATGGTCAATTGCTTCAAGCCTTTCAAGAAACGCATGAAGAAAGAGTCAAATCACTGGAAGAGGAATTAGAAAATTCAAAAACAGATTTTGAAACCTTGAAATTGTTTACAAAAAACACCTCTTGCAAGTGTGATACTCTTGTTTGTGAAAATTGCGAAAATCTTGAAAAGAAGGTCCACTATCTTGTTAAAATTGTGGATAAGCTTTCTAAAGGTCAATCCAACTTTGAGAATGTCTTAGCATCTCAAAACTGTGTTTTTGGAAAAGCTGAATTGGGTTTTAACCCACAAAACAAACAAGATAGATTTTCAAAGTCATTTTCAAAAATGCCAGAAAAAAAACCGATTGGACCATCGAAACAACCGATTGTTACATGCTTCTACTGCATGAAAAGAGGTCATTTTGTGAGGTTCTATAAAATCAGAAAATATGTTGTTCCTAGGGGCTTTATGAAGTGGATTCCTAAGTGCAGTAAAGGTTCAATTGATGAATGTAAACCAAATGGACCCACATTCATAAGGGGACCAAATATTTGTACTTGAAAATCTTCTTTGTAGGAAAACTTGGAGGAGAGCAAGCAATAATGGTACTTGGACAGTGGATGCTCCAAGCATATGACAGGGGACAAATCAAAGTTCTTGAGTATCTTCTTTAGGCAAGAAGGGCATGTCACCTATGGGGACAACAACAAGGGAAGGATTCTTGGGAGAGGATCCACAGGACACAAAGACATCTTGGTCATCCATGATGTGCTCTATGTAGAAGGGCTAAAGCATAATCTGCTGAGCATTAGCCAACTGTGTGACAAGGGATATCAGGTGATGTTTAAGACAAACACATGTGAAATCTGTCTACCCAACACCAAAGAGGTAATGTTGGTAGGTAAGAGAATCAATAATGTTTATCTTCTAGATATCTCTTCACCATGCTCAATTGGCTGTCTTTTATCCAAGCAAGATGAATCTTGGCTTTGGCATAGAAGAATTGCTCATATTCACATGAATCACTTGAACAAGTTAATTTCAAGGGATCTTGTGATTGGGCTACCAAAGCTCAAGTTTGAGAGGGATCACATTTGTGAAGCTTTCCAAAAAGGGAAACAAGTGAAAAGCTCTTTTAAAATAAAAAATGTTGTTTCTTCTTTAAAACCCCTTGAGCTTCTTCACATGGATCTCTTTGGACCCTCAAGAACTGTGAGCCTTGGTGGAAATTACTATGCTCTTGTTATTGTTGATGACTTTTCTAGGTACACTTGGACTCTTTTCTTGGAATCAAAGAGTGATGCCTTTTCTGCATTCAAGAAGCTAGTAAGAACGTTGCAAAATACAAAGAACAGCAACATAGGCTTTATTAGAAGTGATCATGGAGGAGAATTCCAAAATGAGAAGTTCAGCAAGTTCTGTGAAAAGATGGGGATTCTGCACAACTTCTCTGCTCCAAGAACTCCACAACAGAATGGTGTGGTAGAGAGGAAGAACGGGTCTCTTGAAGAGCTAGTAAGGACAATGCTTAGTGAATCATCTCTTCCTAAGTATTTTTGGACGGATGCAGTGAGCACTTCTTGTTATGTGATGAATAGAGTGCTTATTAGGCCTATTCTGAAGAAGACTCCATATGAACTCTTCAATGGAAGGAAGCCTAACATCAATCATCTCAGAGTCTTTGGCTGCAGTTGTTTCGTTCTCAACAATGGAAAGGAAAGCTTGGGGAAGTTTGATGAGAAAGCTAATCTTGGCATCTTCATAGGGTATTCTCTCACAAGTCATGCATACAGAATCTACAACAAGAGGTTTATGACTGTAGAAGAGTCAGTTCACATTGTCTTTGATGAGGTAGATCGCAGAAACATCCAAATCCCGAAGACCAGTGCTGAAGAGGATGAACAGAGCATCAATTTGGAGAAGCTGGAAATCTGTGCAGAAAAACAATTGGTTGATTCGCAAAAACAACCGATTGAAATTCTGCAACAGAGTGAGTTGTCCAAAGAGTGGAGGATTCCTAGAGATTTGTCAGTGGAAAACATCATAGGGCAGATAAAGGAAGATGTCTCCACACGTAGCTCCATCTCAAACTTCTGCAAGCACACAACTTTCGTCTCACAAATTGAACCGAAGTCAATTGATGAAGCTCTCAAGGATGAAAAGTGGGTTGAAGCTATGCATGAAGAGTTGAATCAGTTTGCAAGGAATGAGGTATGGTTTCTTGTCCCTAGAACAACTGAGATGAACATCATAGGTTCGAAGTGGGTGTTCAGAAACAAGTTGGATGAAGATGGCGTGATCACAAGGAACAAAGCAAGGCTAGTTGCCAAGGGCTACAATCAAGAGGAAGGCATAGATTATGGTGAAACCTTTGCCCCTGTTGCAAGGTTGGAGGCTGTGAGGCTGCTGCTGGCTTTTGCTTGTATGAGTGGTTTCAAACTCTTCCAAATGGATGTCAAGAGTGTCTTCTTGAGTGGCTACATCAATGAGGAAGTGTATGTGGATCAACCACCGGGCTTTGAAGATCATCAACATCCCAACCATGTCTTCAAGTTGAAGAAGGCTTTGTATGGACTGAAGCAAGCTCCAAGGCAGTGGTATGAGAGGCTTAGCAACTTTCTGCTATCTCATGGTTATGAAAGGGGAATGGTAGACAAGACTCTCTTCATCAAAAAGTCAAATTCAGAAATAATTCTTGTGCAAATCTATGTTGATGACATCATCTTTGGTGCTACACAAGATAATTTGTGTGAAGAATTTGTGGCTGCAATGAAAGGTGAGTTTGAAATGCCTATGATGGGAGAATTGTCTTTCTTTTTTGGATTGCAAGTTAAGCAAACAAAGGATGGTATCTTTCTATGACAATCAAAGTATTGCAAAGAGATTCTCAAGAAATTTGAAATGGAGAGTTGCAAAGAAGCAAGCACTCCAATGCCATCAAGTTGCTACATGGATGTTGATGCTGCTGGAAAGGGTGTAGATCAAACCAAATACAGAGGATTGATTGAATCCTTGCTATATCTAACAGCTAGTAGGCCGGACATCATGTTTGCGGTATGTCTATGTGCAAGATATCAAGCAAATCCTAAAGAGTCACACTTCAAAGCTGAAAAAAGAATTCTGAAATATCTCAAAGGAACATCATCTGTTGGGTTATGGTATCATTCTCACTCTCCAATTAATTTAATTGGTTATTCGGATTCTGACTTTGCAGGTTGCAAGCTAGATAGGAAGAGCACAAGTGACACTTGTCACCTTCTTGGCTCAAGCCTAATCTCATGGCATAACAAGAAGCAAGCATGTGTTGCTCTCTCTATTGCTAAGGCTGAGTATATAGCTGCTGGAAGCTGTTGTGCACAGATACTGTGGCTCAAACAACAACTTGCAGACTTTGGTTTACAAATCAGCAAAGTTCCTTTGATGTGTGATAACACAAGTGCCATCAATCTTACCAAAAATCAGATTCAGCACTCAAGGACCAAACATATTGAGATAAGGCATCATTTCATCAGGGATCATGTAAACAATGGGAACTGTGAAGTGAAATTTGTGGAGACCAAACTGCAGTTAGCTGATATCTTCACTAAACCACTACCAAAAGAGAGGTTCTTCTTTCTAAGAAATGAGTTAGGTATCCTTGATCTCAATAATCTCTCCTAAAATCTGTTTTAAATACATGTTAAAGTCTATTTGTGAAGACAAATAGGGGGAGAATTAATTGGTTCTTGTATATCTTTATCTGAAACTGAGTAATCTGTTAAAATCTCTGATATAAAACTGTTTTCTGCTACTGCTGATAGAAACAACCGATTGTTTCGAGTAAGCAACTGATTGTTTATCAGGATTTATGCTTTCAATGTGTGAAAATCTAACTTGTTGTTGTAAGAAGCATTGGATGGTATATATACTATTTTTGCAGGTACTGCTTCAGATTCAATCAGATCAAACACAAGCACCAGGAATTTGTCTTCATCAAATAGGGGGAGATTGTTGAACCAAGTGATGTTCAACCTTTGAAGCATCCAAACCCTTTGAAGGATGATGAAGGCTGGTTGTGCTTGTTGTTGCTGAGTTGTCCTTTAGATAGGATCTGGGGTAGATTTAATATGTAATCCACTCTTGATTGAATCCAAAGCATAAGCATTCTCAAATCTTTTAAAAGAAAAGTGTTTTTCAAGCTAAGTGAAAAACAACCGATTGTTTTGTCGAAACAACCGATTGTTTTATACTTAGGTGTTTTTAAGAAAAGGTTGAAAACTGTTTTTACGGTTGACTTGCTGTCAAAACCAAAACAACCGATTGACTCGTGGAAACAACCGATTGTTTGTTTTTGTACCATAACAAAAAAATGGTTTGTGCTTTGACTGAGCATTAAATGATTTTCTAACTGTTTACGCTCCAGTTTTTAATGCTTTGACCAATCTTTAAATGCAATTAATAGTTTGTTAAGATTTGATAACAAAAACTTTGATATATATAGAAAAACATATTTGAGTTTTTTCACTGATTCTGAATTTTTGAAGAGTTGAGATTGCTTAAAGATCGAGATTGATCAAAGTGTGTGAGATAGGATTTTCTCTTGTATTGATTTCAGATTTGTTCTGTAAACAAGTGTTATCCTTGTATATGTTGATAAAAACAAACCTTGTGTGTTTGCTGAGAAGTGATGTGTGTTCTTGAGGGGATCAAGATCAGCATTCTTAGTGTTGGTGTGTTGACCAAGAGGAGTGTGTGTCTTAAGGGGATCAAGGTCACTTCTTTGGTTGTGGTGTAAGTGATCTAGGTTTGATTGCTTAGTGGAATTCCTCAGTGGTTTCTGAGAAGACTGGATGTAGCTCTGGGTTTAGAGTGAACCAGTATAAACATTTGTGTGCATTCCCTCTATCCTTATTCTCTTTAAATTCAGTTTTAATATTTGCAAACTGGTATAAACAACCGATTGTTTCTACGAAACAACCGATTGTTTTTCTGGTGCTGTTGTTTTTGCTTTGTGTTTTGGCAAACTGAATTTCTTATCGTTTGTTTCTCGAAGAAATTTCATTCTTGGATTAAAAGTTTGTGAAAATCATCTTTAAACCATTCACCCCTTTAGTTTAAAGCCATACATTATAACAGAAACATCAAATAGAGTCCACTTACAAATAATTCTCTAATACTAATATTACTAAAAATTAAATAAATATTTTTAAAATATTTAATGAATAAGTAAAAGAGACTGAATAAATACTTTAATAAGCTTTCCAATCTAAGTTAACATCTAAAAATATACGGATATATGGATCATTTAGTTCGTTACAACAAAAAATAACTTTTGAAATAAATCCAAATTGATCGAATTTCCAAATAATTTTACCGTAATTCTTGCAAACGAATAATCTATTGTACTCGTACAAATATATATATATTATTTTTCAACATCTCTACCTTTTAAACTATTAATATATTAACATCTAGTATTGTATTAACGTATACATAAATAGATTTAATATCAGTTACATGGCTTCTGACTAGTTACTAACAAATACAGTATAGATTTTTGTGAAGGATTGCCTTTTGAACTAGTAATTCTATCAGTGTATGTATAAATAAATTACGGACAAATATATTCTAGAATTTTCTAAAGGATTTCTTTGTGGAATTATTATATTAAGTTAAGTCTTTTTGAACTAACCAAGACTTATTTTTATAACTTTCAACTACGCAAGAGACATTTACAAAACTACAAATTTCTAAAACCAAAAGTCCAGTTTATAAATACATTTTTTTTCTTAAAAGAATTATATTATTTCTTACAAATATATATTAGAAATTATAAAAATCATATTTAAAACATTTTTTTTTATCTTAAACTGAAAATTTAAAAAATTAAGTTTATGGTTTTTAATTGAAAGTAGTATTTTGAAACATGATTAATCCATGTTTAGAATTTAAAAATAAATCTATTTTAATGATTAAAAAAAATTACATCAGTAACCTAGAAAAAAAACTCTGAAACACATACCAGTCCCTGTATTTTTTTTTTCTTAATCTATTATTTATCAAACAAAATGAAAGAAACCTTCTCTTCTCTTCTACTGTTTCACAAATCACCGTTTATCCAATCACCGCCGAATTGAAATCATTGGACCGAAATCAGACGGCTCATATTTTAATTCACGTTTTAAATTTGTTTCGGACATGCATGCAATACCAGGCGTGCGATGTTTATATTACCCTTTTATTAAATCCTTTAAGTTTTCTATAGTAATGACATATTTTATCAATAATATTTTACAATTTTTTCAATTTATCATTAAATTTTTAAGTTTTTGAATTTTAGTATTTGAATATCAAAATCATACATATTTTACTTTTCTAAATTATTGATTCTCAAATTACTAACAATGTGATTATTAACGAATGCAATATGATTTTCAATTCAAAATATAAAATATGTAATATATTTTAAATGAAGCTTTTTTCTTCATTTTTTAAAATTTTATTATTAAAAGTTTATTTTTTTTGAATTTTATCATTACACTTTTTATTTCACGAATTTTAACAATAATTTTTTTATCATCTAATTATAAAATTAAATGTATTTATTAAGTTAATATATTAACGGTACGGTGAGAACAATAAATAAAGTAAAAAATATCACGATATGATAAAAATAAATTAAATTGAAATATTTAATATATTGATTAGAAATGATGATCTCACCTCCATGATTTTAAATACTAATAATTTTGTTTAATTTATTTGTATTTTACGATAGGAAACGAATTTGGAATTTTAAGATTTTGTTATCTTTAGTATATTCGTATTAAAACACTACTATAAAAACAAGCAATACATCTATAAAATGCTATATAATAGGATAACATGAGAAAAGTAAGAAACTTAAAAAATGTTCTTAAATAATAAATATAATATAAATAATAAATAATAACTATGATAATTTTCTAACATTTTATCCGGATAATTTTTGTGATATAGTCAATAATACACAGTAGATTATTGCAAATAATTAAATAAAAAGATTCAAAATAAAAAATATTTTGCAAAATATAACTAAATTAATTTAGTTTAGTAAATTTTAGTTTAAATATAAAGGTTCTAAAAAAATTAAAGATTATATTTATTTTATAAACATTGGATCAATAGCTAATAACTATTTTATGAAAAATAATTAGTATAAATAATTGTGAAAATATTTCTATACATTCATAGAAGTATATATGGCAATATTAGTTTGGTAAAACAAATTACAACAAATATTTAATCTATCTTTTTTCCTAATTTATTATTTAAATTTTATTTTACCATCTAATATTTTTTTAGGTTGATAGTGTAAACATTATCATATGAAATGACCTAAAATTCACAAATGATTATTTCAATATATTTATACACAAATTTATGTTTCATATTTATTCTCATTCTTTAATCATAATGCCATTGATTTTTTTACACTTCACATTAAAATTAGTTAAATTGATGTTGTTGTTGGTAAAAGATAGATATAAAAGTCTCTTTGGTTAACACTTGTTATTTTTATTTTTTATTTTTTTTTTGTGTTTATAAGGTTTGTATGTTGTATTTTTAGCATCAAGCTACATAAAAAATATTGCTTTTCTTTTTTATTTTTCTTCTCTCTCTTTATCCTTACATGTTATATCAAGAAAGAAAAAAAGTATCAATGAATATTTGTTAGAAATTAAGCTGAAAATTGATATTTCTATTTTCTCTCGACTTGATCCATATAGTGTTGATGAGATTGGAGTTCTTTTGTGATGGAGGACCATCCGGAAGGACACATATTGGGCCTTCAACTAGGGTCATGACTAGAAGAATGGAAGGAGAAGAAGACGAAGTTAAAAAAAACTCTATTTTTATGGGGAATTAATTTTTAATTTTTCTTCCAAATTTCCTAGTCTTATAAATTTGTACATAGTATAGGCTTTATTTTTTGCTTGTATTTCAGCCATTATCTTGGACCATGTTTTAGGCCAATTATAGTAGGATGTAAATAGAAAAAGAAAGAGTCTAACTAGAGTTACAATTGTGCCTCCTTGAACTCAATGCAACTCTAGACCATCTGAAGAGTTTTAGGGTTAAAGCTTACACTTTGGCTGCCCATAAACACTATAAATACAAGTGTTAGCCCCTTTGTAAATGAGATTTGAATTGATAATGAAAAGTTGCCCAACTTGCTAGTTCATTTGTCTTCAAATTCTCACTCTCAAGTTTGCACTTCTATTAGTGTTTTGCTTGAATCTTCTTAGGAGTTAGTCTAACCTCTCTTAAGCTTCATCATCATTCTCTATACACCAATACTTCATAGCCACCTAATCTCTCCAAATTTCGCACCCCAAAATATAAAACAAAAGCCTCATATCAATGCAAGCTAGGATTGCATCATTTTGTCTACACAAAAAGAGCTATTTGAGAAAAGAAAGTGTGCTGAGATCTCCTTGATTCATGCCAATATTGCTTAAGGCCCTTCATAGTGGCAGTATTCCAACTCTAGACGTGGTCATGGTGACTCCAGAGTTAAGAGGTAACAAATTCTATACTAGAGAGGTCAAGGAATGCTCATGAAAATTTTGAGAATAAAAGAAATATCATATTCAATTGGAATCTCATTGCTCCTAAAAACTGGAGTCAAGATATGAAGGATGACTATGTTTCTTTTGAAAGAAATTGTACTTGGAGTTTGGTGGACTAGCCCCTTGGTTGAGGACTATTGGTTGTAAGTGGTTTTTAAAAAGCAGTATAATGTTAATAGAAACTTATAATAAGCAAGAGTTGTAGGAAAGAGATACAATCACAGAGAAGGATTTCATATTCATGACACTTTCTATCTTATTCTTAAACCAACTACCATACTAGTTGTTCTTAACTTAGCTTTGGATAAACAGTGGCACATTCTTCAAATGGATGTAAACAATGTTTGTGTTTTGCATGGTGAACTGAAAGAAACACCTCTTAGTTTTAATTCTATAAACAAAGGAAAAGTTTGGAAGTTACACAAGGCTTTGTATGGATTGAAACAGGTGCCTAGATTTTGGTTTCATAAGCTTAATCCTACTCTTCTTCAATTGGATTTTCATGTTGCAAAGAGTGATACTTCTCTTTTCATTAGGCTCGCTCTTACCTCTATGTTACTCGTGTTATATATGTTGATGACTTTATAATCACTTGCAACTCCAAGTCAGGGGTATCTTCTTTAAAAGACATTTGCATTCAAATTTTAGTCTCAAGGATCTTGGCCTTTTCATTATTTCCTTGGAATAGAGGTTAATGGGGGTGAAGGTATACTTGGCTCTAGAAGCAAGGAGGGGGGGGGGGGGGTGAATAGAGCCTGAACTCAATTTAGGTACTTGCAAAATTATCAAGACAAATGAAATATCTAAAGGATAAAGCATAGAGAGAAAAAATACACACATGATTTATACTAGTTCACCCATAACTTGAGCTACGTCCAATCCTCTCAATAGACCACTTAAAAGCCTTTATCAACACAAGTATTCAACACCTCTCTAGGCAATAAGTCTTAATCTCCCATTGAGACTAAGGTCTCTTAACAAGTGAGAAACACTTTCACACAAAGAGGACTAATGGAAGCACACAGGGTTATCTTCACACAATGAAGGATTTATAATGCAAGACTCATTTCCAAACAATAATTGCTCTAAACAACAAATATGAAATGTTTTCTCAGAAAGACTATACACATATAGAATATGAATTCACTTTCTAAGCTTTGTAACTTTGTTTCGTGTAATTGTTGTGTGGTATTCTTTACCTTTAGCGTCTTTATATAGTATTCAGATTGTAATCATTGTGTATTGTTCATCATCTTCTTCATGTTAGATGATGAATATGGAAACTTCTGCTTTGATTTGATTCTATGTGTCTTTGCGCATATGGAACAATTTGAATTATTTCGTTCTAGATCTCTGATGTGAATGTTAACCCTTTAATGCGTGTGATTGAATCTTCAATAATATCTCTGTCACGTTGTATCTTCAAATTGTAGTGAACGCTTGATAAAGAAACTTTAGCTTTATTGATATATACACGTCTTTGCACTTGAGATTTCTTCTCTACTTGTGATTGTGAGAACGTTGATATATATAGGGCAATGCTTGAATTGCATTCTTCACTTTTGTTGAACAAGATGCTTTGATGCCTCCAAATCTGTGTGGAAAGCTTGAAGACCTTGCTACTGTGTGTTGTCTAGTAGTTTTTAACTTGTTAATTCACTCCTTGAAATGATCCAAGGTCATTTGAATCTTTATCTCTTTTGAAAGAAATGTTTTCTTAAAAGCTGAGAAATTTTTACTCAGTTGTTTTTCAAATCAACTAGTTGAAAAAGCTGCTACTCAAGGGATTGAGGCTAAGACAAGTTTTTCAACTTGTTTAATTGTCGAAAAAACCTGTTGTTTGACACTTAGTGGTTTTCAAAATGATTTGGAAAAACTTAGATTAATTTTGTCTTTGCTGTCAAATAGAAAAAATCGGTTATTTGGATAAAACAACTAGTTGTTTTTATGAAAACCTTATCAGAAAATTTATTTCAATCAATTGTTTTGGAAAACAACTTGTTGTTTCTATAACAAAATTCTATTATGTGTTTTAAACTATTTTAAATGCTTCCAACTACTTTTGGTTTTTGATCTAGTAACTTTGACCATTTCGTTGGGTCTATATAAAGGTTGTTTGATATTCTTTTCAAGACTCTAAGAAAAAATATCATTAAAAACTTTTTCAAGAAATCAAGAGCTTTGGATCATCACTTATGTGTGGAATAAGATTGAGTTTTGTATACTTTTGTACTATAACTTTGTGATACAATCCAATAGACAAGGAGATAACCAAGGACACAACAAACACTTCACAGTTAAGTCAGTCATCTCACCAGAAGAAGAACTGGACATAGGCCAGAGCATCAAATGTTATTTATTGTGGTCTTTTTAAATGACAAATTGGGCTCACTTTGGGGGTCCAAATAAAATAATGAGTTAGAGTAGGGTTCACTTAGCATAAATTGGGGTGTACTTGACATAAATTGGGCTTGTGCTAAGCTCGTCTTTCATGACAAGTACTTCTAGGTTTAGGGTTTCTTTAACCCACCTTCTAGAAGCTTTCTCACAAATGACACCCTTATCCCTCTATCTTGTTCTCCAAGACACTCTCTCATATAAATAGAGTGTCTTGCCTCATGTATTGGACACATTGAATTTTGAAAGTAAAGAAACTCTCTTTAAGTGTTCAGTGTGTCGAGTCTCCTATTATCTTTGGGTCTTGAGAGCACAACACTTCAAGTGATGGCTCTTCACCACTCATCTTGGAGTATCCTGCCCTCCAAGTGGCGTGAGAAATTCTCACCATCCATGATCCTGCCTGTTGACCAGGACGCAAAAGCCTTGCCTCGTCAAATCTGGATCGACTTTGCATCGTGCTAGCTTCCGTCCTTCGCCTTGATTCACCTCAAGAACCTGCAAAAGACAGAACGGCGCCGCTGCGGCCGATCGCGCTCCGACGCCCAAGTCAGCGACTGAATCACCAAAATACTAAGAGAAAACTAAGAACTTCAGGAACCGTGCAATATTCTCTCTCAGCGTACTCAAGTTCTCGCAAGCGTAAAAGAAGTATTCTAAAACGCGCGTACCTCAGAAGTTCGTTAGGATCCCTTATATACCTGTGCGCTTTCTCTCTCCTGACAGTTACACATCTGGACACGTGGCTCGCATCAGCTGTACACGTGTCACCATCTGAAGCATTCTTGACTTGAGCGTCACCTCTTACTCTTCAGGCTGTTCAACTAAGTTACTTATGCAGGAAGCAACTCAGCGTGTAGCTGCCTTGGAGCGCGATCTCTTCTGTGTGGCGAGTACGGGTGTCTTCATACACACCTTCCCTGTGGTCTCGCCGGCCGCCATTATACTCTACTTTACTTACTTCACTGTGCATGCTCGGGTAAGCTATTCCCCGACCTCAACCTCTGGCCAGCTGGGAAACGACTATCTGACAATTTCATCCTTTGCTTCGAAAGCCTGGAACAAGCTTTCCTGATCCTTCGGCGATGTCTTCCTCTCGGTGATCTCCGATCGCCTTGTTGCCCGGGTTCACACTCGGCGACTACGACACAAACTTGGTGACCGCCGGTTTAGGTATGCTAGAGATCAGGGCACGCCAACTTAACGACTGGCAATCACACGAACCCCCCGACGTCCTTCCCTTTTGCCAGCCAGGTGTCCCGTTCAACACGCTTATACTATAGCTTGCGGCCACGTCATCAATTCCGACTACCTGGGCGGTACACAAGCCCCCCAGTCTTAAGCGAAGACTTGTCCAGCGAAAAGACTAAGAGGTCACGTCACTGCCGATCTACGTGGCGCTGGCACGGAGTTCCAGTCGTTCGTACCCTCTGCTTTTCTGACGCTCCACCAAACCCCTTTTTCCAATCGCTCGACACGTGGCTTCATCAACGGTCATCTTAAGCTGTCGTTTGCGCTTCCAAAAACGTTTGAAAAACCCTTAAACCCCTTCATTTCCACTGTTTCATCATCTCTCTGCATTCTCAAAACGCTCTGAGTTTTCTCTGCAAATCCACGACGCTCCTGAACTCTCTCAATCTCCAACTCCCTTCAACGCTCATCTGATCATCGAAAGGTACCTCTTTTACTTCCTCTGTTGATATTTGCTGCATTTTAATCGATTCGCATCATCCATTATCTGTCTGGTGCATACGCTGTGGGTTGTTTCCTCTTCTTCTTCCTTCTCGTAACTTAGGGCTTTGTCTTCCATTACATTCGTCACAGCGAACTCCTGTTCGTTCTCCATTCTTCGTCCACAATCGAGTCGTTCTTTGTAACCTTGGTTCATCCTTTTTCCTTTTTCCTTTGCAGTTCCCGCGATGGCTCGTACGAAAACCACCGCGAACCCTCCTCCTTCATCACGAAACCCTCCGCCCCAAGCGCATAACCTACCACGAGCATCCGGTGCTCCTCCTACCCAGGCTGAGAGGCCTGCAACTTCTCACTCCAACCTTGCTCAGGCAACTCCACCAGTCGCCGGAGGAGCCCCCGTTGCCATACAAGACTATAAGAAGCTTTACCCGTGGGCCACCTTAGCTCTGTTGAAAGAAACCTCTTCCATAAACACAGAGTTGGGCGTGCATCGACTAAGAAAAGGGGACCAATCTGAGCTTTCTTTCCATAAGGAGCACGACGGCAAAATGGCCGTGCTGCCCTGCCGCCCGGATGAACCAATCTGTGCTGACGATAAAGCAAACAACGGCGAGTTGTTCTGCTTCCTCTACGCGACATTCTTCAAGAAGGTGAAGCTTCGACTTCCCTTCACTCGCTTTGAGAGGGAATTATTAACCGAGCTCGATATCGCCCCCGCCCAGCTTCATCCCAATAGCTGGGCGTTCGTAAGGGCGTTTCAGATCATGTGCGCACACCTGGGATTGCCAGCCTCAGTCGACGTTTTCCTCTTCCTTTTCGAGGCTAAGAATCTAGGAGACCGTCTCTGGATCAGCCTGAACGGTATTGCTGGGAGGTCAATCCTCTCCATCTTCCAGCAATCTTACAAAGATTGGAAAGGAAAATTCGTGAAGGTGTGCGCCAACGACCAAGATCCTTCCTTGCTCGACGGCTTCCCCTTGTACTGGGTACACAAGGGGAGCCAAGATGCCAAAGAGAGCTTTAGGAGGCCTAGAAGTCCTGACTCCATGGGCGAGCTAGACAGAGATCTGTGCCTCTTCTGGAAGAGAGTAGCAGCCGCTAACATCACCTTCCCCACTTCCTCAATAATCTCCTTCGAGTACCTCGAAGGCCAACTTGAAGCCCATATAGGTTAGCTTTTACCTCACCACTTAGGTTTTGTTTTACGTTGAGACTGATTTTACATCTCTGTTATCCGCCATTGGGCGTCCTGCTTGTTGCATACTGGTCTTGGCTTTAAGTTCATGTGCTACCTGTTTGCATCATTCGCACATATAGTCGTATATCTTGCCTTTGCTTCTGCTTATTTGTCTACTTTTACCCTGTGCAGACTTCATGTTGGGCAAAGGTAAATTAGCTGAACTGAGGATGCTCGCCCGAACTCATAAGTTGGCGACGGGTTCCCAAACCGTGCCCAATTCGGTGGTGGAGATCGCCGTTGCTCAGGGCAGATCGCCTCCTCAAGGCCCAGCTCCTCCGGAGACACTGCCCGCCCCTCAACGAAAAAAGCTCATCTTGAGGAAGCCAAAGAGGAAAACCCCTCAAATGGTTCAAGAAGATGAGGATGAGGATGATGAGGCGACTGAGGACGACCTTGTCACCAAAAGGAAAAGGGTGGCACCTTCTTCACCACCCGCTCTCCCAACACCAACACCGCCCTCTCCCCCAGCTCCAACACCGCCCTCTCCCCCAGCCCCAACACCGCCGGTCCAAGCAACACCCTTGGCGGTCGCGCTTCCTGTGGTTGAAGGCAACGAACCCAACTTCATGGAGAACCCTCCTAGCGCCTCCACGCCGTTCGTATCTGCTAGAGAGGGTCCTCCTTCAACTGCCTCAATTGCTGAAGCCGCACCAGGTGGGGATGAAGGCGCCCACAACTCGCCGATACTCATAACCGAGTCTCCCACTTCACCACCACGCCAGGAACCACGCCAGGAAGCCCCCCTTGCTCAACCAACTCAAGAGGGTGGTGGTGAAAGTCAGCACCAGGCTCCTTCAGCACCTCCACCAACAGCAGCTGCAAGCCTTCCCCCCTTGGTCAAAGAAGTCTTGGGGCCCTTCACAACTAAGCTAAAGATGATGGTAGAGGACCTCCCCTCAATCATAACAAACGCTGTGAAGAGCTCCAACAAAAAGCTTCAGGACGAGATCTCAACACTCCAGGAGGAGAATCGCCTGATAAGGATCGAGGCGGAAAAGCTGTCTTGCAACCTGATGATGGCAGAGATCGATCACTCAAGGGTGGAGGATGCCATGAGTGCCGAGCTGAGGGTTGCGCGCAAGGAGGCCTCCAACCTGCGCCAGAAATTGCACCTCCTGGCTCAAGAGAAAATCGAGCTGGAGAGCAAGCTGGTTCCCTACAGGCTTAAGGTGGCCAACTTGGAGGCATCGATGAAAGCGGATGCAGCCAAGGTAGAGAACCTCGAAAAGAGGTCGGCTGATCGGGAGGTTCTCCTTTGAAAGGTTGAGAAGGAGAGGAACGACACCGTGGACGAGCTCGTCAGGGCTCGAGAGGAAAGCAAGAAAATCGCTGCAGAGCTGGCCCAGGCACGGGACGAAGGCAGGAAGGTTGCTGAAGACCTCGCTCAGGCTCGTGAGGAAAAAGAAGAGCTGAGAAAATGAGTTGACGAGCTGAAACAGCAAACCGAGGGGCTCAAACAACAAACCGAAGAGCTCGAACTAAGCTCCGCCCAAGTCCTTGCCGCCGGATTCGACGCTGCCGTGGAGCAAGTCGCTTGTCAGTATCCTGAGCTCGACCTCTCCATGGTGTCGATATGCAGTGAAGTGGTGGATGGGAAGATCGTTCCTTCTGAAGATTAACCGTCTCCCTCCATCGTTTATCTCCTGAGAATTAGCTCTTGTTTCTTTTTGCACAATCTTTTACTTGTAATTTTCTTTCCTTTGTATTTGAACTGATACCGCTTCTATCACAACTTCCTCCGCTTTCGTACCTGGTCTCTCTGTTTACTTTGCTTTTCCTTATAGAAACCGCTTTAAACAAATTAACTTAGCGATTATGCGGGCCCAATCGTTTACTTACTGCTTCAAACTCGAGCAAACTATCAACTCTCAAACGATGGAATTTTAATAACTTGTGAACTTAAGGCAACGAACTTCAGCGTGAAACTACTTACTAAACAACAAGTTTCAAACCAACTGATAGTTTAAGATATAGTTCACCTAATCTGCTCCATCAAAATGGGCCCTTACTCTTGCCATCGCCTGGACTTCTTCTGATCGCCATAGGGTCCTGGCGATGTAAGCTTCCTTTTGCCTCCATAACTTGGCTATTGTTCCCTCATCTGGGGGGAAGAGGCGCCTTTTGGATCCTTCTCTACCTCCCTGAGTTTCAGAACAATAAGCCGGATGGCTAGGCGTTCTCTTTGAACCTACCTTAGCCATCCTTTAAACTTCTTCCACCCTTTACACCATACCTGAACTCGTTCGAGACGAGAAGGATTTTATCTTGCCTGAACTCGCTCGACGGCGAGAAGGTTTTTATCTTGCCTGAACTCGCTCGACGGCGAGAAGGTCTTTATCTGGTGCCTCTACTTTGCCCAAGGATTACATCTCCTCTTCCTTGTATGCACTGAGGACTTTTAACTTGTTCTCGCCTGCACTCGCACAAAGTCGAGGAGGACTTTAATCTCTTTCTCGCCTCAGGACACGCGAGGGCGTTGAGGTCTTTTAATCGTCGCCGGTGCCTCCGATCGCCAAAAGATGATGAGGACTTTAAAACTTTAGCTATGACGCCGATCGTCGAAAAGCGATGGGGACTTTAAAACTTTAGCTGTGCCGCCGATCACCGAAAAGCGATGGGGACTTTAAAACTTTAACTGAGAGCATGCGCTTTTTCTACAAACTTTCAACACAAACATGCATGCAAACTCAAAAAGCTTTAAGCTTGAAAACTCTTCTTTTATTGGGTGGCCTCATTAAAAACCCTCCTTAGGGAAAAAAAAGCGCCCCCTTCAAACTGTTTTAACAGAAAGCTTGTAAACCTTTTCATGTTCGTTTCTACTTACAAAGCTTTAACTGTGATATAACTTGAGGTGTGTGGCATTCCAAGTGCGAGGAATCGCCCCTCCTTCCAATGTCTCTAGGCGGTAGGCGCCGTTCCCGAGCGCCTCGGTTATTCTGAACGGTCCTGTCCACTTAGGCGACAACTTGTTTTCCATCTCGTATTGGTGGGCCTTCCTCATCACCAGGTCGCCCTCTTTAAACTGCCTTGGCATCACCTTCTAGTTGTACCTTCGTTCGATCCTCCTTTTCACCGCCTCAGCTTTTACTCTCGCCTTCTCCCTGACCTCATCCAGCAAATCCAGATTCAACCTTCTTTCTTCATTCGAGTGTTCAGCTACAAAGTGCTGGAATCTCGGCGAGCTCTCCTGGACTTCCACTGGGATCATTGCGTCGCATCCATAGACCAGGCTGAACGGGGTCTCATGGGTTCCTGACTGTTCGGTGGTGTGGTATGCCCAGACTATACGGGGTACCTCCTCAGTCCACGATCCCTTGGCTTTCTCCAGCCTTCTCTTCAAGCCTTTTAGCAACACCCGATTGGCGGACTCTACTTGGCCGTTTGTCTAGGGGTGCTCGATGGATGCAAACACCTGCTGAATTCCCACCTCTTCGCATAACTTCTTCAGCAGATGACTTGCAAACTGAGTCCCGTTGTCGGACACCAGGCGCTTAGGCACACCAAACCGGCACACGATGTTCTTCCATACAAAGCTCTCGATCTTGTGCGCGGTGATCTGGGCTACTGGTTCTGCTTCGATCCACTTGGTGAAATATTCAATTGCTACCACCAAGTATTTCATCTGCCTGATCGCCAATGGGAAATGTCCCAGGATATCAATTCCCCACGTATGGAACGGCCAAGGGCTGTAAATCGACTTTAACTCTTCTGGAGGCGCCTTGTGCCAATCGGCGTGCTGCTGACATTGCTTGCAACACTGTGCATACTTCTTACAGTCCTCCCTCATTGTTGGCCAGTAGTAACATGCACGGAGGGTTCTTGCGGCCAGAGCTCGACCCCCGACGTGACTTCCACATATCCCTTCATGGAGCTCAGCTATAATTCTTCTACATTTTTCTCCGTGCACACATTCCAGGAGTGGGTGTGTGAACCCAAACCTATACAACTCGCCATCAATCATCGTGAACTTGCTGGAGTTCTTCTTTATCTTCCTAGCCTCCATCGGATCCAGCGGGAGAAAGCCATCTGCCAGGCAGCGCTGGTACTGGGTTATGCATGTGTCTGGCTCATGCGTGGCACAGACCTGCGTCATGTTCACCCTCTCCCCCCGACATGCTCTTATTCTTAGCGATCTCAAGGTCTCCTGAGTCAAAGACCTGTGACACCTCGCCGTTTCCTCCGTGGACTTGCCTATTTGAAGAACCAGGTGATCTGCCACAAATGCCCTAGGCGTCTTCAGGGTTTCTTGAATCATCGTCCTCTGCCTACACCCCTTGCCCAAACTGGCGAGCTTAGCTAGCAAGTCTGCTCGGGCATTCTGCTCTCTGGGCACATGCACTACTTCAAACGAGACAAAAGAACCCTTCAATTCCTGCACGTATTCTAAGTAAGCCGCCATTTGTGGATCCTTGGCCTGGAACTCGCCTGTTACTTGTGCCGTGACCAACAACGAGTCACTCTTAGCCATCAGCACCCTAGCTCGCATCTCCTTGGCCAGCAAGATTCCGGCGATCAACGCCTCATACTCTGCTTGATTGTTGCTGGCTTTGAAGGCAAACCTCAGGGACTGTTCTATTAGCACGCCGTTGGGCCCTTCCAGGATGACTCCAGCATCGCTACCCTGCTGGTTCGACGATCCGTCCACCGAGAGCACCCAACGAAAACCATCCCCTTCAACTCGTGCTGCCTCTGACGAGAGCTCGACCACGAAGTCGGCGAAAACTTGCCCCTTGATCGGTCCTCGGGGCTCATACTTGATGTCGAACTCCGACAGCTCCACCGCCCATTTCACCATCCTTCCAGCTACATCAGGCTTCTTCAGGACTTTCTGGATGGGCAAGTCGGTCATCACCAGTATTGTAAAACTGTGAAAATAGTGGCGCAACCTCCTCGCCGAAAACACCACAGCCAGTGCAGCTTTTTCCAAGGCCTGATACCTCACCTCCGGGCCTTGCAACACCTTGCTGACGAAATAAATAGGCTTCTGAGCCTGGTCTTGGTCTTGGGCGAGCACCGCACTCACCGCCCTTTCAGTCACAGCAAAATACAACCTGAGAGGGATTCCCACCAACGGTTTGCACAAAACCGGCGGGCTCGCCAGGTACTCTTTAAGCTTGACGAAGGCCTCTTCACACTCCTTCGTCCAAGCAAACTTATTGTTCCGCCTTAAACACTGGAATTACGGATGGCCTTTCTGTCCGCTAGCCGACACGAAACGAGACAGGGCGGTCATCCGACCTATAAGCTGCTGCACCTCCTTCACGGTAGCCGGGCTCCTCATCGCCAAGATGGCAGCACACTTATCAGGATTTGCCTCTATTCCTCTTTCAGTTAAGAGGAATCCCAAGAACTTCCCTGCCTCCACGCCAAAAATGCACTTCTCGGGGTTCAGCTTCAACCTGAACTTGGCGATTGTGGTGAACAACTCCTCCAGGTCCGCAACATGCTTGCTCGTTTCCGGCGAGGTCACGACCATATCATCCACATACGCTTGCACATTCCTTCCCAGCATTGGTGCAAGTACCCTATCCATCAATCTTTGGTACGTGGCCCCCGCGTTCTTCAGCCCAAAGGACATCACCTTGTAGCGGTAGCACGATCTCTCGGTCCTGAAGGCGGTCTTCTCTTCATCCATAGGATGCATTTTTATCTGGTTGTACCTCGAGAAGGCGTCCAGGAAACTCAACAACTTACACCCTGCAGCACTGTCGACCAGGGCATCTATGCTTGGCAAAGGATACGAGTCCTTTGGGCAAGCCTTGTTCAGGTCAGTGAAGTCGACGCACATGCGCCACTTCCCATTGTTTTTCTTCACTAGCACGACATTGGCCAACCACTCAGGGTACTGAACTTCCCTGATATGGCCCGCGACGAGGAGCTTCTGCGTTTCATCCCTGATCGCCTGCCTCCTCTCCTTGTTAAACTTCCTTCTTCTCTGCCGCACTGGTCTGACCTGGTTGTCCATTGCTAGGTGATGGCACAAGAAGTTGGGGTTGATTCCCGGCATGTCTGAAGCAGACCATGCAAATGCATCCAGATGCCACTCTATCACCTTGGCGATCTGGTCTTGGAGTTCAGCCTCCAAAGATCTTCCCAGCTTGAAGACATTTCCCCCGATCTTCCTCTCAAGCCACTCCTCGACGGGTTTGGGTCGGGTTTCCCTGGCGATTCCCAGTTCCCTCGCTTCCTCTGGGCAGTTCCTCGCCTCTTCTTCCCGATCGGCGTTCTCCTCCCTTGCTTCAGCATCTACCATGATGACATCGTTACAGGCGGTCGCCTCCACCAACGTTGACCTGGGCTTCACACCGGGAGGCGGGGTGGTCGTGATGTAACTTACTGACCTCCTATTCTTCAGGCTATTCTCATAGCACTTCTTCGCTTCCTTCTGGTCAGATTTGATGGTGATCACCACCCCCTCCATAGACGGCAACTTCACCTTCATGTGCCTGGTCGAGGGCACAACTCCTATTCTGTTGAGTGTTGGTCTTCCCAACAGAATGTTATATGCTGAGGGAGCATTCACGACGAGGTACTTGATTTTCTCCGTCCTCGAGCCCACCTCATCCGTGAATATAGTTCTTAACTCGATGTACCCCCTAACCTCAACCTGATCGCCAGCGAACCAATATAAGCACCCTCCATAGGGCCTCAACTGGTCAAGGGGTAGTTGCAGCTGTGTGAAAGTCGGCCAGAACATCACATCTGCCGAGCTTCCTTGGTCCACCAGTACCCTGTGGACCTTCCTCCCCGCTGTGACAAGCGAGATAACTATGGGATCGTTGTCATGAGGCACAACGTCCCTGAGATCTTCTCTTGTGAACGTAATATCCACATCTGGCGAGTGGTCCTCGAACATGTCCACCGTCATCACAGACCTTGCATACTTCTTCCTCTGTGATGCGGTGCATCCGCCACCCGAGAAACCTCCTGCGATGGTGTGGATCTCTCCATGAGTGGGCATCTCATGCCGCTGAGCCTCACCACCCGCTGGCTGGGAGCTTGACGCGCCCCCCGTTCTCCTGTCCAGCAGGTAATCATTCAGGAAACCGCTCTTGACCAGGTCGTCGAGCTGGTATCCTAGTGCCAAACACGAATCGACGGTGTGACCAAAACTCTGGTGGAATTCGCACCAGGCGTCTGGTTTTGGTCCTAACACCTTGTCGCCCACTTTCTCAGGTGCCTTGAGCCTGGCTGCTATGTTGGGGATGGCGATCAGATCCGCCAATCCCATGACAAACTTATGCTTTGGCGGGCGGTTGTACTCCCTGGGGCGCCCTGGGCCCCTGCCCTTGTTTTTCCTTGGATCATAAGGATGGCGAGTCCTTTGATCCCTCTTGGCCGCCGCTGTCTCCAACACCCTCTGTGGCTGGATCCTGGTCTGGGCGCGTGGCCTAGAAAGGGCCACGCTTCCTCTCTTCTCGGCAACCTCACTTTCGTCGGCGATGTGGGCCACCGCAAGTCGCCTAACCTTAGCAAACGTGGCGGGGTGAGCCCTGATCAGTGCCTCACAGAAAGGTCCCGGCAGCACGCCCTTTTTGAAGGCGTATACCAGCATCTCCTCGTCTTTCGCAGGCGAGCGGACCATCTGTGCTCCAAAACGATTCAGATAGTCCCTGAGGGACTCTCCCTGGTATTGCCTTATGTCGAACAGGTCATAAGACACCCTAGGTGGCGCCTTGTTCACAATGTACTGCTCGACGAAAATCTTCGAAAACTGCTGGAAATTGGTTATGTGACCTGTAGGCAAGCTGACAAAGCATTCCAGCGCTGTCCCCTGGAGCGTGCTCACAAACATTTTGCAATATACAACATCCGAGCCTCCTGACAGCATCATCTGCGTGTGGAACGTGGTGAGATGTGCCTCAGGGTCCTCCACGCCGGTGAAAGTAACCTTCACGGGTACCACGCTCGCGGGGATAGGCGTGTCTGTGATCACCTGAGCAAATGGCATAGGGAAAACGCGAGGTGGCGACGACGACGCGACCTCTTCAGCGACCGGGCGGCCTCTCTGCTCCTGAAGAGCTTGGCGCAACTCATCAGTCACTTTGCTGAGCTCTTCATTCCTGCCCTGAGAGTCGACTAGGTCCTCATGCATCTTTGTCTGCTCTACGCGCGAGGCCTCCACATTCGCCTGCAGTGCACGCATGATCTCCATCATCTGGGCCATGGTCATGGCGCCTTCAGCAGCAACTGACACAACTGGACTTGAACGGTTGCTTCTCATCTTTCTGATGAAAACTCAGCAAACCAAAGTTCGACGAACAAAATCTCCTTTTGCAACGATCGATCCAACAACCAACCGGTTAGAAATCCTCAAACTCCCTAAAACCTCCGCAAACGCAACTGCAATAGCACGCCGATAGATTCGGACGTCGAAACCTTCACAGAAACTTGCAACTTCACCTCAGAACCACCACTTCTTCAGCAAGCCCCCGATTCCCTAACCAGAAACGCAACCAAACAGAAACACACTGAACGGCCGATTGAAAACCGCGCGAACAGCAAGAAACTCCAAGAAAACCGATCGAAAGCTTGAATGAACGGTGGAAAACCTTACTCCGCCGATTAAAACTCAAACAAACGGTAGAAACCTCGAATTCACCGAACAAGACTCAAACGAACGGTAAAAAACACGAATTTACCGAACAATAGCTTGAACGAACGGCGGAAAATGGTTGCACCAGCACACAACCACACAGAAACTACTGAAACTCCAAGAACTCACGCTGTGGAAGGGGACAGGTTTTACACGGCCCCACGGTGGGCGCTTGATGATCCTGCCTGTTGACCAGGACGCAAGAGCCTTGCCTCGTCAAATCTGGATCGACTTTGCGCCGTGCTAGCTTCCGTCCTTCGCCTTGATTCACCTCAAGAACCTGCAAAAGACAAAACAGCGCCGTTGCGGCCGATCGCGCTCCGACGCCCAAGTCAGCGACTGATCCACCAAAATACTAAGAGAAAACTAAGAACTTCAGGAACTGTGCAATATTCTCTCTCAGCGTACTCAATTTCTCGCAAGCGTAAAAGAAGTATTCTAAAACGCGCGTACCTCAGAAGTTCGTTAGGATCCCTTATATACCTGTGCGCTTTCTCTCTCCTGACTGTTGCACATCTGGACACGTTGCTCGCATCCAGCTGTACACGTGTCACCATCTGGAGCATTCTTGACTTGAGCGTCACCTCTTACTCTTCAGGCTGTTCGACTAAGTTACTTATGCAGGAAGCAACTCAGCGTGTAGCTGCCTTGGAGCGCGATCTCTTCTGTGTGGCGAGTACGGGTGTCTTCATACACACCTTCCCTGTGGTCTCGCCGGCCGCCATTATACTCTACTTTACTTACTTCACTGTGCATGCTCGGGTAAGCTATTCCCCGACCTCAACCTCTGGCCAGCTGGGAAACGACTATTTGACAATTTCATCCTTTGCTTCGAAAGCCTGGAACAAGCTTTCCTGATCCTTCGGCGATGTCCTCCTCTCGGCGATCTCCGATCGCCTTGTCGCCTGGGTTCACACCCGGCGACTACGACACAAACTTGGTGACTGCCGGTTTAGGTATGCTAGAGATCGGGGCACGCCAACTTAACGACTGGCGATCACACGAACCCCCCGACGTCCTTCCCTTTTGCCAGCCAGGTGTCCTGTTCAACACGCTTATACTATTGCTTGCGGCCACGTCATCAATTCCGACTACCTAGGCAGTACAATCCATAAGAGCTCTCTTATCTCTTCATCTTTTCTTTTCTACATCATGCGCCATTTCCATTCTCTCTTATGAATTTGTGTTCTTCTTTTTCCCTTTTTTGTTTTTATATTGTTTCCTCATGTAAGACTTTTTGTGATAATCTTAATGTATTTTATTGGCTGCCCAATCCTATAATACATTAAAGGACAAAACACTTTACTTTTGATCTTTAATTTATGGGAGATATACTTACGACACGAGCCATTGAAGTTATACACTTACCAGCCCAACAATATGATAGATGAAGAAACAAATTTATAAACCTTAATTTACACATTTCAAAAGCAAACTTATAATCACTTTTCCCAAATACAAAAATTTAAGAGGATAAATATAAAGTCACTTGGATTAACTTCTTTTATAAGTAGGCCCTATTTTTAACATCAAACTATATAAACTTGTTTTTTTTCTGCTTTTCGTCTCTTTACCCTTTACATTTTTTCTTGTGCATGTTGAACGAACACTCCATCTCCACACCACTACACTGCATCTTCACTCTTCAACTCTCTTCTCCCACTCTTACTTCGTTGTGTTTCACCAAGAACTAGAAAACCATGTCTTTCGTGCGTTCACCTTCAAAGTCTCAAGTTCAAAGTCCTCAAACCACTCATGTAGTTCCCCCGAACTGTTCTCCAAATCTTCTCAAGCGAATGCAGCAAGACAGCTGCTTCATTTGTAACCAACGTGGACATTGGTCTTGGTACTGTCCTTCCAAATCCCCCAATTCTAAACCCGTTTCACCCTCTCCCAAGCAAGGTTCCCAAGTTTCCTCCAACGCTATACAATGCCGTTGTGGCCATGGTGCGTGCGAAACCAAAGCAGCACGCTGTGGGAGGGAATTCTATACCTGTCCCATCAAAAGGGTACGCTTCTAACACTTTGCAATTTCTTTTTATCTTTCTCTTGTGATTATGGTTTTAAAGATGATGGTGGTGGCTTATGTTTAAGGGGGTAAAATGTAAGGACATTGTTAAGTGGTGCGATGATCCTGTTTCTGAGAGAGATTTGCAGCCTCCAACGATCAAGTATCCTGAGTGTCCATGTAAGGCTGGAGTTTGTAGAAGGGTTAAGGGTAAAGAGACAGATGACGTTTTTAAGTACTATTTTACTTGCCCTGTAAAACAGGTATGGCTCATGACCTTTATTTTCTAATTGTTGCTATGGTTATTTTTTTGCGTATGTGTGTGTTATTGGGTTTTTGGGGAAAGATTTATGTTCCGTACCAAAAGAGGAATCATTTTGGATTTTTGGTGCCTCTATAAGCTGCTTGATGTATATGGCAAGTATCCTTTTCGGTCATCTAGAAATTAATGGATCATTGAACGAATTATTGTTAAATAGGGTCATGGATCTTGTGGATACTGTGTGTGGGAGGATGAGATTAAACTGCTTGATAGAACAAGCATTGTTCCTATCCAGCGAAGCAGGCAAAGGACTCTTGGTGAATTTTGGAATGGATGCCAAACTGATGATGAGCTGGGTGATGAACTCAGTAAAAGGATGAGAGTTACGGACTATTCTGAGGATCCCTCGGCTGTGCCTTACATTCCCGACAAAGAAGATGCTGGTGTAGCACTAACTGTAGCAAATTTGAATCGCGATGGTTTTCCAGATTTGGTGGTTGATGATGATGATGATTTCGACTTTACAAACCCGGTATCGTGGGAGACTATTGAGGAAGAAGCATTTCTATTATTATCTCGTGTGTCAACACCTTCAAGGATCCGTTGGCGACAAATTATGTTTGAGAGGCACATTTCCTCTGATGTTTCATTTGGTAATATTTTCTTTGTTCTCGAATATCTGTTTATTTCTTTCATGTTTCCTTTATTTTTCTGCTGCCACTTTTGGAGCAAAGTTACATTACTTAGATTTTTTTACTTGATTCTTTGCAAATGTAATCACAGGTCATTATTGATACAATCAATTTAAGTTTGAACTTAAGAAAATAGATTGTGTCATGTTTGAAAGTAGTTTAATCATATTTAGTCTTAAAACTCTAGAGAGAAAACCTGTGAAATTATCTTGATCTTATTGCAGGTTCTTGTCGAATGGGTTGGCTTGGCCGTCTTCTTTTCTTCCATCCAGCTCAAAGTTTGAAACTCCCCCTACCTAAGCCATTTTTCTGCTGTATGAGTTCATTAGTTTTATGCGTTTGCGTCCACTTTAATTTGAATTGTGGTTGATTGTGTTCCATCCTTACAGGCATTTTCCCATCCTTTAATCCAATAATTGTCCCTAAGCACAGGAATGCTTCTGATGGGCCTTGCAACCAGCTTGCTATCAAAAGTGTTAGTCAACAACATCCCCAATTTTCAACTGGTTGCCATACTGAGGTTTCTGGACATGTAGTTGGTCCCAGCAAAGTAGAAGACGGTGAAAGAAAGTCAAAGGCATCAAGGCATAGAGTGATCTTGTTTACACAGAAACAACTTCTCGCTGATCTAGAAACCTTGGCTCTTCACGAGCTTGAGTCCATGAAAGAGGCAGCAGAGACCGCTTTTGCAATATTAAATGATTTACGGGTTGACTATAAAAAATTTTCTGATCATGTCTTGGACTATATCAATTTTGCATCATCAATTGCAGAAATAGATAAGTCTAAGGAAAACTTACTTACTGTGGAGGATCTCAACAAACTCTTCGAGGAGGAGAAAATGAGATTTGCTCAACTCCAAGATGAGCATACCAAGACCAAAGCTTTGCTTGTAGTATCAAAACGACAAAGACAATTGCTTTGTGAACAGGTCTCTAATCTCGAGGCTATGCTCAATGAAAAACAAAATCAATTAAAGTTTTGTGAGTTGGAGACCATAAAGATTGAAACTCGCCTTGGTGATTTGGAAAGGAATATATCGGTGACAGATATAGCTCTGCAGGAAAGAGCTGAGCAAACAAAAGTGGCAAAGAAACAAAGTGACGAAAGACATGCAAAGCAAATTGCAGCTCGGGAAGCACTGCAGAAGGCTAAACTTGAATTGGAAAATTGATTACGCAGAATTGAAGTGTATGTAGTACACCTTTTGTGAATATTGTAAGGTATGTCTCGTGTTTGTATCAGGTGTTACAATTGTAGGCTTTTGCTTCTAATACTGAAAATCTTTTATATTTTCAGATGCTTTCTATAGTAATTATTTCAACAAAAGTATTGTGTTGAGCGATACAAGTAGGGCCAAGTTGCCAAAGTAACCTTGTTTAGCATCATGCCCTGTGTCTAATGTACTTGTCACTCCTTCCACTTTTCGTGTTCTTTTCCTTCTATTTCACAAATGTCATTTCCTAAGCCTTCTTCTCTATACGTGTTGCTCTCTCCTTCAAATCCAACCCTTGTGCCTCCTGCAGGCTGAAATTGTTAAGCATTGCACCCCTTAAGCTCTTGTGTTTTTGTTTCTTCTCTTCAATCTAAAATTACTCTTTATTTTGATGGACTATAACTAACTTCTAAATTACACAACACTCAAGTGAGGTTTAAAACTTTGCTCGATAAATTGGAAATTACTCATGCATACCGTTGCATGTTGTGCAGTTTTCGCAATCTTAGAACTCAACTTCTTTTTCTGTTGTCATTAAGTTAGGAAAAACACTGCATTTTTTTTTACAAAACACTACAAATGGTTGTTCTACAGAAAAGGAATTCTACTATCATGACCAAACCATAATTAAGTTTATGACATTTCCAATATCTTTAATGTCTACTTTTTTTCGTGTGAGTTCATACTCTACTCTTGCTTTTTGGTATGCTATTTTATTGTCGTTGTTCTTGTTCAAAAGTAGGGAGCATAACTTCCTTTGGGATTTCCTAGTGGCATCTCTATAGAAGATATATTATATCATTGCAACAAATTAATCAAATTATAGCAAGTAAATTGTGTTAGTTTATGAAAGCTCTGTGAAAAACATGTTTTTTAAGTTTTTCATTGCCATATATCATCTCCGCATCATCATCATCTTGATTTTAGTGGTTGCTGTTAGGCTTTACTTGAACTTTAAAATTTAAAGTGATCCTAATTTTTCTCAACCGCTATTTTATCTGTTGTTCCCACTATTTTATCTGCTTGTCACAATTTCACAATTTAGTATCTAAATATGGTTCAAATTTATTTGATTTCGAACAATTTGGTTCTAATAATTTTATTTTATTTGCAACATTTTGTATAATTAGGCTTATTTATTTTTTAATTTGTTATATCTTTGATATTCTTAACTCGTCATGTATGATTCATAAGGTCATTTCTAATTAGGAGACCACATTCCAAATATCTCAAATTTTTTTATCAATAGGCAATCTAACTTTCCATTCCAGGTCACCCTATCAGTATGTTATTTTTGCTTAATAATATTGTTTAAAGCAATAACTCTTCATTAAAATTATTTTACTCACCCAACATTAAATTATGTTAAGAAAAATCTAATGCCCAATGATTTTGATTAAATGCTGAAAATCACAAAGCAACAAACATGATCATGCATTGTTGGTAAGAAAAATGGTTTCAACAATATGTAATGAAAGATCCAAGTGTTCCGTTATACAATATCATGTAGTCTTCCTCTAGGTCTAATAAAGCGCTTATATGATAAGATGACATGCTTATTAGATCAAAGATGACATGCTTATTAGATCAAACGATACACGCATAAACTAAGCCAACATCGTACTACTTCTATTCATGATTGAGTATAAGTCAACATCAAGATCTCTTAGAGAATGAGGTAAAACTACTTTCTTCACCAACCTCCTGACACTGAGCATTTCAACTTTGGGTTAGCTATCTGCTTTATACGGTGGACACTTTTACCATGAGAGATGCAAAATGCTATGTTATCCAGGTAGATGAGTATTTCCAGCAGTAAAGGTCATTGCGTGCATGAAAGTTGAAGCTACTTAATGACTATAAAATCATCTTATCAAGAAGAAAAACTAAGCAGAGGTCGCACCATGAAAAAATATTGTCCTGATTTTCTAAGCCCTAAAATGCTTCATGAAGAACATTGTGAGTGTTTATCAAGCTAACTAAAGAGAATGCTCAAGTCTTGTATTCGTCGAAAGACGCAACCACTCTATGGAGAGCCAAATCAATGATATGTATTAGGAGAGCCTTCAAACCTTGTATCCATCGGTAGGCGAAAACGTTCCTTAGTAGAGAGACTCTATGGTCTAATGATCATGTAAACACTTAACCATCCTACCTTGACTAGGAGTGGCTGATTAGAAAATTATACTCATTATGCCTGGAATGGCTTGGTAAATAATACTTAAGGGAGTAGCAATAATATTTGGTTTAGTTAGGAGTGGCTTGGTAAAGAATACTCAAGAGATTAGCCATGAGTGACTAGGAGCCTAAACAATATTCGATTTAGCCAGGAGTGTTTTGGTAAATAATACTCATTATAGCCATAAGTAGATTGGTAAAGAATACTCGGTTGAGTCAAAAGTAGCTTGGAAAAGAATAATCTTCAACAAGGTTTGCTAGGAATGGCTTCTATTCTAAATAATACTCTGTTGATCCAAGAGTGACTTGGGAAAGAATACTCCTTAACGGGGTCAGCCAGAAGTGATGGAGTCTCTTCTTCACGGATTGCATCATGTTGTAGATTCAAGTGGCGAAAGCAATGGATGAAATGGATCCAAGGAAGAAATCTATAAGTTCTAAGAGTCATGGAGTTCCATGAGGTGTTTTGGAGAGTGATAGGTAGGGCTTAATCACTTGAAGATGGAGAAGAGATCAAGAAGACGTCTAACCTAAAGAGAGGTAAGACAAGTGAGAGTTGCCTAGAAAATTTGGTAGCATAACTCTCATTTAATTTGATCTATCTTATGCCAAGCCTTGCACCTTTATTTATAGGTGTTTTGGACGACCAATTACAAAAGCAAATGAAGGGATATTTTGAATTCAAAAAGTGGCACCTAACTAGTCACACCTCTCATGTGAAGCCAATGTGATCCATGTGACTTGCTTCTACATGTTAGGGTGTACTATGACCGGCCTAGGGTTTGATGTGGGCTAAATTGAGCCCAATTAAATCCTATGTAGGTCTATAAACCTTAATCTTAACCATAGTTTCCTTTAGGCTTAAATACAAGTCCAAAATCCTATGCTACTTGACCTAATGTTTAAGACCCAAATTATTTACAATAATTGAAATCCAATCTAATTTTTACAACTAGATCAAGGCCTAAAAATGTAAGAATATTCCTCTAATAGTCTCTATTGAGTTCCATTCTTCTTTGATTCTTCTGGCCCTTGCTCTAGTGGAGTTTCGCTGGACGATTTCCATCATTCCTTCCTTGTAGAGAGGATATGTCCTCAAATGTGCAAGATTGGTTCCAAACAACAATCTTATTCTTTCCTGAAAGTTATGTTCTTCCTCCAAGATCAAATAACAATTTATTGTAGTCATCAAACAATTCAAATGAATTTTTTCTTAGAAGTTCCATAAAGAACAAATTTATGCAAAAAAATGTGGAAAGTCATCTTGACTTTTATAATCCATGTGTTTCAGAAGAAGACAAAAGTTCAAGTTTTGAAAAGCATGTTTTTTTATTTGTTTTTTTATTTTATTTGGTTGCAATTCTTCTTGAGTTTTGCCAATTTTTCTAGAAACTCATCACATGATATAATCAGAGAGGAATACATAGTTTTCTTTTCCATTCCTTTTTTCGTCTTCTCTTCTTTCTGAAAAAAAAAATTCACTTATACACTTTTCAGACTTACAACTTTGTCCCAAGAGCACTAGTGTTTTCTCATTATTTATTCCTGGGAAGGTGTTAAAGGATGAAGAATGTATTTTCTTTCTTTATGTGTGAAGGTAATCTTGTTGGTACGTCTGTTATGCATGAATTTCTTATCAAATTGACACGGGTGTCCCAATAAGACATGACAAACTTATATGAGTAGTACATCACATAAAACTTTATCTTGATAGTTGCCCACAAATAGTTCGACCTTCACTTATTGTTTAACTAGCATTTCCCCATCATCAGTTAGTCATTGAAGTTATTAAGGTTTGGGATGGGAAATGAAGGGAATGTTCAACTAGCTAGCCTAGTACTACAACATTTATAACACAACCCACTATCAATAGTGAGAGAACAAGTTTTGTCAAAAAATTTACATCGTGTATGAAAAACGTTCTCCCATTGTGATTTGGATTGAAGAATAAGTTGGTTATTAAGGTTTCTTCCAATCATGAGTAATTCACCCTCACATGGATAGGCTTTCTCACTTATTTATCTCTCAAATGCCTCACTTTCACTAGTTGCTTCATCCTAGCTACTATAGATATCCTTACCTCTTAAGATCATGACTTTTTGTTGGGGCATAAGGATGCAATATGACAACTACCAAGACACTTAAAACACTGAATATCTTTAAAGCGAGTGTGTGAAGTGAGCTCAGTCTTTTCTTTTCCTCTAATAAGATCCTTAGGAAGGTTTTCTTCTGGTTTTTATTTTTATACTCCTCCTCCCTCTTGGACTCTTTCTTGTAATAAAAGTCAGAGTAAGAACTACCCCTACGACTTGATCCCTTCCTTAAACTTTGTTGTTCAATTTTGATACACAATTGGACCAAGTCATTCAAATCTCTGTAGGGCAACAATTATACTTTATCTTTAATTTCAAGACTAAGTCGACTCAAGAACCTAACAAGGGTTATGTTTGCCTCCCCTTGATCCCAACTCTCACAATGTATAGTTCCATCTTTTGCCTATACTCCTCTAAACTTTTGGTTTTTGATGGAGTCTTGGACTTTATCATTAGCTTCCTATTGTAATATGAAGGAATATGATGATGCCTCAAAGCACTCCTAAGATCATTCCAATATAAAATTGGAGGTTCATTATAGAGGGGTCTTTCTCTCTCAAGGGATGTCCACAAATACGTGGAATTATTTTGAAAGCTCTGAGTGGGCAACAGTTCTTTTCTTTCCTCACTTACTTGGTGACATGCAAATAGTTGTTCTACCTTCATTTCCCAATAAAGGTAGACTTCAACATTTTCCTTCCCATGAAAGTGAGGTAAGTCAACTCTAGATTCAATTTTTCTATTCTCTATTTTAGGTCTTCTAGGTGTGTGTCGGTAATAATCATTGATCCTAAGACTCCTTTTTTAGAGGGAGAGTCACCAGACCTAGAAATCCCATGGGAATGACTCTTTTTAAATTTTTCATTTATTATATCATCCTATGGGAATCTTTTTCATGGTTTTCTTCATCTTTGAATTTCTCATATTGTAATCTCCATAATTGAAGTGACTGTAGATCCTTTAAAATTTGTTTCAAATTTTTTTTGAGGAACTAGAGTCACTACCACTATGGTGAGAAGAACGTCTAGACATGTTGAAAGCTTGTGTTAGAAAAATTTTCAAAGAGAAAAGTTGAGCTCAGTTCACCAAATAGGTTCCCAGGAAAGGGAGGTGGATCACTTAAACACCAAAAATTTCCTAGCTAGACCCTATTCCAACACACTTCACAAATTTTTCTATAAGAAGATTATTGAAACAAATGTAAATCTATCACTAGAATTGTAAAGCAATTATGCTAGTCGTTCCTAGGTGAGGCTCATTGGCACCATGGACTTTTGAGACATACTCATCGTCTAAAGCGAATTATTAATCCACTAATTAAAATGTTGAACAATTACAACTCAAATGAAATACAATCACACATGATTTTTTTATACAAAATTTTCCTAAACTATGCCTCCCAAGTGTTTGTCACTCTTTTTGTTTTGTGCCAGTTCTTCTTGCTTCCTCTCCTTAGGATATTCAATCTTGAATGATCAGTAGCCCACCTTCTTAAAAAGGATTAATCCCCATTGATGCAAACCTAACTTGCATATTCATTTGTAGATAGTCTTTTTCATTGTTTTTATTTGAAAATCTTCTACGAACGATGAACATTATTGCAGAAGCATGAAGAATTGTAGAAATTTGGAAGAGATGAAAATTATGAGGGTGAATCTAAGTTAGGGCTAGGCCAACACTTAGTTTCTAGAGTAAGGTTGGGCCAACACTACCAGTAGGAGTTTAGAAAATTGTCTAGCAAAAAGACAACTCTAGAGATAACTTTGAACAAGTTAAAGTGTCTCATCAATTGGACATCATTTCATTACTCAAATCAAAGTTAAAGTTTATGTACAAAAGACTTTAATTTATAGGAAATAGTTTCTCAAAACCTCTCAAATGAGAGTGTGACAAGTGTCACCACCTTATTGGTGTAAATCCTCTCCATTGGGGAGAGAACATGTAGAACCTCATGTCTTCCTTGCCTAGATTTCTATTTGCACCCCTCTTTTACTATTTTACACTTTACTTTATTTTCTATTTACACTACTTTGGCCCAAAATATAAGGCCTAATACTTCCTAACTACTCTATACAATTTTTACAAGACTAAGAAGAAAAAAAAAACTTTACTATCTCTTCATTAAGGCTCAATTTTTGTTTTTCTTCTTAGCAGAAAGTTTCGAGGCTGGATGATTTTCATCATTCCCTACCTCTTGAGAAGGATCTGTCCTCAGATTTGAATAATGCTCCATGACAGTAGCGTTTGTTTATTTGTTATTTTTCTCTTGGGTCAAATGTCAATCTGCAATAAACATCAAACAAACACGAGATAAGTTTATTTATTAAGGGAAAATTAAAACAAAAGAAAATAGAACAAAAATAAGGCCCTTTATTTTTATAAAATTTGAAAGGAAAACATAGGGCCTCTTTCAAAAGTATTTTTCTTCAATTTTTGTTGTTTATTGCCCAATCTAGACAATGAGATTTTTGTGAAGAAGAATGAGCATTATATAATTGAAAACAAGTGTTCAAAGTATTGCAAACCCCTTAAGGATTCTATCTCAGCTATGCTTGCAGGAGATGTCATAAAAGACTTTTCTTCTTTGTTTGTTTCCTCTTCTTCCTTTTCAATCAAACCTTAATTTGTCTTTTATGTGGAGGAACAATTTATATCTATATCTGGTTTAGCTCTGGACATAGAGTTTTCTTCAAGCACTTCCTCACAAGGTTTATTTATGCAAGGTAAAATGTTATGAATAACTAATTCAACTCTAGACAAAGACTTTTATGTTTCTTCCTTTTCTATTTTTCTTTCCCTTTCTTCCTTTCGTGACCCTTCATACTTGGATTTGGAGGGGTAACCTTCCCTCTTAAACTCTTTCCTGGAATATGATGTGTTAGGATAATCTCCCCTGTAGGTAGACCTTCTTGTGAGTTGTTCTATCCTAACACAGAAATGAAACAAAGAATCTAAATCTTCAAAAGGTATGAATTTAACGCTATCCCAGATTTCTTGGTTAAGGCCACTTTGAAATCTAGCAACGAAAACCATAGGTTTTTCCTTGATATTAGTTGTCAACATAAGTATTTCCATTTTCTGCTTATATTCCTCTACAGTTTTATCTCTCTGTCAGAGTCTTTGGATTTGATACATCATCTCCCTTTCATAGTAAGAGGGAACATGGCATTGTCTAAGGGTATTCTTCTATTCATTCCAATATCCAATTTGAACCTTAGGGTCTTTCATTAAAGTAGTCCACCAATACTTAGCTATTCCCTGAAAGCTATGTGTAGCCATAAATACTTTCCTTTCTTCTTCAATATGGTGACTAGCAAAGATTTGATCTACCTTCATCTCCCAATCTAAAAATTCATCTATGTCATTTCTTCTATAAAAGGAAGGAAGGTCTACCATCAGTTATCTAGGGTGAGGTTAATTTTAGGCCTATAATAATCTCTTGTGGATGGTGGGTAATAATCTCTATGATAAGGACTATACCACCCCTCAATTTGGTCTTAGGAGTAAGGATTTCTTCTTTTTCTAGGCTTAGACTCCTCTTCATGTTTACTTTTAGATATTAATTGACTTTGCATGTATTGAGAAAACATGGTTCTTAACTCTTCCATGGATGTTTCTTTAGCACTCATTTTATTTTTATTTGATTTTTGATAATAAACAATTTACAAGACGGTTGAAAGGTCAAAGTGTTTCCAAGTTCACTCCCAGGAAAGAGAGGTGAGTCATTAGGACTACTTAAGTACCAAGTCTTTCTTAGCTAGAGTTTCCTTAGTTAGCTTTCACCAGTCTTCCTTAATGGAAACTCCAATTGTTTTTTCTTAAAAAGAAAGTTAAACTTTGAAAAAACACTAAGACACTAATACTAAGTGAGGCTTAGAAGTACATGTGGACTTCTTAAGACATTCACTATCTAAGCGTATTAAGATGAAATTAAAACTAGATGAACCCTTGGTGAGACTCATTGACACCTGTGAACTTTGAGACACACTCACCTTCTACATGCATTATTAATTTCGATATTTATTAGTAGCAATGAATTACAAGAGAATTAATACAAAAAGCAAAATTAAAAAAAAATTTCTCTCGATGTTTGTACTATTCTCTTCACTCTAGTGTATAGCTCTGACTTTTGAACTTCTACTTGTTGATTTTCTCAAGAGTGATCATCCTTAGCTTTATCATTTTCTTCTCTAATATGCTACCTAGCAATGTTAGTCAATCTTTTCAAAAAAATCACACTAAAAAATAATTTCCATCTTAAGATATCAGTAAAATCCAAAATTAAGAAAAAAAATCAAAATTAAGAAAGCTAAACTCAATATTAAAGATGAAAAAAATTCAAAGATTATACAGAAATTAAGACAAAAAAAAATTAAAAACTTTAAATGAGAAGACACTAAAAAAGGAAAGGAAGTCCCTGAAAATTGGCAATAGAAGAGATTACAAAATTTAGAAATAAAGACTAAGATTAAAGAGATAGACCAAATTTCTCACACCACCAAAATGAAGCTGCAGCACCCTATTCCAATAATTCTTCAAATATTTGAAAGTACCAAAATGCTTAACAAAATTGGAGTAGCACACAAGATTCACCGAATTGTAATTGTACGTGCATAATTTTATTATACTTTTCCAATTATTTTTTTTCAATTGCAAAATTTTTCACCAAAATCAGGCTTGTACTTACGCCAGTGCTGAATGAATTAATTTCAAAAGCACTATTCAACTATTGACCAATGCAACAATTCATCAATTCACTTTTACTTTTTGCTTTGTCTTGCGCGTCATATGAATGCACCGTGGCAGTGTCACCAAATTGAATCAAGAATTGTCAAAGCCATTTTCACCAAATGGGCTCTGAGTACGTTCCAGCCAAAGCACCAAATTAAAGACAACCAATTAAACAATTCAAAAGAAACAGCACCGTACCAATTCAACGTATCTCTAACACTTTTAACTCAAAACAGTGAAAATTGGTACTGTTCTTTCTCGCCCTGCAGGTTTCACATTTTCAGCTCATGTCAGGTTCACCAATTTATCACACAAGTCCATATCACACAAGTCCAACCAGAACAGTGAGTATGAAGACCTGCACTTGTCAATTGCAATTTTAAAATTTTGCACCAGTTGTTGTGCAGTTCAGCTAGACCCAAATCTGCACCAAAAATTTTCTAAACTACACCAACAAAGTTTACTTCAAGATACACAAATATATCTGCACCAAAAATTTTCTAAACTACACCAACAATGTTTACTTCAAGATACACAAATATATTGCAGTAATTGAGGCTTTAAAACACGAAAAAAAAATGATTTTCTGAAACGTAAGTAATCACTGTTCATAAGAACTTATTCGTTATGTATTGCTCTAGTCTCCCAAGATGCAATTCTTGAAAATTTTCAAAGATAAGGACTAGCAAGCTACTATTTAAAGATTAAAAACCTAATAAATCCAAAAATAAATATTTAGAATAAAAGAAAAAAATAAGAGGGTGTGGGTTATGACTCACCTTTACCATTATCTTGGCATAAATGAGAGGTTACTTACCGTTGACAATTAATTGTTATTAATGGGAGGCTACTTACCGCTCACAATTAATTGTTATTAAAAGGGAGGTTATTTACCATTAAGTGATTTTATTATTGTTGTCTCTTAGAACCACTATATATAGTGGTTTCCTTCTAGCAATGTAAAACACACAACAAACAGCAACACACACTTTTCCTCTATCTTTTCTTATACTCTCTATTTCTTCTCTTGGGTGTAAGTGTTTAACCCATATAGAGAGAGAATTTGTTTTGGGGCTATTTATCTATTAGCCTGAGAGGAATTCATTGTACTCCCAATACCATTATAATGGAAGTTTTTGGCTCTCTCGCCAGTGGTTTTTTACCTCTATTCAAAGGGGTTTTCCACCTAAAAATTTCTGGTATCATTCCCATTTTTCCTTGTTACTTTAATTTCTCATAATCTTTGGTTGAAATTATTACGCTTCCGCACACGATATCCCTACAAATTGGTATCAGAGCTTTTTGATAATTCAACCTGGATCTGTTGTTCAAATGGTAAAATCAGCTTTGCTATCTGGCGAGTCCAGATGTTAGCTGTTCTCACCCAAAATGGTTTAAAGAAAGTTTTGACAGGTAAAATGATGAGACCAACCACTATGACGGAGGAGCAGTGGGATGAGATGGAGGAAAAGACATTGTCTGCAATCCAGTTATGCTTGTCCCGTGAGGTGTTGCGTGAGGTCATCAACGAGAAAACTACAGCAGGCATATGGAGTAAATTGGAGTCTCTATACATGACCAAAAGTCTTGCAAACAAACTCCGGTTAAAGGAGCCACTCTTTACACTCCGAATGTCCGAAGGTACTCCCATCCAATCTCACCTTGATGAATTTAATTCCATCATAATTGATTTGGAAAATTTGGATGTTAAAATTGATGATGAGGATAGAGTCGTTCTACTTATTGTTTCTTTACCACTCTCGCATCGACAATTCAAAGAAATTATGTTATACGGTAATTATCTTACCTTAAGCTTTGATGATGTCAAGACTAATTTACTAGCCAAAGAAAAATTTGATACTCAAATTCATTCTGAAAGTTCTGGTGAAGGATTAGTAGTTAGAGGGAGAAACCAAGAGAAAGGTAGGAACACTAAACATAAATCTAGGTCAAAATCTAGAGGCAAGAACTCCACATATTGTCGCTATTGCAAGAAAAAGGGACACGAGATCTCTAAATGTTATAAATTGAAAAATAAGCAAGATAGAGAAGATAAGGGAAATGGTAAACAACCAGAAAAATTTGTCGAAGCTAGTATTGTTAAAACTGAATCTGATGGGGATTGTTTTGTAGCTTCCAACACTGAACAAAGGTCTAAAAATGAATGGATTCTTTATTCTGGTTGTACTTTTCACATGTCTCACAATAGAGATTGGTTTACCACATATGAACCAGTTTATAATGGTCTTGTTTTTATGGGAAACAATGCTCAATGCAAAGTTGTTGGTGAAGGAAAAATCAAAATCAAGACACATGATGGAATTGTTAGAACTTTAACAGGTGTCAAATATGTCCCTGAGTTGAAACAGAATCTCATTTCCTTAGGCACCCTTGAATCTCATGGGTATAGATACTCCGTTGAAGGTGGAGTTTTAAAAGTGTCTAAAGGAGCTCTTGTGTTACTAAAGGCAATTCGATGTGATAGTTTGTATGTGCTGCAGGGTTCAACAGTTACAGGTTCTGGTTCTGCAGCTGTTGCCTCACCCAACAAAGATAACACCAAGTTGTGGCATATGAGATTAGGTCACATGAGTGAGAAGGGAATTATAATCCTCAAGAAGAAGGGTCACCTTGGTAACCACTGTACTGGAAAGGTTGATTTCTGTGAACATTGCATTTTTGGTAAGTAGAAAAATGTTAGTTTTTTCTAAAGCCATACACAGAACCAAAGGTACTTTGGATTATATTCATTCGGATCTTTGGGGTCCGTCAAAAGTTCTCTCCAGAGGTAAATGTCGTTATATGATGACAATTATTGATGATTTCTCAAGAAAATTGTGGGTGTATTTTCTCAAACATAAGAATGAAGCATTTTCCACTTTTAAAGAGTGGAAGTTATTGATTGAGAATCAGACTGGCAAGAAGATAAAGAGGCTAAGGACAGACAATGGCCTTGAGTTCTGTTCGAATGAATTCAATGACTTCTACAAGAAAGAAGGCATTTCCAGACACCTCACCATCCCAGGGACTCCACAATAGAACGGGGTTGTAGAAAGAATGAACAAAACTATCCTGGAGAGAGTTCGTTGCATGTTCTCCCATTCTGGTTTGAGCAAATCTTTTTGGGCTGAAGTGGCTTCAACGACATGTTATTTGATAAATCACTCTCCCAACAGATCAATTGATTGCAACATTCTAGAAGAAGTTTGGTTAGGTAACCCTGTTGATTATTCTAATCTTAAAATATTTGGTTGCCCTGCTTATTCTCATGTAAACGAGGGAAAATTAGAACCTCGTGCTAAGAAGTGCATTTTCTTAGGTTATGGCTCAGGGGTTAAAGGCTATCGTTTGTATGACCCAGAATCTCACAAAATAATTCACAGTCGGAATGTGACCTTTAATGAAAATGCTATGCTCTCTTCTGTAAAAGATACTGTCATTTCCTCAATTGATACAGGTGACCAGGAAGATGCTCGAGAGAAGGTGGAGTTTGAGATTAAAACACCCGCTCATGAGGAAGACGTTCCCAATTCCTCCAGTACTCAAGGTGATCAAGTCACTGCTATTGATGGTACAAATGAACATTTGAGTCCACATGAGCAATGTCCACCTAAACGACGAGGGTTACCACAACCGTGGTATATGGCTCAAAAACTTCCACAACAGAGACCAAGAAAACCGACTCAAAGATTAATTGCAGAATCTGCCAACATTGCTTATGCTTTAACTATTGCACAAGAGATGGGTGAAGAAGGTGAACCCAAGAATTACTCTCAAGCTATCTCTGGTGATGACTCAACAAAGTAGATTGTTGCGAGTCTTCTCAAAAATGAAACATGGGAAATTGTGAAGTTACCAGAAGTAAAACGAGTCATTAGTTGCAAGTGGATCTTTAAGAGAAAAGAAGGGATCCCTGGTGTTGAGAGTACACGGAATAAAACAAGATTTGTTGTAAGAGGTTTTGATCAAGAGAAAGGTATTGACTTTAATGAAGTATTTTCTCCTATTGTTTGTCATACTTCAATACGTATATTACTTGCTTTAGTTGCCTTGTATGATTTGGAGCTGGAACAGTTAGATGTGAAAACTGCTTTTCTTCATGGTAATCTTGAGGAAGAGATTTACATCCAGCAGCCTGAGGGGTTCGTTGTTCCTGGAAAGGAGGACCATGTATGTCGTTTGAAGAAATCTCTCTACGGCTTGAAGCAATCACCAAGAGAATGGTATAAGAGGTTTGATTCTTTCATGGTTGGACATGGCTACTCCAGAAGTAGCTATGATAATTGTGTCTATTTTCAAAAGACATTTGATGGGTCATTTATATACTTGTTGTTATATGTTGATGACATGTTGACTGCTGCAAGAGATAAATTTTTAGTTAACAAGTTAAAGGCTCAGCTTAGTAGTGAATTTGATATGAAGGACTTAGGTCCTGCCAAGAAAATTTTAGGAATGGAGATCAACAGAGATCGTCAAGCTGGAAAACTTTTTCTATCACAAAAGAAGTATGTTCTTAAGATGCTTGACAAATTTGGAATGCGAGATTGCAAAGTTGTTAATACTCCAATTGTCGCCCACTTCAAGTTGTCATCAGATCAGTGTCCAAAATCAGACGAGGACAAAAGGCACATGTCACATGTCCCGTATTCAAATGCAATTGGAAGTCTCATGTATGTTATGGTATGTACTAGACCTGATTTAGCTTATGCTGTTAGCATTGTTAGCAGGTTCATGCATAATCCAGACAAGGCACACTGGGAAGCCGTTAAATGGATACTTTGCTATCTGAAAGGTTCTCCAGATCTTGGTTTGGTATTTGATCAACATAGAGCCAATCCCGGAGGAGCAGTTGGCTATGTTGATGCTGACTATGGTGGTGATTTAGATCGGAGAAGGTCACTTTCAGCCTACATTTTTACCCTATGTGATGTGATTCCAATAGCAAGATATAGATGATTCTTTGACATTTTATGGAATCAACTTGAGTAGGAGAATGAATAGGAACTTTTAATAGAAATGGATCAATGTTCTATGTTTCAAGAACTCACCAAAACTTGCACCAAACACCAAACTCACATAGAAGACCCATTTCTTGCCAATTGAACCGATTAAATTGAATAAGAAAGTAAATGAACCGATTGAAACTCTAAAGAAAGCAATTGAACCGAACAAAACATGAAAAGGAGCTACTGAACTGAATTAAAACAGTAAGAAATTGAAAAGAACCGAACAAAAGTGCAAGAAAAGGAAGATGAACCGAATAAAAGAAACTACACTTGTTTTAGAGTTCATATGGACATGGAAATGGAAGAACTAAATGGAGAAGAGAGGAAACTTATGTGGATGAAGAACTTGATTGATGAACACGCCACTTGAAGTGTGATTGCTCCAAGATAAGTGTGAATTGCCGCCACTTGAGGGAACCAAGGCTCTCAAGATAAGACTAGGAAGAGGAGAAATCAAATCTCACTCACTCAATCACCAAATTGGGAGAGTTTCTTTACTACAAATTCCAAATCTGCATTATGAAGGACCTAAGCCCTCCTTTTATAGGAGCAAGGGCTGGTCATGAAGCTTACAAAACAAGCTAACCAAAAGTCCCTTGCATGCTACTCACTTCTAGCACCTAAAGTGAAGCATGAAGAGTCACCTTCTAGAAAATTCTAAACTAATGCCTAAAGATGCTTTTACAAAAGAGGTATCTAAGGTTTCCCTCTAAGCACCTTCCTAAAAACTATATATTTAAACATTCTACATTTTATAAAAGAAACTATAAAGAGAGATATTTATTTGAAGCCCATTCTTTGATGGCTTGTAGACTTCTTTGGCTTTAGGCTTGATCCTTACTTTATTTTATGTCTTCTTTTAATTTTGAGAAGACTAGAAGGAAGAACTTCAAATGTGAGGGTGGATGTCCTCTTCCTCCCTTAATAAAAGCCTCCTTTATTTGATTCTCATCATACTCCTCGAGTTGGAGAGAATTCGTCCACGAATTCTGAAACCCTGCATATAACAAAGTCAGTTTAGTTTTACAATTAAAAGTGGAAGAAAAATGTAAACATGACTTATCATTTGTAAACAATGGGAGTTCAGAAAAGGAGGTTCTATAAATCGACCAAGTTGGAAAAATTTGTTTGGGAATGATGATATCTTTTGGAAAAAGACCTCTTAAATGGTGAAAACCATTAGGAGGTATGAAATCATCCCTAACACTTTTTAACCAAGATGGTGTTGAAATAGAAACCTTGGGTAATGAAAAAGATAAGGAAGGAAAACACCTTGGAGGTGAAAGGATAAGACTCATGTCAACTTGGCTTTCTTTGTCTTTTTCATTTTTACGTGAGGGAGGTGGGTGAGGTAGGTCTTGTTTTACCTTGTTTGTCATTAAGGTTTTTTGTGGACAATGAAGAGCTATGTGCCCAAAACCTAAACATTTAAAACATTTTATATTGGAAGTTTTGGTAGGTGACTTAGGAGTAGAAGAATTTGTAGTAGAAACTTGTTTTGTAGACGTGGTTTTCAAAAGATATAATTCCATCTTGATGGCTATGCGAAGCACTTGCTTCAAAGACGAGTACTCATTTAATTCTATAAATTCTCTAATATCTCTTCTTAAACCACGGACAAACCATTTTATCTTTGACTCTTCATTAGCATGCATATTCATTTTAGTCAAAGTTGTTTCAAAATCTTTAAAGTATTCATCTACCATCCTATGTCCTTGAGGAAGCCTTTGGAACTTCAACAAGTGTTCCTTCCTAGAAGGAGGAAGAAACCTCGCGCGCATATACTCTTTCAAAGTATTCCAAGAAACCACGCGAGGTTTCTTGCGATACATAATGTCCATTACAATTGTACGCCACCATTCTTTGGCATAATCACTAAATTCTAAGGTGGCTAGCTTATATTTGCGCTCATCAAGGATCTTATGGGTCTCAAATATTTGTTCACACTTAGCCTCCCAATCTAAATATACATTAGGATCACTAGAGCCATTGAAACAAGGAAGTTGGACCGAAGGTAGCCTAGCCTTTGCATTTCGGTAGTAGCCATCTTCACGTTTATCTTCATGAGCATGAGATGGTCTAAATCCATGAAAGTTGGGTTGAAGTCTCCTTCTTCTATGATCTTCTTCACGTCCATGATCATTGGAAGAGCCTCTTGATGAAGGTCTATGATGATGATGCTCTCCATGAATAGAATGAGAGGACCTAGCTTGCTTCATTTCAAGTCTTTGTAATCTTTCCTCCGACTTTCTTATAGCTTCATCATTGAGATTAATGGTTCGTTTTGCCTTTTTTAATTCATCAAGAGCAGCAACTTTGCTAGAAGAATGCTGTTTGGAAGAACCACTACTGTAATATGAAGCCTTGTATAAAAGAAAACAGCAAACAACAAAACAGCAAACAAAGTTAGCAAAAAGTAATTTGGTAGCAAACTGTCGAAGTGAATTTGGATTGACAAGAAGTCACTCTTCAAAGAAATAATGTCCCTGCACCAATCTGATCTTGAGGTCTAGGAATCCTCAAATGAAAGATGTCAAAGCAAGGCACACCAATCTCAAAGCCAACCACAACAAAACCAATGAAGCAATGAAGACAAACAAGAAAAGGTATAAGGAATAAAAGGCTATCACAAAAGGAATACTAGATGTATGACAAACTCAAAGATTAATGAATAAAAGACAAGCAAGAAAATAAGGAACTCAATGAAAAAGTAGGCACACAAAAGAATACCTAAAGAAAAGCACTAGAGTAGATGAAGAAAACAAAAACAAGCTACTGGAAAATATTTTTTATGCAAACTGTGCTTGATGTTTACTGATTTAACTGGAATGATATAGAGCGAACTAGATTATGAAATTTAAACCACAGAAACTTCAAGATGTTAACTCAATAATGGCACTGGAATTACTTAAAAAAAGTAAGCCTATTAATTGAGATAAATTTTTCAAAATCGCTGCCAGATTACCGTATTTTTTTCGGCAGAATTGTACACTGTTCGTATTTTATTTATCATTTTTTGTGTACTTTGAATTTTTTAGTACTTCTTTTTTCTACTCTTTTCTAACAATTTGAAGAACACAAATCCAGAATTTCATAATTTTCCAGTGAGTAAATCAATTGCAATAAGGAAAAAAAGTAAGCACATTTTCAGATAACAGAGTAATCCTAACAAGAATGAAAAACAGAATTATGAACTAGCAAAGACATAATGGAAAATGATGTATAGGAACTTGTATAGATTTAAAATACAAGTATGAACTCAAAACTAAAACAGAAAATGCACAAAGGATCAAAACACAAGTTCAGAAAACTGGATTACACCAAAGCAAGAAACAAAAAATTCAATAAAAGTACTACAAGAAGTGATGACATTCATGGAAAAGCATGACTATGACAAAACTTGTATGGATTCAAAAAGGAAATAACACAAACACTTGGTAGGCACAATTAAGAAAACAACAAGAATACTCAATTATAATCCTAAAAACAGAAAAGAAACAACAAGAAGATAGAGCTCTTGAATTAAAAGTGCAACACAACTCAAAATTAAACAAGAACAAACCTAAGACTCATGATACCACATGATATAGCAATTATACCCATGGAGGACGTGATAAAAACAGCAAGAACAACCAATTTGCACCGATTAAAATTGAATAAAGGTGCAACAAATGAAAGAGGACAACATAAGGAAGAGATTGCACCGATTGAAAGTGAAAATAAACAAGTAGAACAAAAATGGGTAAAGTGGAATGTAGGGAAAATGGATGGAAAAGAAAGAAGACTTATGTGGTTGTAGTTCTTGGTTGATGAACATGCCACTTGAAGTGTGATTGCTCCAAGATAAGTGTGAATTGCCGCCACTTGAGGTAACCATAGAACTCTCAAGATAAGACTAAGGAGGAAGGCACAAAGCTCTTCAATTCTCTCTCAATTTGAGTAGAGTTTTCTTACTTCAATTTCTAGTTTTTTGTTTGGTTCAATTTAATTTCCAGCATTCAAATTCAGTTTGCTTAGTTTTTGTGCCTTTTTGTTCGGTTCAATTTGACAATAATTGGATCTTCTATATGAGTTTGTGTTTTGGCACTAGTTTTGGTGAGTTCTTGTTCATAAAACCTTGATCCATTTCTATGAGAAAGTGCCTAGCTCTTAACCAACTCAAGATGATTCCTAAGAATGTCAAGAATCATTCCAATTGTGCTAGTGGAATCATATCATGTGGATCTCCTATCAGTTGGTATTCTTCATTTCAAGCCATTGCGGTTTTGTCCACCACTGAAGCAGAATATATTTCTGCTACAAAAGGTATGAAAAAGGTTATATGGCTTCGAGGCTTGGTAAGTGAACCTGGTCTTCAACAAGATGTTCTTGTTATATTTTGTGATAGTCAGAGTGTTGTCCACTTAACCAGGAACAGTAAGTATCACTCAAGGACCAAGCACATTGAAATTAAACACCATTTTATCCAAGACATTGTTGATACAGGAGATATAATTGTTGAAAAAATTCATACGGTCGAAAATCCTGCAGACATGTTGACCAAGCCACTTCCATCGGCTAAGTTCGATCATTGCCTGAACTTAGCTAGTATTATCCATACTTAATCAAGGCTTCATGGCGAGCGAGTGTTCCGGTCAAAGGCAAGTTAAGGTGGAGATTTGTGGGTTATGACACACCTTTACCGTTATCTTGGCATAAATGGGAGGTTACTTACCGTTGACAATTAATTGTTATTAATGGGAGGTTACTTACCGCTCACAATTAATTGTTATTAAAGGGAGGTTATTTACCATTAAGTGTTTTTATTATTGTTGTCTCTTAGAACCACTATATATAGTGGCTTCCTTCTAGCAATGTACAACAAACAACAACACACACTTGCTTCCTCTCTCTTTTCTTATACTCTTTATTTCTTCTCATGGGTGTAAGTGTTTAACCCATATAGAGAGAATTTGTTTTGGGGCTATTTATCTATTAGCCTGAGAGGAATTCATTGTACTCCCAATACCATTATAGTGGAAGTTTTTGGCTCTCTCGCCGGTGGTTTTTTACCTCTATTCAAAGGAGTTTTCAACCTAAAAATTTCTGGTATCATTCTCATTTTTCCTTGTTACTTTAATTTCTCATAATCTTTGGTTGAAATTATTACGCTTCCGCACACGATATCCCTACAGAGGGAATGAGGAAGAGAGGAAGAGAAAGGGTGCACGGTTAGTGATGGTGTTCAACATTCTCGTGCCTTTTATTTATAGACAAAGAGAGAAGCTCAAAAACCACAAAAAGAGGAGAGGGAGAGCGTTGTTCTGACGGAGGTGACACCGAAGAAGACACCGAAAACATGTCGAAATAGGTGAGGGACCACCACAAAAGGAGGAGGAACGTGGAACAAGTCTTGCAACGGCCTAGAGGTCCCTTCCAATCTCAAAGGCACGGACTTGGAACTGCAAATTAGTGAAGAAACGAATTACCGAAAAAAATGGAGGAGATTTCGCGGTGTTCTTCGATCTACACAACAGATCTGTGTAATGTGCATTCTTTTTCTTCTTCAATATATATATATATATATATATATATATATATATATATAATCGTTTTACAACATATATTTGTTTCAGCAACTCCAAAATCATAATATGTAATGAACCAGCATAAAATATTTTCTCATTGAGAAATTACACAAACATGTTATTTGCAATTTAACTAAAAGGCAAACTGCTTAAACGCTTCAACGATCAACTTCACCGATTCATGAACAAAGTTACCTATCTATGTTGGATGTCAGGAAACAAATCATGTTCAGCACCGAAAACTCTTAATCAACCTCGAATTTCAATTTTTCAATTCAGGAAGATTTGCTCATAGAAAATGTAACTTGTGTTGGATTACATTCACACCGAAAAATTTCTAGGACTATAAACATGATTAGAACAACACAACTGTTTTTCCAGTGATGAATGTTAAACACAGTGAAAGAAGAATTTCCAAGTGATTCTCAATCCAACAATTGATTTTTCACAATTTCTCTATGCAATTCTCAATTTGTGATCACCGCAAACCTCCAGACCACAAGACAATTGGTTTCCAATCTTCAAACTATCTCTAACGAAGCTCCACGACCTTTAAGTAGTGATTTGAAATTGTTCATCAACAATTCTCTCACGGTTGCTTCACATTTTCAACCAATACAAACGGAGGCGGAACTCTCCAATTTTTTAACAGAACGACCGCAGGGAATGAACGTAAACTTCATATTCAATTTGTACTTGTAATGGAATTTCCAGTGAAACAATGTTTGTATGAGTGCAATGCATTGGAATGGTGAGAGAGAGAAAGGAGAAATATGTTATCTTCTTATTGTGTGTAAAAGTATATTACAAGGGTATATATAGGAAGAGCATAAGTGTGGAACAGTTACTCAATAGTTACACAGTTATAGTATGGTAACAACCCTCGTAAACTTAGGGTTGGATTATCCAAAACCATAATTTTATCTCTAAAGGTAGCAAAACTTGAACTAGAAATAGGTTTAAGGAGAATATCAACAACTTGGAACTGAGTTGGAATATGAGTAAGGCACGCATGTTGATGTTGAATGTGATCACGAACAAAATGGAGATCCAACTCAAAGTGTTTGGTTTTTTAGCGTAGAATGGGATTTGCAGAGAGTAAAATATCTCCAAGATTATTAGAGTCAACTTTGGGAACAAAAGTATAGATGTGAAGCCCTAAGAGTAGGGATTGAAGCCATATGAGATCAGTGAGAACAATTGCTATCCCACGATGTTCAGCCTCTGTACTGCTTCGAGAAAAAACCTTTTGTTTGTGAGATGACCATGAGACGATATTGGAGCCAAAATAGACACAGTAACTAGTGGTGGATTTTCTATCACCAATATCATTCCCTCAGTCTGAGTCACAAAATCCCATGAGATTGGTTTTGTTACTGCATTTGATGAGAGGACCATGATACAGAGTACCTTTGAGATATCTGAGAATCCATTTGACAGCTTTCCAATGATGCTCTTAAGGGTTATGCATGAACTGTGAAACCTTGTGGACCAAGTAGGTGAGTTCAGGACGAGTGAGAAGAACATATTGAAGTGCACCAACGAAAAAAAAAAATAAACCGGGATCGAAAACAGCTGCAGTGGCATCTTTAGAAAGTTTTAAGGATGAGATCATAGGTGTAGGTTTTGGATTAGATTCTAGCATGTTGGTGCGGTGAAGTAAATTCTGAATGTAGCGTCGCTGGGATATATGTAATGGGCCAGAGTTGAGTGTAGAGACTTCTATACCCAAGAAATAATGGAGGGGACCAAGATCTTTGAGAGAAAAATGAGAACTGAGGGTGGTGAGGAGAGACTTGATGGCAGTGGAAGATGATCTAGTGATAACAATGTCATCCACATATATCAAAACTAACAATGTAGATGAGTTAGTGAAGTGAACAAATAAAGAAGAATCACTGATGGTGGAAGGAAAACCAATAGTGTGAAGAGTTTAACTTAACTTTTGAAACCAAGCACGAGGTGCCTGTTTAAGAACATATATGGCCTTGTGAAGCTTGCAGATGAGCTTTGGATTAGTAGCAATGAATCTCGGAGGTTGTTGCATGTACACATGTTCATTGAGATCACCATTGAGAAAAGCATTGTTAATATCGATTTGATGAATGGGCCAATGAGACGATACAACATGAGTAAGCACAACCCGAATGGTAATGGGTTTAACTATTGGACTCAAATTTGCAGAGTAATCTAGGCCCTCATATTGGTTGTAACCCTTTGCCACCAACTGTGCTTTGTGTATCTGAAAGGAGCCATCGACATTGAACTTATGTTTAAAAATCCATTTGCAACCAACGATGTTTGCACTCGGTGGTAGAGAAGTGAGGGTCCATGTACCATCAGCGATAAGAGCACGATATTCATCATTCAAAGCAGCTCTCTCACACATTTACCATCCTACCCTTGCTTCTTGTTTTCCAAGGCACCATCTCCTATAAATAGGGTGCCTTCCTCCTTGTATTTTCATCCTGAATTTTATAGAAGAAGGAAAACTCTACACAAATTGTGTGAGGCTTGTTAGCTCTAAGCATTATGTCTTATCTTGAGAGAGTTGAGAACTCTCAAGTGGCGGCCCTCTACACTCATCTTGGAGGAAACCACACTCCAAGTGGCGTGTACACTCTTTTTTCCATCACCATATGCTTTCTTCCCTTCATCCTTTCTTCCATTTTCCATTACACTTTTATCTTTGTGTTGGTATTCTTGTTTTGTTTCATTTCCATTTAGGTTTCCTTCCATATCTTGTGTTTCCTCTCATGTCTTTTACATTTCGCACCATACATCATGTTCACCTTATTATGTGATTTTCCTCTTTGCCTTAGAAAGTGAATCTTCACACTTATTTAACCACTTGGTTAAGTTCGTGTCTAGTGGGGATAATCCCTAGGTCTCACCATTTATTTGCTAAAATCTCAATCATAATTAAAGTGTCACCTCTAAAATGGAACCATCTAAAATCAACTCACATCATAAATGGAGTGATATTTTGAATTCAAAAAAGTGGTGCCTAGTTAGTCACACCTCCCATGTGAAGCCAATGTGATCCAGGTGACTTGCTTTTAGATGTTAGGGTTTACTATGATCAGTCTAGGGTTTCATATGCCCAAATTGAGCCTAATTAAACTCTAGGTAGGTCTATATACCTTAATACCAACCATAGTTTTCTCAAAGCTCAAATACAAGCCCAAAACCCTATGCCACTTGGCCCAATGTTTGAGACCCAAATTATTTAAAAGAATTGAAATCCTATTCTAATTTTACAAATAGATCAAGGACTAAAAATGTAAGAAAATTCCTCTAACAATCTCTGTTGAGTTCCATTCTTCTTTGATTCTTCTGGCCTTTGATCTAGTGGATTTTGTGGCTGGACGGTTTCCATTAAGAAGTGGTTACAATTCAAAAGAATACTCAATTAAGTTAGGAGTGACTTGTGTCAAGAATACTCAAGGGGTTAGCCATGAGTGGCTATGAGACCAAATAATACTCAAGGGATTAGCTAGGAGTGTCTACAAGCCCGAAGAATACTCGAAGTGTACTTAACAACATTAGTCTACCTAGTGGAACCCAATTTGTGGACTGAGAACTAGATGTAATATATTGTTAAAGATGAACCAATATAAATTATTTTGTGCATTTCTATCTTCCCAAATTTATTTATTTTATATGTTGTTATTGTTTGTACTAACTAAGGGAGGAGAATCCAATTGCGAATACACATATTTGAAAAATATATTTATTTAAGTATATTTTCTAAGGTTTTAAGTTCATCATATTTATTCCATCACACACAAGAAATGATGGAAGCACCCTCCGAGGTAGAGGAAGAATTAGAAAAACTTTAAATTTTTCCCAAGTTTCTTAGAAACTTGGAACCAGTGTAACTCTTCCAATGAAGGTTCCTTGGAGAATATCCCTAAGAAGAATATTCTCATTTTAGAGACCCAAGAAGAACAAGAAGAAAGCATGATAACAATTCAATTCTTATTCAATTCAAAAGTTCAAAAGTGTTACAAAGGGGGGTTAGGGCTTTATTTATAACTAGAGAGGCTCCTCACACTCAAAGGACTAGGAGATGTGGGACAAAAAGTGTAAATTGCAATTGTACTCTTGAATTAGGCATACCATAGGGAGGGAAGTCCTGCATCTCTCAAATCAAGCTTCTTCCATGTGTTTATAAGCTCCAAATCTAGCTTGAAACTTGCATGGTCGTGTGGGTGTGTTGTGGTTCGTTTTTCTTGCTCTCTCGACCTCTTCAATTAAGGTTTTGACACCCCAATAAAAAGAACCACATGTTGACTCCTCAAATTACAGATTTGACCCCTAAATCAAACCTTAATTAGGCTAAAAATTAGCCCACTTATGCTTATATTTTACAACAGAAAAAAAATATTTCTATACAATTTTAAATATATCAGTTAAGGTTCCAGGTGCAATAATAAAAATTCTTGGCTCAAAAAGGGCTATCACAAAAAAAGTAATCAATTTAAACAAAGGTTGGCTATTTGACTGTGGGTTTCTAATTAGTACAAATGCCTTAATCATTTTCATGTTCTTTTATGATGTAACATAAAAAAAAAATCAAGCAACCACAATTATTAATTGATTATTGAAATTCTCAAACTGTTTAAGATTCACACACACTTACTTGGCTTAATTAATCTAATTTCTTATTCCTTGTCATTCTCCGTTCCAACTAATCATCTTGTCTACTTTTTATGTACCACAATCTCAATCAAATTTGAATATCGATTCTTTTCCAACATGTGTTCATATCATTCCACTGTTCTAATTTTAAACACAGTCTGATTAATAATTTTCCCACAATTCAAATTAATATTCCAATTCTCAAAATAACATCTAAGAATAAAATAAAACTAGAAAAACTAGTAACAAAATAAAATAAAATTAAAAAAAATAAGGAAAATAAAAAACTAAAAAAAATAACTAGAATGATAAAACCATTTGCTTCATCTCCATTTGTTGGACCTGCCCTTAAAAAAATATTACTTGTCCCCAAGCCATGCAACATAAGATCTGAACTATTTTAGGGTCATCCACGTGGGAATGAGATGAACCAACTCAAAACAAGAAATTAACCAAGAGATTGATGTAGAAACACTTAATGTAAACATACTAAAACAAAAGTAAAATAAATTTTTTTAACATAACTAAACATAAAAAAAAAACTAGGTTATCTCCCACAAAGTACTTGTTTAACGTCATATAGTGTGACGCCTGTTTCAATCACGGTGGATGAGCCATTTGTTGCAATATTTTTCCTAGTTACAACATTAATTCTTCTGGAGTATGGACTTTAAAGTTCAATAGTTCTATCATCCCTGATTTCCTTGATAACCCACAAACTTGACCATTTAGTCTTTAACCTTCTAAGTAGGAGTTTTATCTTAGAGCTACTACAAATAATTGGTTGACCAAGTTTAAACTTTATTATAATTGAATATCGGTTAACCTTATCTTCCTCCTTCATGCATGATGCAAATAGCTTATTAGCAGTGAGTTTCTTTTCCACTAATTATATAGGCTTTTTCTTCTCTTCAACTGCCTGTGGAGTACAACATTGTAGAACTTTCTCTAACATATTTGAATGGTGCAACTACTTTTTAGTTCCAGTAAAGGCTTCCTTTGATGCATCTATTCTTATACAATCTTTCCCTTTATTAGAATGTTGCAAAACCTCAAAAACATTGAAAGTCACCTTTTCATCTTGAGCTCTCACTTTAAGCTTTCCCTCATCAACATCATAATAACTCTAGCAGTTTTCATGAAGGGTCTACCAAGTATCAAGGGAACCTCATTGTCTTCTTCTATGTCCATCACAACAAAATCTACTGGAAATATGAATTTGTCGCCCTTAACAAGAACATTTTCAACCACACCATACGAATACTTCATTGATCTATTAGCTAATTGTAGTGTCATTCTGGTGGGTTTAACCTCTAAATCGCCTATCCTTTTTATCAAAGCCAAAGGCATTAAGTGAATACTAGCCCCCAAATCAAGTAAAGCCTTTTTCCCATATACAACTCCTATGGTTATTGGGATAGTAAAACTTTCTAGATCCTTGGATTTTAAGGGCAAGAATTTCTGAATAATAGCACTACAAACGAGCCCCGACTCTATAGTCACTTCCTCTAAGAATCTCTTCTTTGTCGAAAACTCCTTCATGAATTTTTCATATGTCGACATTTGCTCTAATGCCTCTACAGATGGAATATTAATTTGCAAATTCGTTGAAATCTAGAAAATTGCCTCTCTTTATCTCTTTTTAAAGGATCATGAGGATATGGTATATTCCTTATGGGAACACCTCTCTCTTTATTCTCACTCTTTTTCTTTTTCTCTTTTTCTTTTTCTTTTTTCTTCTTCACTTCCTCACACTATTTTTCTTTTCCTCATTCTCATCTTTTCTCTCTTCATCAACAACTAAATTATCACCAATCCTTTCTACTATACCGCTTCTAGTGGTAATTGAATTGCAATGCTCCTTGGGTTGGTCTGTGTGTTAGCTGAACATTGACCACTCTGTTGATTTGCCAACTGATTAGCAATTTGACCCACCTGTGTTTCTAAATTTCTTATCAAAGCTTTAGTATTCTTCTCATTGGACAGAAAATCTTGCATGAATTTCTCTCCTGAATTGAAGGATAAAGTGGTAGTTGTTGAAAAAGGGGCTTGCCTATTAAATTGATCAACATCTTGTTTCCACTCAAAACCTTGATTTTGATTGCCTCTTCAACCTTGATGCATATTATATTGATAATTGTTGGTGGAGAAACCGCCTTGTCTTTCTTGGTTGCTCATATAATTAATATTCTCTTCAGATGGATTGGTCTAGTAAGAATAGTGACCATTTGGATTATCACCTCCACAAAAATCATAACTCATTGGTTGATGTTGACTCTAACAAGAATGTGCAACTTGTATTTGTTGTGGCAGCTTAGACATTTTCTTGGTCAATGCTTCAATTTGTTGTGTCAGGATTTTGTTTTGATCCATAATTGCATCTGAAGTATTTAGTTCTAGCAACCCTTTCTTCTAAACAGCTTGTCTATCATGTTGGGATTGATAGTTTGTTGATGCCAATGCATCAATAATCTTTGTTCCTTGTTCTAGACCGACAACCATCATCTTACCACCAACTGTAGCGTCTAGAAGCATTTTTGTGTCAGATCTGAGGCCATTATGAAATATGTTTAATTATGAAATATCTTCAAACCCATGATTTGGGTATTTTCTTAGCACCACTTTGAACCTTTCTCATGCTTCACAAAAGGCTTCATCTGATCCTTGTTTGAACATAGAAATATCAGATTTTGCTTTGATATAGCGGGATAGTGGGAAAAATCTCTGTAAAAATTTCTCCTCTACATATTTCCAACTGATGAGGCTCTAATTTAGATGGGATTTGAGCCATTCCTTCGCTTTTCCTGCTAATGAAAATGGAAACAAACTCAAATAAACATATTTTATATCACCTGATTGAAAGCCATTATTTCTACCAACTCATAAAATGTAGACAAATGTGTATATGGATCTTCGTGGTCCATTGTTGTAAATTGATGGGTACTTATCAAATTGAGGAATACAGATTTCATCTCCAAGGCCTTAGTGGTAGCTGATATTGCAATACTAGAAAAATGCTTTGGATCTTGTTGCATAGCATAATCACCAAGTGTTCTTCTGGGCTTTGGTGGTTGCTCTTCAGCCATTTTACTTTCTCCCTAAATAGTTTCAATGCGAAGGGTAGAAGTGGTTGATGATTCTTCTCTAATTTATCCTTACTCTTCTCTTATCTTTTTAACCATGTTCTTCTGAGCTGTCTTTTCAATTTTCAATTCAAATTGCAACTAATCCTTTGAAACATATCCTCTTAATATCATATAAGATAACTCACTCAAGGATTAGCATAAGGAATAACTACAATACAAATAATAAAAATTTATAAAATAAGAAAAATAAAACAAATCTGAAATAAAAACAATAAACAATTAAAAGAAATATTCACAATATTTAGGAATTTATACTTTTAAATTTTAATAAAATTGTTCCTCGATAACGGCACCAAAAACTTGATGACTTATTACGACAAGTGTATCGAGTCAGAAATAATAAATTATCCCTAAAGACGGATGTTGAACCCATAAAGAAAAGTTATTTTAAAATCTTAAGGTATAATATTTACTAAATATCAAAAGATATGTCAAAGTTTGATTGAAAGGTTATTGGTATCATAAATTTATGTGAGAAATTAAATGAAAACAAAGTAAACGATTTAGATAATAGAGACTGAGATCAATCCTTCTCACTCATTTGTATTTTCAATAAATGAAAACATATATCATTCTAACTTGATTGATATTCATGCACATATAAAAATCATTCATATCAATTCCTTGCATATAAAATTATTAATTTTTTTTCTAAATATTAATTCCTCACATATTTATAAAAACATTTTTATCATTACGAACAAATTTTATAAAACAATTAACATTTGAAATTTATTCCTAGTATTCAAATATGTTAAACAGTATCATTTGAGTCAAGTACTCAACTTCCACATCAACTTCCACATCGTAAAACATTCCAAACATAAGTAGGAGAAAATCTTATTTTATTGAGTAATTTTTTAAAAATCATGTTAAACTTAAATTTTAGTAATTTAATATTTATGATGCTGGTGTTTATTTTCTTAAAGAAACCACATTTTAATCCTGAAAATAGAGAGATATGTTTCCGAAAATGACAATTTTAAAACAATTATCTATTGTTATTTTAGTAGAATACAGACATCCTGATTTTATTTTTTTTATAGCAGGGGTATATGATGTAATATTTTTAAATAGTTAAAAAATGTGAATTTAATATTTTAAAATAATTAAAGAGATTTCTTGGTGTTTTGCAAGTAGGAATATGAAAAGAAATAAAAAAAAATAAAAGAACAAGTTTATTTCTGTTCTCGTAGTATCTAAAACTGTAATAACACGAACGAGACATTAAAATGAATGGTAGGTTATTTTTTAATATTTTTGTAATTTTATCACTATCAAATTATAGCTAACAAAGTCTCAAAATTTAACATACCAAATTATGGAAAAATATCCTTATAATTTGTTAGGCTACAAAATCCTCAGCAAACCATGTGTACAACGCGCAACCACCAAACGTGCCAAAACCATTACCAAAGGCAAAGTAAAATAAAATTAAAAAAGAAAAAAAATCTGAAAACAATAAAAAAGAAAACGAGAAAGAAAGAAAGAAACCTCCCACACTCCAAAATTTTCTGCATCTCACTCTGTCCGATTCATTACAATCACATCCTAAAAACTATTCACTTATTTATTATTTGTGTTTAATAACTATTCACGAAGAAGCATAAGCTCTTTTCCGTGATGACGATGCGCGTGTTCTTCAATGTATCGGGCAACATCGCCGGCGACCCCACTCATTGCCGCCGGTTGCAATCTCATTCATGAAAACGTAATTTCTAAAACGACAAAAGTCTCTTCCCGTCGTTTACGCCCTCCCCTGTCGTTTCTGCGTTTCGTTGAATCCCTTCCCAAGGTAAAAGCAAAACGCACGCATGCTTTTGTTCTCTCGTTCGTTCGATCCCTATTAAATCAAATTCCGTTCTTTCCATTTTACACATTCAAAATCAGTCGTTAATTTATTTTCTTTATCTCTTCAGAATTGCGATGAAGAAGGCGTCACCTGTGACGATGGATCACGTGCTTCTAGCGTCGCAGGAGACGAAGGAGGAGCGCGAAGTGCGGATTCGGGGCCTCTTCGAATTCTTCGACAGAGACAATCACGGGTTCTTGGACTACGCGAACATCGAGGCCGGTCTATCGGCGCTTCAGATTCCGTCGGAGTACAAGTACGCGAAGGATTTGTTGAACGCTTGCGATGAGAACAAGGATGGGAGAGTGGATTTCCAAGAGTTCAAGAGTTACATGGACGACAAGGAGTTGGATATTTACCGCATTTTCCAGGCCATCGATGTTGCGCACAATGGCTGCATTTTGCCTGAGGAGCTTTTGGAGGCTCTCGTAAAAGCAGGCATGTTTCTTCTGTTTACCGTAATTGTTTCATTTTACTGCAAATTCACTCTGTGATGTTGTAAATGTTTGAGTGCTTCGGTTTTCTTGTGTTTGATTATGTTAGTAGGTTAGCTTGACAGAGAATTGCGTTGTGTAAATTGTTGTTGAAATCTATGTCCACCACTGACATGACCAAAATAGTGTAATAGGTAGAGGTTACTCTCATTTCAGTTTACGAGCTAGTTTGAGTTTTAGTTGGACTTAAATTCAAATACTAAAGTTATACCAGAATTTATTGTAGTGATTTATTGGACGTATTGTAGGTCACTCATTATATTAATTATATCACTTACAAATTATGTTATCTAGTTCTAAGTGCGAGGGACATGCGTTAGAGATTTCTTATTGATTAGTAATATGATGAAAATAGTGTATATTATTGGAGGTCAGGATGATGATTTATAAGTTTATTTAATGAAGGAAGATTTTAGCCAAGGTATAATGGAAGGGACAACATTCATTATATTGAAAACAAATACAAATATAATAATTTTTTATTTTTAAAATAATAAAAATCTGATACCTTAAAAAGAAAGGTGACATTAAACTAATAATAAAAATCTGATAGAGGGTATTACACGCTCCTTGTGGAAAAAAGAAGAAGTTTGATTGACATGGTTTGAGTTGTTTGACTGGTTAAAGTAGTGGTGCAAGTTGTCATCTAATGTTCATCTCAAGTCACAGGTGCTTTACCATACTCTCATAGTTTGCCATTTCATCTTCTTTCAAATTTTTCTAAAATTCAGTAGTCCTCGATACATTTTTATTGTATTGATGAGATCGTTGAACATTTGGCACATCTCTTCGTAATGAGTGCAATTTAATTACAAGTTTTGCTCACCTGTAAAGGCTTTGGTTGCATTGTTGAAAGTTGAATGAAAAAGGAAATTGAAAATCACCTATTAAAACAACCTTTCCCTTGCATGCAGCCTTCTTGACTAACTGATTTATCTGATTTTACGTTCTTTTGATCGCTAGTTATAACTGAGTACATTTAACATAAATCGAAGTTCAACTTCATTGCTAACAAAATTTTCCCTTGTTATTTGATCGACAAATTAACACATTATAAGCCCTCTGTATCTGATTGCAAATGTTTAATTTGGATTGCTGGTCTCTAATTATTTAGTGCACTATTGTTGTGTGACTAAGATTTTCTTGATTCTGTGATGCATTTTATTCAATAAGCGGCACTAGTCTTTCTGTTGTAGGGATTAAGATTGATGATGAGGAACTTGCCCGTTTTGTTGAGCATGTTGATAAGGATAATAATGGTGTTATAACATTTGAAGAATGGAGGGATTTTCTGCTGCTTTACCCTCATGAGGCAACCATCGAGAACATCTACCATTATTTGGAGCGGATATGTATGGTTGATATTGGGGAACAGTCTGTTATTCCAGCAGGCATTAGTAAGCACATTGATGCCACTAGGTATCTGATTGCAGGAGGAGTAGCAGGTGCTACATCACGCACAGCAACTGCACCACTTGATCGTCTAAAGGTTGTATTGCAAGTCCAAACAGCACGAGCTCACATAACGCCTGCAATAAAAGCTATATGGAAAGAGGGTGGTTTGTTAGGATTTTTTCGAGGGAATGGCTTAAATGTTTTAAAGGTTGCCCCTGAGAGTGCCATTAGATTTTATAGCTATGAGATGTTGAAGACCTTTATTGTAAGGGCCAAAGGGGAAGAGACACAGGCTGGTATTGGAGCCATGGGGCGGCTACTAGCTGGTGGTATTGCTGGTGCTATAGCTCAAACTGCAATATATCCCATGGATCTTGTTAAAACGCGACTACAAACCTATGTTTGTGAAAGCAGAGGAATTCCTAGTCTTGGAACTCTTTCAAAAGATATTTGGCTTCAGGAAGGACCCCGAGCATTTTATAGGGGATTGATTCCTTCTCTTCTTGGGATTATCCCTTACGCTGGTATAGATCTTGCTGCGTATGAAACCTTGAAGGATATGTCCAAGATGTATATTCTTCATGATGGAGGTAAAATAAAAAACTTATTCACCTGTGATGTTCCGTATCAGTTATTGCCTTCACTTTTTGTATTTAGATTTTGTGGTATTCTGTAGAACCTGGCGCTCTAGTGCAATTAGGATGTGGGACTGTATCTGGAGCTCTTGGAGCAACATGCGTTTACCCACTACAGGTGGTTAGAACAAGGTAATTTTGGCGCAATGTGTTTTAAATTGTTGCTTAAATATTTAGTGACTTCAACACTTTCTACTTTCTATGGAAATTAGAAAATGAAACCCATGTCGATTTCAGAATGCAGGCTCAACGCTCTTATAAGGGAATGGCTGATGTATTCAGGAAAACCTTGGAAAATGAAGGCTTTAGGGGATTCTACAAAGGAATATTTCCTAACTTACTCAAGGTTGTGCCCTCAGCTAGCATCACCTACATGGTTTATGAGAGTATGAAAAAAAGTTTGCATTTGAATTGAAGAAATTTACTGATTGGTAATTCTTATTGACATGGCTGACCGTTGGCAACTATACATTGGGAATGGTTTTGCAATGAAGATATTGATGACAAGAATAAAGTCTATAATTGATTATTGTGACAATTGTCTAAATTCATAATTTTTTTTAAAATAGCATTAAATTCTTCAAAATTCTTAGGAGGACAAAATTGGTTTGTCCTTCTTGGTTCATTAAACTAAATGAAGTTTCGTATCAACTAGCTGAATTTTTGTATGATAGAAAAGCACACTATACTAAGTTAGGATCCGATTTTGTAATTGTAATTTTGTAATATTTAGTGGCTCATATTGATCATCTTACTCTTAAATACTTCCAGTTGTTAAACTCGTCATGGCCCCCTTTATTTGTTCGATTTTTCTGAGATAATATATTTCTTTAACCTATTCAGGGTTGTCAAATTCAAGAGCCTACATAGACTTGTGGAAGCTTAGTAGACTTAACTTATAAACTCATTAGAATTTACTTCATATGAAAAAATATTTTGATAATATGATTACTCAAAGTAGTTAAAAAAATAACTCCACAACACTTAAATAACCATATTTAGCAATGAATGAGAATTATATAAATTTAAAGTTTCTCAAATAAAAAAGTTTATACAAATACTACAAAAGTTAAATTGTTAAAGTAATAGAAATTAAATAATTAGAAATGGGCAAATGTCATGTTTCTATGTTCAATTCTTTAATGATGTCATCCTCTCCTCCATCATCTTCATCACAATCATCATCTTCATCACAAACCACATTGACATCAAAAGTTATATTTTCAAGATCAAGTACATCTAGAGTTGGATCTCTTATTGCTCAATGTAAGTGAATATTTTGACCATCGTATGCACCTTGAACTTACTCAATCTCATCAATATCATCTCCTTCATCAGTTATCCATTCATTATCTGATTGAATATCATCAAAAGGAAGAGCAATTGTTTTTCTAATTTATTTATTTTTCAACTTCAAGTTGTACATCACATACACCAAATCATTCATCTTTTTCTGATGCAAACGGTTTCTTCTCTTTGTATAAACCTATGATTAAATAGGAAATTTAGTAACTATATAAACTAAATAAAGAAATTGTAAATTATAAATAACTTAAATTACCATTTCAAATGAGCTCCAATTTCGCTCACATCCAGAAGAGTTACAAGCCAAGCTTAGAACTCGAATAGCAAACCTCGTCAATTTTGGAGTTCCATCCCAAACATCTCCCACCATTCTCTAGGAAATAGCGCTTTCCTACATTCCTTTGCATCATCCATTGCAAAAAGTCCTCTAGCATAATGAAACTCAATAAGTTGCAAAATATTTTTTATTCTTTTTGCAACATCCTTAACCAATCTTTTCATGGACGTATACAACTCTTCTTTCACCTCAGAATCATCAACTCTAAACTCATGTTCATAATGGAAGTGGGGATTGAGATAATATGTAGTTGCATGCAAAAGTCTATGAAGTTGATATCCCATCTTGCATCAATTATTTTCCAAACATCTTCATAGCTACATTCAATATCAACTATCATATATTAGAAATAATTTTACAAATAAGTAATTAAATTTTGAAAGATAAAAGCTATAGGATTTTTACCTTTTCTTAATATGATTAAAATTGATCTTAATCTTCTCCTTTGCACAATCCATCTCTCCATATATGAAACCCATTGCAGGCTTCATATCTGAGTCCACCAATCTTAGGACCACCATAAGAGGGGTGACAACTTTGAGGCACGTGGAGATATTCTTCCAAAACCGGTTGTTTAACATTTTCAACTTTTATCCCCTATTGTTAAGTTCAAAACTTGCTTGTTTTCCATTCTTCAGAGTTGAGCATGGTCAATAATGATGCTTTCAATTCATGAAGACAAGTTAGAGTTAAATAAGTCGTGAAAAATCTAGTCACACCTGGTCTTATCAAGTCTCTTCCTTTTGTGAACTTCTTCAACATGCTAATTAACATTGATCTGCCATAAATGTAAGTGGTGATCTTTCTTATTTTCTTGATAGTAATTTGATGGACCTTCAAATTCTTTTCAAAATCATCAAAAATTAAATCAATGCAATGGGCAACACATGGGGTCCAATACAAATGCTCCCTTTTTTGCATCAATAACTCTTTACTTGTCTTGAAATTTGCAGCATTATTAGTTACCTCTTGCACTACATTTTCTTCTCCAACCAACTCAACAACGTCATCCAACATATTAAATACTTTATTTGATGTTTTTTTTATATGTATGAGGTGTTCAATGAATAGATAAAAATAGTCCCTTTAGGACTATTCACTAAGAAGTTACAAATAGAACACCTTTTTTTATCTGTCCACCCATTAGACATAATTGTGCAATTTGTTCTCTTCCACTCATCCTTGTATTCTTGAAGTATTAAATTAGTTTTGTCAATTGCTTGCTTCTAGAGTTTTTCTCTAATATCATGATAAGATGAGGATTTATAGCCAACTTTATATTTCCCAGTCATTTCACACATCTTTGCAAAAGCTGGATTTTTAATTACATTAAATGGAATGACATTTGTGTAAAAAAATCAGCAACTTGAGTAGTCATTTCTTTTTTATAACCTTTTTTCAACATTTGATTTATGGTAGCTTGAACTCCCGCTACTGCTACCAACTCTTTATTTTTAGAACCAAATATACTTTGTCTTTCTTCAAGCCCTTCACTTTCTTCGTGATCTTCATCAATTATATTTAACTTGCAACAGTTTTTATCATCAAATTTTTTATTTCTTCTGAAACATAAGCACAAGGTTTAAAGTCCTTCCAAGTTCCAACAAGATGATGCTTGAATCTAAATATTCCTCCGCTCACAGCTTTTGAACAATAATTACATTTCACATTTCTACCATTTCCATTAATATTTATCCCATGTTTCCATCCAATATCCGATCTATTTCCTGGAGCATTTTTACTTATACTTTTAATAGATGAAGATGCACTTGGATTAATCCTAGTTGAATTTGATCCACAATATGTATTGCTCCAATCTTTGCCAAATAAAAAACATTGCACCAAGTTTTCCCCAATTTGAAGCACCTGGATTAAAAACAAAACAGAACAGAGCACTACAAATAAAAAAAATTGAACCAAGTTTCCCCAATTTCATCCACCCCAATTAAAAAAAACAGAGCACTGCAAATAATAAAAAAATTTACACCAAGTTTTCCCCAATTTGATGCACTCCAATTAAAAAAAAAATAGAGCACTACACCCTAACTCCCCAAAAAATCACATCATGACTCTCTTAACCATTAACCTGTAATGCACCTTAATTCCCACTTAAAACAAAGCACCATTAACAAACAAAACAGAGCAATTGCAGCAGCACCCATCTCTAACCTGATGAGATTCTCACCATAGAACACTACTTAGAAGAACAACACCACGTAGATCGAAAATGTGACCATCGCACCATACAACACACGACCACCGCAACTTGCACGAACGCAACCACTACGACCCACGCGACCAATGCACCGGACGAAAGCAACCTTCGCACGACCACGAACACCATTATCGCACGATCAGAGAAGAATTTACTTCGAGCCTGCCGAGTTTACTCAAAAACCAAGTTTACTACTGAGTTATCTCGGTTAGGATGGGTGGAAACATGAACTCAGAAGACTTAACAAGTTAAATCGCGAGTTTGATAAGCATGATCGTAACTAGTTGTATGTCACTCTGATTTTGCATTCTCTTACGTAAAGTTAAATCTACTTATTTTTTACTTTAAGGTTTGTTTGAATTGGGGAGAGGATGTCTGAAGATTTGAGAGAGTGGATTTGGAGTAATTTGATAGGAAGGTGGGAAGAAATTGAGGTTGTTCGGATTGGAATATGTTATAGTGGATTTGTGAGAAAAGTTTATTGAAGTGTGTGAGTGATATGATGTTGAGGAAATTTTTAATTTTTTTAAAAGGTGTAAAATGAAGTTTACAAATTTACCTTTGTCTTTAAAATATTTTGAATAATAAAATATAAGGTATTTTTGTGTAAATTTGAGTTAATTAAGATTTTGTAAATTATTTTTGATACTGTTGAATAATTATTTTTGGAAGAAATACGAGTTACTTAACATTGTCAAAATATGGAAAGTTGTCATAAAAATAATATTATCTAAGCATATGCAAATTTACCATTATATTTAAAATATTTAAAAAAAAATGATTAATTTATTTGTACAGTTGAGTTGTTTGTGTTAAAATATTATTTTAGAACTATGTAAGAACTGACTTTGGAATTGATATTCATAATTGTAAAAGTTTAGATTAAAAATCATCAATATATTTAAAAAAAATAAAATTATTTATTTAGAAATAAATAATTTAAATATTCATAATTTTATAAAATATAATTAGAAAATAAGTTTGTATTGAATTTAATAATATTATTAATTGTATAATATTTGTTATAATAATATTGAATTCAATATTTACACATGTTACTAAGGGGAAACACAAATCCAGTAATATGTAACATATATCATGAGGATAATCGATTATACCTCATTTATAACATATTATATAATTAATTATGACTCATTTATAACATATTACATAATCGATTATGCCTCATTTACAACATCCTACATAATGGCACATCCTACATAATGGATTATGCCTGCAAAACCAGTGGATAATCTATTATACCTCATTTATAACATACTACATAATCGATTATGCATTCAAAACCTTTGGCTAATCGATTATGCATTCAAAACCTTTGGTTAATCGATTATGCATGCAAAGAAACTCTTGGATAATCAATTATTGCTTTCAAAAATCACAATTCAGTGAATGCAATTAAGGGCAATGAAGTAAAATGGTTGTGTCTATGTGGCTTTCCTCAATGATCTCTATTGTTGATAGAAGAACCAAAATCCTCACTCACTCTCTTTTCCATCGTCACACACTCCCTCACACACACAAATCCAAACAACAACCATATGTGCCTCTCCTTTATCGTGAACAGTACACATGTGGAAGCAAACACAACATAAAGGTTTACTATTATTATGTTCCTAAGTTTTTGTGGTCTTACAAACTTTTGTCTTCGTATTGTTTCATTTAATCATTTTTGTAATTTTAATTTAGACAATAAAAGACAAGGGATAATATTTCTACTAGTTTATAATCCCTAAGGAGGACTGGAAAGCAACAAAATGTTTTAGAAATAGAAATTGTAACTACCCAATGACAGATCCTGGCCAATAATTTTAAGGGGCCAAAATAATATACTAAAATTAAGCATAGTTTTAATGTCTAATCTTCATGCAACGCCACTAGAGTCCATTCTTCGCACGTTGTAAGGTAACATGGGAAAACTTCTTGTCTTCCCTCACCTTGCACGTGAATAAAGGATATGGAACACTACACCCTTTTTAATCACCAACAACATTGGCCTTTATCTTTACTCTCGGAGGAAGAAGGGTGAGAAGTAGTGGATCTGGAAATAGGGTTGGGGGATTGAGGCTCACCCTACCACTACTAAGATTTGTCGATGTACCTATCTACTTATAAGATGCATCTTGAAAATAAGAAACTCATTTTGGTTAATAGCATGATAACATTGGTTATTAATAACCACTTACTTAGTTGAGGGAGTCTTAACAAAAGCAACATGTACCATTGATACCAACGACCAAATAACCCACCGGTGATGTGGTCGAGTATCCCACCGGTGACGTAGAAGCCAATGACTAACCTTTTGTATGGCGTAATTAGGCTAATAAAAAAGGTACATAGTCTTACTTTAACATTGAGATTAATTTTTCTATTTATCCTAACCTAGGATCAAAACCAAGGGATCATTATAACCCTATAAATATGAACTACACCTAAGGCAAAGGTACGCGTTGAACAATATTTATTATTTTTACCTACCACATACCGAGTTTTAACTTAAGCATCAGAGTACTCCCAGTGTTGAGGAACCCCCATCTTGAAGAAGGGCAACTTTGTCTCAATAGTGGAAAATTAGATGACACCCATCGTAAAACTTCTCAAAACCAGAGAATATGCCAAGGCCAAAGAAAGGGAAATGAGGAGGAAATGTTCTTGATTTGCGCTTTTTAAATATGAATTATTCAAGCAAAGTTTTTCTGACCCTTGCTCAAATGTATAACCAAGGCTCAAGTCGAGTACATCCTCGACGAGTTTCACCAGGGTATCTGCGATCTACATTCAGGAGGATGAACAATGGCCACTCGCATATTACGAGTTGGCTATTATTGGTCAAACATTTAGTCTGATTGTGCCAGATGAGCTTCACAACATTTCAATGTGGCAAGACGCAATGCAAGTTCTTGGTCCTCACGAATTACTTTACAAAATGGATAGAGGTTAAGCCACTGACAACCATCTTGGCCTATAATGTTAAAGGTTTAATCAGGAAAAAAATGTTATATGTTGGTTCAACATTTCATATATTATTGTCACAGGCAATGGAAGGTAGTTCATTGATTGAGGGTTGTGAAGTTTCTAGGATGGCCTCGACATCATGTATGCGACCAGCTCAGTCGAACATCCCCAAACAAATGGTTAGGTCAAAACCACAAATAAGGTCATCTTGAATAAGCTAAAGAAACGACTTAACCCAACTATGGGAAGATGGACGGAAGAACTAGTAGAGATCTTGTGGGCATATCGATGCACCTTACAGTTGGCAGCGCAAGAGACACCATACAAATTGACATATGGAACTAACACCATGATTCCCGTTGAGGTTGGGGAATCCTCCCTGAGGAAACAATTGTTTGATCTAAGTTTGAATAGTGAAAGCCTCGCGACCAGCCTAGACATGGTAAATAAACTCTGAGATAAGGCTCGGATAAGAGAGGAGCCATGTAAGGAAAGAACGATTAGAATATATAATTCCAAAGTTAAACCAAGAGCATTTCATTAATAGGATATAATATGGAGGCTACGAAGCGACACCTGAAAAATGGAGGGGAAGTTCTTCTCCAATTGGGAAGGACTCTTTCAAGTTCAGGGAGAAGGAAGAAACTGAGAATATAAACTGGAGCACCTGTCCGAAAAGGAGGTTCCAAGGACTTCGAACACCACACACTAAATTTTTACTTTAGTTAAACAATGAAATGTAACAATCATAGTGTACTCTTTCCTAACTTGACATTTTTTCCTTAAGGAAGGTTTTTTGGAAGAAGATTTTAATGAGACAACCATTATAAATACCCAAACAAGAGAACAATTAGTGAACCAAAGCACAAGCGTGAATCAACATGTAGCGTGAACCAACATGCGTATAACCAGCAAGCCTGAACCAACACACAGCGTGAACCAACACACATATCCGGTAAGCGTAAATCGACACGCCTCTATCCGACAAGCGTGAATCGGCATGCAGCGTGAACCAACACACACATATCCGATAAATGTGAACCAAGACGCCTATACCCCGCTAGCGTAAATCGATACGCACAACATGAACCAACATGCATACGACACAAAACTCAAATTAGCATGAATGTAACCAACATAGGTTGACCGACATGACGATAATTGGGGCATGTAAACTAGCACGCATTCAAACACACCACCTAAAATGCAAGGAAAATTCAGAAACCCACTTAGCCTATACACACTGATTAACACATGCTTAATAAGGCTCGTTAATTACATGTTAAAAAAAGGCAAAAGGGGAGACAAAATGGAAAAAAATGAGAAGTTAACATGGACCTGAAAATCTTGTCCTATTCATTGAAGTCGAGCATTATGTCCTGTCAAATACTTATAAAAGAGGGGATAAAAGTAGAGTTAAGTGTCTCAACTCTTACTTACAAAAATTGATAATTAATTGGCTAACCGGATATACAAACAAAATTGTTATTTTAAGCCTAAACTAATCAACCTCATTTTCAGCCTCATTCCCGCCATCTCCTTGGTTGCCACATCACCAACAGAAATCAACTTGCACTTGTAGGCCGTAAAAGAAGTTTGCCTTTCATACAACTTGGTTAAAGCCTTCTTGCTGAAGACTGAGTACATAATCTTGAAGTTTATCCAATTCGACCTCGATGTTCTCCTTTTTCTTCATAGCCTCGACATTAGCAAGGGTCATATAAGTCAGGCTTTTCTCTAGTTCTTTCAAGTCATTTCCCAACTTGGACTCGGTTTTTTTTCTAAAAGGGAGAAATCCCTCTCCAAGAAAGCACACCTCACCTTCCACAACTCTAACTCCATCGTGAATGCGTCACAGTCCGCTTCGACATTCTAAGCCATTTCATCCAACTTGGACTTGGCCTCCAAAGCCGCACGCAGAGATCTCGAAGACTCGACCAACTCTTGTTTTAGGTTAGTCACTTTGGCTAGAGCAACTTGTTTTGCCTCAATACCAATGACTCAGGTAAGAATGATTGCCCGAATTTGATACTCCATACAAGTTGTGACCAAATCGACGGAGGAAGCTGACGCCACCGTACTTAATGCAATCCTAGCCTACATATTCAGTTGTAGATCTTCTTCTTCATTTTTTTTATTTGAATTTCTTCAACGGAAGATGAATGATAGTAAAAGGATTTGTAAAGATTTTGAAGGAGATGGAAAATATGAGATGAATCTAAGTGAGGTTAGGCCAACACTTAGGAGGAGTCTAAAAAATTGTCTAGCAAGAAGATAACTCTAGAGAGAACTTTGAACAAGTAAAAGTGATGGAGAGGTGCCTTCATGATTTGGAAATTTAGTTGATGATCGGTGGAAGCACAATGGATTGGAAGCGAACAAGGTCCTCCTAACAGGTGTGGTGACCTTGGAGGTGCATGCTAGGTAGGGGATGAGAGAGGTGAGGCCATCTCTCTTTGGTATGGTGAGAATTGAAGATCAATAGCCTAACCTAAGAGGTTTTGGGCAAGAAGTGAAATTAGCTCAAATTTGGCAGCAATTCACTAAGTATATTAATCTTGCAAATACATGAGCCAGACCCTTTTATTTATAGTGTTTAGAGGGTTGGAAATTCAAAAGAAAGTGGAGGGAAATTCAAATGAATTCCCTCCCAAAAGTGGCGCCTAAATGAACCCATGGGGGAGGGGTGTGTCTAGTTTGTATGCTCACCCCCTACATGGGCTTTCTAGACCGGCCTTGGTAATTTAGAGGTTTTTATAAACTCTAAGTTAACCTAGGTTGGTGTTTTAGGTGCCAAAATTAATTCTAAGAAAAATTACAAATAAAATTCTTATGCTAATTTTGACAAGAAATTAAAGTCTACTCTACATTAGAGTTTATGGCATTTGAACATGTAAAAAAACGTCTTCTTGGATCCTCTTGGCCATAACTCTAGTGGTTGGCCCAAATCTACCCTTTGGTGGGCTTGTGCTTGGGCCTCTTCCATCATCCCTTCCCTCTTGAAAAGGATTTGTCCTCAAATCCAATGCTTCTTCTTCTTTCTGTTAGGGGGATGGATGTGGCTAGATGGTGTCCATCATCTCCTCCTTCTTGAGAAGATCTATCCTCAGATCTACAGGGTCGATCTCGAATAGCAGCCTTTTTCTTGCTTTGACAACTATGCTCGTCCTCCTGGATCAAATGTCCATCTATGGGAATCATCAAACAAAGCAAATGAGTTAGTTTGAGTAGTTGTATAAAAATCAATTTTATTAAGTTGCCATTCCTCTTGTTTTTCTATTGTTTTTGGCAACTTCTTATAATATTTCTCTATTTGTTGTTGTATTTGTTCTTTAATCCTCTCATGCATTTTTTTAACAAATTCATCTTTTGTAGCTCCTTCCTTATGCACAAAGGTATGTGGATTAGGAAGGGGTAACAAATCTAAAGGAGAAAGAGGATCAAACCCATATACAACTTCAAATGGAGAAATATTAGTGGTCTTGTGAACTACCCTATTGTATGCATATTCATCCCTAGAGTTGTGATTATCTCTCGTGATTACTCTAGGCATAATAGAAAGAGTTATATTTTCAACTTCATTTCGACCATTCGTTTGAGAATGATAAGAAATTGAAAAGTTCAACTTAGTTCCAAGTTTTTCCAAAAGAATCCTCAAAAAATGGTCATCAAATTTTGGATCTCTATCTAACAATATGCTTGGAGATAAACCATGAAGTCTTACCACTTCTCTAAAGAAGAGCTTATCCAAAACCATAAAGATGGAATCAAAACCTTTTGTTGTCCTAAGAAGTTCTAATATAAAACCTATGCTTATGTCTTCCCATGGAGTACTTGCAAAAGGTGAAGGAGCATAGAGTTCATGAGACATTGCCTTAGAGATAGTTTTTAAACAAGAAATGCATCTATGGTAATGTCTTTGAACATCTTTCCTCATGGGTGGCCAAAAGAATTTTGCTTTTTAAAGCTCTAGAGTTTTGTCAACTCCAAATTGGCCCATGAAACCTCCTTCATGAGATTCCTTTACAAGGAGTTTTCTATATGTTCCTTGAGGTATACAAAGTTTTTCTTCTTTAAAAAGATACCCCTCCGACACATAAAATCCTCCGTGTGCTCTATGCTCATACTTATGTTGACCTTTCAAATATTTTAAAGACTCATGATCACTATGAATGACAAATTCTTTAGAAACTAGATAGTGCTCCCAAGTCTTTAAGGCCCTCACAAGTGCATAGAGCTCTTTGTCATAGGTGAGATAGTTGAGGGTGGCTCCATAAAGTTTTTCACTAAAATAAGCAATTGGATGTCCACCTTGCAACAATACAACACCTATGCCCACTCCCGATGCATCACACTCTAGCTCAAAAGTTTTTGCAAAATTTGGTAAAGCTAGAATGGGTGCATTAGTGAGTTGAGCTTTTAGTCTCTTGAAGGCTTGATCTTGCTTCTCGGTCCAACAAAATGGAGTGCCCTTCTTCACTAACTCATTGAGTGGTGAAGCTAGACTTGAGAAGTTAGGCACAAATCTTTTATAAAAACTTTCTAAATTATGAAAGCTCCTAACATCTCCTACATTTTGTTGTGTTGGCCATTCTTGAATGGCTTTGATTTTCTTGGGGTCAACATGTACCCCATTTTTGTTAACTATAAAACCCAAAAACACTACACTATTAACACAAAAAGTACATTTATTACTATTAGCAAACAAATTATTAACTCTAAGCACTAAGAAAACTTCCCTAAGGTGTCTTAGGTAGTCATCAAAATAAACTACTACATATTTACCTATGCAATCACCCTTTAAGGGGTTTTTTTTCACTATGCATGTAGGGGGTGTTGTAAGATATTCCTCTTTCTTTCTAGATTCAAACAACCCCTCACTTGGTTTTTCTATTTCTTTCTTTTTTTTCTCATTTTCTTCACTCTCACTAGTTTCTTCTTCTTGGCTACTATATTCATCTTTGTTCCTTAAGATCATAGATCTTTCATTGGAACAATGAGATGCTAAATGACCCTTACCAAGACATTCTAAACATTGAATTTCTCTAGCTTAAGTGTGTGAGATAAGCTCACATTTGGATAGGTTTTGGGAAGGTTCTAGAGATGTTTCTTTTATATGTTCTTCCCCTCTTTGGAACTCATCCTTGTCATAAGATACAAAGTATGAACTTTGTTTTTGACTTGACTGTTTTCTCAAAATTTGCTTTTCAACTTTAATGCCAAGTTGAATCAAATCATTTAAATCTCTATAAGGTAAAATTTCAACTTTGTTTCTTAGCTCAAGTTTGAGACCACTTAAAAACTTGGATATGGTGGTATGGTTTTCTTCATTAATCCCTGCCCTTTTCATATATAACATCATTTGTTGCCAATATTCTTCTACACTCATATTTCTTTGATGAAGTCTTTGGAGCTTGTCCATCAACTTCCTATTGTAATATAATGGAATATGGCGACATCTCAAGGCTCCCCTAAGGTCATTCCAATATGTAATGGGAGGGTCCTTGTGGAGAAGTCTCTCTCTTTTTAGGGCAGTCCACAAATACATAGCATTACTTTGAAAACTTAAGGTGGCTAAGGGTACTTTCTTTTCTTCACTCACATGGTTGCAAGCAAACAATTGTTCGACCTTCATCTCCCAATCTAGATATGTTTCTACATCTTCTTTTCCATAGAAATGAGGTAGCTCTACCCTAACCTCCTTTGGGTTTTCTTTTCTTTCCTTTCTAGCTTTCCTAGGGGATGATTGATAGTATTCGTTAATTCTAAGGCTTTGTTCCCCAAAAGAATTATCTACCCTAGAGCTAGATGCATGAGAACTTCTTTTTGATTTGTGGTATTCATCTCTTTCTTTAACCATTTTCCACTCATCTTGTATCAAAGCAAATTGAGCATCCCCTTCTTTGAGTTGGGTCTCATGTTGCAATTGTCTATATGAAAGTGCTTGAACATCTTGTGCTATTTTTTTGAAAAGAGATTTGATAGATGTTCTGATGTGATTCCACTAGCCATATAGAGAATGATTCTTGACATTCTTAGGAATCACCTTGAGCTGGACATTATTTAGGCACTTTTCTTAGAGTTGGATCAATGTTCTAAGACAAGAACTCACCAAAAACTAGTACCAAATCCCAAACTCATTTGGATGTTCCACATATTGTCAAATTGAACCAAAAGAAATGGAGGAAAGGCAAAAACACTAATTAACAAAACAAAACAGCAAGGTACCGAATCAAAATGCTGGAATTGAAGAAGAAAAGATGAAGAACAGCCAAGAACACAAATGAACCATAGCTACACATTAACAAGCTGAAATTGCCGAACCAAAACAACTAGGAAACAAGCTAAGACAAGGAAATTAACAAGAGAAGAAAGGAAGGAGAAGAGAATGCTCATGAAGATGGAAGAAAGGTTGGATGATCACGCCACTAGAAGTATGGATGCTCCTAGATGAGGGTGCAAGCCGCCACTTGAGGAAACCATGATCCTTCAAGATAAGACTAGAGAAGAAGGCTCAAAGCTCTCGAATGCTCTCTCAAAATTTGAGTATAGTTTCTTTAGTATATATCCAAGTCTGAATTTTACAAAGGGAGCACCTCTATTTATAGCCTAAGGTGCTGAAATGCAAGCTACACAAATTCAAAAACTCCCTCCCAAAAGCTTCTAGAATTGGCGCCTAAAACAATGCATGAGGAAGGTGTGACCTCTTCCTTCACTTTGGCACCTCCTATTCTACTCCTACACCTATCTACTAACGCACCCCCCCCCCTAAGACTCCTAACTAAAGACTAAAAGATGTTTTAACAATAGAGGTTTCTAATGTTTCCCTCTAAGCACCTTCAACAATATTCTTTATTATTTAATACTTGGCCTTGCCCTTCATAGGATGGACTTGGGTTTGGGCTTGGGCTTTGGGCTTGGGCCTCTCTCTATTTTATGTCTTCTTTTAATTTTGAGAAGACTAGAAGGAAGAACTTCAAGTGTGATGGTGAATTGCCTCTTCCTTCATTAATAAAAACCTCCTTTACTTGACTCTCATCATGTTCACTCACTTTCATTAGAATGACGAGAATGAGAAGACATGGTTAATGTTTTTGTGTTAAAAGTAATTTACCCAAAAAAAAAACAAGGAGAGTAATGAAGGTAGCTTTCCAGGAAAGAGAGGTGGATCACTAGGATCTCTTAAGTACCAAGTCTTTCCTTGCCAAAATCTATCCCTCAAGACTTTTCACAAATCTTTTTCTAAGTAATTTACTTAGATCACAATTAAGAATGAAAAACACTTGTTTATGCAAGAAAACAAATTCAAAGCAATTAAACAATACAAAACAAGTAATTAAAGCAAAGCAATTAACTAAGCATAATTAAAGATTACTAACTAAAAAGCTTTAAAACTAGGCGAATCCTAAGGTGAGGCTTCTAGACACTTAGAGCCATTGAAGACACACTCACCGTCTAATACGTAATTATTCCACTAATTAATCAAAGTTGAATGCAATTACAATTCATAAAGAAATACAATAGAAATTGAATTACAAAAGTAAAATTCAGATTTCCTATACTATGCACTCTGTTGCTTTTGGTACTCCTTCTTGTTGTGTCCCACACTTTGTATGTTTTTGTAATCTTACTTGTTGCAGCCCCTTGCTTAACCTCTTAAGGTTAGTCAATTTAAATCTTCAAAATAGTACCTACTAAGTAGGGATGGACTCACCACAAAGGTTAATTCGAAACTTAACAAACACCACTTCGAAATTCTTTCACCAACAATAGAGGTCAACAAATTTAAAGCAAAGAACAATTCAATTTAGAAATAGGACAACAGAAAATGGAGTAATTGTATGACACAACTGGAAAGAATATTGAATAAATTTGACAAGCAATCAAATAAGGCATTCAATAAAAGGTGGCACACAAATTGAACCTAAGGAATGACACTAGAATTGATTAAGAAAACCAAAACAGTACTACTAGAAATTGGAGGCACAAAATGTCTGACTTGAAATATTTATGCTGAGTTTATATTTGAAATTTGAATTTGAAATTTAAACCACAAGCAGTTCAAGATCTTAGCAAAATTTTGGCGTAGGAATCACACCAAAACAATGCACCAATTAATTTTGATAAATTTTTCAAATCTGTTGTCAAATTACCATTTCTATTCGCGCCAGAATGCACAGTTTTTTCATTTGATATATCATTTTTGTTCTATTTTGTATTTTGACTTACTTTTTTTTTTCTTTTTTTTCTAACACATCAACCTGTTTAAATCCATAATTTCACATATTTTCTCCAACGGATTTTAATTTGATAAGTAAAAACAGTCAGCACAGAATTAAAAACAGAGGAATCCTAATTTTGAAATTAAAAACAGTTTAAAGAAACTTCAAAAACACAATGGAATTGATGTATATGAATTTGTATGGATCTATCACACAAATATGAACTCAAATCTAAAAGAAAAATGCACCAAAGAATCAAACAATTCAGATTAACAACTGGACTCAAAACAAATCAAGAAAAGTACTACTAGGATTTGATGACAATTATTGGAAACACATGACTCAAGAACCAAAACAGTTTGCACCGATTGAATCACAAAAAAAACACTCAAATCCCATAAAAACAAAACAGTTTACCACAACACAAATGAATCCTACATAAAATTTGCAAAATAGAAACTCAAGATCAATTTGAACATGATTTCACCGATTGGATTTTACCAAAACAGCATCTAACACAAAATCAAGACTCAAACCAGCAATACAATCAAGAAATCATGAAGAACAACACGGAATTGAAATGAAAAACAGAATAAAAAAGAGAAACAAGATTAAAACACTTATCTCTTGAAGACCATGGCTCTAGATACCAAATGATGGAGAGGTGCCTTCATGATTTGGAAATTTAGTTGATGATTGGCGGAAGCACAATGGATTGGAAGCGAACAAGGTCCTCCTAAGAGGTGTGGTGACCTTGGAGGTGCATGCTAGGTAGGGGACGAGAGTGGTGAGGCCATCTCTCTTTGGTAAGGTGAGAATTGAAGATCAATAGTCTAACCTAAGAAGTTTTGGGCAAGAAGTAAAATTGGCTCAAATTTGGCAGTAATTCACTAAGTATATTAATCTTGCAAATACATGAGTCAAGCCCTCTTATTTATAGTGTTTAGAGGGCTGGAAATTCAAATGAATTCCCTCCCAAAAGTGGCGCCTAAATGAGCACATGGGGAAGGGGTGTGTCTAGTTTGTATGCCCACCCCCTCCATGGGCTTTCTAGACCGGCCTTGGTAAATTTAGAGGTTTTTAGAAACTCTAAGTTTACCTAGGTCGGTGTTTTAAGTGCCAAAATTAATTCTAAGAAAAATTACAAATAAAGTTCCTATGCTAATTTTGACAAGAAATTAAAGTTTACTTTACACTAGAGTTTATGGCATTTGAACATGTAAAAGAACGTCTTCTTGGATCCTCTTGGTCATAACTCTAGTGGTTGGCCCAAATCTATCCTTTGGTGGGCTTGTGCTTGGGCCTCTTCCATCAAAAAGTGTCTCACAAATTGGACAATTTAATTACTCAAATCAAAGTTGAAAAAACATGTACAAGAGACTCCTATTTGTTATTTTCCTCCTGTATCAAGTTTCAATATACAATAGATATCAAACAAATATGAGATAAGTTTCTTTATTATTTTTATAAAAACTTTGAAACAAAAAAACATATGGCATTTTTCAAAAATATTTTTGTTCACTTTTTGTTGTTCATTGACCAAGTCAGGCAATAACATCACAAAGTGTTGTTTTTGAAATTTTTGTGAAGAAGAATGGGTATTATATAATTTAAAAGAAGAGTTCAATTTGCAATCTCCCTTTAAGTATTCTTTCTCAGTGATGTTTGTTGGAGGTTTCATAAGAGACTTTCTTTTCTGGTTTCCTCTTCTTCTTTTTCAACCAAACCTTCAATAGGCTCTTCTGTGGAGGAAAAGTTTATATCTATTATATCTAGTTCAACTCCAAATACAATTTTTCTTCAAACACAACCTCACAAGATTTTTTTAATGAAGGTAAAATGTTATCAATATCTAGTTCAGCTTAGACAAACACTTTTATGTTTTTTTCCATTTCTATTTTTCTTTCCATATCTTCCCTTCATGACCCTTTATACCTAGATTTGGAGGGGTAACCTTCCTTGATGTCATGTTATTCCATAATTGTCATCACTTCTTGTAGTACTTTTATTGCTTTATTTGTTTCTTGCTTTGGTTTACTTTCTGTTTCTGAGTTTATTGCTTGATCCTTTGTGCATTTTCATTTTTAGATTTGAGTTCATGCTTGTATTCTAGACCTATACAAGTTCCTATACACAATTTCCATTATGTCTTTGCTAGTTCATCATACTGTTTTTCATTCCTAAATAGGTTCCTCTGTTTTCTTACAAACGTGCTACTGTTTTCAATTTACTGCAATTAATTGGCTAACTTGAAATTTGTGAAAATTTGGATTTACATTCTTCAAAGTGTTACAAAACCATAGCAAAAAGAAGTACTCAAAAATTCCAAGTACACAAAAAATGATAAATAAAATACGAAAAGTGTACAATTCTGCCGAAAAAAATACGGTAATCTGGCAGCGATTTTGAAAAATTTATTTCTCTCATTTGGCTTACTGTTTTTAACTCATTCCAGTGCCATTATTGATTTAATACATTGAAGTTTCTGTGGTTAATTTTTCAAATTCCAGTTCGCTTCCAATCATTCCAGTTAAATCTGTAAACATAGCACAGTTTGCATACAACATTTTTTTCTTGTAGTTCTGTTTTTGTTTCTTAAATCTACTCTAGTACTTTTCTCTAGGACTCTTTTGGTGTGGCTTCTTTCTTCATTGAGTTCTTTATTTTCTTGCTTGTCTTTCATTCATTAATCTTTGAGTTTGTCTTACATATAGTATTCCTTTTGCAATTACCTTTCTTTGCTTATACATTTTCTTGTTTGTCATTCTTTCTTCTTTGGTTTTGTGGTGAAGTACTTTCAAGATTGTGTGCTCTTGCTTTGGCATTTTTCACTTGAGGATTACTAAGGCCTTAAGATAAGCTTGGTGCAGAGAGCATTCTTTCTTTGAGAGTGAATTTCAGTGACCACTTCACTTCGGTTTTGGTTCCCATTTCTTTTAGCTGACTTTGTTTCCTAACCTTTGTTTGCTGTTTTGTGTTTGCTGTTTCTCTTTGATAAAATGGCTCCATATTCTAGTGAGGAATCTTGCAAGCAGAATTCACCTTCTAAAGCTTCTCTTCATGGTGAATTACAAGAAGCTCAACGCCATATTAGAAGATTGGAGGAAAGGTTGCAGAAAATGGACATGCAACTAGCTGGACCGTCTCATGCTCACCATGCAACTCACCATTCACATAGACACTCGTCTAGGGGTTCATCCAATGCTTTTGGCCGTGAAGAAGTGCGAAGAAGAAGGGAGCCAACTCATTCCTTTCATGGCTATGATCCTAGAGGGAGAGACCACCGTGACAATGGCTATTACCGAGAGGCTAAAGCTAGACTTCCTTTGGTCAAGCTTCCAAGCTTCAATGGAGATAGTGATCCTAACATCTATCTAGATTGGGAGGCCAAGTGTGAGCAGATTTTTGACCTACATGGGGTCCAAGATGAGCATAAGTATAAGTTAGCTACTTTAGAATTTTGTGATTATGCCATGCAATGGTGGCATGGACTTGTAAAGGACATTATGTTTCACAAGGGTCCTCCCGTGGACTCTTGGAACTCTCTTAAGTTTCAAATGCGCGCTAGATTTGTACCGCCCCACTTTAGGAAAAACCTTATGTTGAAACTCTAACGGTTTCAACAAGGCACGCTAAGTGTGGACGCTTATTATAAAGAATTAGAAACGCTTTTATGTAAGTTAGAAATACGTGAGGACGACAAAGCTTTGATTGCTAGGTTTGTTAGTGGGCTAAGGAAGGAAATCCAAGATATTGTGGAATTACAAGAGTATTCATCATTTGGGTGTTTAATTCATCTAGCAATGAAGGTGGAAGCCCAACTTGCTAAGAAAAACTCTTTTAAAAATCCCCCAAATGATGGTTACTACTCCAAATCTTGGAAGAACAAAAAGTCTTTTTCAAAATTTCCTTCCCAAGATTCTTCTTTCAAACCCAAGGAATCTAAGTCATCTACTTCTAGGCCTAAATCCCCAACCAAAACGTCTAATAAAAAATGCTTTAAATGTTTAGGATATGGTCACATAGCTGCGAATTGCCCTTCTAAAAGAAATATGTACATGCATGATGGCATTGTAGTTAGTGAACATGATTCTGATTCTCCTAAACATGTTTCCTTTTCTAGGCAATCAAGTGGGGATGAAAGTGAGAGTCCACTAGAAGGTGATTTGTTAGTTGTGAGAAGACTCCTTGGCCAAGTTTCCCAACCTTTTGACGAAAGTCAAAGGGAAAATATTTTCCATACAAGATGTCTTATTCAAAACAACATTTGCTCCTTAATAGTGGATGGGGGTAGTTGTGCCAATGTGGCTAGTACAAGAGTGGTAGATAAGCTTGGCTTGCCTACTATCTCTCATACCAAGCCCTATAAGTTACAATGGCTTAGTGAAGTTGGTGAAATAGTTGTGAATAGACAAGTCCTCATCCATTTCTCTATTGGCAAGTACAAAGATGAGGTCTTGTGTGATGTTGTGCCCATGGAAGCCACACATGTGCTTTTAGGAAGGCCTTGGCAATTTGATCGAAAATTTTTACATGATGGCTTTACAAACAAAATTTCTTTTGATTTCCATGGTCACAAGATTACTCTCAAATCTCTCTCACCTAGAGAAGTCCATGAGGACCAAATAGTCATGAAAAAAAGGAGGGAGAGTGAAAAAGAAAAAACTCCTAAGCCTACACTTCTTGTGTCTAGGCATGAGGTCCAAAGGGAAATAGTGATGTGATTCCAATAGCCACATAGAACAAGATTCTTGACACTTTGAGGAATCACCTTGAGCTGGAAAATATAGAGGCACTTTCTTAGAAGTTGGATCATGGTTCTAAAATCAAGAACTCACCAATAACAAGTACCAAATCCCAAACTCATTTGGATGAACCAAATATTGTCAAATTGAATCAACAAAGGAAAAATAAAAGGAAGAGACCGAACAGAATTGAATCAAAAACAAAAGTACCGAACAGAATTAAGAAACAAACAGAAAATAGGTGCTGGAAAATTAGAGGAACCGAAACAACAACAACTCAAAACACAAGGCAACATGAACAAATTGAAGAAGAAGAAAGGAAGGAGAAGAGAATGCTCATGAAGATGGAAGATAGGTTGGATGATCACGCCACTAGAAGTATGGATGCTCCTAGATGAGTGTGCAAGCCGCCACTTGAGGAAACCATGGTCCTTCAAGATAAGACTGGAGTAGAAGCTCAAAAGCTCTCCAAATGCTCACTCCAATTTTGAGTATAGTTTCTTTAGATGAATTCAAATCTGCATTTTACAAGGAAGGCACCTCTATTTATAGCCTAAGGTGCTGAAAAAGAAAGCTAAAAACAAATCAAAATTCCCTCCAAAACCATCTAGAACCAGCGCTAAAATGCAAAGCAAGGAAGGTGTGATCCTTTCCTTCACTTTGGCACCCCCTATTCTACTCCTACACCTATCTACTAATACACCCCCTAAAGCTCCTAACTAAAACCTAAAAGATGCTATAACAAAAGAGGTTTCTAAGGTTTCCCTCTAAGCACCTTCAACTAAAGACACTACAAAAAGAGAAAATAAATGTCCTCTAGCTCCCAAGGCTTTGAACATGCTTCTTGTAATCCTTTGAGGTGGACTTTGACCTCCATGGGCGTCCTCCATTTGTGCCTCCACCTCTTCTTGAGCTTGATGAGTGGTCTCCATCTTCTCTTGGGCTTGATCTCCATCAAATAGTGTCTCACAATCCTATTTTCGTAGCCATCCCTAGACCTCTTAAGTTAGAAACACTTGTTGATAGTCCTCATTGTTTGGAAGATTTGGTAAAGGAGTTTAATGATTTTTTTCAAGATCCTCCCAAAGGCCTTCCACCTTTGAAAGGGATTGAGCATCAAATTGATCTAATCCCGGGATCTTCTTTACCCAATCGTCCAGCATATAGGACCAATCCAAGTGAAACCAAGGAAATTCGCCAACAAGTTGAAACTTTAATAGAAAAAGGTTGGGTTCAAGATAGCATGAGCCCTTGTGCTATGCCTATCATCCTTGTCCCTAAGAAAGATGGTTCATGGAGGATGTGTTCGGATTGTAGGGCTATCAATAACATTACAATTAAGTATAGGCATTTCATACCTAGACTTGATGATTTGTTGGATGAATTACATGGTTCCAAAAAATTTTCAAAGATTGATCTTAAAAGCGGCTACAATCAAATCCGTATCAAACCGGGTGATGAATGGAAGACGGCTTTTAAGACCAACTTTGGTCTATATGAGTGGTTAGTTATGCCTTTTGGCTTAACTAATGCACCAAGCACTTTCATGCGCCTCATGCATCATGTGTTGAGACCTTTCATTGGTAAGTTTGTTGTTGTTTATTTTGATGATATTCTCATTTATAGCTTATCTTTGAAAGACCATAGAGTGCATGTTAGAGAAGTTTTAGAAACCCTTAGGAAGGAACAATTGTATGCTAATCTTGCTAAATGCATGTTTGCTCTTGACCATATAGAATTCCTAGGGTTTGTTGTAAGTAGCAAAGGGGTCCACATGGACCAAGCTAAGGTGGTGGCCATTCAAAATTGGCCTACACCTTCAAACATGAATGAAGTCCGAAGTTTTCATGGACTTGCGTCTTTCTATAGACGCTTTGTACCTAACTTTGGTACAATAGCCGCACCTCTCAATGACATAGTGAAAAAGGATGTGGTTTTTCAATGGGGAGAAGCACAACAAAACGCTTTTGAGCTTTTAAAAGAAAAATTGACTAATGCTCCCATATTAGCCCTTCCTAATTTCACTAAGACCTTTGAGATAGAGTGTGACGCTTCCAACATAGGCATTGGGGTTGTCCTCCTTCAAGAGGGTCACCCCATAACTTACATTAGTGAGAAATTGAAAGGAAGTCATCTCAACTATTCCACTTATGATAAGGAGTTATATGCCCTTGTTAGAGCTTTGTATACTTGGCAACATTATCTTTTTCCTAAAGAGTTTGTGATCCATAGTGATCATGAATCTCTTAAATATTTGAAAAGCCAAAACAAGCTCAACAAAAGGCATGCTAAGTGGGTGGAATTCCTTGAGCAATTTCCTTATGTGATCAAGCACAAGCAAGGCAAAGTAAACATTGTGGCCGATGCACTTTCTCGAAGATATACTTTGCTTAATCTTTTAGGCTCTCAATTTCTTGGCTTTGATCACATTAAGGCTCTTTATCATGATGACCTTGATTTTTCTCAAATCTATCAAGAGTGTCTTAGGGGAGGACACAAAGATTCTTTTATACAAGATGGATTTCTTTTTAAGGGAAAACGTCTTTGTGTGCCTCAAGGATCTATTCGATTATCTCTTGTTAGAGAAGCACATGAGGGAGGCTTAATGGGTCACTTTGGGGTTGCTAAAACTTTGGATGTGTTGCATGATCATTTTTATTGGCCTCATATGCATAAACATGTTCATAGTTGGTGTGATAAATGCATAGCTTGCCGCAAGGCTAAATCTAGGATGCACCCCCATGGTTTATATACCCCTCTTCCTATCCCTTCAATGCCTTGGATAGACATATCTATGGATTTCATCTTAGGCTTACCCAAGACATCAAAGGGAAAGGATTCCATTTTTGTGGTAGTGGATCGTTTTTCAAAGATGGCTCACTTTATTCCTTGCCACAAAGTGGATGATGCATGTCATATAGCAAACCTCTTCTTTCAAGAAGTGGTTCGTTTGCATGGGATCCCTAGAACTATTGTGTCCGATAAAGACCCAAAGTTCTTGAGTCACTTTTGGAAGACCTTGTAGGGCAAGTTTGGCACTAAGCTTTTATTTTCTACCACTTGCCACCCACAAACTGATGGTCAAACCGAGGTGGTCAATCGAACATTGGGCCAACTATTGAGATGCTTCATTTCCGGGAATCCTAAAGTGTGGGAGAATTTACTACCTCATGTTGAATTTGCCTATAACCGTGTAGTAAATTCTACCACCTCTCATTCTCCTTTTGAGGTTGTTTATGGGTTTAATCCCTTAACACCTCTTGATCTTCTTCCTATTCTGAATCTTGGAGATGTCTTGTGCAAAGATGGTGATGAAAAGGCTTCTTTTGTAAAAACATTGCATAAAGACATCAAGATAAGAATTGAGAAGAAGGTTGGCAAGTATGCTGAACTTGCCAATAAAAGGAGAAAAGCATTGTTGTTTGATGAAGGAGATTGGGTTTGGCTTCACTTGAGGAAGGATCGTTTTCCTACTCAAAGGAAGTCCAAACTAATGCCTCGAGGGGATGGACCTTTCCAAGTCCTCAAGAGGATTAATGACAATGCTTATGAGTTAGATATGCCTGATACATTCTTAGGTAGTCATACTTTTAATGTCAGCGATCTAACTCCTTTTTCTGTAGGTCTCCAGAATTCGTGGACGAATTCTCTCCAACTCGGGGAGTATGATGGAGATCAAGGCCAAGGACAAATAGAAGCCAATCAACAAGGACAAGAAGAGGAAGAGGATCAAGAGGTAGATGTGCAAGACGTTATTCATCCTCCTCAAAGGCTTACAAGAAGCATGTTCAAGGCCTTAGGAAATAATGGACAATTGTTTTCTTTATTTGTAATATCTTTGGTAGATGGTGCTTAAGAGGGAAACATAAGAAACCTCTTTTGTAAAAGCATCCTTAGTTGTAGTTTAGAAATATTAGCAGCTTAGGGGGGTGTGAACTTAGTAAGGGATGCTAGGGGGAGTGTAGATATGAGTTAGGAGGTGCCAAACTAGGAAGGAAAGTCACACTTCCTTCATGCATTAGTTGGCGCCGAAGTTACATGTCATTTAGGGGCACATTTGCATTTGATTTACTTTGCATTTCAGCACCTTATAAGCTATAAATAAGGGTGCTTGGCTTGTAGAATCAGATTTGGAAATTGAAGTAAGAAAACTCTACTCAATTTGAGAGAGAAATTGGAAGAGCTTTGGTGCCTTCATCAAGTCTTATCTTGGGTGTCTATGGTGAACCTCAAGTGGCGGCAACACACTAATCTTGGAGTATCCACACTTTAAGTGGCGTGATCACTCACCTATTCTTCCATCTCCATAAGTTTTCTATTCTCAAGCTTTGTTTCTTCTTCAAGTTCATGTTCTAGCTTAATTGTTCTTCAATTATGTTCGGTGCCTTTGCTGTATTTTCAATTCTGTTCGGTAGTTTCCTTTCTTTGGCTAAGTTCAATTGTTATTTCTTCAATTCTTGTGATTGTGATTCAATTTGACAAAACATGGACTTCCATGTGAGCTTTGGTTCGGTGCAAAGTCTTGGTGAGTTCTTGAAGTAGAACCTTGATCCAATTCTAATTAAAGTGCCAATTCATGACCAACTCAAGTTGTTCCTAAGAATGTCAAAGAATCATGTATTCTTGCTATTACATTCACATCATTCCCTCTTAAACTCTCTTTCAGAATAGGATGTGTTAGGGTAATCTTCCCTAAAGGTAGACATTCTCGAGTTGTTGTAATATCCTAACACACTAATGAACCAAATCATTGAAATCGACAAAAGGTATGATTCCAATCCTATCTCGAATTTCTAGGTTTAGGTCACTCTGGAATCTGGCAATGGTTTTTCTAGGCTCTTCCCTTATTCTTGCCCTCAACATAAGTAACTCTATTTTTTGCCTATATTCCTCCATTTTCTACCTATATTCCTCTACAGTTTTGTCCTTTTATTGGAGTTTGCGAAGTTGATACATCATCTCCCTTTCATAGTAAGAGGGCACATGGAATTTTCTAAGGGTATTATTCAATTCATTACATTATTTAATTTGAATCGCGTGGTCTTTCATTAAGGCAGTCCACGAGTACATTGTTTGTCCTTAAAAGCAAAGTGTAGTCAGAGACACCTTTCGTTTTTCCTCAACATGGTGGTTAGCAAAGATGTGTTGCACCTTCATCTCCCAATCTAAAAATTTGTCTATGTCATTTCTTCAATGAAAGGAAGGAAGATCTACCATTGGTTCTCTAAGAAAAGGTTCATATATCTTTAGAGTGGTGGATAATATTCTTCATTGTATTGTGGACTATACCACCCCTCAGATTACCTCCCAGAGTCTAGATTATTTCTTTGCCCAGGTTCCTCTTCTTCCTGTCCTTTCTCCTTCTTTTGGTTAAAGACCATTTGGACAAACATTTCCTTCATATCATTCCTCAAATCATTCCTCAATTCATTAAATTGTTTATTTGTAATTTATGTAGTGTTACTATTTGTTTTTCTAAATTTTCTTTAAAAATCTAGTCTCCTCTCTCCAACCATATTCCTCCATCGGATCTCTATTATTGCCTCACACACTTTATGCATGAAAATGATCACTCATTTTGAATATAAAATGAAAAAGGTTTTCTTAAAAGTTTTAATTCAATAATGAGTGATAAAAAAAAATCACTAATAGGTTTTAAAAGTTGGAAGTTTCTCCCAAGGTCAAATATATTGAATCAAGTGTGTTCAAGCTTTGAAAAATCCAAATCCTTTGAGTTTGATGGAAGGCTTGTTGTTGCTGAGGTGTTTTAGAATAGGATCTGGGGTAGATTATCTGTGTAAATCCACTCTTGATTGAATCCAAAGCTTAAGTATTCTCAAACCTTTTGAATTGAAAGTGTTTTTCAAACTAAGTGAAAAACAACCTGTTGTTTTGTCGAAACAACCGATTGTTTTATACTTAGGTGTTTCAAGAAAGGTTGAAAACTGTTTTTGGTGGTTGACTTGCTGTTAAACCAAAACAACCGATTGATTCGAGCATTCAATCAATTGTTTGTTTTGAAACCATAACAAAAAATTGTTTTGTGTTTTGACTGAGCTTTAAATGATTTTATAATTGAATGCGCTCTTGTTTTTAATGCTTTGACCAATCTTTTAAAGCAATAAAGAGTTTGTTTAGCTTAAGTAACAAACAAGAACTGAGATTTAATCATAGAAAAACATATTTGAGTTTTTCACTGATTTTACTTTTCAAGAGTTAAAGATTGCTTTGAGATTGCTTTGATCAAGAGAGAGTGGAATAGGATTTCATCTTGTATTGATTTCACATCATTCTGTAACAAGTGTAATCCTTCTGTACTTTGTGTAAACACTGGTGTGTGAAGCCAAGAAGTGTTGTGTGCTCTTGAAGTTGTCAAGATCAACATTCTCGGTGGTGTATGTGCTAGGCCAAAGGAAGTGTGTGTGTCTTGAGGGGATCAAGGTCACTTCTTTGGTGGTGTGTGTAAGTAATCTAGGTTTGATTGCTTAGTGGATTCCCCCAGTGGTTTCTGGGAAGACTGGATGTAGCTCTTGGTTTAATAGTGAACCAGTATAAAATGTGTGTGCAATCTCTCTATCCCTTAAACTCTTTAATTCAGTTTGTATATGTTCACTGGTATAAACAACCGATTGCTTTTCTGGTGCTGTGCTAAATTGCTTTGTGTTTTTGGCAAACTGAATTCTGAATCAAGTTTTCTCGAAGGAATTTCATTCTAGACTAAAAAGTTTGTGAAAACCCTCTTTAAACCATTCCCCCCCCCCCCCCCCTCTAGTTTAAAGCCATACATTCTAACAAAATAGTCAAAATTTATCTGAGTTCACTAACAAGAAAGAGTGGTGAGTAATTAGGACCACTTAAGAACAATGTCTTTTCTAGTCAGAGATTCCTCAAATAGTTTTAACAATCTTCCTCAAAGTAAACTTCAAAATGATTTCTCTAGATATATGTGTGCAAGACATAGAAACCAAAGAAATGTCAACTATAAAATTTGAGAGATACACCATAAATATCATAGAGACTTTGAAAATAAAATGAAAGCAAGAAATTAATGAGAAGAAACTAAAGTAAAGCAAGAAAATCAAGACGAAAAATTCTAAGTGAAAATGCAAGTGACATTTTTTAGTCCTATGACACATTTCCAAAAGACTAAGCGTTTTACTATTACAATGTTTAACTTTGGGATTGCTTTAAGAGCAGTTTCCAAACATAAAACAAACAAAATTACAAATGGAAAATTAACACAAAATTCTATGACAATATGATTTTACAAAAAAAAATTATGTTTGATCTTTGTAGCTTGTCAAATCTTCTTGTCAAGTGTTTATCCCTCTTTCTTTTTAATTTTCACTTGTTTGTTTTCTAGAGAGTGGTCATCCTTAGTTTCTTCTTTTTTTCTCCAAAATGCTACCTAGCAATGTCAGTCAACACTTTCCAAAGATCACACTAAAAAATAATTGTCATCTTAGGAGATCAAGGATATTCAAAATAAATAAATAAAAACTCAAAATTAACAAAGTTAACAAAGTTAAACTCAAGGGATTAAGAATGAGACAAACTCAAAGATTGTCCAAAAATTCAAGATAAACAAGAAATTAAAAACTATCAAGAAAGTAGACACTCAAAAAGAATTACCTAAAAAATTTAAAACAAAATTTAAGAATTAGAACAATGTAGCCTCATCTCACTGCCACCCTCCTTTTTCAATACCTTGATCATTTACCGCGTGATTGCAAATATTCCAGCAGGTCAATATTATTTTTTTAATTGCATCCATGCATCCAAATTGACTCAAAGAGAATTCAAGCTCTGGGTTTCACATGTGCAATTAAATGCAACAAAAAATTCAAACCCGAAATTAATCCATTGTCACACAAATGCAATTTCTCTCATATGAATATGTTGTCTCGTGGAATGTTTGCTATTTGTTCCAATTCAATTCTGGTGGCCACCACAACAAGGACTACTACACTAATTTGAGGCTAGAGTCTAGCTTCACGTGTACTACTTCATTCGTCAATTAGAATTACAGCACTGATTATTCTTCAGAAAGTTATGCACCAATTATTTGAACACTTCACCAGCACTTTCTGTTCTCGCGGGTTGACTCGTTTCGCCGGTCGACTCGAACGGCAGCCTTTGGCCCTCTTATCTCCGTCTGAGGATCGAACTTCCTTGGTTGAAGAATCTCTCACCTGCAAAGACAAAGGGCGACCTTGACGGTTGTTTGCACTCTGATGCTCAAGTCAGTATAAGGGCAAAGAAACACTAAGTGTATAAAGTAGTTTCAGTCTTAGAAATTGTGTACCTTACTAGGGTTCTTAGCACCCAAGCTTTGAAGAATCCAAACCCTTTGAAGGTTGATGGAAGGCTGGATGTGTTTGTTGTTGTTGAGTTGTCTTTAGATAGGATCTGGGGGTAGATTATATGTGTAAATCCACTCTTGATTGAATCCAAAGCTTAAGCATTCTCAAACCTTTTAAAAGAAAAGTATTTTTCAAACTAAGTGAAAAACAACCTGTTGTTTTGTCGAAACAATCGATTGTTTTATACTTAGGTGTTTTTAGAAAGGTTGAAAACTGTTTTTGATGGTTGAAAACTGTTTTTGATGGTTGAAAACTGTTTTATACATATTACATCAATTGTCCCGTGACATCAATCGTCATGTGGCATCAATTGTCTTGTAGATTAAGTCATAATTGAATCTTGGCTTTTGGGCTTCTAATCTCTTAGTAGAAAGAGTTACCCCTTGACTAACAATTATAGCTTTTTGCCTCACGAAACATTCAATCTAACAATTGGTAACAAAGCCAACCTTATGAGTTTAATTTCTAGCAGGACAATTATTAAGGGGGAAATTGTTGCAGGTGGCATCAATTGTTCCCATCAGGGAAATTGTTGTAGGTGACATCAATTATTCCCATCAGGAAAAGTGTTGAGGGGAAAATTGTTACAAGTGGCATCAATTGTCTTGTGGTGTAATCTAGGTAGGTCAAGTCATAATCAAATAATGACGCTTAGGCTACTATGCTCTTAAGTAGAAGAACTTGTTCCCTAACTATCAATTATAACTATTGACCTAAACTATAACTATTGACCTAATGCAAAGTGTTCAATCCAACAATTGATATCAAAGACAAGGTCACTAGTTCAATTCCTAGTGGGCAATTTCTAAAGGAGAGATTGTTGCAAGTGACATCAGTTAATCTGCATGGAGAAATTTTCGCTAGGGAGATTGTTGCAATTGCCATTGATTGTCATATGGCGTAGACCAAGTGGACCAAGTCATAATTGATTCGTGACTTTCGGACTGCTACAAACTTAAGTAGAAAGAGTTGCACCCTAACCATCAAATATAACTTTTGGCCTAGTTGTAGGTATTCGATCCAATAGAGGCTAAATGCAAGACTTTCAAATTTAGAGTCCCTCTTTTAAGTGATCAAGTATTGCTCAAAACATGAGGTTCATCCCTCAAGCAACAACTCATCATTCAAGTGAGAAGAAGATCAAATTTATCCACTATTGTTTTTTTTGGAAGGGATAACCAATTATCTTCTCCCATCCATAATCAATCATGAATCACATGCATGATAAACAAAATGCATCCTTGTTGCCACTATCAATTATGCAATGCCCAACATGGATGTTAAACAAAATGCGTTGTCACTATCCACTATAAAATGCTCAAGGGTTCACACATTTCGGCCATGGATGAAAAACATGTATGGAAGTAAAAGTGTTTGGGAGTTTACTTGTGATGTTCACTCTAATATAGCAAGGAGGAGTTCTTAAGAAAGCAAATGTATATTTGTAATGTCCTCCCCTCTTGATATCTTTTCGCAAGTTTCTTTACAAAAGTGTAAAAGACCCTAAAATGCATTCACTTGCAAATTCATGTCTCAATTTCTTCATACAATCGTTGATACAAACGATGGAGTAACATGTCTTTATTTCTCCATAAAAACAATACTCCCTAAAAAAACAAACATAATATTAATCTAATCAAATACTTCTATTGAAATTTTTTATGTTATATACTTATTTAATACATCTTAAATTTTCATATATGATAATTATTTAATTTTCCTAACTTACTTTATTGTTTAAGTTTTATTTTAATTATGATGATTTGTGTTTGATGTAAAAAATGGATAATTCTACTAATTTATAATATTTTAAAAATTAGTATACAGTAACCATTTCTTTAAAAAAAACATTTATATATATACAAATTATATAAAAGTTTGTATAATTTGTGTTTATATAAAATCAACATTCATTCTAACTTTTACAATATTTTTATATTAAAAATATTGTAAAGGTTATTAAGTTATTTAAATATATACACTTATTTGTTATTAATATTTTTTTATTTATAAACAAATTATTTTATATAAATATATATATATAAATTATTTTTTATATAAATTATTTTATATAAACACTTTAAAACTTCCATATATTTTTAATTTAATGTAAAAATCATTACACACATTATAGATGACTTAAGATCATCCATCAAATTGTAATCAATAGAGTATTTAATAGAAAACATATTAATAATAATATCTTTTTAGTTTAAAAGAAAAGACATGGTATAAATAAAATATCTATTTTTGTAAACAATATTCTAATTAAAATTAAAATAATTCTTTTTATAATAAATAAAAAATGATAGCGAGGAGAAAATATCTATTGAACTAGTATTTTATAGGAAAAAAATCTAAAATCTAAAACCTAAAAACTAAAATTTATTTAAAATATTTTAATATTAATGGCATATTATGCATGAATCTTTTAATTTAAAATAATAGATCTAACATCCCTATATTTTTCCATGTCTAATAACCATAATTTGTATGAAATATTAAAATAAATATATAAAAACATAATATAAATATGTCTACAACTTTTTCGTATAATATTTCAAAACATATATCTCTTCATAAGACTTTAAATATTTAAAAAAAAAAACAGTTATTTAAAAGAAAATAAAATATTTTCATCATCCAGCTTCTCATTAGCTCGTGCTCCCGTGTAAATATACGATTATCACATATTAATGAAAACAACCAATAAAATAAAGAAAAGGGTAAGCTAGGTATTTTTAAAACTTATAATATAAATATAACTTTAAACATCTACATAAAATCATCAATTCTCATGCATTTCACATAATCATCAAGTGTCTATAAAAATTCAATATTCATCTTTCTTATGTTAGACTTCTACTGACTCACAACACATAGACATTTGACTCTATTTCTGGAAGACTTGTGTATTGAAATTAGAATCCTGAGACTTACACCTATCATACTACTTGTTGTGAATCCACACAATCATGCCATAAACATTTCAATATCTTATTATCTCATCTTCTCGTATGATATGGTAAATTCATATGACCTGAAAGACCAAATTATATTTCAAACCGCAAACAAAGTCATATGAACCTCCATCGACTCTCACCAACTAAATAACTTCATTTATGTGATTCATTATATCAGTAGAGTCAGGATCGTCACATTGGATCAGAACCTGACAAATCAATACACCCTAACAACAATCTCAACACGGTGTTTCCTTTCTTGAAAATACTATATATTGATCACACTTTCACATCATTGCACACTTCATTTAACACATCAATACACCATTCAATTACAACATATATTTTAAACTTTCTAAACAATCCAAATATATCCAAAAATTCATTTAAGAATAATAATCCAAAATAAACTATGCTAAAATACTACTAGTAAATTATATATATATATATTTAATTGGCTTGAGCGAAAATTTTTAGTGTGAACTAAAATACACCAAAGTGCATCCCAATATTTTCATTCAAATTGTTATTTTATGGAATATACTAAACCAAAATAACAGAGCCCCTACTATAGATGAATAATTACTCTAAATCAACATCAAACAACTAATACTCAATAATATCATCCTTTAAGTGATTCATCAAACTATTAAATACATTCATTTACTTATTCAAATACACAATAATATAATTTTATAACATATACCATATATCAAATTTCACATTCAAATCTCAATCAACTTCTAATATACTTAAAATAAACTATCCTGAAATAAAGTTTGAGACTGGTGACCACGTCACCCCCACATCCAAATCTTCTAGCCTAGTGTTTTATTGGAAATTAAGTCTAGCTTCCCTTACCTGAACTTGAGCAAATGCTTCTTAAGAGCTCCAAATCTACCAAAAGCTTAAAGGTCACTTAACCTGCACCAAAGAGTCCTGATCACAAATCTAACTATACCATTAGGATCATGAGCTAACAGAGACTAATTCTAAAGATACAAACATCACGTGAAAGATTAACTAAGGGCAAACCTAACCAGATCAAAACTAACTCAAAAGACAAGGAGCCAATATTGAACTTATTCTATCTAAGATTTTGATCAGGCAATCTTGTAGAGTTCACTGTCAGGAGTCCAATGGCGAACTCGAATCATTGATCTGATGAGTGAGGATGTCAAAATCTTATAGAGAAGTGAGAGAAAAAGAAAAAAGAACTTTCTAGAAAGATGATGGTTCTTTTAAAATGAAACCTAAATAACCGAATTTCTATTTATATACTCTTTTAACTTTAATAATAAAATATTCAAATGTCATTTTAATTATACCAATTTTACTCAAACTATTTTTCTTGGTCCTTACAATAAATTTAGTGTAAAAATATATATTTTTGTAAAACAATATTCTAATTATATTTAAAATATATATTTTTTATAGAAACACGACAGTGGTATAAAATATCAATTGAACTAATATTTTATACGAAAAAGCTAAAAACTAAGATATTTTAATATTAATATATTTTGATTTAAAATAATATCTTTGGTATTAAAATCAAATATATACTTTATTGTAAAAAATGAGACTGATATAAAATATCTATAGAACAAATATTTTATGGGAGAGAAATAAAAATTAAAAAAATATTTTAAAGTATTTTTATATAATGTCACATTAAATTACGCATGAATCAAACTTATAAACCAGTAAAAAAAATAACATGTTTAAAACACAAATTTTAATTATTTTCTCTGGGTCTAAGCTTTCTTTCTTAGGAGTTACTTTGCCTATTGAATATGCTAAAAAGTTTAGTATAAACTTTTGTGGCTGGAAATTGTTTTTTTTATAAGAGATTTGAGTTTAAACTTTTCTCATATTTGTAGAGATGGTGATAAATTTATTTATGTAAGGTTGGTCAATAGGCTTGTTTGTTTCATATAGTAGTATGAATTTAGTTGTTTTTTTAAAATTTGTTTATAATTGTTCTCGTCAATTGACTTTCTCGTTGGTTGACTTGAGTGGAAAACTCCGTTCCTAACCTGTTGATCACACTTCGACGATCAAATCAGTGAAAGCTTATGAAAATAAGATAAGTATTCAGTTTCAGTCTAGTATTTAGAAACAACGTACCTTGTATCTTAAGTCTCTTTTATAGCTTACTCGTTTAACAACTTTTACTCACGAGAATATAATCTTTATGAAAAGCATAAAATAATAACAAAAAATTACGTGCTCATGGACACCACTTATCTTCAGTGCTAACAGGATAACATCCTATTTAACATATGCACCATTATTCTCGGGTGCTCCTCTCTTATTCTCAACAACAATTAATTAATATGTAACTAACATGTATGTATTAAGTGATATATAACTAACTTGCATATTATCACAAGAGATAAAATATCTCTTTATTTTCAGAATAATATGATAACAGATTTAAACAATAACAATTATAATTTTTATCTTCAAAATAATATCACAATAGTTCTTTATCTTTTATCTTAATTATCTTTTTTGGGCCGACCCCTACCTGGACCTGGACCGAGGTCACGGTCACAAACGCATTTCTGTCCAATACAATAATAGATTTCAACTATTTATTTATGGTTTTGTTTAAATTATTTTAGGAAGTATTTTTGTATTTAGTTTGTCATATTTTTTTTCATGTTATATTTAATGTGATTTACATATTATTGTTTAAATTTGATGTGAGTTTGAGATGTCAATTTTTATATTTAAAGGATTTTACAAACAAAAATATTTTTATAAACTAATTATAAATCAATATGATGTAGGATATATATAAATATAAAAATATTTAAATTTATATTAATTTTCAAATAGACATACGTATATATATACATATATTTATTATTAAATATTGTATAATGAAATTTTTTAAGAAACACATTAAAATTATATTATTCTAAAATATAAAATTATGAATAATTTAATACCCTTACAATACAATTATTGATACCACCTAACCTTATATCACAATATAAATTGATTACCATAGATATAAAATAGAATTATACATTGAAATTAAAAGTCTTTATTTATTATAAATTAATTATAATATAATTTATATATTTAGTTATTATAAATTTATTTATATAAATACCAATATATTTTAAGACTCACATTCTTTCTTTTTTTAGTCACACAAAAACACTAACTACATAGAGGATTATTTTCCCATTTTTTGCCTCTACCTTTGAAACTTAGAAATTAATATACTAATATATTATTCCCGAATCTAATGTTTTAAAATGAATTTCAAGGTCTTCTAACAAAAAATAATTTTAAAATCTATATAATTCTCTATTATTTTTTTCACTGCAAATGTTATAATTTTATTTCAATTTTAATTTTTTATTATAAAATAATTCACTTTTGTTGGGATGAAGAAACCACACTTTTGGGCCGGGCCTCTTCAGAACCATATTGTGAGCACATCCCATTTTATATAATAACCATTTGATGTTAATTCTAAACCTTGTTCTTCTTCAGCCGCAACTCACTCCTTCTCTTCTCTAGGGTTTTTAGTTCCTTCAAATTCTTAGGGCAACATGGTGAGTACCCTTTTCGTCTCATTAGATCTAACATTGTTTTACTCTTATTTCTATCTTTTGTTTGCATAAGTTTATTAGTTAGAGAAAACATGTTTGAAAGATAGCTGAATATGTTAACATTTGTTCATTTTTTCCTTTTTCCCTTTTCACGTTATGGTTTGTTGCGGGCTTTTCTGAATTGTGTTTTGATTGTTTGCTTGTTTGTGTGGGTTTTAATAGGTTCTTCAAAATGATATTGATTTGCTAAATCCTCCTGCTGAGATTGAGAAGAGGAAACACAAACTCAAGCGTCTTGTTCAGTCCCCAAACTCTTTCTTCATGGTATTGTCACATATATGTTCTGACTCTGTTCTAATCTTCCTTTGATTGGAAGGATAACTTGGCCCAAAATATTAATTTTTTTGTTATTGAAATTGGTATTACTCTGTTGGATTTTTAATTTTTGTCCAATTGGTTTTGTTGCAGGATGTTAAGTGCCAGGGTTGCTTTAACATGTAAGTTATTTATTTTCTTTTATTGACTTTTTTTTTGAAATTAGGGTTAGTTAGATTGTATTATATTTTATTGATTTTAATTGGGAATTAGGTCGGTTGGATTATATTTTTTTTATTGTATTTAGTTTGGAACTAGGTCAGTTGGATTGTATATTTTTTGATTGATTTCAATTGGGAACTAGGTCTGTTGGATTTTATATTTTTGATTGATTTTAATTGGGAACTAGGTCGATTGTATATTTTTGATTCATTTTGTTTTGTATAAATTATTGCTGCAGAACGACTGTGTTTAGCCACTCTCAGACTGTTGTTGTATGTGGAAACTGCCAGACTGTCTTGTGCCAGCCAACCGGGGGACGGGCAAGGCTAACTGAGGGATGCTCCTTTAGGAAGAAGGGAGACTAAATGGTGTCATCTTTTTTTTTGTTTGAGTGGAGAGTTTCAGAAATGCCTTCTCTTGTTTTGGTTATATGTTAATTTTGTTAGATTGAATGACTTGAGTTGAGGCCACAACATTATCAAGACATTAAGGATTACACCTAATTTTTATTTCTCTTTTCCTCTTGTTATGTTCATGTGGCTATGTTAGATGCTTATTTTTCAATTAGAGTTGGAATTATGGAATATCTAGGTCCCTGTCTCTTGTTATGTGATATACGTCTGATATGTATTTGTTCTGTGTTTCAACTTTCCTTCCTGCGTTTGAATGGGTAATGAAGTGAATCTTTTTAAAATAAATCAGATATACTTGTTCTCATCTGAGTACGGTTAATTTTAATTTTTGATTTTCTGAACACTTTTGTTTTCATCCCTAGCCAACACTTGTTTAATTTTTCTTGCTCTATAATTTGTATTGGCGCATTAATAAGAAGTGTGAAGCTTTCATTGTTTTAGTGTACCTTCAAAGGTCGTGTTTCGGTTTTTCTGTAGTTGTATTTAACCTACTTTTAAAATTTGTTTCCTAATTCCTGGAATGATTTCGAGATGCTTTTCATGTGGTTTTTGCCTGTAGAAAAGACTTTTGGGAATGCTGGGCGTCTTATATTTTGTACAAAAATAACATTATCTTTTTAGATAGACTATTGTACCTTCTACTATCCATTTTTCTTCATTTAGATGTTTCTAGTCATGACAATCCTTGGCCAAGAACTAATGGTCGAATTAGCTTTGTAGAAGCCTTAATTCTGTTTTCTGTTCCCTCCCATAATTTCCATTTGAGAAAGTGGATATATTACCTGCAGAGTTGAAGTTCATGCTTAAGAAAAATGCATCAGTTTAAGAGACTGAGTTTCAGCTCAGTTTCTAATCAAATGTTTGCTGCAAAATGTGATATTGACTGACAGCATCAGGTTTCGTTCCAAAACATTAACGAAACATCAACGATTACTTACACCATTTTTTGTTTTAATTTTCAAATGCCGTTCTCCTATTCTAATGCTGTTGTTATTATGTTTAGGATACTCTTGTGGTTCTTAGAAACCAATTGTTATTGGGAACCACGACAACGTTTAGAAATGCAAACTTAAATATGACGCGTTATTTACCATTTGTTTTTCAAATATTAAATTTTTATGTTCGAGTTAATGTAAAACAAGATAGATAGAAAAACTATACAGTTAATACGTTATATAGATTAATTGATTGAGAAGCTTTTTAGTTGCGTGAATGTGTGAATGTTGAATATTAAAAGTATTATTAAAAAAAATAAAGTGAGTGATTATATTGTAATATGTAAAATTTGAGATATTGAGAAGTTTTGGCATAAATCTTTGTAGTCCATGACTCTGGTGGGATTCTACTTCAAAGGTTAGTTTATGTTTTTTTGAACTTGTGAGTGGGTGTTGGTTTGGTTAGCGGTTAATTTAGTTATGGTAGTGATAGATTGAATACTTTTGTTTCTTTGTAGTTATTAGTTTTAGTAGTTAGTTCTCTTCGTTGGTTAAGTTTTTATAGTGTTAATTTTGGCTCAGAATATGATTAATATGGAGTCTGCCATGTGGTTAATTATATTTTATGTAGTAGTTATTTTATTTAGTAGATGGTAGATTTGTTGTGTTTGTTAATTGCATAGAGTGAATGGCTAGCATAACTATTTGATAACTTTGTCATTAGGGCTAGTTAATTTTGTTTAATATGTTAAAAAAATGGAGAGCTTATTAGTAATTGATGGAAATAATTATAACAAGCTGTTTGATTTCATAATTAGGAATAAAGATTGGAGTGAGCTTTACCAAGATACATATTATTGTTCTAATTTTATTTGTGTAGTTCGGCCTATCTAGAAAAAAATTTGGCTAAGCAAAAAATATCCAAAGTGTTTTAAAGTATATGATATGCATTTAGGCTTGTGTTCATGTCTGTCGCTCTCATATTTGATTTTTATTCTTAATTTATACTTGATTGATGTTGAGATTTTCTACATTCGATTGTCGGTATTAAAATATTTGATTGAAGGTTACGTGGAGATTATTTTAAACTTGGTAAATCTTTGACATGCTTACAAGTTGTATGTGAAAATGCTTCGATAAAAATTGTACTAAAACCATATTTCTTTTTTGAGGTTGATATTTTTTCGGATGTTTTACATGATTATTTGTTAATATATTGATTGAATTTTGTCATGAGTCATGTTGGTTGGAATTAGATACGTTAGATGAATGCACAAATTTTTGTTTAATGCATAAGATTTTCAAATGCCTTCAACATGTTTTGTTAATGGTCAAAGCTAAATACATATGTTTACCAAATTGAATTGTAGAACAATTATAGTTAAGGTATAATTTTAAATTCAATTAAGTTGGTTAACTTTTTTTTATTTACAAAGTGACAAATTATGTTAAGTAAATTATTAATATAATATTTATGTTATGTTAGTTGGTAAATATGTTATAAAGAACATTTAATTTTATTAGGTAAATGTTTTACAGAATTCATTTATCAGATGTTTTAGTAAGAATGACTAATTTACACATTACTGTTCCTGCCGGTTGACCGAGAAAGTCTTCGCGCGTGGCTCTAACTTGCATTCAAGGACTCCTTCGTCTTCAACTCAGATCTCCGCCTTGCGCCGTCGTGAGAACCTGAAACAAGGAAGAGCAAAGGGGCGCCCTCGCGGCCGTTTGCACTCCGACGCAGCAAGCAAGAACACTAACCACCTCCGTATCGGAGCACCGTAACTCAATGCTCTGAAGGTGGTAACTAACTCGTAACTAACTTTTCTCTCTCTCTCTCTCTCTCTCTAATTACTTGTGCATACCGCGAGTAAGCGAGCAAGTAACTAGAGTGTGTGTGAATGAGCAGAACGTACCTTAATAATCTTTCAAAGAAGCTTATATACCTTGATATTCCAATGCTACTGCCACGTGTCCTTCTGACTTAACCGCCATCCCACGTGGAGGGCCTTACCACGCTGTAACCCAACTTAGGGAAACTCCAACGTGCAAGTCCTCCTTCTTTGGAGTGCATCTGCCGCGAGGGGTGATTACCTGGGTGCCAACTCATGCGTCCCAGCTTCTAGTCACTCGCCTTGGGAGTGCATCTGCCTTCCTCTCGTACCATGCACATGGTTCGACCCTGGGCGTGGCCCTCTCCTGGGTCGTATCTGTCATAGGGATTCTCCAGAGGTGGCGTGGGTACTTCACGAGGCAGGCTACCCTCTGCTGATACTGGGACTATGGCCTTGAAGCCACCTTTCTCTTTTCTTTATTACTGTTCTGAGGTACCGGGGCCCAAGGCCTCCTCGTCCGTACCACTGTCTCTTACTGTGTCGCCCCCTCCACGATCTTCCCTACCTGTGGGTATCGGGGGGTGACATCATCGACGCCTCAACCTAGTGACGCCTCAACCTGGCGACGCCTCAAAAGGTCAACCTATTGACATTCTCCCTTGGGGCCCCCTGGTGGGTCCCACCATATGTTTGACTCTGACTTTGACTTTGACTTTGGTCAACGTCCGGGGACGGGACGGTACATAAGCCCCCAGTCTTGAGCTGACACTGTTTCAGCAAAAAGACTAAGGCCTCGCCCTACCATCCACGTGGCACTCCCGATGACGTGACATTCTCTGAGCAGCTAACGTGACATTCTCTGTGCTGAGGATGTGACATTTTAAGTCACGCTTTAATCTCTTGACACGTGGTCCAATCGCACGGCCACAACTTAACGCCTCTCGTGCTCTTCAAGTTAACGTTATACCTTTCGAAAATGTGCGCTCCAAACCACTATTTCATTCACTCTTCGCATTCTCTCTACTGTTCATCTTTCCCAGCTTTCTCTGCAATCTTCATCCTTTCCTTCGCGCTTCCAATCTTCATCCAACCAGATACCCAAAGGTATGATTTTTCTCCTTCAATGGCTCTCCCTTTTAACTCTTGTATGGATATAACTGCCTGGGCCTGTTTATTTTCTTTGCATTCGCGTTCTTCTTCCTCATTTCTCTGTTTCTCCCTTTCTGAACTTCTCGCATGGGTAGGGGTTTTCTTAGGGTTTCTTTCCCCCTTTCCACCTTAACTCCTCTTTGCTGAACCTTTTTCCTTCTTCATTCTTCAGCTCTTTCCATGGCGCGTACCAAAACAATGCCCAATCCTCCACCCCCAAAGATCAACTATAGGGCCCTTTACTCCTGGGCCTCCGATGAGATGCTCGAAGAGTGCTCCACCCTAACCTCCATGAAAGATTGGAGGGATCATATCGAAGGATCAGGAGTCTATCAACATCGTGCCTTCGCTAGGAGGCACGACGAAGATATTTCTATGCTCCCCTGCGTCCCAGGCGAGCCTGTATGTGGAGATGAGAGGGCCAACAATGGGGTCCCCTTCTTCTTCTTTTACCAAGTGGTCTTCAAGCGCATTGGGATGCGCTTGCCTTTCTCCGGGTTCGAGCGGGAACTCTTAACTGAGATCAACGTCTCCCTAGCCCAGCTACACCCCAACAGCTGGGGTTTCGTTAAGGCGTTCGACATTTTGTGCGGGTACTTCGGACAAACCCCCTCCATCGACGTCTTCCTTCACTTCTTTGAGGTGAAGAAGCAGGGGAAAAGCCTCTGGGTGAGTTTCAGCAGCATTGCTGGGAGGGTCCTCTTCACTCTGTTCCAACAATTTTTCAAGGGGTGGAGGGGCAAGTTCTTCAGAGTATGCTGCTCTGACTATGATCGCACCGCTCTTGACGGCTTCCCCTTGTACTGGATGGAGAAGGTCAAGCTTACCATGCCCAAGTCCCTGGATGAGCTGCCTTCAACTGATCGAGAGGCTTGCCAAATCCTGGCCAGTGGGGGCCTTCGACACCTCAATTCTGATAAATCGCGAGTACGACGCTGAAGCTCTTGCCCACTACATAAGTATGAGAGTCACCTCTTCTAACCTCCTATTCTCTACTTCTGCTTGTTTTTTGCTTTGTGTATGATTTATCTGTTCTTTTTGTGTAGTAACTTAGCTTATGCCTAATCCTTACTGTGTTTAGCTTATGCGTTCTTTGTTAATATATTGATTGAATTTTGTCATGAGTCATGTTGGTTGGAATTAGATACTGTAGATGAATGCACAAATTTTTGGTTAATGCATATGGTTTTCAAATGCCTTCAACATGTTTTGTTAATGGTCAAAGCTAAATACATACGTTTACCAAATTGAATTGTAGAACAATTATAGTTAAAGTATAATTTTAAATTCAATTAAGTTGGTTAACTTTTTTTATTTTCAAAGTGACAAATTATGTTAAGTAAATTATTAATATAATATTTATGTTATGTTAGTTGGTAAATATGTTATAAAGAACATTTAATTTTATTAGGTAAATGTTTTACAAAATTCATTTATCACATAGATGTTTTAGTAAGAATGACTAATTTTTTTCTAGGGTTAATATAAGTCTTTTTGTTAAACTTATTTTACACATTACTATATGACTCTATGTTCATACTAGAGTTCATCAATCACATGTTATTATATGAAAATTTATTGAAAAATAAAACAAGAGAAAAAAAAACATGGAGAATCATATCAAATTCACGTTCAAAAGCATAAAAAGTAAACTTCTTAAAAAAATCAAATAAAACAAAATAAAATGACTTGTAAGCAAATGCTTTAATATTGTTTGTCTTGTGATATCCAAAGAGTTTGTTTGATGAGATCTTATGATGAGTTTGTGAGCACTAGGATCGCCTGATAAGATCTTCTTAACTAGTTTGTCTGATTCATTCCAATGAGATCGTTTGTCATAGTTTCTCGATATTGTATAATGCGCATTTTCTTGTTTAGGCCTTTGTCTTGACAACATTCCATCGTTGGATGTTATCTTTATAAGCTCTTAGAAAGTTTTCCAACATTAACACTAAGATTGGACTGTCTAACAAATCTTTTTCAATTTTGAGATCGTTTAGTGAGTCTTGCTGATGCAATTCTTCTTGAGTGTTGAGTGGAGATTGATGGAAGGCAATAAAAGACTTGTATATTTTTTGAGGAAGCACCAAATGGTCATGGAGGTTATTGTTTTGGGCGTGAGTTTACAAAGTGCAAGGGTCAAGGAAGAGGTTAGGTCAACTTCCTTGAGTTTCTAAGAATGCAATGAGCATTATAAGGAGAGACTTGGATAATTGTATTGAGAAACACAATTTCATATATTAATCAAGTTTAGAAAATATAAGAGGGAAGTCTCTTAGTTATAGGTTAAAAGACTCCTAAGATGACTATTGAGTTCTAAAAATACTCTCCATTTCTAGCATGCCATGTGGCAATTCTAAGTGCAAAAATTTCTACACTAAAGAGTTGACACATGACATCAAGTGATTGGAGAATCCTTTTGCATGAGGCGCTTTGCTTAGTCTTTAGGAGAAGCTTGAAGAGTCATTCTTTGCAAATAGGAGGTGCTTAAAGGAAGTCTTGTTTGGAGAGAAAGATATTCTTATTCTAAAGTTAGCTCAGAAATACAAAGCCAAAAAATCTAATTCTACTATTTACATTTTATACAAAAACTAAGTCAACTATTATCTTCTGAATTCTTCCAAGTTGATCCTCTGATCTTAGTTGATAAAAATGGTGCTTTAACAAGGATGATCCTATTGAACAAGGTACTTTGATGTCTCCAAATCCAATAGGAATGCTTGAAGACCTTGGTGCTGATTGTGTGTGTGTCTAGAAGTATTTGAATTTATAAATCCACTATTTATGATGATCCAAGGTTAATTGAATCTTAATCCTTTTGAAAAAGATTATGTGTTTTCTAAAGAGTGTGAAAATTTAACCTGTTGAAATGTCAATTCAACTGGTTGTTTTACACTTAGTGGATTTTCAAAAGTATTTGAAAAACTTGACTTTGTTGTCAAACCAATTTAACCGATTGTTTCAAGAATTCAATTGGTTGTTTTTCTGAAAACCTTAACAGAATTTTGTTAAGCTATACCAATCTGTTTTAAATGATTCAAACTGCTTTTGGTTCTTGAATTAAATGCTTTGACAATATGATTGAAGTATAAAAAGGTTGTTTTACACTCCTGGCCATTAACTAAGAAAGAGAGATCAATCAAAATCAATTTTCAAGATTGCAAAGAGCTTTTGGATAATCTCAAAGTGTGGAAAAGGATTGTCGTGTATTTATGTACTTTAATCTTTGAGTTTACCCAGGTGTATTCTATTCTCTTCTTCCTTAATCATTGTATTTCTGTGTGATTTGGTGTCGTGCAATTTCATAGGGTTGTTATGGAAACTGTGTGTTTTGCCAAAGAGTGGTGTATGTTCTTGAGGGGTTCAAGATCATCACTCTTGGTGTGTTGTTTGTAATCAAGGTTTGATTACTTAGTGAATTATGAGTGGTTAGCTGAGAACTGAATGTAGCTCTTGTTTAAGAGTGAACCAGTATAAACATCTTGTGTGAATCTCTTTATCCTTACACTCTTTATAAACTGCTTTTGCTTTGATTTTATAAACTACTGATATAAGCAACCAGTTGTTTCGAACAACTGGTTGATTTTCTGGAGTCAACCTTAAAACAGTTTTATAATTGGATGAACAGTTTTCTAATTGATTGATTCTTCATTGTCTTTCACTACTTGCGAAAATCTTTCAAAAACAATTCACCCTCTCTTGTTTAAGGCTTATAATTCTAACAGATCCTCTATCACTTACTCATCTTCTATCATTAACATCATTTGAATGCTTTCCACTGTTGACTTGTTTGGTGAGTCTTGCTCATCCTTTTCAATGTCTTATGCTTAGAAGTGTTTGACATGTAGCACTTTCAAAAGTTCGTTTGTAGTTGACTCTTTAGAGATCATATACTATAAACCTTCTAAATTGTTGACTCTTTGGGAATGTCTTGATAAACTGCGTGATGTATCTTATTTACTAATATCATCTAACACTTATCACAAAGCTTGATCATCTAATAATCTTAAGAAACTTATAACGTCTAATGAAAATTAAACTAAATCTGCACACTTAGTAACTTCGTCAAACTTCTTAACATATTATGGGTGGTGACCTGAAAAACCCAACAAATACTCGCTAGGATAGGCTCGAAATGGCTCTGATACCATATTACAAAGTGAAATTTAAGCTTAACTCAACCCCATAAAACCGGCTCATGAGGTTGAGGTTTGCACCCACTTATATACAATGAAAGACTCTAATCTCTAGTTGATGTGGGATCTCCAACAATAACTAAGGATAAAAGAATCTTTTTGTTCTTATTTGAGTAAATGAATCTCATGAGAAAGATACCTAAGTCTATAGTCTTGCACATCCATTTGTTGAGACTTCGATCAATCTTATGATACGTAGCCTTGCCAAAGGGTTTGCTAAACCCTTGGAAAGACTTATACCCCTTTAATTGATTGATTTCAACTTCATTACAACTTTTTTTCAAATATTTAGATGAAATAAACTTATTTTACTCAAGCAATTGTTCTTATGTATGTTTCCAGGCCTGATTTCTTTAACGAAGATCATTTGATCACATTACAATTTGTCATGCAAGTTTTATTCTCTTAAATCTAGTTTATCTTACCTCAGTTATCGGAATGTGTTAGACAAAGTTATGTATTTTCTTGTCTTGTAAAATTCGTTAGATGAAAAGAGCGTTAGACAAAGTCTTAGGTTCGTTTATCTTGTGTATTTTCATGAAATAAAGGATGATATAAATACTCATGTTTGCTTTTCCTCCCATGAAACTTCAATTTATTTAATTTTTAATTTGTCTATACCTTCGATCTATTAACTATATATCATTTCAGACCAATTATTTTCGTTTGTCATAACATTGATTTATTCTTAAAGTATACATAAATTATTTAAATAATTTAATAATAACATTAAACATCGTATTAGAAGAGTAGTATATTACAAATTTTTAAAATATTATAATTAAGATTTATACAAGTGACTTAATCTATTAATTACATAGCATTTCATACCAATTATTTTCGTCTGTCGTAACATTGATTTATTCTTAAAGTATAAATAAAATTATTTAAATTATTTAAATTATTTAATAATAACATTAAACATCATAGTGAAAAGAGTAGTATATTACAAATTCAAAATATTATAATTAAGATTTATACAAGTGACTTAATTTTATGCGTGATTTTCAAGAATTAATTGATGCTAATTCAAACTTTTTTAAAATGATTTAACATTTGCTATTTTGTTAATTAATAATCTATTTGTTTTGATGAAGTAAACTTGAATTGTTACTTTTAATCCTGAAACCCACAAACAACTCCATTTAATATTGGTTGACTTTAAAATTTTGAATTTACATCTGAATTGTTTTGAAAGATGATTTTAGGTTAATGCATTTTAAATTGTATTATTTGATTAAGTACCATATTAATTATCTTTTTTCTCCATGTAGACAGGGCTAGAATTGCTTTTTATTTTCTTGTAGAGGGGGTGAGAAATAACTTTATATATACTTTAAGAAAAATCGATTTCATGATCATGGACAAAGAAGTAGCACATCTTCAATTGGATTTAATTTATTTATCTTTGCTTCATAACAACTATCGAATTAGAATCAGAATCAGAAGCATAATAAATAAAGATCTGAAAAAAAATCAGAATGAAAGTATCCTTGGAGCAAAAGAAGAGATACAGAAAATGCATCATTCCAATTAAAATATCTTTCTTCCTCCTAAGTGTTTCTCACATTCCTTCAAATAAAAATGCCCAGTGGCCCTCAATTAATTTACGATGGCATCACTCGTCGTAGGTGCCTTAATGCATGATGTATGTCAGAACCAACGCAACCAACATTAGGATATACGCTACAGCCTGGTCAACTGAGGTGCCTGCAAATGCAACAAAGATAAATTATTATAGATGTAGGAAGTATTCGCTTTGGTGCAACTAAAAATATGGGTTTGGGAAGGTTATTTCCAAGTTGCAGGATGCGATTTTCTTCTTCTCTAATTGGTGTGTTGATCATTTGGTTTGTATGGAGATGATGTTTTGTTTGGGTATAAGAGTGAGGATTGGAAGGAGTTTTTTTCGGATTTATTTAAGTAGTGTTTAAGTGTTGGCGGGATGTGTGATGTTAAAAATCGTGTGTTTTGTATAAGATTTAGGTCATCCTAAAGTGATTCACATTTATTCATTGTTTATTGTTCATAAAAAAACAATTACGCGACTGTAGAAAAAATTAAGTTAAGTTGAATGAATATTATGATCTATTATGTGGGATTTGGCTAAGAAGAAGAACAAAAAGTGAAAGAGAAAAGTAATTACCATCACTTGTTGGAGCAGGAGCCGGAGCAATGGATTGTGAGGAGGCAACCGCCATGAGGGCTGCCAAAATGACACTAAGAAAGAGAAGCACCCTGGAAAAAGCCATTGTTTCTCTGTCTGTCTCTCTCTCTCCTTCTCTTTCTCAGCCTCAAGAGAGAAAAGAAAGAAAGGAGAGAGAAAACCGATTAAGATTCAACTATGTGTGGGTGGTGAATCCCAACGTTCCTTGGCTTCCTTTTATAATGCCATCGCAATGAAACTAAGTCAGCCATGTTGCATGCACAATGGGAGGTGCCCCCGCACGTTCAGGGGATCCATCAACTAATTTTCTATTTTCGTTTTGCTCTTTTTACTAAATTTACTTTTCAGGTGTCTCAAAATGTAAATTGGTGTTAGTATTGTATTAAAAATTCTTATTTCTTCGTTTAACTAGTTTTTGAACCCGTGACTCACGCATCTTTTTGATAGCGAGTTTAACATTTGTTAATAAAAATAAATTTTATATCCATATGAAAAATGACTAATTTCACCTACCATATTTCAATTAAAATAATAATAATAATAATAAATTAGAAAGCAATTAATAAAAAAAACCATAAAATTAAATATATTAGGGTTAGGCACTACTTGGATGGTAGAGAGTATGTTGGTCTTAGACGATATGAAGTATAGACTTTATAACTTGAATAGATTGACTTGCTTTTTTTTTTTTGCTGTTCACATAATTCCTTTTTAAAGTTTAAAGTTCTATGAATCCATCTTTTTATACTTGAATATGTTAATTTGAATTAATTTTGCACTATTTTTATATCTTTATTTGTTTTTGGGAGACACTTGATAAATGCATAATTGTAATAGAATTCATATGTAAAAACGACATGTATATTAGGAAGAATTTGTACAAATATGAACAAGAAGTATGCAAAGACACTTCAACCACGGCTGCGCATGAAGAACATGAAGAGAAGAAGGAAATTACATAGAATTGTGTAGAAAAGCAAGCAAACAAGGATGGAGCATCAAAGCTAATTCAACCAGTGCATGAAGAATGACTCAACAAATTGAAATTCTCCAAAACGTTGAGTGCGTCCCCATACATTGACCGAATTCAAGCCAACACAATTAAAGAATTCCAGCGAAAAAGGGTTGAACGATACTGAAAGGACTGAGCGAATAAAGTCCTTAACCATGAAGAATGCCTAAACTTGCTCAGAAAGGGCTCAAGCCAAAATGAACCAAAGTTAGGATCAAAAGGATTTTGCTTGGAGCCTAAAGCCAAGCCAATCCTACCACATGACCAAGTTTTGACAGTGATTAAGAAGCCCAAGGATTGAAGATTGAAGCCCAAAAAGAATGATTAAGGATGAAGAAAGTCAATCCGCCAAGAGGATTGGCCTGTGCTGAGCGAATCACTAATCTCCTTGAATCCCTTTGAATCCTAATTCTAAAATCTATAAAAAAGAGACCTTGGGGGCATCGTTCTAAGCATCAAGAGGCATAAAAAGGTATCAAGAAATCAAGAGATAGAGAAACACAGAGGTTAAAAAGATCATGTGAGATTCAGGAAGAGGTTTAGATAGAAAGATTATGCTGGTTTAGACTCAAAGAGTCTAAAAATTCAAAATGAAGAAGTGAAGGATAATCTCTAGAGAAGGGAATCTTGAAGCCAAGCTGGTAAGAACATTCAAGGATCCATGTTTATTGTGTTTAGCTTCTCATCCTAAGCTTTATTGTAAGATTTTATCATGAGTTGCTAAATCTATATTGTTGGGATTGGATGAAAATGTGATATTTTTGGAGTTATTATCATTTATAGATGTATGTTTCTATTTTATATTCAAATACCTTGGGTCTGGTAGTGTGCTTAATGTTTAATGGTAATCAATGACCATTGATTGTTCATAGGTCTGAATGAGATCGGAAGGTGATTTCATATTTCTAAGCCTCATTCAACCAGCTAGAGGATTCAATGGTTGCAAAGCGCGAAGCTGAGACTATGGTGAACTGTTCCATATTAATGAAGAGGTAAGTCATAACAATGACTTATTGCTCTAGATTACCTTGCACGAGGAATCAACTTGGTTGGGCCAAAACATGAACAAAGATTTTGAATAAAATATTGCATTTATAAATAAAATAAAAAAGGAAAGTCACAAACCTATTCCAATTCCAACATCTGTGTTATATTATTATTTCCCTACTTCAGTGACTTGTCTAACACTTCACATATCGATCTAAATATCTAGTATTATTATTATTTAAAGTTTTTAATTTCAAATAATATATGCAAACTGTTGAATGTAATAGGCTTAACCCATAGTTTATATTAAATTGTCATGCCATTAAGGTAAACAAAGTTGCAGTTATTTTCCTAGAAGTGTCTCACAACGTGTTTCATCCCTTTTTGCCTTAGTTCACTATGACATTTGGAGAAGAATTCGTGTTAAGTCTAATTTAGGGTTTCAATATTTTGTTAATTTTATTGTTGATTATTCAAGATGTACTTGGTTATTTTTAAAGTTCTCAATTGTTTTCTATATTTCAATCTTTTTATAACGAAATTAAAAATCAATTTGGGGTTTCAATCAGAACCTTACGCAGTTATAATGCTTATGAGTATCTTTCTCATTCTTTTACCACTTTTATGAAATCTAATGGCATTCTTCATCAAACCTCATGTGCTTATACCCCTCAACAAAATGGAGTGACTGAGTGCAAGAATAAACACCTAGTTGAAACTACTTGAACTATGTTACTTCATGGTGATGTTTCTCAACATTTTTAGGGTGATGTTGTTCTTAGTGCATGTTATCTAATTAATCGTATGCCATCTTCAGTTTTAGAGAATAACATTCCTCATGAACCCCTTCATTCCTTACCACCTAAAGTTTTTAGGTCTACATGCTTTGTTCACAATTTTTGTCCTGGTTTTAATAAATTATCTGCTAGGTCACACGAATGTGTTTTTAGGGTTTACTAGATCTCAAAAAGGATATAAATGTTTTTCACTTTCTCTTAACTATTATTTCATTTCTGCAAATGTCACCTTCACCGAATCTTCTTTTTATTTTAAGTCTTTATTTTCTCTACCTGTGTCTCCATCTGAACAAGTACGTATTCTAGTTGTCTTTGATCCTCCTGTTATGTCTAGTGTACTTAAAGATTCTCATCCACCACTTTCTCAAGTTTACATTCGTCATTAGTCTTCCCATCGTCCACATGATGACTCTCTTCTAGTGCCAAATTCTCCGTCTCTTCTGGTTCTGATAGTTGAACCTGATATTCCCATTGCCATATGTAAAGGTATACGTTCTAACCATAATCCCTCTCCACATTATAATGCTTTAACCTATCATCGACTATCTCAACCTTTTTATACCTGTATTTCTTCTATTTCTTCTGTGTCAATTCCAAAGTATGTAGGTGATGCCTTAGCTCATCCTGGTTGGAGTCAGACCATGCTTGATGAAATGAGTGTGTTTCAGAATAATGGAACTTGGGACCTCATTCGTTTACCTTTAGGGAAATCTGTTGTTGATTGCAGGTGGGTTTTTGCTATCAAAGTTGGTATTGATGGTATTATTGATGGTCTCAAAACTCGTATTGTGATTAAGAGTTATACCAAAATTTTTGGTTTAAACTATAGTGATACTTTTTCTCCAATAGAAAAGATGGCTTCAGTTTGATTTTCATAGCCCTGGCTACTCTTCAATAATGGCCTTTGTATCAACTAGATGTCAAAAATTCCTATCTTAATGGTGATTTGTAGGAAGAAATTTATATGGAGCAAATCATTCAGTTTTTTTTCTATCACTCAAGTGTTGGGTGTATTTATCTTGTAGTATATGTTGATAACATTGTTCTTACAGGCAGTGATCACCATGACATCTTATAGGTAAAACAACACCTTTGTCAACACTTTCAGACCAAAGATCTTTGCAAACTCAGATATTTCTTGGGAATTGAGATATCACAATCAAACAATAGTATTGTCATTTCTTAGAGGAAGTATGCATTGGATATTTTGGAGGAAACTGGATTAACGAATTCAAAAATATGTTGATACATCTATGGATCCTATTGTCAAACTCCTACCTTGATGAAAACCATCCGGGTTCGAAACTTCCGGCTAAGAAGATAGACGAAGATCGAGACTTAGTGAAGAGATTGTAAAGTCGTTTTCTTCTTCTTAGCCTTGTAAAAATTGTATAGAGTAGTTAGGAAGCTTTGAGCCTTTTATTTTGGGTCAAAGTAGAGAAGGATGTAAAGAGAAAAGAAAGTAGAATGTAAAATAGTAAAAGAGAGGTGCAAATAGAAACATATGCAACGAAGGCATGAGGCTCCACATGTCTTCTTCTCAATGGAGAGGATTTGCACCAATAAGGTGGTGACACTTGTCAACTCTCATTTGAGAGGTTTTGAGAGACTTTCTCCTATAAATAAGAGTCTTTTGTACATGATTTTTACCTTTGATTTGAGTAACGAAACTAAGTGTTGGTCTAACCTCACTTTAGAAACTAAGTATTGGCCTAATCTCACTTTAGAAACTAAGTGTTGGCCTAACGTCACTTTAGAAACTAAGTGTTGGCCTAACCTCACTTAGATTCACCGACATAATTTTCATTTCTTCCAAAATTTCTACAATTCTTCATGCTTCCGCAATAGTGTTCATCATCCGTAGAAGATATTCAAATCAAAACAATGAAGAAGAAGATCTACAAATGAAGATGCAAGCTAGGATTGCATCATACCTAGTAAGGGGGGACCTCTCTCAGATCATGAGAAGTACAAAAGATTATTTGGAAAATTGAACTATCTTACGGTCACTCGTCCAGATATTTCATTTATTGTTAGTGTGGTGATTCAATTCCTTAATTCACCATGTGTTGATCATTGAAATGCAATCATTCATATATTAAAATACATTAAAGGTTCTCTTGGAAAATGCTTATTATATTGTCACAATAGTAATACTAATGTTGTATGTTATTCATATGCTGATTAGGCAGGATCTTCGTCTAAGAGAAGATCCACTTTAAGATATTTTGTTTCTATTGGTGATAATTTAATTTCTTAGAAGAGCAAGAAACAAAATGTTGTGGCAAGATCTAGTGCTGAAGTGAAATATAGAGCTATGGTTTCAGCTACTTGTGAGTTTATTTGGCTTAAACAGTTACTCAAAGAATTGTAATTTAGTGAAGTCAATCAAATGAAACTCATCAGTGATAATCAGGTTGTTCTTCATATTAGCTCAAATCCCGTCTTTCATGAAAAAAAAAAAAACATATTGAGATTTTGTGACTTCATTCAAGAAAAGATTGTGTTTGGAGACATCAAGACTAAATTTGTTAATTTGAATGATTAATTGCCAAATATTTTCACCAAATCTTTACGGGACCTAGAATTGATTATATTTGTAACAAGCTTGGTACATAAGATTTATATGAGCTAGCTTGAAGGGAAATGTTGAATGTATCGGGCTTAGTCCATAGTTTATATTATTCTATTATTGATTATGTTATTATGTTCATTTATAAATAAACATCCCTATGTGTATATTTTACACAATGGATATCAATCTTATATTTATTTTCTTCATTCTTAATACACACATTTTGATGGCAGAGGCCCTATCACATTTCCTAAAAGATATCAACTTAAAAGATAATTATACTTTGATATCATTAATTCCTTGTGGATACGACAACCCTCCGTTGTACTACATTTGACTAAGTCCACTTGCCAAGTAAAAATGGGAAAATTTAACTAAGCTAAGAATTGATTTGTATGAACGACCCACCAACGCTCAAGAAAAAAAGGCTCAAATTTGGAATCTTCTAGTTTGATTTTGCTACAAACATGATTAAGAAACTAATTCCAAAATATTTGAAGTTAGTGAAAAGAATAAAAACATAAATAAAAAATTATTTCGTTCCAGATAACGCGAGATACGAAAAAAAAGTAATTGAGATTTTGAATTAATTTGTTTTTTCTAAAAAGATTTAAAAATATTCACAATAGATTAAAAAACATATTCGCAATATTTATTTAAAAATAACTATTTTAGAAAATATGAATTTAAATGATACACATAAAACAAAGAAGAATAAAGTCTTTCATAAATTGTGCGAATTTAATTCTTTTCGTTTTTTATATATTAATCTTCTGCATCTAAAACATAAGAGTAATAGATAAAAAGTTATCAGAAAAAAAGTGGGGCTTGAAGGGTCCTTAACATAACAAAGTTAAATATGATTTTGATCAAATATGATTTTGAATAAAAATACAATATTAAAAGTAAACTATTGATTAAAAATAAAATTATATATATACATCTTAAATAAGAAATATATTATTTAATTAATTTATGTACATTAAAAATCTATATTTTTTGAAATATTCTTAGAGTTAAACTTAGCATTGGAAAAAAAATTACAAAGAAAAGCTTTTAGAAATTAATAGAAATTTAAAATTAACAAATACTTTTACAAAATACAAAATAGACACTACAATAACATTAACATGAAGCATTGTTTTTTTTTTTACGTTAATAACAAAAACAGACACTAATAAGTAAATAATGTCAAATTTGCGATGGACTCTAAAATCATGGACAATAATCACTAGCGTCAGTTTTTTGAAAGGTGACTTTGTATAGTATTCACAAGGTTAATGTTAATTTATCACTAACTTTTAAATTTATTTTTAACTAAAATAATTTATTGTAGGTCAAACTAACTAATGTGTTTGACTTTAAAACTATTTAATTTAGTGTTGGTTAGATTAAATATATTTTTAATATTAATTTAATCTATGTAAGTGTGATCCGTGTTAAAGAAAATAATTTTAAAGAATTTTTCCTACAATGTCTCTATCTTTAATAAAAATAAACAAACAAAAAATAAACAAAAACAAATTGTAGTGGGTGAAAGAGATGAATGTGAATGAAGGAGATGAATGTAAATGATGAAGATTAGTATGGATGAAATAGATGAGTGTGGATGAAGGAGATGATGAGTGTAAATAGAGAAGAAGATGAGTCTCGATGAATGACATGAGTGTTGATGAAGAAAATGTGATGTAACCATGAAAAGAGCATCACCATCTAAACTAGTCCAACTTTACAAGAAGATGACCAAGAGCAAAAAAGACTATTCAAGACTTGGTCAAACATGTCAAGCTAGGACACGAGGCCCCACCATCCCTCAAAAGATCATCAACAACATAACACTAGAGCATGAGCTAGGATACCAACTATTTTTTCTTTTAATCTTTTTACGAGGTGTTAAAAAACATAAAAATTGGGCTTATTCATGGCCATAGAGAAACCCTAACATCTAGAAGGTCTCTAATGTGAAAATCATAGTCACACTTCACACATTAAGCACATGCTTAAATGTGAGAAGCATGACTCTCTTAGATCCACTTTTAGCGGCACAAAATTAGGGAGCTTAAGCATGTTTAATTTGAATTTGAATTTCCCTCCACTCCTTGAACCTCACGGTACCTACACTATAAATAGGTGGTCACCCTCTATTCTAATTCACAACACATTTTGAGTAAAGAAACTTTGCTTTAGTGAATTTTTCAATATCTAGTTTTCCCTAAGTCTTATCATGACAAAGATGCTTCAAGTGACAACTCCAATCATCACTTATCTTGGGTTCCTCCTCCTCTAAGTGGCGTGACTCCTCTATCCCTCGACCTTCATGGAAGTCTTCATCCATCTAAGTTCTTCTTCCTTAATCTTTAAATCTATCTCTTTCATTTCCGTCAATCTCTTATTCTAGGTTCTTTTGAATTCTTAATTTTCTCTTACATTTTTATTCTTTGTGTGAGTTGTTTTCCCTTTGATCTTTGAAGAGAACCTTCACACTTAATTAACCACTTGGTTAAGTTTGTGTCCAGTGAAAATCCTCAATGAGTCATCACCATATCTTGTTAATCAAAATCATAATCAAAGTAAAATTAATAACTCAATTTGTGAGTCTACTAAATCAACTCATATCAATATGAGTGTGAGAAGTTTATATAGAAAAGTGAGAGATGAAAAATGTGAGTAAAGATACCTTTAAATAGAGTCTTTTGTATTAAAAATAATTTACAATTTGTATCTGGTCTAACGAAGACTCATGAATTTATTTCATATAAATTAGTATTGACTTAGTCGATTAATTGATATTAACTTAAATAAATAATAAAATAAATAAAAATTAGTGTTAGTCTTGACTAATCTTAACTTAAATAAATATAAACCATAAAAATAAATAAGATATCACCAACTAGATAAAAATAACCTTATTATTTTTTATATTTATTTTAATTAATACCGACTAAACTCAAATGACACTAATATAATTAATATCTTTACGTATTAGAAGTATTAATAATTGTTAGTGACAACTTAGAATTAGCTAAGCCTACTCTATTAATGATCAACATCAAGTAAATTCTATTGAAGTCGATAAAATAATTGTTAATCTGATACTAACGAATAATTTTATTTATTAAAGAGACTCTATTATTATAGTTAACATTGACTTAATCAATTAATCAATATATACATTTTATAAAATATAAAATTAAATTTAAAAGCAAATTTATTTTATTTTTTATTTTTAAATTAACTTTTTCCATTATTTAAAATTGATTTAATTCTAATAAAATTGTATTTTGAACCACACTATTATTTAAAAATTAATTTGATATTTTATTTTGATAACACAGTGTAATATTTGAGACCAATCATATATAGATATATTTTAAATTATAAATTTTATTATGTTGTATGTTTGACAATGTATAAAGTAAAACTAATAAATAATTGAAATTTATAATTGTTTACATTCTTCTCTTATGTCAGTAGTACAACCGAACTTAATATATGAAATTATTTATAAAATCGTAAGTCTTAAATATTAATTAAAAAATATTTAATTTATTAAAAATAGATCAAAGATTTAAGGATTAATTAGGACAAAATTAAAGTTTAAAATACTTATTAATTAAAAAAATAATGTTTAATATTCAAATTAGGACACTACTCAAAGTTGAAGTATATTTATATATATATATATATATAGAAGGAGTAAAATTTAAACGTGAATTAATCATAATTTTACTTGGGTGAATTGATATGAACCTACTGAACACTTAATTTAATGATGTTGGTGTGTAAAGGAAACAGTAATAAACGTAAACAACAATTCGTCTGAAATTCCCTGCAAATTTGGCAGTTTTGAAATTCACGTTATTAAATTAGTTTTTATGGAAAAGCCAAATGGTGGTCCTAACTCCTAACTACCCCCACATCAAACCAAAAACATTTGCATAACGAAATTTAATGGAAGGTATAACATGGAACATCATCTAGCACTCCATCACTAACAAACATTTCCTTTCATAATTTTTTTTTATCAACAAAAATAAATAAAATAAAATGATTTATTTTAAGATATCTTAATCCTTAAAAATTATAACAAATTGTTTTATACTTAATGCACCAGACCTTATACGATATTATTCAAAATCATATATTAAAATAAGATACAGAATTTCCAGATACATCATCTCACCTCATGCACAAAATCGAACAACTAAAACATTTCATTTCCTAACTTTCTGTTTATTTATAAAGTTTAAAAAAAAATTAAGAAAACAAAATACCTAAACGAAGCACGCATTCAGGTCTCAAAAGAACACCCAAAAAGCACAAAATGTCATACATTATTCTATATTTAAAAAGTAAAATAAAAATTAATATAAAATATATGTCAACAAAAAATACTGATACGTTAATAACTATACACTATATTATAACTAAAAAACAAATAAATTTAATTAAATAAAATAATTTTAAAATTGTATTAACCCAAAAATTGTAAACTAATCTTTCCATTCACCTTTATCAAATATAATATCTTCTAAGTTAAAACTACAATCATTTATAAGAACACTTGTTCTAGAATTTTTTTCTTCTCTTTTTCTTTGTCACTTTCATTCCCTTGTTCTCTACAAAGTCAAACCTATATATATATAAGAAAAATTACAGTGTATAAGATGTAAAGAGAATCAAAGTTGAAAAAATTTGCACTACCGTTTTCCCCTCTTGGCACTAGAGGAAAAGCCAGAGCTCTGTTCAAGTTCAATTCACATCTCATATTCTCAATTGCACATATGTTGTTGACAAGTGAATTCATCAAAATTAAGATGTGAAGGGAAGTGCAACAAGGAGACAAATGTTCCCACCAATTTCTTTTCTTACTTGGTCCACTTTTGTGTATATGGATTGGAGGAGCACCACTCTTGATACTACTAGCTAGTATAGTTAGCATTGGGATGCCACCACAAAATTCCCCCATCTCAATTCTTAAACTTTAACATCATCATCTTCTCTATAACCTTTAATTTGGCCAAAACCCCATCAAATTGAGCCCAAAGCCATCATCATGCATTTGAATGTGGCACATTAAGTGAGTGGGAAAAAGTGGTTCCAACATCTTTCGATGTGTTCAGCTATTCTCTTGGCATCCATTGATGTACCAAGAAGGCCACGTTTGGTGAAACCAACTGCATACAGTCCATTCTCACCCTTCCATCCATTTGGAAATGGCTTCGTAGGGAACCCATCTTCCTTAGAGAACATATCCCCTTCCTGCACATATGCCATTCCAAATACATATTAGTTTCTTTTCTTTTGTCCTTTATAGACCCTCTTTATTCTCCACTGTTTTCCTAATTCACAACAGTTGAATTTCATACTTTTATGAAAGTTATTAGAAATATGTTTGGATCAATTTTGTCTGCTAGACCCTTGTTTACAAGAGAAAAAAAAAACATTTACTTTTTTTCTCTAAGTTAAAATAATTTATATACTTCTGTTTTAGAAAAACTGAAAAACGTACCCAAATTGCTTTTAATTTATAAAAATATCTATTTTTTCTATGGCAATATCTATAGAACAATTCATCCAACGAAGAAGATTAAAAATAAGTGTTTTAAAATTGGATAAAGTGCCTCTACATTAATATTTGAAAGTAAAAGAATTAAACTATACCTTTAGCCAATAGGGCACATTAGTTTTGTAACCAGTTGCCAAAATGATGGCATCAAAAATCTCTGTCCTTCCATCAACAAATTCAACTGTATAACGTTTTAACCGGTCGATGGCTGGTCGTACCTGCAGCAAGCAATACATTGTGTTGAGTGAGTGGAGCGAGTAGCAGTAGTACTGCATGCACTGTTCACACAAAACGAACAACAATCTAGTGAAAATAATTACGCTCCCCAACAACATCATTCGAATAATAATCATAATTCTTTTCTCCATTTGCTTTTCTAACATTTCACATATTATAAAGAAAACCTTCTGATTTGATTAAAAGCACACACCCATGGAAAATATTGCCAATACAAAAGCAAGGGCGGAAAAAAACATTTTAATGGGATTTATTTCATTTAAACTTGACAATTCAATAAAATAATCAAAAAATTAAATATGTTTTTCTTTTATTACAACACTAAATTAATTTTCTCTCTCTTGTTTAAAACTTAGACTAAGTATTATTAGAATGAAAATATAGAAATTAATCCTTCTGTAATAAAATAATTGTCAGTATTCTTTAAAATTTATTATTGTTTTATTATAGAGTAATATTTATTATAATTATTTTTAATGAGTTAAGTGAAACTTTAAATTAAACTAATTTTATATAAAAAAAATTATTTTAATTATTTTCATATTACCGATAATCTAAAGTTTAGAATAGTTTTGATTGTTTAACCCAAAATTAAAAGAGTGATGGCTAGCAAATGCTAAGGGTTTGTCCTTCACGAAAAGCTAATTACAGTTAAAAGAAATACAATTTGAAAAGGTAAACCATGAATTGCGGTTATGACGGCACCGAAATTAGATCTTATGATATTATATATAAAACAAACTAACTTTCTTGTCATTATTTGAATTCTAATTTCTAAAGAAAGAGAATGGTCGTTAATATACAACCTGGTCTATGTCATAGTTATAGTTCGTGTTTTTTCTGTCCTTAAAACTTGTGTTCGCAATGGTCTTTATATACGTGATTAAAGGGTTAAATTTGAATGACCATGCACAATTAAAAGAATATAAATTAATTTGGTTCTAGGTTTTACAAGTATACACTTATGAAACTAATCCTTCAGAAGTGTCACAAATTAATTACAAAATACAAAGTTGATGGTTTGAAGTATAGAAAGATGTACACTAATAATAAAACAAGTTAATATGCAATTTTGTCCTTTAAAAATGATAAATTTATATAATAATGAAGATTTTACATTAACTAAACTTTTTTTTATAATATAAAATTTTATTTTATAAATAAATTATTTAAAATTTAAATTTAAATTTCACTTCTTAATAATATCAATCTTAATTTTATATTAATGATTCATCACTTAATACTTACCAAGATCAAGCTGAATTTTGTATGGATAATTCATCACTTGAATGAAGCACCACTAGCTATTCCTCCCATGATTCATTTAAAAGTTAAAACACCAAAAGTTACTACAAAGCAACCTAATTAAGACCATGATTATGACTCCAAAAGTCTAGGATTTGCCTACTTCAAGTAAACAAATGTGTAAAAGAGAAAGAAAAAATGCATCTACTTTTATAAACTGAAATACCTCGTTCATTTAACCAAAAAGAAAAGTTGAAATTAATTTGATAAAAAGAGGAAGTACCTTTATATGTCCACTTTTGATCTTGGCAAGGGTACCCACATCAAGCACTGGTGTCTTTCCGGAGAGGTTTTTGAGTTGAAGGGGACCCAGTTTTGGCCGGTCCAATCCGAACCGAGCCGTGTCACCAAGCATGAGCCATGACACTATGAGAAGAAACCGATCCACAAACTCAATTGGAAGCCACTTGAGCAACCACATGGACAACCCAAAAGTTGATTTTCCCAGCATCTCTCGTGGTAAGATATGTACCTTCAAACCCAAAAACAAACAACAATAAAACTCCACCATATCTATCAATTTCTACATCAATTTACTCTATTGTACTAATCCAATGTCAAAATGTACGCAATTCTACATTTTCTTGAATAATGTTTTGTAGACACCAATATTCATCTACACCTTCACAAAAGAAATGTCAAATGAGTGTTTATAGGACTATAGTAGTATCCATATACACTAGGGTTAATCTCTCTGTATTACAAACTGATAAATAGATTAAATTAATAATAAAATATTTGATTATATAAATCAGTTTTATAAAATTAAAACACTCTACAATTCAATAAATATTTGATTACATATTACTTTTGTTTTCTTCTTTTTGTTTTTACTAAAGATATCTTCGAACCAATATTTAAAAACTAATTTTGTAAGAATCATTGAATAGGTTTTATTGTCTTTAAGACGGTATTTTTTATACACATTGTGTAAAATTGAACCTAGGAGTCCTTAATCTATTCATGCATATTAGGGTAGTAAAGTTATGTATTATATAATAAAGTATATGAACCGTGTGGAGAGAGTATCTCAGTGTTTCCCCATCATAACAGCTAAGAATTTTGAGAATTTTATTACGCTGTGAATGGATACAGCTTCACCCCCGAAAAGAAGAGTGGAAGAAAAAAAGGTAGAAAGGAGGAAAACTTTAACCTTGGTAGGCCTTAATTGTTTGCAGGCCATGGTCTCTACATATGTAATGGGAAAAAAGAGTATCTCTTTTGCTACTAAAATCATGGGAAGGAAAAAGGAGGGGTAAAAGCAACTGGTTTTGGAAAATCAGCTTCTTCCATCCCACGCTTGAGAATCCCAAGAAAAGTTAAATCTCACCATTTTTATAATATTTATGGGGAGCTCTCAAAATGAATATATATATCATGGTACTAAAAAACTAAGGTTGATTAGAAAAGCCAAATTTTGAAGAAGGTGGTGTAGTTCACTTGCATATATGTTATGCCTCAGGGTGCCACCCTTTTTCTTTATTTTCTCTTTTCAGAATGAACAGAACAGACTTTGGAATTTCCGCGTTTCTGATGTAGTGAGTAGTGACATGGAATTTCATATCAGAACTTTGAACAGTATATATACCATGTTTTCTATAGCAGAAAGTCAAAATTCTTGTATGAGGCGGCAAAAAAATAAAATGAAAACAAGCAACCTATATTCCAAAATACCACAAAACCCGACAAAAGAACTAGAATCTCAAAGAAGCAAAAACAGGCATCTTGTTGCCACGTTTCATTTAGCCTTTGTTCATGTTAAATCAGTGATTCCAAAACTTGCAAACTTTTAACCAAAACCCACCAAAAAAAACTCAAAATTTAGATACAGTTTTTTAAAATGTTTATTATCTAAATATAACTAGAACTTCATTGTGTGAATCCATGTTACCATAAAGTACACATTTTTATTACATCAGAAACTGTAATTTTGGTTAGAAAACATTAACAAGTATTTTGAAAGAAAGAGAAAAGGTATAATAGTGAAAAAGAGAGAAAGTGTGTTCTTACTGTATCTCTGACCACAAGAGAAGGAGTAGCATTATGGTTGCAAAGATCCAAGCACACTTCCATCCCTGAATTCCCACACCCAACCACCAACACTCTCTTCCCTCTAAACTCTGCCCCACTCTTGTACAGACTTGTGTGCTTTATGGTCCCACCAAAGTCCCCCATTCCCTCAATCCGAGGCACCACTGCCTCTGCATTCTCCCCGGTGGCCACAATCAGCCACCTACACACAAACTCTGTTGCCACCTCCCTCTTGTTAAAACTCCTCACCTTCCATAACCCAAGAGTGGCATCAAACTCGGCATGCCTAACGGTCTCATTGAACCGTGGCCTAATGGCAAACCTCTCAGCATAGCTCTCCAAGTACTCTATGAACTGTTGTTTTGTGGGGTATGTGGGGAATTCACAAGGGAACCCCATCAAGGGGAGTTCACAAAACTGCTTTGGCAAGTGGAGGTGAAGCCTGTCATAGGTCTTGAGTTGCCACAAAGATGCTATGCAGTTGGATCTCTCCAGGATTAGGCTTGGAACTCCTTTCTCTTTCAGGTATGCTGCTGTTGCAAGCCCTGAAGGCCCTGCTCCCACAATCACTGGTCCTGGAACCCACACACATCTCTCACTACTACTACTTTGTGATGAATTATTCATTTTCTCTATCAATAAAGGGTCATGTGCTTGCTTCCCCTCTAACTCTCTCAAGCAATAGTCCATTCAAGAATGCAAAGAACAAGAGCAACAATTCTTTAAACAGATCTATCTCCGGACCTGGAGGGATTAGTACATGACTCTCGGCCGAAAGACACCCAAAAACAAAGTGGATTGATTCTATGTTTCAACACAATTGGGGGGCAAGATTAACCAAAATCAGCAGTGAAAATGAAAGCTCTATGCTGTTTGAGGATTTGGGATGTGATTTGGTGCTTTGCAGGATTGGGATTGTGAACAAGTTCCTTGAATTTTGGAGAGGATTGAGAAGGGTCTTATCCACTATCATGCAAAATGGAAAAAAAAAAGAGAACAAAAAAAAATGAAGAAAAATTCTGTGTTTCGTGTTTGTGTGTGTGAATTGCTCAATGGAAGAGGGTTAAACAGAAGGATGAGCACCAACTACGGGGCAAAATCAGCATTCATCACAGAGAGAGAGAGAATGAGAAGGATATCAGCATTCATCACAGAGAGAGACAGAGAAGGATGGTGATATATTTCTTTTTATGTCTGTGAACACATATATATATATATTCCTATGTTAGTTCAAGAATTTAAATCAGCCAAAGCAATTAAGCAAGTGGTAAAATGAGAAACAACAACACTAGCTGTGGGGACATCACATTATAATTAATATTATTAGTATTTTTTTAACTATATGTTAAATAATAAGCATGTCAATTAATTTACCTGCTGATGAAAAGCTATTTCGTAGCATATATATATATATATATTAATTAAAGTGTTATTTGATTTATGTTCGTCAATACTATGGAAGATTAGGGGTTTGAAACTGTGGGGTTATTACTGAAAATTATTCCTTTGAAGACTTGAGTTGGTTTAAAAATGGAGGTAAAAATAGCAGAAGAGCTGGTAGTGATCATTAGCATCCACAATGTGGTGCAGCTCAACATGGACCTGGTGGAGCATGAAACATCTACATTAGTGGGATATTTATCAAATGGGCTTTAGAATTATTTCGATTAATATTTATATACATTTTATTTGCAGTAATTTTTGTAAGACTTTCGTTCTTTGATGATTATGTTATTAGTAAAAAAGTGTTTATTGATTTTTCCGTCAAATTGGAGTAACAACTTTTACTGGAGTCAAATTTTAATAATTATATATATTTTTCATTTATAAAAATCAAATGTAATGTTTTGCTTAAAGAAACCGAATATAAAATCAATCAAATACAAAAACTTGTTTGTTTATAATTGGTTTCAAATTTTTAAATTGATAATAAAATAAATGAATATGTGCTTTTAGTTTTCTTTATATTTAAATTTTGGTTTAATTTAGTATGAACAAATTCCTTTTACTCTGCATGTACGTACTGACGTGTCATGTGTGGTTGACTACTGGTACAAGATAATTGTAAAATTAATTTATTTAATGACGTATTCATATTTATTTATAATTTTCTGGCAATAACTCTAAGGAGCAAATCTTTAAAGTAGTGGTCAACCACTTTGCAATTAAGTGTTCTTGCTTTGTGAGTTGTGATGTGATTCGATTGTGAACATATGAAGTATAATAAAAAATTGTACAATACAATTATTTTTCTCTCTTGAAAATAAGTTATATATAATGCTATTTTAATCTAAAAATCATATTCCTCCTGAAATGTATGTCAATACATCTATAAGGTGTGAGCAATATTGTGCATGAGTCTATCAAAAACTTAACTAAAAACTAATAAAACAAGAGTATTCCATAAAATTTATTATGAAAATATTTTCTTTTAATGTATAGATGTGTCTAGATGTTTAAATTTTAATATTTTGTTGACGTAATTGCAAAAAAATATGGTTAGAACTGGAGGAAGTGGTTCTCGTTCATGTATAACTCTACTGTGCCATCTAAGTATTTTTTATACTTATTTATAATTAGTATATTTTCTATAATAAATAGGGGTTTTAGTTTAAATTGTACTAATATTGTATTTTTTGTATTTTTCTACGCTAACACTAGTCTATTGTTTTCTTTATATATTTATCTGTAGAAATTCTTTTTGGCTAATTCCTTTTTATATTGGATTCCTTATCTTTACAACTTTAATTTAGATAATTTCAACTTGACTTTTGGAATTGAGAGTTGTTTACATAGTTGATAAAAGAAAGCTAAAAAAGACTTATAGTATAAAATTTCTTTGTAATATAAATCTTCCATGGCCATTTTGGTTTTTATTAGACGGTTATTGCTAGCACCAAAACTAGAAAAACTTGAACCATCAATTTCAACAGTTCCCAGTGTGTTCAGCTATTCTCCTAAAACAATTTTACTTCACCACAAGCTGAAACAATTTCTTGAGACTTCTCAATTCAACTAGCAAAATTCTCAATTTGATAAAAGGATCAATCAAATTCCAGCAGCTGTCCACATTCAAAATTTTGTTGCAGTCCACCAATTCAATCCTGCTGCTCACGCCAATACAGTTAAATAAGCTATACCACTTTAATTTGCAGCACCGAAACAATAAGATGTAGTAGTTAATCAACAAGGATATGAATTCCACTAAGTCTTCAATTTGGATGATGTAATCTGTTTTTAGATTTTAACAAGCACCAGTAGCTGCAACAATGTTCAACACTTGGAAAAAAAAAACATCAAAACACCAAATCAAAGCAACTTTTAACAAATGCTTAATGAAATGTTTAGACCAATTCTAAAATCAGCATTAACACACATCCACAACACCGCTTCCAGCTACCCCTGATACTTCGAATTCACATTCCATTCAACATAGTGGTTTGAAACCAATTCCTGGATGATTTGCACCGCTGGAAAATAAAAATCCTGCACAAAAATAGCTACTACATTGCCACAAAATTTGCACAGCTGTAGAAAACGAAATTTCACTGCATATGAATTCTATCTCAAAATTACAAATATATTGCGTATTGAACTTGCTGGATGCCACGACAAATACAAAAAATTCAAGTTCTAATCACCAAATAACAATTCAAAATGCACAGAACCTGTTCCATGAATTGTTTGAACCACGTCACTTCATTTCTTGCTTCAATTTCAGTTTCCACCTCCTCAGATTTGTAAACTACTGCAGCTTCACCGAACGCCAACTGCTTCAACAATCCAGGACTACTTCATGTGAATTAATTTCGGTGCAACATAAACTTGGAAAACTCAACGAGTTGCACTGAATCATTGATCTCCAATACAGCGTGAATTTCAAACCTCAATGAGTAGCATCAAATAAAAACGAACTTCTCCAATTCAATAAAAGTTGCACTGTGCTTCAGTAGCTGTCTCAGTTTCAGGAATTCACTAATTCAAGAGTAGCTCCTTCACCAACCAAATAGTTCCAGAACAAAAATAGTGGCTCTTCATTTGAAATGCGCTGTTGAATTCAAAATTATCAGCTCAATCTCTTCTTCACCTATTATAATTGCAATCACGTTTACAATTATTTCCGATTCTTGTGCAATTTCATCAATTCAAATAGCTCATAATCACACAAAAATGGATTCGTACACTGAATCAAGGAAGTCATAACAGAAATAGCACGCCAAAAAAAAATTTCTAAGCAATTTTAGAAAACAGAAAACAAACTGCTTTTCGCACCTCTGGAATTGCTATCTACACCTAAGGAGATTTTTCATAAAATTTTCGAAATTGAATTTTGAAAAAGATGATAATGGAAGTCTAACTCTAAAGAAAATTGATAGTGATCTAATAGCAATTTAAGAAGTCAATGAAAATTAAAAACACTCAAGAGCTCTAAATTATGTAAAATTTTGATAAAAATTCAAAAAGCACAACTAATGAAGTTTATGACAATTTTTCACTAAACATGACTCCAGACAAAAATAACTCAATTATAAGAAAATTCAAAAGAATACACCAATATGTACATAAGAACACCTAAAAGCACATACATGAAGGTTCAATTAAGAACGATGAATTTGAACCGAACAAAAAGACAAATACACAGATTCAATCGGTAAATATGTTCAAAAAAATTAAGAAAACATATAAACAATGCGGAAATTAGAAATGTTTTGGAAGAAGAAGCTACTTATCTGTTAAACCTAAGTTGTGATTACCATATGATGGAAAATGACTTTCTATGTGTAGATTTTCTTCTTCTATATTTTGATTTGAATTTTTCAGTAGAAGATGAATGATAGAGGAAGCATGTAAGTGTAGATTTGAGACACGGTTTCAAAGAGGAGATGGAAATTATGAGGTTGAATCTAAGTAAAGTTAGACTAACACTTAGTTTATAGAGTGAGGTTGAATCAACACTACTAGGAGGAGTCTAGAAGTTATTGTAGCAAGAAGATAACTCTAGAGAGAAATTTGTCAAGAAGAGGTGTCTCAAAAATTGGGCAATAATTCTTTACTCAAATCAAAGTTGAAAATACTTGTACAAGAGACTCCTATTTATAGGAGAGGAAATTTGCAACGCAAGCTTCTCAAACCCTAACCCTAACCCAAGCTTGTGAAGCAAGCTAATTAAAACCTCTCAAATGAGAGTGTGACAAGTGTCATCTCCTTATTGGTGCAAATCCTATCCATTGGGAGTGTGACAAATGGCAAAGGTGCTACATGCTCATGTAGGAATCACCTAACTTGGCTTTTAACCTAACTTGGCGCCCAAGCAAGAGTTTATGACCAAGTTGGCGCCTAAAAATCCTCAATAGGATTAGATTTATTTTCCTTAAATTATTTGTGGCCCAAATACAAGGACCAAATAAATACTACTCTACTTGGCCCAAAATACAAGGTCCAAAATATAATTCCTAAACTAGAGGTATAATTTTACAATGCTAAGAAGAAGAAAAAGATTCTTTAATTATGAGTGCACCTTTCCAATAAAGATCCATCTTCTTTTATCTTCTTAGCCAATGATTTTAAGGCTGGATGGTTTCCATCAATGTATCAAATTTGTTGCACTTGCCCATTGTCGTGTCGTTTTACACGTATGCTACCTTAAATATGATTATTTTTATGAGTGGCATCAATTGTCTCATGACGGAGGCCAAGTGGGTTAAGTCACAATTGAATCATCCCTACTATATTCTTAAGTAGAAAGGGTTGTACCCTAACTATTAGCTATAACTTTTGGCTTGGTGGTAAGTGCTCGATCCAACAATCAATTGTTTCATGATGGAGGCCAAATGGATCAAGTCATAAGTGAATCGTGGCGCTTCAGTTGCTATGTTATTAAGTAGAAAAAGTTGCATGCTACCTATTAAAACTGATTCACATGTTAATGCATTGTTTCAACTTTTCAGTTTGGTATTTGGTGCAGTACAGGTTCGTTAAGCAACAAAGCTATGAGGTTTTGTCTCCATCAAACAGGGGGAGATTGTTGAAGATGATTGTTGTCCCTTCAAGATATGTGTTTGATGAAGCCATTTGGGTAAATTTCATTTGTATTTACATTTGCTTTAAGAATGTCTTAGGTATAGTTTAGAGGTTGTTTAAAGTAGGTTTTTTGCTAGGTAACTCACCTCTTAACCCCTGACCATGTGATAAGAGCAAGCACAAGTTTTCTGAAACTGTTTTTCACATGTTTTGCAAAAATATCCTTATTGCATAAAAAATGAATTTGTTCTTTTCAAAATGAATAGATTATTTTCTTAAGTTGATGCCTTGATTAAGTATTTTTGAAAATCATGTTTTGTGCATCAAGTATTTTAACTAATTCTTCATTCCATCAAAACGACTGTGTTTCACTTGTTAAGAAGTTTATGTTATCGTTTTGAAAATAAATCTGTTCATCTGTAAATGAATAGATTCTTTTTAGTCTAGTGCCATGTTTACCTTAAAAGGTCGTTTACGTTTTATCCTTGCACCAGGGTGTTTGACTAAGTCTCCTTCACATAACAAATTCTCTAACTGCCTTTGAAAATAAATCTGTTCATTTTATTTTCAATCTGTTCTTTTTATAACAGCTTTAACTGTTTTTTGAAAATCTGTTATAAGATGTTTTTCTATAAAAGGAGAATTTGTTCCTGCGTTTAAAGGTTGATCATACAATTGAGAAAACAAGTTTTACAACAGAGAACTAAGGATTTTCAGAGAATTAGCATGTGTTCTTGAAAGATTTTCCAAATCACAAAGTGTGCTTGTTCTTGGTTGGTTCTAAGGCTTGGTTAGAGGTGTTGTCACTGTGCGAGCAATCTATTCTACTGGTCTAAGGCAGATTTCTGCATTCTCTATCAGGTGTATTCGTTTCATATTTCAATTTCTTGTAAAGTGTGGTTGTAAACTCTTCTTGATAGTGTTTCTTGAAGAGTGTGTGTGTTGGAATAGTGTTTTTCAGCAAGTGTGCCAAGTTTCTTGTAGGGTTCAAGAACAGTGGCTGTGTAAGTGTGTTTGGTACGTTTGTTTAGTGAATTTCACCTTGGATTAGGTGAGACTGGATGTAGCTCATTTGAGTGAACCAGTATAATTGTTGTGTGTTCAATTTCTCTTCATCCTTGCACTCGGTTTTTGCTTATCTGTTAATCTGTCAGAAATTGAATCTATTCAATTAAAAATAAATCTGTTCTTTTTGGGCTTGTTCATTCTGTTCTTATTTTCTGGAAAATTTGTTTGGTTCTGTTAAGAAGATATATGAACTGTTGAATACAACTGGAACAATTTTGATTGTGAAAGGTTACCCAATTGATTGTCAAGCTAGTAATTGAACCTTTAGCACTTGCCTAAAAAAATTGGAAGTCACTGATTTTGTTTTTCATAATATCTTCTTAAAATCAGTGTGTGTATATCTTGCAAATCAATCTGCGTAACTTCCAGAATTACTTGGCTGATATAAACGCTTTAACACATAAACAGTGCAAAAATAAATATGTTCATTGCTAAATAAATCGATTTATTTTTTGTGTTCTGTGATGAAATCTGAATCTGCACGAAAGTTTTAAAAAGTCAATTCACCCCCCCCCCCCCCACTCTTGAACTTTGACACTATTGAACCCAACAATTGGTATCAAGAGTTAGGACTTGTATTTTAATCAAGTTTGTTTGCAATAATGCCTGAGTTTAAAGTGCTTTTTGCTGAGGGTTCGTCTATCAATAGACCTCATATGTTCAATGGGATGAATTATGCCTTTTGGAAAATTAGAATGAAAATTTTCATGGAATCTATTGACTCGTTTACTTGGGAGGCTGTGGTCCATAGACCCTATGTGCCAATGATATCCTAATGCAATTCAGCTAAGGAGATGTGGGAGGTCTTGGAAGTTACTCATGAAGGTACTGAAGATGTGAAGAGATCAAGAAAACATTCTCTCATCTAAGAATATGAATTGTTTAGAATGCAACCCGAGGAGAGCATTGTTGATGTGCAGAAAAGGTTCACTCATATTGTGAATCATCTTACTGGATTGGGAAAGGAATTTGACAGAGAGGAACTCAACATAAAAGTGCTGAAGTGCCTCGACAGAAGCTGGCAACCCAAGGTGACTGCCATATCAGAAAGCCGTGATCTGTTAAAGCTGTCAACTGTTGCACTCTTTGGGAAATTAATGGAGCATGAACTGGAGCTCAAGAGAGTTAAAGAGCAAGAAACAGTGGAAAGAAAACCCAAGGGACTTGCACTGAAAGTAAGTGAATAGAGTGATATCAATGAAGAGAAAGAGGATGTTGAACATGATGAGACAATCAACTTACTTACAAAGAGGTTCAACAGATTCCTGAAGAAGAAAAGCAGAGATAGGAACCAACAAAAAAGAAGGTATCCTAAACCTAATGAATCAAATTCCTCTAACTACACTTGCTTTGGCTGTGGTAAAACAGGGCACATCAAAATGGATTGTCCAAACAATCAATCAAAGGACAAATCTTCCAACAAGAAAGTTGAAAGGAGCAAGGGGAGAACAACTTACATTTCGTGGGAAGGGAATGAAGTATCTTCAACCAGCAGCTCTTCAACTGAGAGTGAGGAAAACAATCTGTGCTTCATGGTGAAAGATGAAGGATCAATCTCTGATTCAGTAAGTGAATTCTCTATGGAATCTGATAACTATGATCAATTGCTTGCTGCTTTCAAAGAAACACATGATGAAGCAAATAGACTAGCTTGCACCTAAAGTAAAAACACTTGAGGAAGAACTGCATAAGGCCAAAACAGATCTGGTAAGTCTTGAACTAACATGCTTGCATGCCTATATTAAAACCTGTGAAAACTGAAAACAAGTGGAGTATTTGCTAAAAACCCTTTCCAATTTCACTAAGGGAAGAGAGAATCTTGAATCTCTCCTTGGTTCATAGAATGCTGTTTTCAACAAGAATGGTATTGGTTATAACCCTGGAAATGTAACCAATGTCAAAAAGCTTTCAAGTTTTTTTGTTCCAGCAAAATCAGGTTTCTCAGCTTTTAGCAGTGGCAAAAAGGCATCTCATGTTACCTGTTTTTACTGCATGAAATCTGGTCATACCTCTAGGTCATGCATTGCTAGAAAACATTTGTTCCTAAAAACTTAGCAAAATGGCTACTGATGGAAGAGGCCCAAGCCCATGATAGAAAAAGCCAAAGCCCAAATACAAGTTCAAGCTTCAACTCAAGCCCAACAAATAGAAGATATGGGCAAACTAAGCATCATTGGATGTCTTTCTTTTGTAATTACTTTTGAGTATTTTTTAGTAGAACATAAAGGGAGGTGTAGATATAAATATAAGAGGTGCAAATGTATAAAGCTAAGTCACACCTTCCATGTGACACAAAAGAAGGTGTAAGTATAGATTTAGGAGGTGCCAAAAATAGAAACCAAGTCACACTTTCCTTGTGACTAGGAATTGGCTCCAAATTCAAATGCTTCACATTTGAATTTCCCTCCACTTTCTTTTGAATTTCCAGCCCTCTAAACACTATAAATAAGAGGGCTTGGCTCATGTATTTGCAAGATTAATATGAGTAAAGTTATGCTGCCAACATTGTGCCATACTTTGCTTCTACCTAGTTTCTAGGACCTAATCTTCATCTTCCTCACTTACCATAGGGTTGGCCGAACCTCCCTCTTTCCATACACATCATGCACCTTCAAGATCACCATAGCTCCTAGGAGGATCTTGCACATTCCAATCCATGGCTTCCACACCATTTTTCACATGATTCCGAGAAGAACTCCATGAATTTGCCATCATTTGGTATCATGAGCATAGGTTCTTCAAAGATGAGTAGTTCTTGGTTATTTTCATTTTGAGTTCTTCTTTATTTCATGTTGTTCATCTTGTTTCCATAATTGTCTTGCTGTTTTTTTAATTTTGCTTTGATTTGGTGTGCTTGCTGGAAAATCCAATCGGTGCACTTTGCTTAATTGATCTTGAGCAATCCTTGTGCAATTTGTGATAGGATTCCATACACCTTTGAGTTGCTGTTTTTATTTTAGGCATTTGAGTCTTTATTGCAATTTTATTTGGTTCATTTTATTCTCTTTGAGTCTTTTATTTTTTGAATCCATATATCAAGTCATGTTCATCCACAATGTCATCAAATCATAGTAGTCCTTTGTTTGGCTTGATTGTTTCTTGATTTTGGTAATTTTGCTTGAATTGAAACTGCTGTGATTTTGATCTTTTGGTGCCTTTTATTTTTAGCTTGAGTTCATATTTGTGTTTAGATCTACACAAATTCTATTTCACAAATTCCATTGTGTTTGTCTTTTGGTATCTTGTTGTTTTTGTTTCCAGTTTTTCCAGAATCCCCTGTTTTACATACTCTGTGCTAGCTGTTTTGTTTAAGAAAATTATTTTCACTCATAGGAAATTTCTGAATCTCTAGAATATGCAAGATTGAGGTGTTACAGAAAAGAGAAAAAAAAGAATCAGCTCAAAAGAGTCAATAGAAAAAAATGATAAATATTTTAAAAACAGTGTGCAAATCTGGGCGCTACAGTTGGCGTAACTGAACACTGAATTTGAAAAATTTATTAAAAACAAATGGTTCATGCGTTTGGAGTGATTCCAACGCCAGATTTTAGATAAGATCTTGAATATTTTGCATATAAATTTTCAGAGGCAAATTCTAAAAGGGCAGCTCAGCATAAATTGGGTAAAAACACGTTCTCTGGTCCACAACAATTTTCCAGTGGTGCTGTTTTTTATTTTTGAAATCTATTCTAGTGCTATTCTTAGGTTTCATTTTGTGTGCCTACCTTTATTTGAGTACCTTTTATTTACTTGTCTAATATTTCTTGGAACTCTTTCTAGTTGTCACAATATAACTCCATTTGTGTGGTACTGTTTTCTTCAATTAAATTGTTTCTTGCTTTAATTCTTTGGCCTCTAAATTTGGTGCTGGAATTCATTCTCAATTGGTGCTTATTTGAGTGGAAATTTGACTTGAGTAAGGTCTAGTCTTCTTGATAGGTGCTGGAATTGGAGAATTAAGTCCTTAATTCTAAGAGGAACAAAAGCAAAGGCAGAAACAAATACTTCTCAAACACACCACAAACACTTGGAGGGCCCAACAAAGAAGAGACAACCAAGGAAGTGCCAATAGAAAAAAAAATCAACAAAGGGAGTTTCAATTATTTTCTTTGCAACTTAAATTTTGTTAATTACTTCTTTAATTACGTAATTAGACGGTGAGTGTGTCTTCAAGGGCTCCAAGTGTCCAAGAAGCCTCACCTAGGGCCGACTAGTTAGAACTATCTAGCCTAGTTTTGTTAATTGTCTTTAATTGCATCTTTTTGCCTTAATTAGCTACACTTATCAAACTGTTTTGTATTGTTTAAGCTTTGTTAAATCTGCTTGGTTGATTAAATAGTTTGCATTTTTTTCTTGCATTCAAAATTTGATTTCTACATCCTCATTGTGTTTCAAGTGATTTACCTAAAGAAAGATTTGTGTGAAGGTCTTGAGGGATAGTTTTTGGCTAAGGCAAAGACTTGGTATTTAAGTAGTCCATTGTGACTCACCTCTCTTACCTGAAAAACTACCTTCATTAGCTTCCCTCCTCTTTCTTAAAAGTAAAACATTTCTAGACACAAAGCTTTAGTCATGTCTTCTCACTCCTCTAAATCTCTTAAAAATGAGGTGAAATCCTTGAAATCTCTTTTGAAACAACTTTCCAAGGATATGCAATCAATTTCATCTAAACAATTGGAGAATGAGGCTAAAACTAATGAATTGACTAAAGCAAAGGATGAGAAGTCTCACATTTTAAAAAATTACCTTCTCATGCATCTATCTCTAAAGATCATGATTCTTTTGGGGAGGGAAGCCTTAGAATAAATGATTATTATCAAGCACCCCCTAGAAGACATAAAAGAGATAGAAAAGAACAAGAAAACCCAAGAGAGGTTAGGGTAGACCAACCCCATCTCCATGGAAAAGAAAGTATAGAAACTTGCCTAGATTGGGAAATGAGGGTAGAAAAATTGTTTGCTTCCCATAAAGAAAGAAAGGAAAGAAAAATACAAAAGAAAAGAGAGGAAGTCGAAAGGGAAGCTAAAGAAAAAGAAAAGCATGAGAAGACCCTTGAGAAACAAAAGGCGTGGGAGAAGAGTGTTCCTTCCCACAAGGTCATTCAACAAGACAAAAGATTTAAAAATACCTTTGAAAATATGTGTCTTGTTGAACAACCTCAAAGCCTTATCTTTTGTAAAGGAACACTTGCAAACATAGAAAAAAAAGAAGAATCCTTAAAAGAGGCTTGCATAGATTACTTTACATATATACCAAGATATCCCCAAGTGAAGGTCAAGTTATCTATAAGTAACTACCAAACCAAGTTATCAAAACCAATTATCTAAAGAAACTTGTCATGTCTTATTGAGACAACCCTTGCAAAGCATTAAAATTTTCATGAACAATGGTTGTATCAATGAGACTACCTTCACACATAAAAGAAAAACTCTTCATAAAGGAGAACTCATGGGACAAAATAGAATTGATAAAAGTCTAGAGCTTTTAAAGGGAAAACTTTTGTCGCCCATGAGAAAAGAGGTTCGAAGACATTACCTTAGGTACAATTCTTGTTTTCAAACTACACCTAAGGCAATGTCTTAAGAACTCTATACTCCTTCACCTTTTGCAAATGATCCTTGGGAAGACACAAATTTCATATTAGAGCTTCCTAGGACAACAAAAAGTTTTGATTCCATTTTCATGGATATGGATAAACTCTTCTCTAGAGAAGTGATACATCCTCATGGTTTATCTTCAAGCATAGTTTTGGATAGAGCTCCAAATTTCGCAAACCATGATTTGAGGATTCTCTTGGGAAAACTTGCAACTAAGTTGTACACTTTAAATTCTTATCATCCTCAAAAGCATGGTCAAAATACATTTGAAAATCTAGCTCTTTCTACTATGCCTAGAATAATCATAAAGGACAAACACAACTCTAGAGATGAGCATACATACCATAGCGTAGTTCACAAAACTACCAATATTTTCCCATTTGAAGTTGTATATGGACTTAATCCTCTTTCTCCTTTAGATTTATTACCCCTTCCTAATCCACATACCTTTGTGCATAAGGAAGGAGTTACAAAAGATGATTTTGTTAAGAAAATGCATGAGAGGATTCAAGAACAAATACAACAACAAATAGAGAAATATTGTGAGAAGTTGCCAAAAACAATAGAAAAACAAAAGGAATGGCAACTTCCTAAAATTAATGTTTACACAATTGCTCAAACTAACACATTTAATTTGTTTGATGACTCACAGAGATGGACATTTGATCCTGGAGGACGAGCCTAGTTTTCAAAATAGGAATAAGGTTGTTGTTCGAGATCAAACCTGTAGATCTGAGGACAGATCCTCTCAAGAAGGAGGGGATGATGGAAACCATCCAGCCACATACATCCACATAATGATGATGAAGAAGAAGCATTGGATTTGAGGACAAATCCTTTTCAAGAGGGAGGGGATGATGGAAGAGGCCCAAGCCATGATAGAAAAAGCCCAAGCCCAAGCCCAAATACAAGTTCAAGCTTCAACTCAAGCCCAACAAATAGAAGATATGGGCAAACTAAGCATCATTGGATGTCTTTCTTTTGTAATTACTTTTGAGTATTTTTTAGTAGAACATAAAGGGAGGTGTAGATATAAATATAAGAGGTGCAAATGTATAAAGCTAAGTCACACCTTCCATGTGACACAAAAAAAGGTGTAAGTATAGATTTAGGAGGTGCCAAAAATAGAAACCAAGTCACACTTTCCTTGTGACTAGGAATTGGCTCCAAATTCAAATGCTTCTCATTTGAATTTCCTTCCACTTTCTTTTGAATTTCCAGCCCTCTAAACACTATAAATAAGAGGGCTTGGCTCATGTATTTGCAAGATTAATATGAGTAAAGTTATGCTGCCAACATTGTGCCATACTTTGCTTCTACCTAGTTTCTAGGACTTAATCTTCATCTTCCTCACTTACCATAGGGCTGGCCGAACCTCCCTCTTTCCATACACATCATGCACCTTCAAGATCACCATAGCTCCTAGGAGGATCTTGCACATTCCAATCCATGGCTTCCGCACCATTTTTCACATGATTCCGAGAAGAACTCCATGAATTTGCCATCAGCTACCAAAGGAAAGGTTTTAATCTGTGTTGGACCCTATACTGAAAAGGGTACCATTTGTATTATTTTTGCTCTGTTTTTCATAAAGGCAGCAAGAGAAATCAATGGTACTTGGACAATGGTTGTTCAAAACATATGACTGGAGATCTGACCAAATTCACTAGCTTGAAGCTCAAGGTAGAGGGACATGTAACCTATGGGGATAATAACTGTGTAAGAATTTTGGGCAGAGGCACTATTGGAACTGGAAATTCAACCACTATTGAGAATGTGCTTTATGTAGAAGGACTCAAGCATAACCTTCTAAGTATCAACCAACTATGTAACAGGATACAAGGTGAACTTCAAGTCAAATGGCTGCACAATCTCATGTGACCCCTTTGGTAAGGTGTTGTTTACTGGTAAGAGAGTGAATAACATATATCTTTTAGATATTATGGAAACTGATTTTTCAAATGATTGTTTACTGTCTAGAAGTGATGAGTCTTGGCTGTGGCACAGGAGGTTAACTCACATACATACTAATCACTTAAATAAATTGAAATCTAAAGATCTTGTTTCTGGTTTACCTAACATTAAATTTTAGGATAACAGGCTCTGTGATGCTTTTGTGAAAGGTAAACAAATCAGATCCTCTTTCAATTCAAAAGACATTGTTTCTACAAAAAAATCCATTGGATGTATTGCATATGGACTTATTTGAACCTTCTAGAGTTGCTAGCTTGGCTGGAAATTTATGTGCTTTGGTTATTGTGGATGACTACTCTAGATTTACATGGACTCTTTTTCTTGCACATAAAAATGATGCTTACAGTGCTTTTAAGAAATTAACAAAGGTTTTACATAATGAAAATGGTTGCTGTATAAAATCAATTCGAAGTGATAATGGGGGTGAGTTTCAAAATGCTAGATTTGAAAGGTTTTGTGAGAAACATGGGATATCACATAGCTTTTCAGCCCCTTGGACTCCCCAACAAAACGGTGTAGTTGAAAGGAAAAACATATCATTAGAGGAACTAGCTAGAACTATGTTAAATGAATCTAAGCTTCCTAAGTATTTTTGGGCAGATGCAGTCTATACTACAGCTTATGTGTTAAACAAAACCTTAATTAGACCCATTCTTAAGAAAACACCATATTAATTGTATAAGGGCAGGAAACTTAGTGTGAGTCACCTTAGAGTGTTTGGGTGTAAATGTTTTGTATTGAATAATGGCAAAGAGAATTTGGGTAAGTTTGATGCTAATCTGATGAAGGTGTTCACATTGGTTATGCTTTGAATGGTCATGCATATAAAGTCTTCAATAAAAGATTGCTCATAGTAGAAGAATCAATGCATGTTGTATTTGATGAAGCTGATCATAGCATATCTAAAACTGTTGCAGATGACCTTGAATGTGATGAATTTAAATCTATTTTAAATCAAAATGAATCGATTCATATTGATACTGTTGACTTACATGTTGTCCAAGAACCTACTGTTTCTGCAGGTTTGCCAAAAGAATGGAAAACCCCAAGAGATCTAACCCTTGCCCAAAAATCTGAATGAAGCCCTCAAAGACAGTAATTGGATTTTGGCCATCTCAACTAGCTGTCACTTGGATCATGATGAAGCTGGAATTCCTGTTGATGAAACCAAGTACAGAAGACTCATAGGATCCTTACTGTATCTCACTGCTAGCAGGCCTGACATAATGTTTGCAGTGTGCATGTGTGCTCGGTTTCAATCTGCTCCTAAAGAATCACACTTCAATGCTGCCAAAAGGATTCTGAAATATTTGCAAGGAACTAAAGAAGTTGGCTTGTGGTATCCAGGTAACATTTCATTGAGTTTGACTGGCTATTCTTATTCAGACTTTGCAGGTTGCAAAATTGATAGGAAGAACACCAATGGTACCTGTCACTTGCTTGGATCAAGCTTGATCTCATGGCAATGCAAAAAATAAGCATGTGTTGCTCTCTCCACTGCTGAAGCAGAGTACATTGCAGCAGGGAGTTGCAGAGTACATTTTTGCACCCATTTCTTGTAACCATTGGTTGACGCCTTTACTTGTAAACGAAGGTTCTTGGCTAATTAAAATTCAGATCAAATATTATGTTGCTGAATTAGCAAGCCTTAGCTCTTCTTTGTTTAGCCTCTCTATGATAGACACCTTTTGATATCTTCCTTCTTATCCAAGTGATTTAGCCTCACCAATCACTCCCCCTACACCTCACGAAAACTCTAAGGAACCCATGGCTTCTTAAAATCTCTCCTTACCTCATTCCTCCATTAAGCATCCACAAACTCCAAGCAATTCTGCAAGAAAAACCAACCAGAAGAAGATGTTGCTATCACATGGAGCGAGTCAACCACGACCTCCCACAAGTCCACATGATTATGCATCCATCTAGTGAGTATTGGAACTTATAAACACATGAAAAGAGCTTGAAATTAGCAATATGGGACTTGGTTTCAAGGAGGCTAAAAAAATTATGCTTGCAGTTACACTTGCTCACTTTAGTCATCATTGTGTGTGTTGAGCCTCTCCACTTATAAATAGATACCTATCCCCTCCCCCCTTTGTTCTCACTTTGAAAATGAATAAGAATTGAACTTGCATATTAGTTTATCTTCTTGTTCTTCAAAGTCACTTAAAAATTGAGAGCATCCTTCTCCTAGATTCTCCACCAAGGAAACTTCCTTGGAAGTGGGTACCTCTCAAGTAACTCTCTTGAAACTTGGGAAAATTTTGAAGTTCTTTGTGAGTCTTTCAATGGCGCTAGAAGGTGCTTCCATAATTTTGTATTAGAGTTAGGCTAGGAGATTTTTGAAGAGCTAAGTATCATTTCCTTTTTTTGTCTTTTCTTTCTTCTATCATGTTTGAATATGTCTTGTCCATCTTTTCTTGATTTTAGAATATTTTTATTTACATGCTAATCCATGTGTTTCCATGCTCAATTGGTTGTTTCATTCTTGAATCAATGTTTAGGATTTCTATTGCATGTTCAAGTCTTTTATTTGAAGTAGATTTTTAACCTTGTTTACTTAGCTTTAATTTTTTAATCCTCCATGTTTTGTGATATGAGTTGAATTAGGCATCACTTAACTTGAGTTTATAACTTTCATTTGAATTAGATTATAGATTTCAATTATAGGTGAGACTCAGTGAAGATTGCCACTAGAAACGAATTTAACCAAGTGGTTATATAAGTGTGAAGGTTCTCTTCAAAGAGCAAAAGAAAATATGACACACAAACATAATGAATGATAAGATGGATAAGGAAATACAAATAAGGAGATACTGAGAAGGAAGCAAAGAATTGAAGTAAAAGCAATATAAGAGACAATTAAAGAATAAAGGAGAAAGTGACTTATGGAGGAATAGAATTCAGTGAAGTAAGATAAAGATGTAGGATCAACGCCAATTGGAGGGAAGACTTCCAAGATAAGTTATGAGGAGTCACCACTTGAAGCTCACACTCAAGATAAGACTCAGAAATTTTAGATAACTCTCACGAAACTCAAAGTTTCTTTACTCAAATAAGGTGATGGAAAATAACTTTCCATGTGTGTGTGTAGATATTCTTCTTCAATGTTTTTTATTTGAATTTATTCTATGGATGATGAATGATATTGGAAGCATGTAGAAAGGTAGAACAGGTCACATATTGAGTTTTGAATATGGAAATATAAGTTGAATCTAAGTGAGGTTAGGCCAACACTTAGTTTCTAGATTGAGGTTGGGTCAAAACTACTTCTACATCTTCTTTACCAAAGAAAGGCGGAAGGTGAACCTTAGGTTCTTTCAAGATTTGACTACTTTGGTGTCTATGGGCTCTATGAGGTTCTTGATAGTAATCTAAGTTATGGTGGCTGCCGTGTGTTCTTTCCCTATGGGAGGATTGATCATAATGACTCTTTTTCTTGCTAGAATCCTTTCCATGGCCACCCCTAGACTTATCCCTTCTATTTTGTTCTTGAGTTTGAAGAAATTGGGAAAACAAATGCTTAAGTTCAAATATTTCTTTTTTTAGTGCTTTGTAATTCTTCCCTAAGTTCATCCTCATCCTCTCTCCTATACCTCCCATGGACACTTGAATTATTTGATCGTCTACTCATTGTTGAACCTTTAAAAGTGAAAAGATTTTCACAAAGGTTTGAAAGTTCAAACAAGACTAAAGAAAAAGGTTTTCACAAATGTTTTAATTTTGGTGGAAGTTTATCAAAGCTTCAATAGTAAGACTATCTTCAAGTTCACTTACAGAAAAGAGAGGTGAGTCACTTGGACTACTTAAGTACCAAGCCTTTCCTAGCTAGAGCTTACCTCAGATAGTCTTTACTTATGCTTCCCTAAATAACTTCCAAAACATTTTTTAGTAACTAGCTTAGTGTGTGTGTGAATGCAAATGAAACCTATTAAACTAAAAGAAGGTCTACTATATGTAGTCAAGAAGAAACGTCCTAGTACCACAGAGACGTATAAAGCAATTACAAAGAAACAATTTTAAATAAGATAAAGCAAGTAATGCAAATGAGAAATGTTAGACGGTTCCTCAGTAGAAGTGCAATTGACACTTAGAGCCAACTTCCAGCACTGACATCTATTACAATGTTTGGCTTTAAAGAGGATTGCCTTTGGATCATTTTCCTCATGAAAGTAAGCCATATAAAATGCTAGAAAAACCAAAATAAACTCTAAGGTTTCGTGACACAAACAATTACACTTGCAACATTTTTACAATTAGTACTCAAAATTTGATTTGGCCTTGGTTTGTGCCTTTGCTTTTCTTCATTTTATGCTTCGTCAAGACAACTCAATTGTTGTTAAGGTTTTAGCTTCTCTTGGTATTGTACCGACCAGGTCATCAGGCGTGATGACGTGTCTTGCACGTGCTCGGGTGGGGCGTGCTCAATGGAACGCGTAGGCTAGAAAAGATGAATGGTTCAGAAGTGGGCATAGTCGCCGATTGCTGAATTGGCGTTCTCCGATCTCTAGTGTGCGTAACCGGCGGTCACTAGAGTTACGTCGCAGTCGCCGTATGAGAGTGCTAGGAGAACGGATGATCAGAGATCGCCCGGGAATGCTAGGAGATCGGGTGGTTTACACGCCGCCACAAGGAGCACATCGTCGGATCTCCCAGCAAACTTAGTTAAAGCTGTTGAAGGCTCAGAAGGGTAATTTCAAGCGTGTAAGTTCAGTAAGACGATTGTGGCACCAGCATGGGGCATGGTGGGTTGGGGGGAACACCTTGCTCATCAGCGACAGGATTCCCAGAGTGGACATTTGTTGGTGGCAAGGTTTCCCCAGCTAGAACATGCATGGCGTAGCAGTAAGGAGGGTGCCATTCGCGATGAGCGATATCACAGAGATGGTGCACTTTGTTGCATCCGATACTCGCCTTGTCGGGTGGTGTTTCACAGCGCATTATGTGCTAGGTTGCTCCTTGAGTTGAGGACTTAGCTGTGCAGCTGGTTACTACACAAGAATGACATTCAAGTTGCCCCAATCCAGATGACGACACGTGTAGGGTTGGATGTCACCAGTTACTCCAACCTAGATGATGACACGTGTAGGGTTGGGAGCAATGGAGAAATGACGCTCAAGTTGCCTTAGCTCAGATGACGACACGTGTAGGGTTGGGCGCTACCTGCTATCCCAGCCCAGATGGTGACACGTGCAGGGCTGGATGCGAGCCACGCGTCCAAAAGCATAACGGCCTGGAGAGAGAAGAAACCTAGCTATAAAGGTAACCTTAACAGAATTTGCAGAGGTACGTCTTTCATTACGGCTGATACTGCAAGGGTTGTGTGCCTACAGTACGGTCCTACAGAGCATATTCTCTCTTAGTTTTTGGGTGTTCTTGTCACTGACTTGAGCGTCGGAGCGCCACCGGCCATAGAGGCGCCACTGTGTGTTTTTCAGGTTCTCAGAGAGGCTATCTGTGGAGTGGACTTGGAGGGCACGTGGTGTCAAGCGGGCGAGGAAGATCGTGACGAGGCAACGCTTTTGCGCTAAGTCAACCGGCAGGATCAGGTATCTTTTCTCCTTTGGCAACACTTTTAAAGTGATCTCAATCCTTAGAAGATGACCAAAGTTCTGATCATACTTCTTCAATGCAAGGTACCAATCCCACTCACAAGAATCCAAGAATCAAAGTAAAAAAAAAAACTCAATTTACAATTGTTAAACTCAAATGGAATTTTCATGACATACTTAGAGAATTTAGAAGAAGTAGACAATTAAGAAATTAAGGCACGAGAACAAATAGTTGGTACTCAAATGGAAGCCTAAGAATAGCACTAGATTCTTGGTGCTCAAAACCAAAACGACTCTCTACCGGATGGTTTTGGCAATATTGATTCCAAAATTTACCTAAATTTTTCTAGACCGAATTATTTTTCAAATTTTTACGACTTATTTTTAACAAAAAGGAAGGGTCAAACAATAATTGTTTTAATTAGAATTAATTCATTTACTAAGAGCAACCATGTAGCTTAATTCACCGACTTCCAACACTGACATCTAGGCTTTTGTGATTTATTACTTTCTTTTTTACTTTGAATCTGGATGTTCCTTTTTAACACATATTTATAAACATGATGAAGTGCTCAAGTATCAAATTTCATAAAATTTGGACGAGAATTAAGCTCTCAACAAATTAATCAATCCAGTGCAATTACATCAAGCATTGGCAATAACGTTGAAGCCTAGGAATCCAAATGAAATTATACAAACTTCAAGACACAAAGGAAATATTATGTGATTTACTATTGATCTACTAGTAAATCATGAACTCAAAAATGCAAATTAAAAGGTACAGAATAGGTTACACCACACGATTTACATTGAAGCATTTTATCAAACATGTGGACTACATTTCAGCTAGGCATTTCTACAAACACTTAGTAAACTACATTAAACTCAAGAATTGAAGACAATTAAGGAGCGACACAACTTTATACATAACATGAACCAATTAAAAACTAAAAAATAGTGTCTAAACATAAAAATGCAACGATCAAAACTTGAAGAAAGACTCAAAATAGAAAGAAAAAAATGCAACAGCCAAAAACCACACCTATTTTACTAAATTTTGAAGTTCAATGAAGATTTGCAACATTTGCACTGATTGAAATGTAAAACAACAAAAAAAGCATCAAGACATGAAATTAAACTGTGAAACAAAACGAAAAATAGAATTGAATTGATTTTAAGGATTTTGGACCAAAAAACAACTTAAGTCTTGGTAGAATCATAGCTCTGATACTAATTGATGGAAATCTCCTTGGCTCTATTGATTTCTTTTTGGTGCTAGGTTGATTTGTGTGAGTTGAAGCAACGAAAGGAAGGTAATATGCAAGAGAAATCATGGGTAAATTGTGAGGAATGGAGGAGATTGGTTGCAATGAAGAGGTTAGGCCAACTTCATGCAATTTCCTAGGACTAGAACACATACAAGTGTTAGCACAAGGAGAAAGAGATTTGGTAGTAAAAGCAAGATCAATTTCGGCCGCAATTCTTTACTAAAATCAAATATGAAAATATATGAAAAGGAAAGCCATATTTATAGGGAGAAAGGATAGGAGTTGGTGTGCCATGCAAGCTACCCAGCAAGTTAGGGTCAGGGTTTATCACCCAAGGAAGCTTCTAAAAACCTTAATTTGCTTTGCAAGTTAGGGTTTAGAAAAGGTGGTTTTTCTCCCTCATCGTTTTAGGTTTTTATAACTTGACTCATCCTTTGTGACTCTGGACACTGACTTATTCTACTGAGCTCAGAAATACAAAGCTGGAAATGTATTTAGCCAAAATACAAGGTTGGAGAAATCTACTATACTTATTACATGTATTTACAAGGCTGAGAAATATCTTTATTCCTTTGTAGCTTATTCTCCATTAGACCTTTGAGCTTTGAGTTTTGATGTTGTGATGACTAGACAAATGGCTAACATATTTATTTATAGTGCTTAAGATTCTAAAGAGAACTACTAGACTCATAAATTTTCTCCATTCATGAAGTGACATGTGACACTTGCTTCTTAAAATCCTCTTCTTTCATGGTGTGAATGTGACAAGGGACTTTGAAGAGTCATGAAGGAGGAACCTATAAGGAGAATACAAGTGGCACAAGAGAACTTGAAGAGGCATCCTGGAAGAAATAAGGGTTCCTACTTTGAGCACTTAGAATGGTGCCATGTGGAGTCTTGAGAAGAGGCTTTATGTACGTCTAACTTGGCCTTAAGTTTATACATTTTACAAATATTTACAAGGCTAAGAGATAGACTAACTTCTGTAAAGCTTTGTAATCTTCTCCTTTTTTAGCCTGAGTTATGGTGGCTAGATATGTTGGGATGGTTCTCCATCACCAATGCATCAGCTCCTCTTACACGGATACAAGTTCAAGAGATCAAGAAGATAAAGAAAAAAATACACAATATGAAAGCTAAACTCAAAGAGATTAAAAACATTGAAAAGACTAAAAGAGGTTGAATAAAATTCACAAGCAAACAATTAAATGATACAAGAAACGTATCACACAAAAGGAATGCCTAAAAATGGAACTAGATTACATTACAAAATTAAAAAGAAACTAGAGTTGTTTAGGAGCGAACCTTCCCAAATTTATGTAGATTTTATTTCAGCGAATTTTTTCTCAAAATTTTTATCACATTTAGTGAAGACATATTATGAACTACTCGTAAGAAAATTTGATAAAAAACAACACTGGATTAAGCGAAATAATTTTTTTTCGAGAGCAAACACAGAGTGTATTCAGAATTTTTCAGCACTGGACATCCTAGCTTTTATCATTTATGATTTTTTTTTATATTTTGATTATGGGTGCCCCTTTTAACACGGTGTTAAACATATATTCAATTGCTTAAGTATAAAAATTCACTCATTTTTATCGCGTCAATTGCTAAAAAAAATTGTTTTGTCAATCCAATGAAGTTACTACGCAATTTGTTGTCCAGCGAGAATGGGTACCTAATGATTCCAAGGAAATTGAACAAAAGAATCAAGACAAGTGTGAAACCTAATTCTATGAAGCCTATTAATGATCTTATAATAAGCTAATAATAAACTAATATACTCAAAAGTAGAAATAAAAAAACACAAAGCAGTACACAATTTTTATTAAGACAATTTCTCGAACAGTTTGCATACTTCAATTAGGCATTTCATCAAACACAATAAACTAGCTTAAGTTGGAAGTTTATGACAAATTAGGAATTCACATGACATGTAACATGACTAGAAAAGATGATAAACCAAAATTTAAATGATTCTAAGAAAATTAAACCAATTAAAATGAAAGAAAGACTCAAAAAAATAAAGTATAAACGAACAGCAAGAACGGTAAGAACCTAAGCTGGAAAAAATTTTATGGACAGTTCAAGTAGATTTAGAAATTTTGAATCGATTAAAATGCACAAATACAACAAACAACTGGTGGGAAAACATCAAGACATGAAAAGGAACATTAAACATCAAGGAATTAGACAGAAAAAAAATGTATTTTTTTTAGTTAGCTCGATGCGCAAAGATGCAAGAACCGTGGTCTGATCCACTTGATGGAGTATTGTTTGGCTCCTTGCACGTGTGTGGTTGTTAGAGTTGTTGGAGAAGATGAATGCAACAAAAGTATTTGAGAGATGATTCAAAGGAGGAGAATGAATTGGTTTCATGGAGAAAGAGTAGCAAGGAAAGCTTAAAGCAACTCTTAGTCAGGCGTAAGTAGCTTGTTCTTGGAAGCTAACCTAAAAGAGACTTCAAGGAGAGTAGATGAATTTGAATTCAAACTGAGTTTCATTAATCAAATATATCAAAGTTTGCATTTACAGGAGAAGATGATCCTATTTATAAACTAGGAAACTTGCATGGCAAGTTTCACAAACCCTAACCCTAATCCTAACCTTAACTTTAACTTGTGTAACAAGCTTTTTAAAGGAGTAACTTGCAACCCAACCTTCAAAGAAAACATAAAATTGGTGCCCAAGCTATGTTATTTTCCCTAACTTTCTCTACTAGGGTTATGTTATTTACCCTAAGTTATTTATGGCTCAAATACAAGTTCAAATAATATTCTACTCTACTTGACCCAAAATACAAGGCCCAAAAAGATGTCCTACATTGTTGAACAAGGTGTTTTGATGCTCCCAGATCTTCTTTGAAGACTTGAAGAATCTGTTGTTGTGTTTGGGTGTGTTATTTAGTAGATTTTGAGTTGTCAATTCGCATCTAGTATTGATCCAAGTTCACTTGATTCTTAATGATGTGAGTTGATTTTCTAAAAACTGTTTTTTAAAAGGCTGTGTGAATTTTTAATCAGTTGTTTCGAACTTTCAATCAGTTGAAAAAGCTATTGTTCAAAGTCTGGTGACTACACCAAATTTTTTATCCAATTGATTTGTCATGACCCACTCATGAATTACACTTAGTGTTTTTCAAAGATTTTGAAAAAGATTGGTTTTCTTTTGTCTTTTCTGTGAGGCAAAAACAATAGGTTATTTCGATAAAAGAACTAGTTGTTTTATGTGAAATCCTTAACAGAAAAATAATTCAATCCATTTATTTTAAAATCAATCAACTGTTTTTGGAACAAAATTTTGTTAAGAATTCCAAACTGATTTTAAATGTTTCTAACTACTTTCAATTAAGGATCTAACAGTTTTAACCACTTATTAAAGTCTATATAAAGACTGTTATGTGATCTTTTCAAAAGTTAAGAAAGAGAGCTTTATCAAAAACGTTTTCAAGAGAAGATCAAAAGCTATTGGATCATTGCTTGTGTGTGAAGTAGGAACTGGGTTTTCTATTCTTTATTCTACTGCTTTAAAAATCTAAAGTATATTCTATTTCCTTTTTTGAATATTGTATTGTGTGTAAGTCAGTTTTTTAGAAAGGGTTTCTGGAAACTGTGGTGCTGCCAATAAGTGTTGTGTGTTCTTGAGGGGTTCAAGATCAACATTCTTGGTGTGCATTTTGTAATCTAGTTTTGATAGCATAGTGAATTATTAGTGTTTAGCTGAGGACTGGATGTAGTTTTGGGTCAAGAGTGAACCAATATAAATCTTTTTGTGTGAATCTCTCTTTCTCTACTCTTATACATTGCTTTATAATCTATTTTTTGTTTTCTGCTACAAATAGTCAGTTGTTTCGATAAAACAACAGGTTGATTTTTCATAAAGAACTATAAAACTGATAATTCATCCAGTTGAACAGAAAATCAATTGATTGATTTTACAAATCTTTTCACTTTACTTTCAATATTTGCGAAAATCTTGTGAAAACAATTCACCCCCCTCTTATTTTGGCCACACATTCTAGCATACACTATTATGTACAAATATTTACAAGACTCGAAATAAGGAAGACTCAAAGGTTGTGTGTTCTCATCTTCTCTTGTCTTCTCAGCCCAAGTTATGGTGGCTTGGATGGACCTCCATCAATAATTTAGAGTTTAGTTTTCATCTTTTTAGTCTTGTAAAAATGTATAGAAATAAATAAAATAGAAGAAAAAATATAAATAAATAAATAAAATAAATGTATAGAAATTTTGTTGTGTAAAACAATAGACACATAAGTAAGTTTGATTTGGGCCTAATTAGGATTTGACTTGAGAGTCAAAGTCCTAATTTGAGAGTCAGCATGCAGTCTTCTCCATTAGGGAAGTCAAAAACCCTAATTGGAAAGGTAAGCAGATAGTCCACATGGCTCACTCATGCAATCACATGACCATGCATAAATATTAGAAGCATTGAAGCTTATAGACCTTTGCAAAAGAAGCAAACTCACAATATTCTTCTCCTAGATTCTCAAATCAAGGTATCATCCTTAAGAGAGTAAATATAGAATCTTGGACAAAATTTGATTTTTTTTTATTAAATCTTTCATTGTATTTTAAGGGTGCCTCTATCGAAGGTAAGAAAATTATAAGTGATGGATTTGCAAATCTTGAAACCTCTATAGAAGTAAGGATGGATATTGTTGATATATGAAAATGAGTTTAGTACATTTGGATTATTGTTTTTGTAATTCTTTAATAACTATTATAATCATACTTGGTATAAAAATAAATAAGATTACATACATATGTGATCGTGTAGGGGAGGTTACAGTATTATAATTTATAAAAGATATATATAAATAGGCCATAAAGATTTTATGTATTCTCTCCAACATTTTACTCTTTTAATTTTTATTTGCAACTGACTTGAATGTAGGATTCTGACTAAATATACTATTGAAGTTGGGCCAATATGAATTTGTCGACATCTTGCTCAAATATTCCTTTTTTGAGTTGGTCTTTAAATTTGTTAGATAATGTTTGGTTTCTACTGTGCATATGAAAGAAAAAAATTTAAAGAAAAATAAATTTTATGCTAATTAAAATATTCATCTATATTATAATCTAAATATACTAATCACAATTGTTGATTTATTTTTAAAGTGTTTTCCTATTATTTGACTTGGAAAAACTTAATTAAAATAAATATTACATTTTATATTAAGTAGAGTAAAAGTAGTTGATCTTTTGAGTTCAAAATTTGGGTGGTTTCTTTATAATGGAGTGATATTAGGTATTCAAAGTAGGGATGGAAAAATAAATTGTACCCGTAAATACCCATGAATAGAACTTGTAATGGGTATTTAACGGGTTTCTTAGACGGGTTTCTGCGATAAATTGGATATGGATATGGCACCTGGACTTGCGATATTAAGTGTCATACAATGAGGTAATTGTAGTAATTTTTAATGTAGTCATTTTTAATTTAAAAGTTATTAATATGATGATTTTAAAAACTTATTTTTTTGGCAAATTCTTCCTACACCTTCATACCTTCTTCTACATTCTCCATTCTCCTTGTATTTCCATTTTTTTTTTTAATTTCAACAATACTCTTTTGAGTATGGTGAAAAATGTGGTGTTTTCTTCTTCATTTTCAAATGGTTGTGATTGCTGGTAATGATTCATTTTCAAGTGGTGGTGGTTGATGGTAGTGATCATTGGTGGTTGATGTAAGATTTATGGTATTTTTAGATGGTTGTGTTCATGTTTCCTTTTTTTCATTTTTTTGGAAGTTACAAAACACAAAAAAATCAGCGAAGTACAAAAATAAAATATAAAACTAAAAATAATTATCTTCGCACTGGTATAATGAATCTTCTTACCAACCTTCTCACATATGCTCAAATGATGGAACTGCTGCTCTCAAACGTTGTGGTTGGAAGGAAGATATGAGAGTGGGTGCAATTGGGATTATTTAAAATTGTGAGATTATGCTTTATTTAGGATTATTTAAAAAGTTAAAACTGATTTTTCACAATTAATATAAAGGTTCACGAGGAAGGTATGAAGGGAGAGGAAAAATTTGCCTATTTTTTCTATAAGATTATTCAAAATTAAAGTTAAGAAATGTAAGGTCCCGGAAGAGGAAAATATTATTCAAACTTTTCTTATTTATTTTATTCTAGTTAACTTTTTTTTTTCGTTTTTCCTTATGTTTTATGCTCAGTTTGCTTCCGCTCATGGGTTTGGAGGGTGGATGGGTAAGTGAGTGAGAAACATGTTTGTTTCAGGTGTTTTGAAGTTGTGGATGGGACAGCGGGTTGAAACCACTTTGGCTTCTTCACACAAATACACGAATTTGCGTTAATTCCACGTAGAATAATAGTATTTTACTTTCATACTCCTTTAACCTTAACACTGTCCATGCATGACATTCAAGTTGTTTTAGTGGTTGAGGAACAATAACGTTATCCAGGAAGAGTAAGGTGGTAGAGGTAAAATCGATTGGAGAATCGATTCGTTGACTTAGTTCAGTTATGAGAATCGATTTTGTCCCAATGTTGCTTATGAAAATTGATTATTGTTTACGCTTGATTTCCTATGAGAATCTATTTTAAGTAGTTGTCGGTGTCTTTAAACCTACAATCAATTGTTGTCCACGTTATTGTAGAGGAGGGAGAATCAATTTTATTCTTTTTTTGGTTATGAGAATCGATTCTGGTGGTTATTGAATATATGAAAAAATTGATTTTCATACTTTTGGTGCCCAAAATCAATTTTATGTTTAGTGAATACAAGGAGAATCGATTCTATTCTTTTATTCTTTTATTTGTAGTGGAATGGATTTTTTTTTGTTATTTTTTATAAAGTTTTAAATGCTTATAATTGATTTAAATATTTTAAAAAATTTATATATTTCATATTTTCATTTTAAACAGGACATTTGTAAGGATTGAGAAAAATAGTCTTAGAGTAGAAGTGGTAAAATTAAAATGACACCTGAATATTTTATTATTAAATTTAAAAGAGCATATAAATAGAAATTTTGTTATTCAGATTTCATTTTAAAAAGAACCACCATCTCTCTAGAAAGTTATTTTCCTTTCCTCTCCCTTCTCTCTAAGATTCTGACTTCCTCATTCATCAGTTCGACGATCAGAGTCCACCATCAGACTCCTGGCAGTGAGTACTACAAGACTGCCTGATCAGAATCTCTGATAGAGTAAGTTCATTTTTGCTCTTCTCTTTGAGTCAAATTTGGAACTTGTTAGGTTGTTTTTGTCCTTGCTTGCATGTGACCCTTTTAGCTTCAGGGTTAATCTCTGTTAGCTCAGGGTCCTAGTGATATAGTTAGATTTTTTATTAGGACTCTGTGTTACAGGTTAAGTTACCTTTGGGTTCTTGATGGTTTTGGAGCTCTTAGTGAATATCTTCTAATTTCCAGGTAAGGGAAGCTAGCCTTAATTTCCAATAGAACACTAGGTTAGAAGATTGAAGGTGAAATTTGATATATGGTTGTTGTTATACAATTATAATGTTGTTGAGTATTGGTTGTTTGATGTTGATTAGAGCAATTTTAGCTATAGCAGGGTCTTTGTTAGTTTGGGTGTTCTCTGGTGTGTTTTCGATCAACCTAAAATATTTTCGTTCAAACCAAAATTTCTAGGTGTTCTCTGGTGTGTTTTCGATCAACCTAAAATATTTTCGTTCAAACCAAAATTTCTAGGTGTTCTCTGGTGTGTTTTCGATCAACCTAAAATATTTTCGTTCAAACCAAAATTTCTGGGTGCTCTCTGGTGTGATTTCGATCAACCTAAAATATTTTCGTTCAAACCAAAATTCATGGGTGCTCTCTGGTGTGATTTCGATCAACCTAAAATATTTTCGTTCAAGCCAAAATTTTGTATACATATATGAATATTGCTATTTTATTATTTTAGCATAGTTTATTTTAGATTACTATTGTTAAATAACTTTTTGGATATATTTGGATTGTTAGAAAGTTTAAATTATATATTATGATTGAATGGTGTATTGATGTGTTAAATGAAGTGTGCATTGATTTGAAAGTGTGATCAAGACATAGTATTTTCAGGAAAGGAAATACCGTGTTGAGATTGTTGTTAGGGTGTATTGATCTGTCAGGCCCGTAATGAGACATCCTGACTCTACTAATATAATGGAATCACATAGATGAAGTTATTCAGTTGGTGAAAGTCGATGGAGGTTCATATGACTTTGTCTGGGGTTTGAAATATAATCTGGTCTTTCAGGTCATATGAATTTACCCTGTCATACGAGATGATGAGATATTGAGATGTTTATGCGCATGGTTGTGTGGATTCACAACGAGTAGTATGACAGGTGCAGGTCTCAGGATTCTAATTTCAATACACGAGTCTTCCGGAAGTAGAGTCAAGTGTCTATGTGATATGAGTCAGTGGAAGTCTGACATGTGAAAAATGAATATTGAATTTGTGTGACACTTGATGATTTGAGAATTTGTGTGACACTTGATGATTTGAGAATTTGTGTGACACTTGATGATTTAAGAATTTGTGTTGACTTGTGGAAGAGATCAGCTGCAACAAATTTTATAGCAAAAGCAGAACCATAAAGCATTCAATGACATGAGTGGGTACCAGATTTTCAGTGAGAGAGGACTTGACCATGTCCTGCACTGAAAACGTCAGAAAAAGCAGAAAATCACATGGTCTTCACATGTGATCTTTGACTAGTCATTAAAAGCTCTTGAATTTCCAAGATTGTGGAATATATTCCTTTATGACGGTTGTAACTTCCTTCTGAGCATGATCAGCTTTCAACACAGATTCATTGATTTTGAATTTTAACCATGAGTAGAAAGGGTTCAAAGCAGATGAAGATAAACATTTTAAAGAGGATATTTAACCATGAAAAAGAACTTAAAAACAAATATTAAGAACAGAGAAAAGGAAGGTCTTATCCTTTATGTTGTTATTTCAATGAGCCATGTGCTTTTTTATCAAGAAGCCTCTTTCAACTGTTGAGGGCCTTTGGACAGATGCAGAACATTGATTCAGCTTCAATGTTAGTATTTTTCTTCCAAGAACTTGATCAGATGACTCAGTTCTCCACACTTCTTTAGATTTCCTGCATAAACATGAGTTCAAGCAACAAGATTTGACCCTTTCACAAATGTGGGTCCAATTGATTTCTTTTTCTCATTTGGAACCTCACATCCTTTTGGAATCCATTTCATGTAGCCCCTGGGAGCAGAAAACTTTCTTATTTTGCAGAATCTAACCGAATGGCCCTTTTTCATGCAATAAAAGCATGTAACAACCGGTTGTTTCGACTTAACAATCGGTTGTTTTACTGGCTTTCTTAAAAAAAATTTGAAAACTTATCTTGTTTGTTTTGTGGATTAAAGCCTAAACCAGCCTTTCCAAAAACACAACTTTGAGATGCCAAGACATTCTCAAAGTTAGATTTTCCTTTTGAAAGCTTGTCCACAGTGTTAACAAGATAATGCACCTTTTTCTCAAGATTTTCACAATTTTCGCAAATGAGAGTGTCACACTTGCAAGAAGAATTTTTGAAATGTGTTTCCAGATTTTTAAAATCATTTTTAGATTTTTCAATCTCATCTTCAACTGATTTCACTCTCTTTTCCAGCCAGCTGTTAAGTTCTTTCAATCGATTGTTTGAAAGCACCAATCGATTAGCTTCATCGTGAGTTTCTTGAAAAGCTTCAAGCAATTCAGTATAATTTTGTTCATTTAAAGAAGCACATGAACTTACCTCACTTGAGCTGCAAGATTCATCATCATTTTCAGCTACCAAACAGATGTTTGCTTTCTCATCTTCACTTGATGAAGAACTTGATGATGATACTTCATTTTCATCCCAAGCTATGTAGGCTCTCTTTGTCTTGTTCTTCTTTTCCTTGTTGCTAGACTTCTTCTCCTTGCTTTTGTTTGGGCAATCTGCCTTTATGTGACCTTGCTCACCACAACCAAAACAAGTATAGTTATTTGAATTAAAATCATTAGATTTCTTGTTTCCATACCTATCTTTGTTGTTGTCCTTGTTGTGGTTCCTCTTCAAGAATTTGCTAAACTTTCTTGATAGCAAGCTAAGGTTTTCCTCATCACTATCATCACTGGATTCTTGTTTTCCTTTGTGCTTGGAAGCTTTTAAGGATATGCTCCTTACGTGCTTCTCTTCGTTTTCTTGAACATTGAGTCGATTCATCTCTAACTCATGTTCCCTAAGCTTGCCAAACAAAGAAGCCATACTCAAGGATGTTAGATCTTTAGATTCGGATATAGCAGTTACCTTAGGTTGCCATACTCTATCAAGACATTTTTGTTAGAATATATGACCTTAAACGAGAGGGGGGGTGAATTGTTTAAGAAAGATTTTCGTAAACTTTTAAGCCTAGAATGAAAATAGTTCAATAAAACCTTGATTAAGAAATGCACAATACAGGAAAAACATAAAGCAAATGCACAATACTGGAAAAACAATCGGTTGTTTTACCGAAACAATCGGTTGTTTATACCAGTTATCAAATGACAAAACTGAATTTAAAGAGATAGGGATAGAGAGATTGTACACAGTTGTTTATATTGGTTCACTCCAAATCCAGAGCTACATCCAGTCTTCTCAGAACCCTGAGGAAATTCACTAAGCAATCACACCTTGATCACTTACACAACAACCAAAAGAATGACCTTGAACACCTCAAGAAACACACTCTCCTTGGTCAACACACCTACACCAAGATTGTTGATCTTGATCCGCTCAAGAACATACAGCCAATCTTAGCAAACACAGAAACGAAACTTGTTTTTACAGAGAATACAAGGATTACACTTGTTATAGAAGATAATCTGAAATCAATACAAGCAGAATCCTATTTCACAACTTTGATCAATCACACTCTCTTAGCAATCTTAGCTCTTTGAAAAACTCAAAAACTCTTAGCAAAAACTTGTCAAAGATTAATGGTCAAATCTATTTTTTCTGAATATATTCAAAGATGTAGTTTGTTATCAAATCTTAACAAACTCTTAAATTGCTTTAAAAGATTGGTCAAAACATTTAATGACTGGAGCGTAAGCAGTTAAAACATTTAAAGTTCAGTCAAAGAGAAAACAGTTTTTCTGTTATGGTCCCAAAACAAACAATCGGTTGTTTCCTCGAATCAATCGGTTGTTTTGGTTCTTAACAGTTCAACCATTTTAAAAACAGTTTTCAATCTTTTTCTTAAAACACCTAAGTATAAACAATCGGTTGTTTCGACAAAACAATCGGTTGTTTTAACTTAGTTTGAAAACATTTTACTTTCACAAAGATTGAGATTGCCTATGCTTTAGATTTAATCAAAGGGTGGATTACAACATATAAACTACCCTAGAACTAAGCTAAACCAGCACAGCAACACCAAGCATAGCAAAGGCTTCAACATCCTTCAAAGGGTTTGGATTCTTCAAAGCTTGAACACTACTTGGTTCAACAATCTCCCCCTATTTGATGAAGACAAATCCCTGGTGCTTGTGTTGTACCTGATTAAATCTGAAGCAGTACCTGCAAAAATAACATTTATACTACCCAATGCTTCTTACAGTAGCAAGTTAGATTTTCACATATTCTAAGCATAAAATATAATAAACAATCGGTTGTTTACACGAAACAATCGGTTGTTTCTATCAGCAGCAGCAGAAAACACTTTCATATAAGAGATTTTAATAGATTATACAATATCAGATAAAGATATACAAGAACCAATTAATTCTCCCCCTATTTGTCTTCACAAATAGACTTTAGCATGTATCAAAAACAGATTTAGGAGAGATTATTAAGATCAAGAATACCTAACTCATTTCTTAAGAAGAAAAACCTCTCTTTTGGTAAAGGCTTTGTGAAGATGTCAGCTAACTGCAGTTTGGTCTCCACAAACTTCACTTCACAGTTCCCATTTTGTACATGATCTCTGATGAAATGATGCCTTATCTCAATATGTTTGGTCCTTGAGTGGTGAATCTGATTTTTGGTAAGATTGATAGCACTTGTGTTATCACACATTAAGGGAACCTTGCTGATTTGTAAACCAAAATCTGCAAGTTGTTGCTTGAGCCATAGAATCTGTGCACAACAGCTTCCAGCAGCAATATACTCAGCCTCAGCAGTAGAGAGAGCAACACATGCTTACTTCTTGCTATGCCATGAGATTAGGCTTGAGCCAAGAAGGTGACAAGTGCCACTTGTGCTCTTTCTATCTAACTTGCAACCTGCAAAGTCAGAATCTGAATAACCAATTAAATGTATTGGAGAGTGAGAAGGATACCATAATCCTACAGATGATGTTCCTTTGAGATATTTCAGAATTCTTTTTGCAGCTTTGAAGTGTGACTCTTTAGGATTTGCTTGATATCTTACACATAGACACACCGCAAACATAATGTTCGGCCTACTAGCTGTTAGATAAAGCAAAGATCCAATCAATCCCCTGTATTTTGTTTGATCTACACATTTTCCAGCAGCATCCACATCCATGTAACAGCTTGATGGCATTGAAGTGCTAGCTTCTTTGCAACCCTCCATTTCAAATTTCTTAAGAATCTCCTTGCAATACTTTTATTGACTTAAGAAGATCCCATCCTTTGTTTGCTTAACCTGCAATCCAAGAAAGAAAGATAGTTCTCCCATCATAGACATTTCAAACTCACCTTTCATTGCAACCACAAATTCTTCACACAATCTATCTTGTGTAGCACCAAAGATGATATCATCAACATAGATTTGTACAAGAATTATTTCTACATTTGACTTCTTGATGAAGAAAGTCTTGTCTACCATTCCTCTTTCATATCCATAAGATAGCAGAAAGCTGCTAAGCCTTTCATACCATTGCCTTGGAGCTTGTTTCAGTCCATACAAAGCTTTCTTCAACTTGAAGACATGGTTGGGATACTTATGATCTTCAAAGCCCGGTGGTTGATCTACATAGACTTCCTCATTGATGTAGCCATTCAAGAAGACACTCTTGACATCCATTTGGAAGAGTTTGAAACCACTCATACATGCAAAGGCCAACAGCAGCCTCATAGCCTTCAATCTAGCAACAGGAGCAAAGGTCTCACCATAATCTATGCCCTCTTCTTGATTGTAGCCTTTGGCAACTAGCCTTGCTTTGTTCCTTGTGATCACACCATCCTCATCTAGCTTGTTCCTGAAAACCCATTTTGAACCAATAATATTCATTTCATTAGTTTTAGGGACAATAAACCATACCTCATTCCTTGCAAACTGATTTAGCTCTTCATGCATAGCTTCAACCCACTTCTCATCCTTGAGAGCTTCCTCAATTGACTTTGGTTCAATTTGAGAGACAAAAGTTGTGTGCCTGCAGAAGTTTGAGATGGAGCTACGTGTGGAGACACCTTCCTTTATCTGCCCTATGATGTTATCCACTGACAGATCTCTAGGAATCCTCCACTCCTTGGGCAGCTCACTCTGTTGCAGAATTTCAATCGGTTGTTTCTGCGAATCAACCGGTTGTTTTTCTGCATAGATTTCCAGCTTCTCCAAACTGATGCTCTGTTCATCTTCTTCAGCACTGGTCTTTGGGATTTGATTGATTCTGCGATCTACCTCATCAAAGACAACGTGAACTGATTCTTCTACAGTCATCAACCTCTTGTTGTATACTCTATATGCATGACTTGTGAGTGAATAACCTATGAAGATACCAAGGTCCGCTTTCTCATCAAACTTTCCCAAGTTTTCTTTTCTATTGTTGAGAACGAAACAGCTGCAGCCAAAGACTTTGAGGTGACTGATGTTGGGCTTCCTTCCATTGAAAAGTTCATATGGAGTTTTCTTCAAAATAGGCCTTATAAGCACCCTATTCATCACATAGCATGAGGTGCTCACTGCATCTGCCCAAAAGTACTTAGGAAGTGATGATTCACTAAGCATTGTCCTTGCAAGCTCTTCAAGAGACCTGTTCTTCCTTTCTACCACTCCATTCTGCTGTGGTGTTCTTGGAGCAGAGAAATTGTGCAGAATTCCCAATTTCTCACAGAATTTTCTAAACTTCTCATTTTGAAATTCTCCTCCAGGATCACTCCTAATAGAACCTATGTTGTTGTTCTTTGTGTTTTGTAGTCTTCTTGCTAGCTTTTTGAATGCGGCAAAGGCATCACTCTTTGATTCCAAGAAAAGAGTCCAAGTGTACCTAGAAAAGTCATCAACAATAACAAGAGCATAATAATTTCCACCAAGACTCATAATTCTTGAGGGTCCAAAGAGATCCATGTGAAGAAGTTCAAGAGGTCTCAAAGATGAAACAACATTTTTTTATTTTGAAAGAACTTTTCACTTGTTTCCCATTTTGGCATGCTTCAGAAATGTGATCACTCTCAAACTTGAGTTTTGGCAACCCAATCACAAGATCTTTTGAAATTAGCTTGTTCAAATGATTCATGTGGATATGAGCAATTCTTCTATGCCAAAGCCAAGATTCATCTTGCTTGGATAGAAGACATCCAATTGAACATGGTAAAGAGATATCTAGAAGATACACATTATTAACTCTCTTATTTACCTACATTACCTCTTTGGTGTTGGGTAGACAGATTTCACATGTATTTGCCTTGAACATCACTTGATATCCCTTGTCACAAAGTTGGCTAATGCTCAGCAGATTATGCTTTAGGCCTTCTACATAAAGCACATCATGGATTACCAAGATGTCTTTGTCTCCTATGGATCCTCTCCCAAGAATCCTTCCTTTGTTGTTGTCTCCATAGGTGACATGACATTCTTGCTTAAAGGAGATACTCAGGAACTTTGATTTGTCCCCTGTCATGTGCTTGGAGCATCCACTATCCAAGTACCATAGTTGCTTGCTCTCCTCCAAGATTTCCTACAAAAGAGATTTTCAAGTACAAAGATTTGGTCCCCTTATGAATGTGGGTCCATCTGGTTTATACTCATCAATTAAAGCTTTATTTCCCCTAGGAATCCACTTCATAAGACCTTTAGGAACAACATGTTTTCTGATTTTACAGAACCTCACAGAATGACCTCTTTTCATGCAATAGAAGCATGTAACAATCGGTTGTTTCGATGGTCCAATCGATTGTTTTTCTGGCATTTTCGAAAATGATTTTGAAAATTTATCTTGTTTGTTTTGTGGATTAAAACCCAATCCAGATTTTCCAAAAACACAGTTTTGAGATGCTAGAACACTCTCAAAGTTGGATTGGCCTTTAGAAAGCTTATCCACTGTTTTAACAAGATAGTGAACCTTCTTTTCAAGATCTTCACAATTTTCACAAACTAGAGTATCACACTTGCAAGAGGAGTTTTTGTAAATGATTTCCAGATTTTCAAAATCTGTTTTTGATTGTTTTAAATCCTCTTCCAGTGCCTTTACTCTGTTTTCAAGCCAGCTGTTCTTTTCTTTTAACTGATTGTTCAAGAGAGCCAATCAGTTGGCTTCTTCATGTGTTTCTTGAAAGGCTTGAAGTAATTGACCATAATTTTCAGAGTTTGAGGAGTTTGATGAACTTACACTACTTGAGTCATCCTCCCTTCTGGCCATGAAGCAAAGATTGATGCTTTTCTTATTTTGCCTTCTTTTCCTTCTTGCTTGACTCCTTGTCATTGCTTCCTTTGGTTCATGAGCAGCCTTGAGTGTAACCCACATATCCTTAGCAGTTTTGCACTTTGATATCCTGAAAAATTCATTAGTATCTAGTGCAGAAGCTATAATGTTTTGAGCAGACCGATCAAGCTGGGTCATCTTACATTTATTATTTGTCCATTTAGACAAAGGTTTTGCAATAAAAGAATTATCCTTTTTGAACTTTGGAATGTAAGGACCATTCTCAATTGAATCCCAAATTCTTTGATCAATAGATTCAATAAATATTTTCATTCTTGCTTCCCAAAACTTATAATTCAATCCACTGAATAAAGGTGGTTTGTAGATTGAAGCACCTTCCTCAAAAGATAGTTTTCCAGCCATAGAAAAAAGATTTTTAGATCAACTTGAATAACTTTCAAGAACCAAGCTCTTGATGCCAATTATTAGAATATATGGCCTTAGACGAGAGGGGGGGTGAATTGTTTAAGAAAGATTTTCGTAAACTTTTAATCCTAGAATGAAAATACTTCAATAAAACCTTGATTAAGAAATCAGTTTTTCAAAACATAAAGCAAATGCACAATACTGGAAAAACAATCGGTTGTTTTACCGAAACAATCGATTGTTTATACCAGTTATCAAATGACAAAACTGAATTTAAAGAGATAGGGTTAGAGAGATTGTACACAGTTGTTTATACTGGTTCACTCCAAATCCAGAGCTACATCCAGTCTTCTCAGAACCCTAAGGAAATCCACTAAGCAATCACACCTTGATCACTTACAAAACAACCAAGAGAATAACCTTGAACACCTCAAGAAACACACTCTCCTTGGTCAACACACCTACACCAAGATTGCTGATCTTGATCCCCTCAAGAACACACAGCCAATCTTAGCAAACACAGAAACGAAACTTGTTTTTACAGAGAATACAAGGATTACACTTGTTACAGAAGATAATCTGAAATCAATACAAGCATAGTCCTATTCCACAACTTTGATCAATCACACTCTCTTAGCAATCTTAGCTCTTTGAAAAACTCAAAAACTCTTAGCAAAAACTTGTCAAAGATTAATTGTCAAATCTGTTTTTTCTGAATATATTCAAAGATGTAGTTTGTTATCAAATCTTAACAAACTCTTAAATTGCATTAAAAGATTGGTCAAAGCATTTAATGACGGGAGCGTAAGCAGTTAAAACATTTAAAGCTTAGTCAAAGAGAAAACAGTTTTTCTGTTATGGTCCCAAAACAAACAATCGGTTGTTTCCTCAAATCAATCGGTTGTTTCGGTTCTTAACAGTTCAACCATTTTAAAAACAGTTTTCAATCTTTTTCTTAAAACACCTAAGTATAAACAATCGGTTGTTTCGACAAAACAATCGGTTGTTTTAACTTAGTTTGAAAACATTTTACTTTCACAAAGATTGAGATTGCCTATGCTTTAGATTTAATCAAAGGGTGGATTACAACATATGAACTACCCCAAAACTAAGCTAAACCAGCACAGCAACACCAAGCACAGCAAAGGCTTCAACATCCTTCAAAGGGTTTGGATTCTTCAAAGCGTGAACACCACTAGGTTCAACAATTTTAAAATCTTGATGTTAAGCTCTTCCTTTTCAAAGGTCTTGTCAAGGCTCGTGAGATGATTGATGATGTGCGTGAATCTTTTCTGCACTTCAACAATTGTTTCCCCTTTGAGCATTCTGAACATCTCATACTCTTGGATTAGAGTATGCTTCCTAGCTCTCTTTACCTCATTTGTACCTTCATGAGTTACCTCCAAGGTATCCCACATTTCTTTTGCAGATTTGCATTGAGAGACCCTGAAAAACTCATCTGAATTCAAAGCAGAGGTTATTATGTTTTTTAGCAATGCAATCAAATTTGGTCTTCTTGCTTTCTGAATCAGTCCATTGAGACCAAGGCTTTTCAATGGAAGATCCATCTTTTTCAAACTTTGGAACAAAAGGACCATTTTCAATTGCATCCCAAATTCCTTTGTCAAGTGATTCTACAAAGATTTTCATTCTCACTTTCCAAAATTGGTAGTTCAAACCACAAAACAGAGGTGGTCTGTTGATTGAAGCACCTTCCCCAAAAGGTAGTCTATCAGTCATAAAAAAAATAGTTTTAGGATCACACTTGAATAAATTTCAAGAACCAAGCTCTGATACCAATTGTTAGAATGGATGGCTTTAAACTAGAGGGGGTGAATTGTTTAAAGAGGGTTTTCGCAAACTTTTAAGCCAAGAATGAAATTTCTTCAAGAAACAAACGATAAGAAATTCAGTTTGCCAAAACACAAAGCAAAAACAACAGCACCAGAAAAACAATTGGTTGTTTCGCAGAAACAATCGGTTGTTTATACCAGTTTGCAAATATTAAAACTGAATTTAAAGAGATTAAGGAGAGAGAGAATGCACACAGATGTTTATACTGGTTCACTCTAAACCCAGAGCTACATCCAGTCTTCTCAGAAACCACTGAGGAATTCCACTAAGCAATCAAACCTAGATCACTTACAACACAACTAAGATAGTGACCTTGATCCCTTCAAGACACACACTTCTCTTGGTCAACACACCAACACTAAGAATGCTGATCTTGATCCCCTCAAGAACACACATCACTTCTCAGCAAACACAAAAGGTTTCTTTCAATAGATACAAGGATTACACTTGTTACAGAAGCAAATCTGAAATTAATACAAGAGAAAATTCTAGCTCACACTCTTTGATCAATCTCAATCTCTTAGCAATCTCAACTTTTCAAAAACTCAAAATCTGTATTCTTTTTAAAACCCAAATCTGTTTTACTGTTTTATATCAAAGCTGTTGTTTGTTATAAAATCTTAACAAACTATTAAATGCCTTTAAAGATTGGTCAAAGCATTAAAAACTGGAGCGTAAATAGTTAGAAAAACATTTAATGCTCAGTCAAAGCACAAACCATTTTTCTGTTATGATACCAAAACAAATAATCGGTTGTTTCCTCGAATCAATCGATTGTTTTGGTTTTAACAGCTCAACCATTTGAAAAACAGTTTTCAACCTTTTATAAAAACTTCTAAGTATAAAACAATCGGTTGTTTCGACAAAACAATCGGTTGTTTTTCACTTAGTTTGAAAAACACTTTTCTTTTAAAAAGATTGAGAATGCCTATGCTTTGGATTCAATCAAGAGTGGATTACAATACTCAATCTACCCCAGATCCTATCTAAGACAGCTCAGCAACAGCAAGCACAGCCTAGCCTTCAACATCCTTCAAAGGGTTTGGACTCTTCAAAGCTTGAACACCACTTGGTTCAACATAAACCACCTCTATTTTGTTGTCAAAATTACCCAATTTGGTGCATAAGAATGAAGTTCTTTATTCAATCATTAGATAAGGACATTTGGAATGTTATTTCAAATATTGCCTACATACATATGTCTGAAATAAATTATGCATCATCTAAAGAACATCTTGATTGTATAACAAAGAATATAATTATCTCTGCTCTAGATTCTAATGAATTGCTCAAGATTTCAGAATGTATCTCAGCTAAGGAAATGTGGGATACACTTGAGAAATATCACAAGAATCCAAGGAGTGCCTTGATGGACAAAGAGGAATCTTCTGCTGATTCATTCTCTTCAGGAATCAAGATGGAAGTCTGCCTAATGGGCAAAGAAGAATCTGGATCAAACCAAGTAAATACATCTTCTTCCAACAATTGTGAAAATTATTTTCAACTTCTTAATGCTTTTCAAGAAACTCATGAAGAAGCTAAAAAGTTAGCCCTTTTAAATAATCGATTGAAAAGTGAAAACAACAAGTTGAAAGAGAAAATCACAGTTTTGGAAAATGATTTAAATCATTAAAATGCTGATTTCAAAAATCTTAAATTGATTTATCAAAACTCATCTTGCAAATGTGATTCAAGTTTTTGTGAAAATTATGAGTCCTTACAAAAGAAAGTTTTGTATCTTGTGAAAACGGTTGATAAAATTTCAAAAGGAAAATCAAATCTTGAATATGTATTAGCATCTCAAACATGTGTTTTTGGGAAATCTGGTTTGGGCTTTAACCCTCAAAGCAAACAAAGTGGATGTTCAAAACCTTTTTCAACTTTCACTAAAAATCAATCGGTTAAAAAGTTGAAACAACCGGTTGTTTGTTGTTTCTACTGCATGAAAAAGGGCCACTCTGTTTTCTGTAAAATCAAGAAGTTTTATGTTCCTAAAGGTATTCTGAAATGGGTTCCTAAGGATCCTAAGGCTCCTTGGAAACACATTAACACTCATGGACCCAAATTTGTAATGGGAGATTTAGCAACCTGATTTTGAATTTTGTAGGGATTCTTGAAGAGAAAACGCACCTATGGTATCTTAATAGTGGTTGTTCCAAGCATATGACTAGAGCTGCATCCAAGTTCATCAGTATTTCTCTCAAACAAGATACACATGTGACCTATGGTGACAATAACAAGGGAAAGATACTTGGAAAAGGGACCATAAGCAATGGAAGTAGCTTGCTCATTCATGATGTGCTTTATGTTGAAGGTTTGAAGCATAGTTTGCTGAGTATCAATCAACTCTGTGACAAGGGTTATCAAGTCACCTTCAAGAAAAATTCGTGTGAGATTCGATTACCAAATTCAAAGGATGTTTTGTTCATTGGTAAGAGGTCTAACAACATCTATTTACTTGACATATCTAGCTCTACATCAATAGGTTGTCTTCTATCAAAACATGAGGAATCATGGCTATGACATAGAAGAATTGCACACATTCATATGAATCATTAAAATAAACTTGTTTCAAATGAACTTGTTCATGGCTTACCCAAACTCAAGTTCGAGAATGAACATGCGTGTGAAGCATGTCAAAAGGGGAAACAAACTAGAAAATCTTTTAATTTGAAAAATTGTGTTTCAACTTCAAAACTCCTTGAGCTTTTGCACATGGATCTTTTTGGTCCTTCTAGGACTATGAGCCTTGGAGGAAATTTGTATGCTCTTGTGGTTGTAGATGACTTTTCTAGGTTTACTTGGACTCTTTTCCTACACTCAAAGAAAGAAGCATATCCAGAAATCAAAAAGCTAGCAAAGGGACTACAGAACACATGTTGCAACAACATAGGAGCTATCAGAAGTGATCATGGAGGGGAATTTTAAAATGAGAAGTTCATAAGCTTTTGCAACTAGCTAGGAATCTTCCACAACTTCTCCGCACCAAGAACACCTTAACAAAATGGAGTGGTGGAGAGGAAGAATAGATCTCTAGAAGAGCTTGCAAGAACTATTTTGAATGATTATGCCCTACCTAAATGCTTCTGGGATGATGTTGTGAGTACTGTTTGCTACGTGATGAACCGTGTGCTAATCAGACCTATCTTAAAGAAAACCCCGTATGAGCTACTGAATGAAAGGAAGCCAAACATAAGTCATCTGAAGGTCTTTGGTTGTATGTGCTACATCCTGAATAATGGCAAAGAAAGCTCGGGTAAGTTTGATGCTAAATCAGACAAAGGTATATTTCTTGGTTACTCTTTATCTAGCCATGCTAATAGGATCTATAATAAAAAGCTTATGACTGTTGAGGAATTTATACATGTTGTCTTTGATGAAACCAACAAAAGTGAACAAGGTTTAGCAAAGAGCAACACAGAAGAAGATGAACAGAACATCTTCCTAAAGAATCTTGACAATAACACAGAAATTCAACCGGTTGATTCTGCGAAATAATCGATTGAAAATCTATTGTAGGATAATCTGCCAAAGGAGTGGAAGATCCCAAGAGACCTATCTGTTGATAACATCATTGTCCACAAGAAGGAGTATGGCAAACTACTGCAATCATACAACTTTTGTTTCCAAGGTTGAACCAAAATCAATCCTTAATGCACTCAAGGATGAACATTGGACAACAGCAATGCATGGGGAGCTAAATCAGTTTGTGAGAAATGATGTGTGGTCCCTTGTCCCTAAAACAACCTAGATGAATGTAATAGGTACAAAATAGATTTTCAGGAACAAATCAGATGACTCAGGCATCATCACAAGGAACAAAGTCAGGCTCGAAGCCAAAGGGTACAACCAAGCTGAAGGAATTGACTATGATGAAACCTTCGCACCAGTAGCAAGGTTAGAAGCGGTAAGACTTTTATTAGTTTTTGCTTGCATGAGTGGTTTCAAATTATTTCAGATGGACGTAAAAAGTGAATTTCTCAATGGAATCGTGAATGAAAAGATCTATGTTTCACAACCACCTGGGTTTGAAGATCACAAACACCCTAATCATGTATACAAGCTAAAGAAAGCCTTGTATGGCCTCTAGCAAGCTCCACGACAATGGTATGAGAGGCTAAGTCACTTTCTTCTATCTCATCAATATGAAAGATGAAAGGTTGATAAAACTTTGTTCATTAAGAAAGTTGATTCAGATGTTATTCTAGTACAAATATATGTGGATGATATTATATTTGGCTCTTCTAATGCAAAACTTTGTGAGGATTTTGTCCAAGCTATGCAGGGAGAGTTCGAAATGTCAATGATGGGAGAACTTTCTTTCTTCCTTAGACTGCAAGATAAGCAAGCTAAAAAGGGTATCTTTGTATGTCAATCCAAGTACTGCAATTACATACTCAAGAAGTTCGAGATAGAAGCCTGTAAAGCTGCAACAACGCCTATGTAACAAATTGCTACTTAGATGCTGATGAAGCTGGAGCAGAGGTTGATCAAACCAAATACAAGGGATTAATAGGTTCTCTTCTATATCTAACTGCAAGCAGACCAGATATAATGTTTGTTGTCTGCCCCTGTGCGAGATTCCAATCTTGTCCTAAGGAATCACATCTCAAAGCTGCTAAGAAGATCCTAAAGTATCTAAAAGGCATAATATCCATGGGTTTATGGTATCCCCTCTCATTCTCCTATTCATTTAGTAGGATATTCTGATTCTGATTTTGCAGGTTGCAAACTAGGCAGAAAAAGTACGAGTGGAACATGTCACCTACTTGGATCTAGTCTCATTTCGTGGCATAGTAAAAAGCAAGCATGTGTAGCTTTATCAACAACTGAAGCTGAATATATCGCTACCGGAAGCTGCTGTGCTCAAATCTTATGGATCAAGCAACAGTTTGAAGACTTTGGACTAAAGGTAAACAAAGTTTCATTGCTATGTGACAACACAAGTGCCATAAATCTGACAAAAAATCAAGTTCAACAGTCGAGGACAAAGCATATTGAAATAAGGCATCACTTCATCCGTGATCATATCAACAATGGAGATTGTGAAATCAAGTTTGTCTCAACAGAAAGTCATCTTGCTAACATCTTCACTAAGCCCTTATCAAAGGACAGGTTCTATTCTCTAAGAAAGGAATTGGGAATAGTTGATATGCATGCCTTATCTTAAAACTTTTTTTTTATATCCTACCATTTGTCTATTTGATGAGACAAATAGGGGGAAAAGTATTGGTCTGTAATGTTTAGCACTTATTCTGGTTTGATCATTGCTATTATAAACTGCTTTAAATTTGAAGTATGTTAAAATGTTATTTCTGGTTTACAAAATTTCAACTGGTTATTCCTGTGAAATAACCGATTGTTTATCTGTTTTGCACCTGTGTATGTGTGCTGATTTCTCATCTGATTTGGCTGATGTGCCTTTTGTAGTGAGAACTAGTTTCTGGTGCTTATCTGTTTTGGATTAGATTACCCTGTGTTTGCTCAATGAATACAGGATTCAACAGATTCTAAACAAAGAACATTCCTAAAAGCATCCCAAGGATTTGTCTCCATCAAATAGGGGGAGATTATTGAAGATGGGAGCTTTGATGTATCAAATCCACATGAAGCCTGAAGTTGTGCTGCTTTCTGGGTTTGGGTTTGGGTTTAGTTTAAGCTGTTTAGAATATTTGTTAAGATCAGTCCTTGAAGCCTACACAAATCTTGATTAAATTTGTTTTAAGAAACTAAGTGTTTTTCTAAGCAAAGGGAAACAATCGGTTGATTTGTCGAAATAATCGGTTGTTTGTCACTTAGCTGGCTGGAAGTTTTGAAACTGCTTTTTGAATCAGTTGTGTAACTGTTTGACTTATTCTACTGATTAAATCGTGGTTTCAACCAATTAAATGTGTGTTTTCATAACAGTTTTTTGAAAACTTATTTTAACTTATTCAGTTATTCAAATCTGCCTTAAACGACTATTTTTCAAAGGCTATAAATAAGGTTTTCATTCAAATAAAAAGATACAACATATACAACAAGTATTGATTCAGATTTGAGAAAGAGATTTGGTTTTTGAAAGTATTTTCAAAAAGAGCTAGAGTGCTTTCAAGCTTTGCTGTGGCGACAAGTGCTGATCATAGGATCTCTGGTTCTGTAATTTCAGGTGTTTTCTATCCTTACTTAATGACTTGTAATTGTACTTATTTCACATACTATTTGTGTTTGAAATCCTGTAAAGACAGAGGTTGTTCTGTCTTGAGGTGTGAAGTTTTGAAAAGGGGGTGAGTAGGCTTTATGGGATTCAAAGTCACATCTTTGTGGTGTGTGTTTGTAATATGTGTTGATTACTAATGGAAACTCAGAGGTTTGTCTAAGAACTGGATGTAGCTCAGGGATTGAGTGAACTAGTATAAACCTTGTGTGTAAATCTTTCTTTCTCTCAAACTCTCTAATTGTTTGATATTTTTGCTGCTATAAACAACCGATTAAAATTCTGATATATGTTTCTTTTGGATTGTTTGATTGCCTTCCTTAAGTGCTTATCTGAGTTGTTTGTTAAAGATTCATTCTAGACCAAGCATTTGCGGAAATCTTTGATAAAACAATTCACCCCCTCTTGTTTAAGCCATCAATTCTTACAAGTGTGTTATGTAACCTATGGATAGATCCTCTACACTTGATTTGGTAATGGTATGGGTTGGAGTAAACCCTGTTGTTTTTATGGGCAAGTATTTGTTTTGCTGATAAGTCGTGCACTGCCTAAGAAAAGCCTTGACGTCCTTAGTCCATCCTGGCCAATAAAAGGAAGATATTGCTCGTGCGAGCGTGGGTTTAAGGCTGGAGTGTCCTACTATTGGTGTATCTGTAGCTCCTTCAATATCTTTTGGCGAAAATTGTTACAAAAAAGAGGAATTATATGATGGCAAAAAATAGAAGACCTTGATGAACGGAGAAGAGGGTTGGATGTAGTTGACTCTATGTGCAAGATTGGATCAACTTTTTTCCCTCGATTGTTATGAAGAAGTGTTGCACTTCTTGGAACAATAGTGGGACCGAAGACGATATGGCGAACAAGAGTACTGAAATAACTTCTCCTTACCTGGAGAGAGCATTTGCAACCATGTTTTATTTTCCAGGTTTGTATAAAATTTCAAAATCATACCCTTGCAATTTCACAATCCTTTTTAGTTGTTTTGGGGTATGGATGGTTTGAGATATAAGAGTATTCAAAATTTTATGATTTGTGTATATTTTGAAGTGTTAACCCAACAAATACTGATGTCATTTACTGCTTCTGTTATTGCATAAATCTCCCTCACGTATATTGATGGTGCTTGGAGCCATCGACACATCTTCTTGTTGAAAAATGAAAGCAGATGACCATCTTGATTGAGCATAACCCCTATTGTCACCTAAGATGCATTAGTTTCCCCTACAGACGACTTGGAGAAATCTGGGAGGTGTAGTTTAGGTATTTTGGATAACTGTAATTTTAATTATGTAAAATTATGTTGAGCTGAGGTAGGCCAATTGCCTTTTTGTTCACGCAAAAATTGATGAGAGGAGTGGCATGCATAATGATGAACGAATTTTCTATAAAAGCCAGTCAGAATTAAAAATCCTCGTAATTCCATGAGTGATCATGGTTGAGGCCAATTGTGTATGGTCAAGACCTTCTTTGTGCCTTTGAAAGAAATAATATGCCCAAGATTTACTTCATTTGCCAAAAAAGTACACTTAGATAGCTTAACATAACTGTTTTTGTTTCAAAGAGTTCTAAAATGAGTTGTACATGAACAATGTGGTTAACGTGGTTTTGGTTAGTGTTAAGGATAACTTGTTGGTTGCCACTGTTAAGTGGGGATGATGTTGTAGTGGTTTGAAAGTACTGGGCCCCACCAGGTGGGAGAACCATGTGCTTTTCCTGGGTTGTGGCGGGAACTTGATCCATGAGAAAGGTGAGGGTGGATTGAAAAGAATCATTACGTGCCTCCATGGCTGGCTGTCAGGTGTGATTGTGATATGATTCCAATAGCAAGATATAGATGTTTCATAGACATTATATGGAATCAACTTGAGTTGGAAAGTGAATAGGCACTTTTCTAGAATTGGATCAATGTTGTTTCATTCAACAACTCACCAAAACTTGAGCCATCACACCAAAACTCATGCAGAAATCCATTTCTAGTCAATTGAACCGATTAAAAGGCACAAGAAATCAAATGAACCGTTTAAAATGTCTAACAAGTGGATTGAACCTAACAAAAGCATGAAAGAATGAAGATGAACCGATTAAAATGTCTAACAAATGGATTGAACCGAACAAAAGCATGAAAGAATGAAGATGAACCGATTAAAAACAGTAAAGAAGAAGATGAACCGAACAAATCAAGAAAGAAAGCTAAAGAACCGAATAGAAGTGCAAGAAAAAGACCTAAGACATGTTTTAAGAGTTTATATGGACATGGAAAATGGATGAATAAGATGGAAAAGAGAAGGAAACTTATGTGGTTGGAGTCCTTGGAAGAGAACACGCCACTTGGAGGATGCAAAGCTCCAAGATGAGCGAGATGCCGCCACTTGAGGCTCCAAGTTTGCTCTCAAGATAAGACTAGAGAAGAGAAGACACAAGTCTCTCAAATGCTCACCAATTTTGGAAGAGTTTCGGTACTAACAATATTAATTCTGCATTTAGAAGGACCCAAGCCCTCCTTATATAGGAGAAGGACCGGTCATGAAGTTTACAAAGCTTACACAACAAGCTAACCAAATGTCCCTTGCATGCTACCCACTTCTAGCGCCTATAGTGAGACATGAAGAGTCAACTTCTAGAAAGTTCTAAACTAATGTCTAAAGATGCTTTACAAAAAGAGGTATCTTTAGGTTTCCCTCTAAGCACCTTTCCTACAAACTATATATTTAAACATTCTACATTTTATACAAAAGATACTACAAAAAGAGAAAACATTCTACCACTACTTCCTAATTCTTTAAATTTGCTCTTTGTAATTCTTTGAGGTAAGCTAATATCTTCTTGAGCACCTTCAACTTCGTCTTCTACCTCTTCTTGATCTTGATCTCCATCATACTCCTCGAGTTGGAGAGAATTCGACCACGAATTCTGGAGACCTACAGAAAAAGGAGTTAGATCACTGATATTAAATGTATGACTACCAAGAAATGTATCAGGCATATCTAACTAATAAGCATTATCATTAATCCTCTTTAGGACTTGAAAAGGTACATCTCCACGAGGCATAAGTTTTGACTTCCTTTGAGTAGGAAAACGATCTTTCCTCAAATGAAGCCAAACCCAATCACCTACATCAAATAATAATGCTTTTCTCCTTTTGTTGGCAAGTTCAGCATACTTGCCAACTTTCTTCTCAATTCTCAACTTGATGTCTTTATGCAAATTTTTAATTAAAGAAGCTTTGTCATCACCTTCTTTGCACAAGACATCCTCAAGTATGGTAATAGGAAGAAGATCAAGAGGTGTTAAGGGATTAAACCCATAAACAACCTCAAAAGGAGAATGTGAAGTGGTAGAATTTACTACACGATTATAAGCAAATTCAACATGTGGTAGTAAATCCTCCCAAACTCTAGGATTCCCGGAAATAAAGCATCTCAATATTTGTCCCAAAGTTCTATTTACCACTTCGGTTTGACCATCGGTTTGTGGGTGACAAGTAGTAGAAAATAAAAGTTTAGTATCAATTTTACCCCACAAGGTCTTCCAAAAGTGACTCAAGAACTTGGAATCTCTATCGGAAACTATAGTTCTAGGAATTCCATGTAGGCGAACCACTTCTCTAAAGAAGAGGTTTGCAATATGACATGCATCATCCACCTTGTGGCAAGGAATAAAGTGAGCCATCTTTGAAAAACGATCCACTACCACAAAAATGGAATCCTTACCCTTTGATGTCTTGGGTAATCCTAGGATGAAATCCATAGAAATATCAACCCCGAGGCATGGAAGGGATAGGTAGAGGAGTATATAAACCATGGGGATGCATTCTAGATTTAGCTTTACGGCAAGCTATGCATTTGTCACACAAACTATGAACATGTTTATGCATATGAGGCCAAAAGAAATGCTCATGTAACACATCCAAAGTTTTTGCAATCCCAAAATGGCCCATTAATCCTCCCTCATGAACTTCTCTAACAAGAGATAATCTAATGGAGCTTTGGGGAACACAAAGATGTTTTCCTTTAAAAAGAAAGTCATCTTGTATAAAAAAATATTTGTGTCCACCTTTAAGACACTCTTGATAGATAAGAGAGAAATCAAAGTCATCATGATAAAGATCCTTAATGTGATCAAAGCCAAGAAATTGAGAACCCAAAAGATTGAGCAAGGCATAGCGTCTAGAAAGTGCATCGGCAACAACATTATTTTTGCCTTGCTTATGTTTGATCACATAAGGAAATTGCTCAAGAAATTCCACCCACTTAGCATGTCGCTTGTTGAGTTTGTTTTGACTTTTCAAATATTTAAGAGATTCATGATCACTATGAATCCCAAACTCTTTAGGAAAAAGATAATGTTGCCAAGTAAACAAAGCTCTAACAAGTGCATATAATTCCTTATCATAAGTGGAATAGTTGAGATGACTCCCTTTTAATTTCTCACTAAAGTAAGCTATGGGGTGGCCCTCTTGAAGGAGAACATCCCTAATGCCTATACTTGAAGCATCACAATCAATCTCAAATGTTTTAGCAAAATTAGGAAGTTCTAAAATGGGAGCTTTAGTCAATTTTTCTTTTAAAACATCAAAAGCATGTTGTTGTGCTTCTCCCCATTTAAAAACCACATCCTTTTTCACTATATCATTGAGAGGTGCAGCTATGATACCGAAGTTGGGCACAAACCTTCTATAAAAAGAAGCAAGACCATGAAAACTTCGGACATCATTCACATTGGTAGGGGTTGGCCAATTTTGAATGGCTATGACCTTAGATTGGTCGACATGAACCCCTTTAACACTCACAACAAACCCTAGGAATTCTATATGATCAAGTGCAAACATACATTTAGCAAGGTTAGCATACAAATGTTCTTTCCTAAGGGTTTCTAAGACTTGTCTAACATGCATCCTATGGTCATACAAAGACAAGCTATAAATGAGGATATCATCAAAATAAACAACAACAAACTTGCCAATGAATGGTCTTAAAACATGATGCATGAGACGCATGAAAGTACTTGGAGCATTAGTTAAACCAAATGGCATAACTAACCACTCATATAAGCCAAAGTTGGTCTTAAAAGCCGTCTTCCATTCATCACCCGGTTTTATACGGATTTGATTGTAGCCGCTTTTAAGATCAATCTTTGTAAAAATTTGTGAACCATGCAATTCATCCAACAAATCATCAAGCCTAGGTATGGGATGCCTATACTTAATTGTAAAGTTGTTTATAGCCCTACAATCCGAACACATCCTCCATGTTCCATCTTTTTTAGGGACAAGTATAATAGGCATAGCACAAGGGCTCATACTATCTTGAACCCACCCTTTAGCAATCAATTCCTCAATTTGTTGGCGAATTTCCTTAGTCTCACTTGGATTGGTCCTGTAGGCCGGATGATTGGGTAAAGAAGAGCCCGGAATTAAATCAATTTGGTGCTCAATCCCTCTCAAAGGTGGAAGGCCTTTAGGAGGATCTTCAAACACATCTTGAAACTCCTTTACCAAATTATCCAAACAATGGGGACTATCCACAAGTGATTCTAACTTAAGAGGTCTAGGAATAGCTAAGAAGATAGGATTGTGAGCAACTAAATCCCTTTGGACCTCATGTCTAGAAATAAGAAGCGAATTCTTATGACTCTCTTCTTTTTCATTCTCCCTCTTTTTCTTCATAAGAATTTGGTCCTCATGGACTTCTCTTGGAGAGAGAGATTTTAAAATGACCTTGTGTCCATGGAAATCAAAAGAGATTTTATTGGTAAAGCCATCATGAAAAACTTTTCTATCAAATTGCCAAGGCCTTCCCAAAAGAACATGTGTAGCTTCCATGGGCACAACATCACACAAGACCTCATCTTTGTATTTTCCAATAGAGAAATTAATGAGGACTTGTTTATTCACAATGATTTCGCCTACTTCACTTAACCATTGCAATTTGTAGGGCTTTGTATGAGAGATAGTAGGCAATCCAAGCTTATCTACTACTCTTGTACTAGCCACATTAGCACAACTACCTCCATCCACTATTAAAGAACAAATGTTGTTTTGAATAAGACATCTTGTATGAAAAATATTTTCCCTTTGACTTTCATCAAAAGGTTGTAAAACTTGTCCAAGAAGTCTTCTCACAACCAACAAATCTCCTTCAAGTGGTCTCTCACTCTCATGCTCACTAGATGATCTAGAATGTGAAGAATGCTTAGGTGAATCCGAATCATGCTCACTAACTACAATGCCATTATGCACAAACATATTCCTTTTAGAAGGACAATTAGCCGCAATGTGACCATAACCCATACACTTAAAGCATTTCTTACTAGACTATTTGATTGGAGATTTAGTATTACAAGTTGAAGGCCTAGATTCCTTGGGTTTGAAAGAAGAATCCTTAGAAGGAAGTTTGGAAAAAGATTTTTTATTTTTCCAAGAGTTGTTGTAGTAACCATCATTGGGAGAATTTTTAAAAGCATTTCGTTTAGCAATTTGGGACTCAACCTTCATTGCAAGATGAACCAAAGATCCCAAAGATGAATACTCTTGAAGCTCAACAACATCTTGAATGTCCCTCCTTAGACCACTTACAAACCTAGCTATCAAGGCTTCCTCACTCTCTCTCAAATTAACTTGAAGTAAAAGCGTTTCCAACTCCTTGAAATATGCATCCACACTTAGCGTGCCTTGTTGAAACCGTTGGAGCTTCAACATGAGGTCTTTCCTAAAGTGTGGTGGTACAAACCTAAAGCGCATACACTCAATCAAATCATTCCAAGAGACCACGGGAGGTCTCTTGTTATAACAAATGTCCGTTACATAGCTATGCCACCATTAAAATTATGAACTTTAACAAAAGGAACTTGAGGCTTTGACTCTTGGTGAGGTCTTTGGTCACGGTAATGGCTTCCCCCATGGGAATGATGATGATGTCTCCTTCGTCTAGGCTCATCTCTATGGTCGTGAGCAGATGCAGAACCCTTTGAAGAATGTCTTGGAGAAGGTTGTCTCTCATGCAAAGAATGGACAACTCCTTCTTGCTTTAATTCAATCTTGGCCATACGTTCTTCCAATCTTTGCAATGCTTCATCCTTTTGAGCAAGAGTCTTCCTTACTTCTTTCAATTCATTAAGAACATAAGCTCTATGAGTAGAGCGTGGCTTGGAAGATTCAGCACTTGAATATGTATCCATGATAAAAGAAAACAGCAAACACAAGAGCAACCAAAGTTAAGAAAGCAAGGTTAGCAACAACAAATATAACAAAGTGCCGAAGGGAAGGGTCACTCAAATCACTCCAAGAAAGAATACTTCCCTTAACCAATCTGATCTTGAGGCCTTAGTAACCTCAAATGAAAGATGTCAAAGCAACAACACTCAATCTCAAAGCTAAGAACCACAAAACCAAAGAACAATGAAAGACAAACAAGAAAAGGTGTAAACAATAAAAGGCTAAATCAAAAGGAAAACAAGATATATGACAAACTCAAAGAGTAATGAGGAAAAGACAAGCAAGAAAATAAGGTACTCAATGAAAAAGAAGACACACAAAAGAGACCTAGAGAAAAGCACTAGACTAGATGAAGAAAACAAAAACAAAACTACTGGAAAATATTTTTGTGCAAACTGTGCGTGATGTTTACAGATTTATCTGGAATGATATAAAGCGAAATGGATTATGAAATTGTAACCACAGAAAGTTCAAGATCTTATCTCAATAATGGCACTGGAATTACTCAAAAACAGTAAGCCAATTAATTGTGATAAATTTTGTAAAATCACTGCCAGATTACCATATTTTTTTCGGCAGAATTACACATTGTTCGTATTTTATTTATCATATTTTTTTTACTTTGAATTTTGAAGTACTTCATTTTTCTATTCTTTTATAAAACTTTGAAGAACTCAAATCCAGAATTTCAGAAATTTCCAGTAAGCAAATCAATTGCAATTAATCGAAACAGTCAGCACATTTTCAGAAAACAGAGGAAACCTAACAGGAATGAAAAACAAAATTAAGAACTAGCAAAGACATAATAGAAATGATGTTTAAGAACTTGTATAGGTCTAATACACAAGTATGAACTCAATACTAAAAAGAAAGTGCACCAAAGGATCAAGAAACAAACACATAAAATTGTTCTTAACACAAAATCAAGAAACAAAAGTTACAACAAAAGGACCACAAAGAATTGATAACATTTTTGGAGAAACATGACTGTGACAAAACTTATAAGGATTCAAAAATTAAAATGACACAAACACAATGTAATAACAACAAGAAAACAGCAAGAAATACTCAAAAATAACCTAAAACAAAAAGGAAACAACAAGAATGTAAAGTTCTTGAATTAAAGTGCCAAAACAACTCAAACACAAACAAGAACAAACCTAAGACTCATGATACCACATGATATGATTCCAATAGCAAGATATAGATGTTTCATAGACATTATATGGAATCAACTTGGTTGGAAAGTGAATAGGCACTTTTAAAATGTCTAACAAGTGGATTGAACCGAACAAAAGCATGAAAGAATGAAGATGAACCGATTAAAATGTCTAACAAATGGATTGAACCGAACAAAAGCATGAAAGAATGAAGATGAACCGATTAAAAACAGTAAAGAAGAAGATGAACCGAACAAATCAAGAAAGAAAGCTAAAGAACCGAATAGAAGTGCAAGAAAAAGACCTAAGACATGTTTTAAGAGTTTATATGGACATGGAAAATGGATGAATAAGATGGAAAAGAGAAGGAAACTTATGTGGTTGGAGTCCTTGGAAGAGAACACGCCACTTGGAGGATGCAAAGCTCCAAGATGAGCGAGATGCCGCCACTTGAGGCTCCAAGTTTGCTCTCAAGATAAGACTAGAGAAGAGAAGACACAAGTCTCTCAAATGCTCACCAATTTTGGAAGAGTTTCGGTACTAACAATATTAATTCTGCATTTAGAAGGACCCAAGCCCTCCTTATATAGGAGAAGGACCGGTCATGAAGTTTACAAAGCTTACACAACAAGTTAACCAAATGTCCCTTGCATGCTACCCACTTCTAGCGCCTATAGTGAGACATGAAGAGTCAACTTCTAGAAAGTTCTAACTAATGTCTAAAGATGCTTTACAAAAAGAGGTATCTTTAGGTTTCCCTCTAAGCACCTTTCCTACAAACTATATATTTAAACATTCTACATTTTATACAAAAGATACTACAAAAAGAGAAAACATTCTACCACTACTTCCTAATTCTTTAAATTTGCTCCTTGTAATTCTTTGAGGTAAGCTAATATCTTCTTGAGCACCTTCAACTTCGGCTTCTACCTCTTCTTGATCTTGATCTCCATCAGATTGTCCTCCAATTGCTCTTGAAATGTAGAAAGGTGTTCTTGGATGGAGTGTAGTATTTCCTCTAGGTCTTTTATTTGAGGTTTGGGAGGCATTGGTGTTGAACCAAGTGATGTTCAATGTTTTGAAGAATCCAATTCCTTTGAAAGATGTTGAAGCCTCTGCTTTGCTTGATGCTGTTGTGCTGGTTTAAGCTTTGTTCTGGGTAGGTTATATGTTGTAATCCACCCTTGTATTAAATCTCAAGCAATTAGCATCTCAATTCTTATCAAAGTAAAATGTTTTTCAAACTAAGTTGAAACAACCGATTGTTTTGTCGAAACAACCGATTGTTTATACTTAGGTGTTTTGAGAAATATTGAAAACTGTTTTTGAATGGTTGAAACTGTTAAGTACCAAAACAACCGATTGATTCGAGGAAACAACCGATTGTTTGTTTTGGGACCATAACAGAAAAACTGTTTTCTTTGACTGAGCTTTAAATGCTTTAACTGTATACACTCCAGTCATTAAATGCTTTGACCAATCTTTTAATGCAATTTAAGAGTTTGTTAAGATTTGATAACAAACTATATCTTTGAATATATTCAGAAAAACAGATTTAAGAATTATGAATCTTTTGACAAAGTTTTTCTAAGAGTTTTTCAAAGTGCTGAGATTGCTTAAGAGTTTTGTGATTGATCAAGGTGTTGGAATAGGATTCTACTTGTATTGATTTCATATATTCATCTGTAACAAGTGTAATCTTTGTAATCTGCTAAACAATTCGTTTCTGTGTTTGCTGAGATTGGCTGTGTGTTCTTGAGGTGTTCAAGATCAGCAATCTTAGTGTTGGCCAAGGAGAGTGTGTTTCTTGAGGTGTTCAAGGTCATTCTCTTGGTTGTTGTGTAAGTTATCAAGTGGTGGTTGCTTAGTGGATATCCTCAGGGTTTCTGAGAAGATTGGATGTAGCTCTAGTTTGGAGTGAACCAGTATAAACAACTGTGTACAATCTCTCTATCTCTAACTCTTTAAATTCAGTTTATTTGTTGTTTGCTGGTATAAACAACCGATTGTTTCTACGAAACAACCGATTGTTTTTTTGGTACTACAGCTTTTGCTTGCTGTTTTGGCTAACTGAATTGCTGAATCAATTGGTTTCTGAAATAAATTCATTCTAAGTTTTGAAAAGTTTGCGAAAACCCCTTTAAACAATTCACCCCCCTCTAGTTTAAAGTCATCTTTTCTAACAATTGGTAAGGGCAATAAAAACACCAATTTGCTAGACTTTGCTACAAATACACTAAGAAGAAGAGAGAACTCACTAAAGAATTAGGACACAAAACTTCATACTCATTTTTGTTCAAAGAGTCACGTAAATAGACATCATATGGGCCTAATTGGCCTTACAAGGTATATTTTCTTATACTACCATTTTGCCCCTTTTTATTTTATTACAATAAACCCCTCATTCCCGCATCTTGTTTATCTTATAAAGTTGTCCATCTTGTTTAATTTGTCTCTTGGGTCATCTTGCATTATTTGGTCGGTGTGTATTATACTCGGTGCAATTGTCTTATTCCACTTATATCATTTCATTTTATCTAAATTTATTTTCTACCTATTGTAATTTATTTTTTGTTATCTACCTTTTTTATCTTTGATATAAAAAGTTTATTTGTTTCGATCTCAAATTCGTTGAGATAACATCGCTAGAGTCAATAACCGTATCTGAGGTATTATTCGCTTTGAAGCTCGGAACTTCGTTACGGTTTTATCCTTACAAAACACTTAAGAGAGTTAAGAGATAAATGTGTATTGAAAGTGTCATTGACCTCAACTTTTAAGCGATATGAAATTATTGAACGTAACGAAACATTATTTAACACATTTATATTAAAATTTATGATTGATTGCTTAGTCTAAATAAAAAAAGAATTTATAAAAGTTGATTTATATTTTCGAGTTGACAACTTTTATTTTTAATTCTAAATTTTTATTAAAGATATTGTAAAAAAAAAAGATTTTATATCATGCTTACTTGCCCTAAATTATTTGGTTAGGAGCATACTCTAATACACCCAAAAGTATCAGATTGTTGAGGAGTTTACATCATGAGTAGTTATTTATATCATTCTTCCTTGAGATAAAAAATGTCTACCAAAAACCACAAAATTAATATATATATATATATATATATATATATATATATATATATTAGTAAAGACACTGTTTGTATTTTTATATATTGTTTATAAAGTTAAAATTTTATTATTGTAATAAGTTTTATATTTAATATATTAATGTGTATATATGAAATTTAATATATTTTTAATATATATTTATTTATGTAATTTATTTATTTTTATGTTGTTTTTGTTTAAATTTAAGTAGATGGTAAAGTAAGTTTAGTCTTAATCGTAAGCCATTAACTTAGTAGGACAAACTCGTCTACCAATAATTTTTTCTAATTAAAATTAAAATATGTAAAATATCATTTTTTATATTAAACTATTTAAAAAAATATAAATATCTAATAATAATAATAATAATATATTTAAAAATATTAACACTTATAAATAAAGTTTACAAATAAATTTGGACTCATTAATTGTAATAGAAAAAATTCAATACATAAAAAGTAGTAATAAGGCAAAGTGCATTCCTAATAGCAACTGAATTGAAATGAAAACATGGCGTTTGCAGTTAGGGCTTTAAGGGCAGTGAGAAAGAACTGCAGAGGAATGCCTCACCGTTCCTGTTTCTGCAAGCATGCACATTCAAATTCAAATTCAAATCCCCTTCTTTTCAAATTGCTTCAGGTTCCCACCTCACGCATCAAAACGACGCTGGATCAAGAAATGCCTTCTCTTCAAAGCTCACACCCTTCCTGGGACTTCCTTGTTACCTCTCTCTTCCCTTCTTCTTCAGACAAAGCTCGATTGGTATTAATACTAATCTTCTATTCCTCTTTTCCGTTTCATCAATTTTTTAACTGCGTTGCTTTTTATTTCATATGGAGAAAAATCAAGCTAACACGTTTATCATTTTTAGTTGCATTTCACAAGACAAATCTTTATTTTGTTTATAATTAAAATTAAAATTTATAATAAATAAATAAATACTTTTTATATATAAATTATACTTTGAATATACGTTGGACGATTGAAATTGTTATATATTATCTATGATGCACCGATACTTTAATTTGTGTAATTTGTGTCTGGTTTCCTTATATATTGTATGATACTTTACCTATATTTGTCAATGATGTATCTAATCTATAAAATACTAATACTTTTAAGATGACAATAATTTATAATTTTTTATTTTGACAATGTTACATACATATATCTATCATATTTTTAAGAATTTTTATACATTTTTCAATATGTATATATCACGTATTGTATCCTATTATTTTAAAATAAACGTACTGTCGTATCACATATGCATCGTAGTATAAGATTATTAAATTCACACTATATAAATACTTTTTTATATATGAATTATATTTTTAATTTTCATTGAACAGTTAAATGTTATATAAGATTTTTTTTAGTTATTGATAAGAGAAAACAGAAGATTGAAAGTGATAAATGGTTAAGAAACTTAAGTAGAAGTAGATGAAGAAAAAAACAAGATTGTTTGAGAGAAATTTGTTTCACTAGTTAAGCCTAAAATGCACATTTGAAGTAGAGAAAAGAGAAATTATTGGTAGTCTTTGAACTGTGTATTCTAATTTATAATGCTGCAGTAATGGCAAATTGGTTGGTTTAAGAATTTTTTAGATGAATTTTATGCAAGCATTGGATAACGTATATCCATTTTCTTTTAGAAAAGTATTGTAGCAAGTTATAACTTTGATTTTACTAATATACCAAACGTATAGCTTGCTAAATGTGCCTTCTAATTAGCAAGTTTGATAGGAATTTGTAAGTTTATTCACACTTTGTTTCTAAAAGAAGTGCTTAGCATGATTTTACTGTGATTTGTTTGAAGTATAGTCAAAGTATACCTGGTTAAAATGTTTATTTGAAAAACCAGGTTAGTGTCAGAAATTCTTGCACGCCCGTGCATTTGTGTAATGTGGTTTCAGTTTCTCAATTATACGACCAATTATGCTTGGTGGATTGACTATACAGGCTGTCATGATCAATATTCTCACTTGTAGTATTATTGAATGTGTCAGGTTTTGGAATGGATTTTGGAGAAGATGCTGAAAGAAAATGCGAAAGACTGTGATATTTTCTCCAAACTCATCTTTCTATGTGGAAAGGTGAAAGACGTAGTGCTAGGAATGCGTGTGTTTAGTTCTATGGAGGCTATTGGAGTTAAACCCAATTCCATGGTTTTCAATTCCCTTATAAGTGTCTGTTTGTCTTCCTATAATGTTGTCACAGCACTTAGTTTATTTGAGATCATGGAGAGTTCAGAGAGCTATAAACCTGATTTTCATACTTATAATATGTTTATTTCAGCATTTTCCAAGTCAGGGAATGTTGATGCCATGTTAGCTTGGTACTCGGCAAAGAAGGCTGCTGCTGGATTTGATCCCGATCTTCAAATGTTTGAATCCCTTATATCTGGCTGTGTTAATTCTAGAACATTTGAGATTGCTGATGCAATTTTTGAGGAAATGATAACTTCTGGAATTGTACCTAGTGCATCAATACTGGAAAGTATGCTTAATGGGATTTGCAAGCAGAAGAGATTGGATCGAGCAGAGGAGTTTTTCAAGTTAGCGATTGATTCTGGATGGGAAGTAAACGAGAACATGGCTGATCAGCTAATAGCATTGTATCACCAACAAGGGAAAGTGGAAGAGATGGAGGCGCTACTTGAAACTGTGACAAATCCCTGTATAATTACTACCAGTGTTCTTGCGCGACTTCATTGTGGGATTGTGAAGAGTTATGCCATGTTAGATAGGTTGGATGATGTAGAGTTTGCTGTCGGTAGAATGCTTAAACAGGGGCTGTCATTCACAAGTGCAGATGATGTTGAAAAGGTCATCTGTTCATACTTTAGAAGGGAAGCTTATGATAGACTAGACATATTCTTGGAATGTTTAAAGAGTGGCTATGTGCTTAAGAAATCAACTTATAGCTTGTTAATATCTGGCTATAAACGAGCACACTTGCTTGAAAAAGTAGATAGAGTGATGAAAGACCTGAAATCAGCTGGTTTAACATGATGGTTATGTGGGTCTCTGGAACCACCTCAGGCGAGGAAGAAACGAGGCATTAAATGTAACTACCAGTTGAAGCTTCTGCATCATGCTGTTTTAAACACCCTCTGTGTCATGATTACAGACGAGCTTCACTCAGCTCCTTGAATTTTACATAAGCAACAAACTAGTGTTGTTAGCAGGCAGTGAGTGTACTATTACTGTCAAATTAATTTCTAAAGTTCAGGGCCATTTTACCACTGCTCCCTCTATCAAGCTAACTAAGGGATTGTGGAAGGGTTTATTGTGTCATATTAAGAGTAAAATTGACGCAGGGCTTGCAATTTTGTCTGGTAATGTGTCTTCAACAACCTCTTGTATTCTTTTTCTTTATATTTATTTTGGGGGTAGTGCTGTCACATTGTGGCAAAACTAGAATAACGATGGAAAGAAATTCCATATATCATGTCATATTAGGATATTACAGATGCTTCTTCTCAAATATTATATTTTCTACAAGTGATCCTTGCACAACTTTATACTCCGATGGGATGTATCAATGAAATTACCTAGAAAGTCCAAGTTTCTGATCCTCTATTAGAGTGTACAAGTAATAAAAAGCATTTTTGCTTCAATGCATTTTCTCCGATTCTGTTATTGGGGGTGTATAGCTCTTATGTTCTCCTATTATTGGGTGGTAGTTGTATCTTGTGCTCATTATAAGTAGATCATAGATGTCGAAGTTAACAAACTTTTCATTGGCATTTGCTTCCTCCATCTTTATGTTCTTTTCCAACATCTATGTATCGTACGAAAAGTACAATATTTCTCCATGTAGTTGTCCGAAGGATTTCAAATTGAGTGATCTGAAAAGTTCTTGATTGCCTAATTCAAAGGTTAAAAAAATAGGATGTTCAAAATTATTATTTTTTGCAATGCTGCTCAACAATTTGAACTGTCTAATCCATAATGTATTTCCGGATTGTAAAATTTGGAAATGCAATTGAACAATCCATAAATGCATCCTAGATTAAACAATCTGGTTTTTTTTTCAACTTTCGGATTATTAATCTGGAATTAATTTTTTAACTTTTGACTTAACCAATCTAAGTTTGTTATATAATCCTTAAGTTTGTTTTTACTTATTGATTCATTACAGTAGTTTATTTTGTGAATATTTATACTTTCTTCTAAGCATAAAAAGGTGATCATTTGTTTATTCACTCACATGCAAAAATGTTACCGAGCTTTAATTTCAATGCAATAATCAATTATCACCAATTAAATTTCACAAAATCAAATCATGATCTTCCTTGAATAAAATGCTAGAATTTGACATTGCATATGATAATGTTGTTAGAGAAAAGTTCATTAAACTCCATAAAATTTTAATTAAGTGCTTTCACAACAAAACATAATACATAAAGATAAACTTTATCTTAGCATCAGATTATAACTTATGCAATGTTTCGTTTTATAATAATAGACACAATGTTTCACAATAACAAACATAAAGTATCTTCCTTACATATCTACATATGATAATCTTATGCTTGATACAAATTATAAGATATGTTGTATTAAAACTTACATAATCGACCTTAAGAGAGGATTATACAAAGATTTGTTTACATCCAAGATTGCTTGAAAAATGTGCTAATACAGCTCCACGCCAACCATCCTTATGAAAAAGGACTGCATGTTAGTCAGGCATAGACCCTCAACCTTGTACGCTCTTGCCCTTTACCCCTGTTTGGATAAAAACCATCTAATCTAGGTTTGATAAGTTATGCCAAGTATCAGGTTGTTGCTTGAAGAAGTAACATGCAATTAATGTTGCATAAAGAGCGTTTAATGCATCTTTACAATGTTTTCAACGACTCTTTCAAAAACATCTATATATATAGAAGATGCTTTCGTAGAAGAAAGGTGATGAATCTATGAATCAACATACTTACAATCTGTATAAAGTGAAATATTAAGCTTCAAATCTTAGATCATCAATGGAACACTATTTGTGTTCTTTAAATATTTAGAAGAGTGAACTTCATCTTATATATGTTGTAAGACACAACGCCTCTTTTAATAAGCAAACTTGTGATTTTATATCACTTTTTGTGTAAGTAGTTGTTTTAGCCAAGAGTGACAGTATTTCAAAGAATACTCAGTCCTAACTAGGAGTAGCTATGTTCTAAATAATAACCAGTCTTAGGTAGGAGTAGTCGTGTTCTAAACAATACTTAGTTTTAGTTAGGAGTAGATGTGTTACAAAAAATATTCAATCATAGGCCGGAGTGACTACGATCCAAATAATAATCAGTTATAGCCTTGTCTGTGTTCCAAACAGTACTTAGTTCTAACTAGAAGTGACTACAACCCAAATAGTACTTAATTTTAACCAGGAGTGGGTGAAGTCCAAAGAATACTTACCTTGTACTTTGTGAAGATAATTTGCGTAGTGAAACTTGATAGAGTTGATCAAGAATTAGATGTAATCTTGGTTTACAAACAAATTAGTACAAAAACATCAGGCGTAAATCTTTCTTCATTCTAATATATTTAAATTTCATATTATCGTAAACTAACTAAATGAGAGTTTTTTTTAAGATTTACTAAAATATCTTAACAGTAGTTAGTCAAGTTAAAAAAGTGTCTTCCTTAATATGATCTTGATCTTGCAAAAGCTTTTTGATAATGTGTTTGTCAAGTTAAAATTACATATGATTGTTTTTATCAAACGTTGATATTACGAAAATATTTAACAAATCTCAATACACAATTAACCCTCACTTATGTGTATTCTGCCTATTTTTCACACATATATGAATGATGAATTTTGAATAATACAACTTTTAGATTGCACAACAATTTTGATAAAAAAAATAATTTGAATTGGTCAATTCGAGAGTGGAAAAAATTAATTTTAGATTAGTCAATTTGAAAGTGAAAAAACAAATTTTGGATTATACAATTTGGAATATATTTTTAGATTGTGTAATCCACACTCATATTCAGGTTTGCACAATCTATATTGTTAAACAACATTATAAATAAATAATTTTGGATTGTGCAATCTCAAACACCCAATTTTTTAACTTTCAAATTGTGTAATTTGAAAACTTTCTTAATTATTCAATCCAAAAGGTCTTTTCAATGAAATCACATTGAGAAATATTTTGACATTTCTCATACCATAAAGATGTAGAATGAAATCATGGAGATATACGAAGCAGATGCTAGAAACTCTCTGAATCATTCAATCCAAAAGTCTTTCTAAAGAAACCAAATTGAGGAATATTTTGATATTTCTCATAGTCCACTAAGTTGTAGAATGAAATCATGGAGATGTAAGAAGCATATATTGTTTCATTCTGCAATAATTTTGTGACAATGAAGTTTCTGATAATATATCCAACAAATTTATGACATTGTTGACAATGACTTATCTCAGGAAATTTACACAAAAAGTATTGGTACCTTTGAATTCGTTGGTTTTGTTTCTAAAGTACATTTAAAATAAAGGATAAAATTGATTTTGTACAAAAATATGTTTAGCACTTAAAAAACACTTCATAACATTTATCCAAACAAAAAACAACAAAATGAGCTTTTGAAAATTCCACTACACATTTCAATTTTGACAAAAAAAAATGAGGAAGAAAGATTTTATTGCTTTTGAGAGTAAAATTACCTCTAATTAGTATTTAAAAATACAAAAAATCAACTTTACTAAATTCCATCATTGGAAATTTTAAAATTTACTCCAGTCCCATTTTCTTCCTCTCTAATAAACTTTATCATTTAATCTCCTAAAATTGAATGTAACCTTATTAAATTTAGAATTAATATTTCTGTTTTTCGTTGTTAAAGATGATAATATCTTGTATATTTTTCATTTATCAAACATTTTTTCTATTCATTTCAATATTGAATCATTTTGATTTCTCCAATGGGATTTTGGAAGAGTGTATAACTGCTAAGAAATAGAGTGTAGATGATGGAGACTTTATTAGTCTTCAATGCACTTCGTGGAATCTTGGATGTGGAAGAGATGATGGTTGTAGTGGGAGTAGGAATTGTTGGAGTGCAATGGAGGAAGTGGACTGATTATATGAGCTTAGGAGAGGTTTGGTCAACTCCTAAAGGTGCCCAAGGTAGCTTAACTTGAAAGAACTAACCTATAAGAGAGACTAGAGAGTAAATGATTTTGAATTTCACTAGAGTTTCATTACTCAAATCAAGTATGCAATTATAAGAGACAATAACCCTATTTATAGGTTGGGAAACTTACATGGAAAGCTTCTCAAACCCTAGCTTGCATGAGAAGGTAAGGTAAGAAACCTACTTTCTGTGCAAAGCATCTCCATTCGTTACCTTGTGGTCCAAGCTTCCTATTTATCCTAGCTTGGCACACAAGGTTCTTTTTAGGGTTAGGGCTTTGTTCTGCTTTGAATACAAGACTTTGTACATGAATTCCTATACTAATTGGCCCAAAATACAAGGTCCAAAAAGATGTCCTACACTATTCTATATAAATTATTTACAAGGCTTAAAAGAAGGAAAACTCAAAGAATGAGTGTTTCCCTTAATAATGTTCCATCTTATCTAATCTTCTTAGCCCAAGTTGTGGTGGCTTAGATGGTCCTGCATCAGTAGTTTATGCTTATATGGTAATGACAATTTTTGTTTAGTAGTCAAATTAAAATTATTTCAACATAGATTGCCTAACGCAATGCTAAACCATCTAACACTAAAAAGATGATAGTATTTTTGTGGTCAGATGACTCCAAGTTATCTCCTAACGAATCTAATAGTAAATCCAATTAAAAAAATATTCAAAACTTATTTGCAATCAAAATGGTTAGAAGTAGCAATAAAGTAAACGGTCAAAAACATAAAAAAGTAGGTTGACTCTCAAGTTTTTCCAACAATAAATTCTTCATCAGTTGATAAATACACCATTCCTTCAATCATCTAAACATAATTGAATTGTCCAAACATGCATAAACCAAAGACAATTGAATCTTAGATGCATCTACTAGTTTATTCAGTACCTTACTCGTCTCCATGTGTCTAGTCATAAGGTTTTTAATCTTTAATCTTCTACCTCTTTAATCAGAAAACTAAACCAGAGTTTAATTAAAGAAAGAATTGAATTATCAACATGCGTTCAAAAAGAATTTCCAAAACCATAATTAAACTTAGAAAAAACCAAATATTTAACACAGTAAGATATTGAAGAACAAAACTTGAGTTACATAGAACCTTAGAATTCATTGTGAAATTACAAGAGATATTTAGTAATTTTATTATTAATAATAGTTAGTTGTTTATAAATCTATATGCAAACCATCTCAAATCTTAGTATCATTTCATCTTGAAATATAACTCTACTATGATAACATTAATTCCCTGTGGATTACCCTTTGTCAACACTCAATTTCGTCAACTTTACTACAAGTGACTAAATACTTGTTCTCTGGAGTCAACCTGCTTAGCCCTTTGTCATTTTTTGATCATTTTGTTTGTTTTCTACTTTTCCTCTTTTTTTACAAGTTTTCTCATATTCTTCTTCATCATCATCATTATCATCGTAATCTTCCACGTGTCTTCTCCTATCTGATGGTTGAAATTAAAGAATTAATTTATTTTGAACGTGTCTTCTCCTATTCTGATGGTTGAAATTAAAGAATTAATTTATTTTGAACATAGGATTAGTAAGATATAAGTGTAATTATTACCTAAGACTTGTGTCCATACTAGGTGTACCATTACTTGTGTTCACACTTATAATTTGTTTTTTGTGTTCACGTTACTTGTAATCAACTATCTTCGATCTTAGTCGCACATCTCATCTCAAATTTATCTTGTAAACACACTTGAATGATTAAATGCAAATTGATTTTGTAAGACCAGTTTGAGTATCTTAATTTGAGTATCTTAAGAATGTTTTACTCATTTTTATCTTAAAAAAATCAAGTTAGGAATCCTACTTGCACTTATCTTTGGGACTCTATTTCAAAGGTAGTGAGTTATTTTTATCCCTTTCCTTAATCCATTTTCACTTTTACTTTGATACTTATTTTTGTTATCTTCTTTGAATCAAGTGAAACCAGCACCATGGGTTGTGCTTCGAGAAAGACTTGAATAAATGTACATCAACTAGTTGAAAGTTTAACTTACACAAAACATGTAGAACTAAAAACAATTTGCCAAGGAAATATCGAACATTTGTACATGGAATACATGAAATTAGCAAACAAGAACATAAGTATTGTTGTTCCCTTTTGTTATTCCCATTTTATGCTTTTATAAAATGAGTACTTAATATTTTTTTCATGCTTAAAAAGTTACATCAAATTCCTATATACAGAAGACTTTCGATTCTTATTTTTCTATACATTTGCATATACTACACTCTACCAAAAAAGTCCATTTCATCGTCATTCCGAGTTATGTACTGAATGACATGTTTGTTGAGAAGTTATAACTTCCATCTCCTTAGAAGTGTGAACAAAGACTAGAAAGTGATAAGCTAACAAAGCTTTCAATTTATTCAATGGAAAAAATGTGTGAACTTGTATTCAAGATGAAAATCATTAATCATGTAAATCATGTGAAAGCAATTTCATCAATTTCAGAAATTAAATTCTGAAAGTCTGGATGGTGTTTACAAGCAAAATGAATTAGTCATTTCCAACATGAACTTCCAACATCTGGCAACTCCAAGAATAAATTGAGAGATTCTGAAATCAAACTCTGTTACTTCAAAGGTAGAAGTGATTTCAACCATTGTTTCCAAGGTGCATCCTGCTGTTGCTCAACCCAAGACAAGAAACAGCTATCCAATAAACAGAAGAAGTTGACATAAAGGAGTTGATACCTCACAGGTATAAACCGAAAATTTGCAACCTGAACAATTGGCCATATGCCTCCTTCTAAAACAAAGGCTGGGAGGAAATCTCTCTTAACATCTTCTTTTATTTGAGGAACAGTCTTTCCAGCAGAAAAACCCATGTACGTAAAAAACACAAGTAAATCCAATGGTCCAAAGATAAACCCATCAACAGCAACTTTAGTGGCAACAAAACGGAAGGAATTCGGTTTAAGCATGAGTTTCAATCTTATAAACCGATCCAAACCTTCGTACCTACAATAATTAATGCAAAAGAACAAGGAGAATTGATAAGTTTATTAGAAAATATATAGCATTTGCCAGTGCCCCTCTTTCCCCATAAGAACAAACAAAAAACTAGCAGATATCACGTGTACAAGTCTTTCCTTTTCTGATTTAACACTTTTAAGGCACCATTTGGCTTGAGAGTTTATTGTTTTCATTTTCTGTCTGTACTTTAAATTACAAATAATGACAAGCTTCTCATTTTGTTTCCTGTTTTCAAATGAAGGAATCATTTGGTCTGCAAAAATGTTTTCTGTTCTCACTTTTAATTACAAAAATGCCGACTTATTTTCACTTTGTTTCCTGCAAATAATTTTAAAGGCAAAAAATTGTGAAAACAAGGTAACATTTTCATTAGTACAAACAAAAACATAAAACGTTTTCTCAAACCAAACAGTATTGGATGTTCTCCATCAGCTAGAAATATGATTTTAGTAGCTTTTTGCAAGAATTTGGAATGCTCCCCCTTAAAGATAAAAAAAGCCCTTAGCCGAGGAGAAGGTCATACCACTACAAAGTGCCACCAATCAGACAAAATGCTACACAAGTAAATACACAGTTTGAAATCCTTCCTTTTTAGTCAGTTGGAGATCTCAAGCATCCAGAAACCAAAACAGAGCTCTTGGCCCTGAATTTGAGAGGACAATTTTCTTCCCAATTTATCAGGAAGTTACTATAGACCCATCAGTCCATCAATAACTAAATTTTCATCTTAAGTACATGGTTAGAATCTATATGATAAAAGAAAAATGATTGCAAGTCAATAAGAGTCAGTCCTTTAAATTGATTAGCAACAATAGTAACCATCATCATCTGACATGGCAGACAGCCACAACTGTAGCATGCAAATGCTGTTTCATGTGAACTACATAACTTATACTAATGAGACTGCAAAAGCATAATGACTTTCTTTGGATAAATCCAGTGTTATCGATATCAGATAACAGAAAATATTGGGGACCCCAAAAATCCTTTATGAAATTATAAGGCAATGGGTTATGACAAAAACATTGCGATCAAAAGAAATACAATATATACATATAGATAATTTTTTTTAAAAAAAAAAAAAAATATAATTGTAATGCAAAAATAATGAAAGAGACAATCATAACTAATAATAATATTATGTCTAGAAATTCAAATAACAATAACATCAAATCAAAACACCATAAATTTCAAGTTCAAAACTTAAAATAACAACAAAACATAAAATAAAAGTCTTAAATTTCTAATTATTTGACACTTCTTCAATCCCAGCATAATTGTCTTCAAAATTATACAACGGGAGATATCCCTCCTCCTCTTCCCCTTATAGAAACTCTTATCAAAATTAAGTAATTTTTCAAACTTGAAATTAGAGTTATCATGCAATTCATTCTCAACCCCAATTTGAATCTTCATTTTGCCCTTCCTTGTTGGGGTTGAAGTTGCACTAGACCTTTCTAAGAAGCATGGGAAGATCCAATAACAATACCACCACTTGATAGTTGCTTTCTTTTATTGGTTGTTTGTCTCCTTGTATAAATTATGGGTTCTCCAACACCTAAGCTTCATAATAAGTTGCCCGTCGTGAAGAGTGGGATCATCATAAAATACCAACTCATTTCCCCTCTTCATTATCATCATCATTATCTACTTGTCCCATTAACCACTCATTACACTCATCAATGTCATTTAGTACAATATGGTCTATTTTATCCCTAATTTTGTATCTTTGAGCAAGTTGTTAGTTATACTTTATGTAAACCAAATCATGCAACCTTTTGTGGCCCAACCTATTCCTTTTTTTAATGAATATGCATTATGCATAAGTAAAATGTGAATTAATTTCTTTTTACATTCTAAAAAAATAATAATAAAATGAGTCGTGTCTTAAACAATAATTATTACTTGCTCCACTCCAATTGCGCTCACATCTCAATGAGTTACATGTCAAACTTAAAATCTTGATTACTAGCTTTTGTAAGTTGGGAGTCGCATGCCCATAATTCTTCCACCATTAAGCTATAAAAACAAAGAAAGTAACTTTGGATGTAACCATTATAAGATATAATTTATATCTTAACGCAATTTAGAAAGCATTTAAGTGTCTAACCTAGGGTTGTGGTCTTCCTTGATTCTTTGGCAAAGTCATTACCAAAGAGTCCACTTCCACTCTTATAAAGAGTCAACTCAATTAAAAAAAATTGTTGCACATCTTTACTTGGCACCAACCTCTTGATGCAAGCATACAATCCATTTGTAACCTTCAAATCATATTCCATTTCTAGGTTGGAAAAATAGAACTCTGAATTCACAAAGTGACCAACCACATGCAAGGGGCGATGAACTTGGCATATCCATCTATTATCAATGATTGCAAAGACATTCTTGTATTTACTTTCATGGTTATTGAATGACTTCACTATTGTTTCCTAAGATTTTTCCATTACTTCATATATATAGCCCCTTCTTTTCTTTCCCCATCCACCAGGCAAAGTACATGAACAAGAGGAGTCATGACTTTGAGAGTAAATACGACATGATTCTAAAAAATGAAGGCATAAGAACAATTTTTGTAGCTTCTCTCGCCTTAGCTTTCTTAGACAACTTGTTCTTGCTCCATTCATTTGAAGTGAACATCATTCTCAAATTTCCCTTCTCTTGATGCAACATTTGTATTGATTAATAAGAGGTAGCAAATCTTGTAACTGCATGTCTTACCAATTCCCTCTTATTTGTAAATTATCTCAACAAACTCAAGGAAGTATAATGGTTATAGATAAAGCCAACCAAATTAACTCCTCTTTGAATTGTCTTCTTTATCAAAGGAGCTTTCAAATGTCTTCAAGTATAAAATCTATACAGTAGGTAGCACAAGGAGTCCAAAAGAGATTAGGTCTTTTTTCTTCCAATAATTTATCAACTAAAACATAATTGCTTCCATTATCTATGATAACTTGAACAACATTTTCTTCTCCAATCTCCTCCACAAGGGTATCAAGCATCTGCAAGTTTTTTCCCCTGTCTTCACAAATTTATAACCATTAATGGACTTGACAAACATTGTCCCTACTGGGGAGCTCACCAAAATGTTATCAAACATTGTTGCTTTCATTCAGTCCATGCATTTGACCTAATAGAACACCATGTTTGCTTCACTACAATGTATGATCTTTCAACAACTTCCCAATGTAGTCAACCTCCTTGTTGAGAAGTTGAAGTCTAATTTCAAGATAAGTAGGAGCTCGCAAATTATGTCCATAAGCACCTATAGCATCAATCATATCTTGAAAACTCTTCAATCTTACAAGGTTGAATGACAAGTCTTGCTTGGTACCAAAATCAAGCAATATAATGATGAACTCATGCCTTTAAATTTGTCACATGCTTCTTTGATATTAGCTTGCCTCAACTTTTCCTTTTTTGTCTTCTCTATTGTAGTGCTTGGATCTTTACAAAGCATATCGTCCTTATTTCCCACCACTATTTCAACCTTTATCATTACTAGGTGTGGAAATTTCAACTTCATCTACCCTCTCATTGTTATCATAGGTTGCACTATATACAAGATAGATGGAAGTGGTGACTGCTTTTCCTTTAAATAATTTCCAAACTTTTGTCACAGTTTTAGAAGTCATGGTGAAAGCAACAACATTGCTCTTCTTTGCCATCAAATGTTCTTTAGCTCTAGTAATTCCTTCTTTCATAACTTTTACCACATTAATTACATTCAATTGTATTTAAGTTTGTTTCATCCATTGGATGACAATGTTTCCAACCCAGGTTATTTCCGAGGGATGTTCTTGAAGTGTCCTAGTCATTGGTCAATATTGTTGTGGGAAAATAGGTATATTTTCAAAAGATAATTATAGTGGAAGTAGAAAAGAAAAGAAAAAATAGGAACAAAGTTTCAAGTGAACAAAAATATTTTGAAAAAAGAAAAACACTAGCAATCAATGGCGTCGACAACAGTGGGCATTGGCGGCGGTGAGTGGCAGTGAGTAGCGACGAGTGGAAAGAGCAGCTAGAGTGAACAAGAAAAGAAAGAAGGAGAGGCTCTTGTATATAGGTAGGGTATTAGGTTACTTAAATTATAATGTTTGAATTGGGTCAGGTATGGCTCAACTCCTTTTAACAAAATGAATATTTGGCCAGATAACCCAAAAAGGAAGATAATAGAACAGTAGGGTTTCTCACACCACACAACCTCTTTCGTTTTTGGATGGGCCTCGGGCTCCTGCACAGCCTCCTTCGTTTTCAGATGGGTTTCGCGTTGTCACACAACCTCCTTTGTTTTCGAGTAGGTCTCGTGCCACCACACAACCTCCGTTTTTTTTATGGATCTCACGCAGCCGCACAACCTCCTTCATTTTTCGTCATCTTCACTCAACACTAGCATCTCTTGATGCAAAAAGCGGCCACCATGAGAAACCAACACCGCCACCGCTATGTTTTAGCAGCAAGCTATAAATTCGCCACTGGTTTCTACCATGGCACCACCATAACCGATTTTCGGTAACACTGGATAGAACTGTATTTAATATTAAAAGGAACAAAACTGACAATTGTAATTTTTAAGGAACTAAAAGAACTTTCAAATCTATCTAGTAAACTAAGTTGATTTGGAATCTAAGAATCAACAAAGAAACCCATGGATAATACCAATGACCATAAACAACTGGGGAATAAAATTCATAAAAAGGTCATGTTCTTTTACCAGTAGTGGCCAACCGGGCCAACAAATCCTAACCCAAACAAGCTGGTTGTAGACACCCGTTTCCAGTTGATCTTTAATTCTTTATTGTCACCCTGAGAAAAATTGCCATTAAACAAGAGAAATGAGCTAATTAGATAGTTAGTCTACAAATAATTAAGTGTCACATCATACACTATGTGAACTAGACAATTTTAAAATACCACCAAAGTATTTGTCCTTGAATAGGTACACCGTGTTACCAAAGTCAAAAGGAAAGAGCCAAATTACACATGGTTTATCCACAATTCTTCTAGTATAAAACTCTAAAATGCATGTCATTTTCAGATTCACCCTATCCAGAAAACAGTGACCATGACAAGTTATTTCCCGTTTCACTATTTTAGCTAAATGAACTGAAATTTCCCATCTATAGTTACCAAACAAACCAGATGTTGCCATGTGATTTTAAAATTGAAAAAAATTTCAACCAGCAGTAACATAGTTTTCAACTACCTTCTACGGTTCAAGTGCAAAACTAAAGGTATGATTTTGAATTAATGGATGGAAAATGGAAACAACGGAATGAACAAAATGTGTTTGGGGGAGTTTTCCAAAAGGAATGGAATGACACCTCTTCCTGCCATTCACAACACCAAATTTTGTCCCTTCAACTTGGGGAGTCAAGGAAAAAAATCCACGTCTTTCCGTGAGAGTTCCCTCATTACCTTCATTAAACAACCAAACCAACAATTCAGATGTATCTGTAATCACAACACAACCTCAACCACAGCCACAATTTAAAACCAAACTCCCAGCTATTCTCTCAAATACACCCAACCTTGGCATGCAATTATTTATAGTCAATTTGCATGCCCCCAAAACCTCATTACAAAAAGCAACCAAAACCCACATAGCAGCCCGTCAAGGAATGACCATCCATACAAAACCCACAAAACAAACACACCCATTTGCCTGAACTAGAGACCAAGATCACATGCTACAAGGAAAACCCCTCCAATAAACAACCACAAATCCCCTCCTTCCCTCGTTCCTCCATGCATTCCACCTCCCATTGTCAGAAACATGCTCAAACAATCGCAAATCCTTCTAATTATTTTGACCAGAAGGCCACACTCCACCAAGCCATGACCATTCCCCCAAAACCAAGCAAAACACACGCACACACCCATTTTCCCCAAAAAATCAAAATCTTAGAAGGGAAGAATAGAAATTCCAAAACCACAATACCTCATCCATTGTGGCATGGGCCTTGGCAGTGTAGTGCGTAACTGCCTGAGCAGCTACGTCACCAGCACCCCAAATCAAGCCAGAGCTGATGACCTGCGTCTTAACAGGGTGAACCGCCAAGCAATTCTGGTACCATTTCCACAACTTGAGCATATCCAAACAACAACGCTTCCCGAAAACAATCGCTATTTAGTGATCATGAAAATGATCGGAACCCCCTTTTTTCTTTATTTGGGGATTTATCTAAATGGGCCTAGCATTTAGCGAACAGAAGATGATTTTTTGGCGGTGGAAGAAGAGTGGCACTTCTTTGGCTTCTATCGTTTTGTATTTCTCTGTAAAACCTAGGACTCGTGTTTGTTGAGGAATGGGAGGAACAAAAAAGAAAGGAATGAACTTCGGTCTGCGGCGAAGATATAAGAATGAATTTGTAGGTTGGGTTTGACATCCGTAGTTATCAATGATGGGAATTCGGTGCAGAAAAAGGGTAAAACTGTACTTTAACTTTTACTATTCATGGGCCTAGCGCCTCTGGCTGGCTGCTCTTTAAATTTCATCTTTTCTTTATTATTCGTTCTTGTGAGTTTTCATAAATATATATAAAAATGAGATAATTAGATATTTTTATTATATATTGTATTAAAATTATATTATGATAAATAAATTATTTTAACTACATAAAATTAAAAAAAAAATTAAAGTCTTGTTGTGTACAGAATGCGAGTATTTATTTTTTTTATTAAATCTAGGCGAGGTTTCTTTTTACTATATATGTTAATTTTTGTTTTTATTCTTTTCTCCATTATTTTTAATTTCTTTTTTATTATTTTTACATTGATATTCATCATTTGAATTTTATATTGTGACTTTAAAATATTATTTAGAGTTAAATAAACAAATTATTTGTGCACATTAATTTAGAAAATTCCTATCATATATTATTATAGATTTTTTTAATTATTATTTTAAAATCACTTGAGTTTTGTTCTCTATATTACTATATATATAAATTGTTCTCCCATTTTGGAAAGTCTTTTTATTTTTCTAGTATTGAAAATATGTACAGAGTAATGTAGGTTTTATTTAAACTTATTTTTTAATTAATTTTCATGGATCATGTATTTGGTCTAAGTAGAGTAGAGTGTAAATAGGAAGAGAGAGTGTAAATAGTAAGCATGGTATAGGAAGCAAGAGGAATCCACCTAAGTATAGGCAATAAAGACACGAAGATCCACATGTCATCTCCTTACTAGAAAGGATTTTCTATCAATGAAGAATGGTCATTTGTCAACCTCTAATTTGAGAGGATTTGCTCCAATGAGAAGAAGTCATTTGTCAGATGGGAGTTGGGCAAGAATGCTCGGGACCTTGGTCCAAGCATTTTGCTATGGTCAGCTCGGCTTTGGATCCAAAAGGCAGGTTATAGGCTCGACCTAGTTTTAATGGTAAGCTCGGTAAAGAATAATTAAAGAACAAAAAATATTAAGTTTGGTCATAAGTTATTATAATGCATACGTTAGTTAAATATATATATGTGAATATAAAGTTGTTAGTTGAATATATATTAATAAATATATAAGTTGTTAATTGAATATATATGCTAATAAAATTGTTAATTAAGTAGCAAGCACCCGTAAATAAAGGTGCACGAGATTCTCTTTTGTTGTTAGCACTGTAAGTAAAGGTGTTCGTAGACAAAATATTTTTCTGTTATATATGCTTTTAGTTGAGATTATATTCTCGTGAGTGAAAGTTGTTAAAGGGATAACTATAAAAGGGGCTTGAGACCCCCGGGAAAGGTATGTTGTTTCTGAATACTTGAGACTGAAACTGATTATTATTTTGTATGCTCTCACTGACTTGATCGTCGGAGTGTGATCAATAGGTAGAGCCCCCTCTGTCCCAGCGTAGCGTTGTTCCAGTGCACCAAGAGGAGACAGACCAGAAACAGAGCTCTCCATCCAATCCAACCAAGGTCAACTAACGAGAACAGGAGTGGAAAGTTTTTAGAGTTAAAATATGTACCTTGGCTGTCATTGGCACTATAACTAAATGTGTTAGGTCTCTTGTAAATTCAACTTGAATTGAGTAAGAAATTTATGCCAAAATTTTGTCTCACTTGACTCAAGTTCACTCTATGCTAACATCAATTTGTGTCTAGCCTAGGACTCTTTAGAAGTTGGTATGACCTCTTTTAAACCCCTATTTCCACAACTCAAATTCACCTTTCTAATTTGACATATACCTCCATAAAGCTTTCACATCGCCTCTATAGAATCCATTCAAAATTATAAACTTCAAAACAAGCAAGGATTCAAGATCGAGTTTGCATCATTTTGTATCTAAAACAAGGTTTTGGTTCAAGCTAAATGTTCTTCACCTTTGTTTCCTTCTTAGTTTTTTTGTGTTGTCTTCATATTGTTTTACATGTCTTGAATTTTTTTTGAGTTCATTTCACCAAATATTATGTATTCATAGTGTTGCTAACAGGTTAAAATCATCTATTATATCTTGAACCATCCAAACATGTGTTTTAGGTTTCATACTTATGCTATATGTGCTTTTGTTTTTATTGAGTCTTTGATTCTTTTTTATTCATTTCAATATCTGTTTCGGCGTTTTTAATTTGAGTTTTAAATCTAATCCATGTTTCCAAGTCATGTTCATTGCATATATGTTGCAAACTTCTAGTAGTACTTTCTTTTATTTTAGTTTCTTGATTGTTTAGTCTGCACAAAGTATTCAATAATTTGATTGTTTAGTCTTGCCTTTGTATGCTTTTCCATTTCTGAATTTGAGTTTCTTAGCTTATTATTAGATCATTGACAAGTTCTTTAAAGTTAGGTTTCCATTATGTCTTGAGTATATCATACTATTCTTTCAATTCCATAGGTTTCCTTCTTTTTGCTTCTTGTTAGAATTTTACACTGAATTGAAAACATTATTGTGAGCTAAATAACATCCAAATTACATGAAATTTTATATTTGAGAGCTTCAATGTGTTAATGATCTTCTACTAAAAAGGCACATCCAAAAACAAAGTGGAAAATAAATGATAAATTGTAAAAGCCTAGATGTTGAGTGTTGAAAAAGCTCGAGCGATACTCTGAAATTACTCTCGGTTTTTTATTTTTTGCAATTAACTCAGTGCATATTTTTAGCTGAAATTTTGTGAGTGGAATACCTACTTTGTTAGAAATTTGTGGCTAAAATTTGGGAATAAAATTTGATTTAGAAAAATTTACATAATTCCTGGAAGTATAACTGCAAGAACTTCTCTAGTCTTGTTTTTGTTGTTTGCAATCTACTCTAGTGCTTTTTTTAGGTTTCCAAATTTGAGTGCCTACTATTTTTGTGGCTTTAATTTCTTGCATTGAGTCCTTAAAATTACTCTTTGCGGTTTGTCAATTTTAATCCATTTGAGTTTATAAAATTAAATTGAACTTGTTGATTTTACTTGTTGGCATCTTAAGGTGAATTCAATTGTGGAGTTTTGGTCTTGTTGAGCTGAAACTAAATTTTTATTGTTGAATTATGGAAAAGATCAAAAAATAAGTGCTCACGTAGAGGGGATAAACAAGTGAAGATTGAAGAAAGAAGACTAAACACTTTGGAGAGGAGTTGACAAACAAAAAAGAAGAACAATTTTGAGCTACATAGCTCATGTAATTTCTTTTCATTGTGTCATGGAACCTTTGTGTATTTGTGTTAATTTTACTTCTTTGTTGTTTGGGAAAAGGCCTTTGGAAAAATCCCATTCAATTTGTGTAATAGTAGATGACGACTATTTTATGGCAAGTGTATCGTGTCAAAAGTAATAAATTTGTCCATAAGGACGGATATCTAACTCACAAGAAACAATTAAATTCTCAAATATAATATTCACTAAATAGAAAACAATATGTAAAAGTTTGTTGGGAATTTGTTGTTTGAATTTGCAAGAATGTAAATAAGGCAAAGTAAGAGATTGTTTGATTTAATTGGAAAAATTGGGATTGCGGTTCATCCTTCTCACTCATCTGTATTTTTACAACAGATTATAATATTCAGTATTGATTGATATTGATGCACATATAAAATTCATTTATATCGACTCCTCACATACAAAATTTTTAAGAGAGTCTCATAAATATCGATTTCTCACATATTTATAAAATTCCTTATCATTACGAACAAATGTTATAAAACAATTGACATTTTAAATATGTTAAGTATTATCTTTTAGGTTAGATTATTAGAAATACTTTCCAATCATATCTAAGGATTTGAGGGAAGAATTAGCCACTCATGTTGGCCATTACAAGCATGGAAAGCAATAAAAGAACATCCATGATGTTTCTCCTTGACGGCTGCCTCCTCTAGGGTTTTCTATATCTTTCTATTCCCAATGATGTCTAGGGTTATGCATCACGCCTCATATTTAACCTAGTTGACTTGGGCTAAGTTACTTCTCACCTAGGCAAGTTATTACTTGTTTGGGCGAGTTTGAACTTTTAGTTATGATACAATCCAAGTAGCTAAGAAGATGACCAAGGACTCAAGAGACAATTCACACCGTAAGCAGTCATCTCAGCAATCAAGTCAAGGCCCCACCAAATATCAGACGAACCTCACTAGAAAAAGAACTTGGCATACACCAGAACATCAACTGTTCTTTCTTTTGGTCTTCTTAAAAGACAAAAACATGTTTGTATAATAATTTGGACTCACTTTGGGGTCCAAATAACAAAATAGGCTAGAGTAGGTTCACATAGCATAAAAGGGAGTGTACTTAGCGAAATGGGCTTGTACCAAACCCACTTTTTCAAGACAAGGCACCTAGAATTAGGGTTTTTAACCTACCTTCTAAAGCTATGCCCAAAGGTGCGGTTTTGACCATGCTGAACACCCTAGGCAGCTCCTCTCCCTTGCCATTTCTACCCTTCACCCATCTTGCCCACCAAGACACCCCTTCCTATAAATATGGTGTCTTGCCTCATGTATTTTGAACCTAGATTTTGAATATAGTTAAGAAACTCTGCTTGAGTGATTAGTGGGTGTTGTCTCCTAAATGTTTTGGGTCTTATCTTGAGTGTGTGAGCATTTCAAATGACGGCTCTTCCTCACTTATCTTGGAGTTTCCCACTCTCCAAGTGGCGTGTTCATCTTTCCCAATCTCCATAAGCTTTCTTCATCACATCTTTTCCATTCCTTTCCATTTCGCCTTTTACTTTCTTCATTATTATGTTCTTGTTTGTGTCTTTTTCCATTCGGTCATCTTCTTCATTACTTGCTTCATTTTATGCTCTTTAATTTCCGTCTTTGCATCATCCACACCATCTTAATTGTCCTTTTCTCTTTGCCCTTACGAAGTGAACCTTCACACTTACTTAACCACTTGGTTAAGTTCGTGTTCCGTGAGAATCTTCTTAGGGTTAGAGTTACTAAATTTATTTTTTTGAGATCGAATGTATTGTGATATTTTTGGAGTTATTGTTGTTTATAAATGCACATTTCTCTTTTGTATTCAAATTTCTTAAGTTTGGTAGTGTACTTAATTCAATGGACCAAACAACTTGCTAGGGAAAACAAGAAGAAAGGGAAAAGGTGATGAGAATGAAAAGACAAAACCCTAAGACATAAATGAAGGCGTAAGGCAAAACTTATCGACTTTGTGGGTCTTGAGGTTTAAGGCAATCACTCAACTTCTTTATCTAGTTTTTTTGTCCTTTTAAGAGAAATGAAATTTGTTGTGAGCTACTTATACATGCAAGTGGAAATTTGTTGAGCGGATTCTAATTCTCTTGGTTGATTTTCAAAAACACACTAAAAGAACTTTCAGCAGCAATGCCTTGAATAGAATTTTGTTGACTGATATTCAACTCGAAGAGCAATTATGGTTGGTAGGTTTGACGTTCGCTAATAATGGGTGTAAGTTTTTTTACAGGGTAAATATAGAATAATTCTAATACCCATCGTTACTATCTTTGCAATATTTTAACAAGGATAATTTAAGATTAGTATAAAATCAGGAAGTAATGTTTCACAGATAACGAAGGGATTAGTGTAAAATATAAAACATAAGGCTTAGGTTTTTTTAGTTTTTATTTATTTATTTTATTCAATTTCATCTTATTAATGAAATGTACAATGAATTCCTTCAGTTTTTTAAAACACAATAATGTGAAGCTTTCTACTTTTATCTAATTAGGAGTAAAAACAACACAGTGATAACTTATAAAGCCAATGACATTAATATCAATGTATGAAAAAGTCACATTGTTGCACTTTTAAAAATTGATTAACTTAAATGAACTTTGAAATTTGTTGCATTTTTTTAAATCAAGAAACTTGATTTAAACTAAAAATGTTCATATTTTTTAGATAATTAAAAGGAATAATGTGATGTAAAGTATTTAGGGGGAGATTTGTGTAAACCTTAAGAGAGCAATTTATCCAAATCATTACACACATTAGTACAACCCCACACTATGGTTAAGTATATTTCTAAATGCCTAATTTCATATTACATATTCACAATTATATACAATGAGTACTGAACTTTAGTGGAGATTACTTAAAAATATAAAATGGCAAAAATTATGAGCATAAAACATATGCGAGTAACGTTATTCCTCGCTATATACAATTCCATAGACATTCAATCACCTTTTTGTTTAAACATAACTCAATACCAAGGTTTCTGCAACAACAAAGCCTATATAGTGAAGCGTTCTTCTTAAGACACCCCTACTATTGATACTGCTGTTATTTGAACGCCCAGCATCAACGGTAGCAGAAGAAGCAAAACGTCACATTTGTGATTTTGAAATATTGGTCTAGCTAAGGTATAGTTTGGCCTGTTTTATTGAACTGCGTAGATTATTGGTATGAAGAATCATCAGAAGGAACTCTGCTAAGAAGCCAAACCAAAAGCACACCAACAAGAGCACCAGAAAGATGTGCAATGTGATTTACACTTTGCAATGCATAGCCTCCTTTAAATCCTGATAAAGATGTTGAAGCTTGGGCTGCTTCCATAACCTAGGCACACACAAAGAACAGATCAATCATACAGAGCACTGATAGATAATAATGATTGGCATAAACCAAAAAACAAATGAGTCCAAATAGGAAACCATTTACAAATATGATTGAAGGACACCTTTTATCTATTTGACACCTAGTGAGAAAAGACATCACACTTTAAGGGGGTGTAACGCTTGTTGGATAATTTGAGGGGAGAAACATTAAGGAGATCTTCACCAACAGACCACGAGCAAACATATAACAGAAAATGACCACACTGTAATATCTATGCTCAACATTATCACTTACCATCAACTCTAATACCACTTGTGTAAAATTAAAGGGAGAAATACCGAAGTGATATTCACCAATAGACCACAGCAAACCTCATAAGAGAACATAATATCACTTTCAACTTAAAAACTTGTGCTAAACTATTTTGGGCTTTATTCACTTATACGTTGCTAAACTTGTTCATTTCTGTACAATACGGGATTTTAACTTATACTTGAACCCAAATAATCAATAAGTAATAATGTAATATGAAAAAAGAGACAAAAGGAAATGACAAATATTAATGAGAAGTGCGATAAAACCCCAAAAAACATCACATGCATAGGAAACCATATGCAAACATGAATTATTGATACCTTTTATCTATTTGACACCTAGAAAGAGAAAGTGGAGTGGCTATAATAGGTATTATGATGCAATAAAAAAAAAGAAACAGACGGAAATGAAAAATGTCAGTTAGGTGTTTATAGTGGAGAGCGATGATATATCATCACTCAACCATTTATGTAGCATGGCACATGATTGTGGATGCATGTTGAAAAAGTAACATCAAGACCTTAAGTTCCAATATCTCTAATCACCTTCTCTATAACAAACTGACCCAGTATAAGCACTTCAAGGATCTTCCTCCAGTCCCAGGACATCTGTATTAATTAAAAGCTAGACCGTTAAAACTTGGAAGAAATACCGCAAACAGATGAACTCTAGAATCCAATTCCAGGTACCTTTACAAGGACACTGATAGTAAATAACCCAAAAACAGCACCAGAAGCTCCAACAGAAACTGTATTTCTAGGTAAAACCAACCATGAAACGAGGTTTGCTCCTACACCAGTAAGAATGTAAGAAAGCCACAAAGCAAGGTTCCCTTCCTCTTCTTCAACAAGCTTTCCTATTGTGGAAACAACAAAATAAAAACATCTCAAGCATCTATCCCATAACAACTCACTTACGAGAAAGACAAGTGATCATGCTACAGCCTTACCAAAAATGTACAAGAAGAAAAGGTTGCTAGAAAGATGCTTCCTGAACAATTGTAAAATGAGATAGTGAGAAAGTAGTACACAAAAATAGAAAAATAAATTGAATATAAAACACAGTCATAGATCAAACAAGAACAAATTTAAAAAAGTGATGATTGCTTAAATAAAAAATGTTGCTAGTCATCTAACTATTGTGATACTCTCATCTTTATTCATATCAAAGCTTAAAGCTTAAAGTATAACAGTATAATATATTCATAAAATGCAGCCAAGAGTACTCAAAGTGTCCGACATATAAGACATGATTAGACTATTTTGAGGTGTTTACGCTTCCTTATTTGGAACAACGCAAATTTAGAATGGAAAAACACTTAGATACAGTTCATTAAGTGCTTTTAGTGTAGTTGTCTAATTTTATAATTAAAATTTCACCTAGATAACTTATATCAACCTATATTGAAACCTTTATTACAAAACATATTAAGGCAAAACTCCAATTCTGATTAAAAGCATCTGAGAAACTCGATCCAGATTATGTTCTTCCAAAAAAAAAAAAATAACAACAGGGAAAAACTGAAATGAGAGAGGAAGGCACTCACCAATTAGCATGACAAAATGTAGCTGTGACAAACTGGTACCAAGCTGGCCGAGGGTGGTACAAGTACAAAGTCTTTGCCCCATTAACCTTGCAGAAATGATATAAAACCATACATCATGCAACAAACACTGAAACAACCCTGTTTATGCAATGTCACTTGTTTCACACCCTGTTAAAAAATCTCCTATTTTCCTTTTATAGATTCTAACATTCGTAGTTTTTTTAATCTGTCTTCTTTTTCCATTCTACCTTCCATCTATCATCTATTAACCTTCCTTGTCTCTCTTTTCTCTTCTTGTTCTACCTCTCATTTCCATCCATTTGACACCCCAAGAATGTGCAGAAACACAATTACTTTTATTTTTCCTTCCTCCCATTCTTTCAATGCGATCAAAGAAATGGGACCAAAACGGAAAAAAGAAAGAGAGATTGTGAAGTAATTTCATATTGGCAAAGTCAAAACACAAATATGATTCCTCGATATATTTTATTGCCCAGTTTGATCTTTTAAGTTTTTTATTTTTTTTGGTTTATAAAACTGCATTTGTCAGACAAAGATAGTACTTCGTCACTTTAACACACTACCTTGGTCAATTTATTTGACATGTGCTAATCTATAAACGACGCCTTTGCTACAACAGCTAAATTATCACTATTAGTGTGCAAAATAATAATAGAATAATAAAAACACTTTAAAGCACCATAGTACATCTTCTTAAATTTAAGGGAGAAGAAAGAGTCAACATGTATTTTATTTAAGCCAAATTACTTTCTCATTTGTTTTAGATTTTGTTTTCTTGAAGTATATGATTTTTTGAAAAAAATCTTGTTCCAATGTGTAAAGTTAAAAAAAAAAAACATGTTAATTGGATTCTTGCAAGTCTTCTGATCGGTGGGATGGAAAGATAAAAAATAGATAACAATTAATTCACTAAAACTATGGAAATTTATTGTATTTCTTTAATTAAAAAAATATACAGATAAAAAAAAGAGAAATAAAGAAGAGATAATAGTAAATAAAGATAACAAGAAAATTACATGAAAAAAGTGGTCTGCGACGAAAACGCCAATGTTGAGGAGAATGATCCAGAATATACCGTTGACTCGTTTCTTCGGTTTCCCTTCCAATTGCGAGATGATATCTAACAGAGAAGCAGTGAAGGAGGTGAGAAGAGCAACTGAGGAGGCGTGAAGTTGGAAGTCGTAGTAAACGATAAGGTGTTTGAGAAAACGCCGAATCCAAGTTAACCGGAGAAAGTACCTAATTTGTTGCAGTTGCAGGGTGCGATAGTACGGTGGCGAAAGGCGGATAAAGGGTGGTGGTTAGGTCGGAGATGGAGAGAGGGTTTGGTGGTGAAAGTGGGAAAGGGAGGGAGAGAGTGAGAAAAGAAAGAGGATTTACGAGTGTGAATGTGAATGTGATTGTGAGAGAGTTTGCATGACATTGATTGTAATTTGACTGGGAAACCAAGTTGCGCCATTTTTGGTTTTCCCTCGAGTGATGGTTTACTCGTGCTCTCAATTTCAATTTATATACACCAGTGTCTTAGAGTTTGTTAGGGTCTCAAACATTTTGTTATTTGGGATTTTAGAAGCATGCCTTAATTCTTAGAAACATGCGTTCACTGCACCAATGAAAAAAAAAATTAAAACTGCCGAGAACCTTCTATCACATTATAATTAAAATATAGATTTTTAATTTCAGTTTCATTTAGTTTCAAATTAAGATTAATGATTTTCATGTATAAGATGAAATTTCATTATGGAGCCAGATATCTGACATAATAATCAACAAATCTAATTACTACTAATTTTTTTTTTCTGATTTGGAATTGGTTCTATTTCTTTCTTATGGATTTGATAATCACCCTAATATAACTCTAATGAACACATTGTAATAGTTTCTTTTAATGTAACCAAAATTTATTTTAATTTTTTATACTTTTAATTTACATAAAAAGAATGATGTCATTTACGCTTATCCTAGAATAAAATAAAATAAATTTCAAATCTAACTAAAAAATCACTTCTAAATTTAGTCACTCTTACAAGTACAACTTCATCCTAAAATAAAAAATAAAATTGAGTTTTTAAGTATCAGTTCTAAATAAATTTAAAAAAAAAGAATCTCGAAGACTTCAACATGAAAATAAATAAAAGTGAAACTTCAATTGAAAATAAATAAGAGTGCAACTTCATTTTTTGAAGTCGTCCTACAAGATTTATAAATTTACATAATTTTCTTAGTAAATTACCCCATATATGCAAAATTCGGATAAAATTACATGAAATGGACTTTTACCCACCAAATGATTTCCAAAAAAAAAAAGGTCCAATGGTTAATTAACCTTAATAAAACTAGGAAAACATAGGTATATATATATATATGTGCATAATAGTTTTTGTTTTTTTTTCTGTTAAATTAAATTCTAGCGTAAATAGTTTAACTAGTGTTAAACCATCTAATGTTAGGAAATGATAGTATAATTGTGATTATATGACCCTTAATTGTCTTTCAACGAATCCAATAATAAAATAAGAAAATCAGTGTTCATAATCTATTTGCAAGCAAAAAAGCTATAACAATAAAGATATAAAAACGGGGTTTTAATTTGTTTAACAATAAACATAAAATAAATTATTAAAGTATCAATTAAAAAGCAGTTAATCCTCAAGTTCTTCCACCATTGAATTCTTTACCGGTTCTCTAAATATTAGTCTTTTTTCAATCCTCAAACAATGTTAAACCAAATTGAACATGCGTCAATCTGATTCAACCGAAGCTCACCAGTAAAGCATGGGTCTACTGATTTAATCAGTACCCACTTCATGCACAATACCCATTTTGTTTCATGCATATACTCCATGAAAATGTTTATCTCCTCTATAAGAAATTAATTAGAACAATGCGAACTAACTAAGAAATCAAAGTATAAGATAAGGAAGACTCTCAATTATGTGTTCAAGACCCCTCACAAAAATCAGTTTTCCAGGAGATTAGAATATTAAAACAACTACTATAGAGAATTGAAAAATGAAACTTTTATTGATCAAAACCCTATAACTCAATGGGGAATTACAAAGCAATCAACCAAAAAGGTTTAGTCTTCCATGCGAAGAAAAAAATACAAAGAAAAAATGCAGAAAAATAATCAGAGGAAGCGGTTATGCACTTAGAGATATTAGTGTCTTTTGTGCATTTCCCTAACTTTCCTTAAATAGGACACAACCCACCAACCATATCCAAATTCCATGGTGGAGGCACCACTTTTGGTGGAGAAGATCGTGGAGAAAATATTGGAGAAGATCTAGCTCCTACTTAGGTGGAGAAAATCTTCACTACTTAGGAGGGAAAAACCTCTCATACTTTGAATAAAATCCTCTCAAATATTTGTTTCTATTTTGATTCAAAGAAGCAACTTGGACTTTTGGATATTTGGCTCATTCGCAAAGGTAATCGTTTCCTTCAGACGGTTTACTCTAAAAATAAAAAATTAACAAAAATAATAGTTAAGGCACAAATAAAGCCAATTATATGAATCTTAATTAAAATAATGTATTTATTTATTATTACAATCCAATAATCTATGATTAAAGTTATTAAGTGTGAATAAAATTATGTTCATCATTCCACCTTTTCTTACTAAAAGAATTACAAAAACAAAATAACAGTTACACTACAAGAAAATCATTAAATAGAAATTGATTTTGGATACCAAAATAGTTAGTCATTATATTGACTAATTAAGATACTACATTGTAAACTAAAAAATTGTTGGTATCTAAAGTAGTTTCTATTATTAATAAAAATTTATAAACTAATTTCTAAATTGGTATCTAATATTAGCTACTAAGGTTTTAGCTACCAACTACTTTAGATTCTAAATTGGTCTCTATAGTCGCTATAAAGACTAGTTTAGAATCTAAAATACTGGTTTGGTGTTTTTCTCTTGTAGGATTCAAGAGTGGTATTCTTTATGTGTCTTTGTATTGATTTATTGTAAACGTTTTGTTATAATGTGAATTTGACTAGTGTATTCAAGCAACTGGAAGTAGCTTATGAAAAAAGTGAACAAGTATAAATTGTTTTGCATTTCTTCTTTCCACACTCTTGTTAATTTATGAATTTTTAATCTATTCTTCGGTTCTTGTCTTGCAATTTTAACACATTAAAAGAATAACATTCAAATTCTGAAATTGATAAACTCTTTAAAAATTCATTCTAAAGATTTTTCATAGTTCAATTAACTCTTTCTTGAACTCGCCCTTTAATTCTAACAATTGGTATCTTGAGTTGATTCTTGTAAGATACTCAAGAATTGATCTTGTTGTCTAAAAGTTCTGAAGAATGACTAAGAACAAGTTGCCTTTTTCCTAAAGGTGCATCTATTAATAAATCACTTATGTTTGGAGGTGTTAACTATTAGTTTTGGAAGGTTAGAATTAAAATATTTATTAAGTCTATTGATAGAGGGATTTAGATTTCGATTATTAATAAACATTTTATTGTAAACCACGTGGCTAATAATGAATTTGTAGAAAAACCTTGGTGTAATTGGTCTGAAGTTGAAGACAAGAAAGCTTAATATGTTTGTACGGCTAAAAATATAATCACTTATACATCAAATCTTGATGATTTTTTTAGTTTCTTAACTCAATTTTGCAAAAGAGTGTGGGATGTTTGTGAAGTCACACATGAGGGAACCACTGATGTAAAGAGAGCTAGGAAACATGCTTTGATCCAAGAATATGAATTTTTCAAGATGCACAAGGAGAAACTGTTATAAATATGTAGAAATGATTTACACATATTGTAAATCACGTAATTGGTCTAGGTAAAGTGTTTAACAAGGAAGAGTGGAACATTTAAGTTCTAAAATGACTTGACAAGAGGTGGTAGCAAAAGGTGACAACAATTTAAAGACCTATCTAATATGACAATTGCAACTCTATTTGGAAAATTGAGGGAGAACGAGTGGCAGATGAACAAACTAAATGAGCAAGAGACTAGTGAAAAGAATATAAAAATCATTGAACTAAATTTGGATATAAACATGTTGTTCAAAATAAACAAAAGTAGTACAAAATTTTCTTTTCATATGAAGAATTGAGTGATTCACCTTTTATCACTTATTTATAATGCATGAGAAAAGGTCACTTTATAAGAAATTGTAAAATCAGACAATAATGTTCCTTATGGCAAAGTGAAATTGATACCAAAATATGCCAAAAAGGAAATTAACACTACTAAACCCAAAGTAATAATGAATTTGTTTTGTAAGTGCTCTTGAAAGTAAAAAATAAATAAAAATAGTTATGGTACTTATACAATGGCTTTTCAAGGCACATGATTAAGGATGGTGAAAAATTCATGAATTTGGTGTTGAAATTTGGAGGTTATGTCACCTACGATGACAACAATAAAGGAAAGATCCTTGGTTATGGAGATATAGGAGATGATTCTACTGTCATCATTCAAAATGTGTTGTATGTTGAAGGTTTAAAACATAGTTTGTTGGGCATTAGTCAATTGTGTGACAAGGTGGCTTTTGAACCAAAGTTCAATCTTATGTGAATCAAAAAATGATAAGTTATTGTTGGTTGGTAAGCAAGTAAACAATATTTACATGCTAGATATTAGTCTTGCAACATCTAAAATTGAATTTCTATTAACAAAAAAATGATTATTCCTAGCTATGGCATAAAAGGTTTCCTCACATTCATATGCATCATTTTAATAAGCTTATTTATAAGAATTTAGTACATGGTCTTCCAAAGCTTAAGTTTGAAAAGGACAAGGTATGTGAAGCTTGTCAAAAGGGAAAACAAACTAAAATTTATTTTAAACATATTTTTTTTTATACAAGTAGACCCCTTAAATTATTGCTACACGTGGACTTGTTTGGTAATTCAATAACCATAAGCCTTAGAAGAAATTTGATGGAAGTACACTTTAAGCATCTACAGAAGAATCAAAAGAAGTTCAAACTTTTTCTCAAGCTTTAAAAGAGAAACTTAAGAGGTACCCACTTCCAAGGAAGGTTTCTTGGTGGAGAACCTAAGAAAAGAATACTCCCATTTTTAAGTGACTTTCAAAAATAAGAAGACAAGCTTTTATGCAATTCTTATTCATTTCCAAAGTGAGTACAAGAAGGGGGTATGCCTCTGTTTATAAAAGGAGAGGCTCAAAACACTCCATGCACTAGGGAATGTGGGACTAATTGTGCAAAGTGCATATGCACTTGTATTTTCATTACTCCATGCAAAACAAGTCGCACATTATTCAATTCTTTTATTTTTCAAGTGTTTATAAGCTTCAATGCTCCTCCACTTGGTTTTTGGTCACGTGGCCTCATAAATGAACATGTAGACTCTCTTCTTACCTCTCTAATTAGGGTTTTTGACTTCCTTAATGGAGAGGGTTGCACCTTGACTTCCACCTGGGCCTTAGACTCTCCAAATCAAGGCCTATTCAAGCCCAAATTGGTCCAAATTAAGCCCATTTATGGATCTATTTCTTTAGACAACAAAAATCATAGTTCTTTTCCATTGGCTTGAGTGAATTAAGTCCAGGGAGCAACCTTTCTTCAAGTGTTGATTTAGCTTGAGCATATTGGGTTTCGATGAATGGATTTACTCTTCAACATAATTCTCTCTTTTTGACGAGAGAATCGGCTTCAAGCGTTTTCTTTCATGCTCAAAGTGTTGACTTTTATTGAAATAAAGACTTTTGGTTTATTTTGCTGAGCGATTTTGGGTAGGCTGAGTGAATCATGCATTCTAAAAAAAATCACTTTGTTCCAAGAATTTGAATGCATAATTGCTTTTATATGCCCATTTTAGTTCATTTTCCCTTGCTGATGTCATGGCTTCTTAACACTTTGTTCTTTGTTGTTTTCAAGCTTTTCCTTTTTGGTCTTCTTCTTGTCTTCCGAAATTTTTTTACACAAACAAAATAACACACAAAACAATAGAACATATAAGAAAATATTGGGTTTCCTCCCTAGAAGCGCTATTTTTACGCCATTAGCTTGACATATTTTTTCTTAATTGTCATGGGAAAGGCGAGACTAGACTCTCCTTTCTCCCTATCTGTTATCTTAAAGAAGGTCCCTTGAGGTTGTGGTTGATTAAGGTTATTCCAAAGAGCCATTAACAAGACCTCATTTTGCATTTGCAGCTTGACCCTTCCTTTATCCATATTAATGACCATCCTTCCTATTTTCATAAAAGACCTTCCTAAGATTAAAGGGACCTCATTGCATTCTTCCATCTCCATGACGACAAAGTTAGTAGGGAATGTAAACTTGTCAGTTGTTACTATCATATCTTTAATGATTTCAACTGGTTGTTGTACACTTCCATTAGCCATTCTTAATGTCATGCTAATTGACTTTAAGGTCACTCCCCCCCTCCCCCCCCCCCCCCCCCCCCTTTTTTAAAGAGAAAGGGGTATACAATCTATATTGGCCCTTAAGTTTAATGGTGTGTTATGTACCTGAAGACTTCCTAGAGTTATTGGGATAAAGTTAAGTATCTCAATCTTCATATCTTTGGGTTTCAGAAAATTGTACTATTCTTTAGGGTTTACCTACGTGTTGGTCGTGAATAATTTGTTCTGATGTACTACTAGTTGCTTGGTCAACTGCCCCATATTTGTTTCCAAATTTTTTATAAAAGCCTTAGTGTGTTTTTTGGTTCATCAAGGAGGTATGCATCAATTTTTCCAATGTATCCTCTAGTTTTGATGTTCTTTCTTGGAGTGAAGGATAATGTGTTGTTGATGTGACTTGTAGGATTGGTTATTGCTGGAGGAAACATTATTTTGTTTCCAACCAAAGTTCTAATTTGGATTATTCCCTAGTCTTACCTTCCTTGAATGTTCGGATACTGAACTTCTTCTGATGTTGTGGGGTTCTAGGAATTTTACTTGGGAAATGATTTCCCTAAAGTTTTAACATGTCCTTGGCTGATTGGGAGGTTGAGGAGGATTGATGGTATGCAGTTGTTGAAATAGTTTTGACATTTTCTTTGTTAATGCTCGAATATGCTGGGTTAAGATCTTGTTTTATGCGAGGAGTGCATTAGTTGTATTTAGTTACTGCACTCCCTTTTTTTGTCCAGGATGTATGTCATGTTGTACTTGATAATCCCTTGAAGCCAAAGTATCTATAATTCTTGTTGCTTGCGCTGCATCAATAACCATCATGGTTCCTCCAACTGCTGCATCTAAGATCATATTTATGTTAGACCTCAAACTGTTGTGAAAGATAATTAGTTGGGTTATGTCTTTAAATCCGTGGTTAAGGCATCTTCTCAAAAGTGTTTTGAAGTGCTCCCAAGCTTCACATAAAGGCTCACCCGGTCCTTGCTTGAACGTGGAGATATCAAATTTAGATTTTATCAAGCGAGAGAGTGGAAAAAACTGTTTAAATATTTTTCTTCAATGTCATTCTAGCTGTTCAAGTTGTGGTTGGGGTAGGATTGAAGTCATTCTTTTGCTTTGGCAACTAATGAAAAAGAGAATAATCTTAAGTAAACTGATTCCATATTCCTTTCTTCAAATCCCATGTTCTTATCAATTAATAAATGAGTATATGGGTCCTTATGATCCTTTCATGTGAACTGATGGCTACTGTTTAAGCTAAAAAATGTCGACTTCATTCTAATGATCTGGTTTTAGCAAGCATGATTATGCTTGAAAAATATCTTAGTCCTTGTTGAGCAGCATAGGCTCCTAAAGTTTTGAATGAGTAACAACTTGTTCTCCTTCATTTTTTCTATTATCAGTAATCTTTTTTTCTTTGGTTGTGTGAGATTGAGAGTTAGGTGAGGTTGGATTTGATCCTTTTTCTGAACCTCCTTGTGTTTTGTTTGAGCTTTATTCTTTTAGATCTTAAGAGTTTTTCAATGTCCTACTCAATCAAAAGATCTTCTGAAGAGGACTTGCCTCTTGTTAGCATGCAAGTCCAGTCACAAAGAGATTTCTTTTTCAAAAATGAAAAATAAAGAAAAAACTAAAAGTAGTTAATGGGTTAGAGATGTTAGTCTAATATAAAGCTAGATCTACAATTAGAAGTTAGCTATTCAAAAAAATTACAATATGTATAACAATATAACACATGTGTTGGGATTGAAAGAGCTTTGTGAATCTCCCTTATTATTGTTATTTATGAATGCCTTGTTTATTCAAACTCCATGTTCTTTATGACTAAACCATATTGATTCCTTGCGCAAGGTTATCTAGGACAATTAGTCAATGTTATGACTTATTTTTGCATTAAGATGGAACAATTCACTATAGTCTCAACTCCTCGCTCTGCGACCATTGAATTTTATGGTTGGTTGAGTATGATTCAGATACATGAAATTGCCTTTCAACCTAATTCAGGTTCTATGGACAATCAATGGTCGTTCCTCACCATTAAGTATTAAGAACACTACCAAATCCAAGGAAATTGGATTTTAAAGAGAAACAAAAGCAAACATAAACAACAATAACTTAAGGAATATCACATTGTCATTCAATCCCAACATGGTATATTTAACAATTCATAATAAGATCTTACAGTGAGAGTTCAAGTATGAGAAGTTAAAAAACAACAAACATGGATCCTTTAAATGTTGTAGGCCAACTTAGGCTTCAAGATCCTTTCCTCTTGAGATTTCTCTAAGCTTCAGCCATAAGGTTTTCTTATGATTTCTCTCTTATGCGTCTCAATGCCTCTCTTATTCTTATTGGCTTTGCCTCTCGACGATTTGGAATGTTGCCCCAAGGTCCCTATTTATAGGATTTTTGAATGGGATTCAAAGGGATTCGTGAAGATTTAACATCTGCTCAACGTAGGCCAATTCACTCAGGGGATTGACTTTCTTCAAGCTAAAACAATCTTTGGACTTCTTGGGATCTCCAAAGTCAAAAATTTGCTAGGATTCACTCCAAGCTAAGCCCCGCATTGACCTTTCTTAACCATGAAGTAAATTTGGCTTGATTTAGACGTCAAGCGAAATCCTTTTGTTCTCAAACTTGGTGCGGGTGACTCAAGCCCTTTCTGAGCGAAATTGAGCTTTCTTTATGATTAAGGATTCTCTTGATTTCAATTACTTTGGTCTCAATTCGCTTAACATATGTAGAAGCGCTCAACATTTTGAGTGATTTCTTGAAGCTTGTTATCTTCACTATCTGTTGAGCCATTCTTCATGTGGTGGGCAAATTGACTCTTTTTGCTCCATATTTGTTTTCTTGTTTTTTTGCAAGATTTTTGAAGATCCCCTCTTTTATTCCTTGTCTCTAGATTCAACTGGAGTTTGGAGTTTGAGAGCTTTTGACTTGCTTTTCACTTGTTTTTACATATTTTCTACATAAATTACATACCTATTGATCCATGATTTTTACTATAATTTGACCCTTATCACTTATCACTTATGTATGTTGAATTTTGTTCATTGTTGCAGTGTCTAAAGTGGTTGTAGCTTCTCAAACTTTTCCTTTCTATTTTCTCATCTCATTTCCTATTAACTCCTCTTCATCCAAGTTTTTTTTTTAAACAAGTGGATGTAGCTCTTGTATAATAGTTAACCAATATAAAACTACTGTTTATATCTTCTTTTCTCTCTTGTTATTTTTTAAAATTTTAATTTATTATTTAGTTATTATTTTAAATTTTAAGACACTAAAAATAACTAAACTGAACCAAATTCTAAAATTGATATACTTGCTAAAGATTATTCTAATTTTTTTTACTTTTTTTAAATCAACTTTGATTCTAATATCTTAATAACTTTATTTCAGGTCAAAATTCATTTATCAAATCTTACACGATAAATTATATCTTACATTCACATACTTCACATTCACGTACCTCTTCATAATCACAACTATATATTACTAATGCTATTTATAATAGGATATTAAAAATTTACATATGAAATACAATTTATAGGATTGAATTATTTATAATTATATCACATTTTAAATATTTTATTCATTACATTTTTAAATATTATTCTTATTACTTATTTTATAATCAGTATCATCCTTTTTATTTTTATTTATTTTGTTTTATAAAAGGGAATAAACACAATATAGTTAATTGATTTATTCTTTTTTATCTCCGTTCTCTTTTCTTCCTCTCCTTCTCTGCTGTATTTGTATTGAGTAGGAGATTTGAGGAGAAGAAAATGAGTGGATATGTGAGGTTGTTTGGATTAAGAAATGATAAAATTGATTTGTGAGAATGATTTATTGAAATTTGTGAGTGAAAAACGATAGTTGAAAAAGAATTTAGAAATTATTTTAAAGGTATAAAATGTAAATTTACAAATTTATTCTTTTATTAAAAATATTTGAATAATGAATTATGATAGTTTTTTTTGGTGTGTAGTTTCAGTTAATTATTTTTTTATAATATATAATATCCTAATTACTTGTATTTTTAATAAAAAATTAAAAAATATAATAACAAATATTTTTGTGTTAAATTGAATAAATTTATTAAATATATTAAAATTTATGAAAATAATATTTATTTTTGTATACATTTTGTTGTATTATATAACTATATATCTTTTGTTGATATTATAATTTTTTTTTATTTTCATTATTTATAATTATATGTTGTTATTAATAGTATATTTAATATTTTTGAAATTTTTAAATAAAAATTTATGTAATATTTAATTTTGTATATTTTGTATTGTAATAAACTGCATGCAAGGTATTTAAGTAAAATGTAAGAATCCAAACTCCTTCATTTGTGTGAAGAATGAAAAATGACTTCTATGCTCAAAATCATTGAAACAAACACACAGAAAACACTTTCTCCACTGCTCCTCATTGAAACAAACACCTTGTTAGTGTTTGGAGATGCATATGTAGAAGCTTGTGTGACACTCAAGTGAATATTCGATATACAATTAATGTTGTAATAATTACATATATTTATTTTAATTATTGTACCTATTTATAGTATCATTTTACCTATTTATAGTATCTGATGATGCTTTATATTTTGGAGCTAAATTAGAATGCGTGTCACAGTTAAGATTTATATTATCCGTAAGATTTAGTTAGTGTTAATACATATTTAACTAATATATTCAAATTCATGTCTTTCAATCAATATTGGGTACTTGGGACCATTACATATTTAATTACTTTTTATATACACCATCAAACTAGTTTTGTAAGAAAATAGAAATTGAAAGAATATTTTGCTATAAATTTTTTTCTAAATCCGACGTGGCAAATGGTAACTTTCAGGTTTGTCCAAACGCCTCAACTTACGTGGGTCAGTTACTAGGATGCTACTGTGATCGACTAACCGCTTGCCCTGCCTCTATCTATATTCATCATCATCATCATCGATTAAATTGTAGTAAAAGAAAAACATTCAGATAATAAAACAAAAACGGGATATGTTAGAAAACTTAAAACCCTAATCCATTCGTTTCCTACCAAAATCATAAATTATCATTTTGCTTTTTGTGAAATTGATTTCTACTTGGTCAGTGAAGTGTTTCTGTTCGTTAATTTGGCGCTGTTTCTGATCACAGGGGATTGCGAATTTGACTTTAGCAGGTTAGTCTTCTTGCTTAATGTTGTTGGTAATTTTTCTCTTGTTTTACTGTTTCAGTGATGGGTCCTATGATTTTTTTTAAGGTAGAAGTAAACTTGTGTGAATGTAAATTTTGGGGTGTAATGTATGCTTAATGTGGATGGAATGCGTTTGTCACATGCAAGGTTGGTGAAATTAGGCTTTGGGTATTTTAGTGCATGCAAATGTTATAAGCTATGGGCATGAATGAGTGGAAAGTGATGATGGTGCTGCAGGATTTAATAAGGTAAGGGCCTATGGGGTTTAGATGGTTGTGCTATCGAGTGTTTGGGGTTTTCATGAGTGAATTAGAGGGAATTAAGTGTAATATACCTTTTGAGTTCTTTATTGTTTAATTTTAATGTATCTGCTAATGGGAAAATGCAATCCATTTTTTTGGTTTATTTAATTTTTTCATTGTTAACCAATGTCTTGTTATCTCTTGTGGCAGTTTTAACCTTAGCACCTCTTGTTGTGAAAGTAGATTCAAATGTAAATGTTATCTTGACTGCTTGTCTCACTGTGTATGTGGGATGTTATCGTTCTGTCAAACCAACTCCACCTACTGTAAGTAGCGGTTTTTATCCACATTGTCTTCTCTGTGTTTCTCCTTTTAAGTCTCAAATCAAGTGTTGTCATGTTCTGACTTATCTGAATTGTGTCATATAATTATACAGGAGACAATGAACAATGAACATGCCATCTGATTCCTTTTTGTTCGGAGTGCAATGTTATTATCACTTTTCTTGCTCTTCAAATTTCTATCTAATGACTTAGTCAATGCTGTGCTGACAGGCTACTTTTTTTTACTTGGGATTGTAGCTCTATCGTATGTTATTTTCTTTGGGCAATTGGCCTCCTTTATGAAGTAAACAGTATACACACATGCATATTATATGTGTGTGTATTTAAATCATGTTTGCTTTTTATTACAGGTATATTTTTCCTCTTTGTACAGGGCAACATTGTTACCATCTATCAAACGTTTTTTGCTGAAGCATTGGAACGAGGACCTCATAGTCTGGCGTTTTCCCTACTTTCGTTGTAAGTTATTTGCTTGCCTTCTTTATTTCCCTGTACATTTGCTTTGAATAATTTATCTCTTAACTGTTGGTTCAGATGTTAAATATTTCTTCCCCTTTGTAAGATACTGACGTACTGCTAACCTGTTGCTGGTTGAATGGTCATGAGATATTGATATTTTCACCTCACAATTAGCTAATAGCCAATAATATTGATATTCTGAAATTTTAAATTTATTTTATTATGCCTCCTTCTTCATTGTATTTCTCTCTATATAGATCTTTTTCCCTCTCTTGTTCTTTGTTTTAAGACAATGTGTATAGTGATTTAAGTGAGTTTTTTTTATACCAGTTAATGTTTATCAATATCTTTTAGTGCATCAATATCGTTGCATTTGTGCTTCATAGACAAAAACTATGCTTTTACTTTTAATTGGTAAAATTTCCATGTTCTGGTACTCTCTTGTCATAGTATGTCTTTGGATTGAATTCTTGCCTTTGTGTTATTAATTGTGGAAATTAAATATTCTATGTCCATAAATGAATTTGAATCTGTTCTCTAAATGGGATAAGAAATCAGAGTGATGGTCTTGTTATTATAATTTAGTCCAAAATCATTTTCTGACTATTTTGATATTAGGCTAGTTGGTTATTTTCTATGTTTTCAATTCTTTAGGACTAGTATAATCAGATTGGAGTTGCATGAACTTTTCATTCTATTAAAGCATGCTATTCTTTGATTGGGAGGAGATAAATCTACAATGATGCCCCATATTGCCTAACTTCTATTTTAAAGATGCAGTTTTTACATTACTGTGATCATTGTCTCTTTTTCTTCCTTTCCTATCTAAATATGTGAAGTTTGATTAGCTACTTATTGGTTTCTTAATGAGTGTGTAACACGTGATACAATGATTGAATTGTGTCAAAGCATTAAGTTTTACTTTTAGTTGCTTTTATCCTGTTTGCACTTGATCTGGTTGACTTTTAGTTGCTTCTATCATGCAGAATGATATTTTTCCTACACCTTTCTTACATAGCTTTGGAGATTGAGTTTACAAAGTCCCATATTGTTGCTGCAATCCCTGGAACCTTTTTCTGTATACAGGTTTGGTTTTTAACTTTCTATCTGTGTATATTTGTTTGAATTCTAGGTTTTTTGGTAGTGACGCGGGGGTGCAGCAGGAAATTGACTCAGTTCAACATCTTGTTCTATAACTCAGTCCAACCTCAGGTTGCAATTATACCAGGCTGTTCTACATTGTTCCTATTCATTTAAGATAACCTGGTTTCAATAATTTACTCTTTTTGGATAAAAGTGCAGTGAGTTTGTTGACTTGCCTCTCTCCCTATCTCTCTGTGTTCCTGGTTTGTTTTGGTGGTTCAAGTATTAGTACTCTAAATTTGAAGGATATTTGGTTTACTACGAAAATATAGTTTGGTCTTTCACTGTCCACTTGGCTGATCATTGTCGTGCTTGCCTAGAAATGTTATCGTCTTCTCTTCCTGTATCTAACCTCACTTCCCTCATTCTACTACTCTAGACTGTGTCTAGTATTTTCCTTTGAAAAAGGAAGGGACGAGGTGCTTTCTTTCTTGTCATGACTTTCACATGTCATATTTTTGCTATTTATAGGATTTCTAAGGTTATAATTGAGAAAATAAATGGAAAAAATCATCTATTAATGGACTGGCTATGTGGAACTTCGGTTCTTAGGTCAAGGTTACCGTGATCATATGGAGAAGGAAGAAGTTGAAGGATCACCAAAGAGTTGACTTAAGAAGCTATGTGCCCTGCCATGGAAATCTATAGACCCCAACATCTTAGGAACCATTAGAACCTTTAAAACTTGTTCCTTTTGGAAGAAGGCTCAAGGCATTCATACTGTCTAGTGGGAAGACACAGGCATATGAACCTGTGTGTCCAATTTTTTTTACGATGATAAAAAGTGAAAATATAATTAAGAATTAATTATTATAATAATTATTAAAATGATTAAATAATTTAAATTTATATTGAAGTTAGAAAAAACGTGTGCATAAAATTAGTCATAAAAATAAATATTTTTTTATTAATTTTTATAACATTTTAATTACTCAATACACTACTAGAAAATGTTTGAATAGGAACTAATTTAGAAATCATAAAAAAATAGTTTCTATAGTAACTAATTTAGATACTATTTTATAAACTAAAAATTATTGGTTTTAAAATAATATCTATTATTAATAAAAATTATAATATAATTAGATACTATATTTTTGGTAACTAATAATAAAAATAAAAATGAAAGTTTTTTTAGAGACCATTTTTTTAAGTCTCTTGAGATGTAATTGAAAACCATTTTCTTAATCACTTCTAATCTATTTTAGAGACTAATTTTTGGTTTCTAAAAATAAAAATTAGAAACTAATAATCATCATATTATTAGATACTTAAATTTTTAGTCACTATTATTTAAATTTAGATATTAATTTTGGAGTAATTAATTTTTAATTCATAAAATATTTTAAATTAATATTTTAAATTTATTAATAGTATAATATTAAAATAATTAATATTAATTTAAAAATTATATTTAAAATAGTATTTTAATCTTTGTATTTTATTTAAACATAAAATTAAATTAATAATTCAAAATATTATTTAAATTAAAAAATGTATGAATTAATTTAAATAAATATTCATATTTATAAAAACTTATTTAATTTTTTAAATCTGAATATACTCTGGAGGTTTGAATTTCTAAGTATCTTAAACCTTTTATCTCTTTAACCTTTTCTATCTCTCATTCTCGGAGGCAAGACACTGCAAACGGAACGCACTCCGCCACGGCGCCACGACAACGCCGCGATGGCAATGCACTCCGCCATGGCTTCTTACTCCGCGACGGCTACTCACTCTGCGACGGCAACGCACTTCGTGACGGTAACACACTCTACGCGGCCAATGGCGCTTCTCTGATCCGAAGGAGACCAACCTCTTCAAGCTTATCATCGTAAGTTTCGATTCGTTCTCCATTCTCGTTCTTTGCCTTTAATTTTTGTGTTTGCTCATCAAAGCTCCGCACAACTTTACTCACGGTGTATCTTTCCCATCTTAAAACCGTTTTCATGTTGTATTCCTTATTTACAATCTATAGGAATCTACGAGACATACTTGCTTAGAAAATACTCTTGGTGGAGAGTTTCTGCCCCAAAAATTTGCACCTACAATTACCATGGTTCCACATATTACTCAACAAATAATTTTGCAATAAAAATGGACCAAATTAGAACCTGTTAATTTATTGTTTCTCAATAATACTTGAAGTTCAAGGAGTGATCCCATTGACGTAGGATTTTTTCCCGAAAATTTGTTCTGACTGATGTTTAAATAAACCATTGATTTGAAAGGTCTAATCAATGTAAGGAGGAAGAAAATGAAAGAAAGGTGGCCTGAAATGTAAACTAAAAATATGATAGTTCAATTTTGTCATGAAATCTTAAAATAATCTCCTTTTATACTAGTAGTTATTATATGGTCTTAGCTACTTTACTAATACAAGCTCAAGTTCACTAAACGGTGGCACTAATAATTGTAATGTGTAATCAGTTTTATTTCTAAATTTATTAATATTGGAAGCAGTAGTAGATAGATGATTATTATTGTCACTTTTGTGCAAAATCAGCATATATAATTGAATTTTATTCCAATCCTTTTCATGCATTAGTTATGAAAACATACCTGCACATGACAATTATAAGAATAGATAACATAAAGCCCATTATTTGCTCCCATAATTATTTTTTAGTTAGTTGTTTTGTTCTTAAAGGTGGATTGAATCAATTGAACCCGATAACATGGTGGAGGAAAATAGTTTACTAGTCCCAAAAATTGCTGTTGGAGTTTTTGGAACTGCATTAGCTGCTTCACTTGTTTGAGATGGGTGGAGTGTAAGTTATTAATATTTTACCTTTAATGCTGGTCCCATTTTCATTTGAATTACACAATTATACACCTTCTTACCATATACATCTATTTCCTAAAGTTGGCCAAAATGTATTCAAAATACCAAGAGGTGGTTGATGCATTGAGGCATGAAAAATTGGGAAGGAAGGAATCAGAGGTAGTACTCTAACGAGTATGATTGAAGTGGTGACTCTTTTAAGTAATGATACTTAAGTTTTTGGAAGACTGAGATGGTGTCAACTAACTATTATTTCTTTTGATGAATGTTTGAGATACCTAGAGTATAATTTTTTTCTCGGCATTTATCTGCTTTGAGGTGTATTTTGGTTAAGTTATGCTTCTAGATGCAATATGATTTGAATTGGAAAATTGATTTACTATAATTGATTTGAATTGGAAGACTGAGATGGTGTCAACTAACTATTATTTCTTTTGATGAATATTTGAGATACCATGAGTATAATTTTTTTCTCGGCATTTATCTGCTTTGAGGTGTATTTTGGTTAAGTTATGCTTCTAGATGCAATATGATTTGAATTGGAAAATTGATTTACTATAACTCTACTTTACAACACAACTATGTTCTTGTATGTCCAAGTTCAAAGGTTATGTTTTATAAATGATAAATTATATTCATTTTAATAAGAAGTTTTTTCAAGGCATTTGTTTATACTATTGCATATCACTAACTACAACATTTTCAATACTCATCCGTGTTTTCTGTGTCTATTATGTTAAATATGATGCAAAGCTATTTTATTAGCCTTTTCAGGTTCTATATGAGTTAGAGGAGAAAGCAAAAACAATTATAGATGAAAGAGAATGTTTTTCGGTTGGATTAAATGTGTAAAATCCCAATCCTACATTGCTCTCCTTGTTAATCCTCATTAATAGTAAAACTAGAAAACAGAAAAATGTAGACCTGCATCTCAATTTTACTGTATTCTTTCTCTGATTAGATGTCTAATATGAAATTATGAATGTACTAATAAAATTCAGTGGTTTCTAATTTTGTGCTTCCTCTTATTTACATTTTGACGGTGGTGGTGGTCTTGTTTGTTTCATAAAGATTTCATTGTACACTGCTTGGGAAAATACACAAGGATTTGATTATTCATTTTGAATTTTAGGGTTTAGTACACAAGGATTTGATTATTCATTTTAAGTTTTAACTGGCTGGTGAATTTTCATGTTTCATAATGGCTATTTAGCAGGAATCATTTGTGCCTGATTTCACTGTGGGTGAAGAGCTATGTATGCCAGCATGTCATTGTTTATATCTGTTTATCATTGATGCTGTAGTTTTTCACTGAAATGGATATAATGGTGTGATTGCATAGGAACATGAAAAGATGGTTGATGCATACTCCTTGATGAGCCAAAAGTTGCAAAACTCCCTGAATGAAAATTCCAACTACGAGAAAACCATTGAGGAACTTAAGGTATGAACTACAAGTATAAACTTAAGAGGCCTGAATAGTGTAGCAACAAAATAATATGTGAATTTATTGTTAGACAGATCAAGATACATTGAACCTCGTAAAAATGATGGAATATGACCTTGAAATTGATTTGATCTAAGATTAAGGTAATATAAATTATTATGTAGTGACAAATCTGGAATCATGCCTTGTAGATTGTTGTATGAAATATTGATATTGATCCAGTTTGGCAATTTAAAACCATTTTGGAACAATGTCTAATATTTCGTTATTTATATTTAGCCTAAAACCAAATGCATCATTGGAGATTACCCTTGAGTTAGTTTCTTGGAAGACTGTCAGATGTAACTTATGACAAGAAGGTCATTAAGAAGATCCCCAAGGAAGGGGAAGGGTATGAGCGTCCAAATGAGGGGGAAATTGTGAAATGTAAATGCTTGTAATTCTTAATGTAGATGATAACCTTGCCATTGTTTATGGATTTAAAACATGGTTCTGATGTTTCCTTCTTGTTTTTGCATTCTTATAGTGAAAGTAATTAGTAGGTTGCAAGATGGTACTTTGTTTTTTTGAAGAAGGGTCATGATGATGAAGGGGAGTTGTTTGAATTCAAAACTGATGAGGGTAACTTGAAAAATGTCTCAATGTTTCTCCCGATTCCCACTAAATTATTTGTTAAGCTAGCTAATATGAGTGTTTTATGGATTGAGCTGAACAAGTAATTGATGGGCTTGACAGAGTTGTTTTGACTATGAAGAAGGGTGAGGTGGCATTGTTAACTATTGTGCTTGAGTATGGTTTTTGCTCATCAGAGTCTCAACAGGAATTTGCTACAGTTCCTTCTAACTCCACTTTGTATTATGAGGTTGAGGTAGTATTGTTTGAGAAGGTAAGTTAATAATCAATCAATGATTTGCAATTTTGCATTCATCTTGTGTTTTAATTTTCATTCTTTCATTCCTTTATCCATTGTTATGTGTTTGTTTCTTACTGATTTGTAACAATCTTTCAGTTCTGGCTTCCACGACCGTCTTTGATTTGTTCCAGCTCACAAGCTTGTAGACAGTTTGATGGATAGAGAGGAATAGACTAAACTTTCTTGTACATATAACTCATGGATATTAACAGAAGTTGAAAGTAGATTTCAAACAACTACAACAATATAATAATTTCAACTTGAGTTTATGTGATTATCTTTTAGTTTCTACCACAATCTTAGTTCACATTCATAATTCATTAAAAAGTTTTTTTTTTGTAAAATTTGAAAAAAATGCTCACTTATAACTATATTTGGATTTTGAACATAATTGTTTTGAGTTGGCGAACTATATAAATTTATTTTAAAACTAGTGAACTTAAATTTACAAATAAATATAAAATATGAAAGAGTGAGTAGGTAAAAACAAATAAAAAAAAATGTAGATAAATAAAATAATATTTTATAATAAATTATATTATTTAGAGACCAATATAGTGACATTTTTTATATTTATATATTTGGTCACTAAATAAGTTTCTATATATTTTGATTACTAAATTGGTTTCAATGAAATTGGTCGTTAATTTGATTTTTAAATAATTGGTCACTAATTAGTTTTTATATATTTGGTCACTAAATTGGTTTTTATTTAATGGTAACTAAATTGGTTTCTAAATTGGAATCTAAATTGGTATCTAAAATTAGCGACCATGATTTTAGCTACTTAAGACTATTAGTTTCTAAATTAGTCTCTAATTAAGTTAGTGACTAATTTTATTATTTTAGAAACCAAAATTTGATGTTTAAAAGCATTTTTTCTTGTAGTGATAGGAGCACTTGTAATTATTGTTGGTAGTTTCTTACATATCATAGATTCAGTTGGAGATCCCATATTAATTAGAGATATGACCAAATTATAGTATGTAAGTGATGCAAATCTCACATCAACTAGGTAATGTCAAATTATAGTTGGTTTTCTGAAATTGAGCTAAGTTTAAATTGTACTTTCTTTTAAGATTCAACAAAGTTGGTTGTATTTATAAGGGGTAAAAACGGTAGAAAAATGTGTTCACAAAAAAGGAACCCACATTATTAATTGTTATAAATTATAATATTCAATGTTTGCATGACGAGTTATAAGTTAGCCTCTCAAATAAACTAATTGTGATATGATTTCTTCTATTTATGAAGCTCAAGATTTTAAGGATGTTTATGGTGTGGATTTTATGAAACTTGCACTAAGATTTTAATCATGTTAGTGACCAACTCTTAACTGGTTATCAACTTCCCCCACTAGGCAACTTGATTGCTAGACTTCTTCATGTTCTCTTAGAAGTAGGAATTGAATATTTAGTTGGGAAACATTGAAGCTTTTGGAATGGTGTCTATTAGAGGAAGAGGTGATTGTGGCGTCAGAAGAGGTAGAAACGGTTGTCCTCACTGTAGCTATTGGTAGTGCACAGATAGGGTTCTCACCACTAGCTCATTGTCATTGTCTACTGGAATGTACTTACAATTCTCTACTACCTCTATCATGTCAATATTACACAATTCAAAGAATGTGATTGATCATCCTCCGTTTCTAGTAGTTAAATTTTGCACATTTGAACAAAGGTGGTCCATTGATTGCTTGTCTCTTGTTTTTCATTGCAATGTTTGGATTTACTCTTGTTTTGCAAAGAACTAACCCCTTGAGGTCCAACTCTCATACCAATTGAAATAACAAGTTAGCTCTAGAGCTTATCAAACAATTTAGAAAACTTCTCATAATGAGCTACTAATTAGACAAGGGTTGTCTAATGGTTAATAGTGCTCAAATATTTGTGAGACATTTGTACATACAATCTAAAGTTGGTACACGAACTATAGACACGACATTGTAGCACTTTCAATTTTTATACTGGTTCACCTCAACCTAATCTACATCCAACTTTCTTTACAAAGTGTAAAGGATTCTACTAATTAAACTTGATTATAAGTATTGTATACTACCACTTTTAGCTCACACGAGTGTACAAAATCATCATTCTTTAACACTAAGCTACTTTTAGCTCTGATACCATATTAAGAAGTAGACTTTAAGCCTAACTTACCTTATAAAATTGCTCATAAGGTGAGGTTTGCACCCACTTATATACTATGAAATGTCCTTATCTCTAGTCGATGTGGGATCTCCAACACCCTCTCACGTTGAGACCTGCCAACTCGTACGTGAGACTATATATTATGAGTGGTCCGGTAGCAGTTGACTTGATAAGCCTAACAAACTCTCATTAGGATTGCTTCTAAATGGCTTTGACACCATATTAAAATAAAAGAAAAGAAAAATAGGATAAGTTCCTTGTGTGTATTGAACACATAGGGTTATGTTTATATAGAAAAAGAAACATAGAGAAAAATTGGGTTAAGTCCATTACATAGAAATATCTAACAATATCTATATAACATCTCATAATATCTAACATTCTTTAACACTAAGCCACTTTTGGCTTTCCTGAGGTCACAATGCCACTTTGACCTTATAGAAGAAGTTGTTTGAATATGATTACAAAGAAACTCTCACTAGAGGATAAAATCTATAAACACTCCTTGTATGAAAGAATAACTTCACATAATGTAGATTTTACAAATAAAGTTTACTCTTTAGTTGTCTAATAGACTATGTTATGATGTAGCACATAGAAGTTTTACGGAAATTGTTGTATGGACATGTAGAATAATTTATAATCCTTAGTCGTTTATGCGTGGGAAAAATTATCTTTATAGCTATCTTGAATACTACCTTTAGAGCTTGCGTGCTGATCTATATCCTTGTGTTAATGCCTTATTAGAGCATGATCATCTTTTGATTGACACTTTTTTTTGTAGCACTCAATATGCTATGCGCATGACAACTTTATGAGTTTGTATGCTCACTTTGATAATGTCAGTACTATAAAGAAATTTGTAGAAGATAAAGCTTTACAAACCATAAAGGATTCCATTAATCTAACATGATTACAAATATTGTACACTACTACGTCTGGCCCACGTGAGTGCATCAAGTCATTCCTAGCCATGCCTTTATTTCCTCCCAATATAAAAGCACAAATATTCTTTACAGTTAAGCCACTTTTAGCTTTTTCTTGAGTACACAATGCTAATCTTATTAAGTCATTCCTAACCATGCCTTTATTTCCTCCCAATATAAAAGCACAAATATTCTTTACAGTTAAGCCACTTTTAGCTTTTTCTTGAGTACACAATGCTAATCTTGGGCTTACAACAAAGGTTATTTGAATATGATTACATGGAACTCTCACTTGACATGAATAATCTATGAACAATCCTTGTATGAGAGAATAGCCTCACACAATGAAATTTTACAAGTAAAGTTCACTTGAATTCGATTGTTGGAGATTGCATCCCGATCTCTATCCTTGTTTTAGTGCTTCATCGTAATACAATTACCTTTTGGTTGACATCTTGATGTGATTCCACTAGCCATATAGAGAATGATTCTTGACATTCTTAGGAATCACCTTGAGCTGGACATTATAGAGGCACTTTTCTTAGAGTTGGATCATTGTTCTAAGACAAGAACTCACCAAAAACTAGTACCAAATCCCAAACTCATTTGGATGCTCCACATATTGTCAAATTGAATCAACAAAGATAGGTACAAATAAAGGAACCGAACAGAATTGAATTAAGCAAACATTTGCACCGAACAAAAGTGTAATTAAAAGACAAGAACAGAACATAGGTGCTGGAAAAAAAATAGAAAAGCCGAACCAAACAACTCAAGAACACAAGACAACAAGAACAATTGAAAGAGAAGGAAGGAAGGAGAAGAGAGTGCTCATGAAGATGGAAGGATGTTGGATGATCTCGCCACTAGAAGTGTGGAATGCTCCTAGATAAGAGTGATGCCGCCACTTGAGGACTCCATTGATCCATCAAGATAAGACTAGAGAAGAAGGCTCTAAAAGCTCTCCAAAGTTCACTCAAAATTTGAGTAGAGTTTTCTTAGATTAATTCCAATATGAATTGTACAAGCTAAACACCTTTATTTATAGCCTAGAGGTTCTGAAAAATAGGTGGGAAAATTCAAATAAACTCATTTGAAATTCCCACCAAAAACAAGTCACATGGGAGGTGTGACCTTTTTCTACTATGACACCTCCTAAAAACTACACATACACCACTCTCCTAAGTCACATGGACAATGTGACTTTATTTTACATTTTCACACTCCTTTATTTAATAACCACACCTCCTAAAACTATACAAGAGTATTTCAAAGCTTGGCCTTGCCCCTCATGGGATGGACTTGGGCTCTTTGGGCTTTGGCCTTCTTGGGCTTGGGCTTGGGCCTCATCTTTATTTTATGTCTTCTTTTAATTTTGAGAAGACTAGAAGGAAGAACTTCAAATGTGAGGGTGGATGTCCTCTTCCTCCATTAATAAAAGCCTCCTTTATTTGATTCTCGTCATACTCCTCGAGTTGGAGAGAATTCGTCCACGAATTCTGAATCCCTGCATATAACAAAGTCAGTTTATTCTTACAATTAAAAGTGGAAGAAAAAGGAAAACATGACTTAGCATTTGGAAACAATGGGATTTCAGAAAAGGAGGTTCTATAAAACGACCAAGTTGGAAATATTTGTTTAGGAATGATGATATCTTTTGGAAAATGTCCTCTTAAATGGTGACAACCATTAGGAGGTATGAAAAAATCATCCCTAACATTTTTAAACCAAGATGGTGGTGAAGTAAGAACCTTTGGTTTTCAAATCCTTTTGTGGTACACATTACCAAAGTGAGTATACAAACTCAAACTTGGTCTACCATGTTAAAATCATATTGGGAATGCATGAGTCAACATTAATAACAAGTAAATGATCAAACAATTCACAGTTGCGTCTTGTGATATTTATATGTACACTACACCTTCTTCTTATGTTGACTCTTCTAGACTTCGTCTTATCTATGTGTGGTGTCTAGTCTTAGTTATGGGTAGTCTTTGTTTAAGCTTGAAGAGCATGGTAGTCAGTTGTGCTCTTGAATAGACTATGTGTAGTGTCGTCCAAATTTTGTCTTGTTTAACATCGTATAGGTTTCGTGTAATATTCTATTTTTTCGTGCTTTTGTATATTGCTTTGATCTTTTATGTATGTCTTTTTCTGATACATATTAAGTAGCTATGATTAGATCAATCAAAAATTATTTTTGTTTGTTATCATCAAAACCATGAGTCGTGTTATCTTCCATGTTTAAGTATTAACCCCTTTTCCTTTTCCCTTTCTCTCTTTTCAGCCTGCTCTTTTATATATTGTACCTTCCGTATTTTGTTTTTTGGCTGCTCATTGCATATGCAATGATGATGTCAAGCAGGTTTGTTTCAATGTTAATCAATCCCTTTTCAATGCCTCTGATTTGAGTATACAATTTCTTTTACTAAAATATAGTATTTCATTTTCCAAATGTAACCATTTATGATTTATCATTGTTTAAACATATGCTACCCTATCTTTTCCCCATCATTAAACAAGTGTTACTTTATTGTAGCAAGGTTTACACTTGGAAATTAAAGGTTCTAACAATTTTCTAAAGAAGACGTACTAATTGTTTAAATCCCAGGCATAGTGTTCAAATCCCTTAAAACGAGTGTATCGTTAAATTGACCGTTTACACTATCAATACAAAAGAAAATGCCAATATTTTGTCACAAAGGTTTGTCATTTATATCAAAAGCTTATTAACTGTTTTTGAAATGCATGGCATTCATATTGTGTGTCAATTAAATCTACTATATATTTACTAAAAAGTGCTTGAGTGTTATTTTTACCTTAAGTTACTTAAATATACGAAGCAGATAATCTAATTTATAGATTATAATATTTTTATGAAACCATTTTTTATGACTGGCTGAAGGATTCCATATGCTTTTTCAATGATAGTACATGAGGAAATAAAAGATGTAGGTATGTTTGCTAATAAGTTCTTTGGTAACAATTAGTATGAAATGATTTGCAAGATAGTGGAGACGTGGTTGAGTCATTTACATGCCACGAATCGGTCAAAGATGTTACCTAGGTAATGTCTAATGATTCTTACTGTTTCAACTCAGTTATTGCAGTCTTCATGCCAAATCATCTCAAGAGGAAAGTGATGCCAATTTTAGCAAAAAGGTTGAATAAGTCGAAGCCAGTTCAATACCAATATTGAGTCATAGAAGAAACACTTGCTTTTCTAGGAACCCCATTACCTGAAATGCTAAGTTATTCATTCAGCTGCAACCTCTGTAAAGATTTTGATTAAGAAAACTAGCTACTCTTATTTTCAGTGTAGGATTTTGCGTTAACTTCTGGAGTTTGTTTTTGTAGCAAAACTATTCTTGTCATTTTAAAAAAATGTTTTCACTGCCGTAAAACTTGTTCTACCATATTGACTTTGGTTCATTTGAACGACTGCTGATGTCTCTGAAATCGGTCCTTCTGGAAGACTCCTGCCATTAAAAAAATTGTGAAAGTTAATTTGTTTGAAAATTATCAGTATATTTCAGTTAATTTTTTTCACTACAAAAAAACTTGTAAATTGTGGCGGTTTTAATATGGCGGTTATTAAAAACCGCCACAATTATCCACATAATACAACATTTTTAGAAACGTCACAATTCTCCGTAGAAATATTATCCCGCCTTTTTTCCCCTCCATACCATTACTTTTTTCCAAATTTCCCCCGTTAGAGACCTCACACTTTAACTCCTCAACCCTTATCCTCTCACTCTCCTTACTGCAAATCCCTTCACGATTCACATTGAGCATTCCTTCAAACTCTTTTCCGAGCCATCTCTTAGAACCCTAAGTCTTCTCTCTCCCTCTCATTACCCTAACCCTTCTCATTATCGTCCTTCGTCCTGTCCGCCATTGCCGTCGCCGCCAGAGGCTGAGGCAGTCGGTGAGAATGTCGATGTGGCTGACGATGTCGAGGATGTCGTATTGTGAAGGGAGGGTTCTGGCGGAATGTGCAAGGGTTGGTAAAATTGTTGTTGCAGTGGCGGCTAGGTCTTCTTGAATGAAGAAGGGTTGATTATGCCGGATTTGAAGATCGGAAAATGCTTCCAAATCATCAACGACCACTCCATGCCCGTCACCTCCGTCCACTACAACCGCGATGACACCCTCATCGACGATAAGGTCTCTGTTCTCTCCTTCGCCAAATTCCATGATATCATGTTCAACTTCTTGTTTCTCTCAAAATTATGAAATATTATAAATGACACAAGTTTGGAAGTCATAATAATTGCCACTGGCAACAATGTTCATGATTGATTTATGATAGGCTTGAACCGGATATGCTAGCATTTTCAGGTTGTTATTTTGGTGGGGGAGAAAAGGAGAAATGTGAGCTTGGTGAAATCATGTGTTATCCATCAATTTACACTCGAAAGGGTTTAGGTGTTTCATTTCCCATAATTGAAGATAAAACAACAACCGCATATTTGTTTTTTAAAATTTAAACAGAATCGGTTTGCAGCAGAACGAAGAATTTATCTTATTTTCCAATTAATTTGATTTAAGAAGTTGGTATCAATCTGAACTTTTTGGTAATCTTACAGGCAGAAGATGCGAGGTGAAGAGTTCAACAGTAGTTACATTCTTTAAAGGTAAAATCGGGATATGGGATTTTAAAGGTATTATACTTATGAATTAGTTATTCAATTAGACATTAAGCGAGTTTACATGTGCCTTATCAAATAAGATTTTTCCTGATTGAAATAGCGAATCAATACTTTTTACATGTGGCATAATAATTATTTTTATTCTTTATTGAAATATCAATCCATGGCAACCAATAAGTTTTTCTTGATTAATTGAAATAGTGATCCATGGCATAATAATCTATTGTCGTTGTGTTTATGCTTTGCCAATGGGATCTTCTGGTGAACATTGAAGTATCAACAATGATGGGAAGATGCTACGTGGCTTCTGTCGGGGCACTACACGGGATGGGAGAAGAAGGCCTCTGTGATGAAATATTGTGTGGATTGCGGAGGACTCTGATTTAGGCTTCTATTTCTAAAGTGAAGAAAATTTCGGTTGATGAAATGCTGAAGGCTCTACAGCGCACAACAACTGATAAGGTAAGAGAAAACTACTTGTCATATAGTTATTTGCTATGTAGTTTGTACAAGAAATTTCCTGTTTTTGAAGTAAGGTTTAATTATTATTGTTCACGAATATATACAATTTTAAAAACTTAAGCTCGGTTTGAAAGGTAATTTATTGGTAGTCGTTCCTTGATAAAATCAAGGTTGAAAATTTAGGCCCAGAGACAATGAACTGGTTATAAATGATCAGTCTCTCCAGTAGTCCTCTGCGTAGTTCATTTTTTATTTTATTTGTCAATTATGGTCATTGAAATGCAATGGCACAAAGAGCCCATTTCCTTTGTGCTTACCACCCAATTTCAGGTTAGGGTTTTAGGCAAGTGTCTTGCCTCTTTCTGTATCTATATATTTACATCAATAGGAAACTCGACAGTGCAAGAATATACATTGGTTTTCAATCCATATTATTTGTTCAAGTGTAATTGTGAAGCATTCTTTAATTATCATTTTCCTCAATAATTCAAGTTCATTTATAATGATTTCAGGAGAAGAGGCCGGAAGAAGAAGATGAAGCACTGATAAAATTAGTTGTCTTCCATGTAATATCCTGCAGATCTAGTTCTCATCCTTCTAATTACTTTTATTGTTAACCTTCATCTATTTTTTAATCTATATGTTTTTTTTGGCCTAATAAATTATCATAATCATTACACAGCTACTCACTTATGATCATTTTAAGTACACTCATTAGTCTTAACTAATGAACTTCAAGACCTAACCTTCGATTTCAAATTGCTCCTGAACTAAGATATCCCACATTTTCAGTAATCTCTAAATAGATTACATTTTAGAATTATCTTTGATAATTAAGAGAAATAAGCATTTATCCTTGAAGCTTGGATGAGAAATTAAAAATGGTGGAGAGTACTTGATGGTAACGTGACAAAGACAGAGGACTATATCTCAACAACCGAATCTTCCATGGACATTTTCATTCTGTTAAAGGATTGTTAATTAAGTAATTAAGAAAAGTTCAGTAAAGAATGATTGAATTAAGGGTTTTGGTGAGTGTGCAGTGTTAATGGGTCCACTTCATGGATCTTCTAATGCTTCATCTTTTGCTTTTCAATTATTATTATTTCTATTTTCACTCCCCAATGGGTTTTTTTGTCAAATAAAATTTAATTTTGCCTTGAAACATTATTAAACAAACAAACTAAATAAACTAACAAATTTTACAAGAAACACATGTTTTAATTTTTAATGAAAGGAATGGATGATTATAACTTTATAAATTATTTTATTTTATTATGAAAAAGTGGTAGTTAAATTTTATAATTGTGTAAAAAAGATTATAAAAAAGTGGTGGTTAAATTTTATTTATTCAGAATTAAAATTACGTCAGTTAAAAACGCCACTGCTTACGTATATTATGGCGCCAGAATCTTCTTCAATGAATGTAAATTGCGACAGTTATAACTAACACTACTTACGTATATTATGGTGCCAGAATCTTTTTCAATGAATGCAAATAGCGACAGTTATAACTGACACTACTTACATATAAAAACCGCCACTATTTACACTATGTTTAAAGTGGCGGGTGTTGCGGCAGGTAGCGTAAAACTGCCACATTAAACTTTGTGGCGGCCAGTTCTATGGCGGTTTGGGAAACCGCCACAAGTGTTGTGTCGGTTATAAACGCCAGTTTATACCAAAATAACCGCCACAATATACACTTTTTTTTGTAGTGTTTCCTGGTCTATGTAGTCAATTATTTCCATAAAGTATGATGACGGCGATAACTCCATGATGATGACATAATTAAAAAAATTATTAGAGTTATTAAAAAAATTTGAATTGCAAATAGAGACTGGGGTCTTTTTTGTTCAATGCAGCTACCTCTATTCTCTTCTCTTTTCTGTCAAAATTTGATGTGATGTTATTCCTTTTTCGGATTGTTGTTTCACTAGCCTCATGGCAAATAGCTTTATTACCTACCCCTAGCCAATTCTGAAGAGAAAAGCTAAAGCTATTTTGATGAAAGATGACCTTGCTTGGAAGATTTGAATAGGTATGAGTGATTGGAATGTAGAAGTAAAAGGAGATTGAAGGTGAAAGCTAGCTTCTAGGAGAAGTTTGGATGATCCTAAATTACAATGAAGGTTCTTTATGGAAGAGCATAAGAAGGAGAGTGGTCCTTAGGTGACTCTTGAAAAAGTGAGAAGAGCAATTTTGACATTAATTTTCTACTATATTCAAAGGGCCAACCCCTAGCATGGGTGCCACACATTTCTTGATTTCCATGTGTTGCATGATTTCCGCATTTAACTTGTGCAAAATGTGAAAAATGTTCCATGTGCTTCTAGATCTAACTCATTTAATGTGTTAAATGTGATTTTAGTATTTAGAGATAACTCTATGGAGACACATGCTAAAAGAGTCTCCTTATTATATATTAAAATTACATTTAGATTACATGTGAACATAGGTCCAACTTGTACATTGTTAGAGTTCGTCCCTACACAAGCACAAGGCCAAAGAAATAACTCATTTAAATGAAAGGTTTTATAATAGAATAGGTCCATGGAACAATTTTAGTGTCTTCAATAATTATGTTTTTATTTATAGTTTAAGATGTTTTTGTCTTTAAAAGTGAACATAGTTTAAGACCATCACTATGAAATGAAAGCATATAAGTTTTTGGTAACCCTAGTCTTAATATTAGCAATAGCAAAACCCTAACAAATTGGTGCTTTCATTGCTTTCCCACATCTCCCAAACCACCATCAAAAGACCTAGAAGAGGTCTTAAACAACATCCAGGAATGCCTCACAGTGATTCAAAGCCAAATAGAGGACAACACTAGTCGATAATCTACACTAAAGGCAAGGAATGATCACCTTCATTCTAATTTCACTTCCGTCCTTGATCAGGTAGAGTTCCTTTCTCATCCTGAGAAGAAGCTCCCACCCATCATGATGGTGTAGCCTTCATGACCGATTGGATTCCTTGGAATTTTGAGATGATTGGCAGAAGCTAAAGAATGAAGCGAACAAGGATGGCTCCAATGGAGCTATGATTTCCTTTAAGGTGCATGAGAGGTAGGGAGAGTGATTGGTTGGGCCATATCACTTGGAGAGGTGAAAAAGAAGATCAAGGTGTCTATCCTAGAGAGGTCTAGACAAGACAACAATTCACGCATATATCTGATCTTACCAAAATGAGAGCCAAGCACCTCTTTATATAGGGTAAATGTCTGACCATTCTTTACACAAAAATAGGTGGGAAATTCAAATGGCAAAGGTTTGAATATTGGCGCCTAAAATGAGCTCACAAGGTAAACATGACTAGGTGTGCTTCATGTGACTCATTTAGGTCTAAATGACCGACCTAAGTTAATTAGGAGTTTTCTAGAAACCCTAATTTAACCTAAGTTGGTTTTTAGATGCCTAATTTCAACCCTAATTCAAATTAAGAAAAAACACAAATGAAATTCTCATTTTATTTTTGACAAGAAAATAAATTCTACTATAAATATCTACACTAGGTTATGACATTTTTTAACATTTATAGGAGGGTGTCTCTGTCATCAGTAGCAGAGTCTCAGTCTTCTTGTATCTTTCTTGCCATGGACCTAGTGATTGAGCCTAAGCATGACCTTCTTCCATCATCCCCTCCCTCTTGAAGAGGATTTGTCCTCAAATCACATGCTTCTGCCTCTTCATCTTCACTACCTGCAAAAGGTGTTAGATCCATAACATTGAAGGTAGCATGTACTCCATTTTCCTCAAGCAGGTCAATTTGATATGCATTATTATTGATTTTCTTGAGGACTTGGAAATGACCATCTCCTCGGGGACTAAGCTTAGACTTTCTCTGATTAGAGAATCTATCTTTTCTAAGGTGAAGCCAAACCTAGTCTCCCTCTTCAAAAACTATCTCCCTCTTTTCCTTATTGCTATGTTTCATGTATTTCTATGTTTGTTTCTATATTTGGTTTTTAATCCTCTCATGCATTTTCTTAACAAATTCGGCTCTTGTTACTCATTCGTTATGCACAAAGTCTTGTGGATTAGGTCAAGGTAACAAATCCAAAGGAGTAAGAGGATTAAATCCATACACAACCTCAAATGGAGAAATATTAGTAGTTTTATGAACTACTCTATTATATGCAAACTCAATATGAGGAAGATACTCATCCCAAGATTTGTGGTTTCCCTTCATGATTGTCCTAAGCATAGTGGTAATAGACAACTTCAATTTGTCCATCCGTTTGAGGATGAAAAGAAGTTGAGAAATTCAACTTAGTTCCTAGTCTTTCCCAGATAGTTCTTAAAAAATAACCCACAAATTTAGGATCTCTATATGAAACTATGGTCTTAGGCAAACCAATTAGTCTTACCACTTCTCTAAAGAAGAGTTTAATGATGTTATTAGCACCATCCACTTTATGACAGGGTATAAAATGAGCCATCTTGCTACCACAAAGATAGAATCAAAACCTCTTTGTATCCTAGGAAGTCCTAATATGAAGTCCATGCTTATATCTTTCCAAGGAGCACTTGCAAAAGGTAAAGGAGTGTAGAGTCCATGAGGCATTGTCTTAGACTTAGCTTTTAAACATGAAATTCATTTATGACAATGTCTTTGAACATCTTTCCTCACGTATGGCCAAAAGAATTTTCCTTTTAAAAGCTCAAGAGTTTTATCAACTATAAAATGGCCCATGAGTCATCTTTCATGTGATTCTTTTACAAGGAGTTTTCTATGTGTTCCTTGAGGTATGAAAAGTTTTTCTTCTTTAAATAAGTACCCCTCAGAAAAATAAAAATCTCCTTGTGCTCTATGTTGGAACTTAACAAAAGTGGGTGCAAAATCTTGATATTCTTTATAAAGTTTAGGTATGTTTTCAAATCCAAGAATTTAGGCTCCAAGTTTAGAAAAAAATGGCATGTCTCCTTGATAGAGCATCTACCACAATATTTGTATTGCCCTTCTTGTATTTGATAACATATAGAAATTGCTCAAGAAATTCCATCCACTTTGCATGTTTTTTGTTCAACTTGTGTTGACCCTTCAAATATTTTAAAGACCCATGATCACTATTATGACAAATTCTTTTGAGACTAGATAATAGTGTTCCCAAGTCTACAAGGCCCTCACAAGTGCATAAAGCTCTTTGTCATAGGTAGGGCAGTTGAGGGTTGCAACATGAAGTTTTTACTAAAATATGCAATTGGGTGCCCACCTTGTAACAACCCAACACCTATTCCTACTCTCGATGCATCACACTCTAGCTTAAAAGTTTTTGAAAAGTTTGGTAAAGCTAGAATGGGAGCATTCGTGAGTTGAGCTTCCAACCTTTGAAAGGCTTGTTCATGCTTCTCCGTCCAACAAAATGGAGTGTCTTTCTTCACTAACTCATTGAGTGGTGAAGCTAGACTTGAGAAGTTAGGAACAAATCTCCTATAAAAACTTGCTAAACCAAGAAAACTCCTAACATCTCCTACATTTTGTGGTGTTGGCCACTCTTGGATGACTTTGGTTTTCTCGGGGTCAACATGTACCCCATTTTTGTTGACTATAAAACTTAGAAACACTACACTATCTACACAAAAAGTGCATTTATCTACATTAGCAAACAAATTATTTTTCCTAAGCAATAAAAGAATCTCTGTAAGGTGACTTACGTGGGACTCTAGGCTTTGACTATATACTAATATATCATCAAAATTAACTACTACATATTTACATATGCAATCCCTAAGGACATGATTCATAAGCCTCATGAAAGTGGTAGGTGCATTAGTGAGTCTAAAAGGCATCACTAACCACTCATATAGTCCAAATTTGGTCTTAAAAGCAGTTTTCCACTCATCACCTTCTTTGATTCTTATTTGGTGATATACACTTTTAAGATCAATCTTGGAAAATATAGTGAACCCATGCAATTCATCAAGCATATCATCAAGTCTAGGAATTGGATACCTATATTTGATGGTGATGTTATTTATGGCTCTACAATCACAACACATTTTTTCAACATTATTTTTTTCAAATTTTTCATCCATCCGAATGACCTTGTGGGAAAAACACTCTTCTCCCACGCCTTAGCATTGTCACTAAGGACTTTCTCTTGATTTTCTATTCTTTTTTTCTTTTTCTTATTTTCTCTTATTTTGTTTCATTTGTACTTGGCCTTTATTACTTGTGAGGGTGTTAAAGGATAAAGTACAAACCTTTTTTCCCTATGGGTAAAAGTAATCTCGTTCATAAGACCATCATGGGTACTTGTCAAATTGTCATGGTCTTCCCAATAAGATGTGGCAAGCTTCCATGGGTACTACATCACATAAAATTTCATCTTTATAATTCTCCACAGAAAGACTGACTTTTACCTGCTTATCTACAGTTAAATCCCCATCTTCATTTAGCCATTGAAGTTTGTAAGGTTTTGTGTGGGGCATAACTTGTAGATCAAGTTTTTCAACCATCATAGTGCTACAACAATTGCAACAAGATCCACTATCTACAATGAGAGAACAAGTGTTTTCTAAAACTTTACATCTTGTGTGAAAGATGTTCTCTCCTTGTGTTTCATGGTTCATACTAGGTTGATTGTTGAGGGTTCTTTAAATCATTAATAATTCCTCCTCACATGGATATGCCCCCACCCCCCCTCACTTTTCTCTTTTTCTTCTCCCCCACTAGACTCATCCCTCCCTCTTAAGACCATGGTTCTCTTATTTGGGCATTGGGATGCAATGTGACCTCTACCAAGGCACTTAAAACATTGTATGTCTCTACTGTAGGGTTGTGAGGTAGACATATCTTTTCCTAAACTTTTGGGAGTTTCTTTGGTTTTATCTTTTGAGATGTTATCCTCCATTTCCTTCTTATACTCTTTCTTGGGATAAGAGTTAGAGTAAGAACTCTCCTTGCGACTTGACCCTTTTCTTAAAATTTGTTGTTCAACTTTTATACAAAGGTGGATCAAGTAATTCAAGTCCATGTATGGCAAGAGTTCTTCTTTATCTCTTATCTCAAGATTGAGACCACTAAGAAACGTAGCTATGGTGGTGGTTTTTTCCTCCCTAATAGAGGATTTCATCATATAAAGCTCCATCTTTTTCCTATATTCTTCTACACTCATGTTCTTTTGTTGGAGTCTTTGGAGCTTGTCCATCAAGTCCCTATTGTAGTAAGAAGGAATATGGCGGCATCCCAAGGCTCCCCTAAGGTCATTCCAATATTCAATGGGAGGGTCCTTGTGGAGGCGCCTATCTCTCTCTAGGGTTGTCCACCAATACATAGCATTTTCTTGAAAGCTTAAAATGGCTAAGGGTACCTTCCTCTCCTCACTAACATGATGACAAACAAAAAGTTGTTCTACTTTCATTTCCCAATCTAGATAAGTTTGAACATTTTCCTTTCCATAAAAATGAGGTATGTCCACCCTAGTCTCTTTTTGGATTTCTCTTCTAGATGGAAGTTGATAATATTCATTAACTCTAAGGCTCTTCTCAGCATGTGAGTCACTCAACCTAGAACTAGATGCATGTGAAGATTTTTTTAATTTTCTTATGTATTAATCTTTTTCTCTTACAATTTTCAACTCTTCTTCCAATATTGCAAGATGAGCATCTCTTTCTTTCTTATCTTCCAAAATTTGAGCCTCATGTTGCAATTGTCTAAGTGATAGTGATTGAAAATTTATAGCCAATTGTTTCAAAAGAGATTTTGTGGATTTTCTATCACTTTCACTATGACTTGAAGAATGAGTAGACAAGTTTAGGAGTTATGTGATAAAAGTAATTTCCAAAAAGAAAGATAGGTGGAATGAAGTAGGTAATTTCCCAGGAAAGGGAGGTGGACCACTAGGATCTCTTAAGTACCAATCATTTCCTTGCCAAATACTATCCCACAACACTTTCACAAACCTTTCTCTAAGCAATTTACTTAGAGCATAATCAAAGATGAAAACAAAGTTTTATGCAAGAAACAATGTAAAACAATAAAAACAATTGAAAATTGCTATCTAGAAAATTTTTAAACTAGTCGAAACTCAATTTTAATCCACTAATTAATCAAAGTCTTGCAAATTACAACTCAGAGAAATACAAAGAAAATTAGATCAACAATTTTTATGCACAAAAAATTTAAAGACCTATTCTATGCACTCCTTCACTTGTAGCTCCTTTTGGTATTTGTGTATATTTTTTGTGTGAAATTGCTATTGTCCCTTGCTTTGCCTCTTTAGGATATTCAACCTTAGATATTCAGTTTTTACCTCTTTAGTAATGTAGCTTGCACCAAAAAATTTCAGCTCCATAACTCACTAAAGCACTTTAGGTCATTTCCACCGAGAGAGGTCAAACAAGTTTAAAGCAACAAAACTCAAATTTAAAAATAAGGACTACTGCAAATAGAGTTAGTAATTGACATGACTTGAAAAATTGGTCAAGAAATGGACAAGCAAAAAATTAAATCTCACAAGAAAAGGTAGCACACAAATTGAATCCTAGAGAATGACACTAGAATATATGAATAAAACCAAAATACCACTACAATTTTTTTGTGTGTAAATTTTGTTTTCAACTTTCCGAATTTGTGCTAGATAGATTACTTCAAATTTGAATTTTGAAATTTTTACCACAAAAACTTAAATGTTTAAACTCAATGTAGGTGCTGAAATTTCAGAAAAACAGTGTGCCAAATAATTGTTTCAAATTCATTGCCGATACAAATTTTCATTTTCCAGAGTTAGATTTTTTTTACACTCTTTCCATTTTTCATTTGTCATTTTCTTTCTATTTTGAATTTTGATGTACTTATTTTTTTTTTTACTTTTTATTAACACATAATTGTAATCAAATCCAGAATTTCAAAAATTTTCACAAGCTCAATTAATTGAAATAAATGTTTTTCACCGAGCACAGAAACTGTAAAACAGAGGAATCTTAAACTGGAATTAAAAACAAAATTGAAAACTTAAAAAACACAATGGAATTAAGTGAAAATTGAACTTGTATGAAACTAACAACATGTACGAACTCAAATTTGGAAAAATAAAGATGCACCAAAGCTCAAATTCATAATAGAAATTGTACTCAAATTAAATTAAACATCCAAAATCAACAATGAAAACTACTACATAGAATTGATGACAAATTGGATGAACATGACTTACACATTACTTGAATTGATTCAAAAATTAAAATGACTAAACCAAATTGAATTGCATCGATTGAAATGTCAATAAGACTCAAATAAAATAAAAAAATAGAACAACATACTCAATGGAATTCTAAAAAAAATTGAAAACTGAATGCTCAAGAACAATTTGAACAAAATGTACCGAACAAATTTTTTAAAACAACATTATAACATGAAATTAAAAATTAAAACAAGACAATTCAGAAACAAATGATGAACAACACGAAAATGAAGAAAAAAAAAATGAAGAGAAGACACTTATCCCTTGAAGAACCAAAGCTCAAGATACCAAATGATGGTGTAGCCTTCATGACCGATTGAACTCCTTGGAATTTTGAGATGCTTGGCGGAAGCTAATGGATGAAGCCGACAAGAATGGCTCCAATGGAGCTATGGTTTCCTTGAAGGTGCATGAGAGGTAGGGAGAGTGATTGGTTGGGTCATATCATTTGGAGAGGTGAAGAAGAAGATCAAGGTGTCTATCCTAGAGAGGTCTAGACAACGGAGTGAGAAAGCATGCAAACTTGGCAGCAATTCACTCTTATATTTGATCTTACCAAAATGAGAGTCAAGCACCTCTTTATATAAGGTAGAGGTCCGACCATTCTTTGCACAAAATAGGTGGGAAATTCAAATGGCAAAGGTTTGAATATTGACGCCTAAAATGAGCTCACAAGGTTGTAAGAATGTATGGCTTTAAACTAGAGGGGGGGGGGGGTGAATGGTTTAAAGAGAGTTTTCGCAAACTTTTAAGTCTAGAATGAAATTACTTTGAGAAATACTTGATTAAGAAATCAGTTTGCCAAAACACAAAGCAAATAAGCACAACACTAGAAAAACAATCGGTTGTTTATACCAGTTCACAAATACAAACTGAAATTAAAGAGTTTAAGGGATAGAGAGATTGAACACAAAGGTTTATACTGGTTCACTCTTAACCAAGAGCTACATCCAGTCTTCCCAGAAACCACTGGGGAATCCACTAAGCAATCAACCCTAGATTACTTACAACACCACCAAAGAAGTGACCTTGATCCCCTCAAGACACACACTTCCTTTGGCTCAGCACAACACCACTAAGAATGTTGATCTTGACAACCTCAAGAACACACAACACTTCTCAGCTATACACACAGAGTTTCTTGAAAGGTACAAAGGATTACACTTGTTACAAAAAAGATCTGAAATCAATATAAGATGAAAATCCTATATCACACTCTCTTTGATCCAAGCAATCTCAAAGCAATCTCTAACTCTTTCAAAAGCAAAATCAGTGAAAAACTCAAATATGTTTTTCTTTGATTAAAACTAAGTTGTTTGTTACAAAATCTAAACAAACTATTTATTGTATTCAAAGCTTGGTCAAAGCATTTAAAACTGGAGTGTATTCAATTATAAAATCATTTAATGCTCAGTCAAAGCACAAAACATTTTTCTGTTATGGTCCCAAAACAAACTATCGGTTGAATGCTCGAATCAATCGGTTGTTTTGGTTTGACAGCAAGTCAACCATTAAAAACAGTTTTCAACCTTTCTAAAAACACTTAAGTATAAAACAATCGGTTGTTTCGATAAAACAACAGGTTGTTTTTCACTTCGTTTGAAAAACACTTTTCATTTAAAAGGTTTGAGAATGCTTATGCTTTGGATTCAATCAAGAGTTGATTTACATATAAATTCTACCCCAGATCCTATCTAAAGACAGCTCGACAACATCAAGCACATCCAACCTTTCATCAACCTTCAAAGGGTTTGGATTCTTCAAAAGCTTGAACACACTTGATTCAACAATCTCTCCCTATATGATGAAGACAAATCCCTGGTTGCTTGTGATGGATTTGATTGAATCTGAAGCAGTTCCTGCAAGACAAAGTTTAAGCAAAGCACAATATCTCTAATATAGGGTTAGAGTAAAAACAACAGCAGTTCTAAAACCAGCAGAAATAAGGCTTACTTAAACATCCATAAACCACATAGAGTTTTGCAGAAATTAAAAGATAACGAAAGACAACACAGCATAAATCTCTCCCTATTTGTCTTCACAAATAGACAAAAAGAAGAGATGAAGAGATAATTGTTTTAGATCATACAAAAATTTAAAACAGAAACAATTAAACTGATACAAGACCAAAAACCATCGGTTGTCTCGTGAATTCAACTGGTTGTTTTTCCTTTAATTTTCCTTGCCATAATTGATGGCATTTCATGAAGTTCTTCTTGAATCAATGTAGAGTATGGGGCGGAAGCAATGAATGAGAGTGAGCAAGATCCTCCTAAGAGTGGTGTTGATCTTGTAGGTGCATGATAAGTGTGGGTATTGAGTGGTTCGGCCAGCTCAAGGGAAAAGATGAAGGAATTGAAGTTTAGAGCCTAGGATTCTAGGGAGAAGCAAAGTTGAGCACAAATTGGCAGCATAACTTTACTCACAATAAACTTGCAAAATACATGAGATAGCCTCCCTATTTATAGGCTATTTGGACGTAGAAGCTAAGCTAATGTGTAATGAAATGGAATCCAAATGAAATGCAAATCATAGGTCATGTGCCATGACCGGTCACACATGGAAAGCTTCTAGAAAGTTTCACTCAAAAATGCTTTCTACACTACTCTAATTACTAAGCACCCCTAATGGGCCTTTATGCAACAAAAGCCTTCTCTTCACCAACCGTAGCTTGGCCCATGTATATGTGAAGCTAGACGGTCTAGGACTCTTCATAGATGCTCCTTATGTAGCCGCTCCTCTTCATGGCCTAGACGCTCCTCATCATGGCTAGACGCTCCTTTTGTTAAGGCTAGACGCTCTCATCATGGCTAGACGGTCTTAGTCTTGGAAGCTTGGTTTTCATAGTGTGGTGAGCTTGGGCCCTCCTCCATCATCCCCTCCCTCTTGAAAAGGATTTGTCCTCAAATCCAAGGCTTTTGCTCGGGGGATGGTTGTGGCTGGATGGTGTCCATCATCTCCTCCTTCATGAGAAGATCTATCCTCAGATGTGCATTCTTGATCTCGGATAGCAGGCTCTTGCTTCGTCAAGGTGTATCCTCCCGGATCAAATGTCAATCTATGTGAATCCTGAAACAAAGCAAAGGAGTTAGGGTGAGCCGTTGGAAAACAGATAATTGTGTGAAGTTGCCATTCTTGTTTTTCTTTTGTGTTGGCCAACTTCTCACAATATCTCCCTTTTGAGGGTTGTAGGTGCCCTCTAATCCTCTTATATTTTCTAAAATTTTCAAAAGTAGTTACTTTTCCCTTAGGCATAAGCTTTTTAAGAAATGGTAACAACTTTAAAAAGGCAAGAGAACATTGGGCACATACAACTTTAAATGGAGAGATATAAGTAATCTTGTGGACTACTCCATTGTATGCATGCTTATAAGGGAAAGGATTCTTATCCCAAGAATTGTGAATGTCCCTCATGATTTCGTGAAGCATAGAAGGAAGAGCTATGTTTTCAAATTTTGGAGCTCTATCCATTAATTTTGAAAATAAATCATGGAGGCTTGTCACGTTTCTTAGGAAGAGTGTATCCACATCCATGAAGAAAGAATCAAGGCCTTTTGTTGTCCTAGGAAGCTCTAATATGAAATGTGTGTCTTCCCAAGTATCTTTTACAAAAGGTGAAGGAGTATAGAGTTCTTGAGACTTTGCTTTAGGTGTAGTTTGAAAACAAGAGTTGTACCTAAAGTAATGTCTTTGAACCTCTTTTCTCATGGGTGACAAAAGTTTTCCTCTTAAAAGCTCTAGAGTTTCATCAATTCTCATTTGCCCCATGAGTTCTCCTTCTTGTAGACTTTTTCTCTTATGTGCAAAGAGAGTCTCGTTGGTACAACCATTGTTTATGAAAATTTGTACATTTTGCAATGGTTGTCTCAATAAGACATGGCAAGTTGTTCTAGGCATTACTTCATACAAAAATTGGTAGGTGCTTATAGATAACTTGTCATTCTTTTGGGGATATCTTAACACATTGGAGAAATAGTCTTGATCTATGCAAGCTTCTTTTAAAGACTTTTCTTTTGTGCTTATGCTTGCAAGTGTTCCTTTACAATAGGAAAGGCTAGGTTGTTCAACAAGAAGCATGTTTGTAAAGGTAGTTTCATTGTGCTTGACTTGTTGAATGACCTTGTGGGAAGGAACACTATTCTCCCACGCCTTTTGTTTCCCAAAATTTTTCTCTTTTTCTATTTTTCTTCATCCCTTTTATGTTTCATTTGTATTTGGTCTTTTACCACTTGGGAATGTGGTAAAGGGCTAAGTACAAATCTTTTGTGCTTGTGGATGAAAGAAATCTCGTTAGTTAGACCATTATGCGAGGTTTTCTTATCAAATTGACATGGTCTACCTAATAAGATGTGGCAAGCTTCCATAGGTACTACATCACAAAACATTGTCTTTGTAGTTACCTATAGAAAACTCGATTTCCACTTGTTTGTCTACACGTAGTTCTCCATCCTCATTGATCCATTGTAAATTGTACGGTTTTGGATGAGGAACTACTTGTAGTTTTAATTTTTCAATCAATCTAGTGCTACAACAATTGCAGCATGACCCACCATCCACAATAAGAGAGCATATATTTTCTAAAATATTGCATCTAGTATGAAAAATGTTCTCTCGTTGTGTCTCGTTGGATGCACTAGGTTGATTGTGGAGGATTCTTTGAATCATCAATAAGTCCCCCTCCAAAGGATTTATCCTCTCTCCTTCCCCCTTTCCTTGTGTACTAGGTTCATCCTCACCACTTGTGTACTCATCTTTTCCCTTTAAAAACAAAACCCTTTGGTTTGGACATTGTGCTTGCACATGCCCTCTTCCAAAACATTTAAAACACTTGGTGTCCCTAGCACGGATGTATGGGGTGGAGGCATCTTTCACTAAGGGTTTGGTAGTTTCTTTGGATTCGTCTCTAGGTGTACTACCCTCCCTTTTAAAGTCTTTCTTGGGATAAGAGTTGGAGTAAGAACCCACCCTTAGACTTGAAGTTTTGCGCAAATTTTGTTGTTCAACTTTAATGCAAAGTTGAACCAAATCATTCAAGTCTTGGTAGGGTAATAGTTCTACTCTATCCCTTATCTCAAGGTTGAGCCCACTTAGAAACCTAGATATGGTGGTGGTTTCTTCCTCTCTAATGGAAGCTCTCATCATGTAGAGCTCCATTTTCTGCCTATACTCTTCCACACTTAAGTTTTTTTGTTGGAGTCTTTGGAGCTTGTCCATCAACTCCCTATGGTAGTACGAAGGTATGTGGCGACGTCTTAGGGCTCCCCTAAGGTCATTCCAATATTCTATGGAAGGCTCCCTATGAAGACGTCGGTCTCTCTCTAAAGAGGTCCACCAATACATGGCATTGCTTTGGAAACTAAGGGTTGCTAAGGGTACCTTCCTCTCTTCACTCACCCTATGGCAAGCAAAGAGTTGCTCTACTTTCATCTCCCAATCTAGGTAGGCCTCTACATCTTCCTTACCATAGAAATGGGGTAGGTCTACCCTTACTTCCTTTGGGCTCTCTTGCTCCCTTTGTCTAGTTCTTCTAGGGGGTGGTTGGTAATAGTCATTAATTCTAAGGCTTCCCTCCCCTAGAGTCTCATTACTTTTAGAATGGGATGCATGAGTTTTTTTTTTATTTTTGTGAGTTTTGTGATTTCTCTTCTTGAGCTTTAGCCAACTCATTGATTTTGTTCTCATTCTCCAATTGTCTAAAAGATATCAATTGTACCGCTTGGGATACTTCTTTTAAAAGAGTTTTCAAAGATTTTACTTCACTTTCTATAGACTTTGGAGAGTGAGAAGAAGAAGACATGGCTAAAACTTTGTGTATATAGGTGTTTTACTTTGAGAAAGTTTAGGAAAGTTAAAGAAGGTAGTTTTCCAGGTAAGGGAGGTGAGTCACAAAGGACTACTTAAGTACCAAGCCTTTTCCTTGCCAAAAACTATCCCCCAATATCTTCACACAAGACTTTCTCTTAGTGAAACACTTAGAACACAAATAAGTTGAGAAATAAATGCAAGAAAACAATGTAAGCTAACTATGCAACAAAGCTAGTCGGTTTAGCACAAAATTTAAACAAAATTAAACATGCAAAGCGCTTCTACTAAAGCAATAGAATAGCAAATTCAAACAAGTAACAATTACTAAACAAGAATGCTATACTATTCGGCCCTAGGTGAGGCTTCTTGGACACTTTGAGCCCTTGAAGACACACTCACCGTCTAAAACGTAATTAACAAGGTAATTAACAATAAACCAAGTTGCAAAGGAAATAAGAGAACTCCCTTTGTTGATCCTCTTTTGGTTAGTGCACTTCCTTGTTATCTTTGATTATTGATCTTCCAAGTGTTTGTAGTGTTTATTTCAAGAATGCTTGTTTCGGCTTTGGTCTTGTCTTCTCTTTAGAATGATGGTCTTTAATTCTCCAATTTCCAGCACCTAGCAAAGGGCTAAACCTTAACCAAATCAAGTTCCCATTCACACAAGCACCAAAGAAGAATAAATTCCAGCACCCAAATTAGAGGTCAAAGAACAAAAGAAAGAAACAAATTCAATTGAATAAAACAGTACCACCAAAAGGATTTAGATTATGACAACTAGATAGAGAGTCAAGTAATTAAAGCAAACAAATAAAGGTACTCAATTAAAGGTTGTCACACAAAAGAATTCCTAAAGAAAAACACTAGATTTGATGACCAAATAAAAAAAAACAGCACCACTGGAAAATGTTGTGGGCCAGAAACGTGTTTGTTCCCCGATTTATGCTGAGCTGTATTTTTAAAATTTGACTCTGAAATTTGATATGCAAGATATTCAGGATCTTATCTAAAATCTGGCTTTGGAATCACTCAAAACGCATGCACCATTTGTTTTTAATAAATTTTGCAATTTTGGTGTTCGGTTAGGCCAGCTGGAGCGCTTCAGATTTGCACTCTGATTTTAAAAGATTTATCATTTTTTTTCTGTTGCTTCTTTTGACCTAATTCTTTTTTTGTCCTTTCTATAACACTTTAAACTTGCATTTTCCAAAGAATCAAAATTTTCCTATGAGTGGAAATATTTTTCTGGGTTAAAACAGCCAAAACAGAGAAGGTGAAAATAGGGGAATCTGAAAACTGGAAACAAAAACAGCAAGATACCAAAGTTTAGACACAATGGAAATTTGTGAAATAGAATTGTGTAGGATCTAAACACAATATGAACTCAAACTAAAATTAAAAAGGCACCAAAAGAGCAAAGAACAGCAGATTCAAGCAATTAAAGAGACCCAAAATCAAGAAACAATCAAGCCAAATAAAAGGACTACTATGAATTGTTGACAATAAGGATGAACATGACTTGACAAAACATGTATAGATTCAGAAAATTAAAGACTCAAAGCATAATATGAACCAAATAATGAAAGCAATAAAGACTCAAAAGCCTAAAAGAAAATAGCAACTCAAAGGTGTATGGAATCCTATCACAAATTGCACAAGAAATTGTTCAAGATCAATTGAACAAGAGTGCTTCGGTTGGATCTTCCACAAAGCACACCAAGAACAAATTAAAATGTAAAAAACAGCAAGACAAGTATGGAAAGTAAATGACAATATGAAATAAAGAAGAACTAAAATTGAAAAGACAAGGAGCTACTCATCTTGAAGAACCTGGCTCTGATACCAAATGATGGCATTTCATGAAGTTCTTCTTGAATCAATGTAGAGTATGGGGCGGAAGCAATGAATGAGAGTGAGCAAGATCCTCCTAAGAGTGGTGTTGATCTTGTAGGTGCATGATAAGTGTGGGTATTGAGTGGTTCGGCCAGCTCAAGGGAAAAGATGAAGGAATTGAAGTTTAGAGCCTAGGATTCTAGGGAGAAGCAAAGTTGAGCACAAATTGGCAGCATAACTTTACTCACAATAAACTTGCAAAATACATGAGATAGCCTCCCTATTTATAGGCTATTTGGACGTAGAAGCTAAGCTAATGTGTAATGAAATGGAATCCAAATGAAATGCAAATCATAGGTCATGTGCCATGACCGGTCACACATGGAAAGCTTCTAGAAAGTTTCACTCAAAAATGCTTTCTACACTACTCTAATTACTAAGCACCCCTAATGGGCCTTTATGCAACAAAAGCCTTCTCTTCACCAACCGTAGCTTGGCCCATGTATATGTGAAGCTAGACGGTCTAGGACTCTTCATAGATGCTCCTTATGTAGCCGCTCCTCTTCATGGCCTAGACGCTCCTCATCATGGCTAGACGCTCCTTTTGTTGAGGCTAGACGCTCTCATCATGGCTAGACGGTCTTAGTCTTGGAAGCTTGGTTTTCATAGTGTGGTGAGCTTGGGCCCTCCTCCATCAATACTGGAGTTCAAAGATTTGATTCTGAACAGCTTCTATTTGTTCATCCAAGATCATGAACCGTGTATCCATGCTGTTGAACCTGTTACCTATATTCGGGAAGTTGCTTACACACAAATCATGAAGATTTCTTTGATTCTCGACAAATCCATCAAGCCTATTGACCATGTATCTTTCAAAAGAAGACATGGATGGCATTTCATCTCCTTGATTCCCTGCACTTGTTCCAACACCTTGATTGGTTTCAGGTTGCTCTTTATGATGAAAATCCATGTCAGCAGCTTGATCTTCTTCATCAAACTCAGCAACAACAGCACTTGAAAAGGCACCATAATCACCATCTTTCTCACCCATTTGCCACCTATTTTGGTAAATCCCATCTTGCTAAGAGAGCCATTGTTCATCTCTTGAGTTGACTTAACCAACTCAGATGTCTCATCTTCTAGATTCACTTCAAAATAAAGCAGAAATTTAGAGATCAAAACAGCATAGGGATAGTGATAATCAGTTAACCTCATGGCTTTTTGCATGTGCTCTTTGATGATGTGGATCCAATTGATTATGATCTTCTTCATGATGCAGTAAATGTACACAAGGTCTTCTTCTGTAAGAACAAAATGATTCCTCCCCCTTGGAGTAAGAATCCAAGTTACAATAAGAGCAAGCAATCTCTCATCTAGCTTTAAGCCTCCAACCGAACAAGTTCTCACTTGGGCATTTTGATTCTTCAAGCAACTCTTGTAGTATTGGACTTTGTTGAAATCCTCCACTACTCCAAAATTTCCCTTGTTGATTCTTAGGCCAGCATATTTCAGACCAGCAACAGCTGATGTGATTCCAATAGCAAAGAAGAGAATGATTCTTGACATTCTTAGGAATCAACTTGAGTTGGACAATAGTTAGGCACTTTCTCTTAGAATTGGATCAATGTTCTAAGTCAAGAACTCACCAAAACTAGCACCAAATCCAAACTCATATGGAAGTTCCAATTATAGTCAAATTGAACCGATTAAAATGAAAGAAGAAGCAATTGCACCGAATAGAATTAGCTAAAAACTGAAATGAACCGAACATAAAGGCTGGAAATGAATAAGAACAACAATGAACAACAAGGAAACATAGGAACCGAACCAAAACACCTAAGAATTGAAAACTGCCGAACAGAAATTCAACAACAACAAGCTAAACATGAACAATTGAAAGAGAATGAAGGAAGGAGAGGAGAAAGCTCATGAAGATGGATGTATGGTTGGATGATCACGCCACTAGAAGGATGGAGACTCCTAGATGAGTGTGCAAGCCGCCAGTTGAGGTAACCATGGAACCATCAAGATAAGACTAGTGAAGAAGGCACAAAGCTCTCCAATGCTCTCTCAAAAATTGAGTATAGTTTCTTTTCTCTAAATTCAAATCTGAATTGTACAAGCTAAGCACCTTTATTTATAGCCTAGAGGTGCTGAAAAATAGGTGGGAAAATTCAAATAAACTCATTTGAAATTCCCACCAAAAACAAGTCACATGGGAGGTGTGACCTTTTTCTACTATGACACCTCCTAAAAACTACACCTACACCACTCTCCTAAGTCACATGGACAATGCGACTTTATTTTACATTTTCACACTCCTTTATTTAATAACCACACCTCCTAAAACTATACAAGAGTATTTCAAAGCTTGGCCTTGCCCCTCATGGGATGGACTTGGGCTCTTTGGGCTTTGGCCTTCTTGGGCTTGGGCTTGGGCTTTGGGCTTGGGCCTCATCTTTATTTTATGTCTTCTTTTAATTTTGAGAAGACTAGAAGGAAGAACTTCAAATGTGAGGGTGGATGTCCTCTTCCTCCATTAAAAAAAGCCTCCTTTATTTGATTCTCATCATACTCCTCGAGTTGGAGAGAATTCGTCCACGAATTCTGAATCCCTGCATATAACAAAATCAATTTATTTTTACAATGACAAATGGACGATAAAGGCAAACATGACTTATCATTTGAAAACAAAGGGATTTCAGAAAAGGAGGTTCTATAAAGTGACCAAGTTGGAAAATGTTGTTTGGGAATGATAATATCTTTTGGAAAAAGACCTCTTAAATGGTGAAAACCATTAGGAGGTATGAAAAAATCATCCCTAACATTTTTTAACCAAGTTGGTGTTGAAATAGGAACCTTGGGTAATGAAAAAGATAAAGAAGAAGAAGACCTTGGAGGTTCCTTTTGAGGCATAACACGAGTCAACATGTTGGATTTAGTGGGCAAAGTGGTGTGACTCGGTTTAGTACTTACTTCTTTTTCTTTCTCATTTTCTCTTTTAGTTTTCATTTTTATTTGGTTCCCATGAACCTCTTTGGAAGAGAGGGGTTTTAAGATAACCTTGCGCCCTTGGAAGGAAAAAGACATTGTATTGGATAGGCCATCATGTAAAACATGTCGATCATATTGCCAAGGCCTTCCTAAAAGAAGATGAGTTGCTTCCATGGGCACAACATCACATAAAACTTCATCTTTATACTTGCCTATTGCAAAGTTAATGAGGACTTGTTTATTAACAATTATTTCTCCTACATCACTAAGCCATTAATTTGTAGGGCTTTGTATGAGAGATAGTAGGCAATCCAAGCTTATCTACTACTCTTGTACTAGCCACATTAATGCAACTTCCCCCATCCACTATCAAAGAGCAAATGTTGTTTTGAATAAGACATCTTGTATGAAAAATATTTTCCCTTTGACTTTCATCAAAAGGTTGTGAAACTTGTCCAAGAAGTCTTCTCACAACTAACAAATCCCCTTGAAGTGGACTCTCACTCTCATCGCCACTTGATGGCTTAGAAGGTGAAGAATGCCTAGGTGAATTGGAATCATGCTCACTAACTACAATGCCATCATGCATGTACATACTTCGTTTAGAAGGGCAATTAGCAGCTATGTGACCATAACCCATACATTTAAAGCATTTGGTATTTGATGTTTTAGTGGGTGACTTAGGCCTAGAAGTAGAAGGTTTAGAATCCCTTGGTTTGAAAGAAGAATCCTTGGAAGGAATTGTAGAAAAAGACTTTTTGTTTTTCCTAGAATTGTTGTAGTAACCATCATTGGGAGCATTTTTGAAAGAATTTTTCTTAGCAAGTTGGGCTTCCACCTTCATTGCAAGATGAACTAAAGAACCCAATGATGAATACTCTTGTAACTCAACAATATCTTGAATATCCTTCCTTAGACCACTCACAAACCTAGCAATCATAGCTTCCTCACTTTCTTCTAATTCAATTTTAAGCACAAGCGTTTCTAACTCTTTGTAATATTCATCCACATTTAGCGTGCCTTGTTGAAACCGTTGGAGTCTCAACATGAGGTCTTTCCTAAAATGTGGGGGCACAAACCTAGCGCGCATTTGATCCATTAAAGAGTTCCAAGAGTCCACGGGAGGACCCTTGTGATAGATAATGTCCTTTACAACACCATGCCACCATTTCATGGCATAATCACTAAACTCTAAGGTGGCTAGCTTAAGCTTATGCTCATCTTGGATCTCATGGATCTCAAATATTTTTTCACACTTAGCCTCCCAATCTAAATATACATTAGGATCACTAGAGCCATTAAAACAAGGAAGCTTGACCGAAGGTAGCCTAACCTTTGCATCTTGGTAGAAGCCATTGCCATAGTTGATGGAGGAGGGCCAAGCACATCTAGCCATGGGAGCCAAAACCCACACCATGAAGAGCGTCTAGACCAAGTAGAGCGTCTAGCTCCAAGGAATGAGCGTCTAGGCCGTGAAGAAGGGAAGCTACCTATGGAGCGTCTAGGTGTGGAACTAGACCGTCTAGGCCCCCTCACAAGATCAATGGCTAAGCATGTACAAGCACAAATAGATGAAGCCACGGATGGAAGGGAGAAAGCCTTGTATATGTTGCATCAAGGCCCAATAGGGGTACTTAGTAGATAGGGTAGTGTAGAAAGCACATTTGAATGAAACATTCTAGAACTTTGCTAGGTGTGACCGGTCATGGCACATGGCCTAGGCTTGCATTTCATTTGGTTTACATTTCATTATGTATTAGCTTAGGTTTTACGTCCCAAATAGCCTATAAATAGGGAGGCTCTCATGTATTTTGAAGTTTATTGTGAGTAAAGTTATGCTGCCCATTTGTGCTCAACTTTGCTTCTCCCTAGAATCCTAGGCTCTAAACTTCAATTCCTTCATCTTTTCCCTTGAGCTGGCCGAACCACTCAATACCCATAATTAACATGCACCTACAAGATCAACACCACTCTTAGGAGGATCTTGCTCACTCTCATTCATTGCTTCCGCCCATACTCTACATTGATTGAAGAAGAACTTCATGAAAATGCCATCATTTGGTATCATGAGCTTTGGTTCTTCAAGATGAGTAGCTCCTTGTCTTTTCAATTTTAGTTCTTCTTTATTTCATATTGTCATTTACTTTCCTTACTTGTCTTGCTGTTTTTTACATTTTAATTTGTTCTTGGTGTGCTTTGTGGAAGATCCAACCGAAGCACTCTTGTTCATTTGATCTTGAACAAGTTCTTGTGCAATTTGTGATAGGATTCCATACACCTTTGTGTTGCTATTTTCTTTTAGGCTTTTGAGTCTTTATTGCTTTCCTTATTTGGTTTATATTATGCTTTGAGTCTTTAATTTTCTGAATCTATACATGTTTTGTCAAGTCATGTTCATCCATATTGTCAACAATTCATAGTAGTCCTTTTATTTTGGCTTGATTGTTTCTTGATTTTGGGTCTCTTTATTTGCTTGAATCTGCTGTTCTTTGCTCCTTTGGTGCCTTTTAATTTTTAGTTTGAGTTCATATTGTGTTTAGATTCTACACAATTCTATTTCACAAATTTCCATTGTGTCTAAACTTTGGTATCTTGCTGTTTTTGTTTCCAGTTTTCAGATTCCCCTGTTTTCACCTTCTCTGTTTTGGCTGTTTTAACCCAGAAAAATATTTCCACTCATAGGAAAATTTTGATTCTCTGGAAAATGCAAGTTTAAAGTGTTATAGAAAGGACAAAAAAAGAATTAGGTCAAAAGAAGCAACAGAAACAAAATGATAAATCTTTTAAAATCAGAGTGCAAATCTGAAGCGCTCCAGCTGGCCTAACCGCACACCAAAATTGCAAAATTTATTAAAAACAAATGGTGCATGCGTTTTGAGTGATTCCAAAGCCAGATTTTAGATAAGATCCTGAATCTCTTGCATATCAAATTTCAGAGCCAAATTATAAAAATAAAGCTCAGCATAAATCGGGGAACAAACACGTTTTCTGGCCCACTACATTTTTCCAGTGGTGCTGTTTTTTTTATTTGGTCATCTAATCTAGTGCTTTTCTTTAGGAATTCTTTTGTGTGCCAACCTTTAATTGAGTACCTTTATTTGTTTGCTTTAATTACTTGACTCTCTTTCTAGTTGTCATAATCTAAATTCTTTTGGTGGTACTGTTTTATTCAATTAAATTTGTTTCTTGCTTTTGTTCTTTGACCTCTAATTTGGGTGCTGGAATTTAATTCTTCTTTGGTGCTTATGTGAATGGGAACTTGATTTGGTTAAGGTTTAGCCCTTTGCTAGGTGCTGGAAATTTGAGGATTAAAGGCCATCATTCTAAGGAGAAGACAAGGCCAAAGCCGAAACAAGCATTCTTGAGAAAACACTACAAACACTTGGAAGATCAACAAGCAAAGACAACAAGGAAGTGCACTAACCAAAAGAGGATCAACAAAGGGAGTTCTCTTATTTCCTTTGCAACTTGGTTTATTGTTAATTACCTTGTTAATTACGTTTAGACGGTGAGTGTGTCTTCAAGGGCTCAAAGTGTCCAAGAAGCCTCACCTAGGGCCGAATAGTATAGCATTCTTGATTAGTAATTGTTACTTGTTTGTAATTGCTTTTCTTTTGCTTTCATAGCTACGCTTTGCATGTTTAATTGTGTTTAATTTTTGTTGCTAAACCGACTAGCTTTGTTGCATAGTTAGCTTGCATTGTTTTCTTGCATTTATTTCTCAACTTAATTGTGTTCTAAGTGTTTCACTAAGAGAAAGTCTTGTGTGAAGATATTGGGGGATAGTTTTTGGCAAGGAAAAGGCTTGGTACTTAAGTAGTCCTTTGTGACTCACCTCCCTTACCTGGAAAACTACCTTCTCTAACTTTCCTAAACTTTCTCAAAGTAAAACACCTATATACACAAAGTTTTAGCCATGTCTTCTTCTTCTCACTCTCCAAAGTCTATAGAAAGTGAAGTAAAATCTTTGAAAACTCTTTTAAAAGAAGTATCCCAAGCGGTACAATTGATATCTTTTAGACAATTGGAGAATGAGAACAAAATCAATGAGTTGGCTAAAGCTCAAGAAGAGAAGTCACAAAAAACACAAAAATAAAAAAAAACGCTTACTCATGCATCTCAAAGTATTGAGTCTCTAGGGGAGGGAAGCCGTAGAATCAATGATTATTACCAACCACCCCCTAGAAGAACTAGGCAAAGGGAACAAGAGGTGCCAAAGGAAACTAGAGTAGACCTACCTCATTTTCATGGAAAGGAAAATGTAGAAATATATCTAGATTGGGAGATGAAGGTAGAACAACTTTTTGCTTGCCATAGGGTAAGTGAGGAGCGAAAGGTACGTACCCTTAGCCACCCTTAGTTTCCAAGGGAACGCCATGTATTGGTGGACCTCTCTCGAAAGAGATAGACGTCTTCATAGGGAACCTTCCATTACATATTGGAATGACCTTAGGGGAGCCCTAAGACGTCGACATATACCTTGCTACTACCATAGGGAGTTGATGGACAAGCTCCAAAGACTCCAACAAAAGAACATGAGTGTGGAAGAGTATAGGCAAAAAATGGAGCTCTACATGATGAGAGCATCCATTAGAGAAGAGGAGGAAACCACCATAGCTAGGTTCCTTAGTGGCCTATCACTTGAGATAAGAGATAGAGTAGAGCTCTTACCTTATCAAGACTTGAATGATTTGGTTCAACTTTGCATTAAAGTTGAGCAACAAAACTTGCGCAAAACATCAAGTCAAAAGGTGAGCCCATATTCTAGCTTTTATCCTAAGAAAGAGTTTAGAAGGGAGGGTAGTACATCCAAGGAAAAACCAAAAGAGCCTACCAAACCCTTCACCAAAGAAACCTCAACCCCACCCATCCGAGCTAGAGATGTAAAGTGTTTTAAGTGCTATGGTAGGGGGCATGTGCAAGCACAATGTCCAAACCAAAGGACTTTGTTTCTTAAAGGTGTAGATGAGTACACTAGTGGCGAGGATGAGCCTAGTGAGAGAGAGGAAGGGGGAGAGGATGAGAGGGTAGCTCCACTAGAGGGAGAATTGCTTATGATTAGGAGAACCCTCAACAATCACCCTAGCACATCCATTGAAACACAAAGGGAGAACATATTTCATACAAGATGCAATGTTTTAGAAAACATATGCTCTCTCATTGTGGATAGTGGTTCTAGTTGTAATTGTTGTAGTGCTAGGATGGTTGAAAAGCTTAAGCTACAAGTGGTTCCCCACCCAAAAGCTTACAAACTTCAATGGCTTAATGAAAATGGGGAACTACATGTAGACAAGCAAGTGGAAATCAAGTTTTCCATAGGGAACTATAAGGACAAAGTTTTATGTGATGTAGTGCCTATGGAAGCTTGTCATATTTTATTAGGGAGACCATGGCAATTTGATAAGAAAACCTTGCATGATGGTCTCACTAACGAAATTTCCTTCACCCATAAGTATAAAAAGTTTGTACTTAGTCCTTTACCACATTCTCAAGTGGTAAAAGACCAAATACAAATGAAGCAAAAGAGGGATGAGGAAAACAAAAAAAAAGAGCGCTAGAAAAAGAGAAAATCCTTAGGGATAGGAAGGCGTGGGAGAAGAGTGTTCCTTCCCACAAGGTTGGTCAACAAGAAAAGCCTCTTGAAAACGTTTTTGAAAACTTGCTTCTTGTTGAACAACCAAGCCTTATCTTGTGTAAAGGAGCACTTACATGCACTGCCACAAGTAGTGAACTTATGAATTTACCTCCTCAAATCGAAAATCTTTTGAGTGAATTTGAAGATCTATTCTCACGAGAAGGACCCATTGGGCTTTCTCCTCTAAGGGGAATAGAACATCAAATTGACTTTATCCCGGGGGCAAGCCTACCAAATAGGCCTGCTTATAGAACCAACCCCGAGGAAACTAAGGAGATAGAATCACAAGTTCGAGACTTGTTGGAGAAGGGTTGGGTTCAAAAGAGCTTAAGCCCTTGTGCTGTACCTGTCTTGTTGGTGCCAAAAAAAGATGGAAAATGGCGCATGTGTTGTGATTGTCGAGCAATCAACAACATCACCATCAAGTATAGGCATCCAATTCCAAGGCTTGATGATATGCTTGATGAATTGCATGGGTCAACTCTATTCTCCAAAATTGACCTTAAAAGTGGATATCACCAAATTCGAATCAAGGAGGGTGATGAGTGGAAAACCGCTTTGAAGACCAAATTTGGATTATACGAGTGGTTGGTGATGCCCTTTGGGCTTACTAATGCCCCAAGTACATTCATGAGGCTTATGAATCACACCTTGAGGGATTGTATAGGTAAATATGTAGTAGTTTACTTTGATGATATTTTAGTATATAGTAAAACCCTAGAAGACCATCTAAGTCACCTTAGGGAAGTTTTTCTAGTTCTTAGGAAAAATAGTCTTTTTGCAAATAGGGATAAGTGTACCTTTTGTGTAGATAGTGTAGTCTTCTTAGGCTTCATAGTAAACAATAAGGGGGTGCATGTAGATCCCGAGAAAATCAAAGCCATCCGAGAGTGGCCAACTCCACAAAATGTAAGTGATGTAAGAAGTTTTCATGGGTTAGCTAGCTTCTATAGAAGGTTTGTGCCTAATTTTTCTAGCCTAGCATCTCCTTTGAATGAACTTGTTAAAAAAGATGTTGCATTTTGTTGGAATGAAAAGCATGAGCAAGCCTTTCAAAGGCTAAAACCTCAACTCACCAATGCACCCATCCTATCTCTTCCAAATTTTTCCAAAACTTTTGAGATAGAGTGTGATGCATCGGGAGTAGGCATAGGTGCGGTTTTGTTGCAAGGTGGACACCCCATTGCTTAGTTTAGTGAAAAACTCCATGGTGCCACCCTCAACTACCCCACCTATGACAAAGAGCTCTATGCTCTTGTGCGAGCCCTAAAGACTTGGGAACACTACCTTGTGTCTAAAGAATTTGTCATCCATAGTGATCACGAGTCTTTAAAATATTTAAAGGGCCAACACAAGCTCAACAAGAGACATGCTAAATGGATGGAATTTCTTGAACAATTTCCTTATGTAATCAAATACAAGAAAGGGAGCACCAATATAGTGGCCGATGCTCTTTCAAGACGGCATACACTCCTTTCAAAATTGGGTGCCCAAATTCTTGGATTTGACCACATAAGAGAGCTTTACCAAGATGATCAAGAACTCTCATCCATCTATGCCCAATGTCTACATAAAGCGCAAGGAGGTTACTATGTGTCCGAGGGATATCTTTTTAAAGAGGGAAAACTTTGCATTCCCCAAGGAACACATAGGAAACTCCTTGTCAAAGAATCACATGAGGGGGGACTCATGGGCCACTTTGGAGTTGATAAAACTCTAGATCTTTTAAAAGCAAAATTTTGTTGGCCACACATGAGGAAAGATGTCCAACGACATTGTTCTAGATGCATCTCATGTTTAAAAGCAAAGTCTAGAACAATGTCGCATGGACTTTACACCCCTTTGCCGATTGCAAATGCTCCTTGGGAAGACATTAGCATGGATTTCATTTTAGGACTTCCTAGGACTGCAAGAGGCCATGACTCTATCTTTGTGGTAATGGACCGTTTTAGCAAAATGTCCCATTTTATTCCATGCCACAAAGTAGATGATGCTCAAAATATTTCTAAACTCTTCTTTAGAGAAGTGGTGAGACTCCATGGTCTCCCTAGAAGTATAGTGTCCGATAGAGATCCCAAGTTTATCAGCCACTTTTGGAAAACTCTTTGGGGTAAACTTGGAACAAGACTACAATTTTCAACTTCTTGTCATCCTCAAACGGATGGACAAACCGAAGTAGTCAATAGATCTCTTGGAACTATGCTTCGGGCTATCATGAAGGGCAGCCACAAATCTTGGGATGAGTACCTTCCCCATATTGAATTTGCTTACAATCGAGTAGTTCACAAGACTACTAATGCTTCTCCTTTTGAAGTAGTATATGGCTTTAATCCTCTCACACCCATGGATTTGATACCCCTTCCTAATCCACAAGATTTTGTGCATAAGGAAGGCGTAATCAAAGCTGATTTTATGAAGAAAATGCATGAGAAGATTAAACTCCAAATACAACAACAAAATGAGAAGTACACAAAATACAACAATAAAGGGAAGAGAGAGAGCAATAATTTTTGAGGAGGGAGACTTAGTTTGGCTTCACCTTCGCAAAGATAGATTTCCAACTCAAAGGAAGTCCAAACTAAGTCCCCGAGGAGATGGACCTTTCCAAGTTCTCAAGCGAGTCAACAACAATGCATATAAATTGGACCTACCTCTTGAATATGGAGTACATGACACTTTTAATGTAATTGATCTTTCTCCATTTGTAGGTACCAATGACGATGACGAGCTGGATTTGAGGACAAATCCTTTCCAAGGGGGAGGGGATGACGGAGGAGGGCCAAGCACATCTAGCCATGGGAGCCAAAACCCACACCATGAAGAGCGTCTAGACCAAGTAGAGCGTCTAGCTCCAAGGAATGAGCGTCTAGGCCGTGAAGAAGGGAAGTTACCTATGGAGCGTCTAGGTGTGGAACTAGACCGTCTAGGCCCCCTCACAAGATCAATGGCTAAGCATGTACAAGCACAAATAGATGAAGCCACGGATGGAAGGGAGAAAGCCTTGTATATGTTGCATCAAGGCCCAATAGGGGTACTTAGTAGATAGGGTAGTGTAGAAAGCACATTTGAATGAAACATTCTAGAACTTTGCTAGGTGTGACCGGTCATGGCACATGGCCTAGGCTTGCATTTCATTTGGTTTACATTTCATTGTGTATTAGCTTAGGTTTTACGTCCCAAATAGCCTATAAATAGGGAGGCTATCTCATGTATTTTGAAGTTTATTGTGAGTAAAGTTATGCTGTCCATTTGTGCTCAACTTTGCTTCTCCCTAGAATCCTAGGCTCTAAACTTCAATTCCTTCATCTTTTCCCTTGAGCTGGCCGAACCACTCAATACCCATAATTAACATGCACCTACAAGATCAACACCACTCTTAGGAGGATATTGCTCACTCTTATTCATTGCTTCCGCCCCATACTCTACATTGATTGAAGAAGAACTTCATGAAAATGCCATCATTAGTGATGTCTCTCCCCTTGGTTATGATGTCTATGTCCATGAAATTGTGGTAGAGTTCTCCTTCTCCTATGGTCTTCTTCACGGTCAAAATCATTTGAAGAAGCTCTTGTTGAAGGTCTATGTGAATGATGCCCATCATGGATAGAAGGAGATGGCCTAGCTTGTTGCACCTCCATCTTTTGCAATTTCTCTTCCAAACGCCTAATGGTTCGTTGTGCTTCAAGTAATTCACCAAGGATTGAAGCTTTGGAAGGAGAATGCTGCTTGTAGGATGCATCACTTGAAAATCCAGCCATTTGTAATTAAAAACAGCAAACACACAAAAACAGCAAACAAGTCAAGAAACAAAATTAGCAAAAACAGTGAGTTTGGCAATGCAATTGCCGAAGTGAATTTGGCCAGAAAATAGGTCACTCTCAAAGAAATAATGTCCTTGCACCAATCTGATCTTGAGGTCTTGGAATCCTCAAATGAAAGATGTCAAAGCAAGGCACACCAATCTCAAAGCCAACCACAACAAAACCAAAGAAGCAATAAAGACAAACAAGAAAAAGTATAAGCAATAAAAGGCTATAACAAAAGGAATACTAGGTGTAAGACAAACTCAAAGAATAATGAACAAAAGACAAGCAAGAAAATAAGGAACTCAATGAAAAAGTAGGCACACAAAAGAATACTTAAAGAAAAGCTCTAGACTAGATGAAGAAAAACAAAAAACAAGCTACTGGAAAAAAATATTTTCTTATGCAAACTGTGCTTGATGTTCACTGATTTAAATGCAACGATGTAGAGCGATCTGGATTATGAAAATTTAACCACAGAAACTTCAAGATCTTAGCTCAAAAATGGCACTGGAATTACTCAAAAACAGTAAGCCAATTAATTGAGATAAATTTTCAAAATCGCTGCCAGATTACCGTATTTTTTTCGGCAGAATTGTACACTTTTCGTATTTATTTATCATTTTTTTTGTATTTTGAATTTTTGAGTACTTCTTTTTTCTAATCTTTTCTAACACTTTGAAGATCACAAATCCAGAATTTCATAATTTTCAAGTGAGTAAATCAATTGAAATAAGGAAAAACAGTAAGCACGTTTTCAGAAAACAGAGGAATCCTAATAGGAATGAAAAACAGAATTATGAACTAGCAAAGACATAATGGAAAATGATGTATAGGAACTTGTATAGGTCTAGAATACAAGCATGAACTCAAACTAAAACAGAAAATGCACAAAGGATCAAGTATCAAACTCAGAAAATTATATGACACTAAAGCAAGAAACAACAAAATTAATAAAAGTACTACAAGAAGTGATGACAATTATGGAAAAACAAGACTAAGACAAAACTTGTATGGATTCAAAAAGGAAAATACTCAAACATATGATAGGAAAAAGAATTAAAACAGCAAGCAAACTCAAATAAGCCTAAAAACAGAACCGTAAATTGCAAGAAATTAAAAGAGCGGAAATAAAGTGCTACACAACTCAACAATTAAACAAGAACACACCTAAACTATTGATACCACATGATGTGATTCCAATAGCAAAGAAGAGAATGATTCTTGACATTCTTAGGAATCAACTTGAGTTGGACAATAGTTAGACACTTTCACTTAGAATTGGATCAATGTTCTAAGTCAAGAACTCACCAAAACTAGCACCAAATCCAAACTCATGGAAGTTCCAATTATAGTCAAATTGAACCGATTAAAATGAAAGAAGAAGCAATTGCACCGAATAGAATTAGCTAAAAACTGAAATGAACCGAACATAAAAGCTGGAAATGAATAAGAACAACAATGAACAGCAAGGAAACATAGGAACCGAACCAAAACACCTAAGAATTGAAAACTGCCGAACAGAAATTCAACAACAACAAGCTAAACATGAACAATTGAAAGAGAAGGAAGGAAGGAGAGGAGAAAGCTCATGAAGATGGATGTATGGTTGGATGATCACGCCACTAGAAGGATGGAGACTCCTAGATGAGTGCGCAAGCCGCCACTTGAGGTAACCATGGTGATGTGATTCCAATAGCCATATAGAGAATGATTCTTGACATTCTTAGGAATCACCTTGAGCTGGACATTATAGAGGCACTTTTCTTAGAGTTGGATCATTGTTCTAAGACAAGAACTCACCAAAAACTAGTTCCAAATCCCAAACTCATTTGGATGTTCCACATATTGTCAAATTGAACCAAAAGAGATGGATGAAAGGCAAAAACACTAATTAACAACACAAAACAGTAAGGAACCAAATCAAATTGCTGGAATTGAAGAAGAAAAGATGAAAAACAGCCAAGAACACAAATGAACCATAGCTACACAAAACAAGCTGAAATTGCCGAACCAAAACAACTAGGAAACAAGCTAAGACAAGGAAATTAACAAGATAAGAAAGGAAGGAGAAGAGAATGCTCATGAAGATGGAAGAATGGTTGGATGATCACGCCACTAGAAGTATGGATGATCCTAGATGAGTGTGCAAGCCGCCACTTGAGGAAACCATGATCCTTCAAGATAAGACTAGAGAAGAAGGCTTAAAAGCTCTCCAATGCTCACTCCAATTTTGAGTATAGTTTCTTTAGATAAATTCAAATCTGAAAAATACAAAGGGAGCACCTATATTTATAGTCCTAAGGTGCTGAAATGCAAGCTACACAATTTCAAAATTCCCCCCTAAATTCAAAAGCAAGTGGCGCCTAAACCAAGACATGAGGAAGGTGTGATCCCTTCTCTCACTTTGGCACCTCCTTATTTACTCCTATACCTATCTACTAACACACCCCCCCTAAGACTCCTAACTAAAGACTAAAAGATGCTTTAACAATAGAGGTTTCTAATGTTTCCCTCTAAGTACCTTTCTACACAATATTTATTTAATACTTGGCCTTGCCCTTCATGGGATGAACTTTTGGCTTTTGGGCTTTGGCCTTCTTGGACTTGGACTTGGGCTTTATCTTTTGCAAAGATTAACAAGAAAAACTTTAAATGTAAAGGCGAATGATCTTGTTCTTCATTATAAAAAGCCACCTTTAGTTGATTCTCATCACATGGAACCATCAAGATAAGACTAGTGAAGAAGGCACAAAGCTCTCCAATGCTCTCTCAAAAATTGAGTATAGTTTCTTTTCTCTAAATTCAAATCTGAATTGTACAAGCTAAGCACCTTTATTTATAGCCTAGAGGTGCTGAAAAATAGGTGGGAAAATTCAAATAAAAAGTCATTTGAAATTCCCACAAAAAACAAGTCACATGGGAGGTGTGACCTTTTTCTACTATGACACCTCCTAAAAACTACACCTACACCACTCTCCTAAGTCACATGGACAATGTGACTTTATTTTACATTTTCACACTCCTTTATTTAATAACCACACCTCCTAAAACTATACAAGAGTATTTCAAAGCTTGGCCTTGCCCCTCATGGGATGGACTTGGGCTCTTTGGGCTTTGGCCTTCTTGGGCTTGGGCTTGGGCCTCATCTTTATTTTATGTCTTCTTTTAATTTTGAGAAGACTAGAAGGAAGAACTTCAAATGTGAGGGTGGATGTCCTCTTCCTCCATTAATAAAAGCCTCCTTTATTTGATTCTCATCAACAACAGTCCACACATCATAAGTGATCTCCATGTCAAGTCCCTTCACATGAGAAACAAGGTTGTTTCCCTCAAACTTGAGGTTGGTGTAGAATACCCGAATCAAGTCAGGGTAAATGTTTCCCTTCATCTCCAAGAACCTTCTTAGAGATCGATCTTTGAGCAGCTTCCTCACATTATCTAGCTTTTGGCTTTTCAGCCAATCAAAGGAAACAACTTTGGGGTTGTTTATCACCTTTGTGCTAGTTTCAAACCTATAGCTTTCAATGAGCTCATTGTTTCTAGAAAATCAGCCCTCTAATCTTCCTCCAGACCTCACTGCTCTTGTTTTGACCCTCTTTGATGTAGGAGGAGTTGATTCCATGACAACAGAAAAAGGGGCAAAGAAGACTCACACAAGGAGAGCAAGAGTTGTTGCAAGAGATGGCTCAATTGGTTGTTCTTGTGAGAGAACAGCTGCAACAAAATTTAAAGAAGAAACAGAACCAAACTGCATTCAATGACGTGAGTGGGTTTCAGTTTTTTAGAGAGAAAGGACTTGACCAAGACCTGCACAAAAAACGTCAGAAAAAGCAGAAAATCACATGGTCATCACATGTGATCTTTGACTAGTCATAAAAGCTTTTAAATTTTCAAGATTTTAGAATTATGACAAGTTGTAACTTCTTTCAGAACGTGATCAACTTTCAACACTGCTTCATTGACCAATGATTCTTTCATAATTGTGATATGCAACAACCTAAAATAAAAAAGAAATCAAATTCATTCCTTCACAGTGCTGTCAGACACAAAACAATCGGTTGTTTCGAGGAAACAATCGGTTGTTTTTTTTGTAGCAGTAAAACAGATTTTAAATTTTTTATCATGAGCAGAAAGGATTCAAAGCAGATGTATTTGAACATTCTAAGAGAGATATTTAAGCATGAATATTAATTTAAAAAGGAATTAAAGATGGAGATAAGAAAGGTCTTATTCTTTTTTATGTTCCTTCAATGAGTCATGTGCCTTTTGTCAAGAAGCCTCTTTTGACTATTGAGAGCCTTGGACTGATACATAACATTGATTCAGCTTCAATGTTAGTCTTTTTCTTCCAAGAACCTGATCAAATGACTCAGTTCCACATATTCCTCTAGATTCCCTGCTTAAACATGAATTCAAGCAACAAGGTTTGGTCCCCTTACAAATTTGGGTCCATTTGGTTTACTGTTTTCATTTGAAACCTCACAACCTTTAGGAATTCATTTCATAAAGCCTCTGGGAACCGGAAATTTTCTTATTTTGCAGAATCTAACCGAATGGCCTTTCTTCATGCAATAAAAGCATGTAACAACCGATTGTTAGGTTGTTTTACTGGCTTTCTTAAAAAACTTTTTGAAAACTTATCTTGCTTGTTTTGTGGATTAAAACCTAATCCAACTCTTCCAAAAACACAGTTTTGAGATGCCAAGACATTCTCAAAGTTGGATTTTCCTTTGGAAAGCTTATCCACAGTACTTACAAGATAATGCACTTTCCTTTCAAGATTTTCACAATTTTCACAAATGAGAGTGTCACACTTGCAAGAAGAGTTTTTGCAATTTGTTTCAAGATTTTTAAAATCCCTTTTTGATTTTTCCAGCTCTTCTTCAAGTGCCTTAACTCTCTTTTCAAGCCAGCTGTTAAGATCTTTCAATCGGTTGTTTGAAAGAACCAATCGATTAGCTTCTTCATGTGTTTCTTGAAAAGTTTCAAGCAATTCACTATATTTTTCTTCATTTAAAGAAGCACATGAAGTTACTTCACTTAAGCTACAAGATTCATCATCTCCTTCAGCAATCAAACATATGTTTTCCCTTTCTTCTTCACTTGATGAGGAGACTTCATTCTCATCCCAAGCTATGTAGGCCCTTTTTGACTTTCCCTTCTTTTCTTTGTAGCTTGACTTCTTCTCCTTGCTTTCTTTGTTTGGGCAATCTGCCTTTATGTGCCCTTGCTCACCACAACCAAAACAGGTATAGTTATTGGAATTAAAATCATTAGATTTTTTGTTTCCATACCTTTCTTTGTTGGTGTCTTTGTTGCGGTTCCTTTTTAAGAATTTGCTAGACTTTCTGGATAGCAAACTAAGGTTCTCTTCATCACTATCATCACTGGATTCTTGCTTGATTTTATGCTTGACAGCTTTTAAGGCAATACTCCTTACATGCTTTTCTTCGCTTTCTAGAACATTGGGTCAATTCATTTCTAACTCATGTTCCCTAAGCTTTCCAAACAAAGAAGCCATACTCAATGATATTAGATCTTTAGATTCAAATATAGCAGTTACCTTAGGTTGCCAAGACCTATCAAGACACTTGAGGATCTTGATGTTTAGCTATTCTTTTTCAATGGTTTTCTCAAGGTTCATGAGGTGATTGATGATGTGCGTGAACCTTTTCTGAACTTCAGCAATTGTCTCACCCTTGAGCATTCTGAACATTTCATACTCTTGGATTAGAGTATGTTTCCTAGCTCTTTTAACCTCATTGGTACCTTCATGAGTTACCTCCAAGGTGTCCCACATTTCCTTTGCTGATTTGCATTGAGAGACCTTGAAAAAATCATCTGAATTCAAGGCAGAAGTTATTATGTTTTTAGCAATGCAATCAAATTTGACTTTCTTGCTATCAGAATCAGTCCATTGAGACCAAGGTTTTTCAATGGAAGATCCACCTTTTACAAATTTTGGAACAAAGGGGCCATTTTCAATTGCATTCCAAATTCCTTTGTCAAGTGATTCCACAAAGATTTTCATTCTAACTTTCCAAAATTGGTAGTTCAAACCACAAAACAGAGGTGGTCTGTTGATTGAAGCACCTTCCCCAAAAGGTAGTCTATTAGCCATTAAAAAACAGTTTTAGGATCACACTTGAATAAATTTCTAGAACCAAGCTCTTGATGCCAATTGTAAGAATGTATGGCTTTAAACTAGAGGGGGGGTGAATGGTTTAAAGAGGGTTTTCACAAAATTTTAAGTTTAGAATGAAATTACTTTTAGAAATACTTGATTAAGAAATCAGTTTGTCAAAACACAAAGCAAATAAGCACGGCACCAGAAAAACAATCGGTTGTTTCGCAGAAACAATCGGTTGTTTATACCAATTCACAAATACAAAATGAAATTAAAGAGTTTAAGGGATAGAGAGATTGAACACAAAGGTTTATACTGGTTCACTCTTAACCAAGAGCTACATCCAGTCTTCCCAGAAACCACTAGGGAATCCACTAAGCAATCAACCCTAGATTACTTACAACACCACCAAAGAAGTGACCTTGATCCCCTCAAGACACACACTTCCTTTGGCTCAGCACAACACCACTAAGAATGTTGATCTTGACAACCTCAAGAACACACAACACTTCTCAGCTATACACACAGAGTTTCTTCAAAGGTACAAAGGATTACACTTGTTACAAAAAAGATCTGAAATCAATACAAGATGATAAGCCTATATCACACTCTCTTTGATCCAAGCAATCTCAAAGCAATCTCTAACTCTTTTAAAAGCAAAATCAGTGAAAAACTCAAATCTATTTTTCTTTGATTAAAACTAAGTTGTTTGTTACAAAATCGGAACAAACTATTTATTGCATTCAAAGCTTGGTCAAAGCATTTAAAACTGGAGCGTATTCAGTTATAAAATCATTTAATGCTCAGTCAAAGCACAAAACAATTTTCTGTTATGGTCCCCAAAACAAACAATCGATTGAATACTCGAATCAATCGGTTGTTTTGGTTTGACAGCAAGTCAACCATCAAAAACAGTTTTCAACCTTTCTAAAAACACCTAAGTATAAAACAATCGGTTGTTTCGATAAAACAACAGGTTGTTTTTCACTTAGTTTGAAAAACACTTTTCATTTAAAAGGTTTGAGAATGCTTATGCTTTGGATTCAATCAAGAGTGGATTTACACATAAATTCTACCCCAGATCCTATCTAAAGACATCTCGACAACAACAAGCACATCCAGCCTTTCATCAACCTTCAAAGCGTTTGGATTCTTCAAAAGCTTGAACACACTTGATTCAACAAAGGTAAGCATGACTAGGTGTGTTTCATGTGACTCATTTAGGTTTAAATGACCGTCCTAGGTTAATTAGGAGTTTTCGAGAAACCCTAATTTAACCTAGATTGGTTTTAGATGCGTAAGTTCAACCCTAATTCATATTAAGAAAAATTACAAATGAAATTCCCATTTTACTTTTGACAAGAAAATAAATTATACTCTAAATATCTACAATAGGTTATGGCATTTTTGAACATGTATAAGAGGGTGTCTTTGCCATCAGTAGCAGAGTGTCAGTCTTCTTGTACCTTTCTTGCCATGGACCTAGTAATTGGAAATGAGTTTGGCCTTCTTTCATCACCTCAACCACCAAACCAACCCTCATTCAAATCAATCTCATTCTCAGCATCAACACCATCCAACCTCTTTCCTAAGACTACCAACACTCAACCTACCCTTTGATGGCAACAATCCACTGGATTGGCTCTTTCAAGCAAACCAATATTTTTCTTTCTATCAAATACCGCTCAACCAGCGTCTACCGATGGTTGGATTTCATATGCAAGAAAGAAGCTCTTTCTTGGTTTAAATGGTTGCACAATAACAACCTACTCACTGATTGGCAATCATGCATAAGGGCTTTGAAGCTTAGTTTTGGCCCTTTAACATATATCAATCACTAAGTAGAGTTGTTCAAACTCTAGCAAACAACTTTAGTTACTGAGTATTGTGGGTCTCACTCTAGAGACTATACTTAATTGCTTCATTTTCGGTTTGCATATTGAAATACGCAGAGAGCTAACCATATTGAACTCATATTCTATAGCCTAAACCATAAGTCTAACTAAGCTAATTGAAGAAAAAATTAGGGATTCAAAATCGTTATCCCTTACATTACTACAACCATCCTGTCACTACCTCATCAATAGCAAACGCACCCAAACCCAATACATTTACCCCAACATCATATACGATACCCACCAAAAATTTATCCTCATCTCAAATGCAAGAAAGACGAGCCTTAGGTTTATGCTACAACTATGATGAAAAATTCTTTCTCGATCACAAATGCACTTCATCTCATTTTTTACTACTTTTGGATGACCCACATTCACTATTCCCTTTTACCTTGTCCCCATTGAAGGTGCAGATGTTGTTTTGGGCATTGGTTGGTTTACACACAACAACCACCAAATCATATTACAAACTCAGACTTCATCCTCCCCACCAGCTACTACTTATCACCAACTTATCACCAATTTTGTCAATACCTATCCAACAAATTTATTGCTTCCTTACACCTCTTATCTGTGGAACTCCAACCAAGGTCACCTACATCCATAGACATCGAAATCTATAACCCATCATCCTTGTTATACACTCTTCCCACACCCATCCAATCGCTTATCCAAGAATACCAAAGTATCTTCCAAAGACCTCGTCGATTACCTCCACAAAGACCCCATGACCACCATATCCCATTGTTACCTCATACCTCACCCATCAAAGTGAAACCTTACCGCTACCTGCATCATCACAAGGAAATTATTACTAAACTCATTACTGAGATGCTACAAGAGGGTATTATTAAACCCAGTACTAGCCCTTTTTCTTCACCAGTGTTATTAATAAAGAAAAAGATGGAACATGGTGCTTTTGTGTTGATTATAAAGTCCTTAATGCAACAACCATTCGCGATCACTTCCCCATTGCTACCATTGTTGAATTGCTAGAAAAGTTAGGATTTACAGCCCAACATTACAGGATCATATTATTCATTTAAAAACTATATTGTAAGCGCTACAAAATAAAAAAAATTCTTTGTTAAGCTTACCAAATGCAATTTTGCAACCGTGGAAGTGAGTTACCTTGGTCACATAATTTCTACTAAAGGAGTCAACCCAAACCTAGAGAAAATCAGTGCCATACACAATTGGACACTCTGTCATTTGGGTCATTTGCGACAGACTCACAAAGTATGTGCACTTCATAACACTTCCCACACATTTCATGGCCCAACAACTAGCCAAACGTTTTTCGGTTGAGCTATGTCACCTCCATGGACTACCGAGAACCATTGTATCGGACAAAGACCCTTTGTTTGTTAGTACTTTTTGGCAACAACTGTTCACAGCACAAGGAACCACATTAAAATTCATTTCATCATACCATGCACAAACGGAGGGCCAAACAGAGGTGCTTAACCGCGAATTAGGAGTTTACCTTAGATGTTTCGTGGGAACTCAACCTAACAAGTGGTATCAATATCTTCATTTGGCAGAACTGTGGTACAATACCACCCACCATTCAGCTATTGGAACCTCCCCATTCCATGTTGTGTACAGTCGACCGCCACCCACCATCATCAACATGTTGCACTCCCCACGCGCATGTGCAATCATTCCCAACATATTGTCACAATATAGCATCATCCTCCACGAGCTCAAGGAGAACTTACGACACACATGCCAGCGTATGTGTGACCAAGCAAATCGCCACTGCGCCGACCGTAGCTTCAACTTCGGCAAATGGGTGTAGGTATGCCTCCAATCCTACTGACAACACTCATTGGAGCGACGTTCAAACCAAAAGTTGGGCACGCGTTTTTCAAGCCCATACAAGGTCCTCTGCCGCGTTGGCACCATCGCATATGAGCTCCAACTACCAGAGTCAACTCGCATCCATCCCGTCTTTCATGTCTCGCTCCTTAGGCCATTCAAATGGTTACTCGAAAATTACCCACCTTATTCTACAATAACCACGAACTCCCTCTCTCCACCAACACACTCATCCCAAAACGTAAGTCATAACTCTTTGAACACACCGCAAAATGAAGCCAATGCCAGCGCCACGTGTCCCACTCACAATTTGCACACACTCCCAATGCCTCGAGCCCATCAAAAACACGTCCACCCAAAAGCCTTCTTACACGCCTCATAACTCTTTGAACACACTGTAGAATGGAGCCAATGCCAGTGTGCCACATGCCCCACTCACAGTCTGCGCACACTCCCAATGTCTCGAACCCAAACGAAAATGCATCCTAAAAGCCTCCATACACTCCTAACCCTAATGTGCATGTGGCACCCCTTTCTAATCCTAGCAACCCATCCATCCATGACCAACCCAAAATGCTTCCCACGGCCCAACCTGCGTCACTACAAAGACACCCCACCATACAACAATATAAATCCTCAATTGCTCCAACTCCAACCCAATTACTCTCTGAAGGCCCAATTGACCCTAAGTATCCACTTTGAGGACAAAGTGTCTTATGGGGCAGATAGTAATGTTAGAGTTCGCCCCTACACAAGCACAAAGCTAAAGAAACAACCCATTTGGATGAAAGATTTTATAATAAGATAGACCTGTGGAGCAATTTTAATGTATGTTATAGTTATGTTTTTATTTACAGTTTAAGATGTTTTTGTCTTTAAGAGTTTTAAGGTCGACGACCCTCTTATGACCTCTAAAAGGAACTATTAGTATGAAATGAAATTAGAGAAGTTTTTGGTAACCCTTTTTGGTAACCCTAGTCTTAGTATTAGCAGTAGCAAAAGCCGAACACACATCCTAGACTTTAAATTACTTGGTCCAAATACAAGTCTTAACATCTTAGATGATTTGACCTAATTACAAGTCTAATTATTCCTAGGCATGTTCTTCCTATACCATATCAATTTCAACTTGCACCCTTTCATCTTTCAAAATTTTCAAAATTACCCAATCTGAAATTCAAAAAATATAATTCAAAACTCAAAATCTCGTTCCAAAAAAGGAAATCTAAAATAAAAAAAAATACATTTTGAAAAAAAAAATCCAGAACACAAAATCTGAACATGTATTCCAGAAAAGAATTTTCAGAATTCAAAAATGTGTTTTGAAAATCCAAATCCGAAACAGCAAATCTGAAAAATACATTTCAGAAAAGAATTTTCAGAATTTTTATTAAAAAATGTGTTTCAGAAATTCAATCTAGAACACAAAATATGAAAATGCATTGCAGAAAAGAATTTATGGAATTCAAAAATATGTTCTAGAAATTTAATCCGAAAATGAATTTTTGAAATTAAAAAATGTATTCTAAAAATTCAAATCCAAAAATATATTCCAAAAGCAATTATCAACACCCTCATTTCATTTAAAGTATTTTCGTAATTTTTTAAGTACATTTTCATCATTTTAATAGATTCTAATAGTAGATTAGATGCACGTTAAAATTGTTAGAATTTGCCTTATTCTCATTCTATTTAAAGAAGGGGCTCAATGTTGTAGCCCACTAAGAGGTAATCCACGTTGCTATATTCAGTAGAGGTCTAACCTTCGTGATTTTTTTTGCCTCTAGCTCTTATAGTTGGTCCTTGTTCCATCATCTTGTTTCTTGCTCAATCAAGTTTATCAAATTTCATTTTGAACAGGTAGTATGATCATCATCGTGTAACTATTGAATGCTAGAGCTTACCCAAATTTGATAATGGTTGGGGTTAGGGAAAAACTAGGAACATGTTTGACTTTAGACTTGGCAACATTCTAATATCACTAATGTTATTGCACATTTTTCCTTTATTGAACTCAAATATACATGATCTCTGCCCTCGTCTTGAATAAATAGTTCCAACAATAATCTTATATTTAAGATTGATAAATACTTCCAACAATAATCTTATATTTAAGATTGATAAATAGTTCTAACAATAATCATTATACTGTGATGTTATACGAAGAATTTGCATGTTTTGTTTGCATGACCTCTTGAGGAGTTTTAATATAGATCTACTATAAATAATTTTTTTCGGTGGTTTCATAATTTTTACAGTCACACTCAATGGTACTTATTTTAAAATAACTACTTACTATATTATACAATTAGACTGTTAACTTCTTTTATATGATAAAATTATTATTACTATTATTACCATTTAAAATTATTGAAAAGTAATAAATAAACAAATTTTGCAATTATAAAAAATTTAATAAAATAATAGAAAATTTGTATTTACACCATTTTTGAAGGTTTCTCAAATATTAAATAAGTATAAAATGATGATAAAATATTAAATATTAACTACCAATTATTTAGTTTCTAAATTTGGTAGCAAAAACCTTAGTTGCTAATTAGATACCAATTTAGAAACTATTTAACAATAATATAAACTAATTTAGAAACCAATTTTTTTTTTTAGTTTCTAAAATGGTCTCTAATTTAGTTATTATTGCAACTAATTATTTTGGTCTCTAAAAATTGTTCTATTTCATGATTTTCTTGTAGTGTATTATCTTTTAAAACCTATGTAGCATAGACACTGACACGGATACTGATACGACACGGACACGGACACGAAGATACGTATAATATTTAAAATGTAGGACACGAGGACACAAATCTATATATTATATAATTATGAATTATATAAATTGACGAAAAGATTTACGTACACAAGTATGTTCCAAATTATTTTTTGGAGCAAAAAAATGTGTTTCATGACTGGTTCAAAAGGATTTGTTTCTTATTTTTATAATCATAATAAAAATTTATACAATAAGTTTGAGTTTTTAAAAAATTAATGTATTTTTCCTTTTTAAAATTGTGTTAAAACCATACTAGAATTGTCAGAAATTTAACAAATACTTTTTGAATTGGACACTTCACGGATACGTGTTCTACAAGTATCGGTATCCGATATAAGTATACGACACCGACACGTCATTTAAGAGAAGTGTCTTAACTTCATAGTTTAAAACATATTTGTCACAAACTACTTTTTACACGTAAATGTGACGGTTTATAATTGTTATAATTTGCAATTTTAATTATCACATATATCAAAATTTTTTTTTGCGGTAACAATAGATTCTGTTGCTAATTTTCTGTCTTTAAAAGTTCTTGTTCTTTCAAATATGGAAAAATTTCTAAGAAAAATCCAAAACAAGTATTTTTAGCATTTGTCTACCCGGATTAAGTAAGCAAATTTTTGATTTTTTTGGGATTTAGTTGGGTAAAGAAACTTAAACTTGTTGATGAGAAACCACTTAAGCTTCCAAAGTGTCAAGAAAAGTTCACTCCAAACTAAAGAAACTTCATATGCTGATTCTGTTCTGTAGTCACTGTCTGGTTAGTGGAGACCGTTTGATCCTTTTCGTTCAACTCATTACTCAAAAAATACTTCTATTAATAATATTCCACTCCTTTAACTCTATTAGTCTTATTAGGATTTAAACTCTTAGTTCTATCAACAACTAAATCCCTACACTTTATCTCTCATACCAATTTAACGTACAAACAAACTTTCAAAATAGTGGAGTTCAATAAACCCTACAAGACTATTTCATGGAAAAAATAATTTAATAAATTTAAATTGATTCACCCTTAACTTGTCTATTTTAAACTTTTTGACCGTTTAAAACAAATAAATTCTGACTACTTCTTAAATAAATTACATTTTAAAAACTATTTATTAAAATATATTTATTTTGAATGTAAACAAACTAACTCATTATCCTACTTTTTATTCATTTATTTTTCTTTTTTCTTCAAGCTTCTTTCATTTTACCTTCATTTTCTAAGCCAAATGAAGTGAATCTTCTACGTGGTTTATTTAACACTACTTCTTTTTCCCACTTCCACTTTACAATCTCTTTTAATAATAAAATACATATGATTTTTTTTATATTAGTTTTTTTACTTTACAATCTCTTTTAACAATAAAATATTATATTCTTTTATTAAAAAATAATATAAACAAAATTTTAAAATAAAATAATTTGATGGTCAAGTTAACATAAATATCACCTAAAAATTTCAAGATATCATTATTATTTTATAAGATGATATGAATGTATTAAGGAAAATAAGCACAAAAGGGTCAAAGAAGGTACTGATGTACAATAGATGTCATCACTGAAATTTTCTTTTATGACTTGATGTCCCTGATTGGTTGCTACATACCATTTTTGTCAGTGCCAGTAACATGTTATGTTTGCAGAGTGATTTTAAATTTGTTTTGAACTCTTTTTTTTCATGAATATTTTTAAAATTATAAAATATGATTTTATAAAATTATAGAGTAAACTTAATTTGTAGAAACTATTTTGTATATTAAATTTAAATTAAGAGCTCTCTTTCTTTCTTTCTCAAAGTGTTTATAGAGAAATATATTTACTCAGAATCATCAATCATTTACCCACTCTATTATTACTTATTATCATTATCAACTGTACCAGGTTGAACTTTCTTGTTTTTTTTTTTCCCACTTATTATCAGAAGTAGAGAACTCATTTTCAAGGAAGGTCTGGGCGATAGGTTCTTTCACGTGGAAGTAGGGTATTGGCCATGTGAGATGGATCTGAAGATGTTTGGAAATATCGTGGAAAACAAATCGCATGAATGAGTGTTCATACGACCACGGACCAATTTTTATGTTATTCTTGCATTAAATTATAATTTTTTAATTCTTCCTGTAAAGGTTTCTTCCTATATGACGTTTTCAAGGAAACATATATTTTTCAAATCCATTGTTAATTATTTTACAAAATAATGAAACATTAAATATTAAAAAAAATGTATTTAAATATACTAATAACTCTCTTTTAAATAAAAACAAATTATTTTAACTTTAAAATCAATAAATGTTATTATAAATATTTCAAAAATCATTAAATAAAAATTAATTTTTTTAAAAAATAATTAATTATTATATTGATTAAATTAAATATTATTTTAAAGATTAAAAAAATATTAGTATCTAAACTAGTTTTTATTATTAATAAATAATTTTTAAATTGATATGTGAATGTGATTAGTTATTAAGATTTTATTAAGATTTTAGTTACTTAATGAAAATTTTGATAATTAATTAAATATTAGTTTAAAAATTATTTATTAATAATAAAAACTACTTTTAGATATCAATAATTTGTTTACATCTTTAAAATAGTATCTAGTTTAGTTAATATAATAATTAATTATCTTTTATTTTTAAAATAATTTTGTTGTAATTTTTTTTATCCAAGTACACCAAGACAAATTATGTTTTTTTATATGAATTATTTGAAATAAATTACATCACTTTCTTATCGAATTTAAAAGTGAATAACATAAAAAGATAACATATTTTATAGGTCGGTTAATTATGTGATAGAAAATACAATATATCTCCCTTTAGTTATTTTTATATCGATTTACAAAGAATCCAACTTGAAAATGTATGCACGCAAAATATTAGTAAAACTAGACACGTCTCCCTACACACCATTCCTAAGCATTGAACTAAAAAGATTCACCTTCCATCTTCTCGTCTTTGGACACATAGCTCAAAATAATCAAATTCAATTAAAAACTATTTTCATATTCCTCTTTCTGCCAACATTTACATAACTAAATATCAAAGCTAACCAAGAGAACTCATCCACATCCCTCACAAAACTCATAATGCGAGCAACACCATCCAAATCACCACACTTCCCAATCAATGAGCTGCACAAGGCCCTGTCAAACTCCAACCGAAGACCACGAATATTGAGTAATTTAGAATGTCAATTTTAAGGAATTCCATGTGGAATTGCCTACCTTCATTAATGGAGGACTAGGATTGAAGTGTTCGTGCCCGACCAAGTAATTCCATACCATTGCCTTAACATGAGTTGAGGTTTTACACTTAAGCACAAGGTGACATCAATACAGTCAATTCCATACCATGAAATTGTCCTTTCTATTTGACTTGAATAACAAAAGTCAAGTCTTAGAAAAGTTGTTTTAGTTATGATGTTTGAAGAAGTTGATGTTGAAGATGTATTGTCGGTTATAACTTTCATTATTTGTTTGTGAGTCTTTAATTTACTTTTTAACACATTCAATCATACTTTAAAAAATGAAATTACAAACATCTAGAGAGATCCTTTTCATCTATTTTTATTTGTTTCAAGAGCACTTTCAAGATTTATCAATCTCTTAATTGTGTAAAAAAAATTGAAAAAATTACAAAAAGTTGCGTATTACTACTAAATCTCTATAGTGAATGTTTTTTATGTGTAACTAGTAACATTTTTTCATTTTTGAGTTGTTGGATTAATTCCAGTTTGTTTCCTTGAGTGTTCAAATTTTGAATTTTAGTTTCCTAATGGTTTCATCCAAGAGTTGGACATGCCCTCATTCATTGTATTCAAGAGTTGATTTGGTTTTGTTTCCTAACTTGTATATGTTTTCATGTGTTTAGTGCTTGTAAAAAACATAAAGATAAGACATTTTGATTGTTCTAAGGTTGATTAGCTAACATTGGACGAAGGATCTGTTGTGATCTGAACCAGTATAAATCTTGTGTAATCTTCCTCTATTTCTCTATCTCTTTTAATTGTTAGTGGTGTAGAAGTTTTCTCTGTGCAATATTTATCAATCTTGATTCAACAATTAATTGCATTAAGTATTCTAATAAGATTATTTTTCAAAAAAGTTTAAAAAAGGCTAAATATTTTCAAGACATTTTTAAAATTAATTTACTGTCACTTGGTCTATCTTAGCCTCACATTCTTTTCCAAACTCCTTTAATGTACAATAGTGTGACATGCTAGTGGTATTGTGTGTTGGGATGAGGCATTGAGTGGCGATTATGTTCATGATTGACTGCATAGAAGTATGGTTGTGTTAAACTCCCTCACGATGATGTTTTCTCCCTCAACAAATTGAAGCACGATGTGTGGGGGATTGTAACATGGAGGAGGAGGATGTGAGTGTTTGTTTGCATAGAGATAACATGTTGACATCAATTGTGAAATTACTAGCAACATTTTTTAGTGAGTTTAAGATGTGTTTTTTTTTACCTCAGTTGTATGTGAACCAACATAAAAGTGCACTTTTAATGTCAAGTGACATTATACGAACGTAAAAAGTTCTTTCTACATAGGTTTTCAAAACAACCAAAGTAAAAAAAGTTTATGTAAATTGTTGAACCAAGTGGTATTCAAGCTTTGAAGAATCCAAATCCTTTGAAGGATGTTGAAGCCTCTGCTGTGCTTGGTGTTGCTATGCTGGTTTAGCTTAGTTCTGGGGTAGTTTATATGTTGTAATCCACCCTTTGATTAAATCTAAAGCATTAGCATTCTCAATCTTTGTGAAAGTAAAATGTTTTCAAACTAAGTTAAAACAACCGATTGTTTTGTCGAAACAACCGATTGTTTGTACTTAGGTGTTTTGAGAAAAAGATTGAAAACTATTTTTAAAATGGTTGAACTGTTAAGTACCAAAACAACCGATTGATTCGAGGAAACAACCGATTGTTAGTTTTGGGACCATAACAAAAAAACTGTTTTCTGTTTGACTGAGCTTTAAATGTTTTAACTGCTTACGCTCCAGTCATTAAATGCTTTGACCAATCTTTAAATGCAATTTAAGAGTTTGTTAAGATTTGATAACAAACTACATCTTTGAATATATTCAGAAAAACAGATTTAACAATCAATCTTTGACAAGTTTTTGCTAAGAGTTTTTGAGTTTTTCAAAGAGCTGAGATTGCTAAGAGTTTGTGATTGATCAAAGTATATGGAATAGGATTCTGCTTGTATTGATTTCAGATTATCTTTTGTAACAAGTGTAATCCTTGTACTCTGTTGAACAAGTTTCATTTCTGTGTTTGCTGAGATTGGTTGTGTGTTCTTGAGGGGTTCAAGATCAGCAATCTTAGCGTTGGTGTGTTGGCCAAGGAGAGTGTGTTTCTTGAGGTGTTCAAGGTCATTCTCTTGGTTGTTGTGTAAGTGATCAAGGTGTGGTTGCTTAGTGGATTTCCTCAGGGTTTCTGAGAAGACTGGATGTAGCTCTGGGTTTGGAGTGAACCAGTATAAACAATTGTGTACAATCTCTCTATCTCTAACTCTTTAAATTCATTTTATTTGTTGTTTGTTGGTATAAACAATCGATTGTTTCTGCGAAACAACCGATTGTTTTTCTGGTACTGCAGCTTTTGCTTATTGTTTTGGCGAACTGAATTTCTGAATCAATTGTTTCCTGAGATAAATTCATTCTTGTTTTAAAATTTTACGAAAATCCTCTTTAAACAATTCACCTCCCCTCTAGTTTAAAGCCATCTATTCTAACAATTTCACTTTTTCACAATATGTTTGAAGTTAATTTTTTGCTAACCATTATAAAAGCTACAACATTAGTTGTGTTTTAACTTTAGTGATAGATAATAAGATGTTAGATAATTCAGTACCTGTTAGACGGTCTAACACCCATTTAACAATCTCGTGGTAAGAGAGTCTACGAGCTTTGATATTAACAAACATTATAAGATGTGTTAAGATTTCTAACAAAGTTCCTAAATGTGCAAAATTAGGCAAAAACATGTTAGATGGTCTATTAAGATTAATTCTGCTAGACGATCTAGCAGTTTTAAAACTTTTATATGGTCTTTTAGAGTTAAGCTCATTAGACAATTTCTGTGTTAAGAAAGAGATATTCAAAATATACATCATTGACCCATTAGAGAGTCCAAATGTACATAGACGTGTTATACAATCTCACGGTACAAGGAAATGTTAGACGATCTCATTAGATGATCTCTACGGATTTGACATGATATACTACTCCAAAGAATAAGACAAGTTAGATGAAATTGTGTTAATGAACACATGAGCAGTAAATGCATCTTTTACATGTGAGATGGTTACTTCGTCTTCTACACATTAGATAGTCTAACATATTAGGGAGTGTTTAGGCTTGATTTCTATGTTCGTAGAATACTTTCTAATATTGCTTGAACATTTTTTAATCTTACTTGACAATATTAGTTCATACAAATCAAAGTTTTCATTTAAAATAACTGATTAACTATTTTTGGAAAGTTTTCATATTTTTGAACGTAAAATAGAGCATCTCGAATACCTTAAATCTTGATTGTTTTAATGATGTTCGAATAAAATATACTTTTTATGATTATTACAAATTGTTTCGAGTATTGATATGCTTAAAGATTAAGATTAGGACAATATTAGAAAGTTTTCAAATTAACAGTGTTGAATTGAAAAGTTTTTGAAAAATATAGGTACATTCAATCACTATCTTAAAATATTTTTCCAAAATATATTGATGAAATAAACCTAGGTTAATGTTTGGTTGTTTTTCAACGTTTAAAACTTGCTAATACTTAGAAAGTATTTGAAAACATATTTAGAATATAAATTTTGAAATAGAATTTATTTTTCTTGCTTAAAATTAGAGTAGGAAATTTACTTGTAGTTTTTCTTTAAGTGAATTAGGGTTAAGGATATGCTTTTAAAACTTACATAGGGTATAATTAGGGCTTAATTGCAACCCATATTAACCCTAGGCCAGTCATTAGACCTAATTAGGTCACATGGTGCACATTTGATCATGCTTACCTTGTGACGTCATTTAGGCACATATTTTCAAGCTCTTTTGCATTTGAATTTCTCACCCTTTTTCCTTGTAATTGCGCGATCCTTAAACCTATAAATTGGAGTGCTTGGCTCATGCTTTATAAGATCAATTTTATGAGTGTTATGCTGCCAAATTGCTAGCCTAAACACTCCTTTGTCTAAACCTCTCTGGGATAGGCATCTTTATTATTCTTTTTCACCTTTCCAAGTGATATGGCCAAGCAAAACACTCTCCCTACTCGTCATGCAACTCCAAGGAATTCATAGCTCCAATAGAGCCATCCTTGACACATTTCCTTCACAAACCTTATGCAAACTCCATTCAATTTCAAGAAAATGTGCATATGGTTAGAAGGCACCTATCAGTCTATGTTTGTCGTAGAGCCATTTGCATATCAGTTAACTTTGTGTGTCTCATTGACTGTGCCTTGGTTTTAACATTGTGGATGATCAAAAGCTTCGTACTTAGTTATGCCGAGAACATTTAGGTTAATGCTTTCCTTTGACATCATGGTTAATGTAACGGTAAGTGCTTGCTTGTTCATGTTGAGAACATCTAGTTTGGTGTTGAGAACATCTAGGTTGATGCCAAGAACATCTAGGTTCATGTTTTGTTTTGACACAATGGTCTATGTAAAGCCGAATGAATTCTTGTTCATGTCGATACCATCTAGGATGATGCTGAGAAAATATAGGTTGATATCGAGAACATCTAGGTTGATGTTTTCATTTGACATTGTGGTCGATGTGAAGCCGAGTACATGATGGTTCATGTCGAGAATATCCAGGCTGATGCCGTGAACATCTAGGTTGATGTTTTTCTTTGACATCATGGTCAATGTAAAGTCGAGTGTATGCTGGTTCATGTTGAGATCATCCAAACTAATCCCGAAAAAATCTAGGTTGATGCCGAGAACATCTAGGTTGATGTTTTGATTTGACATCATGATCGATGTAAGGTTGATTGCATGATGGTTCATGTCGAAACATGCAAGTCGATGTCGAGAACATCTAGGTTGATGTTTTGCTTTGACATCATGGTCGATGTAAAGATAAGTGCGTGTTGGTTCATGCCAAGAACATCCAAGCCTATGTCGAACACATCTAGGTTGATACCGAGAACATCAAGGTTGATATTTTGCTTTAACATCATGGTCGATGTAAAGTCGGGTGCATGCTGGTTCATGTCAAGAACATCTAGGTCGATGCCCAGAACATCTAAGTTGATGTTTTTCTTTTACATCATAGACAATGTAAGGCCAAATGCATGTTTGTTCATGCCGAGAACATCCAAGATGATGCCGAGAAAATCTAGGTTGTTTCCAAAAACATCTGGGTTAATGTTTTGCTTTTACATCGTGGTCGATGTAAAACCAAGTACATATCTTAATTGATCAAGTGTTAGAGTGTGTTGGTTCATGCTAGCCGAGAGCATCTCGGTTGGTGCTTGGCCTTTGCATATTGGTGGATGTAAATCCTCAAGAATGTAGGTTGACGCTGGCCGAGAGCATATTGGCTGATGCTTGGTCCTTGCATTTTGGTTGATGCAACTCTTCAATGCAGGTTTACCCTGGTCGAGAGCATGTCGGTTGATGCTTGGCTAGAATATTTATACCTGACTCTAAGGTTTCTTAAAAAACAAATTTCATTGGGTGCCTTGTTAAAACTTTCTCTGCTAAAACCCTCATAGGAAAAAAAGGTCGAATGAGGAAAGAGAACATTGTGGTGCTTACATTACAAGTGAAATGACTTAACAAAAATAAAGTTTCAAGTGAGTATCATTCCAAGTTCTCAAGATTGTCTTGTCAGATAGATGTTCTAGCCTGTAAGCTCCATTCTTTGCTTCTTTCTGGATCCGGAAAGGTCCCTCCTAGTTGGCCGAGGGCTTCCCTTCATTTTTCCTTACATTGCCACACGATATCCCCTTGATGAAAGACTCCTGGCTTTACCTTTGAATTGTATTGATGGAGATCCATCAATAAAAAGCTAGTCAACAAAATTCAAGCTAAGAACAGAGACAAAAAAGAATACATTTTCTCTCTTAAGCTTTGTATAAATTTGTATATAGTAGACTAGAGAATTTCCTTATTGACCTGTATTTTGGGTCACAGGTAGAGTAGGAATATACCCTAAACCTATGAGACTAGAGGGCACTTAGAGAGCTTCTAGAAACCCTAACTTGCCTTGTAAGCTAGGGTTTAAGAAAGCTTGGGCAACAAGGCTCAAACCCTAACACTAACTTGCCATGCAGGCTAAGGTTTAGGTATCTTCATGAGCATGCTACTTACTCCCCTCCATGCTTATAAATAGATCTTCTCCCTCTTATAAATGCAGAATTATTTTGATTAATGAAACTCTGTTTAAATTCAGAATCATATACTCTCTTGTCTCAAGCTTTCCTTGCTAGTGTTCAAGCACACCTAAAATAGGGAATCTGTGAAGTAGAACTTCTACTTTCTCAAGTTTTTATGTGAAACTACTTGCATCAATATGTTACTTCCAGTTATTAATTTCAAATGCACTTCCCATTCCTCCATCCTCATTTTCATTCTATCATGAGCAAAGCCTACGGTCCAACTAAGTTCTAGCCTTTTCGTACCCTTTTTCACCGTTTAATTTTTGTGATTTGTGTTGTTCTTTGATGTTTGATGCCTTTTAATTCATTTTGATCGATTAAAATCAAGTTTCAAGAAAGTTAAACAGTTCATATGCATTAAAATTTCTTAAACCATCAAAAATAGTCACGGTTTAAGCTTTTCATGCATGCACTTAGTTGTTCTTCAATTTTTTTGAGTTTTCTTGCATTTTAAATCGGTGAAAGCTATTTATATTAGGTTCGTTTTCAGATTATAATATGACATAGTCGTGTGAAACATCATGTGATTCCAATTTTGTCATCAATTCATGTATTCCGCTTGAGTTTACAATATGTTTGATGAAATGTCACAATGAAATCGGCTAGGTGTTTGATAAAATGCTTAGGTGATTTTTTTTTGTATAAACTTTGGTGCATTTTTCTATTTGTGTGAACTACGTCTCTAACTTGTTTTAGTTCATAACATGTTTCATAATTCATCAATTCAAATCATGTCTTGAAAGTCTTGTTCAATCTTCATTGATCTCTATAGGTTTCCTTTCCTGAAATTGTGGTCTGCGAGTGCACTAGATTGGAAACTTTGTCTTGAACAATTTACGTTTTTTGTTGTCAAATTTTAAATCTAGATATTTCAATATTTTTAGAATATTGTGTTAAAAAGGCACAACGAAATTCAAAATAATAAAAAAATTATAAATTGTAAAAGTCATATGCTTAATGTGAAAATTTTGTGCGTAGTATGAACATTTTGCTTTTGGTAATTCATTTGTTGTAACTTTTTTCGTGCAAAATTTTGCCTCAAACTTGGAGTAATGATTCACTATTGTGTTGCAAACTTGTGGTAAAAATTTGGGACTCAAATTTGCCCTAGAACAATTTACACAAATTTTAGACAAATGCTTGACAGTGTTGTAACTAGTCCTAAACACTTGTGATCCTAGTTGCATCTTGGTTTAACTTCTCTTATTTATTTGGCACTGTTTCCTTGACCTTTTTGCCTCAACTTTTTTCCTCAATTCACAAATTGTGTTAACTAGTTGTGATTAAAATTGGTGTCTTAATTCAGTTTAATAATAATTTCTATAAAAAATTTGCTAGCCACTGTCACAATACTCTGGAATATATATTTTTTTTGGTTTTATTAATCTACTCTAAAACTTTTGGTAGGAACTCATTTTGTTGTGTTTGCTTAATTTTTGAGCCATTAATTATTGCTTGTCATATTTTTTATATTATTTGAGTTTGTCACTAATCATTCTATTTAAGTGAAACTTTCTAAGTTAGCTTTTCTTGTTTAATTTCTTAACCTCTTGGAAGTTGCATTAATGTGCATAGAGCTTGAAGGACACGAGTTCTACTTTGTGGTGCCTTGAGCTTGAAGTTGTTTGACCTCCTCCTTTGCAGGTTGTCTCTTTTCGTCCCTTAATTTTCTCTCTTGGTATCACTTTGATGCCGGCCTTACTTCTCGACCCCTTCCTTGTTCGAGACCATCTCAGAACGAGCATTATTTCTAAACTCACGCAACTCTTCCAGCTGCATGAATTTTGCAACACTCCTTTGTGTTGAACAAAGTGGTGTTCAAGCTTTGAAGAATCCAAACCCTTTGAAGGATGTTGAAGCCTTGGTTGTGCTTGCTGTTGCTGTGCTGGTTTAGTCTAGTTCTAGGGTAGTTTGAGTGTTGTAATCCACCCCATGATCGAATCTAAATCATAGGCATTCTCAATCTTTGTGAAAGTAAAATGTTTTCAAACTAAGTTAAAACAACTCATTGTTTTGTCGAAACAACCGATTGTTTATACTTGGATGTTTTAAGAAAAGGTTGAAAACTGTTTTTCAAATGGTTGAACTGTTAGAACCAAAACAACCGATTGATTCGAGGAAACAACCGATTGTTTGTTTTGGGACCATAACAGAAAAACTGTTTTATCTTTGACTGAGCTATAAATGATTTAACTGCTTACGCTCCAGTCATTAAATGCTTTTACCAATCTTTTAATGCAATTTAAGAGTTTGTTAAGATTTGATAACAAACTACATCTTTGAATATATTCAGAAAAACAGATTTGAGAATCAATCTTTTACAAGTTTTTTGCTAAGAGTTTTTAAGTTTTTCAAAGAGCTGAGATTCCTGAAAGTTTGTGATTGATCAAAGTTTATGGAATAGGATTCTGCTTGTATTGATTTCAGATTATCTTCTGTAACAAGTGTAATCCTTGTACTCTGTGAAACAAGTTTTCGTTTCTGTGTTTGCTGAGATTGGCTGTGTGTTCTTGAGGGGATCAAGATCAGCAATCTTAGTGTTGGTGTGTTGGCCAAGAAGAGTGTGTGTCTTGAGGTGTTCAAGGTCACTTTCTTGGTTGTGGTGTAAGTGATCAAGTTGTGATTGCTTAGTGGATTTCCTCAGGGTTTCTGAGAAGACTGGATGTAGCTCTGAATTTGGAGTGAACTAGTATAAACATTTGTGTGCATTCTCTCTATCCCTAACTCTTTAAATTCAGTTTTGATATTTGTTAACTGGTATAAACAACCGATTGTTTCGGTAAAACAACCGATTGTTTTTACTAGTGTTGTGCCTTTTGCTTTATGTTTTGAAAAACTGATTTCTTAATCAAGGTTTTCTCGAAGTAATTTCATTCAAGGTCGAAAAGTTTGCGAAAACTCTCTTTAAACAATTCACCCCCCCTCTAGTTTAAAGCCATATATTCTAACACTTTGTAGCTCGTCCAAGTGAGCAGATGCCTTCTTGCATAGGCTATTGGCTAAAATTCCCGACCTTAACATCGTTATCATGTGGTGCAAGGCCACATCGAAACTAAGGTTTTAGATATTTAAATTTATCTTCCCGAACCTTTCCATGAATGAGCGCAACGACTCTCTCTTCTCTTGATGAATATTTACAAGGACTATTGAGGTGAGGTGGTGAGGGCGACTTGTTGTGAATTGAGTCCCAAACTTGGCTATCAACGTCTCAAAGTAGTCAATTGACAAAAGAGGGGAGTTAGGTCAATTAATTGAGGGCTCCACCCTTTAGGAACGTTGGGAAGACTCGTCACATGATTGCGTCGTCCATAGTGTATAGGCTCATCTGCTTTGTGTAAACATTGATGTGCTCTTTGGGATCGGTTAATTCGTCGTATCTGTATATGCTTAATCCTTTCCAGCTTGTGAGCACCTGGGCTTCCATTATTTTGTCAATGAAGAGGTGTCGACAGACTTCTTCCACTGTCCCGGGAGTATGGGTTGAAGTGTTCGACCTGGATCAGCCTTCTGGCTACCAAATTTTAGTGGTTGGGTCATGACAGACAGGAACGTCACTAGGTTACATTTGGGGTATATCGTGGTCAAATTCGTATGTGACCCCTTTACCAATTACTTTCTCATCTCCTCATTCTCTTGCCGAAGAGCTCAAATTTCTTCTTCATTTCATTTTGGCCATCTCGCTTTGACGGGCCAAGATTAGAGCTACATGATCATTCTCAATTGTCGTTCTTTGTTCGCTAATGTTGTTTATCATAATTACCATAAAGTTCTCTCAATCCTTTTCGACTCCACAGTGAGCGCCAATTGTTCTTGTCAGGGCTGGGAAGGTCTCATCCCAACAGTGTGGATATCCCTAATGCATGTCACTTATGTGAATTCGGTCTTCGATCTCTCCCAAGTCTCGATCATCGGTCTCGTTCTTCAGTCTCTCCAAGGTCTCGATCTTCGGCCTCAGTTAAAGTGGGGGTACCTGCAAAAGATACTTCTATTAGAATTTTAGGCCTAAAACAAGAGGGGGGTGAATTGTTTTTAAACGTTTTTCGCAAACTTTGATGGTATGGTGAAAGCCAATGAAGAATCAAAGTCGAAGGAATGAAAATGCTCAAGTTACAAAACTACTTTATGTTTGATTCCTAAAGTAGATAATCCTCAGCAGCTTTGTGAGTTTCGACCCATTTCGTTGGTTGGATGTATGTACAAAATTATTTCGAAAGCACTATCTCTTCGACTGGAAAAGGTGATTAGTAAAGTAATATATATCAGGCAGTCTGCTTTTCTGGAGGGAAGGGGTTTGTTGGATAGTGTGTTAGTGGCCAATGAAATGTTGGATGAGGTGAAGAGAGAGAAGAAAAGGTGTGTCTTCTTTAAAGTGGATTATGAAAAGGCTTACGACTCTGTTAGGTGGGAGTTCATTTACTACATGTTGAAAGGATTGGCTTTTGTGGAAAATGGATTAAGTGGATTAAGGGTTGCTTAGAGTCTGCCTCCGTATCAGTCCTGGTGAATGGTAGTCCGACTAAAGAATTCATTCCTAAGAAGGGGCTTTGGCAGGGTGATTAGTTAGCTCCGTTTTTGTTCTTGTTAGTGGTTGAAGGCTTGGCGAGAGTCTCCAGGATGGCCGTTGAGAAGAATCTGATCGATAGTCTGGAGATCGGAAGGAATAAGGTGAAGGTAAATATGTTACAATATGCTGATGATACTTTATTCTTTAGTGAAGCTAATTGTAAAAGCATCTTCAACATAAAGGTAGATTTGAATTACTTTGAACTCTCTTCTGGGCTTAAGGTGAACTTTATGAAGAGTAGGCTTGGTGGCCTGGGGGTTGATCAATTAACAATCCAGCGATTTTTGGCCATCCTCAATTATGAAGTGACAGTGACTCCTTTCGTTTATTTGGGCATGACGGTAAGGGGGAGCCATGAAAGGCGTTATGGAGAGGAGTGGTTGATAGACTAAATAGTAGATTGGGTAGGTGGAAAGGTAGGTTCTTGTCAATGGTCGGGAGGATCTATTTGATTAAGTCGGTACTTTCCTTTATACCGTTGTTCTATCTGTCCTTATTCAAAATGTTGATTGCGGTGGCAAACGAGCTAGTAAGTATTCAAAGAAATTTCTTATGGGGGTGGAGGTTTGAAGGAAGAAAGGTCACCTGGGCTTCTTGGAAAAAGGTTTGTGAGCCACGTGAGGTCGGTGGTCTTGGTATCATTGATTTTAGGACCTTTAACTCGGCATTACTCGGTAAATGGATTTGGCGACCGGTGGTTTGTGGAAGGAGGTTCTTGTTTCTAAGTATGGGGGTTGGAGAAGTTTGCGAGAGGTTGGGAAGAATAGAAAGGATTCCCTTTGGTGGAAAGATTTGAAGGAGGTTTGGGGTTTGGAGGGTTGGGGCTAGAATTTTGAAGATGCTTTTAAGTAGAAGATAGGATCCAGGAAGGAATTCTCTTTTTGGGAGGATAATTGGGAGGGTTGTGGTGCTTTGAAGAATGTTTTCTCGAGGTTGTACTCCTTGAGTCTGTCAAAAGCTTCTAAGGTGGCAGATTTAGGGGTTTGGAATAACGGTGTATGGGTTTGGAATTTTTCCTGGAGAAGGAATCTATTCGAATGGGAAAAGCAATCGGTGTGTCAAATTTTCCAAGTAATCCAAGGGTTGAGTTTGGACTTGGATAAAGAGGATTTGGAAGGGAGGGGAGACGGTATCTTATACGGTTAATTCAACTTATATTCGTCTTAGGGGGAGTTGGGAAGGGGAGGATTCCACTGCATATAAGCAGTTTTGGAGGTGTAAAGCGCAACCTTCTGCACTCGTTACTGCTTGGAGGGTGCTAGAGAATAAGATAGTCACCAAGGTCAATTTGGAAGAGCGTGGGATCGTGTTAGATAGTCCTTTGTGTAGATTTGTTTGGCTAGTTTAGAGTCACTGCTTTGAATGGATTGGAGTGCAGTTTGTGTCTCACAATGTTCCTTTGCTGAATTTTGCCCAGTTCAGACTCAAAAATGCTTCAGGCGATGTATGGGGAGCGGTTTGGATTGCAGTGGTAAGCAAGTTGTGGAAACATAGGAACAATGTAATCTTTAATAGGGACGTGATGACGCTTCAGAAGTTTTTGCCTTGGTTCAATTAAAGGTTTGGTCGTGGGTCACTGTCAAGTCTCATGCTTCACTTTTCTCTTTTTCTGACTGGTGTCTTGACCCTCTAGTCTGTATGAGGATGATTTGTTGATGTTTTTTCTATGGGTTTGTTCTTTTAGGTTGGACCTCAAAGTCCAATTAGGTGAGTTGACTTGAGTTTTTTTGTATACAGATTGAACCACTCTGAAGTGATTCATATTTATTGATTTTTTATTATCGATAAAAAAAACTAATAGTACATCCATGAAATCAAAAATATACACAATTGCACCGAAGCAAGAGACAACACTAAATCAACTTGCTTGTATCATTGAAACACAAAACAATAAATGTAATTGAACTCAAATTTGAGTCCCATGTGCAAAAGTTCTCTTCTCCGTTAATTGATGTGCTGATTTACTTTACTAACACCAAATTGGATCAACAAAGCCACCAGCCTCATGGACTCTGCCAAATTTATCTGGCAAATTTATGTGATGATTGCTTCCATCAAAGAATAAAGTTGCCATGTGAATCTCAATACATGCCACGATTTCAATTAATTGCACAAGTAATGATTCAATATTTCCAATTCCATGAGCTGGCTTTAATGCATCCAATTCAATTTCACTTTTACGCTTCAGATCCAATAATGCCACTGATTTCAGCTGGCCCTACAATGTAAAGTTTCTCAAAAATGCAAAATTTTCAATGCAAGAAAATATCATAAATGTGGGTCCAACAGAACATTCACTTCTCTAATTTCCTCAGATAATGTCACACCTTGTTGGCCCCACCGTGTGATTCTTTATGAATACACGTGATTAATTTTGATTCACCCGACAACGTAAGCACTATGGATTCCGATTTTTCAATCCAGAACAAAATTCAATAATGGTAATGCCTAAAAAAAACAAAATTTCCACCAAAACCAGAAAACTAGTGCAAAAAATGTTTTAATCACAAGCCAGCCAGCCTTTACGAAGACTCAATTCAAATTAATTACATCAGCTGCAATTCAGTTTCGGTTCAGTGACTGCAAATTGAAATGAGGTCATTTAAAAAAAAATAGATTTAGGTAATTAATTGACATAAGTTGTTCCAGCTTCGTACGACTTTGGATACGTGAAGCTCAAAATCGTAACAATTTTACATAACTTGAAGTTAGTGCTAAGTTATAGCGCGATTTTAGTTAAACTTTTTTTTTAAATATTTGTATTTTTAAATAAATATATATTATTAATTTAATTAATTTGAAATTAATTAAAATTGAGTATTATATAATATTTGAAATTAATTTAATAAATAAAAAAAATTTATGTTTGCATATATGATTTTAAAATATTAATATATAATTTATATAAATAATAATATTAATATATAATATAATTTTTATGTGTTGTGTGGACCCACTTTAAATTTTATAGTTTGTGTTATAAAGAATCAATCCCTTCTATAAAATTATTACTTCTATAGATATTTATTTTTTAAATGTATAACAATATTTTTTTATTTATTTTTCAAATGTTAATAACAATTCTCAATTCTCTATTTATTTTCAATAACAATTTTTTTTTAAATTACACTTTTTAATAATACAATGTTTAACAATATTTATGATATAGTTTGCAAAACTCTTTCATATTTTTTATTAATTAAATAATCAAATTTGTATAATACATTACCGTCAAATATCATCCATGCATGGTTATCCAAAAAAATTTATTGTTAAAACCTAACATCATTTCTTCCATTAATTATATAATACAACAAGAAATTCACTAATTCAAATCATGACCTAAATCCACGTATGATGTCAAAATCGTAATATTAATATTATTATTTACATAAATTATAATTAATATTTTTTAAATCAAATGTGCAAACATAAAAAATTATTTATGAAATTAATTTCAAATATTACATAATTTCAACTCTAATTAAATAACTAATAATTATATATATATATATAAACATGAATATTTTAAAATAATATTTTTTAAGAAAGAAATTTAATAGAAGTTGTGCCAAGTTGGTACAACTTCAAGTTGATGTAGAAAAGTCGTGCCAACTTGACACAACTTCAAGTTAGCGTAGCCAAAATCATTTCAAGTTGGCACGACTTATCTAAAACTATTTTTTTTAAAACCAACTCCATTGTTGTTAAAAAAACGTGAATCAACACAAACAAGGACCTCGCTGATCATCGATTTTGCACCAACACTCATGTAAATTTCACCGACTATTGATTTTAACGGAAATTGAGGCACAACACTTTCTTGTTTTTCATATTCAGTTATACTGCAACAGTTGCGCCGCTTCAAGATGAACAAACACCTAACCATCGTTCACTGATCAAGCAGTTGTTTCCAGAAAAATTAAAAAAAATGTTCACTAAGATTGCACTGGAAAACGATAAGTTCTTCAAATCACTAATCTCGTTCACAAACACTTCATTCAAATTTCACCTCTCTCGTTTACTGTTATAAATTTTTATATACTTGGGGATTTTGTGTTTTAGGGTTTTGTATTAACAAAATTGGGTTCTAATTGAGGGTTATAAATAACCCCAGATGATGTATTATGAGGTTAATGAGAAATTAAATCATTTCAGTTTTCAAAGATGTGTACCTTTATGTGTGAGTGGCCATCGAGGTGTATGCAAGTGGTGAGCGGTGCAAAGTGCTTGAGGTGTGTGCATGTGATTTGCAATGCAAAAGGTAAGGAATTCTATAGTGATGTAGTGGAGTAGAGAAAAGAGATCTTATGTGGACAAGATGGTGACTATCAAAGAATTGGAGACAAGAATGGATTCTTTGGAGCGATCTTTGGTTGATTCTCAATAGCTTACTTAGTGGGCTTTATGATGATAGAGCCCATAACAGAGGACCTACTACTAGGACAATGGCTAGGAGGATACAGGAAGAGTGGGACTCAGCAAACACTAGCATAGAATCTCTTCTACATATTTTTAAAGTCATGACCTAGTTGTATAAATTAGAATAGGACTTCATTTCTTGTAAATAAATTGGGCCTCAAACATTGGGCCAAGTAGCATACGATTTGGGCTTGTATTTGGACCTTGCATAGTTTAAGGTTAGGATTAGGGTTTCCAAACCTACATAGGGTTTAATTAGACTAAATTTTGGCCCATCTTAAACCCTACACCAATCATGGAACGTAAAACCTTCTATTATTATGTCCAAGTCTGAGACGAAAAGTGTTGTTAGTCTTGATAATCAAGATTCTCCAAAATTCTTGTATTGAGATTCTTGATCGAGCTCATTTGCAGTTTCCATCTTTTGATGGGACTAATTTTCAGGAATGGAAAGCTAAGGCTGAATAGTTTTAGTAGCTAGAAGGCACTCTTATGCATCAAAGGTCTCAACTGTTGTTGTCAATGGATGGAAAAGTCTTTTCTTGGCAACATCACTACATGCAAAGTCAAGATTTTCACACAAAATCTTGGCACCAGATTTTGTAAGATGTGAGTAGTTGGTTTGATGATGGAGGTTTTGATGATCCGATTGTAGAATTGGAAAATTCAAAATAGGGAGATTCTTTAATGGAGTATCTAGAGAATTTCTATAATTTGTTAGTTAGAGTTCAGATTTCTGATGAAATTGCATTAAGTTTTTTTCTCTCAAGTCTTAATGTGGAGTTGGAAAAATCTGTTTGTTTACACAAACAAGTTTCAACTTTATTCGTTTGGCAAGATTGCAAGAAGATATTCAGCAAGAATTGAAAAAAAAAAGGCTAATGGAAATGGGGTATTCCAACTTGGAATCTTAGACCAAACCTCATCAGCCATGGTCTTCTACCTTACCTAATAACTGAATAACTCCAATTACAACCCTGTGGTAGAATTCTTCTCCTTCAGTTTCAAGATCATCTTTTGGTAGGGAGTCACAACAATCTTCTATGGGATCTATTTCTAGGAAGGACATTAGTGAGAGGATTGCTAAAGGGTTATGCAGATTTTGCAGAGAAAAATGGGAGAAAAATCACAAGGATCGATGTAAGGTGTGGGGAAGGCTCAATGCTATCCTTTTAGCTCAAGACAACATGGATGAGATATCCAATTTGAAAGAAGATGTTGACCTGGATTTGGAAGTTCTCCAAAATACAATTGCTTTGAAAGATGATTCTCCTGTCCGTATTTCTCTGAATGTGTTACAAGGGGTAGCTAGAGGATCATCAAGAAACAACAAGTTCCTTTCTTAATGGATACAGGGAGTACTCCTAATTTTATTAGTGAAAGATAGATAAAATTGTTGGGTTTGAAAAATCTCTTTCAATTAAAGATTTTTCTGTTATTGTTGCTTCCGATAAACAATTACATATTACAAAAATTTTCCCTGCTGTTTCTTGGGCATTTAATAATCAGTTGTTTCAAGTTGATTTTTTGGTTTTACTAGTAATCATAATGGGCCAATTTTAGGAATGCAATGGTTTAAAACATTAGGGGTTATGTCCTTGAACTGTGCACAATTAACAATGTCTTTTCAACATTTAAGGGAGACTGTCACTTTGCACTGGGAACAAGATAATACTTCTAAACTTCAAGCTTCACAAAATTTAAAACTAGATAAAAGCCAGCTTAAGTTGGTGGTCGTTCAAGCAACTAATTTTCTTCAAACTACTTTATGGGAGGACAATTTAAGTCATGAAATATCAAGTGGATGACCTCCTTCAACAATTTAGGACATATATCATTAACCTACACAATTTCCTCCTAAATGTCGGTATGATCATAAAATTGTGGTTAGTAGTGATATTCCCATTTGTCTTAAATCTTACAAGTATCCACATTTTCAAAAGGAGGAAATAAAGAGACAAGTGCAATTGCTACTTTCTACATGATTCATTAGGGAAAGCTCCAGTTGTTATGCTTCTCCTTTGGTGTTGGTAAATAAAAAATGGCACTTGAAGATGTTGTACATATTTTCGCAAGCTTAACGCTTAAACGGTAAAGAATAATTCCCTTATTCCTTTAATTGAAGACTTGTTAGACGAGTTAAAGGCAACTACATAGTTTTCAATGTTATACTTAAGGAGTAACTACAATCAATTAAGGATGGATGATGGGGATATTTATAAAATTGCTTTTAGAATTCATAATGAGTTATATGAATGAATAGTTTTACCATTTGAACTTACTAATGCTCCAACAATGTTTCAAAATTTAATGATGACATTTTAAGACCATATTTGCGGCATTTTATTTAGTTTTTTTTATGATATTTTTTTTACTCTAAAACATGGGATGATCATATAACTTGTTTAAAGAAGACTCTAGTTATTCTGAAATCAAATTCTTTGGTACTTAATAAAAAGAAATGTAGTTTTGCTAAGTCTCAGGTACATTATTTGGGACATCTGATATCAGCCACTGGAGTGCAACCAGATCCAGAGAAAGTTGTTATTGTTTAACAGTGGACTTAACCATAGTCTTTGATGGAATTAAGGGATTTCCTTGGGTTATCAGGATTCTATAAAAGATTTATCCAAGGATATGACAAGATAGCAGTTCCTTTGACAAAATTGTTACAAAAAAAATATTCCTTTTAGGTGGGAAAAAGAAAAAGAGCCAACCTTCATTCAACTAAAAATTGTTGTAACTACAACTCATGTTTTTACCTTACGGGATTTTCATCAATAGCATACAATTGAAACAGATGCTTCAAGAGGGGAATTGGAACAGTTCTTATATAGGAAAATCACCTAATAGATTTTATTAGTAAAGTTATGCGACTGAGGTATTGGATGTTGTCAGCCTATGAAAAAGAGTTATATCTCATCTCATTTGTTGTGAAGAAGTGGCAACCTTATTTTTTGGATCAACAAGTCATCATTAGGACAAACCAGAAGGCACTCAAATATTTGTTAGAGTAACCTCTAGCAACAATAATGAAAAATTGGGGTCTTGAAAAACTCATGGGATTAAATTTTAAGATTGCGTATAAGAAAGGAAAAGAAAATGTGGTCGCAAATGCTTTGTCTAGAAATATAACACAGGGAACTTTAGCTCACATTTTACTATCTCATCTAACCTAATTCCTCTTGTCAGGGACTCTTGGATTCCAAATCAAGCATGGAACTCTATATCTATGGATTTTATCTTTGGTTTACTTAAATCTAATGGAATGATTGTTATTTTGGTTATTATTGACAAACTAACTAAGTATGCTTATTGTATGCCTCTTTCTCATCCCTTTGGAGTGACTGTGGTAGCCAAACTATTCATGGATAATTTTGTCAGATTACATGGGTGGCCAACAAATATTGTGTCTAATAGAGATGCAAGTTTTATGAGTGGATTTTGGACAAATTTAATGAAAAGACATGGAGTTCAACTATTATGATCTATAACTTTTCATCCACAAATACATGGTCAAACTAAAGTTGTGAACAAATTTGTTGAGGGGTATTTGAGATGTGTTACGGGTGACATGCATTGTAAGTGGGATGAATTCCTACCTTTAGAAGAACTGTGATATAACTCAAAGTTTCATACCGCTACCAATATCACTCCTTTCAAAGCTCTTTATAGATATCCACCTTCAATTCCAACAATGATTCAAAAAGACGACTCTTTGGTGGAAGCAATTAATTATACTATGAAGACATGTGAGGAAATTTCAAAGTTGTTACTAACTAGTTTGATTAAAACACATACAAGGATGAAGTGGTACGTAAATTTAAAATGGTAAGACAAACAATATGATATTGGAGATATTGTTTATCTGGAGATACAACCTTATAAGCAAAATTCATTGGCTAACACATCCTTCCACAAGTTAGCAGTTAGATATTATGGTCCATTTAAGATTTTGAAAAAGTTGGGAGTAGTGTCTTATAAGTTGGATTTACCACCATGGACAAGAATCCATGGTGTTTTTTATGTGTCATTCCTAGAATAACATCATGGGGATCACCCTGTTTCTACTTAACTCCTTGTTGTAGATGAATAAGGATAGTTCATTCCCCAACTGTTAGTTATCTTAGCAAGATGTATGAAGAAAAAGGGTAACAAACCCATCACTAAGGTGTTAATACGGTGGAAAGAAACAAATTTGGAGGATGCAATATGGCGTGATTTGCACATGATACAACAACAATTTGCAGATTTTGATTAGCACAATTGAACTTGAGGACATGTCCTTCTTGCATGGGGAAAATTGTTATAATTTTTATAATAGAGTTGGGGATTTTGTTTGTTGGGATTTTGTATGTAATAGAATTTGGTTGTAATTGACGGTTATAAATAACCCTAGATGATGTATTATGAGGTTAATGAGAAATTAAATCAGATCAGTTTTCAAAGGTATGTACCTTCGAGTGTGAGTGGCCACCAAGATGTGTGCAAGCGGTGAGTGGTGCAGAGTGCTTGAGGTGTGTGCATGCGATTACCAGTGCGAAAGGTGAGAAATTCTAGAGTGGTGCAATGGAGCAGAGAAAAGATTAAAAGCATTATAGGTTGCAAATGTAAAATGATTTTCATGTAAGACACTCACAAGTACTTACCAAGGTAACTGCAATATCTAAGACAGTGACCGACGCATATGTGAGGGCTGCGACCGGCGCAAGCCGACGCATATGCGTGGGCCGCGACCAACACAAACTAGATGTTTTTTAAAAAAAAATTAAATTCGTAAGTGCGTCCGTTTTGCGTCGAATGTCATTGTTGCGTGAGTTTTTCGCCATTTTGGCCGACGATAGTAACGTCCGTAAGTGGCCCACGCAAGAATTTAGAAGCTAATTGCTTCTTTTCTTATAGTGTAAGGATTATCATAATTATTTATAATATAAAAAACTATTGTTATTATATTATTTATTTATTATTATTATTATTATTTATTTATTTATTATTATTATTATACATATACATTAGTAAGTGAAATAAAAAATCGTTAATACAATAAAAAAAAATTGTTATTATAACAGCTTATTTGTTATTTAATAATAAAAATTATAAGTAACACTAATTTTAGAAATACAATTATTCATTAAATACAGTTTTCCGTAACATTCAATCATTAAATATTATCATTCAATTATATATAAATTTAGACATTAAAAAATAAAATATTTTTTATTGATTTTAAAATAGATAATGGCTAAATATATTATAATAAATATAAAAAAAATTATAAAATCAATATTCAATATATAATTGATATAGAATGGGCATTATTAATTTTTTAAAATTTTGAAAGTGATGCAAAGACACATACGTGATATATTTTCTAAATATTAATAAATTTATGGAAGAAAATCGTAAGGATAAATATAAAATAATTATTTTCTTTCTAAAAACCTAAAAATCGGCAACCATTTATTTTCAGGTTATCATCTCCTTTGGACCTCGAAACGTGCTCTCTCTTATGCAATAAGTCTCTTATGCAATAATATTGTCAGTGTTTGTTTTGTTGATAAGAATCCAAAACCTGCATCTGCTCTTTTGCTTTTGAGATCCTCTGCATATTCTCTTTTTCTTTTCCTTTTTTTTTTATAAATAGTATTTACCTTATAGGGTACTATTACTTTCATATTTCTATTTTTCAATTATGAACATGTTATAATCATTTTGTTAACTAATTCTTAGTTTCAGTGTGTTTGATTGAGAGAAAGGATCGAGAAGGAAAAGAATTTGGTGTGGAAAGAAAAAGAAAAGAAAGAACATGAGGTGGAAGTGGGTGGTGGCGATCATACAGTTTGCATCGGTTATGGTGTTTGTTTGGGGAGATAGAGGAATTAGGATGGTGGAAAATACGCAGAAATATGAAGAAGATAGTTTCTTTAACAAAGCTATGAACTTCTTATGGCAATCGGGTGAATCAGGTTATCAACACGTTTGGCCAGTAAGCTTTTCATCGTTTCCTTCTCTTGCTTTCTGTGATTTCTTCTCTCTCTCTCTTTATCTAGATTCTGCAAATCAATCGATCATTTTTAAGACTTTTTCTAAAGGATTGAAGATTTTAATTATGTCTTTAGTTTCTGGTTAAGGGATTCATGTCATCTTTCTTCACTAACTGTAATTTTAATCTTTAACAAAATTAAATGAACTCATGTTTTTAGTTTTTATATAAAATATCAATTATTTTCTTAGCTTGTCTCCTAAAAATGCTTCCATCAAGTTACAAATAATGAAATATAAACTAATTTTAGACACAACAAATAATTAGTTTTTATAGTAATTAAAGAGATCACTTTAAAAATTAAAAAAAAAAATTGATTTCTAAATTAGTTTCTATTATTGTTAAATAATTTCTAAATTGGTATCTAGTTATTAAGGTTTTAACTACTAATTATTTAAATTCTAAATTTGATAGAAAAAACCTTAGTTACTAATTAAATACCAATTTAGAAACCATTTAACAATAATGAAATTAATTTAGAAACCAAAATTTTTTTAGTCTCTACAATGATCTCTAATCTAGTCATTATAACTACTAATTATTTTTTGTCTCTAAAATTCATGATTTTCTTTGCAGTGAATAAAGATAATATCTTTTTTGAAAAATTAAAATTATTTGACACTGAATTCATGGTTATGGTTATACTTTTGCAGGAGATAGAATTTGGGTGGAGAATTATTTTAGGTACTATAATAGGATTTTTTGGAGCAGCATTTGGAAGTGTTGGAGGTGTTGGTGGTGGTGGCATATTTGTTCCTATGCTCACCCTTGTTATTGGCTTTGATTCAAAATCCTCCACAGCTATGTCCAAATGTAAGATGTCCACCACTTTTTTCTTATTTTTATAACTTTAATTGCATATTTTATCATTCAAGATCATTATTTTCCACAATTTTATCACCTAATTGTTGTCTTTTATCATACTATCTGTTCAATTTTTATGCATTTTACTGATTCATAAATGCAAAAAAATAAATAAAAATCAAATCTTATGTTTTTTACCCATTCATTTGTTAATGTCTCACAAAAAATGCTTTTAGAAAATGAAATGTCAAAATTATATTATCTTCAAGAACTCAATGACAAAAAACGTCAATTTATTGAATTTTGTTTCCACTTACATTAATACACCATTACACATTTAATAAATAAGTAAAAGTTTAAAAGATTGAAGAATATAATAGGAAAATATCTGGAAAAGATAGCTAGAATATTAATTAATCTTCATTTATATTATAAAGGATTTACTATTTTTTATCTTTAATTTTTTCAAAATTTCACCTTTAGTTTCTATGCAAATTTCCTTAACTTTTTTATGTTAACAACACTTCGTTTTCTCCAATCATCATGAATGACAATAAATGCAATTTATTTGTATAATTTAATTTAGAAAAATATTTTATTAAAAAAACGCAATGATAATATAAAATATTTTACTACTATTTCTTTTTTATTTATAAGTTAAATTTGTTATTACATTAATTATTTCAAAGGTAAAAAAATTCCCCCTGAATTCATTAAAATTAAAAAAGTTAAAAATAAGTTGTGCATCAAAAGTGGGGTTCAAAAATATTCTCCAATTTTTTGTGTCCCATTATGTTGTGTCAATTATTTACGAAAGAAAGACATGAGAATGTGGGTCGGCAGACAGAACGGCTAATGTCTGATTATTAAATCAGGTAAGTAGGCCCAACCATAATTTAGAGCACTATATCTCTCTTATTTACCTCTTAAAATACATTTTTTTTATTAATATACTTTTTACAATATTAATAAAAGTTACTCAATAAAAAACTTATTAAATAAAAAAAAATAATATATATTAACTAAATTATATACTAGTTATTTATTTCTTACCATTTTTTAAAAAAATTATTTATTAATAGAATCTAAGATAATTTTCTTGTAACACTTAATAAAAAAATTAGAATATAAAAAAATTAAATATAAAATGATAAAATGAAAAAAATGACACCAAGATTTATAGTGATTAAATTTTATCCAACATCTAGTTTCAATCACCACAACTTTAATGGTTATTTCATTGACTTGAAGTTTATATAGGACAATCATACTTCACATCTAGAAGAAACAATCAGTTTTTTTTTTTATCAGTAATAAAATGAATTAAATTAACAGGATATTTCAGGGGTACCCCAACCCGTATACAAGTACCATATAAATACTACTTTAAAGGCCGAAATAGGAGCAATCAGAAAGTTGCTTAGCCTGCCTAAACACTAAACAAGAGCCCTCCGTAGCAACTATTGGGTACCAAAACCAGCAACCCAGTAGCTTACCAACAGCGACACACCAAAGAGAGCATCATGCATTAGAGTGCCACTAACCTGACAAAAAAATCAGAAACCAGCAACCTTGCCCTACATTCTACTCTTCACCACTTTAAAGGACACTAAAAACACCTATAGCATACATTCCTCCTTAGCACCGTTGCTCCTTTGTGAAATGCCTCGTGGCTACAACATCACCACCCAATGTCCAGCCAACACCTCAAACAATCAGTGAAATATATAACTTTCTTGAAAATCTATTAAGAAAACTACAAAATCACGTAGAAATCTCAAAAAAAAAAAGTGCAAGAGATTGTGAAAGCTTTTCTCCAAATGCCTTCAAGTAGAATCTCTAATGAATGGAAACATTATTTTATTTTGTCTATAAATAGTTATGCAGATTTTTTTTTTCTATAAATAGGTATGCAGAATTTTTTCTATAAACACCTAAATTATTCTCAGTTTGTCTTTTTCATAATATATTTATTTTAAGTGGACTTAGTTATGGTTGGTTTTCATCGTGCTATATACTATTTATTTTATACAATCCAACAAATGTTGTAATCCAACACTGATGAAGATATGAGTTAAACATTTAAAGGTTCAATCAAAGTGAAATTTATTTCAATAAAATATTAACTTTTAAAAATATAAAAAGATAATATATATATATATATATAAAGTAATACTGTTTTAATTTCACTTAAAAATGTTATAAAACACATAACAAAAATAAATAATACATAAAAAGAAAATCTAAATCTAATATATCATATTTATGTTAATGATGATATATATAATCATCAACATCTATAAATCGTTTAGAAACCAATACAGCAAAAATATAAATATTTTTTCAACAAACTTATTGAACCTTCATCAATTTCTTAAGATCATAGATAAAGCGATCGATTCTATCTCAGTTCAATTGAAATCCATACTTTTAGAAAGGCTAAACAAAATTAATCCAAGTAGGTTTGTCAATTCAATCGGTCGAAACGTAATAATCAGATTTTGAGACAAGAATTTATTCTCATAATTTTCTGATATAAATAAAAGCTAATTATATAATGACGTACAAAATATATTTCTTCACACTCTGCACTTGAGTGAAAAGAGAAATTTAAAGAAGTAAGAAATGTCATATGATATAAAAGAGAGAGATAAATGATTACAAAGTTTGAGAATATCGTATACTTTTAGTCTAATATAATTTTTTTAAAATTATATATTTATGGATGATTTAATGTGGAGTTTAAATAATAATTATTTTAAAAATGTAAATATTAAATTAAATTTAATATTATAAAAATTAGTTAATAAGATAAAATTTTCGGCGGTTAATTATATAATATAAAATATTTGTATCTTTAATATCAATTATAAAAAGCAAACGAACTTTCTGTCCTGAAGAAACAAGAAAGTTTGTCTGTGGTCTTCCACTACCTGGGAATGACGAGGTGTTGTGTTTTTGTCAGGTATGATAATGGGTGCAGCTTTGTCAACTGTTTACTATAATCTTAATTTAAGGCACCCCACATTGGATTTGCCCATCATCGACTATGATTTGGCACTGCTCATTCAACCAATGCTTATGCTTGGCATTAGCATAGGAGTGGTTTTCAACGTCGTAGTTGCTGATTGGATGGTTACTATGCTGCTTCTTGTTCTCTTTTTAGGTAATCATTTTGCTTAATCCACACTTTCTTTACTCTCATTTTTCACATTTCACTCTTCTTCCTGCTTTCTGTGCAGGTACATCCGCAAAGGCATTCTTTAAGGGTCTTGAAACATGGAAAAAGGAAACCATAGAGAAAGAGGTCGTGTCTCATTCATAAATACATACTAGGTTTCACTACTAATGTCTTGTTATCAACTACATCATCAACTTTTTCTAATACATGGTTAAGTAATTATAGTAATTATAAAGAATTTTTAATGGACTTTTCCTTTAAAGCATAGTGATAACTTAAGATTTAATTTCACATACTGCCATTTAAACTTACGATTTTTATTATTTTAACTTTTTTTATATTTTATCATTAAGTTTGTAATTTTAATACATTACAATCAATATATATTTACTTATTTTTATTAATATTTATTCAGTTTTTGAACATTTCACTACAAGAAAATCAAGAAATAGAAACTAATTTTTAATGACAAAAAATAATTAGTTGTTATAGTGACTAAATTAGAGACTATTTTAGATACTAAAAAAATGTTGGTTTCTAAATTAGTTTCTATTATTACTAAATAGTTTCTAAATTGATATCTATTATTAACAACCAAGGTTTTTGCTACCAAATTTAGAAACTAATTAATTGGTAGTTAAAACCTTTAATTAGATATCAATTTAGAAACCATTTAACAATATAAAAACTAATTAGAAATCAATTTTTTTTAGTTTCTAAAATTGTCTCTAATTTAATTATTATAGCAACTAATTATTTTTTGTCTCTAAAATTGGTTTCTATTTCATGTTTTTCTTGTAGTGTTTTACCATTATGTTAATTATAAAATGACTGTACTTTTTTTGTCAAAACTATGATAAAACGACCTTATTTTTTTAGGAAAATATGAACCTTTTGTTTCACATTTAAGAGCTTGTTAAAAGGTATGAAAATTGAAAAAATGTGATAGTAAAATGTCTCTAAAAAGGGTTGTAAAATTCAGAAAATGATAATAGTTTAATGATAAAATATGCTAATAGTTTAATGTCTCTATTGTTTCTTTATAGGAAAATGCTAGGAAACAAGAGTCAAATGGTAAGTTAAGAAACTTGCACTACTACATGTACCAAAAACACAATAAATTATAATTTTTTTTGTAGTTAGAGAGTGTTTAGAATTGTGTGTGTGATAGGTGATGGGAGTGAAGTAGAATACAGAGCAATTCCTAGTGAACCAGGCAATGGCATTGAAAAAGAAAGCAGAAAGGAAGAAGAAGTGAATATGCTTCAAAATGTGTGCTGGAAGGAGTTTGGACTTCTAGTTTTTGTTTGGGTCGCATTCCTTGCAATACAGATTGCCATGGTTTGTTATTTTTCACTCAACATTTTCTTCAATAGATCACTATTTTGTACATATACCATGGAATCTTTCTAATTTGATTCTTAAACTTTTCTATTCACAATGCCAACAGAACCAAACAACCAAATGCTCAACAATATATTGGGTATTGAACATCTTGCAGGTAAACTTCTTGACATTAATTTTGAATAGGTAACTGGAAAAGTGAGATATATTGGAATATCTGTGATGAGTAGAGATTCCATGTTATTGAAGTGTTTAAAGCATGTGGTTGATGCATGCAGATTCCAGTTTCAGTTGGGGTATGTGGATATGAAGCAGTTTCGTTGTATAAAGGAAGGAGAACAATTTCTTCAGTGGGAGATTCGGGGAAAAGTTTTAGTATTCCGCAGCTAGCTCTATACTCTACCTTCGGAATATCGGCTGGCATAGTTGGTGGCTTGCTCGGAATAGGTGGAGGATTCGTTATGGGGCCTCTCTTTTTGGAGCTCGGAGTACCACCTCAGGTCACTTTCAAATTCTACTATTACAATTTTTTAAACAACAAATTAATATTTTAATTATATTTAAGTTATTTTTTAATTTAAAATATTATTATAATGAGTTATCAAATATATGTGTTTTAATTTTTGGGTGTCAAATAAATCTTTTTCTTGTAAAAATTAATATCTAATTAAATTTAACCGATTTAAAATTTAATATTATTTTAATTGATTTAAATTAAATTACTTTTTTTTACTTTAATTTAATTTAATTTGTATATGACTTAAATTTAAATTTGAATTGATATGATTTGTATTGGACTAAGTTAGAGTCAACTACTAGCTTAACATGGGTTCGTCTCCACTAGACTAAGTATAATGTGAATTTGTCCTAATTAGACACAACCTACCTGGTTCGGTTCGATCCATCATTATTTGGATTCTTAGAGAGACTAATGACAACATTGTTATCATCAATAGATATGAATTTTACTTTCTTAAATTTTGTTGTTTTTTAGTTGATTCTCAATCCATAGAGGTTGCAGGGAGCATTAACAGGCAACTAATGTATTTTTCTTTGATAGTGGAAAGAGTTATCATCCCCTACTTCTTGCTTGCCCAAAAGTTGAGATTGTCTCTTATGAAGTGACATCCTCCACTTGTACTCTGTCTTTCAATTTTATCTCCGATATAGTGTGCATCACAAAACCTTCTAATTTGAAAGAATATTTGCACTTAAAGCAAAGACCAAGGTTAGTCAGTATAGTGAGATAACGAAAGATTATTTTAACAATGGTTAGATGAATTTCCAGGGGATTATACTGGAAATGAGCTCATAAGCATGCAACACACATTATATCTAGTTTAAATGTTGTAAGATAAAGGGGTGAACCAATCATTGGGTGATAGATGACATTGTCCATTTTCCTTGACTCTTTATTTAGTCCAACCAAAGTGAAGTGGTTGGATGAATGTAAGTCTTCATCTTCTTGGAATCGTCCAACTTAAGCTTCTTGAAAAGCTCCTTCACATACTTGGTTTGATAAAAGAACTACAATCCTTGACTCTTTCTACATTTTAGAAAAAATCTCACAAAGAGGTTCATTAGTAGTATCAAAATAATATCACCAATTGAATTATGAGAATTATATAAATAATATCATAAATAATATCAAAATAATTAGTATAAGAATTATATGAAGAATTATGAGAATTATATAAATAATTAGTAGTATCAAAATAATATCACCAATGTAATGTATATTTGAACTATAAGAAAGTTAGACTTGAAGTCTTTGTAAAAAAACGTTTTATCAACTTTACCCTAGTAAGAATTGTATTTCTAAAAGAAAAGAGTTAAGTTTTTCATACCCTACTTTTAGATCTTCTAAACCAGACAAGCCTTATTTATTTTTAAAATACGATGAGGAAAAGTCGTACTCTCAAACCTTGGGATTTGTTTGACATACTCTTCTTTCTTAATGTCATGATTGAGGAAAACACTCTTATTTGAAAAAACTCATATCACTATGGACAACAAATGACAATAAGATGCTTATGACCTTATGTTTAGCTACTAACACATAAGATTTTGTGTAGTTTGTGCCTTTTTATTGTGAGTACCCTTTGACCACTAATCTAGCTTTTTTCCTCGCGACATTACCTTTTTTTTATTAAGCTTGTTGTAGAAGATTCATTTTACTCTAACGACATTTTTGTCAATATTAAATTCTAGAGACCATTCTTCTAGAATTGGTCTAACTCTATTACTTGGCTTGGAGATAGCTCTAATCGCCTGACGCTCCATAGACCTTGTTGGATTCCATTTGAGATATGAACATTAGGTCTTCTTGACACGTTGATTGAGAAAATATGTCAAATGTACAAGAAGATAAGGTTGAATTGTGTGTTAAAAAATCATAATAATTTGTAAGGATAGCATCTTATCAAATGATTAGGTGTAATTTTGTTTGATAGATTCACTTTCAAAAAAAAAATCACAAATCTTGTTTAAAGATAACTCATTTTTTTTACGTTAAATGGTAGTTCAATAATATTTAACTAAAAGAGTTAAAGATAACAAGGATTTACTCTCTTTATTTTTATATTGGTTCGTCTATTAATAAAGAGTACGTTCATTTCTTGATCAACATGATCAAGTTTTACTATGCACACCATCACTACAAAAAATACAAATTGATTATGATATTGGACCTTAGCCACTCCTAGCTAAATAATTGAGTATTGTTTTGAACAACAATAACTCATGCCTAAGACTGAGAACTATTTGGAACAACAACTTCTCCTGGCCAAAATACTTTATTTACAAAAGAATATGATCAAAATGATCACAAATTTTGCAAACTAAAAGAGATGTTACGTCCCAAGATGGATACAAGAAAATAATATTTTAGGCTGCTAAAGAACACTTTAGTGTTGTTTTAACATGCTAGATTTATAGGTTTTACTTAAGTGTCCTTAGGATTGTTTGTGGACAAAATTTATTATTGCAAAAGTTCTTCCTTCTTAAAAGGTTACTCCTATTTATAGAGAGTTTGGGAAGATAACCATTGTAAATATTTTTCTAACCATTGTGAGATTCGATTCGTTCTTCCTTCTTCGGTTATCTTCATTTGTCCTCATAGACATTGAGGATTACATTAAATGCTATCTTCATGCAAAATTTAATGAAAACTTCTACTTGAAGAAACTTTATGATACTTAGCATAATTTATCATGTTATGGTCGCATATCTCTTAAGTCTTTTTGAGAAAAAATTAGGATCGCATGAGATTGATGGACTATGTGCCGAGGTGACAAACTATCCTTTCAAAGAAGTTTTTGGTGTAAAACATCTTGGACACACTCTTTGAGATGTCTTTGATGTTAACTCTTGTGACACCCTTTTGTGGTCAGAAAAAAAAAACATTATGTGCAAAACATAGTGCACACAATTATAAGTTAGGAATGTACTATGAAATGTTAAAGCAAATATCTTATCTTCTGTCTTCAAGCTCAAGTTCATTAAATGAAGATAAGATTACAAGGTGCTATAATGACAAAACACTTACATTTATTGAGATCTGACATCAAAAGATATTTTCATGTTTTCAATACTTTGTTGTAAAATCACTAGATAAAATTACGTAGGGTAAAGTCAGGTTTGTGGATCTTTTCTCTAACATTGACCTTGTTCAAACTCTCTCAACTAGATCACTAAGAATAACTTTAAGCACATGGCCTCTCTTCAACTAAGTGTTTTTATTTTTTGGCTCTTGCCTTCCAAATTGGTCATCTGATGACAAGTTAGATGCACTTTCAACATTGTTTGATCATAAAGTACACGCATTTTCAGTCGTGTATTTCCTTGATGTATACATACTTTTTTTCATCTTCCTTTCATTAATATGCAAGTTAGGGAATACATCATCTTAAATGAATGACTTCTTCCACAAACATAGTCCTTGAGTTGAAAACTTTGTAGACCTTTGATATTTTAAAATATCCAAACATGGTTTCTTCATCACACTTGGAGTCAGCTTACTAGGTTATCCTTGTTGTTTAAAATAAAACACTTAACTAAAACAGGATGGAAGTATGAAATGTGGGATTTTCTACCCCTCCACAATTCATTTTCTTTAGGATTGACCTTAGGTAAGATCTAATTTGTAAATAATAGATTGTGTTTACTTCCTCTTTCCGAAAGTGCTTGGAGATTAAATTAAAATTCAATATAGTTTTAATCATTTCTTGCAATGATCTATGTTTCCTTCCTACTACATTATTTTATTGTGGTGTTCATGGAGTTGAAAAATAGTGATAGGGGTGAGAAATCTAACCCATGTCCATCTTATGTAGTGTTTTACAGTGGCTAGACCATAGTTTTTCCATTGATAGATTCAATTCTTGTATGACCAAATAAATCTATGTGGGTGAGAAATCTAACACATGTCCATTTTATGTAATCTTCTTCAATGACTAGATTATACTTTTTTTTCCAGTGATAAACACAGTTCTTGTCGACCAAATAAATTTGTGCAATAACTCAAGATATCTTTCTAAAACAATTATATTCTTGCTTTGCATTTATTAGTTATCAAGGATGTTGTTGAAGAACAAAATACATTAAACACACCAAGTATTTTTAAGCTTGACTAACGAAGAAAAATCATCAAAATAATAGAATGAGCAAAGGAGATACCATATAAAATTACTAGTAAGATAAATAGAATTCCTCAAAGCCTCAAAAAAATGATTCTAAAGTCCCAAGGCAGGAACACTACTATCATATGGATAAAAAGAGATTTTAAGAAGAACACTAAAAGTGTTCAGTTAAACACTTAGGAGAGAGAGTGTTTATCCATTGTACACATCAAAAGACACAACCCCTTCCTAAAGTGAAAGAACATATGAACTAAGAAAGAAAACATAAATCTTTTACTCGTGGTCATATGAAAAATCCTCCATAGTGATTAGACCTGATAATCTATTGATCATAGAAACACCTAACTTTCATATTTTAGCAAGGAGTGACTATTTGGCAAACAATACTCATTGAGCCAGGAGTGATTTGGGAAATAATACTTGTTGAACCATGAATGACTTGGGAAAAAATACTCATTGATCCAGAAGTGGCTTGGGAAAGAATACTTGAGGTAACCAAGAGCAACTACGAGCCCAAATAATACTCTAATGTACTTTGCAGCATTAATCTACCTAGTTGAACTTAGTTTATTGGTCAAGAACTAGATATAGTTTCTTGTGAGAGATGAACCAATATAAATTTTTTGAGTATTTTCTCGCTTTCTTATCTCCTTTATTTTACATAATATTATTATCTACACTAAGCCAAGAAGGGGAGTTATTGTGATAATACGAATCAAAGTGTTTTTATCAAATTATGTTTAAAACTAAGTATTTGATATGCATTTGTATTGATTGGTCAAATACAATAACTATGATTTAACCACTTAGTAATGTAAACATACAAATATGTTAATCAAGTGAATCAATTGAATTACAAAAATCTATGTGCGATTGACTCGTTAGACTAAAATATAAAATAGTTGAGGATGAAACAATCTTTTAAATATATCTATGTGATCATAATTGCTATGAGATGAGGGTACACCTCTTGTCATTATTAGACAAAAGTTGTTAAAAATATTTATGAAAATGTACATCTTTTTAAATCTATATTGTCAATAAATTAGTTTATCTATGGAACATAATCCAAATTATGTTCTTTAAAATTATTGAAATTCAAACATCCAAAATGATATTCTATAAGCTTATGGCCCTCTATATAAATTAACACAATACTTTATAATAAAAAATTCTTCAAAACTTAAAAATATATTTTTCGAATTGTAAATTTTATTCTCCATATATTTGTGATGTAACTTAATTTAAGGGATCATTACAGCCATCAACAACAATGAAAATAAGGGTAAGTCAAAAATAAAAAACAATAAATATAACTACTTATAAAAAAAACATCATATACATAAATTTTCCAATCAGGATAACTATTTAATAAATTAATTAATTCATCAATTTAAAAAAAACCAAAATTTTGAGTAAAATGTTATATTTAAATTTATTCATTTTACTTCTTATGTGACTAGAAGTATTTCGCATTGAGAGATATTCCAGACAATCTTTCTCAAAGTCGTGTATGTTGTTCTCACATAAAAATTATGAACTTTCTCTAATAATAACATTTTCATACTTAAAATATCACCTTCTAAAATTTTATATATAATAATATCTATTATAAAAAATATATATAAATTAACCACAACAACAATAAGTTTGCCCTGGCAGCAACAATAAATTCACATTAACAGCAACAAGAAATTCAAATAATAGATTTATAATAATAATAAAATACAACCAACAAGAAGAACATTTAAACAAAATAAATAGCATGATTCTTTTGTTTTTGGGTGTCATAAAATAAATTACAACCGAATCAAACATGAAATGCATTTAATTATTTTTTAATTCAAAATAAAAAATAAATATTTAATATAAAAAAAAACTCTACAAATAATAACTAAAATATATAATAAACAGATTTAATGCATATTTTACAAATATTTTCTCTCCAAATAATTTCGTTCTAAAATTACACCATTATCATATTTTTCTTCATTTCTTACTCCATATTTTTCTATACCAAGTCATATATTCTTCATCCTCTTCCTTGGATAGGAGTTTTCTTTTTTCTGGTTGGGTTAAAATTAATAATGATGATGTTGCTAGGGTGGTCTAGATGCTTGTGATGATATTTTTCGTGGAAGTATAGGGGAGTGCATTGATGGTTTCTCTGCTTTCCTTGATATTCAAGATGCTTTGGTTGCTGAGTGTTATAGAATTATAAGCTAAAAAGATTATTGTTTTTAGTTCATGGCTTAAATGTGATTTTATCTTGCTTTGTGTTGTTTTTACTGCTAGGACTAATCTTTGTGGGGAAATCAGATTTAGGATTTCTCACATTTTTCGTAAAGACAATGTTTGTGCTGACAAATTCGCTAACTTATGTTTTATTAATATGGAACAATTTCATTGGTATAATAGACTTTCATCTAATATATTCTTAGAATTCTTTACTAATAGGTATAAATTACCTAAATATCGATTTTCTTAGGTTTTCTCCTATGAATTTTGATCGAATCCCTCCATATTTTCTTTTTTTTTAATAATATTTTTTTATGTGGTGGTAGATGGTTGTTGAAAGTTAAAATATTAACTTAGCTAGGATATTAAGTTTCATAGTGATACTTAACATTATAACTTTTATATATAAAAAAATCTTCCTCAAAATATCATGATTTCATATCTAATTAAAATCAAATTCTAATAAACTTAACCATATATATAATTTAGTTTATCAAAATCAGAATATATTCATTCCATTCCAGGAATTTCTACACCATAAATCAAATAACCATCTGAATAATTTTAAGAATATCATTATTAACTAAATGTTAACTTTAATAACCAAATATTTATTTTTTATCAAAATTGTATTTCTTTTCTAACTTATCCAACATTGTAATATTTTTTTCTTCTAAACTTCTAAATCATATCTTTCTTAATACCACAAAACATCAATCGAAAAGTCCCTCTTACGTTAACCTTCCTTGTAGTTCCATGTCAATATTTAAACAACTAATGATTACTTATTATTGTCAAAATACCTTTCTCCTTCAAAACAAAACAAAAGTAACAATATTTTCTTTTCTCTAATTCTAACCATGACCATAACATAATTATAAAAAAATAATAATAAATTAATCTTCCCTTATATTTGTATCAATCTTAAAAATACTCACATCACATGCTCTCAAAATACTTTTCTTAAAACAATCATAAAAATAATAAGTTACAGACAAACTTCTCTTACAATTTTAATAAAATAAAATAAATCTACATAAAAGACAACTTCCCTTACAAAAATAATAAACTTCATAAAAAAATTCCCTTACGAAAATAATAGACTCTATAAAAGACTTCCTTTGTCTTATTTCCAATATTTGAAGTGATCAAATACCTACTCCTTTTCTTTATTTATCTTCAACCTCTTCTCTCAATTTCTACCACTGTTTATCTAAAATAATTTTGATGTGCATACTTTCTTCGTTCAGCACCTCTCTTATAATAAGAAAATTACAGTTTTATTGTTATTATTTGTCATTGATGAGTAGTTATGCTAATTTAAAATTCTTTTTAATTGCTATTAGTATAATAAAATTATTCACATGCCAACTTTATTTCTAATTTGAAAATATTTATATTTTCTTAAATTCAATCACAATTCAATGTTGTCATTTCCTAGTTTTTAACAAGTTTGTATGAGTGTGGTTTCTGTGATAAACTTTTTAGTTTTATTTCTCTGCCTAGTGTGGCATATCTGAATGAGTTTGAATTGTTGTATTAATTGTTTGATGTGATGTGTTCAGGTTGCAAGTGCCACAGCCACCTTTGCGATGTTGTTTTCCTCATCCATGTCTGTTGTAGAATACTACCTGCTGAAACGTTTTCCAGTTCCTTATGGTTTGTGTTTCATGTATAATAACTGTTTTGTGGCTTTGGATTTTACATTGATATGATCTAACCCATGATGCATTGTTGCACAGCTCTATACTTCATTGTAGCAGCTGCTATTTCAGCAATTGTAGGACAACATATTGTCAGAAAGTTGATCCAACTACTTGGGAGAGCTTCTCTTATCATCTTTGTTCTAGCCTTCACAATATTTGTTAGTGCTGTTTCACTAGGTAACCCATTCTCATTTTCTCTTAACTTTACTTATATTTATACATCACCCACTAAAACAAACCAATTTTAAAGAAAAAAAATAATTAATTCTTATATTAACTAAATTAAATATTATTTAAAAAAACTAAAAAATTATTGATATCTAAATTAATTTTTATTATTGATAAACAGTCTTTATATTAGTATATATGATTAGTTGAGATTTCAGTTATCAATTATTTAGATTCTAACTAAAACTTTGGTTACTAAAGTTGAAATTATTTATCAATAATAAAAACTAATTTATATACCAATAATATTTTTAGTTTATAAAATAATATCTAATTTTGTCAATTTAAAATTGATTTTTATTTTATGATTTTGTTGTAGTGATAGTTTTTAGTTGATCATTTAAATTTAAAATAATTTTACTATTAGTTTATCAAATTTAAAATAATCTTTAGTTTTTATAGTTTTAAGAAGTTTATTTTAATTCTTATGTAGAAAACGTTGTTAGAAACTTTGTTTACATAATCAATAGATCAGTAGGTTATATAACAACTCACTCATGATAACATTTTTTTTTTTGAAACACACATTCATAGTAATTGCGACACGCTATAATAATTTATTTTTTCAAATTGCAAAATTAAAAAAAAAAACTTATTTTAGCTTTAGAAAACCGCAAAACAGCTTATCACAAATTAAATTAAAATATTTAACCTATACTATTATAGATATTAAATATATATTGTTAGTCTTTTGTAATCTGCATAAAATTAGTTTTTTACTTTTCAGTCTCTTAAAAAATTGTTCTCTTTACGTAAATAAAGACTAAATATATACCATGTTTCCATTAATGGATCGAAAGACAGTTAATTTTTTAGAGACTAAAAGGAATTATTATCTAATTTACATAAACTAAAATTATATATATTTAATGAAACATATACTAAAATAACTCTTATGATGAACTTCAATTATGAAACATTTTTGGTTTATTTGTTAGGTGGAGTTGGCATTGCAGCAATGGTAAAAAAGATTGAAAATCACGAGTATATGGGATTTGATGATCTCTGCAAGTATAATTCATAGCCCATTTCCATACAATATTGTGTGGTTCTTTCATCGCAAGATCCTAATCAAAGAGCCAACAAAACCTAGTCATCAAAATTGACTTATGGCATGTTTGGATTCATTTGAATGTATTAGCTTCTGCTTATTTGTTTCTATTTAAGTGGTTTTGGAAAAATAAGTTAGTGTTGGGTATTATTCCAAACACTAACTAGTAGAATGTGAGTGGGCTCCTCCTTTTTAGAGGTATGATATGCAGTGATGATATTGTTGGATATTGAGAATTTGAATTACATTTTTTAATATTCTTTATGTTCTAGTTTTTGTAGAGGCTACTATTTATAGTTTCTTTCTTTTATGAAAATATTGTCTAAATCCTTTCTTGTGTAATACGAATAATATTGTTGTCTTATCAAAATTTTGAAACAATTTTAGTTTTTTTTTATGTCATATGTTGTGTTCATTAAATTATTTTAAAATTTTAAAATAATTTCTTATTAAAATAAAAAAAAATAGATATATTATGTAATTAATTATTTTCTTTTCTTTACTTTTCTATTTAGCTTGTTAATATGATTATAGTATACATAGTTCTCTCTTTTATGTAAATAGTACACATTTTAATTAAATAAGTTATTTTATTTATTTCTCTTTTGATATGGTATCAGAGTCATTCTTATTATGGTATTAGGATCTCGTTAATAATCTATCTTAGTTAAGAAGTAGTTGGATTTATCATGTCACTTGCTCTTGAACCCATTCATTCTCATGTTTGATATCCTTTATGTGAGTGTTCGTTATTCTCGACGTGAGGGGGTATGTTGGAAATTTCATATCAATTAGAGATATAACCAAATTATAATATATAAGTAAACCTCATCTTACGAAGCTGATTTTGTGTATTTAGTTAGGCTTTAAACTCCACTACTTTCATTGGTGTGAACGCTCAATGTCCTCAACGTGAGAGTGTATTGGAAATCCATATCAACTAGAGATATATCAAATTATAATATAAGTGAGTGTAAACCTTATCTTACGAAACTAATTTTTTTGAGGTTGAGTTAAGTTAAATTTCACTCCTTTCATGTAGTATCAAAAGTATTTTTTTGCATTCATCCTAGTAAAATTTCTAATGTCATGGATGAAATCTCTAATGTCTCACGATTGACTGCTCCTAATGGTATGATTATTTGTACCGGTAGGGTTCGCACGACTGACACTCTAACTTGGCACCCAGTCCGGACCCCGTTCCGGATCGATCAACATAACCAACAACAAGGCTGATTAATGATCCAACATTTCTTAATCTCCTTTTATTAGGCCTATTAACCATAATGGGCCCAAAATAATTGTATAAATTAACACAGATACTAAAGGATCAGATACGTAATCATTTAACCCTAAACACTAAGTGTTAAGTGCTGAAATCTGACTTGAGCGTCGGAGTACCTTTTGCAGGTACCATCCGAGTTCAGAGCGAGCGAGGAGGAGTGGAAGAACGAGAAGGTGAGAGTTCAGCTGAGAGGAAGGAGTGAGTTGCAAATCGACCAACCGATCGAATGAGTGTTTGAATCGTTCTCTTGGAGAGGTCGAATGTCTGACCATAACTGAGGCCGACACTTGGATGACTCTGATCATTCAATACCTAGAGCTCAACATGTGCAAGACGGAGAAGGAAAAGACGATGAGGCAGCAGTGTGCTAGGTATGCCTAATCGACCAGGACCTCTACAAAAGAGGGTACTCTAGGTCGTTACTGAAATGTGTCACCAAGGAGCAGGTAGAATATGTCCTCGGAGAGATCCATGAGGGGGCATGTGGGAACCACTTAGGTGCACGAACGATGGTCGCCAAGGTCCTCAAGGTCGGGTACTTATGGTTGATCGTCCAAAGAGATTGTGCAGAATATGTAAAGAAATGCACTAAGTGTAAAGAGTATGACCCCTGTCTCATCTCAACCCCGAGACACTCCATAACATGGTGTCTCCATGGTCATTCGCCATTTGGGGAATGGACATCACCAGGCCCTTCAGCCCAGGAAAAGGGCAAACAAAATTCCTCTTGGTCAAAGTGGATTATTTCACCAAAAGGATTAAGGTTGAGCCCCTTGCCTTCATCTCGTCCAAGAACATCCAAAATTTCGTATGAAGAAGCATTGTATGTTGGCTCAGATTTCCCCACACCATTATAACTAATAACGGTCGGTAATTCATTAACCGAGGACTTCAATCCTTTTACGAGGATCTTGACATAAAATCAATAACAAGCTCGGTCGACCATCCTTGGACCAATGGGAAGCCCGAAGTAGCGAATAAGGTCATCTTTATCGAGTTGAAGAAGCGGCTCGACACGGCGAAAGGATGGTGGACTGAAGAGTTGGTATAAGTGTTATGGGTGTATCACTGCACGTCCCAAGCTTCGATGCAGGAGACACCCTATAGCCTAACTTACGGCACCGAGGCCATGATTCTAGTCGAGTCAGGCAACTATTTGACTTGTCCCTGAATTAGGAGAGTCTATCGGTCGAACTCGACCTATTAAATGAGCTTTGAGACAAGAGTAAGATTCGCAAATCTGCATGCAAGCTCTGGGGGGGCAGGCGGTACAATAAGAAGGTCTGACCGAGAAGCTTTCAGAAGGGAGACCTCGCTTGGAAATTGCGAAGTGAGGCTAGGAAGACGGACGACAAGTTCTCGTCCAACAAGAAGGCCCCTTTCGTGTCCGGGATGTTGCAGCTGGGGGGGCATACCACCTATAGTGGTTGTCGGGAAAAGTTGTACCGAGGATGTGGAATGCCACGCATTCAAATTTTATTATAGTTAAAAATTAATAAAATCATGCATTCTTTCCTTACTCGACAATTTTTTTCCTGAGGTTTTTGATCGGAAATGTTTTAATGAGGCATTTCTTTACAAGTTTGTGTATCAATTTCTTTCGCAGCACGGGTCGGTTAAGGATGAAACCTTAACCGATATTCCCTCCCGATAGCTAAAGACTCGATTCGGCCAAGGATGATACCTTAATTGATATTCCCTCCCGACACCCACTACAAAAAAACGTGTATAATGTGACGGTTATTTTCATAAAAACTGGCATTTTTAACCGTCGCATTATACGTCTGTGGCGGTACCGCGTACCGCCAGAATTCTTGCCGCCACAAAGTTTAATGTGGCGGTCAATTGAGAACCGTTGTAGCAGACGCCATATTATGCATTGTATAAAATGGCGGTTTTAAGTGTGTAATTAACGTCAGTTATAAATGTCGTAATTTTAAAACTGGGTAAATCAATTCTAACGTAAATAGTGGCAGTTTTAACCGCCACTTAATATCTTAATTCGAATATTAAATATTTAATTTAATTTTTAATATTTTTAATATTTATTTAATTATATTTTATAATTTGATTTTATAATATTATTTAATTTCATATTTTCATAATATAATTAAATTATAACATAAACTAATTTCATAATATAATTATACTTCATAATATAATTAAAATTTATAAATATAATAATCAAAAGATGACTTCATTCATTCATTGAGAGAACAAAGTTGATAATGTCAAACTAATACAAATAACAAGTAAATTAAATTTGTTTCATATTTGAACATATTACAACTAAAGTCATAGTCCTAATTCTAATTTATCTTCCTGCCTCCACTTGATCCAATAATATTCTGGTTTGGTGATGGAGCATCACTTCCAACCTTCTTCCAATCTCTCCAGTGCCTGAATAAATTAAAATATGTTTATAGTTAATTTTTTATTTTTAAAAAATAAATGAAAACAATATTATAATAAAGTTTTAAGGACTGAAAACAACATTATAACATTTTTAGGATTGTAAACACAGTACTTATAATCCTTTAAATCATATATAATCTGAAGAGGGTACACCAACCAAGACTTCCATATTCACTTTCAATGAAATATGGCGTCTATGAAATAATAGAAGCATCACCTACTTACAACAAAATAAAACAGCGTTTTTGCAAATTGCAAATTTAAATAATCATGAAAAAAAAAACATTGTTTAAGGCATGGACAACATACACCAAAAACAACCTAAGAAACACTTTGTACTTCAAAATCCACTTAAAACAATGATGTGGCATGGATAGTAAAAAAACATGTAGTCATAAATAAAATAAAAAATTAGATTTACCTCAAACAAATATGAAAAAAAAAAGTACTAGGACAATTAGAAACATACATAGAAGTAAGGAAAATTAATTAGACGTTGGTTCACCCTTATTCATCAATGGGAAAACTAATTGCATAATACTTATAAAGGTTAATTTTTGGCAAAAAGATGCAAAGAGGCCATACTTGGGTTGTGGAAGAAATCATACTCGTCCACGTTTTACTTGTATAATCCAACTTTGAAGCACACGTGTAGGCACCAGATTTAATTTTCTCTTATGTGTCCAGCTTTGGCGTGTGACCTGATCCGTGTCATGCAAAACTCACTCATATACAAAACTCGTAGTTTCCTCGTAGAAGAGGAAGAAAACTAAAAAATCCAAAAGAGAAAATAAAAGGAAGCTCGTAGTTGCAGTGTATGAGATTGTGATAACATAAACAAGCCCATAAGTACGTGACAACTGTGAACACATGTGCACTGTTACAAAGACAAATCCATAGCAGAATCAATTAGTAGTGAAATGGATTCCATAGATAGTAGAAGCACAAAATCTAAAGAAACTGAACGACGTTATGATAATCTAAAACCTCACATTCACATAATCAATTAATTTTCAAATGAATCCCATTGGAATCACTTCAATTATTGTTCTGCTTCTGCCAAAAGATTTGAATTAAACTAAATTTGGATTCAAACTAAGAGTGAATTAACAAATTCAAACTACACCAGAACACACCCAACTAAGCTACAATCAGCCTTCAAGCAATCCATGGAGGTTTGGAGTCATTAAAGCTCTTCTTCAACAAAGAGAGTATTACCCCGCCAACTAACAAGTGAAAGCCAGCTAACGAGATCGGTCGGGTGGGAGGTGTAATAACTTAAAAAATTGGAAGGAGTGGGGGAGAGGCAAAACATGTCGCAGATAAGGCGAAAAGCTTGAAGGGAGGCCCATATGTTTTGGGAGGAGTTCTGAAGGAGCCACATTAAACGTTTGGAGGACACCCATGGTGAAGTCATCAAAGGTGGGAGTGACATGCATGTCGAAAAAAAGAAAAGCATAAACAAAAAAGAAAGGACCCTCTGAGGGAGACCAACCCATACATATGGTATCATTCGGTCGACAATATTCAATGGCCAAAATACCATCACTAACATCCGATTTTAAGATAGTATTTTTTCCTATAAAGAAAGAAATGGAAGGCTCGTCTAGAAATACAGAGGCAAACCTGATCACCCTGGGGTCTACCCAGTCAAGCCCTGAAAGATGGAACGAATCTTCAAGGGGATCTGACCGGTCGACACCTTCCGGGTCATCAACCCTTACAGAAACCTCTCCATAAGGGGCAACGTCTGAATTGCCTCGACCTACAAGGGCTCGGTCGTGGAGAAGTCGAGGGAAGAAGAAGACGAAGAAAGAGAAAAGGACGGGGAAGAAGACAAAGATTTGAAAGATGACATGACTAACCTCTCGAGGTGTATGGAAAGCAGTGCTCCAGAACGAATAAGTGTCAGTTTCGAATGTCGAAGTAGGGAAACAGTGACTCGAAAGAGTGAGAGACCACTATTTATAGCCTTTGGAGAGAATGGAAGACGAAGCTTCACTCTCATCTCAATCGTTGGATCTCCCTCGATTTAAAGATCCATGACAAATGGCGCCAAAAAATCTCGTCATAATTACGCGTCACGTCACGCATTTGGCGCCACCAACGTCACATCCCACCTCGGGAAGCTCAACCATCACTTCGACCTCAGATAAACACTTTTCGAATTAACCATCCTCGAGTTTGGGGGCAAGTGTACCGGTAGAGCCCACACGACTAAGACTCTGACTCGACACCCGGTCCATCCCTGGGTCCGGATCGACGACATAACCAACAACAAGGCTGATTAATGACCAATCGTTTGTTAATATCCTTTTATTATGCCCATTAACCACAATGGGACCATAATAATTGTATAAATTAGCTCAAATCCCAATGGATCAGGTACGCAATCATCTAATCCTAAACACCAAGTGTCGAGTGCTGAAATCTGACTTGCGTGTCAGAGTACCTTTTGTAGGTACCATCCGAGTCCGGAACGAGCGAGGAGTGGAAGAACGAGAAGGTGAAAGTTTATCCGAGAGGAAGGAGCGAGGTGGAGACCGACCGAAGGAGTGTTCAAATTGTTCTCTTGGTTCCAACCCCGTTCGAGAACATTATCTCTTTTCTAGATGTTAGTCAAATTTTCAATGGTTTAAGTTTTTCCTACTATTTCTATCAATTATTTGTTTAAAGGTAGATGAATCATTGATTCAGATGCTAGTACTCATGTTGTTCATTCTTCATCTTGTGTTACTTAATCAATATGTTATTCCTTTAGTAGTTATTGACATTGTTCAACTTTCTCTTACATTATACTTTATAGTATTTTTTATGCGCCTTAATTCAATTGTAACTTGTTGTTTACCAGTACTTTATTAATTCATAATCACCTTTTCTAGAAATATTTTTTTACCGGTAGATGTGTTAGAGAAAACATCATCATAATGTTTTTATTTTGATTGAGTGCTATTAAACAATATATATATATATATATATATATATATATATATATTAAACATGAATACACTTTATCTATAAGACAAAAGATCTTTATACAACAAATCATACAAGACTCAATATGCTTATTTTAACCGACACTACAATACATATCTTCTCTTTCATTTGTTTGATAAGTAAAAGATGCATAAAACGATATGTTTCATTTGTTTGATAAGTAAAAGATGCATAAAACGATATGCATGCACATAGTGTTTTAAAGCTAACATTGTACCTATGAATTTTGTGAATTTATTGTGTTGTGAAGAATGTTCTCATTTTCACATCTACCAAAAAAAGTCTCATAAAGCCTAAGTCAAGGTCAAATATCCCTTGAAGAATGTGCTAGAATTGCTTCACACCATACATTCTGATCAATTTCTTCCTGTACCTCTATATTTTTCTTCATGCACCCCTTCATTCTTCAAAAATATTACCCTTTACAGTTTTAAGTGTTTTCAGAATAGTAGTTTCATAAGCAAAGGGTATTTCCAGAATAAAAAATCTGGAAGACAAAATATCATTCCAAAACACCTTTTCCAAAACACATTTTTTTTTATTTTCGGATTGATAAATCTGGAATTCATAAAACATGTTCCAAAAATGATGTTCCGAAAATTTTTTGGAAAGAACAATCAGAAATTCATTTTTTAAAGGGGATAAAACATTCTTCTCTGAAAATGATAGGGTGCAGGAAGAAATTTGTAGAGATGTAAGTAGAAGTTGCCTACATTCTGATGCACCCTATGTCAACTCTAGAAGAACTACCCATCTTGTATGGTCCTACGTTTTTCTTCAATTTAGTTGAAGGATGATTCTCCCTGCACCCAATCAATTTAAATTGGCACCCAATCATGTTTGTGAAAATACCAAAATACCCTTAATGAAATTGAAATTAGGTTAAGGGAGAGATCTGCACCCAATCACAACACCCCTTCGCTTTCGCACAGCAATCGCCACCGCCACTATCACCTTCGTTTTCACACAGAACACAACGGGTAGCGTCGTCTTGCCATTCTTCCGTTCGCATTTCTCCTCTAAGACAGTTGTATCCATTGAGAATGCTGGAAAAAAATCACTATTCTGGATATGTACATCCAGAATTCAAAACCCAATTCCAGATATGTACATCCGGAATACAAAACCCAATTCTGGATAATGATGTCCTTAATGCATTTCTCTACTGCGGACATAAGCGTCCGAGAGCTTCAACTGCAAATGTTAATTGCTTACGGATGTTTATATCCGGAGTGTTTAACAATGATTTCTGGACGCTTGCATCCATAAGGTTAAAATCAGGCTTCTGGATATTGATATCCGTGACCACCTCAGCTCAAAAAAAATATGAAAAACCAGCTTAAATGTCTTCTTACCTCAGAGCAATGTCAACCGGCGAACCTTATAGTGCAAACGGATCTTCCACCACCACACTAAAACCACCTCCTCTACAACTCAAACCACCACCAAAGAGGAAAAACAAGTTTCTTGCACCGTACACTGTTTTTCAAAATAAAGAAGACATAAGCATAATGAAATTTTAAAAAGTTCGTTGAATGAAGGAAGCAATTGATTGGACGGAGGAAGTAATTGCCTTGTTGAAAATTCTATAACCCAGACCTATAAGTTATGTCATCTATGAAAATGTTGCTTAAAAAGTAAATACATTTAATGTTGCATGGAATAAATGCAAATATTCCATGGAACGCATCCAATGTATTTCTATGTTCAAAACAGACTAAACAGTAAAAAGGAAAATTTGAAATGAAGACTCTCCACAAGAAAAAAAATTTACAACGAGTTTTTTCCCAACTTTGTATTTAAAGAAATCTTCTCAAATCAACAAAGAATAACACGTGATCAAGAGTTTCAAAAACTCTTGTCAATTTCATTGCTCAAAGCTTCATTTCAAATATATCCTTAATATTTGACAAAGCTTCCTTTCAAAAATATCCTTAATATTAAAATGTACTAGTTTCAATTGTAAATAATAGTAAGGTAACAGCTTCACATAAGCTAAAAAGAAGGAGGATACTAGTGGCAATAAAAAAAAGCTAGAAAGTACGTAAACAGAGATAAATGAAGTCTGCATGGGTACATTTGGAACATCAACACTAGTTTAGCCTTGGAAGCTCTCAACAAAAATGCCACGACCCACACAATTTATTATTTCATGGCAAATGCATATATATAACCCAAATAAGATTCATCAAATTGTTCGCAGTAACAAACTGGATTTTTCATCATAATTCCTATTGTACCAGAGGAAGCAAAGATGACATTCCTTTGGGCATAAACCCTGTGAAACCTTCATAAAAGAAATATTAGTGCAAATTATTGTGATGATTGAGATAAACGATGACATGGTATACTTTCCTCAGCTTCAACATTTTGTGAAAGAAAATAAATGGGAAAAAATAATTAATCAGGGGTGATAGCTTAAACCCCTAAAGAATTTAAATGAAATGTTCATTGTAGCCTTCCTTGGCTCAGAATGCATATCTATAGATGGCATCTGCCACACCGTCTTCATCATTGCTTAAACCAATTACGTTAGCCACAGCTTTGGTCTTTTCTGATCCATTACTAAGTGCGATGCCTAGAGAAGCCAGATCAAGCATCTCCATATCATTTTCCCCATCACCAATAGCCATTATCTGTGTTCAATATAATTGGGGCAAATATCAAGACAGAGAATACGCACAAATAAATTGTAAGATTGACCCCAAAAATTATCAGTTAATGTTTTGTCCCCTGACTCAAAGGATGATAAATAAAATTCCAAAGATGTGTGCCACTGTAAGCCAAAAGCAATCACTAAATCTTTCATGAAAATTTTGGCTAGAATCTAACAGTTTTAATTAAATTAGATCGGGAAAAATGTTATGCAACGTCATTCAACTACTATATTATTTTAAGTTGAATATTACCACCCTTTCCAGATGGGAGTGAAAAATGTTACTATCAGAGTCTGAGAGACACAATGCAATCAATGTCAAAGAAGAACTCATATTTGTGATACCTCCTTAGCAGTAACCCCCAAATGATCTAGCAGCACTTTTACTCCATTCCCTTTTGATGTTCCCAAGGGTACAATTTCTAGCATGTCAGGCACAGCTTGAACAACAGTGGCACGACCTTTTGTTGCATCTGACCAGTATGGCCGCAAGGTATCAGCCACCTTCTCGGCTGTGTCTAAGAAAATCATTTTCTGTAGAATCAAAATGTAAATGTCAGCAATATCTACATTTGAAAAATGAACGTGAGCTACAACCACCAAGCCATTTCTTACTACATGGGATAGGCTACTCATTACACATTTTGTATTCACATTTATAGTTTTATAATATCATCAAAGTGCTTTCACATACCTTATTGTCTACATTTATACCTTTTCTTGTCATTAGTAATAAATTGATTTTAACTCATTATCTTTAACTAATATCACATTTGTCTACTCTTTCGGACATAACTTCTTTTGTAGATATTATTTTTCACTGATTCGAGGTTTATTGGATTCTTCATTTGCAAGGATTTAGTTTTCATAAATGATTTGCAAGATTTGGATTTTTCTTCTATTTTTAATAACTTTGTAAAGTTGAGACAGATATACTGAATTTTGTAAACTGGACTACATTTTGTTTGAACATTTCTAATTTGGTTTGAAGCACATTGTGTTCTCTTGCTTTGTTTGATAAGCGAAGTCTTAGTCAGACAATACACACACAATTTTAAACTAATGTTCACAAAATTCTTTATAAGCTTATTATGTGTTGCAAAGAATGTTTTCATCTTCATGTCTAGCAAGAAGATCTCGTAAAGCTCTTGTTTATATCGAAGATCTCTTGAAGGGCGCACTAAAGTTGTCCTATGCCAACAAGCATACTAATGCACCTTTTGTCAACTTTGGAAAGACTATCTGCCACATATGGTCTTTTGTCTACCGACCGATTATTCCAACATCGAATGCTACAAATGTCACAAATATGGTCACTATGCGAAGGATTGCAACTCCGACAAATGTTATAATTGTTGTAAAGTAGGGCATTATGCAAAAGATTGTCGAGCCCATATAAAGATAGAAGAAACAACCAACCTAGCCTTGGAAGACGAAACGAATGAAGGTTTTCTCTTGATGGCTCAAACTGAAGTCAATATTAACAATGACACTCTGTGGTACCTCAACTTGGGGCAAGCAACCATATGTGCAGTCACGAGTACCTATTCAAAGAGATGCAAAAGATTGAAGATGGTCATGTTGTCATTTGGAGATGCATCAAAGGTGGAGGTCAAAGGCCGAGGTATGGTTTGCTACTTACAAAAAGATGGCTTAATTGGGTCACTCCAAGATGTTTATTACGTACCAGACCTCAAGATCAACATTTTGAGTATGGGGCAACTCACAAAGAAAGGTTACTCGATTTTTTTAAAAGATCGGCTACTACACTTGAAGAACAAGCAAGGGCGTTTCGTTGCTCAAATCGAGATGGGAAGAAATCGAAGGATCACCGGGTGACACTTCTGATTGTGCCCGTGTTTGTCAGCAGTGTGTGGGAAGTGGAGGTTGAATAGAAGCAACTACAAGTGCTAGACAACAATGCACATTTTGCCTCTTTTTTACAACAATGTACTATTCACACTCACTATTTCATCCATATTTCACAAGACTACTATGATCCTCCATTCACCATTGGAACTTTTGTCAATGAGTATCATGCACTTCACAAGCTCCAAGCAGTCAACCAACCTACATCACTTGTTTCAGTTATGGCTCAATCTAGTAATCCTATAGCCTTTTTTTTAGTCCTCCTCCTTTGGACCTTGGATACTTGATTTTGGTGCCTCAAACCATATAGTTGTAACCAATCTTATTTTTCCTCCTTTACCTTTTTGGACTCCCTGCCTTTTGTTACTCATGCAAATGGCTCTCAGATTAAAGTTTGGACATCAGACAAACCCTCTTCCTCAACATTCTTAAGGATCTAATACCAAAAAGAGTTTCTCAGCTGTTACAAAATTGTGTATTTAATCACATATGCAAATCGTTTATTTACCATCATTCAAAGTGTAATACAGAAAATCCTAATAATAGCAAATAATGGAGAATATCCCTAATTATCAATTGTACATAATTCTCTAATTACTAAGATCAAATCACATCTTTTACACCTTTCCTCCACTATTGGCTTGGGATACCTTTAGTGTACAATAAAAATTGGCTTCATATGATAATGTTATCATTCAACATCCATAAATACATTAATCAGAAGATGAAACAAAAGAGCAAGGGTTTGCCTTAATGAATACCTGTATCTCGGAAGAAGCCAATAGATGTTCAACAGATGGCATGACCTCAGCCTGTGAAGTATTTCTAGGTAAGACACAATAAATGGCAAAATTGAATGTGATAAAGCATATAAAATTCTAGAAACGAGGTACCTTCGGTTCATGGTATATTGTATGCAATGAATCAACAAGCGGATCATGAAATAGGGTTAAGCAACGCCCTTCACAAAATGCAATTAGCGGTACCTTATTCTCCAAAGAGTAAAGACATGCCTATATGTTAAAGAACACAATTATTTCTTTCATTCAATGACAGGAATGAATGACCTGAATTAGTAATCAAATTATTTGAATTTTGGAATCCTCAATCTTATTGTTATGTAGAAAACTGGCATAAGAAAGTGAGATGGATCAAAAACGTTTTCTTTTTCTCATTAGAGTAAAAGAAGAAAAAAAAAAGAAACTTAAATTCTGAGAAATATAAGTTGGTCACTGAGTTACATAAGCAGAAAATGTTACCTCTCTACAGACATTTAGATCTAAGTTGCTCCTAAATATTTCCTGACCTTGTCTGCCATAAACAAGCAATCCCTGACATCATGTGGTATGGAATATAAGGCACAGTAAAATAAAAGAAACTATTGAAAAGGAAACACTGTGTACAAAATTATAGTCAGAATCTTCATGGTGGTATTCAGTTAAATAATCTAGTGCTAAAGTCATCAATTAATTGGTTTTATCAATTTAGGCCACGTGTACCTTTCAAATTTCTGCAGCAGGGCTTTAAAATCACTGGGGGTGTAGTTTTGGTGACTAAAACTTGAGCTTCCATCAAAGAAGCAATATATTTAGTAGGAACAACTTTTTAATTAAATATCCATGCATAAAACAGTTCACATTTAAATGACAACCATGCTCTAGAGTTAAAACATCAAAAGTACTACTAAATATTTTACTTGTTACTCTAGCTATTCTAATGACCACCGTGTTCTTTAATTAAATAATTAGAATTTGAGATCTCACATAGACTAGAAATGTGACAACATTATAATATATAAATATGTGCAAATCTCACCTTACCAAAACAGATTTGAGAAGTTTGTTGGGCCTATATTTCACTTTCTTAAAACAATTACATTGCACAGAAGAAATAGAGATGACTTCAATTTCTCAAAAGCAACAAACCATAGTCGTTTGCCAAATCATCATAACAACATTATAATATATAAATATGTGCAAATCTCACCTTACCAAAACAGATTTGAGAAGTTTGTTGGGCCTATATTTCACTTTCTTAAAACCGATTTTGTGATATGAAGTTAAACTTAAATTTCACTTACATATCACTAATTAATGTGGGATCTCTAATACACCCTCTCATATCGAGAATTGGACAACTAGAGCATGGGACTAAGGACAAACCCAATAGCAGGTGACTCTGATACCATCTTAATAAACTCAACAAACTTACTAGGATAGGCTCTAAATGACTCTGATACCATCTTAAGAAAGTGGAATTTAAACCTAACTCAATCTCACAAAACCGACTTAGTATGTTGAAGTCTGTACCCACTTATACACTATAATTAGGTTATGTCCCTAGTCAATGTGAGATCTTCAATAGTGAGCATTGATATGTTTGTCCATACTTGATATCCTTTCATTGCAACTGAAAGGAAGTTCACCTCATTCAGTGTATTTGAAATGCTAAAAATGGATATGATTTGGTTTATATATCAAATCTTTCATTTAGAATACTAGCAAGCAAATAAATATTTGATTTTACAAATTTGCATTATAATGATTTAGTTTTAGAAATCTTATAAAGTATAGTGAGATTTGTTGTAATTAAATTGGATTGTTAATAAATAGATTACTTTTTGCAAATGTTAAAATGAAATCTTATTTTCTTATTACTTCCTTTTGTATGTACCTAGCTTTAGAGCAAGGGTTTAAGGTAAGTGCCTTACCTTGTTTTGTAACTCATATATGCATCAATGCAAGCACATCAGTGTGGGAAGAATACACAAATTTTCTCCATCTTATTTATTCAAGTTGGTATTTAGTCTCTCGCCGACCAACATCTTTTGCCTCCATTTTTGTCCTTGTTTCACTGGTTGTTGTTCTTCATCTTTAACATGATTTTAGTAGGTTTTGCTCTTTACTTTTCTACTACTCCAACCATTGCAAAGGCAGAAGTCAACTGGAAGAATTATTTATCTTAGTCTACCTCTGTGGGGTTATGGTTCCATGGTCAATGATATGACCATTTAGAAATTGAAGTCATCTCTATTTCTAATGCAAACACAAAAGACTAACTTTCAACTTCGTATTGTTTTGTGGCAGTCAATTGAGCCTGATGTTTCAAAGATGCTCAAATCCTTCAAAATATGTTTCTTTTTTGGAAAAATGCAGAAGACATTTTTGCTAATTATATTGAATCTCTTCGATACAACTCAAAGAGTAACTTCTCTCAAACAAACCAACAATTATATGGTCTCACATACGACAAAAGCTAGCATTGTAATATAAGTTTGAAGATTTCTATAGGTAGACTCATTAGAGGAACTCAACAAGAAACTTGATAGATATTATATGGCCTTGATTCTAAGAAGCCTACTTTAAGATTTTGATAATGTTCGTTATCAAATTCTAACTTGTGATCAAATCCCTTCTATGGACAGTTTAGTTACTAGACTCGTCAGTGTGCCTAACAATAAAAGATGACAAACAAATTGAAGTTGTTGCATAATCAGGAGAATTATGTTATAATTAAGTGCAGATTCCATTTTATATTTATTAGGACAGATTTGTTAGTGATTTGATTTTATTTTATTTGTACAGCTTTAAACACTCATTATTTTTGGCTTTCATTGCCTATTATTTCTTTCTTTAATTAGGTTGTAAAACAGTCTATAAATAGAGACTGTAATCACATTTGTAAGACAACTCATAAATATATTTCATCTATTTCTTTCCACTTGGTATCAGAGCTCCGGATCTAGGAGACTCTGCTTCCGCAATTTTTTTTTTTTAGCCTTCATTGCTGTAATCATTTTCCTTGACAGCCTTCATTGCTGTAACTTTCTATTTTCCTTATCCTTTCTCCATTGACCACCACCACCACCTTGCACCATTGACCGTTACTGCCACCGCCATTGACCACCGCCGACCACCACCACTGACCACCACTGCCGTCGCTCGCCGAAAACTGCACCGCTCGCCGGAACTGCCACTGCTCGCAGGAAACCGCCGCCGGCTGCCGGAAACCGCCCCCGGAAAATTTTTCCGGCGGATTTTTTTTTTGTGTGTGAACAGGATCAAATTTTGCCAATCTGAAAAACTCAGTTGGTTTTGAACTCTCATGGACTCCCTTAGTAAGCCATCTAGCTATTGTTCCTTTACTATGAGTGGTAAGAGTTCTAGGTTTTTATCCTTTAATGCTTCAAGTACTGAAAATATCTGGATTATAGACTCTGGTGCTACTGATCATATGACACCTCATTCCTCTTCTTTTTCATCCTACACTACTTTATCCGGTAAGCCATATATTACTATTGCTAATGGTTCCACTACCCCCATTAATGGTCGTGGTAACATTCACCTTCAACCTTCATTTCCTTTAAAAAATGTGCTTCATGTTCCCAAACTATCCAATAACCTCTTGTCTATTCAAAAGATTACCCAAGATTTAAATTGTGCAGTGGTATTTTTCCCTTCCCATTGTGTTTTTCAGGATCTTGCCACGGGGAAGACTATTGGAATTGCTAAAGAGCAGGGCGGGCTATATTATTTACAGCATGAAGAAAGTAAAAAGGGTGCTAGACTACAGGCACACACTTCTAATCTTCAGCAAGGTCGTGAATCTTGGTCATCCTCTCAGATATGGCTTCAACACAGACGTCTTGGTCATCCTCCATTTAGTACCCTAAAGTCCTTATTTCCTGTTTTATTTACAAAAGTGTCTGCTGAGTCATTTCATTGTGATGTTTGTCAGTTTGCTAAACACCATCGGACAACTTTTCCTCCCAATGGTAATAAAAGTTCTAAACCTTTTGATCTTATTCATTCAGGTGTATGGGGACCTTCACCTATTCCTAATATCTCGGGTGCAAAATGGTTTGTTTCATTTATTGATGATTGTACTCGGGTTACTTGGATATTCCTCATGAAAGATAAGTCTGAAGTTTTTCACTTGTTTGTAAAGTTTTACAGAATGATTCAAACACAATTTGAAAGTCCAATTAAGAGATTGCGTTCTGATAATGGAAGAGAATATGTGAACCAAAACCTTTCCAAGTTCCTTGAGGAAAATGGAGTTGTTCATGAATTAACCTGTGTGGACACTCCTCAACAAAATGGGGTTGCTGAAAGGAAAAATCGTCATCTCCTTGAGTTTACTCAAGCTTTACTTTTCCAAACATCTGTTCCTAGATCTTACTGGGGGAAGCAATCCTGACTGCCACTTATTTGATTAATAGATTACCCTCTCGGGTTCTAGAGGATGTTACTCATATTCAGGTTATGACCACATTCTATCCTTCTATTCCCATGTTGAATAGTCTTCAGAATCGTGTCTTTGGTTGTCCTGCTTTTGTCCATGTTCATAGTCCTTATCGGGGTAAGTTAGATCCTCGTGCCATCAAATGTGTCTTCATCGGTTATGCCCCTAACAAAAAGGGGTACAAATGTTATCATCCTCAAAGTCGTAAAGTTTATATTTCCTAAGATGTCACCTTCCATGAAACAAAGTCTTTCTTTCCTAGTTCTCAGCTTCAGGGGGAGAGTATTCAAGAAGCTGAGGACCTTGAGTTGCCACCTTTTCCTTTGTTGCAGGATTTCGTTCTTAGGGAGGAAGACAAAGACCCTGCACCAACATCATTACCAGAGAAGAATAATGAAGACAAATATTTTGGAAAACAATACCAGCGAAGGCAACAAGAACCTGTCCTGGTCGAACAACAACTTCAATTGTCTGAACCGGAGGTAAGAACTCATACCAGTGAAACTCTTGAGGACACCTTAAATACTGCTTTTGAACCTAACCTAAATGATTTACCTATTGCCTTGAGAAAAGAAAAAAGATCTTGTGTCAAATATCCTATATCCCAATTTGTGTCTACAGAAAAACTTTCTATGCAGCACCAGAGTTTTCTTTCAGCTATTGATTCTATCAAAATCCCTACATCGGTACAAGAAGCCTTAAAAGATGAGAACTGGATTCGAGCCATGAATGAAGAAATGAGCGCGTTAGAAAGGAATGAGACTTGGGAGATTGTAGAGAGACCAAAAGATAAGAAAGCAGTGGGTTGTAGGTGGATATACACAGTTAAGTATAAGTCTGATCGCACACTGGATCGGTATAAAGCAAGGTTGGTTGCAAAAGGGTACACTCAAACCTATGGGATCGATTATGAGGAGACTTTTGCTCCAGTGGCAAAAATGAATACCGTCAGGATTATTCTCTCCCTGGCAGCACACTTTGGTTGGGCAATGCATCAATTTGATGTTAAAAATGCCTTCTTGCATGGAAGCTTGGAGGAAGAAGTATACATGGAGATTCCACCTGGTTATGGTATTGTTAATGAAGGGAATAAGGCGTGCAGACTTAAGAAGGCCCTATATGGTCTTAAACAATCACCTCGTGCTTGGTTTGGAAGGTTTACTCAAGCTATGGTATCTTTGGGGTACCGACAAAGCCAAGGTGACCATACTCTGTTTATAAAACATTCTCAGAATGGTAAACTCACTCTACTTTTGGTCTGTGTAGATGATATGATTATTACAGGTGATGATGAGATTGAAAAACAAAATTTGAGGGAGAGACTAGCTGCTCAATTTGAAATGAAGGATCTTGAGAAGTTGAAGTACTTCCTTGGGATAGAGGTTGCTTACTCGAGACAGGGCATCTTTATTTCTCAAAGGAAATACATCCTTGATCTTCTCAAAGAGATTGGTAAGTTGGGTTGTAAGCCCACTGGAGTGCCAATAGAGCAAAATCATAGGATTGGGAATGATGAGGAAAACCCAAAAGTGGAGAAGACACAATATCAAAGACTTGTGGGAAAACTCATTTATCTTTCACACACTAGGCCAGATATAGCCTATGCAGTTAGTGTGGTTAGTCAATTTATGCATGATCCAAGAGAAAGACACTTGCAAGCAGTATATAAAATTATTCAGTACTTAAAAGCCTCTCCAAGAAAAGGATTGTTATTCAAAAAGGGGGAAAACTTATCCATGAAAGTATATACTGATGCTGACTATGCAGGATCGATTGTTGATAGGAGATCCACCACAGGCTACTGCATGTTCTTGGGTGGAAATCTGGTGACATGGAGGAGCAAGAAGCAAAATGTAGTTGCAAGATCAAGTGCAGAGGCAGAATTTAGAGCCATGGCTCAAGGGGTGTGTGAACTCTTATGGATGAAGATCATACTTGATGACCTAAAAATAAAATATGAAGCTCCTATGGGTTTGGCATGTGATAATAAGTCCGCTATCAGTATTGCACACAATCCGGTTCAACATGATCGAACAAAGCACGTAGAGATAGACCGACACTTTATTAAAGAGAAGTTGGATGATGGTCTTATAGCCACTGAGTACATCCCTTCAAGACTCCAATTGGCAGATATGTTTACTAAGGGACTTCCCACAAAACAATTCGAAGATCTTACTTGCAAGTTGGGAATGATAGATATACATTCACCAACTTGAGGGGGAGTGTTGCATAATCAGGAGAATTATGTTATAATTAAGTGCAGATTCCATTTTATATTTATTAGGACAGATTTGTTAGTGATTTTATTTTATTTGATTTGTACAGCTTTAAACACTCATTATTTCTGGCTTTCATTGCCTATTATTTCTTTCTTTAATTAGGTTGTAAAACAATCTATAAATAGAGACTGTAATCACATTTGTAAGACAACTCAGAAATATATTTCATCTATTTCTTTCCACTGAAGTTATTGAAACTTTTGCACTGACAGTCCATCGTGGAAGAGGAGGTTAAAACATATGAGGAGCACATTATGGTAGGAGTGCACATCCCAAGAAAATTTTATTCCTTGCATGGCTTTCCAAATAAAGCTACTCATATGCCTAAATCTAAAAAATCAAAATCAAAATCAATTTTTTTTATGAAAAGTACCAAGAATTTTTGAAGTACAAGTTTGAGTACCAGGACCAATGTTCTTCAATACCAAGTGTGTCAACTGCATGCATTTCTTAAGTTGTGGAAGATGTTAGAGAACATTTTGTTAATGTCTTCAGCAAGTTTAGGTAGCAAAACTATTTACAGTAAATTTTGATAGAGCATATCACATAGGCGGTACATGTATGTTAAATTGTAACACAAAAACAAAACGTATGAATATGTAAGACAAGGGATTATAACTAATACTTTCAGCTACATATAAGGACAGCATTTCTAAATCAAGAAGTATCGTGAACATTAAAAAATTACAGAAAAATTACCTGTAAGAAAACCCCAGGAGAAAATTCTGAAACAATGCCATCCTTTCCAGCTAAATCAACCATTTTAAAAATGTCTAACACAGCTGGACGAGCCTATTTCCCAAATTTCAAAAGTAATGATCAGAAAAAATTTCAACCATATGAAAATAAGAAAATATACCAAGCTATACATGGATTAGCAGAAACCAAAAAAATTGATCTCCATTATCCAATACAGAATAAATAATCTATATTAACATGCTACCCTGACAAATCATGGATATATTAATCTTACTTTTCCGGTAGCTATCACAACTTTCACCCCTCTTGAAGATGCCTCTCTCAAAGCATTGACAGTTGTCGAAGAAATTTGACTTTTGCTGTTCAGCAATGTTCCTTTGTACAATACAGAAATCTATTCAAATCCAGACAAAAGATGAAGGAATATCTAAAGTGTATTTTCACTGCAAGCATACCATCCATATCACAGAAGATATATCTGAACTTTGGTTTGTAAAATCTAAGACTTCCTTCTTTCTTCCTGTCTTTTGACAATTCATCTATAAGATTATTTCCCCATATACATTTTATGCAAATAAATACTTCAATTAGAGGGGAAGGTATATAAAACCAGCAAATTATGTATGAGGATTGCTGAGGTGTTTTAGTAAAAAATACAATTACCATCTGAATTGTTTTGATGAAAACTTAAATTTGAATTTGTTTCAGCATCACATGCACTTTTTATTAGCCCTTTTCCTTTCCAATCAAGACTCTTTAAAAGGATTTCCTCCTCTCTCTCCATTTCTACTTCAGCCTCTTCACTTATTTCATGATCAAATCCCAAAAGATGTAACAAGCCATGAACCTGCAAAAAGATGAAGTAAATGATATTCTCAAGCTCGTCTTTCAGTTCACACAACATAGGCATAGTATTAGAAGATAAAATTCCAACTGTTCATTGTATTATATGTTTGAGCTACACACCCACACTGAGAAGAGAATGACACTTCAGCTTACTTTTCACTTATGCTGATGGCAGAAGACAGCTACCATAATCTAACACAATAAAGTTCAGTACCAGACAGGAAATAGTCAGAATATTATGAAACCAACCATGAGGATTCGGATCTCATCAAGAAGAGTGTGCCCTCTTTCCTCTGCTTGTCTTGCAGCTGTCTCAACAGAAATTACAATATCACCCAACATGAGCTGCAAACAATTCATCACGTAGTTAGCATCCAACATGTATGTTTTAAATTTTATTTATTGTCAACAACACCCAATATAATCAGCTAGACAATTCAATTCTTACAATAGGAATCTTGAGCTCAGGTATATGACTTGACATTGAGAGAACATCTGTGGCATGGTCTTCATCTCTCCATTCCTTATTAAGTTTTCGAATAAACTCATCATTGCAAAGAAGTATCGATACCTCAACACTATCAAACCCACCAACATCACTTATAGCAGTGTCTCGTGTTTTATAACCGGAACCTTTCAAACCATCAAAAGCCAGTTTCATCGCCATTGGAACATTTAGCCGAAGCAACTCCGCAATGCTCTGTACCAATTAAAAACAAAGAGGCAGCATAAGAAAGAATAATGCAGAACTCAAATACAAATATCTCTTTTCTTTCACATAAAAAAAAGTTTTAGAAGATATGATTGTAAGAGTTTATATGGAGTTTATTTGAACTTATCATGTAAGTACTTATGCAAGTGTTTCATGAGGTGTATTACAAAGTGGAATCTCCAACAAGGTGTCTCGTAACATTCTAAAAGCATCTCTAATATTACTTTAAACGGCTCCTACCATACTACGTCAAATTTATAAACTTCTAACAACTTTTTACTCCAATATTAAGATCATCTAAGACATGAAATGCATCATAAAACATATTCTCTCACATTATTTGTTTTTTAATCATAAAACCTGTTGAATAAGTGCCTAAGTCCAAAATTCACAAGCAAGTTCACAAGACTTCAATTGGTAAAAGTAATCATGTATGTTGCTACTTTATCTCAAGCTTCATATTAGTTATCCTTCGTATAACTCATTCCCTTTGTTACTCTCTAGTACTTCTCAAACGGAGACCTAAAAGCTGAAAAAACCACACCGCACCTCAAAGTTTCCCATTCGCAAACAGAGCCCAAAGCAACAAATAAAGCATGATCAGGAATCATGAATAAAATTTCTGCATGAATACTTTTAGAACAAGAAAATCCGAAGAAGAAATGAAATAAAATTATCAGTCAGACAAAATTAACAAAAAAACAAACTGAACTAAGAGTGTTTGGATATTAGTTTTTTTCAAAAACAAATTGTTATCCTAAATAACTTTTATTTTCTTCTATTAGAAATCTCTAGCAAACTAAATATTGAGTTTGGTAATGAGCACCAAGATTTCGGGATCGTCAGGCAAATCTTCTTCGAGGCAAATTTGCACGCTGAGTTGCAACTCTTTCTCTTTGTTCTTGGATGCTCTTCGCCTCACCTTCCGATACTCCTTCCCTTCGGAGCGAACTACTGCCACGAGGCGGTGCCTCCCTTCGCTGCGGCACCGGGTGAGCGCATGAAAACTGCGGCCAAAACCCGGGGATTTCAAGAACAGAGAGACGCGGCTAGAGATGGCGCTGTTGGTTGCGGGAGAGAGATGAGGAGGCTGAGTTGCGCACGTGACGACACGCGCCATGGCGTGCAGAGGTGGACGGTGGCAGAGAAAGTGGGAGAAACGGAGAAGCATTTAGGAGTGGAGTTCCCACCAAATGTCTGTTCCTGGTTTCAGGGATGTAGTATAATCGGAACATCGACCTACCCAAGGAAGGAGACAAGAATAAATCTTTTTTATGGTAATTTTTATTTTTTAAAATTCAAGATTTAAGAGAAAAAAAATTTATTACCACACTAAATCTTTTTATTAATTTTTATTTTTAATTAATATTAATCAGCTGAAGTTATGATAATAAATTTGTGGAAAATAAAAAACTATAATAAATGAGGATTGAATTGTAATTTAAATAATTTTTAATATTTTATTTTTACAAATATCATTTAATTAATGACTTCAAGATTTTGCTTTTGATACAAATACATCAAAAACTTTTTCATTTGATATGTTATGAGTAAATAAGTTCTTTGTTTTTCAACTATTAATTTGTTTTTGATTATTAAATAAAATTATTATTTTCAACTACTAAATTGGCGATTTAATTAAATGGATGATTAGCAACTCAATATGTTTTGGTTGTGAAAAATGTTCTTGATTTTTCCAACTTGACATTTACTTTCCAACTTTTTCAAAATATCCATATCATCTGACCTAATTTTTAACAATTGAGTCTCAGTTGAACCTGGCATGCTTGCTTTCACGAAGAGCTTCTCGAGCTTAGAAAGGGATTTTCAACTCTTGATTTTAGAGGCATGAGTTCAATCTTTGGTGCTTAGGGCACGCTGAGCTTTCAAGCTTTTGCGTTTTTTTATTATTACTTGTGATTTTGTCGGTATCTTTGAACTTTTCCGTTTTGAATGCATTTTGTTCTCGTAGTTAAGGGCATTGTTCCATTAAAGTGATTAGAGTGATTAGTGTGCTTCTGATTCATCCTTATCTTAATCCTCGTGTTCTCAATTCTAAGAAAACCTTACTCAACATCTTCATAAGTTCATACTTCTATTTTATCAATTTTTAGAAGTATTGTATTGGTTAAATAGTTGAAATGTCATTTTTCTCTATTTAAACAATTTATTTCCTTGTTTATTGTCATGTTTAAAAAACATTTTGATTCACAATTTGTACTAAGTGTTAAGGTTTGTCAACTTGTCACAATATATATGGTTGTTTGTTTGTTTTCACTTCCTTTACTTTTATGTAAGCTTTCTTCCTTATTATCATCACTCACTGATAATGAATGTTGAACATCTAAGAGTTATGGAAGAAAATATACATGTGCTATTGTATAAATTAGAACAAATATTTTCACCAAGCTTCTTTGATTCCATGGAACATCTTCTATCATCTACCTTATGATGCAAAAGTTGGTGGTCTAGTCCAATATCGTTGAATGTATCCATTTGAGAGGTATGAAATTACTAATCACTTTTTTACCATTTGTTATTTATTTATTCAATATTTTAAATGTCCATGTCCATATTCTTTTTTTTAGGTTCTTACACTCCCTAAAAAAGAAAGTAAAAAATAAAGATAGGATGGAAGACTCTATTTGTGAAGCTTACTTGGTGGAGGAAGTGATGTGAGTTGATTTAGGATTGCACATTTAATGGGTTGCACTTTGTTTAGGATTTTGGTGAGAAACCCAAAGAAGATTCACATTGGAGACGAACTTAACCAAGTGGTTAAGTAAGTGTGAATGTTCACTTCTAGAGGGAAAAGAGAAAAACACAATTATATGGTCTTGATGATGATGAGGTGCGAAAATAAAAACATATAATGGAAAGAAACAAGATGGAAGAACCCAAGGACATAAAAAGGAATGGAAATGGCGCAAATAAGAAAGGAAAAATATGAAGAAATGAAGAAAGCTTAGGGAAAATGGAGCAAAGAATCACGCCACTTAGAATGATGGATGGTTCCAAGATGAGTGGTGAGCAGCCGCCACTTGAGGTGCACTACACTCAAGATAAGACCCAATAACTTTAGGAGACAAACTCACTAATCACTCAGACAAAGTTTTTTTTCTATTCAATTTCAATTGTAAAAATACATGAGGCAAGACACACTTTATATAGGAGAGTGTGTCTTGGAGAGCAAGAGTGGCAGGGGTAGGGGTGTCATTTGTGAGAAACCTTCTAGAAGGTAGGTCAAATAAACTTTAAACTTAGGTGCACATGTTATGAAAGGTGGGCTTGACACAAGCCTAATTTACTAAGCACACCCTACTCAAATTACTAAGCACACCCTACTCTAGATTATTCTTCTATTTGGACCCCTTATGTGAGCCCAATTTATTTATATAAACTTGTCTTTTACAAAGACCAAAAGAAAGAACATTTGATGCTCTGGACTATGTCCAATTTTTCTTATGTTGAGGTCCTTTTGAAGTTTGGTGGGTCCTTGTCTTGGATGCTAAGATGACTGACTTAATTGTGAAGTTTCTGTTGTGTCCTTTGTCATCTATTTGTCGAGATGGTTTGTATCATGCCCCAAAAGTTGGAAAAAATTCGACCTCAAATTTAGGACTCCTGCAAATAACGTAGTTAGTTCGTTCACTTGATTTATATATGTGAGTTGTGAAGCAAACTTATGTTCATTTAATTTTAGGAGTTTTGGTTGAGTGGTTCTAGTTACATGAATGTTTGTAAAGAATGTGTAGGATCAAAGGGAATTTTGTGTGAAAAGCTTCTTATAAGGTGTAAACCTTTAGAAGGATTTTGAAAAATATTCCCACATTTCTCTAACAAATGTTGCATGTAATTAGAGCTATGAATAAATACACAAGTCAGGGAAGGAGAGTAGTGAAGTGAGCCGACAATATTTATTTTTGGATGGATCAACATTGCGGTTTTGACCATGTTTGGTGAGGTGATGAACCCTGTATTGTTATTTTCATAATCTTTTTCAGATTTTCTTTTTGTTTCATTTTTATTTGGTCTTTATTTACCTCTTTTGGAGATAGAGGTTTCAATATGATCTTATGGCCTTGGAAGTGAAAAGAAATCTTGTTAGTTAGGCCATCATGTAAAGTTTTCCTATCATAATGTTATGGCCTTCCTAAAATAATATGGGTTGTTTCCATGGGCACAACATCACATAACACCTCATCTTTATATTTGCCAATTTAAAAAGATACGAGGACTTGTTTATTAACAATTATTTCACCCTCTTCACTTAGCCATTGCAATTTGTAGGGCTATGTATGAGAAATGGTGGGTAATCCAAGTTTGTCCACCACTCTTGTACTTGCTACATTTGTATAACTACCCCATCAATTATCAAGGAACATAATTTGTTATTAATAAGGCACCAAGTATGCAAAATATTTTTCCTTTGACTCTCATCAAAAGGTTTTTGAAGTTGCCCTAACATGCGCCTTACTACTAACAAATCACTTTCACATGGTATTTCACACTCGTCCTCACTTGGGGTTTTTGAAGAGGAAGGGGAGTTAGCTCTAGATGATTGGGAACTATGGTCACTAACGACTATTCTCCCTTTAACCATCATTGTTCTTTTACTTGGGCAATTAGCAACAATGTGCTCAAAACCTATACCTTTAAAACATTTTTTATTTGAGGTTTTGATGGGTGATTTAGGAGTAGAAGGTTTATCTTTATAAATTTTATGATGTGGGGTGGTTTCTTTTGAAAAATTGGAAGGGAGAGTCTTAGTTTTGAAATTTGTGTTTGTCCTTCCAAGATGATTTGTAAAAGTCATCATTATGAGTATTTTTAAAAGAATTTCTCTTCAAAACTTGTGATTCAACCTTGATGGCTTGGTAAACCAATTTTTCGAAAGAAGTATACTCATATAATTCTACAACAAGCACACCTTACTTAAATTACTAAGCACACCCTACTTTAGCTTATTCTTCTATTTGGATCCCCCCAAAAGTGAGCCCAATTTATTTATATAAACTTGTCTTTTAAATTCCTATTCTATTTCTTCTTTTCTACATTGTTTTCTCCATTTCGTGTGGTATTTCTCTATACGAATCCCACACAACCTACTTTGTTTGTTTTATATTTTTATAACAATCAAAATTTAGTAATTTCCATTCTACTTATGTTTACTATCTTTTTCAGGTGGATCTACGAACCAGGTGAATTTTGACTTCACTCATTACAAATAAAGGTGGCACTTTCACTAGATCTGAGCATAAATCCTTTTGAAGGGGGCAGCCTGATGGAGGATCATCCAAGCCACCATACACAAGAATAAAAGACAGATGAACTATTTGTATAAATACTAGAACAAATTTGTATAGGAACTGTATTTTGGTTTCTTTTCAAGAGTACTATGTAGATGAAACAAACACACTCTAGAAACCCTAACTTGTCACACAAGTAAGGGTTCCTAGAGTATCTTAAGGAGCATACACAACCTCCTTAAGCCACCACACCTCACCTTAGTTAAGTTCACTTAACTAAGGTTATGGTAGTTTAAGGAGCAAGCTACCTTAATCTATAAAACCCTAAAACTCACTCATGTATCTAGATTTGCAAATATTGAATGAAGAGTTCAAAACTTGAAACCTCATTCTCTCCCAGATCTTTCTTGTTAGTGAACCTAATTGACCTAGTGAACATAAGGAAAGTTAGTCAAACCTTTTTCCCTTGCACCTTCAACTTTTCCGAATTTTCTCTTCTTCTCTCAACTTTGATGCCTCATCTTCACTCCATTTCCGCTACCACTCCAATCATTCCATCAACCACAAGCTTGGAATACATAAGATAAGAAAGGGAATGAAGAGAACCACCACCAACACCCTAGGGAAGCACCCCAAAACCACAAGAAACACCAAGGAAATCTTGGAAAGAATCTTGAAGCACTTTTTCACAGCTATCTAAATATTCTTAGGAATATTTATTTTAAAGTTTTCACATTATACCCACAACTAACTATAAAAGCTTTCTATGAATAACAATTAAATAAATAAAATTTGAAGGGTTATTTTGTAATTTCCAAAAGCTCCATCCATTTACTACAAGAAAATAAATATTTAGTGTTAGTCAAAAGTTGATACTAATAATTAAAAGTCGATGCTAATTAGTCAATAATGTCGGATTTGTCACACGTATTTGCAACTCTAAAATTATTAAAGGTAATTCATTAGCATCTACTTTTTAAGGTCGGCTATAAGTAACATCAGCTAAATCGACACTAATTCGTCACTAATTTTTTTAAATTAAATTTTTAATTAAAGCAATTTAGCATTAGCCTTTATTTTAAAATTTATTTAATTTAGTGTTAACTAAAAAAATATATTTTAATATTAATTTAAATTATGTCGGTCTGACCAACACTAATAACAATAATTTTGAAAAAAAAAATCTTCCATCTTCAATAAAATAAATATAAATGCGAAAATAGAAGAAAAAAATGTAGGGAATGAAGGAGATGAATGTGAGTGAAGTAGATAAATGTGAATGAAGGAGATGAATGTGAGTGAAGTAGATAAATGTGAATGAAGGAGATGAGGAGACGTGTGTGGATGAAGGTGATGTGTGTGAATGAAGGAGAAATGTGTGGATGAAAGAGATGTGTATGAATGAAAGAGATAAGTGTGGGTGAAGGAGATGAGTGTGAATGAAAAAGATAAGTGTACATGAAGAAGATGAGTGTAAATGAAAAAAGATGAGTGTAAAAAGATTTATATAAAAAATAAGAGAGAAAAATTATGAGTGAAGAGATTTGTTCTTATTCTTTGTCAGAAAGGCGCATGGATTCATGCATATTAATTAGTGTTGACTTAGCTGATGCTAACTTAAATAAACATATAATAAATATGAATAAAATTAGTGTTAACTAGGCCTACACTAACCTTATTTATCTTTAATATTTATTTTATTTTGGGTAGGCTAAGCTAATGCTAATTTGACAGTAATATAGTATTTTTACTTATTAAAAAGATTAAAAAATAGTTAGCACAGTCATAGAGTTAGCTATGTCAACTATAGTAATGTTTAACATTAAATTAGTGCCAACCTAGACATTAACACAAATATTTATTATAAAAATGTCACATTAGAGTTAATTAAGCTAACTCTATTAGCATCCAAACAAACTCTATTAGGGTCGATCTATACATTAACACAAATATTTATTATAAAAATATTGCATTAGAGTCGACTAAGTAAACTCTATTAGCATCCAAACGAACTCTATTAGTGTAGGCTAAATGAAGTCAGTTCGATATTAACACATATATTTATTTAATAAAAAAAATTAAAAATAATTTTACTCATTTTTTAAGAAAAAATTAATCTCTCAAGTCATTAGGGTTAATAGCGTCATAATTTGGTCGACAATAATATTTAAAAGTTAATTTGATATTTTTTTATAGTAATTCCACTAATAATGTTAAAAAGTGGACTTTAAGCCTAACTCAACCCCATAAAACCGGCTCATGAGGTTGAGGTTTGCACCCACTTATATACAATGAAATGTCCTCATCTCTAGTCGATGTGGGATCTCCAACACACCTCCCTCATGCCGAGAGTGATAGATAGGAGCTCGTGCGTGAGATAACATATTATGGGTGGTGGCCTGATAAACCCAACAAATACTCGCTAGGATAGGCTCGAAATGACTTTGATATCATGTTACGAAGTGGACTTTAAGCCTAACTCAACCCCATAAAACTGGCTCATAGGGTTGAGGATTGTACCCACTACAAATAATTCATTTGATACAATTTATCATTTTCTTTATCTAAATATTAATTTTTTAAAAATTGTCAAATCAATTTCAATGATTAGCTGTGAAATCAAAATATATTTAATCTATTTAAGAATATTTTTATCATAAATTTTAATTATACAAAAATAAATATTTTTCACATATATAAGATTGTCAAGTTAAAACACTAGTTTTAAATAAGTGAATGACTGAACTTATAAAATAAAATAAAATAATTATCAATTTCTCTTTCACCTTACTATTTTCTAAATATTCTCTTTTAAACAATTCTCTTTAGTCTGAATGGTTTGATAATACTTTTACTATAAGAAATAACGTAGATAATAACTATAAGATCATTTAAAACATAAGATCCATTGATATTTGTTACATCAAATATGAATAGGATACTACAAATATTCTTTTAAACTAAAAAATAACAAAATTGGCAAATATTTTTTTTCATAGCCTTAGATTTTGTTCATTCTACTTATGAGCATACTGTGAAAGTTTTGACATCATAGTCACAAACAACTTACTAGCTAGCTACTCTTTATACATGAAGGGCTTGTACTTGTGAAGAGCATGACCAATGCCTTGAATGGCGGCACATGCTATAGCCAGAGACAGAAGCATGAAAAAAAAGCTCAAGGTTTTAAGTCCAAACCACTTGATTCCCTTTTTGATCTTTTTTCTTGCAATGTACATCTCCACTGGAAAATATACTGCTAATGGCCAGAACCCAAGGGCCCCCAAAAGGGCAAGCATCTCATTGAAAAAGGGCATTGCCATGGCCATAACAGTCAATACCACCACAAGTATGCTCCTCCAAACTACCCTAAAGAAGTTAAGCCTCAACTTCACTTTCCCAATGCTCATAGGGTATTCCCTATTAACAAAACTTGACCTTGCCCACCTTTCGCTAGCACATGTTTCTACTACAGTAAAAATGGGTTGGATAACAACCTGCCAGAATTATTCATTCAAGATCAGTACATTGAAACAAGGAATTGAAATTGATAAAGAGAAAGAATCAATAACAAACAAGAAAGATCAAATCATGTTCAACCCATTTCAATACTCATTCATGTATGTTTATGCATTGGAAAAGAACCCCCCATCTCAGACAAATAGATTTCCAAACACACTATGAACTTCATCAACAAAATATTTTGAATAGGGATATATCAAACCTGGTATGCTCCAACCAGGTGCACAACAATGAAGACATTGGCTAAGAGAATTAGCCAAAAAGGCTCTTTAAACCCAGAGCTGAGAAGGATGTTGCCAGGGGTGTCTGAACCAAATGCAGCATAACCAGAACATCCACATATCAGGAACAAAATTGTCATTGTGGATATACCTATCTTATTTGCCTTCTTCATCACTTTATTTTCAGGTGGTGATGATTTCAAAGAATCCTGTTTTTCATGTCTAGATCAGTATCAATCATTTTCAAGTGTAATGCAAGAAGGAAAAAAACTATGAAATATTGTTTCTAGAAGGTGTTTGTTGCCTTCTCTTCAACCTAATAAAACGACCTATTTAACCCCCAAAAATGTATGATGGTTTGAAGTTAGTCCTTCAAATAAATTAAAATTTGTATATTTGAATTAATTTTTAGTTTAGATAAACCCATGTATATTGAACTTAGAAGACATGAGTTTATAGTGGGGACAATATTTGTAGGGTAACCATACCTGAATATCTATAAGAATTTGAGAATAACTATTAGCAACTGCAAGGTTTCCAAGTGCAATGAGAATATTCAATAAGTTGGATGTTGGACTTTGTGTCTTGCTGCCCCACATTAAAGAGGTACTCTTTCCTTTCCCTGCTTCAATCCATGTTTACCCACATGTTAATCCTCATACACCATTGCAAAACAAAATAATAATGCAGAATTTAACAACTAAGGCAAGCCATTAAGAACTTTGCCAAAAATGCCAACAATACAAATTTCTACCCTATAGAAATTTTCAAAGATCAATTTTAATACGTTCACAAAAGTTAAAACTACTAGTTTATAATCATTTTCCATCCTTATATGCAATTAATCTTGAAGTAACATTTTATCACTTGATTTTTTTAATAAACATATGTGAGAATTAGTAAAGATCAAACACATACTCAATTATATTAATCTCCAATAAAATTTAAATAAACTAATATAATTAAAGTTATCATAGTATTTTTTACTTATTTTACTTAAAAACAAAATATGTCGATATTTATACTACTATTTACCATAAACAACTTATATAAGATTTTTTTTAATTTATCTATCACCTTAAAATTCTTACAACAAGTGTGGTATATGTGTGTTAAGAGTGAAACCATGGAAAATGTTTGACGAATAATAAAGAACAACAAAATGGTTGAGATTACATATTTAAAAAAGTTAAATAATAATAATAAAATAAGAGATACAATTAATTATATATTTTTTATATTAAATATGTTGAGATAATATCGTTAGATCAATCATTACATTTAAGGTATTATATACTCAGAGATTCATCATAATTTTATTCTTAAAAAACACTTTAAAGAGTTAAGAGATGAGTGTGTATTTAAATTATACTTGACATCGACTCCTAAGTGATGTTGTACATTATGCGTACCAGAACAAGCCTTCAAATCGAAGTTTATGGAGGAAGGAACGTTCATCTTTAGAACCACTTTTTCCATTCCCACAGACAAATGATTTCAAGTATGTTAAGATAGCATGATTGAGGTCAAACCATTAGTGTCGTATGTGAGAATTGAAAATTTGGTTTCAAAGACGAATTTTCTTCCCCTTAACGTTCAATTGAATGAAAAAAATAGTTCAAACCTTAGACCTTGACTATGAGGCTTGCTCTAATACACTCAATAGTCACATATTGTTTAGAAATCAAAGTAAAAAAAAAAAAATACACATCATCCATTTATCCTCGTAGACACCTTGTAAGATCAAAATCATGAATTCCAAATTTTAAAACAATGTCTCAAATGAGGTGATTTATTCTACAAATATTATTTTAACAATTTTTTGTAATTTTTTTATGCGACTTTCTTGATATTGTCCAATTTTTTGTTTTCCCATGTCAAGTTTACAATTGATCAATAAGAATAATAATGATAATATTTTTATTATTATTATAACCATAATCAATAAAAAAAATAACAATAATAAATGGCCTCGTTCCATAAGCTAATGAAGCTAAAATTGTAATTATATTTATTTAAACAAAACCTGTTTTTCAGTGGTTATGGAGGATGGTACATGATAAAAGTGTATTCTTTCTTCCATTCGAATGTAACTCGTCATACATGAGATTGAATAGTCTAGTTTTGAATTATAGCATTCTATATGACAAAGCTTGAAATTGAGTAAATGAATGAGAATAAAAAAGATGAGAAAAAGTGAATAAGAAGGAGGGAAAGTAACCTGTGAAAACCAAAGCAAGAGAGAGTCCAGAACCAATCAATGCATAACCAAAAGACGTGAGTGCGGCTATGATAGAGAGCCAAGACAGCTTGTGAAAGTGTGGGATTTGAGACAAAAATATTTCTACAATTCCAAAACCAATCATGTATGGATTACTCAAAAACCGACACGATCCTCCAATTCCATTCTTGTGGAAACAGATGATTTTTCGTATTGTCCTGAAATATATGCACCAATAATTAAACTCACAAATCAACCATGGTATTACCATTTCATCTATATTCAACTCAAGACCTACTAAACATACATCATCTTCCAAATGCTCAACACTCCATACCTAATTTCTGGTATGTTGTGGTTTCAGTCCCTCATATTTCTCTTTATAATGATCTTTATATTCTGATCTTCTCTTTCAATTTAATATGTTTTAACAAACTCACTTCTTTTTTATCTAGTATTTTGGCTTTTTTCTTGCTATAATTGTATCCTTGGTAAAGATTGGGGAACTAAAACATCTAATTCATATTGGGATTTTGAAAATATAAGAGATGTGTTATATGGAGGGATTTGTTCTTTTATTTTATTTATGTACTTTATACCTAGAGTTAAATTAACATTATTACGAAGTGGATTTTAAGTATAACTCAACCCCATAAAACCGACTCGTGAGGTTGAGATTTGCACCCACTTATATACTATGAAAGGCTTTAATCTCTAATCGATGTGGGATCTCCAACAAACATAATATTAAATATCTATAATGTTTTAATCTTAATATCTTACATTTTAATAATAAATAAATGTATTTTTATCTTGTGTAAAAGATATTGTAAAAAAATAGAACAAATTCCTAAAAACTAGTTTAAATAAAATATATTAAGCAAATATCTTAACATTTCTCCTTGTCTTAATATTTATTTATTTGAATTTTAAATATTTATTTATTTGAATTTTAAATATTTATTTATTTGAATTTTAAATTTTTTTTCTTCTTTTAGTGCTTGATTTCTTCCTTCTTTTTTTTCTTGTAGTTCTTGTCTTTCTCTTTCTTCCATAGGATCACATATTCCTTTAATTTGATATTCTTCATTATATTTCTTCTTTTATCAACCCCATTTTCTTTGTCTATTATTGATTCTATGGTAGTATTGATTCTATGGTAGTGACATTTGACCTTTGATGGATGTTAGAACGCGATTCTTCATCTACTTTCTCCTCTTGGACTTCAAGCTTCTTTATCAAACATCTATCTTCTATTAATTTTGATAATTCATTTATATCTTTTTTATTTTGTAGCCAAATCATTTATCATCAAATCCAAAGCAAATATTTTGTCTTTCATATGAACTTCGAATACTTCTAAGTTACTTGCATCTTTAATCACATAATGTCTATTTTCAAAGGAAGCCTTGTAACATTTATCTAATTTGACACTTGCCTTTCACAACAATTTATTCTCCACTCCCAATTTTTACTTTAGAAACATCTAATTTGTTGATCTCTTTGAAAAGTTTCTGATCATGAGTCATGTGGTATGTACAACCACTATCTATAAACCAACCTTTTTTTATAAAATTGTTGGTTATAATACATGATGTTGCAAGAAGTAGTTCATCTTCCGATTGATCCTCTACAATCTTGGCATCTTCATGAAAATGTTGGGAGTAGCATATCTTTTCTACATGGTCCCAACCCAATTGACCACATTTTTGACATTTTGGATTTATCTTCTACCAACACAAGTGTTGATGATTATTTTTCTTATAATAGGGACAAGAAAGAAAAACACATGTTTTTGTGGTTGTCTTTGTTGTATTTTCTTTTTTTGTAATTCTTGAGTCCAAAGGCACTTTCACCAGTATGAAGTAAAGTATCTTCAACCACATGATCTTCTCTCATTAATCTTCGTTACTTTTTTACTTACGGACATGTATTACTTCTATCAAAGTAATTATAGACAGGTCTATTGTGCTTTCCAGACTTTGGTAAAATATAACAACTTGTGTTTTTAATTTCTATAAATGCAATGGTTTTTTCACCCCTTTTTCACATTTGCTATCTTGAAAAGTGAGGTTTTTTCATTCACAACCCTCTCAATAGATTTTATAACACACTTCAAATAGTCACATTACTAGATTTTGATTTAAGTGAGTTGAGGTCAAAATAGCTATTGAGAGACAAAAATTAAAACAAAATGACACTTTTTATTTAAATCAATGTTATTTACTACTCCTTTAACTTTTAACATATTATGCATTCTACTGTTTTCTAGCATTCTACTGTTTTATTTACTACTGTTTTATTCTACAAGCCACTAAAGTAACCTGAAAAAAACAGAGAACTTACATCATACTTATGGCTGTAGTTATTGTGTAACCAATCCCTGCTCCAAGAAGGTTGCTGTACTGCATGATTGCACATATCATAGGTATTTTACTACCTAATTGTTTGACAAATAAATTGCAATTAGAATTGAGGTTTGGAAATTAATTATGATGAGATATGACAATTACAAGGTAGACAAACCTCCTAAGATGTTTCTCACAGCATCCATGTAAACATGATTCCTCTTGCCAGTGACAGGATCTGGTGATCTATAACAATCTGCTAGAAGACATGAAGTAAAGAGGTTGACAATTGCAAAGACCAAGATTGAGAATATGCCCATAATCCATCCCAATTGAGCCATGGCCCAAGCTATAGATAGCACTCCAGCACCAATCACTGCTGTTAATATATGTGCACTTGCTGTCCATGTTGTCCCTGCTTATTCTCAATCAAACTTAAAGTGTCACTATATGCAATAACAACCATATACATAAAATCTTGAAATAACACAATGTATTTTCATACCTAATAGATACAAAAGAAAGGTTAACAAAAAATAAGCTTTCTTCTTTGTCTTTTTATTTAAAGCTTTCTTCTCTGATCCCTATTTTAACAGAGTTATTTCTTAGAATAGAGTTATTTCAAACCTATAATTCTTGAACCATTGCTATTATCATATTTAAAATTCATATAGGTATTCTAAACACACTTAGTTACGTCATTTCCTTAATAACCATATTAGCAATGTGTAAGGGAATCCTAATTTATTCTTTATTGGAGCTTACATAAAGCTAAGGTTTAAAAAATATTTACAAATCAATCTGGAAACACACCTTCAAATCTCATCAACCTTACAGGTAATAGAACAAAATCTTAACCATTCATTCATATTAATATTTAACAATTTAACATATAAAAAATAAATTAACTACAATCAGTGGTTCTGTGTTTGTATTGCACAATATCTAGTTATTTTTAACCTTAAAAGATCCGTATGAAATTAGTGTTAAGTGAAAGAAGAACATAACCTTAAGAAAATATTCATGATAAGGTTAGACTAAGTTATTCTTAATTTTCTTTGTCATAGAACTCGTGTTAGGCAATAACTGTAATCATATGAAAAACAATATAAAATCAAAAAAGAAAACAAAAACATGGAAGACTACATTCCATGCAAAAAAAAAAAACAAAAAATAACTCTCAATAATAACTTAAGCAACTACATAAAGAGTTTAAACAAAAAAGTGAAAATAAATTAAATAAAGAAAAAAAGGAAACAAAAGAACATTCTCTAAACGTAACTTCCATAAAAACAACAAAGAGAAACTATTGAATCCAAGAAATTCAATCAGATTGATCCTCATTTGCATTTAGCAGCGGTAATAAAATTCTATAATATTGATGTACGTTACTACCATTACTTTTTCTTGGGTTGACTTGATTTTGAGTTCATCTTATTGGCTTTCACTCTAACTTTAGGAAGACGTCCCGATTTCTTGGAGGTTTGAACTAGTTTCCCATATTCACTTAATGATTCATTTTTATCCATCTTTTTAGCCCATAACTTTAGAGACCAAATTAAGCTCTAAGGAAATACTAGTTGAGATAGATTCAACTATATTCGCTGTCAAGATGGCCGAATATGACTCTTAATCCTCTTGTTCATCATTTGAAATAGATTCAAAATAATTTTGCAACACTAAATCTTGAGAAACACATTTAGTAGCCCATTTGACATCAACTAATTTAGAACTTGTTAAATTAGTTGCAAATTTGAGATGATAGAATCCTTCTAAAAGACTAGAATTTTCAGGAGATAAGGAGTCCTTCTTTCTGCAGCAAATCATTAGATTCATGGACATTCTTCAAAGAGGACATATAAAAAAAATATCATCCTTAGATCCTGAATCAACCCTTATATCTTCAATAGATATCTTAAACTTTTGACCAATATTTTAAGAAGTGAATTTTAACCCTAATTCAACCTTATAAAATCAGCTTATAAGATGAGGTTTGCACCCACTTATATACTATTAAATGACATTATCTCTAGTCGATGTGGCATCTCCAATCTGTCAACTCGTGCGCGAGATTATATATTTATGGGTGATTCAATAGCGGCCTGATAACGGGTGGCCTGATAAGCCCAACAAAGTCTTGCTATGATAGGTTCTAAATGACTCTGATATCATATTAAGAAGTGGAATTTAAGTCTAACTCAATCCTCTTGACCAACAACAACTTTCACAAGAGTATCAAAATCAATAACATCTCCCTCAACTTCCACCATCCCTACATTACGAACAAGTACATGTACCTCTACCACAAAATTATGTTTTTTTTTACGTCATTCGCTTTTTTAGTTTGAACAATCACATATTTATATTGCACAATAGCAGGTTTAGACAAAACAATAGACAATTTGATTGTATTATTGAGGTTCTTGAGGTTAGGTCATCCTTAATTTAATTAAGCTCTAATTCTTTCTTGAAAAAGTTTGTATGAATACTTAACATCTATGAAACTTTGAATTAATCAAATTTATGTCTTTAATTGTCACATAACCAAAAATAGTTTGCCTATTTTCCGTATCCATCAGTAGTTGTTATACTCTAAATCAAGTGTAAACAAACAAAATATAATGTTTAGTAAATTTAAATATAAAAAATTCCATACCTTAATTTTATTTCACTATTTAAAAATATTATTATCTTTAACTTTTAACATCATCTATAATAAATAGACTGATAATTTCAAAAATTTTTTTTTTTTTACTTTATGAAATAAAAAACATGAAAAATAAATTTATCTAATATTTTTAATCAGTTTGAAATTAATATTTTTTTTATATTTGAGGTAAGATGTAATGGTATTTAATTTTTTATATTTGAGGTAAGATGTAATGGTATTTAATTTGTAATAAAGTTAAGTCACTTGTAGTAATCTCTAATAAAATAAATCTAAATTGTTGTGTTTAAAGGTTCACTACTATCAACTTTAAAATCTAAATAATTGATAGTTAATTAGATACCAATTTAAAAATTATTTATTAATAATAAAAACTAATTTAGATACTAATAATTTTTTTAGTATATAAAATAGTATCTAATTTAATTAATATAAAAACTAATTATTTTTTATTTTTAAAATTAATTTTTATTTAATGATTTTTTTGTGATTAAATTCTCAACCCCTTTTTATTTATCATGCACGGTTCATTTTGTTTATAATTAAATTTGTTATAAATAAATTCTTATTTATTCTAAAATTATTAATATTATATAAATTTAAAGTTTTATTAATTAGTATTATATATATATATATATATATTATTTATAAAATGCTACCGTAAATAATAAACTATTATCTCACACACAAATACCTCCCCTTCCCTCTCAGCTCTTAAATATAATTTATATTTTTTTATTTTATATAGAGAGAAAGAGTGGTGTATGTGTGGAGAAGGATAAAATAATTTATTATTTATGAATATACAATTTAATTGATTAAGAAAAATTAAGATAATGTATTGCATAAATCAAGAAAGTTTAAGTTAATATTAATAAAATAGAGAGATTTCAGTTTAGTCCCAGTAAGGTCGAGAGGGTCCCGACATGACCATATATAATGCTTACATAATTAATTAAATTATAATAATCACCTAGAACTAATTATTATATTTAAATAACAACTAAATCAAGATTAAAAATGACTAATGGGCTAATCCCCATTAAGAATAGTATAAAAAAAACTACTAGAAGATATTTATCATTAATACTACTACATACTGATTATGTTCCCTTAGTACTAACTTAGGCGTCAAAATGTCTTTATAAGCACCTCACCCATCTTGGATCAATTAAGACTAAGAACAACTATCATAAAAGATCGAGAATTGTTATTGAAGACCAAAGACTTCTAGGCACCTTAAGACTAATCAACAAAGAGATCGCATGGTTTTACAAGAGTCTTCTTAACCTTATTGTTGAACAAGATGCTTTGATGTCTCCAAATTCAAGTGGAAAGCTTGAAGACCCTGTTGATGTGTGTGTGTGTTTTGTTTAGTTGTTTGAAACTTGTTAATTCACTCCTTAAGATGATCCAAACTCAATTGAATCTTTACCTTCTTGAAAAGATGAGTTTTCTAAAAGGGTGTGAAATTTCAACCTGTTGAAATGTCGAATCAACCTGTTGTTTGACATTTAGAGGTTTTTAAAATGGTTTTGGAAAAACTTAGCTTTATTTTGGCTTTCCTGTCAAACAGAATCAACCGGTTGTTTCGATAATTCAATTAGTTGTTCTTGTGAAAACCTTAACATAATTATGTTAAGAGGTTTTAATATGTTTTAAATGATTTTAAAAAAAAATTGTTTTTTATTTACCTGCTTTGACCACTTGATTAAGGTCATATAAAGGTTGTTTTATGCTCCTTTGCATTAAATAAGAAAGAGAGATTCATGAAAGACGTTTTCAAGATTTCAAAAGCTTTGGATCATCTCAAGTGTGTGGAATAGGATTGAGGTTTGTACTTCTGAAACTTAAGCTTTGATTTACCTAGGTGTATTCTATTCCTCTTCTTCTTCTTCAAATATTGTATTTTTGTATTGGAGTGTAAGGCAATTTCAAGAAAGGTGTGTTTTGGAAACTATGTGGTGCCAAAGAGTGGTGTGTGTTCTTGAGGGGTTCAAGATCATCACTTTTGGTGTGTGTTTTGTAATCTAGGTTTGATTACATAGAGAATTCTCAATGGTTAGATGAGGACTGGATGTAGCTCTTGGTTAAGAGTGAACTAGTATAAACATCTTGTGTGATTCTCTCTATCCCTACACTCATACACTGTTTTAACATTGTTTTTCATTTTGTTGGTATAAACAATCGGTTGTTTCGTGAAAACAACTAGTTGATTTTCTGGAATCAAACATAAAACAAATTTTTTTTGGTTGAACAGAATTTTCAATTGATTGACTCTTCCTAGCTTTTCACTCTTCTAATTATAACACTTATAAGAACATTTTGGCCTTGAGAAATTAAAAAAACATCAAGAAAGTCCAAAGGCTTGTTGGAAGGTCCTTTTCGCTTCTCATTTTCTTCCTAAATTGGTTGATAAAACAAAACCAATATTATAATTTATGAGAAAAATTGAAACCTTCAAGTGAGGAGATGAGTGTGACAAAACTTTCTCAAATCTCAAAACCTTCATTTCTTCACCATATATTCTAAGTAAGCCAATCCCTTGAAAAATCAATCCTTTTGTACATTTTGATATTGGATGAAGCTATTAGCTTAACTTAAATCTAAGATTTGGTAAAGGAACAAAAATCTATCAATCGCATCAGCTGAGTGTTATAGGACAACAAGATAAGTACCAATTGCAAGAGAAAGTTTCCTTATCTCTTGTTAACTTAATAAGATGGTTGAAATCGTAAGTTCAAAGTCACCAAATTCTTGTCAAAATTGATTTCCTATATCTAAGGTTCTCATGAACCAAAATTGGTCGGAAGCATGATTCCATGACCAATAGAGTTCTTAGAGTTCCATCAAATAGTTGAGAGGATCGATTAAGTCTTAATGTCTTGTTGACTTTATTAATAAGCTTTAAGGAGTGAACAAGGAAAATGACGTATAGACATTGGATGTTGACAGATCATCAAATAAAAAAGGTAGTTGGCAAACATAGTACTCGAGGACCCAAGAAATATGAGAATAGAGTAGTCTTTGTGCTTCGAATGCAAAACCTCAAATTAAACCAAGGGGAAGCGTTGAGACCTCACTCAAGACTAGATAAACCGTTATTAGAAGAAAATGAAGACAACATTTACCTCTAACAAAGGATTGAGACCTCACAAAACACCTCAAAATGAACAACTCTCAAACAAATACTCAAGAAAGGTGGTCCCAATACATAATCAAGCGCATTATATGTACACGTCTTCTAAGGCACTCCTAGAACACTCTAGACTTTTTGTAACAATTACTTACTCAAGCTCAAGGAACCAATCTACCACACATATGTGATAACATCTGAACATATAAATAAAATTTTCTTTTTGACTTATCATAATATAGTCAAGCATAAGAGGGTCATGTAATGTATAACCTCATAAACCAAGAAGGTTCAGATCAACGTATAGTACAAACTCATAAATTGAGAATGTCTAAATTGACGACATGTTGAACAGATTCATGGAATCGAGAGGATTCAATCTAACTAAGATATACTAGCAATGTTAAGAAGGTCTCAATATATCAATATACAATAATTATGTAATCAATTAAATTATAATAAACGTTTAAACTAATCATAATGTGTAAGCAACAATTAGACCAATATTAAGAATAATATAGACCATTCCCAAAGGCACATGTAGATAAATGTTCACTAAAAACAATACAAATAGAGTACTTCAAGGTATTTATTACTATACTACTATTGTTCATTTTCAATGCATTAATTATGATTCCTAAATATTGACTTGAGTAGGCACACCACAACTCTTGGACTGATCGAAATAAGAAATTGTTATAGGAGAACGAGAATTATCATAAAAGACTAAAGCTATCATAGAAGACAGAAAACTTTCAAACATTACTTATCAACAAAGAAATCATGTAATTATTTTACGATTTTGTCTTACCCTTGTATGAACAATACTACTTTCAAATACATCAATTACAAATTTTGTTTTGTATCTTTAATTTATTATGAAGTATATTATTAAACATTCATTTGTCTTTTTGTAGGAGTTGAGTATAAAGCTATTAACAATATAAGCCATATTTATTAGTTGAAGAAATTATCTCTTAAATTACTATAAATATTTTTAAATATAGTGATCTCATAAATGATTTAATTATTAAATATATTTTAAAATAAAATATAAAGATATGATGTTATTAATTAAAATTAGTCAACTTTATTAATTAAATCATCAATGTTTTGTAATTTAAATACACTTATTTTAAAAAAAGTGCTTGGAAATAGTTCATTTTAAAAAAAAGTGTTTTTGAAATAAGTAATTTTAAAAGTAATCACTTAATTAAAAAATGCATAGGATTTGCTTATTAAAAATAAACAGAAATTTTTTTATTTTTAAAATGAACATATTAAATGAAAACATAAAAAAGTAAGCAGAAATTTATTTATTTATTTTATTAAAGAGGTGCTTTCCAAAATCACAGATAAATCATCTCTGTCTGTAAATGAAGATGGATAGAATAAAAATATTTAATCACAAATGAGGTTTTTAAGAACCTTTATTAGTGACACTGATTCTCCTGCACCACACACTAATTCAAAGTCAAACTTTCAAAACTAAGACTCAAAGTTTCAATAGTCAAAGATAATAAAAAAAAAAACTCATTTAGGTTAATTTATTGTAGTAAGATGTGAAAAAAAGGATTTTTTGTATATTTAATGTGAATTAAATGTCATTAATATAATTTCAAATTATAATTGCAGGAGTTAGAGCCTAATTTACTTACTTTCACCTGTTGAGTAAATATGAAGAAAAATATTTAATTTTTTTTTATTTTTTTCAGTCTTCCTGTTTAATGTTTAAACAATTTTTATTCCATGATAAAAATAATAAGAGTATAATTAAAAAATTATGTAATCTTAAAATTTTAAAAATAAATTATTAGTAAAGCGATAATTTTAAAGTAACCAAGGAAGTAATAATTTAATATTTCCTATGTTGTAAAATAATTTATTACTTTACAAAATAACTGATCTTTAACATTATTTCATATGAAATTTCAAAATAAAAAAAGTAATGATGACAGAGTAAAAAAAGTTTTTTAATGATATATAGTTGAAACCATTGTTCATTTTTAGGATAGAGGAATAATGTGTAAGGTTTTATTAAACTACAAAAACATATTTTGGGTTAACCTTTTTAAATTATATTTATGAGAAAAAAATTATTGTAAATGTCTTAATTAATTGAAATATTTAATATATTATATAAAAAAATTTAATAATGTTACATCTGGTCATATTCCTTATTTTTTTAATATTTCATGAGAGCGTTGACAATAAAGTAAAACATTTGACATTTTAAAGATATAAAATAATATTTAAATTTTCTATAAAAACTAAAAATCATAAAACTATAGGTAACGTTTAAGTTAGATGTAATATTATTAGTGTAAAACAGTTTATTTTATCAATAAATATTATGATAATATAATTTTTTAAAATAAATATTATAAAAACGAAACAGACTTATTATTTACTACAACGTTAACTCTACTTTTTTCAATTGACATGGCTTTGAATATAGACTTAATTTGGTTTTGACTTAATTTTTAAAAGAATTTTTTAATCGTAAAAAAGTCTTATTTTAAATTAATTTTTCTTTTTCTTACCAAGAATGTTTCTAATTTATTTTACAGAAGATTAGTCTTATTATAATAATAAAAGTAGAAACAAAGATTGAAAAAGCCCGTGTATCACCTTTTTATGATTATAAAAACTAAAAACCTAGATGTTATAATAATTATTCAAATAAAAAATTATTATTAAAACTTTTGTTGAAGTCTTAAAAAATGAACTTTTATGATATTATCAGAATAATTATTAGTTATTTGGGTAGTTTTTCTACAATAAAAAATGTGATTATTCAAAGTAGAATAACTTTGAAAGTCTCTAATTGTGAACCAATTTAGCAAAATCTAAAGCAAGGAGAATGAACTCTTAATCTTAATTTTTAGTATGTACAATGATATTACTTTTTTCAAAATTAAAAGAGCTTTAAAAGGAAAAGCTGAAGCCAACAACAATTTCTGAGACAATAATCAGATTTTGATAATTTGGACAAGGAACAGCAAAAACATGTTTCTACTTTTCCTTAATGAAGATCAAGAAAACTGCAACAAAAAAATTTTGGATTGAGAAAGAAACCTGTTCTTTTGGGCTTGCCATCATCATCCAGAAGTGAACCTGCACCTTCAATTACCCTTGAAAGATCCTCTACCTTCATTTTCTTTTCCAAAACCTGCTTCAAACTTTTTAACTACCAAGTCTAGAAAAAGAGAAAAACACACACATATATATATATTATTTGGAACTGTTATGCTTATAGGTAAACATTTTTATATTCTTTTATAATTAAATGTAATCAAAATACTTATACAAATGTATCATTTTTTTTATTTTTTTTTATAAATCTTCTTTAATAGTTTAAAATAAATATTATATTTACATCAGTTATATATTATATTAACCTTTTTAATTGTTTGAAAACATTAAAATGTGTTCCCTGTAATAAATAAGTTATAATGAATATTAAAAAAATTGAAATCTGGGAAATAATCAATGTAATTTATTTTATAAATAAATAATAAACTATGCATTGATATTTATATCATGCATAATAAAAAATTTCTCAACTTGCATATTTTTAATGGTACATATGATGAATGTATGGAGCATTCATCACATCATACCACATTCATTTACCAATTGATTCTAAGAATATTTGATTTCTTGTTTTTTAAAAAGGATAATTTTTACCACAAAACAATGGAGGTATGTTGATATCAGAACTTTCTCAAAAACTTTGACTTTGCAAAGCCATACCAGAAAATAAGGATCTTTGTCTAAGTATCTTTCAAAAACCGGTTTTGTGCCCCATTGTTAGAAAAAGGGAATGACTAAGGTAAACAAAGAGGGGAGTGAGGTTGAATTGGTTTGAAAATATTTTTCACAAAAGTTTTCTTTCTTGGAATTCTTTTAAAACTTATTTAAGGTAGAAAAATTGAATGTAATTATTTGTGGAAGCAAGTTTGATACAAGAATGGGTTGTAGGACAAAAGATATTTACTCTTTAAGTTTTTTTTTTAAATAATGCAATTATTTTGAGAATCTAATTGATACAAGAATTAGATAACAATACAAAGAGAATGATAAAGCAAGAGAAAGATCATGTTGGAGATCCCACATCGACTAGAGATTAGAGCCTTTCATTGTATATGAGTGGGTGCAAACCTCAACCCTATGAGCCGGTTTTATGGGGTTGAGTTAGGCTTAAAGTCCACTTCGTAATATGGTATCAGAGCCATTTCGAGCCTATTCTAGCGAGTATTTGTTGGGCCTATCGTGCCACCCGCTATCGGGCCGCTATCGGACCACCCATAATATATAGTCCCACGCACGAGTTGGTAGTCTCGGCGTGAGGGGAGTGTGTTGGAGATCCCACATCGACTAGAGATTAGAGCCTTTCATTGTATATAAGTGGGTGCAAACCTCAACCCTATGAGCCGGTTTTATGGGGTTGAGTTAGGCTTAAAGTCCACTTCGTAATAGATCATACCACAAGTTTATACTCGTTCAGATTAAACGAATCCTACACCCAATTTTCAATTTTTCAACCTTTGAAAAATTGGTTCCACTATCAATCAATTTGTACAAAGCAACACAACAATTACAAACACCAAGAGACTATCGACTTCAATCAACTATGGATATTAAAGAGGATCTTATGCCCTATCCATATTTGAACCACATCAAGAGGATCATAGCCTTATCCACTCTTTAATCACCCAAGAAGATATTTTCCTTATCAACTCTTGCAATAACAACTAACAACAAACACCAGAAACACTCCAGAAAGACAATCTCAAATAAAATATTGGAAACACTCCAACAAGGACAAAAATTACAAAACACCATTGGAACAACCCAACAAAGATAACACTCAAGGGAACAACAACACAACCTTTATCAAATAGTTGATTTTCTTAAAATTTTGATGACTCAAAATGAGTATATAAAATTCTCGGTTTATTACTTAAAAATGCTCTTTTCAATTAGTGATTATTCTCTTGAAAGAGTGAGTGAAAAGTTTTATTTATCATGATTCGAAGACATTAGTTAAAATTGAGACAAACACTTTTAATCAATTATTTGTTTAAAAAACAGTTATGTTAGGAAAAAGTCCAATATTACAAGGTTTTAATTAGTGGTTTAAAACAACTAAATGTAAAATCTGATTGCACTTCGTCTGTAAGACGGTAATAATATAGAAACAATAGATCATGTAAGATACAAGTGTTTCATGTGACAAATGATAGAATGTTGTGAAGTCTTTTGTTAAAGTATTACTAAGTTCTTAAACCAAAAAAGCATGAAGTTGCATTTGATAAGTGCTAAACGAAAAGATCAGATCATGCAAGTGTTTTGTGTGAGAAATAATAAAAGCACTAAGCATACTACTCACTCCGTCTGGTAGAAGATAGATGATGATCATGATATTTTTTAAGCTTAAGTCTGTGATGCAGATAATGTCTTTACCATCTATCACCAAAGATATTTTTGCCAAGTATAAGCTTTATTCAAATATCTCTTGCGATTTGAGTTAAAGTTGCAATGTCCACCAACTTGCAAAATTATGACTCACTTGTTTTTCTCTTCAAAGGCTTGAAAAATGTAGTTGTTGCATTTCCTTTTTTGGTTGTTGAATAGATTTGAAATCTCATTTCTTCTTCTGTTATCGCCTGATGAGATCTTTTGTTGAGAAACATTAAATTCATGGCATGTAGCATTAATTCATGCCAATACTTATATGTCTTGATAGCATATCCGTTTACATCAAATAATAGATAAATTTGCACACCGTACAAGATATCAACTAAGTTAGAGTTGGAAATAGTTATGTCAGAGAAGTTGGTGTTCATTGCAACTTTAACTCCTATCCAGGAGGTTTTGAATGTTGTTGTTTGGTGTGAATCTTCTTGGGATAAAAATAGAAGACATTTTATTTTCCTTTAGACTCAAGCTTTGGAATATTCTTCATGTATCTAATTTTAAAGTCTTAATTTGTACTTTATCGTCTGAATGATCTTCATTTAACTTATCAGATGAAGTGAAACTTAGCATAATGCTCATCTTCTATCAGACGTAGCATATTTATTGATGATCCGATCAACTTCTATCAAACACAATTGTTTCATGTATTTCAAGCTCTCAACTTGTTATGTTTAAACACATAATCAAAACAATGAAGATGTTGTACTTTTTGCTTTAACAATCTTCCAATTTTAATGGTCGTTAAAATAATACATGTGAACATGAGCATATTACAACATTAGATGAACAAATTGTGCCAAGAAGGATTGGTCTGATTGGTCTTTAATTTCTATTGAGGAACATCTAATATGATATTAGTTCAGTACTTGATCATTGGTTGAAGCTTGTGGGTTGCTCCACCTTAGCTTATGCGTCTTGTTCATTCTTCAAGACTCATTATTTGGGTCTTCTTCTTTTCAATTCTTGAAAGCTTCTCTTGGAAAACTTTCATTTCTTCTTCTTAGTGTCTCCCCCTTATATGGATATTGTTTCATGATGTCTTCATATTTTTCTCAGCATGGGTTCTCCTTGCTTTACCATTTTTCTTCTCTTCGTAATAAATTTTTTCTAAGAGTTCTCCCCTTTTTTAAGCATCATAAACAAAGGGGTGGGGTGTCCTATAGGTATAATAACTATAAAAGTCTTTATTATGAGCATAGGATAGCAATATTTTGTTTATGTTGTGTAAATTTGAGCAATGGATGAAGAAATATTTATGTCAATAAAGGGTATGGACGAAAGTGATAACATTAAGCCTTATATGTTGTGCAAAATTTTGTTGGATGGAGATGTAAGAGTCATGGAGATGTTGTAGCGAAAACAATTGAAAGCTTTATAAGAGCTCACAGTGACTTGAAGTGGAAGTGATGAACTATGGATAGTGAGAGGATAGGCCAACTCACTTTAGAAGGTGGAAGAATGAGATTAGAAGATGTTTACCCTAGAGAGAGTAAGACAAGTGTTTGGCCGAGTAAATTGGCAGCATAACACTAAGTTTCATAATCTGATTTTACAATAAGCTAGCACACTTATTTATAATGTTGGTGATGAAATGTTTTCTTGCTTATGGTTGGAAGATGATTGAAGGAAGAGAAAGAATTGATGAAGAATTGCACTTAAATTGGAAGTGGAAAATATGATAATAAGCATATTGTTTGGTGCAAGTTTCAAGTAAGAGGTTAGGTCAACTTCCTTGAAGTTTCACTAGGCTTTAAGAGCATCTAGAAAAAAGAGTTTGGAAGAGAAATATGCTGAAAATTTAGAAACACAATTCATTAACATCCAAATATGAGTTTACAATGCATGAGCCACTTATTTATAGGCTCTTAAGAAGGCAATGGTGTGTCCCTTAGGTTACCTTCAACTTGGTTAAGCTAATTTAACTATGATGAAGGTTAAACCTTGCAAGTGATCATCCAAGTTCAAGAAGGTGCTCTTGAAACCTTTGCTTGAGTGCCAAGTGAAGGTTTATATAGTTCCTTTGAGTTATTTTCAACCTATTTTAGAAATGGCCTAGAAATACATGGCCTAAATAAAAGTCTAATATACTTTTTACAATTTGTACAAACTGAGCATATGATGGCTTGAGAGGTGAGGATGGTTCGCCATCAACTAGGGTAAGCCAAAAAGGGAGCTAAATTTAAAATAATTCAAATTCAAAATAAACCCTAGATCTAGAAGAGCCCATGAGAGTGTGCATGTGGCTAGTCACACTCTCCATGCTTTCTCCCATGTGTAGCACATGTTAAATGTGTCTTGTGTGTGTAGCTAGCTCCTTGGTGTGCCTCTTGCTTCCTCTTGGATATTCTAGGGTTTACATTGAGCTTAAGGAAGCTCAAATGTAACCCTAGATAACTCATGCTACCTTGTTCTACTTTTGACCGAAATACAAGGCCCAAAACTACACTACTTGGCTCAATTATTTTATGCTACTAGGACCAATACATGACCCACAAAATCCGAAACTACTTTATATAATTATTTAAGCTAAAGTTTGACCCAAAAATAATGTTGATTAGTCTCTTTTGAATTAAGTCGAAACATAGTATTTTTGTGTTCTTCTTACCAAAACTCTAGTTAATGTTTTGATGACTTAGAGGTCTTCTTTAATATGATGTGTACATTCATTCATCCTAAATTTTTCCTCTTGATTAGGCCTACAAAGATAAATAAAAGCCCAATTAGGCTCATATTTGCAAGTAAGTCCATACACAGACTCTAGGTCTTCCTCCTCTTTATTTTAGGTTTGTTTGTGGTTGGACGGTTTCCATCATCCTCTCCCACTTAAGAGGATCTATCCTCATATCTACAAGTTTGGTTTTAGACAACAACCTTATTATTGCATGGAGTTTATGTTTATCCTCCAGGATCAAATACCCATATAAAATAAACACCAAACAGATCAATTGGTATATTTACAAAATTTTTCAAGCAGAACAAAGTTCTTCAAGGAATAACTAAGAAACTGTTCTTCAAGGAATAACTAAGAAACTTTTGGCTTCTAAAAGCCATATACTTCTGACATAAGTACACGTCTTCATAAGCATTTTTATTTATTTTTATTTTTCTATCTTATGAGGTTGCCATTTTTCTTGAAATTTCTTGTTTTTTTTTGGCAACTCAGCACAAGATTTATTTAAAGAAGAGGAGTTCAAAATTTCTTTTCTCTCTTTTTCTTTTCTCTTTCTTTTACTAGGTTCTTAGGTGGTTCTATTATTTCTTTCTCTATAGTTTGAATTTCCTCATGTGAATCTTCTTTAGATTGACATTGTTCTTTCTTTTTAGCTTGTAATTTTCTCTAAATTATGTCTCTCTTCTTGTATATTCTTTTTTTCTCCTGTTATAAATTTTCTTCATATTTTTACAAGCTCTTTTATTTTTTCTCTAAGTTGTAAGATTCTAAATTTCTTCTCAAGAATGGCAAGTTTGGCATCTCGTTCTTTCAAAAATTTATTTTTCCTTTTATTAAAAGAAATATGCTTAAACATCTTTAAGAAATTGTGTTACAAGAATTTTCTTAAGAAAGAAGCTAAGCTTAGCACATAAGGTAGGTTCCTAGGAAAGAGAGGTGAATCACTATGGATGACTTAAGTACCAAGCCTTTCCTAGCCAAATCCTATTCAAGTGCACTTCACAAATTTCTTTCTAAAGAAAAATTGCTTTAAACACAAGTAGGATGTTTCCTAAAAAAAATAAAAGAAACTTCAAAAACACACTAGAAATTAAGCTTGCAAAAAATTTAAACTAGATGAGGGTCATTGGCACCTTTGGACCTTTGAGACACACTCCCCATCTACACGAATGATTAATCCACTAATTAAGAGTTTAGTACTTTTACAACTCAGAAATACAACAGAAATTACAATTAAATTTTCCTATTCTAATCTTCCAAGTGTTTGTCTCTCCTTTCCAAGTCGTCCACTTGCTTGCTCTCCTTAGGGAATTCAACCTTAGTTATCTCTTCCTCACCTTGGCTATCAAAAGCTTAATTTGAAATTTGACAACACAAATGGATTATAAATTGACAATACACAAAAAGTTTAGAAGAATTTGACAAACTAGAATTAAAACACGCAACAAAGTAGGCACACAAGTTTTGGAAACCTAAAGAAAGGAACTAATGTAGATTTCAAACTAAGGAATTGTGAAATGTGACTTAGCTAATTTATATTTTTTATCCAAAAAGGATCCGATTTTGAAATTTTAATCCTCTAAAATTAAGATCACAAGGAGTAAATTGCCACTCATTTCAAGTCAATACAGAACTGGACCAAAAAATAACAAATCCAAAAATCAGACCCAGAGCGTTGGGCGAATACAATTTGAGCTAAGTTGTTTGAATTTGATGCATATGGCTTTTCAGATTTGGCTAATATAGATTCCAACTATAAGAATTTGTCATTGATTTATTAACAAATATAGAACTCAAATTCATTATTTAAAAACACTCAAAGGTGCACAAATTTCAGCACACATCAATGCATGCTAAGAGACTCAATTAAAGCAAGAAAATAAAATGTAAAAAAAAAAAGTACTACATGAAATTGAAGATAAATTTGGATCCACATGACTTGAGACAACATGTAATGGATTTCAAAATCAAAATGAGTCAAAATTATATGACACCGATTAAAATTTAAAAAAAAAACACAAAAGTACACTAATATTACATAGTTGGAAATAGTTGATAAGTGTCACAATATAATAGAATTCATAGATAAGAAGACATGCAAATTAAGAATAATATGTACAAATATCAGCCAGAAGCATGTCAAAACATTCAAACCACAACTACACAAGAAGAAAAAAAAAAGAAAAATTATGCAAAAAAAAAATTAAAAATAAAGCAAAGAAAGATGAAGTATTAGTCAATTTGTCCAGTACATAAAGAATGACTCAAAATAATGAACATATTTAAAACGCTGATCAATCTTCATACACTAAATGAATTGAGTGCAGAACATGAAAGAATTCAAAGAGAGAAAAAGGTTGATATGGTTGGAGCTTGAGAACAAAACGGATGATATAACAATTATCATTGTTCATATCAAACTACATTTGGAGTTGGATCAGATAAACCAATTTTTTCCCTATAGTGCATTTTACGTGCCAACTTCTGAGTCCATTTGTGTAACCTTTTGGGTTGATTCTTTCTCACCTCAGTAGTTTCTCCTCAAACGGCGAAAAAATCATCTTATTTTTAAAAATTGTATTTTAAATTAAAGAATTTAAAATGTATTGTTGCTATTTAAAATCTAGAAAGTATTTTTGAAAATACTTTTTGGATTCTATAATCTGAAATATTTTAAAAAAAAAATATATATTTTGAATTATATTTTTCTCTTAATCTGGAATGCATTTTTCCAAATTTACATATTTTAGATTGTAAAATTAAAAAGGAAGTATTTTGGATTGTAAAATTCAGAAGAAGTTTTCAAAATTAAAAATACCTTTTTCAATTCTTTAATTCATGATGTATTTTTTATAAAGAAACCATTCCAAATTATAGAATTGGAAAATATTTTCGAATCCAAAAATCTTCTCGATGCTGATCTAGAGTTTTTTCTGAATTATATCAATAAAATAAAAAAGATATTTTTGATATTTTAAAGAGTATGAGATTCAAAAGAAACTATGCATAACAATCAATGATTTGTGCATGTGTACCCGCTTTCTACCTCTCATGTAATAGGTTGTTTAGACAGTCCACATAATAAAAATAATCCTAAATTTTTATATATAAAAAATATTTCGAAAATTGTTAATTGTTATATCGAGTTTCAGAATCACTTCATAGTTAATTTATTTTTTTTAAAGTTCTGAAAATTATTAATTATTATGATGAGTATCATGCTTGATGATTAAAACTTTTATTTATAAAGCTTTAAAATTTATTAATTATTATGTTGAGTCTTAACTCACTTGATAATAAAATAAAATTCTATAGAATTATTAATTATTATATTCAATCTCACATTTATTTCATAATTAATTTTTTTTATGTAATAATTTTAAAAATTATTAATTATCTTGTTAAGTCTCGAACTACTTGACAGTTAAAATTTTCAATACAAAATTTCTCTTTAAAACAATTAAAAATATCAACTAACAACATTTTTACAACAAAGAATTACATAAATTATAATTTTCCATTGTGAATGAAAATATATAGGTTCAATGTTAATTCTTGTCAGTCCAAATAAATAATCTCATAAATATTTTCTTGATTTTAAAACAAATATTTTATAAAATTTTGTTTTATTTTTAGAGGAAAATAACATTTTTTTTAACAAAATACATTATTTTTGCACATTTAATTAAAGTTAAACTTTCTTAGGATGAACATTTGGGACAACAACTAATGAAATCTTGAATCTTTCTCTCGTATCACTTTTTTTTATGGATTTTGAAAGTAGTGGGGGAGCTTTGGTCTTGGCACACAGTTTCTTGTAATCAAAATTCTTACTCGTGATATATGCACAAAACAAAGATGGAATTAGAAATCAATTTAACGTGACATTCAACAAAATGCAAGAAAGCAATCTTTTTCCAAAAAAAAAAAGAAAATAGAGTTCTCCACGAAGGGCATGCTAAGGAGACATTTACTGTTAATAGGATGAAGGAGATTTTTTATGACTTATGTGTATAATTTTTCCTCGACCAAAAGGAGGTACTCAATCCTGAATTTAAATTTATCCAACCTTTGCCAATACAAATGAAATTTAAGTGTATAATTTGAGTAAAAGAAAAGGCATTTTTAGGGTATTAAGGAAAGTATTTCAACTTTAAAACCTTGATTTTGAAATTTTTGAAAGAAGAAGTATACATGGTAAAAAGAGGACCATGTTGAGCTTCGTTCAATGAAATTCAACTGATCTCAAAATCGTGTTTTAGTTGATAAAAATACATAAATTTGATTATAATCAGACTTATATGAAGGTAATGGCTCAATACTTGAAAGACTTTTAGAAAGGCCTAACTATTTGAGTGAATTTGGCTAAGAGCCATATTCATGGTAGTAAGCGTTTTGTTCTTGAAAGAGAATAACGAAAATAAAACGTCGAGTTCTTTGAAGAAGAACTCATACACAAAGGTAAAGTCCTTGTGGTTTGGCAAGAGTTTCATATAAACTTTGTCCAAGTCATTACAAGCTTCCGCCAAGATGAACTCGGCCATTGAGTCAAAACATACGCTAAAAGAGGATACAAATTCCTTGATTGATTATCTCAAGGTGAGCACATAGGGATATGCGGCAACTTCCCAAAGTACCTAGAAGTACTTGGGATCGGTGATTTGAGAAAACATATATTTCCTTTTCTTTTTTTCCAAATTTGACCCTAATGTTTCAGGTGCCTCTCGGGAAGAAGCTTTACATTTTCTCATTGGGACAACGATAACTTTATTCCCCTCCAACGCAACAGAAACAACCGCAACGATGGTATTAGGGGGTGGAGAAGAAACTTCCTCCATTGAATCCCCTTCAACCGAGAATGGGTCAGTACGACTCAAAGAAGTTTCATCTCCAATGGGAACAACCTTTGTCTCCATTAAAGGAATCAAAAAATGAAGAGGAAGAAGCCATTAGAAGTATACCTAGAGGAAATGAGTGAACGAAGTGCAAAGAGATGAAATGCCCGCATTAACTAAAAGCATCAATGAAGAAAGCATAAGTGGAGTAAAGGCTTTTTTATACTTAAAAATGAAGGGTAGACAAAGCGTTTAAAAATGCTTTGCCTTTTTTAAGAGTGAAACATCATGACTACGCAACGTCGCATCCTAGGACAACATGACAAGTTAAGTTAAACGTCAACCATTTAAGTGACATAACACCTCGAAACCATTAAAATTCATCATTAAGTATAAAAATCCCTCATTAATGATTATAAGGATTCGTACCACTTCAAATAAGTTATAACAAAGAAAATAGACTAAGCTCAACTCTATGAGTGGTCACAAAGTTCGACCACAAACTAGATGTGAAAAGAAGACCTAAAATTATGTTTCTGAACATAAATGGGTGAAAAATGACATATGAGTTAAATTACTTCAAATTAAAACTAGATCATCTTTTAAATTGGATGTCGAGCTAGTACTGAAATTTAAGAAGATTATATTACCCGCTTATGAGAGTTGGGAAAAACCAACTACAAATATGAATAACTCAGATTGACTCGAACATTGATTTTTGTTACAAAAGACTAAATAACCTAATAACGACTTGTATTTGGATATTAACAAAAATTCAAAATCCTACTAATATAGTTTTATTTTCCAAGGAATACTCACTAAATCTCATTCTTACTCACTCAATACTTTGATATATTTATCTAGCCTTTACTTACTGAAGTGACGAAGAATCTTCTCTAAGTCGATCTCCACTTCTTCATTAACAAAGTTAAGCAACCATTCTGAACAAGAATTAACTTGACCAAAACTCAATTTTCCCAAAGTCTCTCTCAATCCACCTCAGACACTTCCAATTCAGCATCGATAAGAACACACAAATTGATTTTTTTTTTAATTTTTATTTTGGTTCACTTATAATCATATACTACATACAAATTGTGCTTATTATAAAACAAAATTGGAAGGAGATGTGTTTAATTTCTATGTTCGAGAACTATTTAGTTCTTAATTTAAAAGCAATTAAACAAGATTGTTAAAATGATTGGTGGAAGGTGATGTAAGGCAAAAAGTAAAGTGTACAACGGATAAAAACAAGATGAGAGCTGCTGATAACTCTGTTTTTAATTCTTTAAAACATTTGTTTTGACAAGAAATATTTGAAACTAATTAGATTTTGAATGAAGATTTGATCCTTGAATAATCTTTTTGGTAAATTGCTGCCTCGTAACATCAGCAAGCAGCAACCTTGCATGTTTGTTAGAAGCCTATGCAAACCACAAACCAGGCTCCGAAATCCAGCCGAAGTTTTACAAGAAAATCAATACATTTATTTTCTTCCCTCAAAGGATTGTGCATTCAAAAACTTAACAATCAACAACACATCACTTTCATGTCAATCATAAAGCGAGCATCCTTGATTTGCTTGATTTTATTTGATTTTCAAAGTTCTGTATCACATAATCTGATCATCAACTCAGAAACCATTCTTCGAGCAAAAGGTATATAACTGAGGCTATACCTGTAACAACGTGGAATTATTAAAGATCTACATAAAAGTACAAAGCAAACATGTTATGGAAAGGAGTTGTTATATACTAAAGTTATGGGATTTGATTAATATTATTGTTGGGTAGTTAAGATTTAATTGGTAGATATTGGGATTTAATTAGTTGAGATTTAATTAGTAGTTTTTATCATTTATCATTTATCTTTTAGTTGAGATTTAGTTAGCAGTTTCTATCATATATCTCTTTAATTGGGATTTAGTTAGCAGATTCTATCATATATTTCTATCATTTGTAGTCTTTAGTACTCTATAAATAGAGTATTAAACTATTATCTGGGATATGAATAATATATTCATTTTGTTTCCTTTTCTCAATTCTCTATCATATTCTCTATTGTTGTTCTCGTTCTTGGTATAATCGGAAGCTACTTAAAGGTTTCCTTTGTCCGAGAAATGGTTTTCACTCTTCATGTCACAAATTTACATCAAGAAACAGCGCTGTTGAAAAAGCAAACTCACCAGATCAGGGCACCAATCTCAACTATAACAGCAACTATGGTCAGCACTTTGCTATGAATCTACAAACATGAAAAATTAATCAGTTTTCCATTCAACTAAGGGCATGTTTGGGTATTTTCATCGTCAAAACTTTAGAAAAAAAACATAAAAATGTGAAATAAGTTTTTTTATAAATTAAAACTAGTTTATGTACAAGTTAAAAATCTAATTTTAGAGAAGTAAAACGACAAAGATTTTACAAATTAGCTTACACACAATTTAGTTTTAACTTATTTTCTTTGTCTTCTCTTATAGAGAAAATTCATCGTAACAGATTCTAAGAAAGGCAGCGACAGGCCACAAATTTGATGAACAAATTCAGATAGCTTGATTACAGGAACAAGATTCATGGTGTAACGAGAATATGTTAGCGCGCCTTATCAGAGTAGGTAAGTAAAAGAAGGTGGAAAAGATTATTATTCAAATGTTCTCACTAATATCACTTTTTAAGATTAGTAACTCAAGAGAGCATTAAAAAATGCAAGTAATTGGTATTTCAAACAATAGGTACTTGCTATATGGAGCTTGTCGCGATCAAAGGAGTAGGGATTACCCAAAGAGCACAGATAAGTGCTATAACCACGCATCCAAGGTATATGGCTGTAGCAAAAACCCGAACAGGGTCAAACATCATTCCCAATTGCTGTGCAGGTCCAAGAAGAAAACCTGTACTGTTTAGACACAAACCGAACTTAGAAAGTTTATTGAACTAAATCCAGTAAATTAAAAGACAAATAAAAGTGAGTCAACCTTGCATATTGCATAATAACACATATTAAAAAATAAATACAATATAAATTTTGATTCTCTATATATCCTTTACTCAGGAGGTATCTTTGTCCTCGAATTAAGAGAATTCATTCCCCCATGATATTGTATATATTAGGGATTACATTTTATATTTCTTTAATTTTCTTTAATTATATAATTCAAATTCTTATAAATAAAGAATCATGTTCACGCTTATAACACAATTTCTTTTAAATCTTTTCCATATGGTATGAAAGCTTAGGTTCTCTCTCCCTTCCCTCTATTTTTCTTTTTCCTTGTTGTGTGCCCTCTTCACATAAGCATCATCGCAAACCACTGTCAATCCATTTCTAGCAGTATGCTTGAATATTGTCTAAGTAACACTCCAATGGAGTCCAATGTCAAGCTTGAACATCATAGACATTACCTTTGCAGCCAATGTGGTAAATGAATTCCTCAATGCCCTTTGTGATAGTCATTGAGATGTTGTCATGCATATCATTAGTTATATCAAGAATGCACCAAGTAGCAGACTTTTATCTGAAGATTAAAGTGACACCAGGATTGTGTTAAAGTTGAAGTGTGAATTGGTGTTTCATATTGTGTAAAAATTAGCAAGTTGAGCAACATGTAAAAAAGCCTACAAACCTATTGTCTTAGTTTTGGATTTAAGATGGGTCAAGTTCTCTTGCAGGGTTACCTCGTGGCCCATTGGTGAAGATCTCTTCAGAGTTTCTCTTCTTAGGATTGACCAACAAGTGGTATCAAAGTCAATGGTACTAATATAGAAGGAACTCATACTTGAAGGGGAGATTGTTGAAGTTTAAGTATGAATTGAAGTCTCACAGTGTGTAAAAGTGAACAAGTAGGGAAACATATAAATAAAAAAGACTCACAAACTTATTATCTTGAGATTTTGGTTTGAAGAGGTGGTGTCAGATTTTGTTTTTATAATATCATTTTATTCTTTATAAATAGAGAATTATGTGTGCTCCTAACACACAATTCTAGTAATTCGTTCTATAAACTCAAAATTTATGTTGGCTTCGGACTTAGTTTGGGAGAAGTTACTTTTAAATCTTACATATCAACAAGGAGCAAATTAGATCTACCTTCCAACTGCTAACAGGTTGCCAAAGGTGAACAACACCGCAAACTTCATGGGTTTCACAAAAACAATCATTGACTGCATAGTACAAAGAAAAGTGTAAATAAACAAAGTATGTTTAAGTTAACAAGACAATTTACTTGAGGTTTCTAAAATTTCAGAATTAATAGACAACAAAATATCAATATAACACAATAGACCATGTATTATATGTTACACAGTATATGATATTCAAAAATTTTCCAGAGAACATTTATGTGAGCCAAGTTACTTAGAATTCAAGAAAAAAGAAAAGAAAGTTGCGTGAGTTTTAAATAATAGGTAAGTGACCGGAGAAGATTGAAATTATCTCTTAATAGAATTAAAGCAGAACTTTTTTCAATAGTCTTAGAAACAGTTTTAAAGATTGCAAGAATTAAATATGAACCATGCAATATATAGAGATTCTTGAAGTTGGATTTAGCCAAACTCAACCCAAGTGCAACTTCATAGGCTTTGATAACATCTAATACATGGACAGCTGGGTGTTAATGTCCCATATGCTGTCATAATTATTTTTAATAAGAAATAACCTGTATGTACATAAACAATTTTTTCCGTTATGTAAATTATATTCCTTTTGTTAATTATGTAAATATGACACAATTTATACCTATCTACATATATCTATGAATGTTTTCTTGACTCATGAACTTTATCTCTCTCAGACTTGTCATTTACAGTTGAATAATATGGCTTCTTTTTAAAACTTGAAATTATTCAAGTCTTATGATAAATAATTATTTCCTGAAATTTTATAAAAAAAAATTAAAGTTTTTATCAATCACTAATTCATATTTGCTTTAAATTTATATAAGTGATGATATGTGTTTTAAAATTGAATAAAATTTTATACAACTTCTATTTAAATTCAATTGGTTCCTTAGAAAAATATTAATGAAGTATTATTTAGTTAGTTAATTATTTCAAAATTATTAAAATTAAACTAATAGACAATATAATCTTGTGCGTCACACTTCCTACTCATGAATGTCATAAACTTGGTGCTCAGTACGTTAAGTTCGTTTTCTTGGTTTTCTAATTCTCAAAAAGGTTATGTTTGTTATGATCCAAATGTGTGTTGAATGAGAATATCTAGAAATGTTATTATCTTTAAAAATCAGTACTTCTTTCCATCATATTTAGAAATGTTTATCTTTACATCTTTATCACTATCTTTTATGCCTTTCTACTGAATGATTTAGACTTGTGTAATGATTTAAACATAGTTCTGCATATGAAAGACATCGTCTTAATGACTCTGAACCCCTTCAAGATTATGATCTGATACTAGATCCTGCAAAAGGTTGTGGCGAAATCAAGTACTGTAGCAGAATATAGGATCATGGCTTTGTTTGTGTGCAAACTCAAATTGCTAAAGCAACTCCTCAAGGACCTCAAATTTGATAAAGCATCCCAGTTGACTCATATGTGACAACCAAGCAACTTTGCATATTACGTCACTCTCTTCTATAAGAGGACCAAGCACATTAAAGTTGATTGTCATTACACGAGAAAATTAAACATAGAAATATTATTACAAGCTTCGTTTACACTAGTAAGCATTTGACAGACTTATTCACTAAACCTCCTGACCTGTGTTCTATTTCAAACGCACAGTTACAGTCAATCCAAGTCTAATTTCTTTTCTCGTTTATCACTGTCTAAAAATGTAAGGAACCTGAACCTAGAATAGTTGTCAAAATGATGTGTTTAAAAATGTTAGTTTTTAAAAAATCAATACTTAAATAAAAAGTAACTAAAGAAAAGTTTTACCAAAAACTTGGGCTGTAAAGCACCAAAAGAGCACAAGCTAAGTGTTTAATAAATGTATCAAAGAAAAGGTAAGAAGTAACACCTATTGAGGAAAAGCTTATAGAATCTTGCCTGTGATGGTTTGAAATATGAACAGAAGACCAATTGAAGAATCAGTCAGAAGAGTTAACGGGAACAAAGAACGCCCAATAACTACAGATAAAGGAAGACAAAGGAAAACCGAGAAACCGGCTAGATCTAAATGGCCTTCTTGAAACTTAATTTTTGAAAGAACAAAAAGCACTTTTTAGACTCATCCCTTTCTTTTTGGGTCTAAGTAAACTTAGAAATAAAAAATAATTATAGGCAGTAAGTATTCATATGCTCAATAAGTGAAAAACTAAAACCGAAAAGGGAAACATGATGAAAGTCATGCATGATGCATACACAGAAATAATATAAAACAACCTGAAGAAAGAAAACAAAAATAAGAATATAGCCTTAACATATGCCAAAAAATAGGTTGGAGTGAATCATAGCTAATCATCTACATGATCAGAGAAGTTGCTCAATTTTTAGTTGTTTGTTAGGAATCTTGGTTACGATTGGAGTGTTACTGGACTGGGCTTGCTCTAGATGTATACCCAGATTATTAGTATAGATAAGAGCCTTAGGTTAGCCTTTTTATATTAACACTACATCTAATTATCATTGATATTTATCGCTTTTCCACCCTTTCTGAAATTTTAACAATGACAAAGATACTCAAATCTTTCCACAAATGCATTTCAGCCATTTCATGCAACAAATTCTGCTAGTAGTACCTTATCCACCCAATTGATAATGCCCGATTATGGTTTCCCACTACATAGCAAGGTCCAGCCCTCTTGAATCTTGCAAGATATGGTATCTTTTTGTGGACCCAAGATGAGAAACTGAGAACGTCAAAATATGGAGAAAAATGCAACAGGAAAATAAAAGTATAAAACTACTCTTATGCTTACAGAAGAAATCTGATCTTAGACTTAGTCATTTGCTGTCAGGGTGAAGCACGGGACATAACTGGTTCCTAAGAAACACCATCAACTTCCTACAATGCAACACCAATGGCCAAAATATGTAGACAAAAGAACTTCATTCCGTTCAACTAAATATTTGCCACTAATCTAACTATTTTATTACTAATTTACAAGGGATTCATTCAGGTTCATTTTCTGTTCTAAACTTCTACAAGTCAAAATCTAAATTAAACACAAGATCACAAGTATGTCACAATCGTATTATAAATACATAAGAAAGGGGACACAAATGTCGCTCACCAGTAACATGCAGGCCACACCAGCAACAAAACATGCGGCAAATCCATAAATTCTCTGCTTAGTCAACAACCAAAAATTATATAACATAGAGCCGTTACTGTTAGATAAATTTGAAAGAGCAAGATTAACGTAAAAAGTTTTGACAGTACCTGTGTTGTTGAGAGGGAGCAGAGGCCACCTGAATCCTCACCCAACAAACTCTCTCCCTGCTCTTCATCACCTCCCGTTAATGACCGAATGTTCCACATTGTTTATAAGCAAAGAGTTTCTTCCTCACTGATGGCACTGTACAAATTAGATGCATAAATCAAATAATCTCTAAATCTGTTGAAACTGTAAGAACGGGAACAAAGAAACTAAGATACCCAACCAAGCAAGTAAGCATAATACATTGCGACCAATTTTTTTTCAACCAGTAATAGTAAAAAATAAAAATAAAAATCTAATTTTTAATTTATCGTATGCAATTCCTATAATTCTCAAGTAATTTTAGAAGAATTTTCTTTTAACTTAATCAAAAAGATTATTTTTCTCAAATTTTTCTTTTTATTTTACTTTCCTAAAACTCACAGAGAATTATCAATTAACACTCAACTTGCGGTGCTTAATATAACTCACAGCATTTTCGACGTTTTCTTCCTTTGATCTTGAAAGGGGAGAAGGAAAAAGGATATATATAAAATTGATTTCATGAATCAGAAGACAAAGGAATAAGAGGAAATCTTACATAGATTGGCCTCAAGAGGTTCTTTGTTACTGAGAAATTTCAGAGGAGAAAGCAAAGCAACCGAAAATGTAGCGCATTTTCCCCGATAATAACCGCGTGCGGAGAAGTCATTGGGACGGAAAGAGGAAATTTTGCAGCCATGAAGGGAGTTGAAGAGTAATAAGCTCTACACACGTTCGCTGGCACTGGGCACCACCTACATTTTTCTATGCTTTTAATTTTGTTTTCGTAGACACTATGTTTGATTTATAAATACTTTAGTTTAATAACTTCAAATATTAAAGTAAATAATTAAAAGATGTATTATCTTAAAAAATATAATATATTTTATAATTAATAAATAAAAATAATTTATGAATGAAATTAATCGAGTAGAAGAAAGAATAGTTGGGTAATTTAATTGTATGAAATTTCGTATGTTATCTATGGTTAATTGAATGAAAATAAGATGTATAATAATGATCAAATTGGTTAAGTAAAATTTTAATAATAAGAAATTATAAATATTTATAGCAATGGATTTAAATTATTATAAACTAAAATAAAATACACTCCAAATTTAATTGGAATAAAAAAAATGAGAAACTACGTGAATTACTTCTGTAATCCAATTAAATTAAATTAAATTTGGGTAGAAAGTTAAATTTGATTAGTAATAGTGTTTGTGAATACATTAAGTTAAACTTGACTTTGGACTGGTACAAATTTAATTTAGTATAGAATTTGAATAAACTAAAGTATGTTTTCTGAATAAATTTGAATTGATTTTTACGATTCTATTAATATAAAATTTAACAAGAAATTTAAAATATATTTTTTAAATTGTTAAATGTTTCATAATAAACATTAACAAATAAAAGACATACTTTTTTTTATTATTATATTTATAATTTAGCTTTTTCTCATATTGATAAATAAATTATAATATCTTATAGTTAAAAATTATAATATAAATTTGTTATTATGTTTTTGTAAATATAAATATATTATAAGTAAAATACAATCAAATCTTAAAATAATTTTAGTAGATATTATATATGTTTGTTAGTGGCTAATTAACTCTAAATATATAAGTGGTTCAATTTTTTTATTTTCAATCCAAAATCCTAACCAAATGGTTCGGTTGATAAAAAAAAAGTAAATCAAAAGTATTAAAAAATAATTGTTTGATCAATTTTTAGTTTTTTTTTATTAATTTTGTAGTTTTGTTTCTGGATTGATTTATTTTCAAAGAATCCTATTAGTGACTTAAAATGAAGATTTGATGTTTCTAACCACTTCCATCTAGTGATAGATATGTTGAATAGTTGATCTTATGATTAATCTAGTATTTGAGTTAATGTAATTTTGATGTTTTAAGTATTAGAAGTAAGTGTTCATTCTTTGATTTTGATGTTTTATGATTTAAGCCTTTTAATTATTTTAATAAAAGTCAAGATATTTTAATTGCTTAATTTTTTTTAAAGTTAAAATGTTTTTCATGTTCTTGAGTTAGCAAACAAAACATTTTAGTTAATTAAAACACTTGAGCTTTTATTAAAATTGATTTCTGTCGTCCTTTATTATATTAAAATGCGAATTAAACAATTAAAATCACTAAAGGACCTTATTAAAGTGATTTTAGGTAATTAAAATGAACTTTTAACCGATTAAAAAGTAGCGTACTATTTTAGTTAATTAAAATATATTTTTAATAGGTTAAAACTATAGTTCAACTTAGCAATGCATTATAAACACACTTGAAACAAAGTTTTACCAAAATATATTTTGAAAAAAGATTTTGTTAGTGTTGAACAATTTTTTGAAGCTATTGATAAAGGATCATTGAATCAAAATCATTAATTGTTAGATATATATTAAAATATCATCATTCTTTATTTATTTTTTTCCTTGAGATGAAATCTTGCCCAAGTAAAAAATTTATATTGAAGATCACCATATTATTTTTCCATATTTGTAGGATATATTGAATCCTGTGGAATCAAAGGGCATATGATATTGGAATTGGTATAAAATTAATCATTGGCATGCCTTGAATGCAATTATGAGGATTATGAGACGAAAAACCTTACGGAAAACAAGGAAAGAAAAATTTAAAAGGAGAAAAAGGCGTTTATAAGAGAAAAAAAAAGTTTAGGGAAAGGACGGAAGAAATTATAGAAAATAAATTAAAAATGGAAAGATAAAAAGATAGAAAAAGAATATAGAGAAAGAAAGGAGAGAGAGAAAAAAAAAAGAGAAAAGAAGAAAGAAAAGAAAGACATCAAAGAAAAAAATAGTAGAGAAAGAGAAGAAAAAGATTCAGTTTTATTTTCACATTGTTAATCATGTAAATCTCCTTATTTTGAGCTTATTTAATTATTCCTTATTTTGTAGTGGATTGAATTGATTCTAAAACTTATGATTGGTCCTTTGATATTGATATTGTTTGATATTTTACTTGGTTAGTATTTAATCCTAGAGAAAGATATATAACAATATTGATAGTGAGAAATTTTTCTTTTATAAATTCAAAATATCAATATAAATTAATTTTCTTGAATTACTTTAAATTTGAGTGTATTCAACACTTATGTTTGTATCTGATTTTTTAGGTGGTAAAGAGTTGAATTCGTAGAGAAAATTTCTCCGATTTGAGCAGGATGATGAGTGCATGAAGGGGTCAATAATAGACTTAGAATTTTTAAACTTTTAATTTGTTATCTTGTAATTTGGATTAACTTTTTTTTAATTTCTTATATTGGTCCTTGTATTTGTTTTCAACAACTCCTGTAATTAGATTAATAGTATAAAAAAACATTTTGTAAACTCTTGCATTCGTAATATAACCTTTTGGAGAAATTGAAACTTAACTTTGATGACAAAAATTCTTATTATTAAAATAAAGAAAAAGAAAAAAAAAATCTCTTGTATTTAAAGAGCACATAGGGTTATGCATAGAAAAAATATGCAAAAAAGTATGGGTAAGCCCATTAATATCTAACATATATAGAAATATCTAACACTCCTCTCCAAGTTGGTTATATAAATCGTATGTATCTAGTTTGTTTATAATTATAATCCATCATAGTCCCTTATAAGGATTTTGTAAACATATATACTAACTGATAATTTAAATAAACAAACTATGTCTTAACATGTAATGATACAATATTTTCTCGAATAAAATGGCAATCAATCTCAATATGTTTGGTTCTTTAATGAAAAACGATATTTGAGCTAATATGAATACTAGCTTGATTATCACATATAAGTGTCATTTGATTGACCTCTCCAAGTTGTAATTCTTTAAGGAACTATTTAAGCTAAATAATATCACAAGTAGTTGAGGTTGTAGCTTTATATTTTGGTTCTGCACTAGATCTGACCACAACATTTTGTTTATTACTTTTCCAAGAGATTAAGTTATCACCAATGAGATACAATATCCGGAAGTGAATATTCTATCAAACAGAGATCTTTCCTAATAAGTATTTGAGTAATATACGAATTTGGTATGGTTATTGTGACCACATTTTTAAGAGAGCATTTAATGTACTTCAATATATGAATGACTACATTCCAATAATCTTCACATGGGGAATAAAGAAATTGACTCACCACACTAACTATAGAGGAAACATCAGCACGTAATGGTAAGATAGTTCAATTTTCCAAATAATCTTTTGTACTTCTCAAGATCTGAGAGAGACTCCCCCTGATTGGCTAGAAGTTTGGCATTAGGATTTATGGGTATGTCAAAATCTTTTGAATTCATCAACCCAATTTCATCCGAAATATCCAATGCATAATTCATTTTAGAGATAACAGTATCAATATTGGGTTGTGCCACCTCAATCCCCAAGAAATATATGATTTTTTCAAAATCTTTGGTCTGAAAGTGGTGAAAAAGACGTTGTTTTACCTGTGAGATGTCATGATGATCACTACCTATAAGAACAATGTCAGAAACATAAACTACTAGATAGATACCAAGCATTCGAGTGACAATAAAAAATTGAGTGATCTGTCTCAGTGTGATTCATACCAAACTATTGAACAACATTACTAAATTTTCCAAACTAGACCCTAGGAGATTGTTTGAGGCCATATAAAGATTTGTGGAGACAACATATAATCCGAAAGTCTCCCCCTAAGCAACAAAACATGGAAGGCTGCTTCATATAAATTTATTCCTACAAATCCACCTACAACCAGCAACATATCTCCTAGACAGTAACAAAACAAGTTCTCAAGTTACACTCTTCAGAAGACCATTTATTCCATCAAGCATGTCCTAACCCTAACCTAGATGGGCTAAGGCATCACCTACAAATTTTTTAATGGACATAGAAGAAATAGACAAAAGGTAGGTATAAAAAGGTTGAGGTAGTCTAGGGTAACTCAAAGTAGTGTAATGAGAAGATGGATTACGGGTAGAGCGTATACCTTTATTGATGGCAAATTCATGGAACTCTTCTCGGATTTATGATCAAGGGTGCGGAAGCTATGGATTGAAATGTGCAAGATCCTCCTAGGAGCTATGGTGATCTTGAAGGTGCATGATGTGTATGGAAAGAGGGAGGTTCGGCCAGCCCTATGGTAAGTGATGAAGATGAAGATTAGGTCCTAGAAACTAGGGAAAAGCAATGTATGGCACAATGTTGGCAGCATAACATTACTCTCATTAATCTTCAAAATACAAGAGCTAGGCATCTCCTTTTATAGGCTAAGGAGGCCGTAAATCCTAAGCTAAGAAAAGATGAAATGTAAGCCAAATGAAATGTAAATGTGAGGCACATGGGCACATGGAGCACATGGGTGCACATGGGTTCACATGGCTACCAAAACCGTCCCTTGATTAGTGAAGGCTTCTAGAAACCTTTGCTAATCAAGGTTAACTCCTCCTTAATTCTAATGTGCAGAAAAATAAACATTTGTCCACATGGCTATGCTATTTACACCCCAATTAAAGCTAAACTACACTTGTTGGGCCTTCACGGAAATTGTGCTAGTATACCACTCTCCCATTCATAGCTTGATCCAAGTCTTCTTGTCCTAGACGCTCCTAGCTTGTCCTAGACGCTCCAGGCTTGGTCTTCTTGTCCTAGACGCTCCTAGCTTGGTCTTAGACGCTCCTAGCTTGATCTTGGACGTTCTTGACTTGGCTCTTGCTTTTCATGAAAGGTTGTGCTTGACCCTCTTCCATCATCCCCTCCCTTTTGAAAAGGATTTGTCCTCAAATCCAATGCCTTTGCTTCCTAGGGGGATGGTTGTGGCTGGATGGTGTCCATCATCTTCTCCTTCTTGAAAAGATCTATCCTCAGATCTTCAGACTGGATCTCGGATAACAGCCTCTTGCTTTGAGAACTAGGATTGCCCTCCCGGGTCAAACGTGTACCTATGGAAATCATCAAATAAAGCAGAGGTGTTAGTTTGAAAATTTATTTCACTAAGTTGCCATGTTTGTTTTTCCTTTGTTTTTGGCAACTTTTCACAATATTTCTCTTTTGATGGTTGTATGTGTTCTATAATCATCTCATTTATTTGAAAATGTTCATTTGTGGTTACTTTCTCTTTAGGCATAAATCCTATAGAAGATGGTAACAACTTAAAAGGAGAAAGATGATTTAGCCCACATAGGACCTCAAAAGTAGAAATATAAGTAGCGTTGTGAGCTACTTTATGGTATGTATGCTCATCTCTAGAGTTGTGTTTGTCTTTTATGATTATTCTAGGCATGGTAGGAAGAGTTAGATTTTTAAATGTATTTTGACCATGGCTTTGAGGATTTAAAGTGTACAACTTAGTTGCAAGTTTTCCAAAGAGAATCCTCAAATCATGGTTTGCGAAATTTGGAGCTCTATCCAACACTATGCTTGAGGATAAACCATGAAGATGTAGCACTTCTCTAGAGAAGAGTGTATCCATGAAAATCGAATCAAAACCTTTTGTTGTCCTAGGAAGTTCTAATATGAAATGTGTGTCTTCCCAATGATCATTTACAAAAGGTGAAGGAGTATAGAGTTCTTGAGACTTTGCTTTAGATGTAGTTTGAAAACAAGAATTGTACCTAAAGTAATGTCTTTGAACCTCTTTTCTCATGGGTGACAAAAGTTTTCCTTTTAAAAGCTCTAGAGTTTTATCAACTCTAATTTGACCCATGAGTTCTCCTTCATGTAGACTTTTTCTCTCATGTGTAAAGAGAGTCTCGTTGGTACAACCATTGTTTATGAAAATTTGTACACTTTGCAATGGTTGTCTCAATAAGACATGACAAGTTGTTCTAGGCACTACTTCACACAAAAATTGGTTTTTGTAGATGCTTATAGATAACTTGACATTCTCTTGGGGATATCCTAACACATTTGAGAAATAGTCTTTATCTATGCAAGCTTCTTTTAAAGGCTCTTCTTTTGTGCTCATGCTTGCAAGTGTTCCTTTACAATAGGTAAGGCTAGGTTGTTCAACAAGAAGCATGTTTTCAAGGGTATTTTCAATGTGTTTGACTTGTTGAATGACCTTGTGGGAAGGAACACTCTTCTCCCACGCCTTTTGTTTCCCAAAAGTTTTCTCTTTTTCTATTTTCTCTTCATCCCTTTTATGTTTCATTTGTATTTGGTCTTTTACCACTTGGAAATGTGGTAAAGGGCTAAGTAAAAACTTTTTGTGCTTGTGGATGAAAGAAATCTCGTTAGTTAGACCATCATGCAAGGTTTTCTTATCAAATTGCCATCGTCTACCTAATAAGATGTGGCAAGCTTCCATAGGTACTACGTCACATAAAACTTTGTCTTTGTAGTTACCTATAGAAAACTTGATTTCTACTTGTTTGTCTACACGTAGTTCCCCATTTTCATTGATCCATTGTAAATTGTAAGGTTTTGGATGAGGAACTACTTGTAGATTTAGTTTTTCAATCAATCTACTGCTACAACAATTGCAGCATGACCCACCATCCACAATAAGAGAGCATAAATTTTCTAAAACATTGCATCTAGTATGAAAGATGTTCTCTCGTTGTGTCTCGATGGATGCACTAGGTTGATTGTGGAGGATTCTTTGAATCATCAATAAGTCCCCCTCCAAAGGATTTATCCTCTCTCCTTCCCCCTTTTCTTGTGTACTAGGTTCATCCTCACCACTAGTGTACTCATTTTTTCCTTTTAAAAACAAAGCCCTTTGGTTTGGACATTGCGCTTGCACATGCCCTCTTCCAAAACACTTAAAACACTTGGTGTCCCTAGCACGGATGGATGGGGTGGAGGCATCTTTCACTAAAGGTTTGGTAGTTTCTTTGGGTTCGTCTCTAGATGTGCTACCCTCCCTTTTAAAGTCTTTCTTGGGATAAAAGTTGGAGTAAGAACCCACCCTTTGACTTGAAGTTTTGCACAAATTTTGTTGTTCAACTTTAATGCAAAGTTGAACCAAGTCATTCAAGTCTTGGTAGGGTAGAAGTTCTACTCTATCCCTTATCTCAAGGTTGAGCCCACTTAGAAACCTATATATGGTGGTGGTTTCTTCCTCTCTAATGGATGCTCTCATCATGTAGAGCTCCATTTTCTGTCTATACTCTTCCACACTCATGTTCTTTTGTTGGAGTCTTTGGAGCTTGTCCATTAACTCCCTATGGTAGTAGGAAGGTATGTGGCGACGTCTTAGGGCTCCCCTAAGGTCATTCCAATATTCTATGGGAGGTTCCCTATGAAGACGTCGGTCTCTCTCTAGAGAGGTCCACCAATACATGGCATTGCTTTGGAAACTAAAGGTTGCTAAGGGTACCTTCCTTTCTTCACTCACCCTATGGCAAGCAAAGAGTTGCTCTAGTTTCATCTCCCAATCTAGGTATACCTCTACATCTTCTTTACCATAGAAATGGGGTAGGTCTACCCTTACTTCCCTTGGGCTCTCTTCCTCTCTTTGCCTATTTCTTCTAGGGGGTGGTTGGTAATAGTCATTGATTCTAAGGCTCCCTTCCCCTAGAGACTCATTACTTTTAGATGCATGAGTATGAGATTTTTTTGATTTCTCTTCTTGGTCTTTAGCCAACTCATTAATTTTAGTCTCATTCTCCAATTGTCTAAAAGAAATCATTTGCACAGCTTGTGAAACTTCTTTCAAAAGAGTTTTTATAGATTTTACTTCACTTTCAATAGACTTTGGAGAGTGAGGAGAAGAAGACATGGCTAAAGTTTTGTGTATACAAGTATTTTACCTTGAGAAAATTTAGGAAAGTCAAAGAAGGTAGTTTTCCAAGTAAGGGAGGTGAGTCACAAAGGACTACTTAAATACCAAGCCTTTGCCTTAGCCAAAAACTATCCCTCAATGTCTTCATACAAAGCTTTCTCTTAGTAAACCACTTAGAACACAATTAAGTTGAGAAATCAGATTTTAATGCAAGAAAACAATGCAAGCTAACTAATTAACCAAGCAAGACGAATTAACAAAGCTTAAACAAGGCAACACAAATGAAAAGCGTAGCTATTTAAGCAAGGAAATGTCATTAAAAACAATTAACAATTGCTAATTAGAAAACTCTACACTAGTCGGCCCTAGGTGAGGCTTCTTGGACACTTGGAGCCCTTGAAGACACACTCACCGTCTAATCACGTAATTAAAGAAGTAATTAACACAAGTTAAGTTGCAAAGAGAATTAAGAAAACTCCCTTTATTGATCTTTTTTTTGCTATTGGCACTTCCTTGGTTGTCTTTTCTTGTTGGGCCCTCCAAGTGTTTTTGGTGTTTTGAGAAGTATTTGTTTCTGCCTTTGCTTTTGTTCCCCTTAGAATTAAGGACTTAATTCTCCAATTCCAGCACCTATCAAGAAGACTAGACCTTACTCAAGTCAAATTTCCTCTCAAATAAGCACCAATTGAGAATGAATTCCAGCACCAAATTTAGAGGCCAAAGAATGAAAGCAAGAAACAATTTAATTGGAAAAACAGTACCACACAAATGGAGTTAGATTGTGACCACTAGAAAGAGCTCCAAGAAATATTAGACAAGCAAATAAAGGTACTCAAATAAAGGTAGGCACACAAAAAGAATCCTAAGAATAGCACTAGAATAGATTTCAAAATCAAAAAACAGCACCACTGAAAAATTGTTGTGGGCCAGAGAACGTGATTTTCCCCGATTTATGCTGAGCTGCCCCTTTAAGATTTGCTTCTGAAAATTTATATGCAAAATATTCAAGATCTTAACTAAATTCTGGCGTTGGTTTCACTCCAAACGCATGAACCATTTTCTTTTAATAAATTTTTCAAATTCAGTGTTCAGTTACGCCAACTGTAGCGCCCAGATTTGCACACTGTTTTTAAAATATTTATCATTTTTTTTCTATTGACTCTTTTGAGCTGATTCTTTTTTTGTCTTTTCTGTAACACCTCAATCTTGCATAATCCAGAGAATCAAAAATTTCCTATGTAGGGAAATAATTTTCTTAAACAAAACAGCCAGCACAGAGTATGTAAAACAGGGGATTCTGTAAACACTGGAAAAAAAACAGCAAGAGACCAAAAGATAAACACAATGGATCGATGAAAAGGAATTTGTGTAGATCTAAACACAAATATGAACTCAAGCTAAAAAATAAAAGGCACAAAAAGATCAAAACACAGCAGATTCAAAACAAATATTTAGACCAAAATCAAGAAACAAATAAGGCAAACAAAGTACTACTTATGATTTGATGACATTTTGGAAAAACATGACTAGACAAAACACATATAGATTCAGAAATTAAAAGACTCAAAGAGCCTAAAATGAACCAAATAAAATTGCAATAAAGACTCAAATACCTAAAATAAAAACAGTAACTCAAAGGTGTATGGAATCCTACCAAAAATTGCACAGGGATTGCTCAAGATCAATTAAGCAAAGTGCACCGATTGGATTTTCCAAATAGCACACCAAATCAAAGTAAAAAATTAAAAACAGCAAGACAAGTATGAAAACAAGATGAACAACATGAAATAAAGAAGAACTCAAAATGAAAATGACCAAGAACTACTCATCTTTGAAGAACCTATGCTCATGATACCAAATGATGGCAAATTCATGGAGCTCTTCTCGGATTTATGATCAAGGGTGCGGAAGCTATGGATTGAAATGTGCAAGATCCTCCTAGGAGCTATGGTAATCTTGAAGGTTCATGATGTGTATGGAAAGAGGGAGGTTCGGCCAGCCCTATGGTAAAGGATGAAGATGAAGATTAGGTCCTAGAAACTAGGGAAAAGCAATGTATGGCACAATGTTGGCAGCATAACATTACTCTCATTAATCTTCAAAATACAAGAGCTAGGCATCTCCTTTTATAGGCTAAGGAGGCCGTAAATCCTAAGCTAAGAGAAGATGAAATGTAAGCCAAATGAAATGTAAATGTGAGGCACATGGACACATGGAGCACATGGGTGCACATGGGTTCACATGGCTACCAAAACCGTCCCTTGATTAGTGAAGGCTTCTAGAAACCTTTGCTAATCAAGGTTAACTCCTCCTTAATTCTAATGTGCAGAAAAATAAACATTTGTCCACATGGCTATGCTATTTACACCCCAATTAAAGCTAAACTACATTTGTTTGGCCTTCACGGAAATTGTGCTAGTATACCACTCTCCCATTCATAGCTTGATCCAAGTCTTCTTGTCCTAGACGCTCCTAGCTTGGTCTTAGACGCTCCTAGCTTGATCTTGGACGTTCTTGACTTGGCTCTTGCTTTTCATGAAAGGTTGTGCTTGGCCCTCTTCCATCATTTATGGAGAGCATAAAAAGGTCAAACTCAACTGTCAGAACCTAAGGGGATAAATAAGTTGGCATTAGAAGTGAGTTAGTTGGTGGGGGGGGGGGGGGTATTTATATGCACTAACAAGAGGATCACAAATAACAAGGATATTGACTTCATTAGAAAAAGATGCAGGAGGAGAAGAAAGAGACTTAAACTTAAAGTAAAAGAAAGACTCGTTGAAAGTGACATCTGTTGATTTTTTTTTAGAAGAACAAAGTTTGTTTATATGTTTTCTAAACATCAAGGATAGTGTGTATCGGTGTTGTGTTGTGTTCAATGCACTCTTCCAAAAGAGTTCCCTGAAACATGGTTTTGAGAAAGTGGGCAGTTGTGTTTCATCTTTTATTGAGAATCACAACAATCATTTTCCCTACATCTTCTTCCTATCTCTTCCCCTTTCTCTACTTTTCTTTTTCATTTCATTTTACTCAAAATCTATTCTTATTATGTTTTTTTTTTTGTAGATCTTTATTTTATTTTTAAGTTGAAAGTGACATCTGCTAAAATCAAATACACGCCAAACAATCTCAAATATTAGGGAGTACTTGACTTTTACATTCTTAGAATACTTTCTGACATTGCTTAAATGTTTTTTTTTACCTTATTTGATGATTGTAATTCATATGAATCATAGGTTTCAAATAAGATAATTGATTGAATGAGTTTGGAAAGTTTTCGTATTCATGAACCTAAAATAGAGCACACTGAAAGTTCCAAATATTATATGTCTTAATGATTTATGAATAGAATACACTTGCTATATTGATTATAAATTGTTTCAAGTACAACTATGCCTTAAGGATTATGTTTAAGACTGTATTGGAAAGTTTTCAAATGAACAATGTATTACAAGAAAGTTTTCAAAAAATACAGGCACATCGATTAATTAAATTAAAGAGTTTTTCAAAAAATATATTGTGGAAATATATCCAAGTTAAAAAATTGATTATGTCTAAACATTTAAACTTTGTATTGACTTGGAAATAATTTGAAAATGCATTTACAACTAAAATTGTGAAAATAGAAGGTTCAAATAATTCATAAATGTAAGAATTAATAGCTTAAACAAGAGGGAGTGAATTGTTTATCAAAGATTTTCGCAAAGACTGGATATGAATGAAGCTTTAACATAATTCACAGATTAAGCAATCAAGGAAGCAATCAAACAATGGTTAACAAACTGTTTGCAGAATTTCAATCGGTTGAAACTTCGTTTTAACCGGTTATTTATAGCAGCAGCAAAAGAAAAATTAAAACAAATAGTTATAAGGAGTGAGAGAGAGAGATATTTACTCAGCCAATTTTGTATTGGTTCACTCAACCTTGAGCTACATCCAGTTCCCAGAACAACCATTGGGTTCCACTAGTAATCACTCACATATTACAACATACACAACCACAAAGAGGTGATATTGAAACCAAAAGAACCACTCACCCTCTTTGGAAATACACACCTCTAGCCAGAACACACTCTAACTTTACAGGATTTCACACACACTTACAAGTTTATGAAAGATCAATTACAAGAATCATGAAAAGAACAAAATACACCTAAGTTTACAGAAATCAAAAAGCTCCTATGATCAGACCTTGAACCAGTGCACAACTATACAACAATCTTGCAAAACTTTTGAAAAAATTCTTTCAAATCAATCTCAATCTCACTGTGTTTGATATAAAACTTTTGTATTTTGTTTTGAAAGAAAGGCTATATTTATAGCACACAAAACTAGCCGTTCTAGGCAACATTTATTAGCCAAAATAGTTTTGATTCACATCCAAAACAGATTAACATGTTTTCAAAAAGCTGTTATGAAATGTCACAATCAACCGGTTGAAAATTCATTTTAACCGGATGAATTGGTTAGACAGTTACTTAACCAAGTCAAAAGCAGTTTTAAAACCTTCAAACAAGCCAAGTGATAAACAATCAATTATTTCGAGATTTCAATCGGTTGTCTCTTTGCTTAGAAAAACACTTTTTTCTTTCAAAACAAATTTGAGCAAGCTTGTGCAAGAAACTAGGAAAGATCTTACAAAGATTCTAAACACCCTAGACTAAACCAAAAATAAAAAACAACATAACTTCAAGCTTCATCATGGATTTGAAACATCAAAGCTCTAATGTTCTACAATAAATATAAGAGATATTATTTTAGTGATACTCATGCCCTATTATGATGATGATTATTATTATTATTTCTAATACTCATAATATTTCCAGAAATTGCTAGAAAAACTTAAAGACACATTTGAAGTCCAAAGCTAAAGTTTCCAAATAAAGCGTCTAACGGGAAAGTGATGAAGCTAAAGAGAGAGATTTGTGCCAGTGAGGATTAAAGCAATATCAAGCTATTGTGAACGAAGAACAACATATAACGAATTATTTCAAAGTCAAAACAAGTTATGCATATTTATTCAAGACTCATAACATAACATTCCTTATTGAGCGTATTATATGAGGAAGATAAAGAACAGTAAAGTGATAAGTGTCATATTTCAGTAATATTTCATATTAAAGATAAACACTAAAAGGATTTTTATTGATAAAATAACTATAATTCAAACCTTAATTTAGGAATTTAAATATTTTACATATTTTATGATTATAAGATGAATGAAAATGATTTATTCCCAAATTTGTGTTAATTTCAGGATTCTTGGGGAAAATGGGGATGAAAGGGCTAAAAGAGAATAGACAAGATGAAAAGGAAAAGTTGGAACATTAGAAACTCGCTCAAAACTCGCCCAAACTCGCACAAGCAAGATCACTCAAGAGGAACTCACCCAAGGCTTCGCCCAAGTGAGTTCACTCTAGTGAAGTTGGGTTTTTTCTCGTCAAACTCGCTTAAGCAAGTAATTACCCGCTTAAGCGAGATGTCACTTAGCCCAACCCCAATTAGGTTAAATAGAAGGCGTGAAGCATAACCATATACATCATTGGGAGAATAGAAAGAGAGAGAAAATCCTAGAGGAGGCAACCGTTAAGGAGAAACATCCTAGATCTTCTTTTCTTGATTTCCATGCTTGTAATGGCCAACATGAGTGGCTAATTCTTCCTTTTGGAATTGAGAGTAATTTTTTCAATCTCCTATGTATTAAGATGATATTTATATATAATATTTCAGTTCTTGATTGGTGATTGGTATTATCATTTTATTCTCAAAGCTTGAATTGTTCATGATTTTTATCCTTAGATTTGACTAGAAAGTACTTCTAAGAATCTGACCCAAATGATAATGCTTAACATATTTGAATGTTGAGAATAAATTTGAAATTTTAATTGTTTTTTAACATATGTTCATAATGATAAGAAGTTTTTATATATATGCGAGAAATCGATATTTAGGAGACTCTTCTAATAATTTTGTATAATTTTGTATGCGAGGAATCAATAAGAATAATTTTTATTTGTGCATCAATATCAACCAAGATTGAATATTATAATCTTTTGTAAAAATACAGATGAGTGAGAAGGATGAACCCCAATCCCAATTTTCCTAATTGACTCATACAAATCTTTTACTTTGCTTTATTTAATTTCCTACAAATTTACCATACAAACAACCTTTTCCAACAAACTTTTACATATTGTCTTGTATTTAGTGAATATTATACTTGAGAACTCAAATGTTCCTTATGGGTTTGATATCCATCTTTAGCAATAAATTTATTACTTATGATATGGTACACTTGCCATAAAATAGTCATCATAAAACAAAGTGAAGAATCGATTCCAAAAATGTCAAAGTCTCGGCGTTCAGATTTTATATAGATAAATAAACTACTTGAAAGAAAAAATATATATTTAAGATACGAACATTGCATCAAAGAAGATATTTCCTCTTAGAGCATCTACCGCATTGAAGAAAGAACAGTGTGGTAGATTCCAACAAAGATTGAGTTAAGATGAATTGAAGTTAAAATGTTCATATTTGTGGAATAAAAAGAAACAATTCAAATTGCCTCACATGTTTAAGACGCGAAAGAAATCAATAAGAGCAAGAGTTTACATTTCAAGCGTATAACGACTATGTGAAGAAAAAGAATACAAGAAGCTTCAACAATTACATTCTGAAGACTGTATAAATACCTTGAAGAGGAAGATCAATATAAGAATATAGAAGACAAGAGCACGAACAAGTGTACAGAAATGCCATTACAAAGTGATACACAATTGTGTGAAATATTTGTGCTTATATAATTTGTATTCATTATAGAAGATCTTCTAGTAAGTTGGGTTATGTGCCACACATTGTAAATCCTTCACTTTGTGAAGTGTATGTTAGAATTTTAGACCTTAAACAAGAATGGGGTGAATTTTTTATAAAAGATTTTCGAAAATATTGAAGGCATGGAGAAAGCCAATGAAGAATCAAAGAGAAAGAAACCAAGTTAGCCAATAAACAAATTTGTTTTATTATGTTTCCAAAAAATCAGCCGATTGTTTATGCGATTCAACCGGTTGTTTTTATCAACATTTAATAAAAACAAACCAAAACAGATTTAAATGAGATTAAGGATAGAAAGAATCACACAGTAGATTTATATTGGTTCACTCTTATCCAAGAACTACATCCAGTCCCCAAAAACCACTGGGTATTCCACTAAACAATCAATAACCTTGATTACAAACCACATACCAAAGAGGTGATCTTGAACCTTTCAAGAACACACACCTCCATTGGCAATCAACACACCGCAAATCACATAACACCCTTTGAATTCTAAAGTTACAAAGCAATCTTATTCCACTCTTAGAAAAATCCAAAGCTTGAAGCAAATCTTGGAGAAAACTGATTTGAAAGATTTAATCCAATATCATAACAACCAGAAGCGTAAAACTGATTATTTAAACTCTAAAAGGTTGTTAAAAACATTTAATGCAAAAGCCAAATCAATTTTGAATCAATTAAAACAGATTTAACAAACTTAACAAATTATGTTAAGGATTTTCAAAAATAATCGGTTGACATGTCGAAATAACCGATTGAATTGTTTTGACAGCAATGTCAACCAATTTCAAGCTTTGTCAAAACCTGTTTCAAAAACACTAAGTGTAAAACAACCAATTGAAACGATAAAACAACAGGTTGTTTTTTCACTTCTTTGGAAAACACTATTTTTTCAAAAGAATTTGATTTAAACTAACTTTGGATCCTAACTAAGAGTGGATTACAAATTCAAACTACCAAAAGCCCACACACACAAGCAGCAACAAAGCCTTCAACCAATCTTCATGGATTTGGAGACATCAAAGCCTATCTTCAATAGTATATCCAATGAGCTTTCATTGTTCTCTCTAAGAAAATGTTTTCTCATATCTTTGAGACATTTTGATCTCAGGGAGAGATTATAACTGGTTTGCTTGGAGAGGTATTGAATACTCAATCTTGGAAAAGTGTTAAAACTCGTGTGCCTGGAGAGGTGTTGAATACTTGTTCTTGGAGAGGTGTTAAAACTTGTGGTACCTAGAGAGGTGTTAAAACTTATTGTACCTGGAGAGGTGTAAGAATATTTTTCCTAGAGAGGTGTTAAAACTCGTTTAGTGAAAAATTCTTAAGTGATTTGTTTAAGGGGACTATACATAGCGTAAGTTGTCGGGTGAACTAGTATAAATCTTGTGCCTACTTATCTTTATCTTTTACTTGTTAGACGTTGTATTTGCTTTGTTTTTCAGCTACGTAAATTAAGTTCAGGCTTCATTAACCCCTCCTTCTAGAGCCAATTGTCCCTTCAAATTATGCATAATCTAGTGAAATATCACTGTTGTTACCTTGATAAAGGTTATGGATTTACTTGAAGGCCTTTCTTGTTCTAAATCTAAAATTCTCAAAAGATACTATTGGGAATATCAAAATTGTAAATCTTTTCAGATCTTTTGTGCACCATCCATTCATTATGAGATTTATCTGATTATGGGAGAAACATAATGAATCAACCACGAAACCACCATGTTAGTGCATCTCTTGCAAATTACATAGAGAATGTGATTTGATGCAAGTCTTTGAAACGGGCCATAAAATAAGTCAGATCTGTTCTTTGCACACAATGGCATAAAATAACTTTGTTGATTGTAATTATATGCATAAAAAACTAGAGCAACCAAAGTCATTGGTGGATTTTCATATAGATGAGGATTATAGAGATTGTGAAGATTGATAAAGTATAATCTTTTTACTGTTAGCCACTCATGATGCAAGAAACAAATGATTAGAAGATTCAAGAAAGAAATTGTTAGAGCAAAAGTTCAACATCCTATAATTTTGATTAAGTGCTGAAAATAACTAAGTATAAACATGATCATGCTTCATTTATAAAATGATAGTTTAGTTCAACAATACATCATGTAAGACACAAATGTTTCATTTGACAAACGATGCAACACTAGCTAGTTTTATCTTTACGTTTGATAAACATAATTGATGCTCATATGATACACACATAGTTTAACCTAACCTTATACCTCTCAAAGCGCTTATTCTATGTTTCAAGATATGTCTATTAGCTTTATCTGCTAAGGAGATTTGTTTGCAAACATGAGTCACATCAAATGATCTCTTTGATAAAGAGCTAAATATGAATTTATTGAACAATTCCCTAATGCTAGCATTGAAAACTCTGAAAAGATTATCTAATTTGTATGATTCTACACTTTAGACAATGTCAAGCAAAAACACACTACCCACGAACAAATAAGTACATCCAACTTTTGGAAAGTTACTTAAAAGAAGAAAAAAGACATTTAATGATGAAAAGAGTGCATTTAACACATCTTTCACATTCAAGCTCATCACATGAAAGAAGGACATTCAGAAGAGTTGAAGTTACTCAACATCTAGAAATAATTTTGCTACGGTTATCTTCTTCCAACACCTATATAAATCCATTAATCAAGAAGATAAACAACATAGAATAGGCATCCTAAAATGTTGTCTACATTTTTTGTGCCTCATAAAGCATCAAGAAGGACATTATGAATGTTCATCTAGAAAACTAGGCAAGAGTGCTTAAATCTTGTACTTGTCGAAAGACACAATCTGGAGTAAGCAAAACCAATAATCTATTGATCATATCCTCACATAACCTCCTTAACTTAGCCATGAGTGGTTGTTTCCCAAAGAATACTCGTTGAGCCAAGAGTGGCATGGGAACGAAAATTGAAGGGATTAATCAAGAGTGATTATGATACTCGTTGAGCTATGAGTGGCTTGGAGAAAGAATAATCAAGGGGTTAGCCAAGAGTGACTACAATCTCAAATAATACTTGTTGAGCCAATAATGGATTGGGGAATACTCAAGAGGTTAGACAAGAGTTACAATACCAAAGAATACTCGTTGAACCAGGAGTGACTTGGGGAAAGATTACTCAAGAGGTTAGTCAAGAGTGACTATGATCCCCAAGAATACACGTTGAGCTAGAAGTTGTTAGAAATGTAGGTTTCCTTTAAAACGAGGGTGAATTGAACTTTTAAAGTTTTCTTGAAAACTCTGAAATACAATGAAATTCTTAAGAAAAATCAACTCATTAGAATATATAACAACTAATTAAAAATATTATTAATCAGTTAATTTTTACTAGATTACACAATTAACCAGTTGAATTTCAGAACACACAAGAAACACTTAAAAATCATATTACATAAATGTAAAGAGAGAGATAGCAGAAGCAACCATACAAATTTTTACACTGGATCATTCTTTCTCAAAAGCTACATCCAATTTCTCAAGCCACACCAGTTGAGATATTACTATAACAATGAATCTTTACAAACAAGAGTAACAATATAATAACTCTTAAACCTTTCAAGAATTACCTATATCACAAGCAACACCTTGTTACTTTAAAGAAATCAGAAACCTTATCTAATTTCAATACAAAAACCTTAGAAACAAAAGAAAGGAACAAATATACATGAATTACAGCAGAAACAACTAGGTTCTGAAAATTTGAGAGGAAATTCTTCAATCAAGACATGCAATCAAAGAATGCTCCAAGAATTAAAAGTATTTACTCAATGAAAATTGTGTTCTCAAAAATTCATTTTTCTCTCTTTCTGAAAAATGTAAAAGCTTGTCTACAAAAAGGTTTTCAAAACACATTTTTATAATCCCACTGAAAAAATGTTTTACAAAATATTTTGTTATTTTTAATGGATTAAAAACTCGATTCAACCGATTAATTTCACTTAAAGTGAAAACAATGGATTAATTCGAATATCTAATATGTTAAAAGCATAAAAACAAAAATAAAAATCCTTAAAATAAAGAGCTTTCAATTTGTTAAATAAAATTTTTTAACAGATTAAACATCTCTTCATAACTTTTTGAGGTTTTAAGTAGTTTTAACAAATTAAAATAAAATTTCAATCTATTTAAAATTTCCTTAATCCTAACACAAAGTTCTGATTATTTAAAAATATTTCAAAACATGATTCTTGGAGTTTTATAGATTATTTACCTTGATAAACAGAAATAAACACACACAAAAGCACAAAGAAATATATAAGGAAATCTTCATAAAAATGGATCTTCATTCTTCAAAATATTGATCTTCATTCTTCAAATGGGTTTGAATACTTCAAATACAACCATTGAGAGATAAAAAGAAGAAAAGCAAGTGAAAAAAAAAAGCTAAGAAGATAAAAGAAGAAAAACATAACTTTGGTATTATTATTTCACACTACCATACATAAAACCTATTTCTTTTATATATACAATTTTGTTGTATTAACAAATTATTGCTAACTAGGACTTTGAAGCCATTGTGATACCGAGGATCGAAAGTATATATATATATATATATATATATATATATATATATATATATATATATATAGAATCTTCCAAAACTTAAAGAAAAATTAGGCGTCACTTAGATTGAATTAATTATTATACAATAAATTAATTTTCTGTGTATTATATTTTAGGAACTAATTAACTTTGAAAATTGTTTTACAATATAAAAGTTTTTTTATTATATACTAACACTATTCAACCTTTTGTCTTTTGTATTTTGTGTATTTAACATACATACTTTGTATAAATATTAAAAATTATTTTTGTGAAATTTTCCATCAACACTCAATTTCTAAGTGCATTTATTTCAAAGGACCAAGCACCCAATGGCTGGCATTTCGAACATGAAAAACATAGGGTTAATTAAACCATTTCTTCAATTATGTTTATATTAATTACTGCTGTAGATTGGTAAAACTTCAAAAGTGACTTCATGGCCCAATGGATAAGGCGCTGGTCTACGGAACCAGAGATTCTGGGTTCGATCCCCAGTGAAGTCGTTGTGTCACATTTTCTTTTAATTTTTAATGAGCAAGGGTTTATATTTTACTATTTTATTTTTATTTGTTTCTTATCGTATTTTTTTAATTGCATTTTTAATTTTAGGTAAGATGAAAATAATCAACGCAAATAATTTTTTATATTTAATGATCTAACGTGCATATCTAACACTTACAAAGTAAAATAAGTTTATTGTGATGCTTACCTTAAAAAACAAATTGGTTTCACCCTCTACCAATGTTTATAAAATCGGATTTGTAATTAACTTATTCAAATTTTAATTAAACATAATAAGTGTTAATAAAATAATAATTTCTAACTAGTATATTACATAAAATAATATCATAATTTTATAATGCTAAAAATTAAAATATATAAACAATTAATATTAACAGTTAAAAATAAAGCATTTGTTTATAAGTTTATAACATTTAAAACACGTACAAAATTTAATCAAATATACATTAGTACTTAGGTTTATGTTTAAAAAATTATTTAGCATTTTTAATTAAAAATAACAAGTTTTCATCTAGGATAAAAAAAATGATAAATTGGTATAATATAAAACAATAAGAAAATGTAGATATAAAATATTCTAAATAGTAATAAGATAAAAAATTTATTAAATAACAATTAATTTTAGAGATAAAAAATAATTAATTACTGACTACGTTAGATACTATCATATAAATTAAAAAAAATATTAATATTTATAATAATTTTTATTATTAATAAAAAATTATAAATTAATTTTTAAATTAACATGTAATATTAATTATCAATATTTTAATTATTAATTAATTTATAATTTATAGTAGTTAATAACTAAAATTTTAATAATTAATATTAGATATTCATATAGAAATTATTTTATAAATTTTTATTAATAATAAAAACTTTTTTAAATATCAATAGTTTTTTAGTTTATAAAATAATATATAATTTAATAATATAATAATAATTTTTTAAAATTAATTATTATTTAATGATTTTTTTTATAGTGTTAATATTAGTACATGTTTTTGTTAATATGTTTTTTATTTATCTTACACAATTAAATTATATAAAATGTGATTTAGGGAAATATTATTTTCAAACAAGTTTTCTAATTCGATTTGGGATTTATTCTTAACGAATTATGATAGTAGTTGATTTTATTCTACTGACATGTATGGAAATAGAAATTTTTATTTTTAATTTATATTTAGCATTTAATAAATATGGTAATTTGATTCTCACCAACTTTATTACTTTGGATTAATGATGTTGAATAGTACTCATCTTATTTAAATATCTGCATATATGTTGAGACGTAACATTGTCAAAATTAGCATGTAACACATTTAATTGAAAAGTAATAATAACTAAAAGAAATAAATTCACATATTTATTTATTAATATCGAGTATAAATATCATTGAAAATGTTCATATAATCGGTTTAATTATAGTGAAAAAAGGTAAATTTAATTAAAGTATAAAATATAAGTCTTTATCATTGTGGTATTATACATTTTGTATTAGCATTTTTATATTTTGAAACATAAAAGATAATTATAGAACAAGAAAAGAAAATTGTTGGAATAGTTAGTGTTAAAAGAGAGGTTTACGTTAGAAGAAAATCATTAGATAGAAATTAATTTTAGAGATAAAAAATAATTAGTTATTATTTTGACTAAATTATATATTATTTTAAGGACTAAAAAAATATTGGCATCTAGAGTATCTATTATTAATAAAATTTATAAACTAGTATATAAATTGGTATCTAATAAGGTACCAAGGTTTTAATTACCAACTACTTTAGATTCTAAAATTAGTAGCTAAAACCTTGATAATTAATTAAATACCTTTAGAAACTAATTTACAAATTTTATTAATAATAGAAACTACTTTAAATATCAATAATTGTTTTAGTATCTAATTTAGTCAGTATAGTAACTAATTATTTTTTGTCTCTAAAATTTGTTTCTATTTAATGATTTTCTTGTAGTGGAAGTTTTTAACTCTTATCATGGACAACTAAACTAGATAGTTTAGCAATCAAGGAGCGCATAAAGAATACAAAAAGTTTTATATTGACTCACCCCACAACACGGGCTACATTGAGTCCCCTTTTAAATTTTCTTAAGAGGTTCAACTAATCAAATTAATGATTACAACGAATACACAAACCACTCCTAGTTACTGTGAGTACACAAATCACTTCTGGTTATCACATCTTAGTCTCTCCTTGAGACTAAGACCTCAAAGACAAATACCAAGAAAATTCTCAAAGAGGAAAAATTTTGCTAACTAGGTTGCTTCATAAAGTGAAGTATTACAGAGGTTTCACTCATTCACAAAGAACATTGAAAAGCCTAGGAATACTAGAAGGATGTATGACACTTGCATAATTATGTTGTGTTCTTCTTCAACTTGATTCCTTTATATGTTGAGATCCTAAACTGTCTAACCATATAATGTTGGGTTCAATAGTGTCAAAGTTCAAGAGGGGGGTGAATTGAGCTTTTAAAACTTTCGCACAGATTTGAATTTATCACATAACAGAGACAAATAAATCGATTTATTTAGCAATGAACAGATTTATTTTTCTTATTCTCTTTAATGAAACAAAAGTAACACAGTGCAGTGATTTCAAACGTTTAGCAAGATGATCTGCAGGCAAGTTCAAGTTGATTTCTACAGGATAAAACGAGAGGGCTAAACAATTAATCACAACCCTGAAGACAAAAACAAATTCTCATTTTTAAACCAATTAACATATTGAGTTTACTTTTACAGAACACGAATTCCAATTATGTTTCACATCACATACAGATTTACACAGAAGATCTTCAGAAGGTTTTTCAGAAAATCAAGAACAGTATACATGTACCCAAAAACAACAAATTCAAACACAATTGAATGGATTTATTTCTTGACAGATTAGTTTGATCAACGATTATTGAGTGCAGGGATTAAGAGAGAATGAACACAAAACAATTATATTGGTTCACTCAAATGAGCTACATCCAGTCTTCACCTAATCCAAGGTGAAATTCACTAAACCACAATTCAAAACAATTACAAAAACCACTGTTCTTGAACCCTACAAGAACATGACACACTTTGCTGAAAAACACTATTCCAGCACACACAACTCTTCAAACCCTATCAAGAAGAGTTTACAACCACACTTTACAAGAAATTGAAATATGAAATGAATACACCTGATAGAGAATGCAGAAATCTGCCTTAGACCAGTAGAACAGATTGCTCACACAGTGACAACACCTCTAACCAAGCCTTAGATTCAACCAAGAACAAGCACACTTTGTAATTTGAAAAATCTTTCAAGAACTCGTGTTAATCCTCAGAAATCTCTTATGTCTCAGTTGTAAAACTAGTTTTCTCAATTATATGAACAATATTTTAAAGCCAGAACAAAATCTCTTTTTATAGGAAACGTTTTATAACAAACTTTCAAAAAGCAGTTAAAGTTGTTACAAAAAGAACATATTGAAAATAAAATAAACAGATTTATTTTCAAAGGCAGTGAGAGATTTTGTTATATGTAGGAGACTTAGTCAAACACTCTGGTGCAAGGATAAAACTGTGAAAAATCCGTTTAAGAGAAACATGGCACCAGACTAAAAAGAATCTATTCATTTACTGAAGAACAGATTCATTTTCAAAACGATAACAAGAACTTTTTAACAAGTGAAACACAATAGTTTTGATGAAATGAAAACTTAGTTAAGATACTTGATGTATAAAACATGATTTTCAAAAACACTTAATCAAGACATCAGATTAAGAAAAGAATTTATTCATTTAGAGAAGAACATATTCATTTTCTATGCAGTAGAGGATATTTTTGCAAAACATGTGAAAAACATTTTCATAAAACTTGTGCTTGCTCTTATCACATGGTCAGGGGTTAAGATGATGGAAGAGGCCCAAGCTTGGGCCTTAGTTCAAGCCCAACAGCTAGGTCCATGGCAAAGAGGATTCAAGAAGATTGAGACTCTACTACTGATGGTAGAGAAATGTTTCTTTATATGTTCAAAGAGGACCACAAGAAGTAAAGCCCAAGCCATGAGAGCTAGTTTCTTTATTTGCAATTTCAGTAGAATAGGGTTCCTTTAGCATAATGAGGGGGTGTGCTTATCATTGTAGCTTGAGTAAAGCCTTTTAGGGTAAGAAGTTAACCTAGCTTCTAGAAGTTTCCTCCTAGGGTGCGGCATTGACTTTAGTTAAAACCCTAGCAGCTACTCTTTTGTGTATTCCCCTTCCTACCCTTACTCCTTGTTCTCCAAGGCACTTGAACCTATATAATGGGGTGCTTGGCACATGTTTTAATAAGATCAATTTTATGAGTAAATTGTTGCCAAATATTGCAAGCTTCTATTCCCTTGTCTAGTCTCTCTAGGTTAGACACTTTGATCTTCACCTCCACCTTTCTCCAAGTGATATGGTCCAACTAATCACTCTTCATACCTTTCATGCACCTACAAGGAACCCATAACTCTATATGAGCCCTCCTTGATCCATCACATCCATTGCTTCCGCCACCCTTTTCAAATCTCCAAGAAGAACAACCCATCATTTGGTATCAACCCATCATAAGATGTGAGTTACCTAGCAAAAAACCTACTTTAAACAACCTCTAATCTATACCTAAGACATTCTTAAAGCAAATACAAGCACTAAGGAAAAATACACATTTGGCTTCATCAAACACTTTGTCTTGAAGGGGCAGCATCCATCTTCAACATATAAGATCCACTAGACGGTCTAGTACAAGTAGACCATCTATGAATTTTGATGATAAAAAAACATTTTAAGTATCTTATCTATTTGAATAAGATTAAATTATTTGAACATTTTAACATGTGTTTTGTGACAGTTGAACGACACCTTAAACCATCTAGTGAGTATAACATGTCTTGCAATAGACAATTTAATCAATCTTATGAGTTCTTAATTTGAAACTAACTTAAGGATAAGCCATTACAATCATTTTTTTAAAATAAACATTAAGTGTTTGAAATTTATTCTCAACGTCTATATTATTCATGTTTGAAATTTTTTTAAGACCAACAGTCTTATAATAAGCTTCTTAAGAAAACAACCAAATCTAAGTGTTTATGATTAATTGTGAGATATGAATATCTTGTTCAATTATGATCTACATGTACTTGTTCAATTATCATCTACATGTACTTGTTCAATTATGATTTACGTATACTGTAATGATGTCTTCTAATACTGATGGGAACTTCATCGCGAGGTGGGGAGTCAACAATATCGCTCTAAGCTGGTTTAAGGATGATCTCCCCAACAAGATGTTGTATAAGGTGTTTGCTTTGACTAGTAGGTATCAAATTATTATGGTATGACTTTGGAACCTTCCCATCCGAACTTGGTGTATAGGTCTATGTATCCTTGAGTATCCCTTGTTCTCCTGAGAAACCCACGATCTGGTCGTCGTAAGGCTGGATCTTTGTCTCAGGGATTTTGATAAGTGTCTAATTTCAGTAATATTTCATATTAAAATATAGGCACTTATGAGGATTTATTGCTAATTTACATATAAAATAATCCCTAATTTATGAATTTATACCTTTTTACATTTTTTATGATCTTTATTTGAATAAGAGTATTTTATTCCCAAATTTGGTGTTAATTGCAGATTTCTAAGGAAGATTGGAGATTTGGATTAAAGATGAATGATTTGAGCTAAAAAGATAAAGATAGAAGGTCCCAGAATGGAAAAAAGATGCAAAGAAAGATTGGGCCTTTTTTATGTTTTATCATTTAGCCCATTAGCGCGACACAATAAACAACCTAACCCTAGAAAACTAGGCTAAATAGATGGCTAGAGGCTCAACCTTAGTGTGCCAGATTGAGAGGAAAACACCATAGAGTGAATTGTAACCCAATTGGGAGAATGGAAGGTGCTAGAAGTATGCGTGGCTAATTCTACCCTTTGGGATTGGGAGTAATATGCTCAAACTCTTATGTATTGAGGTGATATCTTATATATTAATATTCAGTTCTTGATTGATTATTGGTATTGTTGTTTTGCTTTTAATTTTCCGTGACAAATTGAGAATCTTAAATATGACCGGGAGGTATTTTTAGGGTTCGGACCTAAACAACAATACTTAACATATTTGAGTGCTAGGAATAGACTTGAAATGTTAATTGCTATTAAACGTCTGAGCTTCGTTCTAAGTTGTTCTTATAATTATGCGAGGGATCGATAGTTAGGGGACATTCTTAAGGATTTTATATGCGAGGAATCGATATAAATGATTTTTATACGGGCATCAATTTCAATCAAAGAACTTAATATTGACATGCTAATCAAAATACTTGAGAGTGAGAGAGATGAAACTAATCCTTATTTTTCCAATTGAAACAACTAATTCTTTGTCTGTTTTCTTATTGATCAGTGCCAACACAATTAATTCAAAACTCTTTTAATTGTTCTATTTTTATATTTAGCGATTATTGTACTCGATAATTCACTGTTACTTGTGGGATCGATATCCGTCCTTAGGGACAATTATTACTTCTGACAAAAGCGGTGCACTTGCCGTAAAAAGTCATCAGATTTGCAATCTTTTGAATTTCTTCCAATACAAAAATTGACCGAGCTTCCCTAGTCAACTAACACCTTCATTACTACGAAGTTTTCAACTTCTACGACCACGACCATGGGATCATCTTGTGCAGGGTAGATAACCTTGAAGTCTGCATCTTTGAAGGTTATCAGGTAATTCTATGTTGAATTGGGGCTACAATGGAATTGACCGACTGTACAGTGTGGAAATGATGCTTTCTAACGGAGGTAGCCACCCCATCGCGGATGAATTCTCCGGATATAGTGTTAATGACCCCCATCAAGGGTCCCTCTCGAGACATCTGTTCTCGGTCAGAGCAGGCTCATTGTGTTGGTTGACTTCTATCTTTTTCATGATCATTGTGAGGTTGATATTCTCTTCTATCATATTCTCGTCGAGATGGTTCCTCCCTCCACTTAGGAGAGCGAGGGATCTAGCGATGGTCACTTCTAACAAACTTTTGGAAGTGTCCAACCTGTATCAATTCTTTTATCTTGTCCTTAAGAGTTATGCATTCTTTTGTGAAATGGTTGAAGTTACAATGATATCGAAATTGTTTCATAACATCAACATTTCAAAGGGTGGGAATCTTCCGATGAGTTGGAATCAATTCGACATTCTAGGCTACTTCCAAAATATGAGTTATGTATGTATTAAGGGGAGTGTAATGAGAAAAACGAGGTCCTCGAGCTTCCTTGGTCTTGTCGTGTTTCTCCTCTTCTTTCCCATTTTATTTCATCATATCATCTCAGACCTGACTGTGGTATTTGATGACTCTTTTACAATAAGTGTATCGTGTCAGGAGTAATAATTTGTCCCTAAGGATGAATACCGAACCCACAAGGAACAATTGAATTATCAAATATACAATTCACTAAATAAAAAACAAAATAATAAAGTTTTTTGGAAGTTTGTTATGTGTGATTGCAAGAATTATAAAGAAAGCAAGTTAAAAAGTTTATTGAAAAATTAGGATTGTGGTTCATCCTTCTTACTCTTTTATATTTTGAAAAGTATAATAATATTCTATCCTTTGATGGATGTTATAAAATTCATTTATATTGATTCCTCACATATAAAATTATTAAGAGAGTCTCTTAAATATTTATTACTCGCATATTTATAAAAACTCTTTATCATTACGATTAGATGTTGATAGAAGTTAAAATTTCAAATCTATTACTAGAATTCAAATATGTTAAGCATTATCATTTGGGTCAGAAACTTAGAAGTACTTTTCAGTCAAATCTAAGGATCTAAATCATGGTAAAACAAGCATTACAAATAAAATGACAATACCAATCATCAATCAAAAACATAATATTATATTTAAATATCACCTCAATACATAAGAGTTTGAACATATTAGTCTCAATCCCAAAGGGTAGGATATCCACTCATGTTGGCCGCATGGAAAACAAGAAAAAAAGATCCAAGATATTTCTCCTTGTCGACTGCCTCCTCTAGGATTTTCTATCACCTTTTATTCTCCCAATTGATATCTAGGGTTGTGCCTCACACCTCATATTTAATCTAGTTGGCCTTGGACTAAGTGACTTCTTGCCTGGGCATGATTGGGCTCGCTTAGGCGAGTTTGACGAAAACAGGCCCAACATTTCTGGAGTGAGATCCTATGGGAGCTTCTGGCTTAGGTGAGTTTGGGCAAGTGCTTGGAGCGTTCATGATGTGAGTTGATTTTAGGATTGAACATTTTAATTGGTTGCTCTTGTTTATGATTTTGAGATTAGCAATTTAAGGTGAGAATCCTAAGAAGATTCCCACTAGACATGAACTTAACCAAGTGGTTAAGTAAGTGTGAATGTTCACTTCAGAAGGGAATAGAAAAAAACACAAGAATATGGTGTGGATGATGCAAGGGCGGAAATTAAAGAGCATAAAATGAAGGAAGGAATGAAGAAAATGACTGAATGGAGAAAGACACAAACAATAACATAATGAAGAAAGTAAAAGACGAAATGGAAAGGAATGGAAAAGATGAGATGAAGAAAGCTTATGGAGATTGGGAAAGATGAACATGCCAATTAGAGGGTGAGAAACTCCAAGATAAGTAAGGAAGAACTGCCACTTGAAATGCTCACACACTCAAGATAAGACTCAAATAATTTAGGAGACAAAGCTCACTAATTAGTCAAGCAGAGTTTCTTTACTATCTTCAAAATCTAGGTGAAAATACATGAGGCAAGGCACCCTATTTATAGGAATGGGTGCCTTGGTGGGCCAGATGGGAAAGGATAAAGGGGGAAAAGAGGGAGGGGTGGCCAAGGGGGTTGACCATGGTCAAAACCGCCCCTTGGCTAGGTCTTCTAGAAGGTAGGACAACCTTCGTAAACCTAGATGCCTTGTCTTGAAAAAATGGGCTTGGTACAAACCCATTTCACTAAGTACACTCCCTTTTATACTATATGAACCTATTCTAGCCTATTTTTCTATTTAGACTCCCAAAATAAGCCCAATTTATTTACAAACTTGTTTTTGTCTTTCAAGAAGACCAGAAGAAAGAACATTTGATGTTCTGGTCTATGCCCAGTTCTTCTTCTGCTGAGGTTCGTATGATATTTGGTGGGGCTTTGACTTGATTGCTGGGATGACTATTCATAGTGTGAATTGTCTCTTGAGTCATGGGTCATCTTCTTGGTTACTTGGATTGTATCAGTTCCAATTTTCCATTTTTATCTTGTATATTCTTCTTTTGCCCTTTCATCTCCATTTTTCCCTAGAATCTTGAAATTAACACGAATTTGGAAATAAATCATTCTTATTCATATTATAATCACAAAATATGTAAAAGGGTGTAAATTCATAAATTAGGTATTATATTATAGTTATTTTATCAATTAATATCCATAAGTGCCTATATTTTAATATAAAATATTACTGAAATATGACACTTATCAGTACTCTTACAACTCTTCCAACTCAACTATATCAGCAATTGACTTCTTGCACAGACTATCGACAAACAAATCTAGTCTTAACACCGTAACTATGTTATGTAAAGCAACCTCATGGCTCATATTTTGGATGTTGAAAGCGATCATGTCGAATCTTTCCATGAATGTCTAAAATGACTCTCCTTTTTATTGTTGGATGTTTACCAACACGATAAAGGTTAAATGGTGAGGTCGGATGGTCGCGAACTAGGTTCTATACTTGACCACCAATGTGTCAAAGCAATTTATTGAAAGGGGTGGGAGTCACATGAAGCAACTCAGGACTTCTCCTTTGGGAGATGCTCGAAATATGACATCATAGTCCATCGTGTACAAACTCATTTGGGTGGTATAAACATCGATGTGCTCATTTGGATTGCTTGTTCCATCATATTGGTCCATGGTGAGTCCTTTTCCAGTTGAAGGGTAACTCGGCCTCCATGATTCCATCCACAAACAAGTGTTAGGGCATCCCCGTATGATTCCTGAGGTATGCGTTGTGTTTGGTCGAGACTCAACCCTTGTGCTTTCGATTTCAAGAGGACGACTAATAAGTGATGGGAAGCATACTGATGATGGTTGTGCACTCTCGAATGGGATTTCCTTATCGGATTCCTTGTTTGGGCTCTTAAGGATTAATGCTTCCTCCGCCAACTTTTATCTCATTTTCTCATTCTCTTAGGGATTAATGCTTCCTGAGGATGTGAATCTCTTTAACATTCTTTTGTTTTATCTAGGTCATTTCTCTCTAGAGAGCCAATAAGAGGGCCACTGTTTGGTCTTTGTCATCCTTGAATTATTCGTCCTCTGATTGCTCATTATGTTTTTGGTAGTTACCATAAAGCCTTCAGAATTCTTTTTCGACCCTACGGTGGACGTCAATTATTCTTGTACGGACTGAGAATGTCTCATCCCTTTCATCACTCACGCTTCAGTTTTCCTGTCGTTGGTACCTGGTTGGTCTCGGTTCTAAGTCTTGGGGAGGAGTACCTGCAAAAATGTTCTCCAATGCTAAAGTCAGTTCTTCAGTACTTGGAAATAATAAATGTAGTAATAAATATGTACCTTCCTCTAGTTATAATCAACCTATTCATAAAGTCATATTGAACATTCTTTCCTCTGAACTTGGATTAACACGAATATCGCTGATAATCTGTTGTTAATCTAATATTGGTACAATTTAATTATCGTAAAACAATCTTAATCAAAATGTTATTTTATGTGTTTGACATATACTCGGTTATGGGGTTGAGATTAGTCTCAACTGTCTTGTGACATAGACCCTCTCAATTATATGATAGTACAATCAAAAAAAATATAATAGATATCCAAATGGATAAAATCTTTAAACAAAATGAAAAATATCTTTTCAATACTAGGTATTTTATTTATATTCACTTAACAATTATTTTTTATAATGAATATTATATTAAAATAATAAATATAAATAAAATACTATAATAAAATAATAATTTATAGAATTGTAATTTAGATATAAATCAAAACAAAAACTAAAACGCTTCACATTTTAATGCCTTTGACTCACGAGCATTTTAGTTGAGATGTCACATACAGACAACTATCACAAACTTCTGTGTCTCTTTCCTTTTATCATGTCATATTTCTAAGAAATTTATCACCCTTTTCTTTTCCTCTTCATCACTTTGGGAATCATGAAACATTTTTCTGTTTTGAAACAATAACCCTTTCTCCACCGACGTGCTGCATCCAAGAAGAAACGGAAAAAAAATGGAGTCCTGGGGTGCGACCAACGATGATCTCTTGGAAAATGGAACTTCTTCGTCTTCTGAATCCGAAAAGGGAAAGGGTGGTTTGCGAACCATGCCATTCATCATAGGTACAATTCTCTCCCGCGCGTTGACTTTCTTAACTGTAAACTGGTTTCGCTGTTTGGTAAATGGCGTCGTTTTGGTTACTGTCATTCTGGACTCAATTCAGTGAACGAGTGTCTGGAGAAGGTGGCCAGCTACGGAATCATGCCCAACATGATACTTTACCTGATTAATGGTTACGGAATGGCCATTGTGGAAGGTACAAAAGTGATGAACACTTGGTCTGCCATGTCCAATGTGTTGTCCATCTTCGGAGCCTTCCTCTCCGATTCTTACTTTGGTCGCTTCCTCGTCATTTCCATCGGTTCCTTCTCCAGCCTTCTTGTAAGTCTCATCTCATCATTGCATGTTAAAAATGAAAACCAAATTGAAATTACTTGATCCATCATATGCTAATTTTGGTTAGTTATCTCCAATAATTGTTTTTAATTTTTATCTTTAACTTTTGAAATTGGGAATTTTCATTTCTAGAATTAAGTAAATAAGGATTTCTCTATTTTTTCTATAATACTGATTTATTTCTTCCACTTCAAACTGATTGAAGTATTAATTTCCACACACACACACAAAACACCAATCTGTTGATGTTAGTTTTTTGCAAAATATTGATTTTTCCCCTAATTTGCCCTCCAAATAAATTACATCCCCAGATAAAAGTAAAACGAGAAAAAAAGAGGTTATTTTAATAAAAATGTTTCTTGACATAAGTGTAAATTACCTTGGGAAAGAAGAAATATTTTTCAAAAATTCTGTAGAAATTCATTTTGTATTTAATTATAATTTTGAGAAGTTAACAGGTTGTTATACTATCTTCATTTTTGGATAATTTTAAGCTTCTTCTTAGGTTAAATAATATTTTAAGAATTTACATGAAATAAGTTTTTTAATTAATTAAGAATCGTATTTTTGTTCATCAAAAAAAGTTTGCATACACACACTATAAAATTTGAAAAATGTCTTCTCTTGAACAAGATTGAAAACTTTGTGGAATATCATAATGAACAGCAATTTTGGTAGTAGCACTGATTTTTATTAAAACCATGGGATTGATCCTGCAGGTGCTTGTTAAACAGCAACAGAACAAACAATTGCTTCTGAGACTGTCTTTTGAAAAATTAAAGTTTGTTATTTTTATTCAAAACAAGTTTTTTTTATCGGATGTCCCCGAAGCATCTACCATCCCCCGTCCCCGCGAAAATCAACCTTTTGTAAGAAATCAAATGCTCATTTACTTATAATTGCTTTAGCTGGTATAGGCTAGAGTAATCAGCCATGGTTTAGTTTTGTGTACTCTTCCAAAGGGTGTCAGTAGTGCTCCATTGCTTTGTTTTCCTCAGGAAATATGCTAAGAAGAACCTGACATCCATGATTCTTTGATGCTTACCTTCCTAATGCTGTGATAATATTTCTTGTCTCTCACAGGGTTTAACCATTTTGTGGTTAACTGCCATGATACCAGGGCTAAGAACTTCGTGTGAATCATTCATGCTAGACTGCAGCTCCGCTACCGGAGCTCAACTAGCAGTTTTGTTCATTTCCTTGGGATTAATTTCCATTGGAGCTGGTTGCATCCGACCTTGTTCCATAGCATTTGGAGCAGATCAACTGACAATTAGAGAAAGGTCCAATAACGGGAGGCTCTTGGATAGCTACTTTAATTGGTATTATACCTCAATTGCGTTATCAACTGTGCTCGCTTTGAGCGTAATTGTGTACATTCAAGAAAATCTTGGATGGAAAATTGGTTTTGGAGTACCTGCTGTGCTAATGTTCATATCGGCTGTCAGTTTCATTCTTGGTTCACCGATCTATGTTAAAGCAAAGCCCGGTCATAGCTTACTCATTAGTTTTGTTCAAGTAGTTGTGGTGGCCATAAAGAACAGAAAACTTTGCCTTCCTGATAGTTTTGATCAGTATTATCAAGAATGTGATTCAGATCTGGTGCTCCCTACTGATAGCCTTAGGTACTTGTGTTGTGCTTGCCCTCCTGATCTAATTTCCTCTCAATTTCACTCTCAAATGTTTTTTTTGCCCCCATATATTTCGTATGATTAACAGCAAATGATATCTCCAATATTTGGATAATGCCAATTATATGTTAACTTTGTTGAGTAATTTGTTATTATCTATTAAAGATGTTTCAGCTTCTTATTTACAAATTCTACTTAATTTGGGAATGCATAGTAATTCCATCACACATTCATGCTCCTGTCGTATAATATTTTATGAATAATTTGCAGTGAGTTACTATTATATTCTTTTATAGGTGTTTGAACAAAGCTTGCATAATAAGAAATCCCGAGACAGTATCAAACCCAGACGCATCAGTTTTAGATCCATGGAACCAATGCACAGTAGGACAGGTGGAGTCACTGAAATCTTTGCTCAGAGTCCTTCCTATGTGGTCTACAGGCATCTTTATGGTTGCCTCCCAAGCAACATTCTCTACTGTCCAAGCAAATACCATGGACCGAAGACTATTTGGCACTTTCAAAATGCCTGCAGGATCCTTCAATCTTGTCATTGTAATCACTGTATCAATAATCATTCCCACGTATGACCGTGTAATGGTACCTCTTCTTGCAAAATACATGAGCATGCCCAGAGGATTCAGCTGCAGATCTCGAATAGGGATAGGATTGTTGTTCGTATGCGCAAGCAAGGCAACATCAGCTGTAGTTGAAACTATGAGACGAAATGCGGCCATTGAAGAAGGTTTTGAGGACCAACCTGACTCTGTAATTCACATGTCAGTTTTATGGCTAGTTCCTGAGTTTGTTTTTCTTGGAATTGCTGAGGGCTTCAATCCGGTTGGTCAGGTTGAGTTTTTCTACACTTATATACCCAAGTCCATGTCTAGTTTTGCAATGGCCCTTTTCACTCTTCAGCTTGCTGCTGTTGATATATTTGGAAATTTGTTGGTGAGCATTGTGGACAAGGTCACTAGTGTTGGAGGGAACGAGAGCTGGCTTTCAACAAACATTAACAAGGGTCATCTGAATTACTATTATGCACTGCTCACTTGCTTAGGTATACTTAACTACTTATACTTTCTTGCTATATGTTGGGCTTATGGTCCTGCTCCGCAGCAAAAACTTGAACCTTCAGCAGGCAAGGAAGAAGAGAAATTTGATTACACGGAGTTACCCACTTCCTAGATTATGTGCCAAATGTTGCTATATCCGTAAACGTAATAGGTTAAGAGTACATGTGTGCCAAGTGTTGTATTATAATCTTGCACGATACAAGGGTATATTCTGCAGAAATGGAATGAATTATATTTTCTACGTCAAATACTACTATTATATGAAAAAAATATTAAAATAATAGTATTGAGAGTTATAATGTGGTTATATAAAATATTGGAGTTATTGAAACTTCTTCGACAGAATAAACTTACTTAGGCCATCATCAATAGCCCTTTCTAAAACTTTTCCCACTTACATTATTTTCTTTTAATTCCTTCCGCTTTGCCTACATTGCACGATTATGGGTGTCTAAACAGAGAGGACATCAGACATATATGGTGTGTTTTAATTTTATTTAGAGCACTAAGTTAACTTTCAATTTCGAGTGCACATTGTGTGAATATGTTTAACACATTTCTTTTAAACCCAATAAAAGTAAAATTCATTTTAAACTTAACATAAATTGTTGAACCTAATAATAAAATGTATGGCAATTTGTTGTTGTTTCCAAACATAATGATTTTGCATTATGACAAAAAAAAAATGATAATTTTAATATGGAAACATTGAAAGTTTTGCATAAAAAAAACGATTTCAAAATATTTGAAGTTGTTTAATTGTGTTATAAATAATTGTATATGATGTGGTCTTGATTAAAATTGAAATTTTTGCATAAAAAATGATTTAAAAATATTTGAAGTTGTTTAACTGTGCTATAAATAATTGTATATGCCGTGGTCTTGATTAAAGTTTTGTTTCATACTAAACATTATCATGCTCTGTTTAGCATTATGCTTTTATAAACATGTCATGCATGTGTGTTTAAAATGCCTTCAAACTGTTAGAAGAAATACATGTTTAAAATCCATAAAATCAGTTAAATTGTAACATTGTGTATATTGTGCTTTATCATGCAAAATATTTTGTCTAATTACTTGGTAAACAAAACTATTATCTGAATAACCATCATCAGACAATATTTATGAAAATATTTTAAACTTAATTAAAACTCAATTCAACCCTCCTTCTTTTGTTTTCTCTGATTTTCATAGTTGGTACCAGAGCTTGCCTCTAAAGAGTTGAGTCCCTGACAACATGTAGAGGAAATAAATCCAACACTTCAAGCATGAAATATAAGATATAACAAAACTACAAATGAGATATAATTAAAATCCTAACTCCTCTATTTTTTAAACATATTTAGACTCTTCATATTCATTGTTTGATGAAGATGATTTATCATGTAGAGATATTTTTAATAGCTGCAACATCTTTGAACAATATTTTATTTTAAAATAAAAATTCAAATTTATTTTTAGAAAATGAAATACTCAAGTTTGATCTAGCTGCATCTAATGAGAAGATGTCACGTTTTGAATAAACTAATGAATATAATATTTTGAAATTTAAAAATATGGAGAAGAAGGATGCATGTTGTATGCATGACCTTCAAATTTGTAGAGAGATTAGAAATTGTAAATGTCATTTTCTTAAATGTTAAGCCTACATTATATAAGTATGGTCTAAACTATGATATAAGAGGTATTATGCATGCTCAAGAACATTTTAAGGTTGTTTGAGCTCACAATAGTAAATTTTGGACACAAAAAGTGACAAAGGTATAAAAGAGACAATCATCCAAAACTAACAATATTAGGTCTTTGGCAATGTACATGGCAAGGAAGATTGAAGAAGAAGAAACATTCAAGAATAAGGCTCTCCTCCTATAAGAGTAGTTTCTTCTTTTTTTATAGGGTTTTATAGAGGCACATATGGGCCTCAATTGAGCCCTAATTCAACCTCCTTTTAGGCCTCACTTGGATGGCCAACTCTAGGGGAAAAAACTCTTTTTTTTGTGTGTCAACACTAGAGTGAAGATTTGAAGTCCCACACCAAGTGTCATAGGCCACTTATAGTCCAAAAGGAGGCAGTCTCTGTTTGGCAAGGAGGGCCCCCGAAAATTGTTCATTTGCAGTTGCATTTTGGCTTGTTTTTCAAGTTGCACATCCCTTGTAGAATTGTGGGCAAGAGGGTCAAAGCATTTATATATATATATATATATATATAGAGAGAGAGAGAGAGAGAGAGAGAGAGAGAGAGAGAAATAGAGAGAGAGAGAGAAAGAGAGAGAGAGAGAGAGAGAGTCGTTTGCCTCTTGCAAAACTTACCTTTTAATTGAACTTAAAATGAAATAACATTATGCATTCATCTTGTACTTTTAAGGTCACTAAGGATCCTAAATTTAAAAGAAAAATTTAAAGAATACTTAAGGTTATTTTGACACATGATCTGACCCTGGATCGGACGCAGAGATAGAAAATCCATACACAGTGGAAGAATTAAAAAAAAAATCTCAATGTATCACACCTCGACATGTGTTCCTCACCATGATGAATGGTCAATCTACAAAGGATGTTATTGAAAGAATCTTTGGGAGGCCAAGATGACAACCATCGTAGAGACCAAAGACCTAAAAAAGGCTCACTTTGAGACGAGCCCCTCGGGATCTTAAGAGTTCATGAAATCCATTTGAAGGATAAAGGGTAGAAGGAGGCTATGACAGTCATAAAAAAGAAATTGTAGGCTAGAAAAGAAACATCATTGAGACAAATGGTTACCAAACAATAAGAGAGCAAGCTCTCAAGGCTCTAGATAATAATGGTGATATATCTAAGGTTGACTAAGTCAAATCAACTGATGGTGAAATCTTATTAATGTCTTAAAATTTTAAGCAATTTCTCGGAAAAAGAAGGTTTCCTCTCGCGAGAAAGGAAAACTCATCCAGATAAAGGAAGGATGAAGCCTCACAAGGTATCATCTGTTTTTGAATGTGGGAGGCCAAGACATGCGATTAGAATGTCTTAAATTGAAAAGGAAGTTAGAATTAAAGAAAAAAAGTATGATGAAAACATGGGAAGACTTAGACTCAGGGTCAGGCTCTAGCACATACGAATGCACCAACCTCCATCTAATGGTAGATGCAGAATATACCTGTTGTACGGGAACAGACTAACAAGAGACTATCAAATATTCATCATGAATTTGCAGATATGTAGATCAATAACCTAACAAAAAGAAAGAAGATTAGACGAAGAATCGTTGGTTGGTGCAGCAAATGGATCAAACGCACCGAAAGAGACAAACGAAGCTGACATGTTAAATGAAGGACCATCTGAACCCTTTTACTTTGGTCAGACCCCTACGAGGGAGTGGAAACATATTTCGTCTCATCCTTAAGATTGAACCTTAGGAGAGAGAAATGATGGTGTCAGAACTAAGTCATCCTTTAGAGAAAAAGTTGGCATGACTTTAATGTCTCAAATTGAGCACCAAAACACAAAGAAAATCTAACATGATGCTCGAGCTTCATTGCATGCTTATACTCTTGAAAGAAAATTTGATTAGCTTGAATCCTCTCCATCTCTCAAAACTTCATCATAAGAATTCAAGCTCCAAATAAGGACATTTAGAAGACACCATTCATCTTCTCTGTAGCAGAGGCATTGTTGATGTTTTCTGAACTATAGGTCATGCCAAGAAAGTTCATCAACTTCAAAAATTTGGAACATGTTGGGTGTTCTTGGAGAAGATCTTTGATTGAGTGGAATGAGTGTAGTTTTGATAACTCTTAATTTTTTTTTTCAACAAATGTCTATCGTGATTATTTTATCGTTGATGTCTACATTCATTTTCTTTTATCATCAACATCATAAAAATAATCTTGATCAAAACCAATATAAATAATTGTAATTAAATTAAAAAAATTCAATTAACGTCAATTGGAAAAAAGATTTATAAATATCAAATGAAAAAGAAAAGTAACATAAATAAAGCAATATCAAATATAAAAGTTTATCAATATTGATATTTTTAAAATTTTAACAATTATTTAATAATTAAATAGTTTTTTTTTTTGAATTTGTCCAATTTATGCTTTGTTAATATTTGATTTTACAATTTCTATTATATCATATCTTTCCTTTTATGTATGAGATATTATATTTGGATTTGGAAAACATGTTATTAATGATGAATAGTTTTAGATTAAAATATTCCTACTATATTCTTTTACACTATATAGCGCATTGAGTGTTGACACTTAATGATATTATGTTATGACACTTAAGTGTGTAAACGTATATTATAAATTTTATATTAGGTCTAACATTTTGTAATTTTAATATATACATATGAATGGTAGACAATTTATACTTCAACAATCCACTTAAAGTTTTATTAACACTTTAGTTGAAAATGTGAATTCTTACTTTTTTTATTACCTACTATTATTATTATTTTAAAATTTAATAATATTTTTGTCATAAAAACGGCTTTCTAAATTGTACAAGAGAAAAATGTTCAAGAACAATTATGATTTTAGTATAATATAAAACCAAAATTGCATAACAAAAATTGAGTTAAATGATAGATTTTACAAAAAATATAAAGATCAAAGTTACTTAAAAAAAACTAAAAGAACAAAATTACATACTTTTAAAAATATAGAATGGAAATTATAATTAATCCTAATAATTTATTCTGAATTCACATAAAATTACACTTTCATAAATGTTTATTTTTTAATTTATAACATTTAAAAACTGATTTGAAAAACCTTAAATTTTTCTATAACAATGTGGAGATATTCACAGTATAAATATTTCTTAACAAAAAAAAGACTGACACATTGGTTAACAATGCGACGACGTTTTTAGCAAGAATCGGAGCAAGGGTTTCGGACATGGTTAGTGCAAATGCCACAAAGCACCTCCTTCTTCTCGTCGAGCTTCCTTTTCTGGTTTCTACATTGGAACAAATCCAAGCTAAGAAATGAAGGATTACGACGATGACGTCACCTACACTTCGGGTACAGCTAGCGCGTTTCGATGCACGCGCTCCCAAGCGGCTCCGGATTGGAGCGTCATCGAGTCGCTCATTCTGGTGAACGAAGTCGCGGCGGTGGAAGCTGACTGCTCCGTCGCGCTCTCCTCCTACCAACAGTGGAACATCATTGCTCAGAACTGCGCTGCCTTGGACGTGCCGCGCAACCTCTCGCAGTGCCGCCGCAAGTGGCATGCGTTGCTCTCTGACTACGACCGCTTCAAGGGAACCGCCGCTGCTGGAGGAAAGTTGCCGCCGGATTTCGATTACGAATTGTTTGAGGCCGTCGAACGCGTTGTGAGGGCGCGTGAGGAGCGGGGCATGGCTGATCCCGAGAGCGATACCGATGCAGGGAACGATGCGCGTGACGCCACCGTGGAAATCGGTACGCACCGTTCCAATGTTTCTGTGAACTCTGTGTCGTTGTGATATTGGAAGAATGTTACGCCTAATATTATTTACCGGTTAATTTAATTTCGGAAACTATATATAGTGTAAGAATTAGTGTTAAGATTTTTCAGATGCTCATCTAATCACTAATTCATATGAATGAAGTTATCATTATTTTTTTAATAATTATTTTAAAGAAGTCGTGTGTACTGTGTGAGGGTGATGTTTAATTTGTTGACAAAAAAAAATCTTTATACTTACAGATTGTACTCAAATTTTACTGAGGTGTATGCACTACCGTTAAAAATTTTACACATTGGCCATATAGAAATTATCCTTAAACTAAATTCTAAAATTCAATAAATTTTTATGTTTCATATAATTTATTATATACAATAGTTTGTGATTGGATAATAGTGTAAAATATCTTTATGTAATCTGTTATTTATTCATTTGAGCTTGAATTATCAGTAATTTAGGAATTTAATATACGTATTCTCTGAACTTACCATATATGACAGTTTAAGTTTGGTCTGAATATGATTGCTACAATCTTTGTTACGGTGATTGGTTGACTAAGTAGTTTGATTCAATGCATTTAAACATAGAGTGTTGAAATGTGGAATTTATGCCTTGTATCTTGGCTGATAGCAATAACTTATGGTCCTAGTAAAAATACCTAATTGAACAAGTTCAAGTATTTGTGGCCATATGGGTTAGTTGTTCGTGCTGTCATGTAAGGGGGGTGTTAGAGGAGGTTCCGACTTACCAGTCATACAACTTATTTGTCTTTATTAACGCAATATTTGGTTGGTAGGCTGGTTTAAAAGCACTCCTGTGCTCTTAAGGATGCCAGATGATAGTGTCGTTGACTGGTGATTATATAAAGCGTAAAGGAAGCCTATTATCAATGTTACTGTTTAAGGTTTAGTTTGGTGAAAGTAGGCTTAGGGGCCTTGGTTGATTTAGAGTGCTCATTAATGACTAAAAATTCATGAAGATAAATTGAAGGCATTTTTAACCATAAACTTGTTTAGGTCCTGATTTCTTTTTTTGCTTAGTAAAAGGTAATGAACAAACTATGGAATTTAATTTGTCCGGTAATAAGTTGCAGTAGAACTATAAGCTGCATATTTTTTATAGCTTTAGATCAGAGTACGCACTTCAGAATTAGGGGTGGCTTGGTACCCACTCCCCAGCTTTTGATTAGAATGTGTAATTCAGAACTAGGGTTGGCAAAGCACCCAGTCCCCCGCCTTCTGAAAAAAAAAACATAATCAGGTGGATTGGCCCTATTCAGAAAATGGTTAGAGAAGGCTAATTTTTCCCTCCGTCCCATCATGACGATTAAAAGATGGGGAAAAACCATGATTGACTCTGGGTTCCCTGACTGGTTGCAACAACACTTGAATGGATCATTGGGTCTGTGAGCAAGAAGGTTGTGATCCATGATCCTTGCCCTTGCATGGGAGATGCCAAATGGGCCTAACGGCATGGAACTTGTTGCATTGGAGAATACATTTACATGAAGGGCTAAAGGTGGCTAAAGGTGAAGAAGCTCTTCATGACATAGTCCATTTGTAACAAACTTTTGTTGAATAAGAGGTCATTTGGGCTCCTTGTGACAAAGGGTACTCTACTAAATGCTCATTATGATAAGCTCAATTCAATATTGATGTAGCTCCAAGACATTAACGTCAAGGTAAAAGATGAAGACGTACAATGATTTTGTTGACTTTTTCTCCTACTGTTCTATGAGAACTTGGCAAGTTCTTTGAGTGTATAGAAGGACTATATTACGCTTGAAGAGGTTAAGTTTAGCCTCTCTTCTAGGGAGCTTCCCCTCAAAGCATCCGAGAGTGTAAAAGATGCATCATCTTCTAGATTAGTGGTCTTTAAGATTGATAAGAAGGTTAAAAAGTTGAAGACAAAGGTTAATCCTAAAAATGTTTGCAAAGATTGCAAGCAACTGAGACATTGGAGAGAGATTGTCCAAGCTTAGGTGTTAGCTACATTTTAGAAGGTGGAGTTGTGTCATAATTATCAGGTGTTGATTACTATCTCAAAACAAAAGTCCTCTCTAATAAGAGAGTGCTGAATTTTGGGTGCTCTCACATAAGACCTCGAGGAGGCTTGTTTATTGTGTTTGATGCCTTGAAGCTGCTTCTTCAGAGTACTCAGCTTGGCTGCCAAATCTTCTTTCTCTTTCTTCTATGTTGCCTTCTCTTCTGCAAGCCACTTGACCTTTTTCACCTTGGAAGAGAAAGCTAGGTTGTGCTCTACCAAGGACTTCTCCAATTCCATGATGTGCCCAATACCTTGGTGAGCACCGTTGGAAAACAACCTTCTTCCAATGATGAACTGTGGCCATGCTCCTTGCCATCGTTATCTCAACTAAATCAAAACTTCCTTTGGGCCACACAATAGACACCAAATATTATTACTAAATGCTTTGTGGAAAGGAACAAATCTCTTTGCCAAGTTGTGGCTACTAAGAAATGAGCTTTGGTTGTAAAATTTGAGTACCAAATAGAGGTCTGCCTACAGAATACTCTCCTACGCTCAAGTAAGTAGAAACACAAAATAATAATGAGAGTGAAGAGAACTAAATGATACTTCCTTTAGCATATGCTTATATTTATAGGCCTTTTGGCCTCCATAAATGAGGCTAAGTAAACTGTCAATCTTTCCATTACTTAGTTTGTCTCCTTGCGCTTTACTCAATTGATCAAGTGATTGATCTATTTTTATACTGGATTTGATTCTGATATCTGTGATAATCAGAGTGTACTTCTGTTTGGGAGTAGGTTGGTACACATTTTATTGGTACAAATTCTAGATATTACTTGGTCAACGACTAATCTCCGTGGAAGTACTTGGTTGGTCATCTTTAGTAGAGTCTCTCCTTTCAATCAGATTTTTTTTTAATTCACAAGGTTTAAATGTGAGACCTTGTTTAATAAAATTGAGTTTAGTTTCACTTGGACCAACTACTTGTTGAATAAGTTTGGAGATATAAAAGGAAGAATGATACACATCTCATAGGACACAAGAGTCTGTATATGATATTTGATGTTGGTTCTTTTTCCTTTTTTAACACAAGGGAAGAGCAAGTTGAGAGAAGAAAACTGTGACTCCTACAAATTGTAATTGAGCATAAATTTTTTTAAGTATGATTGATTTTGGCCTTTCATTGGTGTTCTAAGGCAGTTTAAATATAAAATGGCCCTTCATACTTAGAGTTAAGTGGTAGCAATTGTCAATCTTCGCACCAATTTTTCTTAATCTGCTTTTGAATTGTGAAAATTAAAGTATAGCACTAGGAATTGTTTTTATCAACACGATATAATTTCACATGTTGTTTCTTCTTTTTTCCCCCACTTTTCTAATTATTTAGTCAATGAATGTGGCTAAGTTGTTTTATCCCGTTTGGAGCATTACCTTGTGAGTTTCCAAACTGATGAATTTTTGTGAATTTATGCGAATTGAATGAATAGGGTCCAAAAGAAAAGGGCCACGAAGTAAATTTAGACACCGCGTTCAAAAGGCCAAAGTATGTCTTGAAGAAAGGCCTGAGGACAGGGATGAAGAAGAGCCTGAGGATGATGATTCAGAAGACGAATATTTGAAAGACTTCCTAGAATCAAGACCTAAGTTGAAATGTATTGCAGAAAGGCCTCCAAAGCATTTAGTGATGCCACCAAAGAGCCTTCCCAAAGTAGAGGTTCATGAGAACCACCTTATTGAAAGCCCGAAGCCAATTACTGTTGAAAAGATAGCAGCCAGCAGGGAAGAAAATGAGGAAACATTGACTCTGAAATTGCATAACTTGGCAGTGGAGATTGAAGCAATTGCCAGTAAATCAGCAACAGAGAATTTAGAGGACTCATGTACTGACTTTACAAGACGCCAAGGGGACCAACTCATAACAAGCCTTGGAGATTTCTCCAACACCCTCAAGCAACTATGTGATATTCTCCAAGAGTGTAAATGAACATTACAATGTTCTTCTACAACAACTATTTTCTATCCTTGTTAGCGAAAGAATGCAGCAGCAGGCATAGGAAATAATGCCGCTGACTTTATGCTAGTGTAGTAGTTCTCTTCACTCATTGCTGCTGCCAAAGTAAATTATTACAGCTTAACGAGATCATCTGTGTACTCTTCTAACTATGAAATTAACTTCTTTTTTTTTCTGACAGCAACTACCCAAGAAATAGAAATGCTAACGTTACAAATTTCATGTGTCTGTTTACCTTAACATCAACCAATACAAAAAAATTCAAAACGGTATAATGAATAATTATTTGCGTTAAATATTTTCACCTTACCTAAAATTAAAAATGCAATTAAACAGATACTATAATGCCTTTTTTTCTATAATTTATCGTAATTCATTTTATATCCAAGTTAATTAATTTTTTTAGTAAAATAAATAATATAAAAAGAAACAAATAAAAAATATAAAAATAAACGAATAAAAATAATAAAAATAAATATAATAAACAAATAAAAATAAAACTAATAAACAGATAAAAATTTTAAACAAATAAAATTTTAAACAAATAAAATTTTAAACAAATAAAATTTTAAACAAATAAAATTTTAAACAAATAAAATTTTAAACAAATAAAATTTTAAACAAATAAAATTTTAAACAAATAAATGTACTGTAACGACTTCACTGGGGATCGAACCCAGAATCTCTGGTTCCGTAGACCAGCGCCTTATCCATTGGGCCATGAAGTCATTTTATTGATAATAAATTGTTTGATACAATATTTAATAACAAATATTTACTTCGCAAAACTCTGCTTTACAAGATATTAACATGAACAGATTTTATTTTATGATTTGTAGTTATTTAAGTGATAAATCACCATTTTTAAAAAATAATTATATAAAATTTTGATTTTTTCATTTTAAAGCATTCAATTATTTTTCCAATTTTAAAAAGATATGTAATTTTGGTCCAATATTTAATTTTGTATATGTTTTATTTTTTATTCAATTTAACCCTAAGTTTATATATTCGTTTAAGTTACATATAAAGAACAATTTAATTAATTAGAATGTAAGAAATTACAAATTTAAAGTAGATAAAATTGAGAATAAGATATATATAACGAATTTATTAAAATAGAGGAACCGAATTGTAGATTCGACACAATAAATGGAACAACATTATATTAATCTAAGAATTTAAATTTGAAAGCGTAGTTGTGAATCAGGTAGGTAGGAACTTGTAACTTTTATGTTTTTGACATTTATAACTGATATTAAATATCCTATTATTATAGCTAATTAATTAAAAAGTCGTTAGTACTGGTAAAACTACACTTGAAACTCACCTATAACACAATAAAAAGTCTTATCATGTGATGTATTATGCATTTTGTTATTACAAATTTTGAGGTGTCAATACAAATATTTAAAGTCCAAATTCGTGTATTTTAATTTTTTCCCTTAAACACGTGATCACGAATTTGATCTTTGGGTCATGTGTACGTGTATGAGAAATAGTTGTTGAAGAGGTAAACTCATTAAATGAATTTGAGTACATTGAAAGATTATTCATCATTTCTCACCTGATTATTTATGTTGTTCCAAAAGGATTATTATTATTTTTTTCTTAGTTAAGTTTATCTAACATTTTAAAGTTCCAGGATTTCATCATAACAAACTATGGTTTAATCAACACTATCATAATAGTTTAATTAACACTATGTAATCTTCATTAATTAATTTTGATAAAAGACAAATAATTATTAGTGATGAGCATAATTTTACTCCCACTTAAAACATATGATTATAATTTTTTAGACTGTAACAATAAATATATCCACTATTTTAAATGAGATTCATTTAATTGAGTTTATTTGAGTCTTAAGTGTTATTATTGTTAACTTTGGATTTTGAGTCACAATAGACGGTAGAATCCATGCTCCCATTTGATCCTTCATCTAATGTGTTTTTCTTGTGAGCTTTGTCTTATGTATCCTTTGTTTGACGAGCACTTCGTCTTATGTGGTGCTTTTTCATCTGATGGTCTTTTTTGTGCAACGTTCTTTATTTTTTGTGTTTTCTTTGAATAATACTCATTTACATAGTGAACATGAAGACTAGATCATCTGAACATTATTTCGTCTAACAACATTCTCTTGTTGTATTATTTAATGGGTCTTGCTCGTTTTCTCTTTTATTTTTGTCTAGACTTACACTGCACATGAGTGAGCTTGTTATACCATAACATACCTTATAGTGTTTGTTATCATAACATATATACGTTCACTTCATGAGATCGTTTGATGGGTATTGAATCGTCTTCTAACTTAATACCTTATTTTGACCTACATTCACGTAGTCCCCATTACATCCCATTTGAAGTCCTTTTTATCTTTGATTACTAATTGTTATGGATATTAGAGTCTTGCCAAGCCTATGATAGTGTTTTCCCGCATGAGTGCTTTGAGTGAAAGTACAATCCTAAACACTTGAAAGTTGGAAAAAGTCTAATGAAAATTCTATCATTCTTAATTCACCCTTTGATTTAAGTTACCTTCTTATATTGTTTAGTGAGTCTTGCTTAATGTATTTTTTAATTTTGTTTAGACTTACACTGCGCATGAGTAAGCTTGTTATACCATAACACACCTTTTAGTGTTTGTTATCATCAAAACATATACGCATTCATATCAAAAGATCGTTGGATGGGTATTGAATTGTCTATTGACTGAACACCTTATTTTGACCTACGTTCACCTTGTCCCCATTGCATCCTATTTGAAGTCCTTTTTATCTTTGATTACATGCTATTAATTATTGTGGATATTAAAGTCTTGCTAAGGCTATGGTAGTGTTTTTCTGCATAAGTGCTTTGAGTGAAAGTACAAACCTAAACACTAAGAGTTGAAAATCGTCTAATGAAAATTCTATCATTCTTGATTCACCCTTTGATTTAAGTTACCTTCTGGTATGCTAAAATATAAAGAAATCCATTCACATTTGTCTTGATTTTTTGATTTCTTGGAGATTGTATTATGCCTACTATTATGCGTTCATAGGATATGCTATATTTTCCCATCTGTATTTGCATTATATTCCTTTGGTCAACCATGAGTTCATTGTAGGTATAATTAGCTCCAAAAGGGGGCAGGGGGTGGGTTGAATGAAGCCTTAGGCTTTTTTCACATAAGATGAAATAAGTAGAATATTTTATAGACAATTTAGTGTATCATTTAATACAAACCTTTTTATGGGACAGTTTAACATATTATCTTCTAGTAAGAGTTAAAACATAAGTAACAACAAGAGTAAACAAGAGATCATCACGATAATTTATCTTGCTTCACTCAAACTCAGGCTATGTTTAGTCCCCTTAACTAACTGCTTAAGAGCTTCCACTAACCAATTAGTTTAACAAGTATTCTCACCTCTCCAGATTACAACGAGTATTAGTACTCTCAAAAGAAACAATGAACACTCTTAAAGAGAGCACAAAGAAAGCTCACATGGGTATAGCTTCACAAAGTGAAGAATTACAATGGTTTCTTATGCAGGACCATCTAGAAGGACATAAATTAGGCCATTAACAAGGCCCGTGGCAAGAAGGTTGGAAGAAGAAGAGGGTGCTCAAAAGACTCTCCTTTTATGGAGAATTAATTTTTGACTGTTCTTCCAATTTTCTAGTCCAATAAATTTGTACAATGTAATGTAGCTTTTAGTTTTGTTTTTTTTATCATGTATTAGGCTTAGTAAAAAGGGTATAAATAAGAAAAGAGACTCTAGCTAGGGGGTTAAAATTGAGCCTTCTTAGACCTAATGCAACCCTAGATCGTTTAAGGTAAAACAGAGTGTCTAGGTCATTCTTTTGGAGAAGCATGGAACATCACTGGTGACGTGGAAAACATGAACGTCCAACTGTGCATTGGCAAGGAACACACGAGCATCCACTTGGCATATCCTCAATGGAGACCATTTCATCCATTAAAGACACGCTACTTATCATCTTCTAATTTGAGAGAATTTGCTCCAATGACAAGATGCCACTTGTCGTCTTATAAGTGGAGAATATTTTCTAAGTTTTGTCTCCAATTAGAACTATAAATAGAGGTGTTAATCCTCTTTTAAATCAGCTTGGATTGAACTAATGAAATGCTGCCAAAATTTAGCTTCACTGGTCTCCTAGCTCTCTCTTTGTTAACACCTTTGAGTGTTTAGCTTAAAACTTCTTTAAAAGTTGGCATCACCTCTTCTAAACATCTACTTCTACTAGCTGAATTCACCTTCTCCAATCTAAATACATCGACCATTGAATCTCCATTTTTCTTCCATCAATCCGTCCAAAAATGTCAAACAACAAATCAAAGAAAGGATGAAAAACAAGATTGCATCAATTTCGCACACAACCTAAAAGACTAAATGTTCTAAAGACTATATCAGACGCCCATTACAACTCTAAATATTTTCAACAAGATCACAATATCTCTTTTTATTTCTTGGCTTGCCCTTACTTTGTTCTCGACCTTTAATCTCCATATATCTTTACATGGGCAGTTGAATTCGTTTTGTTTGGATATTACAATATTTTCATGTATTCATCTTTTTCGTTCTTGACGCTCAAAACAGAAAGCTTGGATTTGCAATCTTCTAATTTGTTTTTTCTTCAAATCTATTTAAGAAAAAAAATTCGAAAGTATTTGCAATAAGGGTTAGTAAAAGCAAATCAAAACATAATCAAAAACTTATTTCATTACGCATAACGTGTGAGACGAAAATAGGGTATTTGAGATTTTCAATTTGTTCAAATAATTTTTGGTTAAAGGATATTGAGAGGTATTCACAATTTATTAGAAAATATATTCACAAGATTTATTTGAACAAATCTATTTAGGAAAAGATCGATTTTAAGGATATACAAAAAAATAGGGTCGAACATAGTCATTGTGCATATTAAAATCTTTTCGTTTCTGGAAAAGATCTCTTTATTTGAACATGGTTTCAATAGATATATGAATTTAGAAGATTTTGTTTAACAATTATAATCAAAACATTTTATTTGTTCAACATGTTAGTCATATCATCTAACATGAACAAATTGTAGATGCTTGAAGGATATACTTTATATTATAGTTGTACAAATCGTTGTTAGAACAAAGTAACTCATTTAGTCTGAATTTTTTTATACACCTAACAAAACTTATTAAATTGTATAATGAATTATATTTTATAGACACTCAAACTATTTATCATGAACTTATGTTGTTGATGCTCAAATCGTCTATTAGACCGTCTAATGAGTACTATAGGTGTAGAAATGTTTTTTAGATCTTCCAATATACAAGTAAGTCATCCAATCAGATTTTATCATCAAAACATAAGAACATAAGCACCACATATGATATCCTGGTTATCAGATCGTTTAATGGTCAATAGATTGTCTAGTGTCTCAACAAACCATCTAGTTGGTTGAGACCATTTAGGAGCTTACCTAAGGGTGGGCATGGATTGGATCCAATCCAAATCTAAATATTTGGATCAGATTTTAAATCCAGATTTATAAAAACAATTCAGATTTTTATAAATTCAAATCCAAATATTTAGATTGGATTTAAATCCACATCCATAATTTTATAAAAGAAGATTGAATTGATTGAATTGGGATGATATGAATGAGCTAGCATTAATTAATCTGTGCTTCTGCTTAGTTATATAAACAAATCTAGTGTATAAAATATAAAAGTAGGGGTTGATTTCTAAGTTACTTTCAACCCAAACCAATTAAATTAATGATAAAAAACAGTTTTTCTTAACTTACAATGTAAGTTAGTATCACTTTTTTTTTCACAATAATATTATAACATCAATTTTTTTCATACACCTCCATGCACTCTCAAAAATATAAAAATTATCCTTTCATATCATGAAAAATATTCTGGATTAAATGATTAAAAAAATTACAAATTATACAGTATAAAAGTTAAAAAATTAAATGATGTATTCTTGCAGTGTCAAACTATGAAAATTAATTATTAACTCTAAATATATTTTCAATCATTCAATTATTGTATAATCTAAAATTATATTTTAAATTATATAATCTGTAATTAATATTTGTAATTTATATTTTAAATTATACAATTGTAATTAATTTTATAGTAGTGTAATTAATTTGTAATTAATCTTATGAAAATATATTTCGAACTCAAAATTATTTTTTCGAGTTTCAGAATTACAATTTGAAATTAATTTTTAATTAAATAAAAATTAATCTTTTTCTTTTGAACTATGTTCCAAAAGTAAATTTCCATTTCAAATTCTGAAATCCAAAAAAAATATATAGCTAAATCCAAAAGTTTATTTTTCTCTTTCCAAGTGCCATCTCAAATGCAAATGTCAAATGCAGATTGTCCTCAAATTGACATTTCGTGTCGTTCCAGTGCATAACGCTCAAAGGTCGTGGAGAGAGAGCTTAGAAGTTTAAAATTTGGAAATTCAGATTTTCTAATTTCTAAAATCTATAAAACCAAAACGGAAATCTGATCTGAAAAAAATTGTAAAATCCAGATGAAATAAAAACTGGATTGAAATATATGGATCTTTAATGGATCAGAACAGTGCAAAAAGAAGAGCAGTTTATCTAACTAGATTTTTTGCCCACCCTTAGGCTTACTCGACCGTCCAAGGGCTTGGTCATCAAACCATCTATGGACTTAGTCATGAGATCGTTTAGGGACATGATCATCAAACTGTCTAATGGCTTGATCATTAGACCGTGTAGGGCTCAATGATCTCCCTTTTTTTTTATGATGACAAAAACATATTCAAACAACAAAATATATCAATGAGACACCAATAGTAGGCACATTGACGTTGACATGGACTGAAACTGTGAGTTATATGAGCTTAGGAGAGGTTTGGCCTACTCCTAAAGGTCCCTAAGGTAGCTTTACTTGGAAGAACTAACCTAGAAGATAGACTAGAGAGTAACTAATTTTGAATTTCACCAAAGTTTCATTACTCAAATCAAGTATGCAATTACAAGAGACAATAACCCTATTTATAGGCTAGGAGACTTGCATGCGAAACTTCTCAAACCTTAGCTTGCATGGAAAGCTAGGGTCATAAACCTACCTTTCTACCCAAGGCATCTCCATACCCTACCTTACGGTCCAAGCTTCCTATTTACCCTAGCTTGACACACACAGTTCTTCTTAGTGTTAGGGTTTTATTCTACTTTGAATACAAGAATTTGCACATGAATTCCTATGCTAATTGGCCCATAATACAAGGCCCGAAAAGATGTCCTACACTATTCTATATAGATTATTTACAAGGCTCAAAAGAATGAAGAATCAAAGGATGAGTGTTTCCCTCAATAATGTTCCATCTTATCTGATCTTTTTAGCCCAAGTTGTGGTGGCTAGGATTGTCCTCCATCAATAGTTTATGCTTATAGGGCAATGAGATTTTTTTAGCAGTCAAATTAGAATTATTTCAGCACAAAAATGATAGTATAATTTTGGTCAAATGATCCAAAGTTGTCTCTCAACAAATCCAATAGTAAATCCAATTAAGACAATATCCAAAACTTATTTGCAATCAATATGGTTAGAAGTAACAATAAAGTTAAAGGAGGTTGAGTTTGTTTAGAAGAAAATAACGTAAATGATAAAAAACAGAAAAAAAAAGTAGGTTGACTTTTAAGCTTTTCCAACAATGAATTCTTTATCCGTTGATAAATATACCATTCTTTCAATCATCTAAACATAATTAAATAGATCAAACATGCATCAACCAAAGACAATTGAATCTCATTAATGAAAGATGGATCCACTACATTATTTAGTACCTTACTCGTCTCCATGTGTGTGCTCATAAGGTTTTTAATATTTTAATCTTCTACCTCTTGAATCATGCACCCAGGAGATTATTCAAAAAACTAAACCAAAGTTTAATTAAAGAAAGAATTGAATTATCAACATTCGTTTAAAAATAATTCTTAAAACTGAAATTAAACTCAGAAAAGACTAGATATTTAGTACATTAAGATATTGAAGAACAAAACTTGAATTACACAAAACCTTAAAATTCATTGTGAAACTACAAGAGATATTTAGTATTATTATTATTAGTTAGTTTTTTTTATAAAAACTATATGCAAATCATCTCAAATCTTCGTATCACTTCATCTTGAAATATAACTCTATAGTGATAACATTAATTCCCTATGAATTCGACAACTCTCAATCGTACTATATTGACTCGTCTACTTCCCGAGTAAAAAGAAGTGGGACTTAAACAATTCCATCACCATTTAGCCCATTGGAATTCACTTACCCTTCTAAACTCCATAAATCTTGATCCATCTGGTCTCAATCCTCTTAGTGCGTGCCTTTGGCACTCAACGTTTTGGAAGTTTTTCAATATTTGTTCTTTTGTGCCAATCCACGTAGCCCTTTTCCTCGCGCTGGGCAGATTTGTCATTTTTTGTCCTTCTGTTTGTTTGCGGTTTTTCCTCTCTCTTTGCAAGATTCCTCATATTTTTATTCTTCTCTAAGAAGGATTAGGTGAGATCCTCAGAGAGGCTTAGATAGTGAGGTTCTGCTGATTCAGGCTCAGAGAGTTTGAATTTCAAAATCAAATAAGGCTAAGTAGGCCAGAGCCTCAAACCAGGTGAAGAGAAATATCTTGAAAAGGGATCCTTGAAGCCATGCTGGCAACAACATCAAAAGGATCTTTGTTATTGTAATTTAGCTTCTTATCTTGCTTTGTACTATAAGATTTCATTATGAGTTGTTAAATATATTTTGTTGGGATTGGTTGACACTGTTATTTCTAGAGTTATTGTTGTTCTAGATGCATGTTTCTCTTTAGTATTCAATTTACTTGGGTCTGGTAGTGTGCTTAATGCTCAATGGTAAGGAACGACCGTTGATTGTTCATAGGGCATGAACGAGACCGAAATGTGATTTCATGTGTCTGAACCCTATTCAGTTCGCCATGAGACTCAATGGTCACAAAGTGCGGAGCTGAGACTATGGTGAACTGTTCCATCTTAATGCATAGGTAAGATCATAATAGTGGCTTACTGTTATAGATAACCTTGTGCGAGAAATCTACTTGGTTTGACTATGATTTATCTATTCAAACAAGGATATCTTGAATAAAACATTGCATCTATGAATAACAATAATAAAGGAAAGTCACAGGGTTATTCCAATTCCAACATTTGTGTTCATTGATATTTCTCTACTTCTATGATTGATCTAACACTTTACCTCTCGATCTAAATACTTATTAGGATATTATTATTATTAGCATTACTCTTACTATTATTATCATCATATATGCAAACCATCTCAAGATTACGCTTCACTTCATTATAAAAGATAAAATATACTGTGATATCATTAGTTTCCTGTGGATACGACAACCCACGATTGTATTATAGCTGACTCGGTTCTCTTATCGAGTAAAAGAGTGATTTTTTATCGAGCTTAATTGACATACACAAAGGATTTCTGACATCTTGCTGGGGATTTACACAAATCGCTCATCAATGTGTGGATAAAGAACGTTGTTAAGTCAGTAGACGATTTAATACCCATAAGACGATCTCATGATATGAGCATCTATATGTTTTGATGATAACAATCACTATAAGATGTGTAGTGATATGACAAAGCTCACTCATATGCAGTATAAATTAAGACAAAAACAATATAGCAGACGAATAAGACTAACTAGACAATACATCAACATAAAAAGATTTTACAACAAACAACAGTTCATGCTCATAACGTTAGACAATCCAACCCTCGTTTCTATATTACAATAATATTCTAAGTGGATAATGTATCCAAAGGAAAATACTTGGAATTAAGAAGTTGCGCATGTAAGAACCTCAGATGAAAAAACACACGTTAGACGAAGCTCTCATCAGACGAAGAACGTATCAGATGAAGCTACTGAGAAGATAAGATCAGGTGATAGATCAGACAATACAATTGAGAAATATCCTATCAGACAATCTTACTGTTCATGAATATATTAGAAGATCATATCAGACGAACTCCTTGGGTAACACATGGAAGATGCACATGCTTACAAGCATTAGACGCATGCTGGAGATTGCATAGATCAAACAATGCAAGCATCTTTAATGGGTCAAACGAATCACTACGTCAGGAAAATGTCCATATTAACCTTCTTACTATTTGAATGATTTATGACACTGCCTGTTCAATTATAAATCTTATTTGATATTCTTGAATTATATGTTTTCAAATAAGATTATTGGTTAAATGATTTTATTACCTTGTGTCTTAATGATTAGTGAATGAAAAACGTTTTCCATATTGGTTTTATATGTTTTTTTATACAATTGTGCAAATAAAATAAAATTTAAAACTGTACTGAATTTTTTTGTATGAACAATATTTTCTTGTAAAGATTTCGAAAAACAAAGCATGAATATTTTTTTGTACACTACAAGAAAATCATTAAATAGAAACTAATTTTAGAGACAAAATATAATTAGTTACTACATTGACTAAATGAAATACTATTTTAGAGACTAAAAAAATTATTGTTATCTAAAGTAATTTCTATTATTAATAAAAATTTATAAACTAGTTTCTAAATTGGTATCAATTAGCTACCAAGGTTTTAACTACCAGCTTTATAGTCTAAAATAATATCTAATTTATTTAATATAGTAACTAATTTTTTTTGTCTCTAAAATTAGTTTCTATTTAATGATTTTGTTGTAGTGATATGAAAGAGTTTTCGAGATAGGTTTTAGTGAAATAATATTTAGATTAAATGTAATTATGCTTCAACATTCTCTTTTATTACTAACTTGGGTTTAATTTGAAAGAGCTTTAAACAGGAAATATCTAAGTATAGAAAACATTGATAAATCACATATATTCTAAAATATTGTTTCAGTGATACCCATGATTTAATTTTTAAATTATATTGTTTACTGATACTTATTTTGTTCCAAAAAAATTATCGAAGGGACTTAAAGACGCGTATATAGCTTAAAGCTAACTATAATTTCCTTTCTTACCAATTTGATATTATTTGTCTTAATAAAAAAGGAAAAATTGTTAAAGCATAAATGATTCACTCGCTATCAAACGTAAATCTATATTTGAATATATTTGCTATAATTACCCATAACCAAGACTCTTTTGACTTCATAGGACGACATCGTAAAATTTTTAAATACATTGTTCATACATTATCGTCTTATCCCAAAGAAAGAAGTTACACTCTCTAAAAAAAACATACATCCTAACTAGATTTTAGATTTTATATGCTCATTTTGGTGTTCTCAATATAACTAAACTAGCCGTAGAGAAAAATGTTGTCCTTCACCAAACAAAAAGAATTAAAGTGAACTTATGAGTAAAAAGGGTCACCATATATAAGTCAAACACTCGGTCACAATAATACACTATTTTTGTCACCTAAAAAAAAATATAAGTCCTTGTTTTCATAATTATTTCCTACTATATGACACCTACGTTATCTTGTCAAAGGTCCACTCACCACTCAATAGTTGTAGCTTCCCACATATTTTATAACCTCTACTTCCATAACTTCTCTTTAAATAGATTATCTTCTTTCATAACCTCTACCAACCCATGCCAAATTTATTCTAATGTATACTCTTTTATAATCTCTAACAAACTATTCTAAAATACATTTTTTATTGCTTAAAATCTTTGTAAAGTATAGCAAAGAGCTTCATTAAATAAGCTATGAAACATACAAAATTTGTTATTAAAATTTCAAACAATAAAAGAGAATGTACTCCAAACATTTCGAATGCACGCAAGCACTATGACCAATTCAACAAAATAGAAGCAATTATGTAAATAGAAAGATTTTTAAAACAAAGCTATCGATAATAGTATAAATAAGCTTGTTACCGTGCAAGCGTTTCACTACAAGAAGTTTATTCTGCATGATATATACCCGTACTGTGCAAGACCACAATAAAATTCTTAGCACAAATCTACTTTTAACCTAAGGCAACTAAAAAAACACAATTTCTCATGCGTTTACAGCACCTGTTCTATACTAAAAATTAATCTAGGAAGTAGGTAGCTCCCTGTAATCAACCTGCTCTTCTTCCTTGTCTGCTGAAGCTTCAAGGTTTTGCCCTGGAGCAGGAGCATAAGCCCAACAAATAGCAAGAAAGTATATGTAGTTAATTACTCCCACGATAGTGAGCAATGCATAATAGTAATTCAAATGGCCCCTGTTAATGTTAGTTGATAACCAGCTCTCCTTCCCTCCAAAACTAGTGACCTTGTCTACTATGTTCACCAACACACTTCCCACTACATTAGCAGCAGCTAGCTCAAGAGTGAAAAGAGCCATTGCAAAACTAGACATGGTCTTGGGGAAATAAGTGTAGAAAAACTCAACCTGCGCAACAGGGTTAAAGGCCTCACCTATTCCAAGCAAAACAAACTCAGGAACCAACCATAAAACGGACATGTTAATTACAGCACTAGGTTGGTCTTCAAAGCCTTGTTCAATGGCTGCATTTCGTCGCATAGTTTCAACTAAAACTGATGTTGCCTTAGCTGCACAAACAAACAACAATCCTATCCCAATTCGTGTTTTACAACTGAATCCTCTAGGAAGGCCCCAGTATTTTGCCAGTAGAGGAACCATTATGCGGTCATATGTTGGAATGACTATCGATAATGTGATTACCATGATAAGAGTGAAGGACCCTGCAGGCATCTTGAAATTGCCAACTAACCTTCGGTCCAGGGTAGTTGCTTGGAGAGTAGAGAATGAGCTTTGGGAAACCATCATAAAGATGCCCGTGGACCACATAGGAAGCACTCTGAGCAACGATTTCAGTGACTCGACCTGTCCCACTGTGCATTGGCTCCATGGATCTGAAACTGATCCAGCAGGGTTTGATAGAGTCTCAGGAGTTTTTATCATGCAAGCTTTGTTCAAACACCTATAAGATAAGATAATGTTAATTTACTCAAAGAATTTAGTTAAATCCCTTATTTATTTATTTCTTATAGATCCCCCATAATTTCTCTACAATATCTACTTACTATTTATTTCATTAATTGACAGATTTGAGTGGCGGTAAATTAATCATGTACAAAGCAAAGTTGCCATGTACAATTATAGGCAATGTTTCCTTGTACAACGTTAAAGATTCTAGTTAAATGAGAATCTCTCGATGATGAGAGGCTTTCAGACAAATCTTATAGGAGGAACATTTCTATATGATGGAGTTACTCTGAACACCCAGAGAAACAGAATTTATCAAGAGGAACAGAATCATTCCTAACAAAGAAAGAAAGACAATACAAAATTACCTTGAACTAAGTCAATAAATGATTGTCACTATTCAGTATATGATGATAGTTGGAGATATCATTAGCTGTTTCTCACTTAAAAAATATAGGGGGAAGAAGTATTTGCGAAGTGAAACTGAAAGGAAATTGCATAATAAGGGCAAGCACAGTTACCTAAGGCTATCACTAGGAACCGTCAGCTCAGAATCGAGGTCTTTATAGTATTGACCAAAGTTGCAATCAGGAAGACTAAGTTTTCTGTTCTTTACAGATACTACAGCTACTTGTACAAAACTAGTGAGTAAGCTGTGACCTGGCTTCTCTTTGGCATAGAAGGGAGAACCAATGATGAAACTGACAGCCGATATGAACATTAGCAAAGCAGGTAAACCAAATCCAATTTTCCATCCCAGATTTTCTTGAATGTACACAATTATACTCAATGCAATAATGGTTGATACTGCAATTGAGGTATAATACCAATTAAAGTAGCTATCCAAGAGCCTCTCATCATTAGATCCTTCTTTAATTGTCAGTTGATCTGCTCCAAATGCTATGGAACAAGGTCTGACGCAACCAGCTCCAATGGAAATTAATCCCAAGGAAAGGAATAGAACAGCTAGTTGGGCTGCTGTGGCAGAGTTGCAGGCTAGCATGATGGATTCACAGGAAGGTCTTAGCTCTGGGATCATGGCAGTTAACCACAAAATGATTAAGCCCTGTGAGAGACAACAAATATAATAACAGCATTGTGAAAATAAAACATCATGAAAGCTTTGTTCTTCTGAAAAATCTATCCTACATTTCCCCGGGAAACGAAGCAATGAAACATTTATGAAGCACACTTTGAATCACAAAACCAAGCCATGGCTGATGACTTTAGCCTACACCAGCTAAAGTAATTACAGTCTACAGATAATAATTACTGTTTCAGCTATAGCCAGGGAAATTATTAAATTTATGTAAGTCCAAGAAAGGTTATCATTTAAAAAAAAGATTATGCTACTTTGCGAGTATCTTGGATTGGATTAAGTTGCCTGAAGCAACTTTCTGAGCCAAGTTTTACCAGGTTTTTTTTAATCATGACAAACAGATAAAGTTGACAGAAAGATTCGCATTCTCACCAACTCCAACCAGTGTATTGTTTTCTCTTTTGTAAAAAAAATATAATTAGAATGCCTGTCAGTGAATAAACCGTGAATTACCCATAAATGCTAAGATCTTTGGCTTCAATAATAGTAAAAGTCATAAAGTAATTTTTAATTGATTAACTGACTAGAAATCTTTAGACTATTTTTTTTTCGAAATTATACTAAAAATATAGTCTGAAAAATTCAAATTTCTAATTTTTAAAGATATCATAATTAAAAGTAAAGTAACTTTAGAAGTCTATCAACATTATTATTCAAATCGATAGAGTTGACGAGATATTATGAATATAAAAAATTGGAATAAAAGAAGAAATATATGAAAATTTTCAGTTATTCTAAAAAATTTCTAAAATTTCAATTTATTTTATAATCACTATATGAATATACCATTTAATCATAAAACATTTTTAAATTTTTTATAAAAATAAATTACTCCTTAAAAATCTTCCCTGGTGATCATCTAACTAATTAGGCGGATGCTCCATGAAGGTTTCTAATAAACCTACAAACAATAAATACCTAACAAGAAATCCTCAAAACACAAACATTCAAAAGCTTTTACATTAAAAAACCCTCAAATAATAAATGCATAGTAAGAAATCATATTACCGGACAAAATCATTATTAGACTTAATTACAGGAATATAATCACTATTAATGAGTCTATAATTAGACTTAATTATAGGAATATAATCACTATTAATGGATCTATAATTAGTCTTAATTACAGATGTTATGTTAGAAAAAGAATCTGTACGGTTCCTGTACGGTTCTAATGCTATGGTTATATATATATATATATGTATCATTGCTATAGATGAATGACAGATTGAATAAAACAGAAAATATTCTTTCATGGTATCAGAGCACAAAACTCTGATACCCGACAAACACAAAGCAAAGGCAACGGTGCACAACCATGGCAGATGCACCATAAAAGAATAATGCCAACAAAGCAGAGCACGAAGGAGGAGGTGCTAAGAAGACCTACTCGCCATATGATCTCAACGCGAGTGACAATCCCGGAAACATAATCACGCAAGTCCAATTGCGCGGAGAAAATTACGACGAATGGGCAAGAGCAGTAAAGATCTCGCTTCGTGCCCGGAGAAAATGGGGCTTCATTGATGGAACACATATCCAACCAGAGGATGAGGCACCCGACCTTGAAGATTGGTGGACCGTGCAGTCCATGATTGTCTCTTGGATTCTAAACACAATTGAACCAAGCTTACGATCCACAGTAGCATATGCTGAGACTGCACATAACTTGTGGGAAGACATTAAAGAAAGATTCTCGGTCGTGAATGGACCTAGAATTCAACAACTAAGGTCGGACTTGTCAAGATGCAAGCAGGAGGGAATGATGGTGGCAACTTACTTTGGAAAATTGAAGGTCCTTTGGGATGAGCTTGCTAACAGTGACAAAATTCCATCTTGTACGTGTGGTGGATGCAAGTGTGGGATTGGTGCTCAGTTGAAAAAACAAAGGGAGGAGGAGAAGGTTCATCAACTCCTTATGGGGTTGGATGACGCAAGCTACGGGATAGTAAGATCAAACATTCTGGCCTCAGACCCATTGTCGTCTCTGAACCGCGTATATGCTATGTTGGTACAAGAAGAAAAAGTGAGAATGATGGCCAAATCAACGGAAGAAAGGGGGTTGGTCGTGGGTCTCGCGATGCAGGCCAACTACAAAGAAAAAGGGCGTGGAGATATGGTAGAAAAATTAATGACGTGCAGTCATTGCGGTAAAAATGGTCACGACATGAAGGGATGCTTCCAATTGATCGGATATCCCGAATGGTGGGGTGACAGACCAAAAAGTGAAGGCAAATGGAACGGGGACGCCAAGGGATGCGAAACAAAGGTAACCCGACACGTGCAAATGTGGCACACGCTAGTGGAAGCAACACAAGCCAACAATGACGACAAGAAACTTGAGATGGCAGGTCTGACCAATGAACAATGGAAGGTACTGGTTGATATGATCAGCAAACAAAAATCAAATGAATCATGGTAAGAGCATTTGGGATTTGTGGATTATTGACAGTGGGGCATCAAACCATATGACCGGGTCACTGGAAAATTTGAGTGAAAAGGAAACTATACAAGGGTGCCCCGTAGGGTTACCCGATGGTGAACGTGTTCTAGCTTGCGAACAGGGAACAATGACTCTTGAAGAAGGACTTGAATTGAAAAATGTCCTTTATGTTCCCAAATTAAAATGCAATTTACTTTCAGTACCTCAATTGACGGATGAAGAAAATTGTGTTGTAACATTCACTGATAAATTGTGTATTATACAGGACCACACTTCGAGGACGCTGATTGGAGCAGGTGAACGGAAAGATGGGCTTTATTGGTATCGTGGGGTACGGAAGACTCAAGCATGTCATGTCAAGATGGAAAATCAACTAGCACTTTGGCACCAAAGATTAGGACATCCGTCATTTAAGATTGTGCAAATGCTTCCTGATATAAGTGGGAAATGTACTCGTGATGAGTTGAATAAAGTTTGTGAAGTTTGTGAAAAATCGAAACAAACGAGAGATAAGTTTTTCTTAAGTGCGCATCAAGCTTTGAATATTTTTGATTTAATTCATTGTGACTTATGGGGTCCTTATAAAACTCCTTCATCCTGTGGTGCTTCATATTTTTTGACAATTGTGGATGATTGTTCACGGGCAGTTTGGACCTATTTGTTAAAAGAAAAAACAGAGGTATCAGTGACTTTGAAAAAAAATTTCACACTCGTTGAGAGGTAATACAACAAATGTGTTAAAATGGTTTGCTCTGACAATGGAACCGAATTCATGTGTCTAAAACAATATTTCATTCAACAAGGTATCCTTCACCAAACTTCCTGTGTCAAGACCCCGCAATAAAATGGACGCGTCGAACGCAAGCATCGGCATATTCTGAATGTTGCTCGGTCATTACGGTTTCAAGGCAATCTTCCCATTAAATTTTGGGGGGAATGCGTTTTGACTGCAGGCTACTTAATCAATCTGACACCATCCTCCATTCTAAAAGGAAAAACCCCTTATGAAGTGATCCATGGATGTGTACCCAGTTACGCGCACTTACGAGTATTTGGTTCATTATGTTATGCTCATAATCAAAATAGACAGCGGGATAAATTTGATAGTCGTAGCCGAAAATGTGTGTTTGTCGGGTATCCATATGACCAAAAAGGATGGAAATTATTTGATTTGGAAACAGAAACTTTCTTTGTCTCTCGTGATGTACATTTTTTCGAAAATAAATTTCCATATTTTGAAGCCAAAAAGATGGACACTGCACCACCATTGCAAAACCCAATTATTGCCAACTCTTTAGAACCTGGAACGGACCCACATTTTCTTCATGAAGTTGCCTCCTCAAACCTAGATGAATGCATCGTCAACCAACCCATTGCATCTCCTATCCCAGCCAAGGAGGATGCTACCCTCACAAATGACTTCGACCACACTATCAACGACTCCGATCCGTGTATAAAAGCCTCGACGCTACCCGCGGATCCACCGCCGCGTCCGACGGAGACGGCGCCGTCGGTTTCTTCACCACCGTTGACGGCCGCGGTTCCCCTTGGGCGAGGGCATCGCGCGAAGCTGCCTTCCGTACGGTTACGCGATTTTGTCGCAGCCACCACGATACCGTCAAGCCCCTCTGTTCCGTCACCTCCTTCAACAGAATCCTCAGGTGTTTCGTATCCTATACATGATTTTGTGAATTGTGATTCCTTTTCTAAACATCATCAAAGTTTTCTTGCCTCTTTACACACCGAGCAGGAACCCCTGTTCTTTTCTCAAGCGGTCCGAGAACCCCGGTGGCGTGATGCTATGGCACAGGAGATTCATGCTCTCGAACTCAATGACACCTGGAAACTCACCGCTCTCCCTCCTGGAAAGAAGGCACTTGGGTGTAAATGGATCTACAAAATCAAATACAACTCGGATGGAACAATTGAAAGATTCAAGGCTCGATTGGTAATTCTTGGCAATCATCAAGTGGAGGGTTTGGATTACAACGAGACGTTTTCTCCTGTCGTAAAGACGGTAACCATTCGCACAACTCTAGCAGTAGCAGCCGCAAAAGATTGGGAGCTTCATCAGATGGACGTTCACAATGCGTTTCTCCATGGTGATCTTGATGATGAGGTTTATATGAAACTCCCTTCTGGCTTCCAAGAATCTCAACCAGGGGCAGTGTGCAAGCTTCAAAAGTCTCTATATGGCCTCCGACAGGCCCCCAGGTGTTGGTTTGCTAAACTATCTTCTTCTCTCACTCGTTACGGCTTCCAACCATCCCCGAAGGATCATTCCCTGTTTACTCTCAATAATAATGACATACAGTTGGTTGTGCTAGTCTACGTTGATGATCTTGTGATTGCAGGGAATAATGGTACTGCCATCCAATGTTTTAAAGGCTACTTAAATCAATGCTTTCATATGAAAGATTTAGGCCGCCTCAAGTACTTCCTGGGGGTTGAAGTTGCTCGCTCCCCAACGGAATCTTCCTTTGTCAGAGGAAATATGCCTTAGATATCATTACTGAAGTCGAATTGTTGGGTGCGAAGCCCGCCACTACACCATGTGAAAAAAATCACAAATTGAGCTCCGCTACTGGTTCTTTTCTTTCTGACCCGGCTACTTATCGTAGACTTGTTGGGAGGTTAATTTATCTGTGTTTCACTCGACCTGACCTTGCCTACAGTGTCCAAGCTTTATCTCAATTTATGCAAAATCCACGCTCCGAGCATTGGCAAGCTGCTCTTCGTGTTGTTCGATATTTAAAGGGGCATCCTGGACCAGGAATACTCCTACCTCGAGAGAACAACTTACAACTCTTTGGGTGGTGTGATTCTGATTGGGCAAGTTGTCCACTGACACGGAAATCTCTCACCGGATGGTTTATTCAACTCAGCACTTCCCCAATCTCTTGGAAAACCCAGAAACAACAAACGGTTTCTGCCTCCTCTGCTAAGGCTGAATATCGATCAATGGCTAAGACCACCCGAGAATTAAGGTGGATTAAAGACATTCTCGCTTCTCTACAGGTTCCTCATCCTGACCCAATTCGTCTTTATTGTGATAGTCAAGCAGCACTTCACATTGCTAAAAACCCGGTCTTCCACGAACGCACCAAACACATTGAAGTTGACTGCCACCTTGTTCGAGATGAAATCATTCACAAGCGCCTTCTTCCATCCTATGTGCCCACACATACACAACTAGCTGACCTTTTCACCAAAGCTCTCGGTGCTAAAAAGTTTGGAGCCATCTTGGTCAAGTTGGGCATTCAAGACTTACATGCTCCAACTTGAGGGGATATTACCGGACAAAATCATTATTAGACTTAATTACAGGAATATAATCACTATTAATGAGTCTATAATTAGACTTAATTATAGGAATATAATCACTATGGTTATATATATATATATGTATCATTGCTATAGATGAAGTACAGATTGAATAAAACAGAAAATATTCTTTCAAATCATCATCCAAAATTCTAGGTAGTTTAGTTTAGTTTACTAGCTATTACTGATATTTGATTATTGTTTGAGTAGACTTACAAGAAGGCTGGAGAATGATCCAATAGAAATGACGAGGAATCGACCCAAGTAAGAATCGGAGAGAAAGGCGCCGCAGATGGACAAGACGTCGGAGGTGGCAGACCAAGCGTAAATTATGCTTGTGCCCTTGGCAATAGGAATGCCGTAATCGTTCAGCAGGTACAGTATCATGTTGGGCATGATCCCGTAGCTCGCCACTCGCTCCAAACACTCGTTCACTGATCCATTCCGCAATCAACGTGAGCAAAACGACATCGTTGATCAATAAAGAGTGAGTGAGTGAGTGAGAAATACCTATGATGAAGGGCATGGTTCTCAAACCACCTTTTCTTATCGGCGGAGAGGAAGAGGAAGAAGATTGAGATGAAGTGCCATTTTCCAAGAGCTTCTGCTCTGCAGCAACAGAGGACTCCATTTGTTTGGTTTTGGTTTTGGATGAGGTACACAGTGAAAGAGATGAGGGGAAGTTGAAGTTAATACCACATAAAGATAGTGTCACGCTATCCTCGCCGATCTCGAGTTTAACTTTTTAACTATTTTTTAGTAGTTTTTCAATCATAAATAGACACGTGCCTCCTCTATGTTGCTTCAAATTTTTTTCTTAAATTACAATATTCACAATGACGTATGTGGGGAAAGTTAGATAAATGGTACAATTTTTCGTTTTTTTTTTCGAATTTAAAATATTTTTTAAAAACTACATTAATAAATAAGTGTGCATGAAAAATATCACTTTAAAATAAAGAAATAGAGTTTAGGTCCCTGTTGTGATTAATTTCTTTTAAAATTAGAAATTATGCTTTTATAAGCAATTTTCAATTTTTTCTTGCAGTACTTTTTTTTTAAAGTGTTATTTTTTTAATTTGTTTATTGAAGTCGTATTCTACAAAATAATTTTTTTTAAAATTTTCATTGAAGTCGTGTTTGCAGTCATGATTTTCATCCTATTTTTTTTTTGTTTTTCATTTTTTTAATTCTGTTATGTTTTTATGACTTAAAAAATATAATTAGTTATGATCATTATTGACATTTTCATTTTATTCGCATGATTACTAATATTGACTTTCCTTTGAAAAAGGTTACCTTTTATATGATGTCATTAACAATCTTTTTATACGCAAGAGTTGTATTATTTTATTGTTAATTAATTAATTATTCTTTAATGTAGGTGGTCTCGTCCACCAAAATATCATATTATTACTTTCTACATTTCTTATTAAAATATCAGATTTCTTCTCAAAAGTTGTATGGTTTTTTTAATTAATACAACATTTTTTATAAAGTTTTTAATTATAACATTAACAATTTATATCAGATAAAAAAAACCCTACAAATTACAAATTTCTATTTTCACTTGTTAAAATATTCATTTTAAAAAAATAAATTATTTTTTTATAAACAATTAAATCTTATAACAAAAATTAGTAAAACATTCTTTTTAATGTTTTTAATGATAACATTATTTCAAATCTAAAAAAAATATTAACTAAACATTATCAAATTTTATTTCCATTCTGTAAAAATATTATTTACAAATAAAAAACTATTTCTTATAAACAATTTAATTTTTAAAAACTAATAACTATCTACATTTATTATTAAAAATTTAAATTTATTCTCTAAACTTTTTCTGCCTTTTTAAATTACTATAACATTTAATTCTAACATCAATAATTTATGTAAAATAAAAAATAACCTACATAATACAAATATTCATTTTAAATAAATAAATCTATTCTCTTATAAATAATTAAATGTTAAAAAAAATAACTATGTACATTTATTATTAAAAATATAAAACAATATTTATGTAAACTTTTTCAGTTTTCTTTAATTACTACAACATTTTTTTAATTATTTTAATTATAACATTAATAATTTATGTTAAATATAAAAAAAACCTAAACTTTACAAATTTATATTTCCATTCTGTAAATCATTAATTTTATATAAATAAGTATTTTTCTTAAATGTTAAAAAAATAATAACTATCTACAAAAATTAAAAAAATAAATCAAATAAAGAAATTAGAAACAACATTAATTTACTAACTCATTAACATAATTAACTAAACTAAACCCTAAACAAATTATATTGCAAAACAATAATCATCCAAGCAGAAATTAAAAACAAAAAGTTAACATAAAAAAATAAAAAACCTGAAGAATAGCAGTGAAGAACAGCACAATAGGGAGCACAATGGGGATGAAGAACACACCAGGAGAGTGCCTGAAAATTAAGCAAATTAAGCAACCCAGAAAATTTCACAAAGCTCACAAAAAATTAGAATATAATCGATTATCCCATCAGTTACAAACAAAGGATAATCGATTATCCAAAAAAATCAAGCATAATCGATTATTGAACAAGGCAAAAAACAAGCTTAATCAATTATCACCATTTATGAACGCTTAAGATAATCGATTATGTCTTGAATTTTTAACACATAATCGATTACTGGCTTTGCATAATCGATTATCAACTCCATAATCGATTATGTGGCCAGAGTTTTTTCAGCCATATTCGATTAAGCACCATTGAAGCAAAGTCATATGCTCACCTGAGATCAACCAAGCACCTGAGATGAACCAAGCACAACGTTAGTGAACCCCTACCACACACTCTGATGCCTTACTAATCTCTCCAACCCCAGTACAACTCAACACATATGAGGACAAGCTTCGGTTTCAGTTTCTTTGGTTTCTTTGATAAGTGAAACAGCCATGCATGGTTTTATATACTCAACAACCAACTTAATGCACACCTACTCCTCACCCACTGCATTCACAGTCTTCAATGGTCAAACGATTCCTGAGCCAAGTCAAGAATCTCACGCTTTGATGTGGCATGCATGCAGGGGGCAGTGGTTTGTCCTGGAGAGGAGAAAAGCAAGGGCACAAGGGTAACTTCCTAGCTGTGATGTGGCACTCCCTCTGATGATCCCTACTTTCTCTTCATCTTGGAGAAGAGCCCAAATTCACTTCACTTTCTCCGCGCTTCCTCCCTCACCCGCATTGAACGCTGGAAGCAAACGGGGTGGTACTGAGATTTCCGTCGTCGACAACAGTACCACCCCTTGAACCAAACATAGCCTTAAGAAGTACATTTGACATTGTAGCAAAAGGAGGTAATTTCTAAAACACATGCATAACTGAATTACATTATTTTTTATATACATATTTTACCATAATCATTCTAACAACCTTTTTGTAATTTTCTTTTATTTTTTGTGGACTCTTATCCTACATAGAATATTAGGTATATGAGTTTTTGTGTTCCTTTTTTTTTTGTAGTAGAGGACATAAGAGGAATTGATAAACATGGGTTAATTGCATAAAGACGACATGAGAGGAAGAACATATAGATATTGGCCACAATATCATGAAAAGTGGATTGTCATGTAGAATAATCGATATAACCACCTAATTCAAGGACAATCGTTCAACGAAAATGGTCATTTGCGTGACATTGCACTATATATGCAATGATTCATCCAACATATTATCTCCTACATTACACCTCAACAAACATTTATGGCAGAGGATTATTTTTGTTAAGACACTAGACAATCTAGTTAGCATTAGATGATTCTTTAACTCACTAAAGGGTCTCATGGTAAGAGACTCTAAGTATGTTTTGATAATAACAGAAAACTATAAAGATGTGGTATCATTTCCAACATCACTATTAAAAATGCAAAAGTAACTTATCAGACGACAAGTTTCAATATATACATGTCATATCCAAGAAAGAGAAAGAGGATGTTATCCAAGTATTTAACATTGTCAAATACAATATATTCATGACAAACGGTCAAAGCTCTCTACTGAACAATTGCTAAAGTCTAAGTCTGAAAGCATCTAAAGAAGAAGAGCAAGACTCACTAGACGTTGAGTGAACAAGAACAAGTTATAGAACGTGTTATAAGAAGTCTTAGTTGAAAGCGTCAGACGATGTCTCGAAGAAACTTGCTAGACGATGTTCAAACTTGAAAGAGCTATACGAAGATCTCACAAAGCATGATAAATGATATGTATAGAAGAACTCAATGGACTAAGCTCATTACACAATGCTAAAGAAAGCTAACACAATTGATAGACAATGAAAGTTTTACAACACGTCAGGCGTTGATCAAACCAACATGACAAACGATGATGCGAGTTGGACGATCTTCAAAGGGAAGTTCCCAAACTTAGTACTTACATTCTATAATTGTTCTCAAATTCTTTCTATACTCGTTTTGATATTGAATAATAAATTAAATAAAAAATAATAGTTCAAACCAAAAATATAATGTGTTTATAAATTGATATAGAACACAAACATAATATGAATATATTCTCTGCTTTAAAGGCTAAATGAAAGAAAACATTTTTTCGAATACAACTGCGACTCGTCGATTAAATTCAAATTTGTATTAGAAATATTACAAAAATTACAGCACACATGTATCACACATTAAAAAGGTTTTTTGAAATATGTTTAGTGAAAAATATTCAAGATAAATTATGTTTCTACTGAAAATAATTAATATAAGTATAAACCTGGAATATCTTGATAATATTTTTAAATTAATATCTAAGAATAGAAAGACTTGATAATTCAAATATATTAGAAGATATTGTTTCATTGATACCTATGAATTATTATAATGATTATTAAGTTCATTCATACTAATAATGTTTCCATAAATTGTCAAAGGAACACAAAGACGTGTACTAAGTCAATATCCAAAGTTTCCATACTCAACATCTCATTAAGAAAACCATGAAGTTGATGAATGAGATTCATGCAAAGCATCATTCAGACATTTCTTAGAGGAAATACAAGCAATGAATTCATTCTGAAAGCAATCGTGTGGCAAAATGTCTTCATAGCTCATATCAAAACATTCCTATTTCAACATCTAATACGAGAATGGAATATATGCAATGAAATGTGTAAGAAGATTCAAATAAATAAAGCATAACGTTCTTGTTCATTTAGTTAAGGAACGAATGCGTATGTGATAAAGAAATGGAGAATGTGATTCAAGATTTTCCATATATATCTTCAACGTTCAAACAACCACAAGTAAAGAAGGAATTCAATGTTCATTGATGCAAACATCAAATGATAATGACACGCAAATATTGACAAAGCTAAAGTTTCCTTATCAAGCGTCAACTGCATTCAAGAAGAAACAACGTGACATGATTAAATAAAGATTTAGTCACAAAGAGTTGAAGGGTTAACGTTAACATCAGAAGATTAAAAGGAAACAATTCAAATTGTTTCACATGCTTAAAGACACGTAATATATAATCATAGCAAAAATTGTCATATATAGTGTCTGATAAGAAGATGATGATGAACAACAGATCACAACGAAGGATATTGTTGAAAATACTCAATATTACAACATTGAAGATAGAGTTTCCAAGGCGCATAAGAATCAATCAGATTAAAGAGTTTCCATATCCAAAGTTTAACAACTATGTGAACAAGAGAATAAATCAAAGCTTCAGCAGTCATAATCTGAAAGTTATATAAAGACTTTGAAGATAGAGAAGACAACACATAGAACACATGATACCAAGCATTCATAACACGATCATATTCTCAGCGTGAATAGTCTTTCTATATTACATTTCATATTTGTTGATTAGAGCACTTATTGTTTGGGGAGTGAGTCATGAATTGTAAATCCTTCACTGTGTGAAGATAACCCTGCGCGTTTTCATTGTTGCTCTCGATTTGAGAGTTTTTCTCACTTGTTGAGAGGTTTCGATCTCAGTGGGAGATTAAGACTGGTTACTTGGAGAGGTGTAGAATACTTGTACCTAAAGAGGTGTAGAATACTTGTACTTGAAGAAGTGTAGAATACTTGTACCTGGAGAGATGTTGAATACTTGTGTTAGTAAAGGCTCTTAAGCGAGTTGCTTGAGAGGACTAGACATAGCCTAAGTCTTGGGTGAACCAATATAAATTTTGTGTGAACTTCTCTCTCCCTGTCTTTTATCTTTTAGATATTGTATTTGTTTTAATAATTTTCAGGTACTCAAATTGAGTTCGAACTCTATTTAACGCCCCCATTCTCAAGCCAACTATATCTTCATACTTTTCCAACAGTATAACACGTCTCTCATGCCTAATCAATCACAACATCAACCACAATATCAACATATTGGATATTCTTCTAATGCTAAATAATTTCAACCTCGATATATGTTAATCATTTTAATTTTAATTTTCAACCACCTTCAATGTTTAGATACATGAATAACCTTCACACTATGTTTGGTCCTGATCTTAACAACAAGTTCCTTCTTCATTTACCATGTTTCCATCTCAAAATTCATCTATGGATTGTTATCAATCAACCATTTTTTCACAAACGTTCGATAATGCCAGTAAGGACCACGAAAAGGAATAAAATGACTATGAAGATGAAGAATAAATCGTATTGTCACCTCAACCATGAACTAAACATGAAGCATATAGAAGACTTATGACACAATAATGAAGACCACCTTGTGGCCTTCATTCTCATAGATAAATTTGTGTACAAGCTCAATAAGCATTTCGCCTGTCTCAACCATATGTGCGTGTTTGAGGATTATAGGAATGGCTATGCTCCTAATTTTTTATGCTTTAGTCAAGAAAAATGAAGAATCTGCCAAACCCCACCATCACGGTTCATTGGAAATTGAGTGGATTCATTATGAGAATAATTTTATTCACACACTTGGTAACTTCAAATCATAAATTCTTGAACTCTAATAATAGATAAATTAATTGTTTTAATTAATATTTTTTTAATTTGACTTATTTGGGTCTTAATTGTTATTTTTTTAGTTCTGTGTTTTTAACCCAAGTTGTTTCTTTTGAATCAAAATAGGAAATGCAATTTGAGATAAAGAATTAGAGAATTAAATATGCAAATTATCTCAGAAAAAGAATTGAAAGCAAATCTTTTGCGAGGATATTCTTTCAAAATTCTACAATTAAAACTCATATGCAAAACCCTTAAAATAGAACAAATGTACTTTGAAGATATCATTCAAGAAAATCTTTTGCAATATATCTCACCGTAGTGGTGGAATCAATTACAATCAATGCAAAAATCTAAAGAAAAATTGGAAAAAATATATCTGGAACAGAAGCAAGAATAAAATCTGAGATTGATTGAGAATGGAGATATTTGTTTAATAATATGAAACAGAAAAGGAAATTTCTAATAATTGTAAAACAATATCATGAGGAAGCCTAAACCATTTTGGTTGATTTCTTTGTAATTCTCCATTGAGTTATGAGAATCTTCAATAAAAGTTTCATTTTTCAATTCTTCGTAGCAGTTATTTTAATCTTTTGATCCCTTGAAAAACTGGTGTTTGCAAGAGGTTGTACTTGAACGCGTGATTGAAAGTCTCCTTGTCTTAAATTTTAGTTTCTTAGTCAGTTTGCATTGTTCTAATTAATTTCTTAGGCGCATAATTCAAGAGAGACGAGAGAAACATTCCATGAGTACACGCATGGATACAAGTGGGGTATTGAATACATCAGTATACGCATGTTTTGCTGACAAGATTCAATTGAATTGGATTAACGCATGTTTGATTTAGTTTAATCCTATGTGAGAATTGAAGGGTGATCATTTTTAGGTAACCTGTGCGGAACTCCTTAGTGGAGAAACTTGGGAGTCAACGTGCATTCTCTACTGTTTTAAATTCATCTTTTATATTTCTATGCTAACAATGACCACCCTTTTTTCCTTACTATTATTACTAATTTTCATTGCTTGTAGATAGGTTTTGAATTATGTTCATTAAACTCGCTATAGGATTCTATGGAAGACGACTTGGGGTGTCATCTGACCACTTTTATACTATAATTTATCTAGTGTTAGGTAGTCTATCATTGCGTCAGACAAACTACGTTGTAATCTTTTTAATTTGACTTCTAAACGACAACTATCAACCCACCTCCGAAGAAAAAGCAAGGTATATGTACTATCATATACATCAAACTTGATAACATGGGCCACTAATTGTTATATATTGCACATGCCAAAATCGGAAGCAGCAAATGCTACGTAAGTTTAGAAAGATTTCAAATATACAACATTTAGTGAAATGCTTTTGAAAAATAGAAAGATAAATTCTATTTGATTTTGAAATTTGGTTTGGATTATTTCAATTTCATTTAAAGTTTGATTCACTTCAACATTTATCATATATGCAGGTTTAGAAAGTTTTTGAATTTAAGTTACGAGTAAGGTTCTAGTTTAAAAGGTGTTTTGAATTGAGATTATGAGATTAAGTGTACATGATATTACCTATTTGGTTTAATGATGATTGTTATTGATTAATACTTTTAAATTGTTTCCAAAAAAATATTTACAACACTAAAGATGTGTAGTAACATCAATTCCAAAATTTTTTTATAAAGCGTTTAAGGTAAAACAAAGGTGTTACACTACAAGATTCAAGTAGAATTCAAGATTAGAATAACCAAGCTTATAAAGCGTTTAAGGTAAAACAAAGGTGTTACACTACAAGATTCAAGTAGACTTCAAGATTAGAATAACCAAGCTTCAACGTTTAAGATATACAAATATAGAAGGATCTTGAACTTCAACATCAATAGATAAACATTTAAGAAGTGTAGAAATCTTTCGATTAGAAGTTTCCTCTTAGAACGTTTTAAGTCAGAAAAATGAAGTACAATATGCAAGATTCAAGAAAACCTAAAGAATAGAATATTCAAGCTTCAACGTTCGAATATATACAAGTAAATAAATAACGGTATCATATTAATCACAAAGGCACTCAAGATTGTTGAAATAAGGGGAAACTAAGTTCAAGAGGGGTGAATTGATGTGAGTTGATTTTTATATGTTTTCATTTATGGTGACACTTTTACTTAAGGTTGAGATTTTAACAATTAATGGTGAGGACCTAAGAAAGATTCCCACTAGACACGAACTTAACCAAGTGGTTAAGTAAGTGTGAATGTGCACTTCACAGAGAGAAAGATGAAAAAACAAGATATGGTGACAATGAGATGCAATTGTGGAATTGAAAAATGGGCACAAGGTAACATCAATGGTGGTCATGGCCTCCCAAATAATGCACCATACTCATGATTATGAGTAAAACCCAAGAGCAACAAAGAAGAGAAACTAAAAGACAAACACATAAAAAGGAATGGAAAAATGGAAGGAAAATGGAATGAGAAAAATTATGATGGTGGGTGAGAAATGTCACGCCACTTGGAGGGTGATGTGCTCCAAGATGAGTGTATTGACCGCCACTTGAGAGTTTCCCAATCACACAAGATAAGACCTCAAACCTAAGAGGACATAAGTCTCACTAAGAGCTCACACAATTTGTGCAGAGTTTCTTTACTTTATTCAAATTCAACTTGTAAAATACAATGGGTAGGTCTCCTATTTATTGGTGAAGGAGCCTTGGAAAACAAACAAGAGGGGTAGGATGGGAAAAGGAAAAAAAGGGGCAGCCTTAGGGTTTGACTAAGTCAAACCCGCACTCTAGGCTTGTACTTCTAGAAACTAGGTTGCTTCCTAAAGGGCTAAGAACAAGCTAAAATGCTAACTACACCAAAAGGAAGACCAACATATTATTTAAAACATATTATATCTCCTAAGAAGACCAAAAGAAAGAACAGTTGATGCTCTGGTTTATGACTATATCCTATGGTCGGGTCCATGAGATCCTTGGTGGGGTCTTGAATTTTTTGCTGAGATGACTGCTCGCCATGTGCTTTGTCTTTTTCTTCCTTGGTCATCTTCATAGCTACTTGGTTTGTATCATGCCCTCAAGTTCGAGAGAATTCGACCTCGAATTTAGAACTCCTGTAGATAACATAGTTAGTTTGTTCACATATAACATAGTGCAAGGATTGGGATGTGAACTCAACTTATGTTCCTTAATTGTGGGAGCGCAGAAGATGGGTTTCTATATACATACGAAGTTTGAAAAGAATGTTTGTGAATGAAAAATCTTTGTGATGAAAGTCCTCTTAAAAGGTGGAAACCTTTAGGAGGTGTTTGAAAATCATCCCTAAAATTATGTAAGAACTATGGTAAGTAGGTAGAAACCTTTGGTAATGAAAAAGAGAAGGAAGAAGTATACAGTGAAGGTACAATTATTTTTGTAAGGTCTAACAATATGAGACCCTTTTTACTTTCCTCGACTTTAATTTAATTTTCTTTTTTTGTTTTTATTTGAATTTGGTCTTGATTTACCTCTTGTAACATTATGGTTCTTTTACGTGGACAATTGGCAGCTATGTGCCCAAAACCTAAACATTTAAAATATTTTGTGCTTGAAGTTTTGGTGGGTGACTTAGGGGTAGACGTAGAAGGATTGTGTTGAGAAACATTTTGGTGAGAAGTGATGTCTTTTGAAAAATGGGAAGGAGAAGTTTTTGGAGAAATGTTGTTTGCACCCTTCCTGGAAGATTTGTAGAAACCATCATTAGGAGTATTTTTGAAAATTGTTTTCTTTGAAATTTGTGATTCCACCTTGATGGCTAGGTGAACCAACTTCTTTAATGAAGAATACTCATATACTTCTACAACATCTCAAATTTCTCTCTTCAAACCACTCATAAACCAAGTTATCTTTGACTCCTCACTATAAGGCATATTAAATTTAGTCAAAGTTGTTTCTAACTCTTCAAAATATTCCTTTACCGTCCTAGGTCCTTGGCGTTGGAGCTTCAACAAGTGTTCCTTCCTATGAGGAGGAACAAACTACACGCACATACATTCTTTCAAATGATACCAAGAGACCACGACTGACCTCTTGTTTAGCCCAATGTCCAATACAGTTTATTGCCACCATTGTGTGGCACAATCTAAAAAAACTAGGGAAGCTAACCTAACCTTTTGGTCCTCGGTGACCTTATACACTTTAAAGAGTTTTTCAATTTTAGCTTCCCATTATAAATACAAAGTAGGGTCATTGTAACGACTAAAACTAGGTAACTTTACAAAATTGAAAGAATGTTGTGGTTGTTGTTGGTGTTGAAGATGCCGGTTTGCAAAATTGTGTACTTGCCAATCATGTTCTTGACTCCTATAGTGCATGGAATGTCTAGTTGCTCTTGGTGGCTCTCAATCTCCTTTCTTGAGTTTGCCTTGCTTGAGCTTCTTCTAGTCTTTGCAATCTTTTCGCTAGTTGGCTTATTTCCTCATCTTTGTGGACCATTCACTTCTTGACCTCCACAAGTTCTCCCAAAAGATGGGCTTTCTGATGTGATTGTGGTTTTGAAGATTCACCTAAAGACAAATGACCCATAATGTTGGCACAAAAGAATCAAACAATTAGTGAAAAAGAAGTTAGAATACACTCCCTCAAGTTTGCGTCACTTTTGGTGAAAAGAAATCAAGAGGAGAACACTCAAAGCACTCAAAAGAATTTTATCCTCTTAAAAAAGATCTTTCTTGGTGTTGAAAATTTTTCTCAAGTGAAAGAGGACAAAGCCAAACACACTTGATCTCAAAAAACCACAACAAAACATAAGTAAAATTGAAGAGACAAACAAGAAAAGCTCAAAACAAGAAAGCTAAACCAAATTTTGGGAAAAGAGATTATGACAAAACTTGAAAAGGAAGACAAGCAAGAAAAAGGCACACAAAAAGACTCTAAGATACCTACTAAACTTTTAACAATGAAAATTTCTTTAGAAATTTGTCAAAGCAAAAGGATAAAAATTCTACAAGGTTGAAATCAATTTGCCAATCAAGATGAACCCAAATTTTTTGAAAATGTTGCTCTTTGAAATATTGGAACACAAAATAGCTTGCGCAAATTCTCTTTTCTCTTCTATTTTTTTTATACTTGTTCATGGATTATGGGAATGAGATGTCCATAGTTTTGTCCATGCATATTTTCATATAACTCCAATTTTCACAAAAAAGTTTGGGATTCAAAATAATTGATCACTTGAAATCTTTTATTTGGAACTTAAATCTACTTTTACTAAAACAAGTTTCGAAGTACTTATAAACTTTCACAATTAAAAGAAAGTAAGTAGAGGAAAAAATATTAGGACTCCTAGAACACTAAAGAATATATGACTCAAGGAAAAGAAGCAAGAAAAATAAAAGACATAAAGGAACACTGAAAAAGCGAAACAATGCTATTGAATAAGGTAAATGCCAAATTTAAAAGCAAGAAAGTAAATGACTGAAATTAAAAGTGCTTGAAAGTAAAGAAAAGAATTTAAAGGTGCTTGAATGTAAAGACAAGGAATTAAAGATGCAAGAAAGTAGAGTGCCAATCAACTCTAAACAAGATAAGCTCAAAAACCAAAGCTCTGAATACCACATGATGTGAGTTGATTTTTAGATGTTTTCATTTATCGTGACACTTTTACTTAAGGTTGGGATTTTAACAATTAATGGTGAGGACCTAAGGAAGATTCCCACTGGACACGAACTTAACCAAGTGGTTAAGTAAGTGTGAATGTGCACTTCATAGAGACAAGGATGAAAAAACAAGATATGGTGAGAATGAGATGCAATTGCGGAATTGAAAAATGGGCACAAGGTAACATCAATGGTCGTCATGGCCTCCCAAATGATGCACCATACTCATGCTTATGAGTGAAACCCAAGAGCAACAAAGAAGACAAACTAAGAGACAAACACATAAAATGGAATGGAGAAATGGAAGGAAAATGGAATGAGAAAACTTATGATGGTGGGTGAGAAATGTCACGCCACTTGGAGGTTGATGTGCTCCAAGATGAGTGTATTGGCCGCCACTTGAGAGCTTCCCAATCACTCAAGATAAGACCTCAAACCTAAGAGGACATAAGTCTCACTAAGAGCTCACACAATTTGTGCAGAGTTTTTTTTACTTCATTCAAATTCAACCTGTAAAATACAATGGGTAGGCCTCCTATTTATATGTGAAGGAGCCTTGGAAAACAACCAAGAGGGATAGGATGGGAAAAGGGAAAAATGAGCAGCCTTAAGGTTTAACTAAGTCAAAACTACACCCTAGGCTTGTGCCTCTAGAAACTAGGTCAAAACTCCTTCTTAAAGGGCTAGGAACAAGCTAAAACGATTACTACACCCCCTATTATGCTAAAGGCACATTATTCTAGCCTATCTTTGCTATTTGGACCCCTAAAGTGAGCCTAAAATTATTTACAACATATTCTATCTCTTAAGAAGACCAAAAGGAAGAACAGTTGGTGCTCTGGTTTATGACCATCTTCTCTGGTCGGGTCCATGAGATCCTTGGTGGGGTCTTGAATTGTTTGTTGAGATGACTGTTCGCCATGTGCTTTGTCTTTTGCTCCCTTGGTCATCCTCATAGCTACTTGGTTTGTATCACCTAAAGAATAGAATATTCAAGCTTCAACGTTCGAATATATACAAGTAAATAAACAATGGTATCATATTAATATCCAAGGCACTTAGGATTGTTGAAATAAGGGGAAGCTAAGTTCAAGAGGGCGAATTGTACTTAGAAGATTTTCGCAAATATTTGGTTTGTAATAAATCAGAGAGAATTTTAACAAATTGTTTTGAAAAACAACAGATTAATTTTGTAGTCGAAATACACTAACACAAGAAATAAATATATTTATTTAGAAACAATTAATTAATCTTTTCAATACACAAATCTTAAAACAAATTCTTATAAACTAGAAGTACAATTAAAATGATTTAAATCTATTTTAAAAGAAACAAATGTCAAGATTAATTTCAACATGTTATTTTTGGAATTAACAGATTATTTTTATGATTAAGACATACTGAAAAGAAATTTATACTGATTATATGGTAGGTACATATTTTAAAAGAATCAATCAACGCTTTAAGAAAATAATTGATTATATCAGAATCAGTGAAATCTTATTAAACTGTTTTTTATTTCAATTTAATATTTTTAATTAGTGACTAATACAAATTGCAACAAAATATATCAATATTCAATGTAATAACCAATATCAATTATCACAATAGTTTCAATTATTACAGAGAATCAATACAAGTATGCAGAGACAAAAAAAAGGTTATTTTTGTAAAACAACAGATTGATTATATTAGTACAGATTATTATGTAGACATTTTATAAAGCAGAAATAAAGAACATAGAAAAGGCACTAAGAATTTTATACTGGTTCACTCATAAAAGAGCTACATCCAGTCCCACTTCACACCAAGGTGGATTTCATTAAAACAACACAATTTCACTAAAACAACATTGTTCTTGAACACTATAAGAGCATAAACCCTCACTGCAACACCTTGTCACAGTTGATAAACATACCAAGAAACCTTATCTTGACCACAATCTAATACATAAATACAACACAATATAGAAAGAAACAAATTAACCTGAAAAGTGAATCAAGAAACACAAATGGATTACTCAAATTCACAACAACAGTGAAATATCTTTGACCTCAATCTAGATGGTGAAAGTTTTACTCCAAGAAACCTCAATAATCTTTCAAAAACTATTTCTCACAAAGACTTGAATCACAAAGGTTGTCTCAGATGTAAAAGTTGTAAAATGTATGAGTAACCTTTTTTCTGAAACAATGCAGACCTTTTTTTATAAAGATTTAACAAAAGCAGATTTATTAGAAAAAGGTGTGTTTAAGTAAAATCAATTTATTGAAAACTCAAATAAATTTATTGATTTCACTAAAAGAAATATAATATGCATGCAAACATATTTTTCTCAAATGGAAAGAACTCAAACTGAAAATATTTTGTATGTTACATATTAAAGCATGGTTTTTAGTATATAAAACATATTTTAGAAGAAGCTAAAACTTTTAAGTATTTTCCATCGATTTAAAAGATAACATATAGAAAAACTATAACTTTCCATAAATCAATTTAAAAATTAGTTGAAAAACTTTTTAACTAGTTAAAAATATTTGTTTTTGGATTCATCATCATTACTTAAGGCAAAAAATAAATCAAGAAACAAAAAACAAAAACTAAACTACCTAGACACTTAAGACAACAAGTCATGAATATGGCTTCATCAAATACCAAAGTTGGGTTCTTGAGATGTCCAACAATTTCTCCATGTTTCATGAAGACAAATAGTCTAACAACAAGTCTTGAGTCTTGAAAAAAAAGCTTTATCTTTTGTAGGCAGTAGTTAGTGGTGAAAAGAAGACAATAACAGTTCTTTATCTTGCTCCCCTTGACTTGCACAGTTACACAACACACATATTTATCCCTCTTTGTGTTCATCAAATAGAAAACATGCAGAGAAACTATTTGAATGGATATACTAGTCCATTGAATAACAATAAGCATCGCAAAATAAGACAGTTAAACTAGTAATGGGGAAAATATAAAATATTCAAGGTGCATAAACAAGTACCATACAACCCAAAAGAAAGTAGAAAATTAAAAGAGTTCAACAAATATGAAAATTAAACTGATTACGAGCAGAAGACAATAGATTAAAATTATAGTGGTAGATCTTAGCCAACTACTCTTGTACAACTTCAATTTGATCATCAAGATGTTGAAACCTTGATGTAACCATCTCAAAATACTCATTTTGTTATGTAGAAATGGTGTCCAACATGTGAATCATGACCCTCTAAAATTTGGAAAATGGTTAACCTTTATCCACTAGTGGGACATAGGCCACCAGTGCATTGATATCAGTTCCTTGAGCATCTTCATTGGCATTGCTTGATCCAGGAATATCATTAGCATCTCCATTTTTACTAACCCATTCATCATTGATCTTCTAAAAACTCATTTTATATTGGTTTGCTCTTAACAGAGTTACATCCAGTCTCACCTCACACTAAGGTGGATTTCATTAAAACACACAACTTCTGTACAAGAAATCACAAAATTGTTCATGAACACTACAAGAACATAAACCTCACTGCAACACCCTATCACAGTTGAGAAACATACCCAGGAACCCTATCTTGGCCACATTCTAATACAAAAATACAATACAGTATAGAAAGGCACGAATTAACCTGAAAAGTGAATCAAGAAACACAAATGGATTCCTTAAATTCATAGTAGTGTAATATCTTTGACCTCAATCTAGATGAAGAAAGTTTTTCTCCAAAAAAACCTCAAAAATCTTTCAAAAAAATATTTCTCACAAAAACTTGAATCACAAAGGCTCTCTCAGATGTAAAACTTGTAAAGTGTATGAGTAACCTTTTTCTAAAACAATGCAAACCCTTTTCTTAGAGAAATTTAACAAAAATGGATTTACTAGAAAAAGGTGTAGTTAAGTAAAATCAACATGTTGAAAAATTGAAGCAATATATTGATTTCACTTAAACAAATATAATATACATGAAAATTGTTTTTTCTCAAATGGAAAAAACTCAAACTGAAAGCATTTCTTATTTTACATATTAAAGCATGGTTTTCAGTATATAAAACATATTTCAGAAAAAGCTAAGACTTTTAAGTATTTTTAATCAATTGATTTAAAAGATAACAAATTGAAAAACTATAACTTTCAAGAAATCAATTTAAAAACTAGTTGAATATATTTGTTCTTGGATTCATCATCATTTTTTAAGGCAAAAGATAAATCAAGACACAAAAAATCAAAACTAAACTACCTAGACACTTAAGGAAACAAGTCTTGAATATGACTTCATCAAACACCAAAGTTGGATTCTTGATATTTCCAACAAGGATATCTTCAAAGAAAAAGTTTCCTTTTGGAGCATTTAATACCAAATTGATGATGTGTATACTCAAGCTTCAATGATCATCATTTGTAAGTTATATAAATAGCTAAAAGTCGAAGAACAAGACACAAAAAATACACGAGAAACACGAAAGAAATACAAGATACAAGAAGAAAATCATTTTAAAAAACATAGGATTCACATATGTTATATATAGAGCTTTTAGTCATTCAGGTTATGAGCTATCCATTGTAAATTCTTGACTTTGTGAAGTATATCCAATGAGCTTTCATTGTTCTCTCTTTGGGATTGTTTTTCTCATATTCTTGAGAGGTCTTAATCTTAGGAGGAGATTAAGATTGATGTACCTGGAGTAGTGAAAATACTTGTTGTACTTGAAGAGATGAGAATACTTGGTGTACTTGGATATGTTAGAATATTTGTTCTTAGAGAGGTGTTGAAACTCGGTGCAACTCGAAAGGTGAAAATATTTTTTCCTAGAGAGGTGCCGAAACTCGTTGTAGTCAAAGTGTTGTTGGTTAGTGAAAACTCTTGAGTGGTGCTTAAAGGAACTTGGCGTAGCACAATCAAGTTCTAGTGTGAACCAATATAAATTTGTATTTACTTCTCTATTTTCTTATTAGATGTTATTTTATATTGTCTTTGAGTTCAGGCTCCATTCAACCCCCTCCCCTCCCCCTTGAAGCCAGTTGTTCCTACAAATGATGATGTTATCGAACCAATATGTGATGATGATGATTATAATGATGACACCAGTGAATTAAGCAAATTTTATCAAGAGCATGATGGAACCTACATCGACAATTGGGACTTTGACAACAATGACGACTAAAGTATAATATATTTCTATATTATTTGACAACTCATATTAGAATGTGCCAAACTTAAATGATCATGTAACTTTGTTATTTGCTAGAAAAATGTTTAGGAGTAGAGATAGGGATGATTCTATTATCATACATATCCATTGTTAGGCGTAGAGTTCCCAACCAATACATGGTCATCTTGCAATAGAACTTGACTCCTCCCTTATTCTAGTCTGCCACCCTAACCTCGCTTTTCTCAATTTTTCATCCTCTTCCTCCACCCTATTATGCAACGTCAAAAACTTTAGTGGTTCACCATCTCCATTATCATAACATTATACGTTTATCTCATCTTCTTGTACCCCCTGCTATACCAGTAGAATCTACTATTTCTCCACCAATACAATCCTTTTTTGCTCAATAGTCCATCCCACTTGGACTCCCTCATTACAATCTACATTGGGTCCCTCAATCCAGTTTCTCGTTGCTCCATTAGTCCACATGACTCTTATTCTGCCAGTACAACCCTCCCATGCTATGCCAGTCCAACCACCCCACCTACTACGCACCATGATGTATTTGAGGAGGAGGTGCAACATGGTAGTAGTGGAAGGGTCATCATACGACTAGTGGGTAAATGGTAAGTTTACTATCACATTCAAATTTATTGTTCTTGTTTTCTATACTTAATGCTTAACATTTTGATTTGCATGATTCGTATGTGAACACCTATTCATTATGTAATTAAGGCAATTGGCCATAGAATCATGTCACAATTTAAGGGTCCCTACCATCACTACAACTAAACAACCGAGGAAGTCTAACTTAAATGGTGCACTGAATTTAAGGTCACCTTAACTATTCATTTTCACTCCTTCCCATTTAAGCGAAAATCATAGAAATTTACTTAATTGTGATGTTGTTTTTACATAATAGAGTGACTTTGGCTCCTCATGATGAATGAAAAATTAGAAAAGTGTACGAGTCAGAGGTTAGAAAACACCTTTGTGATATGCTTAGTAAAGCAAGGGTAAAAAAGACCATACCTAGTTGGATTGGTGAACAAGCATGGATTGGCCTTTTGAACTATTAAGATTCCAAAAAGTTCAAAGAGAAATCAATCCAAAGTAAATTGAACCGATCATTGTCTCGAGTTGGGGCATTGCACTCTATTACCCTTAAATCACACCTAGACATTGCATTGGGTCTAGTAAATACATGACTTGTATATTTCATTACATCTTATTCAATTTAGTAAGTATGTTTAATATTGCTAATTGTTTCCTTTTATTTAAGGAACATAAATATGATCTACCTGTTGACTCAGATGAGTTATTTATGGCTGCACACACCAAAAAGATTGGTGTTTGGGTAGATAGTCGTGCACAACACACTTATGTAAGTTATTGGTTTACTTTTGCTTACATAATTTATATTTCTAACTTATTACTGTAACATTTACAACTCCGACAGATCAACTAGGATACCATGAGCAGCTGAAAGTCTTCCAATCAGACAGCTCTGAAGGATCAACTTCCAACCTCCAACAAATAAATGCATGAACAAAGATCCAATGCTGGAAGGATGTTGTTGGAGGCAAAAGAAAAGGTCGATGTTTTGTCACTCTAGACTTAGTTGCCAATATTCGTAATGGAGTGTCATCCCTCACTCACCTTCATTATTATCTCCTTCCACTAATCACTTATTTGAGAATAAACAGTTTCATCAACAAGTTCTGGAAGCAAATTAAAACACTCAAGAAGCAAATGAAAGAAAATCAAAAGTTTGCAATGTTGAAGGATAAAATTAAGTTGATGGAGCAAAAATTAACCATGATGAAGAAATGAAAACATGGTTGCACCTCAACAAGCATGAGTCAGGTCCACCCTTACAATGTTGAAGACTTTCATGATCAACCCTTGCCTTCAGTTCATTATCAATGTAAGTAAAATTAATTCTAGTATCATTTCATGTACTGTGTTAGAAGTATCATATCTTGGATTATGTTAGAATAAATACACATGTATTCAATTTCATTCACTAATTAAAACTTGTGTGTTTAAAGTTCACTATGTTTTGGTTTATGTATTACTTCATTCGTTATTGTCATACAAATACTTATTTTATTTTATTTGTTCTCATTATTTTCAATGGTTCTTCCAATTGAGATTCCAATATGATGTTTCTGGCAACCTTGTCTATCTTCCAAAATTTCTTTTTTTCATTCTATAGGTCATTTTATCTTTATGTCCATTTTCATACATTATTTACGTTGACTAAAGTGAATGGATTTGATGTGCTCAAAGCTCAACCATGAAGGCTACAAAGTTGTGCATGTGTGTGTGTTTAGGTGGATTTTGTTGTATCTTCACCATTATGCCTTATGGTTCAAGACATCTCCAAGAAAACAATTTTAAAATCTGTTATGTTTTTAAATCACTTGATTCAGGTTTTTAATCGATTAAAATCACTTACACTGAAGCCTTATGACCTTAGTAAAGTATTTTAACAGGTTGATTTATCATATCAACTGAATGAAAATACAAAAGTCTTTTAAATGATTTAAAAGTCAAATGTTTTTATTGTTGACCTTAAGACTTTAATATTATTTTTTTCTTTCTTTCCAAATTAATGAAATCAACTAGTTATTTTGATAAATAAATCAAGTGTTTTAAAGTTGATTTCTTCTTCTAAATGAAAACAGTCATTTATTTCAAAGAATTAATTAAATGTTTTAACAAATTTTTGTTATGATTTCTAATCTTATTTTAATTCAAACAACTGTTTTCATTAAATGGAAAAATGTTTTTGGCAATCATTGTAACATATAAAAAGGTGTTTTATGAACATTTTAAAGTAATGAATTTCTTGAGAAAACAGATTGCAAAAAGAGTCTTTGAGTTCTTGGAGATTTCTTTTATCTTGGATCATTCTGTATTGTGAAGAAGTTAATCCTGAGTTTCTAATACGCTGCTTTCATATTGTGTAAAAGACTCAGGTGCTTTTGTTTCATATCCTCCTTGTATTATGTGCTTAGGTAGATCCATATAGGGTTTCTGGTTCTTGAAGAGTTCAAGAAACAAAGCTTTTGTGTGTAGTTCTTGTGTAATCTTTGATTCTGTGTTTAGTGAAATCTCACTGGGGACTGGATGTAACTCTTGATTAAGAGTGAACCAGTATAAATTTCTTGTGTGATTATCTCTATCTTTATCCTTTTACTAAAGTGTTGTTTTTTGGTTTCTGGATAGTAATCCAATCAGTTAAATAAACATAACAATTGATTTATATTTGTTTTGTACGTTTGTTTCTCCTTTAACAATTGATTGAACAATGATTTTAGTTGGTTGATTTTTTTGAAATTTTCAATCTAACTTAAACAATTGCGAAAATCTCTTGAAAACAATTCCCCCCTTATTTTTAAGTCACATATTCTAACACTTTATTATTAAGCAGGTACTATTGAAGTTTCAAACATGATTTATTGTTAAAATTTAAATGACATTTTTCTTTAGAATTATGATAATTGAAATTAAATTCTCATTTCACTTTGGTCTGGAATACAATTTAGTTATAATTGAAATTCATTTTTCATTTGGAATTGAAATTAATTTGAAAATATAATATATGTATTTCATTGAAATTGAAATTCGCCTTAAAAGTTTTACCAGATCTTACTTATCAAATTTTTAAATTCATTTCAATTTTGAAATTTGGATTGGAAGTTAAAAGCAGTTACATTTGTTATAAGTGTAAATTACTATCTTATAATTCAATTTGCTTATTCATTTGTAATCGGAATTTTGATAATTGTAGGTGTTATAACTTTAAATGGGTGTCTTATACTTCAAATTGCATATTCATTTCCAAAAATTGGAATTTGGATTGGAATTGCAAACAACTGGAGGAGTTACAAGTCTAAATTGGTGGTGTTATTAATTTATTTGTTATTCATAATTAATTTCAAAGTCTTCTATTCATTTAAATTGTATTTGGATTTAAATTTGATTTTGAAATTAATCCACGTAAACAAGTTTAAATTCACTATGAAAATAGGTTGTTAATATTTAATATTTGATTTGCTTTTCCAATACGAACATAAAAAGAGTCAAACAAAATAATATTATATCAATACTAACGTCGACTTCATCCATATTACTTTTAATATTTTTATATTTAATATAATTTCTGCATCAACTAAACCAAGTTTTAATTTATTTTTGTATTTTGTTTGTCCATTGTCGGCTACACATCCGCAATAAATAATATTATTTATATTAAATCTAATCTTGTGTCCGTTAAACTAACTCTTAGTTTAAATTTATTTTAATAGTTTGTTAACCGATATTACATTTAAATTAACATATAAATTCACTTATTTTGTGTAGACTTAGTCGACGACACTAAGTTTCAACATTGCATAGGCTTAGTTTTAGCCGACACTTTGCGTCGGTTGGAGAGGTACGTTCTATACCACATAGTTTCGTTTCATTGATTAGTGTACACTCTTTATGATACACTAAAATCTCTGTTATTTTATCGTTAGACTTTTTTCTTTTTTTATTGATGGTTTTGTTAGTGAAATATTCCGTATTTAATTAGAATTGGTTATATTTAAAGGTACTTGATTTTAGTTAACAATAATGTGTTTTAAATAATACTTGTCTTTAGTCATGAGTTGATTTAATTCAAAAAATATTTATATTTAGGTAAGAGTAGTTGAGTTCAAATAATACTAAATTCTGTAATTTGCAGCATTAGTTTGTCTTACTAGAACTTAGATTATGTTGATAGAAGTTGAAACTAGTTTGAGTTATAAAAAAATCAATATAAAAATATTTTATACAAATTTTTTTACCTTTTATATATTTATATTACATGTTATTAATTTTTTCTTAAGAAGTTTTGCAAAAATTTAAAAAGTATATGCAAAAATTTAAAAAGTATTTTTGATAACGCATCTATCAAACTTGAAATGGCATGCAATGTTCTTCATCATCAGACATGGTCTCTCAAAAAACTACTTGACAACATATTTGTCAAGTATATACTCTATCTATTCGTGTTCATGAGGGAAAGATTTAAACAAAATTAATACACAATTTAACTCTTTTTTTTCTATTTCTACATGCATGTTATTGAATCCATGCTAACAAGAAGGAAAGTTTTTACAAGCTATGTTTACAAAAAGTTTTAATAGATCCAAATGCATGAAATGTGCAGTAATTTGAATGCAGCGCCAATAGCCACCACAACCATAATGGAATAATCTTCACCACCACCGCTTGGCTAATTTGTAACTTCAATTAAAATCCACGTGTCTGCTTGCAACTCACGTATTCAATGCATCAAATCTCCAATTCTGAATGAATCGGTTGTTCGAATTCAAGCCACCGAACATTAATTCACTGTCAAATTCGATTACTGCCTCAATTATTTCAAATTACGAGAAACCTGCTATTTGTAGAAACTCAATTACAGTAACCGCACCGAGACCTTGATTCCATTAGAAAGATTAACAGTAATGTGATTAATTTATTTATAAGACATAAAATTGGAAAGAGAAGAAGTAACATGATCACTAGCACCCCAATCAAGAATTCAAGTTGTTGAATTTGTTCATTTTAAGATAATTAATTGTGATGGAATCCATTTTATATTAACATATAATATTGCATCAATACTATCTTGTTGTTTGGTGAATCAATGTCATTAAAGCCTGATAATGTTGTTGTGTTAGATGCATCTCTTGATAAGAAACAGAATGTTGGACGTTATTAGATTTTCATCTTGCCTCATATCCAAGATTTTGATAGAATTTTTGTGTAAAAAAGGAAAATAACACAATAAAATAGGGTTAAATTGTGTTTCGAACATTTTGTAACTTTTCACTGATATTTTTTTATTCAAAAGTTGTTGGGCGATATATAAAGAAAAGATTTGAGAAATCTTTGTAAGATTAGTTTTAATTTTCTTTCTTTCTTTAGTTAGTTAAATATTAGAATAACATTTAATGTAAAAAATTAAGGAAAAAAAAGATACTTAGTATTTTTATATTGGTTTGTCTGATCTTACGTTTAGTTCTTTACCAACCAATTAAGTTTTACTAAGCAATCTACCACTATGAAGTACAATTGAGTACTCTTTGATCAAGACACTTCTGGCTAATAATCTTTAGCTCATATCCAAAGGTATTTTTGAACGTTGTGGCTTGGTGCGTATTATCTTAGGATAAATGTAGAAGACATTCTCTATTTAAGCTTTGGAATATTATTCATTCAGGTCAACTTGAAGTCTTAGTCTGTACTTATCGTCTGAATGATCTTCAATTAACTTATAAAATGAATTAGAACTTCGCTCTGTTATTTGTTAGACGAAGCATATGCATTTGTGATCTGATCCACACTTGTCAGATGTAGTTGTTTCATGTGTTCTAAGCACTAGGCTTGTTTTGTTTTGGCACAATAAAAATATTTAGGGTGTTGTATTCCCGTTTTTTATGGTTCTTAAAACAATACATGTGACCATGAACAAATTATAAGATCAGATAAGCAAGAAAGGTTGGTCTTTATATTCTATTGATGAATATCTACAATTATTTTAACACTTGAGCAACAATCGACGGTTGTGGGTTGTTGATGTGAGTTAATTTTAAGATTGCACATTTTATGAGTTTCACTTTGTTTATGATGTTTGGGTAAGCAAAATATGGTGAGAGACCCATAGAAGATTGTCACTGAACACAAACTTAACCAAGTGGTTAAGTAAGTGTGAAGTTTCTCTTCTAGAGGGCAAAGAGAAAACACGATTATATGGTTATGATGATGATGTGTAGAAATAAAGAGCATATAAGATGAAAGGAAACAAGATAAAAATCGACCTAAAGAGTAGAATAAGAACTTAAAAAGGAATGGTAAGTGGCGCAAATAAGAAAGGAAAAAGATGAAGAGATGAAGAAAGCTTATGGAAAGGGAGCAAGGAATCACGCCACTCGGAATGGTGGATGGTTCTAAGATGATGTGAGTTGATTTTAAGATTTCACATTTTAAGGAGTTTTACTTGTTTATGAGTTTTTTATTTTAAGCGGAATATGGTGAGAAACGCAAAGGAAGATTCCCATTGGACACAAACTTAACCAAGTGGTTAAGTAAGTGTGAAGATTCACTTCTAAAGGGGAAAGAGAAAACATAATTGTATGGTGTTGATGATGAAGAGGTACGAAATTAAAGAACATATAATGGATAGAAACAAGATGGAAACTGTATAAGAAAGGAAGAGCACAAGAACATAAAAAGGAATGGAAATGGCACAAATAAGAAAGGAAAAAGATGAAGAGATGAAAAAATCTTATGGAAAATGGAGCAAGGAATCACACCACTTGGAGGGTGAGGGAATTCCAAGATGAGTGGTGAGGAGCCGCCACTTGGGGTGCACTACTCTTAAGATAAGACCCAAGAACAATTTAGGAGACAAAAGCTCACTAATCACTCAAGCAAAGTTTCTCTTCTTAATTCAAATTCAAGTGTGTGTAATACATGAGGCAAGACACTATATTTATAGCAGAGAGTGTCTTGGAGAACAAGATAGAAGGGTAGGGGTGTCATTTGTGAGAAACCTTCTAGAAGGTAGGTAAGAGAAACCCTAAACCTATAAGCACTTGTCATGAAAGGTGGGCTTGACACAAGCCTAATTTATGCGAAGTACACCCCCAATTTATGCTAAGTGAACCCTACTTACCTTATTCTTCTATTTGGACCCCCAAAGTGAGCCCAATTTATTTACATAAACTTGTCTTTTAAAAAGACCAAAAGAAATAACATCTGATGCGCTGGCCTGAGGTCCTTCTGAAGTTTAGTGGGGCCTTGTCTTGGATGCTAAGATGACTGACTTAATTGTTGTGTCCTTGGTTATCTCCTTGTCTAATTGGGTTGTATCAAAAGATGAGTGGTGAAGAGCCACCACTTGAGGTGCACTACTCTCAAGATAAGACCAAGAACAAATTAGGAGACAAAGCTCACTAATCACTCAAGCAGAGTTTCTCTTCTTAATTCAAATTCAAGGTGAAATTACACGAGGACATACACCCTATTTATAGGGGAGGGGTGCCTTGGTGGGCAAGATGAAAGGAGAGAGGATAGGGGAAAGGGGAGAGGTGGCCCTAGGCTGACTCTAGTCAATGCCACCCCCTAGTCCTAGTTTGTAGAAGCTAGGGTTACAAAGACCTAAACCTAGGTGCTCATGAATAGAAAATGGGCTTGGCATAAGCCCAAATTGCTAAGCACACTCCAATTTATACTATGTAAAACCTAATCTACTGAAATTAAAAACAAAGAGACTAGTAGCTCAACTCCCATCATGTGGGTTTTGCTCATGGTGATTCTCTGAGAAAGGATAGGTTAAGAGGCACTGGCTAGGGAATGATCCTGACCTAGCCCTGGTCCTATGTCATGCTCTGGTCATCCTTCTGGAAGGTTGGGCTAGCTCAGGAAAAGCTCTACTTCTGGAAGGTTGGGCTAGCTCAGGGGAAGCTCTACCTTTCAGGGCTTCATCAGTTGTGCCCCTTAGCTTGTGTCTCATGAGAATTTTCAAAGACTCTTGATGTTGGTCTTTTTCTTTTCTCTTCTTGGAGGCTTCTCTTGGATACTTTCCTTTCTACTTTTTAGAGGTTCCCCCTCAGAATGACATTCATCTCATTATGCCTTTATCTTCTTTTAAGCACGCGTTCAACTTGCTCCATCTTCATTTATCTTCTCTTCTTGCGAGTAAAACACCATACAACATGTCAATAACCAAACACTAATAATTTTTGTTATGAGTAAAGGATAACAATATTCAGTTTGTATAGTACATATATGAGCACTGGATGGAAAGAATGTAATGTCAACAAAAGGTATGGACGGAAGGGTGTTGACATATTAAAAAGGTTTCTCTTCTACTTTAAAACCACTTGTGATGTGATTCCAATAGCAAAGAAGAATGATTCTTGACATTCTTAGGAATCATCTTGAGTTGGTTAAGAGATAGGCACTTTATCATAGAAATGGATCAAGGTTCTATGAACAAGAACTCACCAAAACTAGTGCCAAAACACAAACTCATATAGAAGTTCCAATTATAGTCAAATTGAACCGAACAAAAAAGGCACAAAAGCTAAGCAAATTGAAATAGAATGCTGGAAATTAAATTGAACCGAACAAAAAGCTGGAAAATGAAGAAGAAAGATGAAGAACAGCAAGGCACCATAAAAGAACCGAAGCAACACAAATTAAAACTGAAACTGCCGAACCAAATTCAACAAGGAAACAAGCTAAGACAAGGAAATAACAAAAGAAGAAAGGAAGGAGAAGAGAGTGCTCATGAAGATGGATGTATGGTTGGATGATCACGCCACTAGAAGGATGGTTGCTCCTAGATGAGTGTGTTGCCGCCACTTGAGGACACCATGGATCCTTCAAGATAAGACTAGAGAAGAAGGCTCAAAAGCTCTCCAATGATCACTCAAAATTTGAGTATAGTTTCTTTTCTCTAAAATTCAAATCTGAAATTTACAAAGGGAGCACCTCTATTTATAGCCTAAGGTGCTGAAATGCAAGCTAAACAATTTCAAATTTGCCCCCTAAACACATTCTAGAACCGGCGCCTATTTACAAGGCATGAGGAAGGTGTGACCTCTTCCTTCACTTTGGCACCTCCTATTCTACTCCTACACCTATCTACTAATGCACCCCCCTCCTAAAGCTCCTAACTAAAGCCTAAAAGATGCTATAACAAAATAGGTTTCTAATGTTTCCCTTTAAGCACCTTCAACCAAAGAAATTACAAAAAGAGAAAATAAATGTCCCCTAGCTCCTAAAGCTTTGAACATGCTTCTTGTAAGCCTTTGAGGTGGGCTTTGACCTCCATGGGCGTCCTCCATTTGTGCATCTACCTCTTCTTGATCTTGTTGATTGGCCTCCATGTCCTCTTGAGCTTGATCTCCATCATACTCCCCGACTTGGAGAGAATTTGACCACGAATTCTGGAGGCCTACAGAAAAAGGAGTTAGATCGCTGACATTAAAAGTATGACTACCTAAGAATGTATCAGGCATATCTAACTCATAAGCATTGTCATTAATCCTCTTGAGGATTTGGAAAGGTCCATCCCCTCGAGGCATTAGTTTGGACTTCCTTTGAGTAGGAAAGCGATCCTTCCTCAAGTGAAGCCAAACCCAATCGCCCTCATCAAACAACAATGCTTTTCTCCTCTTATTGGCAAGTTTAGCATACTTGCCAACCTTCTTCTCAATTCTCTTCTTGATGTCTTTATGCAAAGTTTTCACAAAAGAAGCCTTTTCATCCCCATCTTTGCACAAGACATCTCCAAGAAGGGGAATAGGAAGAGGATCAAGAGGTGTTAGGGGATTAAACCCATAGACCACCTCAAAAGGAGAATGTGAGGTGGTAGAATTTACTACACGATTATATGCAAACTCAACATGGGGTAGTAAATTCTCCCACACTCTAGGATTCCCCGAAATAAAACATCTCAATAGTTGTCCCAAAGTTCTATTCTGTGGGTGGCAAGTGGTAGAAAATAAAAGCTTAGTCCCAAGCTTGCCCCACAAGGTCTTCCAAAAGTGACTCAAGAACTTGGGATCTCTATCGGACACTATAGACCTAGGAATCCCATGTAGGCGAACCACTTCTTGGAAGAAGAGGTTTGCAATGTGGCATGCATCATCCACTTTGTGGCAAGGAATAAAGTGAGCCATCTTTGAAAAACGATCCACTACCACAAAAATGGAGTCCTTTCCCTTTGATGTCTTGGGTAAGCCTAAGATGAAATCCATAGATATATCTACCCAAGGCATTGAAGGGATAGGAAGAGGAGTATATAGACCATGGGGATGCATTTTAGACTTAGCTTTGCGGCAAGCTATGCATTTATCACACAAACTATGAACATGTTTATGCATATGAGGCCAAAAGAAATGTTCATGCAACACATCCAAAGTTTTAGCAACCCCAAAATGTCCCATTAAACCCCCCTCATGAGCTTCTCTAACAAGAGATAATCTAATAGAGCATTGAGGAACACAAAGACGTTTTCCTTTAAAAAGAAAGCCATCTTGAATAAAAAAGTCTTTGTGTCCTCCCTTAAGACACTCTTGATAGATGAGAGAAAAATCAAGGTCATCATGATAAAGTTCCTTAATGTGATCAAAACCAAGATATTGAGAGGTTAAAAGATTTAGCAAAGTGTATCTTCTAGAAAGAGCATCCGCCACAATATTTACTTTGCCTTGCTTGTGTTTGATCACATAAGGAAATTGCTCAATGAATTCCACCCACTTAGCATGCCTCTTGTTAAGTTTGTTTTGGCTTTTCAAATATTTAAGAGATTCATGATCACTATGTATCACAAACTCTTTGGGAAAAAGATAGTGTTGCCAAGTAAACAAAGCCCTAACAAGTGCATATAATTCCTTATCATAGGTGGAATAATTGAGATGACTTCCCTTCAATTTCTCTCTAAAATAGGCTATGGGGTGGCCCTCTTGAAGGAGAACAGCCCCAATACCTATGTTTGAAGCATCACACTCAATCTCAAATGTCTTAGTGAAATTAGGAAGGGCCAAGATGGGAGCATTAGTCAATTTTTCTTTCAAAGTGTCAAAAGCATTTTGTTGTGCTTCTCCCCAATGAAAGACCACATCCTTTTTCACTATGTCATTGAGTGGTGCGGCAATGGTACCAAAGTTTGGGACAAATCTTCTATAGAAAGAAGCAAGTCCATGAAAACTTCGGACCTCATTCAAAGATTTCGGTGTAGGCCAATTTTGAATGGCCATCACCTTTGTTTTGTCCACATGGACCCCTTTGCAACTCACAACAAACCCTAGGAATTCTATATGATCAAGAGCAAACATACATTTAGCAAGGTTAGCATACAAATGTTCCTTCCTAAGGGTTTCTAAAACTTGTCTAACATGCAACCTATGGTCATTCAAAGATAAGCTATAAATGAGAATGTCATCAAAGTAAACAACAACAAACTTACCAATGAAAGGTCTAAGAACATGATGCATGAGGCGCATGAAAGTACTTGGTGCATTAGTTAGGCCGAAAGGCATAACTAACCACTCATATAAACCAAAGTTGGTCTTAAAAGCCGTCTTCCATTCATCACCCGGTTTGATACGGATTTGATTGTAGCCACTTTTAAGATCAATCTTTGAAAAGATTTTTGAACCATGTAATTCATCCAACAAATCATCTAGTCTAGGTATGGGATGCCTATACTTAATTGTTATGTTATTGATGGCCCTACAATCCGAACACATTCGCCATGTGCCATCCTTTTTTGGCACTAAGATGATAGGCATAGCACAAGGACTCATGCTATCTTGCACCCACCCTTTCTCAATCAAAGCCTCAACTTGTTGGCGAATTTCCTTGGTTTCACTTGGATTGGTCCTATATGCTGGACGGTTTGGTAAAGAAGAGCCCGGTATCAAATCAATTTGGTGCTCAATCCCTCTCAAAGGTGGAAGTCCATTTGGAGGATCTTGAAACACATCTTGGAACTCTTCTACCAAATTTTCCAAGCAATGAGGACTATCAACAAGTGATTCTACTTTAAGAGTTCTAGGGATGGCTAAGAAAAGAGGATGATGAGCCACTATTTCCCTTTCAATGTCACGCCTAGACACAAGGAGTGTAGGCTTAGAACTCTTATCTTTTTTATCTTTTTCACTCTCCCTCTTTTTCTTCATGATAACTTGGTCCTCATGGACTTCTCTTGGAGAGAGAGATTTTAAAGTAACCCTGTGACCATGGAATTCAAAAGATAGTTTGTTGGTAAAGCCATCATGTAAAACTTTTCTATCAAATTGCCAAGGCCTTCCCAAAAGAACATGAGTGGCTTCCATGGGCACAACATCACATAATACCTCATCTTTGTATTTTCCAATGGAGAAATGGATGAGGACTTGTTTATTGACAATTATTTCTCCTACTTCACTAAGCCATTGTAACTTGTACGGCTTTGTATGAGAGATAGTAGGCAATCCAAGCTTATCTACTACTCTTGTACTAGCCACATTTGCACAACTACCCCCATCCACTATCAAGGAACAAATGTTGTTTTGAATAAGACATCTTGTATGGAAAATATTTTCCCTTTGACTTTCATCAAAAGGTTGTGAAACTTGTCCAAGAAGTCTTCTCACAACTAACAAGTCCCCTTCAAGTGGACATTCGCTCTCTTCCTCACTAGATGCATGAGAATGCAATGAATGCTTAGGAGAATCCGAATCATGCTCACTAACTACAATGCCCTCATGCATGTACATACTTCGTTTGGAAGGACAACTTGCAGCTATATGACCATAACCCATACATTTAAAGCATTTAGTATTGGATTTTCTAGTGGGAGACTTAGGTCTAGAAGTAGATGGCTTAGTTTCCTTGGGTTTGAAAGAAGAATCTTTGGAAGGATGTTTAGAAAAAGAATTTTTGTTTCTCCAATTCTTAGAGTAGTATCCATCATTGGAAGCATTTCTGAAAGAGTTTTTCTTAGCAAGTTGGGCTTCCACCTTCATTGCAAGATGAACTAAACTCAACAATGTCTTGAATATCCTTCCTAAGACCACTCACAAACCTAGCAATCATAGCTTCCTCACTTTCTTCTAATTCAATTTTAAGCACAAGCGTCTCAAGCTCCTTATAATATTCATCCACATTTAGCGTGCCTTGTTGAAACCGTTGGAGTCTCAACATGAGGTCTTTCCTAAAATGTGGGGGCACAAACCTAGCGCGCATATGATCCTTTAAAGAGTTCCAAGAGTCCACGGGAGGACCCTTGTGATAGATAATGTCCTTTACAATTCCATGCCACCATTTCATGGCATAATCACTAAACTCTAGGGTGGCTAGCTTAAGCTTATGCTCATCTTGGATCTCATGGATCTCAAATATTTGTTCACACTTAGCCTCCCAATCTAAATATACATTAGGATCACTAGAGCCATTAAAACAAGGAAGCTTGACCGAAGGAAGCCTAGACTTTGCATCATGATAGAAGCCATTGCCGTAGTGAGCTCTTTCCCCTTGGTGATGATATCTTTGTCCATGGATTTGGGGTGGAGTTCTCCTTCTCCTATGCTCATCTTCACGGCCAAAATCATTGGAAGAAGCTCTTGTTGAAGGTCTATGATGCTCATCATGGATTGAAGGAGATGGTCTAGCTTGTTGCACCTCCATCTTTTGCAATTTCTCCTCCAAGCGTCTAATGGTTCTTTGAGCTTCATGTAATTCACCAAGGATTGAAGCTTTGGAAGGAGAATTCTGCTTGTATGATGCATCACTTGAAAATCCAGCCATTTTGGAATTAAAAAAAAAAAAACAGCAAACACACAAAAACAGCAAACAAGTTAAGAAACAAAAAATTAGCAAAAAAACAGTGAGTGTGTCCAGCAAGAATGCCGAAGTGAAAAGAGGCAGAAAAATAGGTCACTCTCAAAGAAATAATTTCCTTGCACCAATCTGATCTTGAGGCCTTGGAATCCTCAAATGAAAGATGTCAAAGCAAGCACACCAATCTCAAAGGCAACCACCACAAAACCAATGAAACAAGAAAAGGTATAAGCAAAGAAAGGTAATTGCAAAAGGAAAACTATATGTAAGACAAACTCAAAGAGTAAGGAATGAAAGACAATCAAGAAAATAAAGAACTCAATGAGAAAGTAGGCACACAAAAGAATACTTAAGGAAAAGCACTAAAGTAGATGAAGAAAACAAAAATTTAGCTACTGGAAAAAAAAAATTAATGCAAACTGTGCTTGATATTCACTGATTTAACTGGAATGATGTAGAGCGAACTGGATTATGAAATTTAAACCACAGAAACTTCAAGATGTTAACTCAATAATGGCACTGGAATCAATTAAAAACAGTAAGCCAATTATTTGAGATAAATTTTTTAAAATCGCTGCCAGATTACTGTATTCTTTTCGGCAGAATTGTACACTTTTTTATTTTATTTATCATTTTTTGTGTACTTTGAATTTTTGAATGATTCTTTTTTCTAATCTTTTCTAACACTTTGAATATCACAAATCCAGAATTTCAGAATTTTCCAGTGAGTAAATCAATTGCAATAAGGAAAAACAGTAAGCACTTTTTTTCAGAAACAGAGGAATCCTAATAGGAATAAAAAAACAGAATTATGAACTAGCAAAGACATAATGGAAAATGATGTATTGGAACTTGTATAGGTCTAGAATACAAGTATGAACTCAATTCTAAAAAGAAAATGCACAAATGATCAATATCAATTCAGAAAATTATATGACACTAAAGCAAGAAGCAATCAAAAACAATAAAAGTACTACTAGAAGTAATGACAATTATGGAATAACATGACTAAGACAAAACTTGACATGATTCAAAAAGGAAAATACTCAAACATATGATAGGCAAAAGAATTAAAACAGCAAGTAAACTCAAAATAAGCCTAAAACAGAAACTTAAATTGCAAGAAATTAAAAGAGCTCTTGAAATAAAGTGCTACACAACTCAACAATTAAACAAGAACACACCTAAACTCTTGATACCACATGATGTGATTCCAATAGCAAAGAAGAATGATTCTTGACATTCTTAGGAATCATCTTGAGTTGGTTAAGAGATAGGCACTTTATCATAGAAATGGATCAAGGTTCTATGAACAAGAACTCACCAAAACTAGTGCCAAAACACAAACTCATATAGAAGTTCCAATTATAGTCAAATTGAACCGAACAAAAAAGGCACAAAAGCTAAGCAAATTGAAATAGAATGCTGGATATTAAATTGAACCGAACAAAAAGCTGGAAAATGAAGAAGAAAGATGAAGAACAGCAAGGCACCATAAAAGAACCGAAGCAACACAAATTAAAACTGAAACTGCCGAACCAAATTCAACAAGGAAACAAGCTAAGACAAGGAAATAACAAAAGAAGAAAGGAAGGAGAAGAGAGTGCTCATGAAGATGGATGTATGGTTGGATGATCACGCCACTAGAAGGATGGTTGCTCCTAGATGAGTGTGTTGCCGCCACTTGAGGACACCATGGATCCTTCAAGATAAGACTAGAGAAGAAGGCTCAAAAGCTCTCCAATGATCACTCAAAATTTGAGTATAGTTTCTTTTCTCTAAAATTCAAATCTGAAATTTACAAAGGGAGCACCTCTATTTATAGCCTAAGGTGCTGAAATGCAAGCTAAACAATTTCAAATTTGCCCCCTAAACACATTCTAGAACCGGCGCCTATTTACAAGGCATGAGGAAGGTGTGACCTCTTCCTTCACTTTGGCACCTCCTATTCTACTCCTACACCTATCTACTAATGCACCCCCCTCCTAAAGCTCCTAACTAAAGCCTAAAAGATGCTATAACAAAATAGGTTTCTAATGTTTCCCTCTAAGCACCTTCAACCAAAGAAATTACAAAAAGAGAAAATAAATGTCCCCTAACTCCTAAAGCTTTGAACATGCTTCTTGTAAGCCTTTGAGGTGGGCTTTGACCTCCATGGGCGTCCTCCATTTGTGCCTCTACCTCTTCTTGATCTTGTTGATTGGCCTCCATGTCCTCTTGAGCTTGATCTCCATCAACTTGTATAGTCTACACAAAACTTGTATCTATCGAACAAATGCAAGTCATGACACATCTAAAGATTTTTCTTTTTTAATAAGAGATTCCAGAATATTTCGTGTTAACCAACATTGAGACTCTTTATTTTCGTATTAGACGCTCTAAGAGAAAACTTCTTATTTGAAGATTTTTATATGTAGTGAGTGTTTATCTGTTAATGTTGATCTTCAAAATCATTCTACATTTGTACATCTTTAGACTTTGAAGCTTGATTCTTCTAATCTTGAAGTCTTCTTGAATCTTGTATTATAGTACTTTCGTTTTCCATTAGACAATCTATAAGGAAACTTTTTATTTGATCTTATTTCGCATCTTTAGTGCTATAAACATTTTCTGGAAACAAATTGAAATTCATAATTAGAAATAATCATCATTAAATCAAATGGGTAATATCATATACATTTAATTTCAAAATCTCAATTTAAAGACCTTTTATACCATAAACTTTATTGGTAACATGAATTCAAAAACTTTATAAGTATGTATAAATTTTAAACATTAAAGTAAATCAGATTTTAATTGAGATTCAATACTCAAACCTTGATTGCGAAATCAGATTGAATCTATAATAAATTATATCTCTATTTTTCAAAACTTTCTTGTTAACCACAACATTTTTAAAACTTTCCAATACTGATATAACTTTTATTGTTAAGCATATTAGTACATAAAATAATTTATAATCATCTCTAACGATATATTTTAAATATCATAAAGATAGTGAAGATATGATTTTTTAAAATGCTTTTCCAGATCAGTACAGTTGATGCGTTTAACTGAAATCGTTGATTTTGAGTGGTTAAATACTATCAAGACGAAGTTCGACGACATTTAAATAAGATTGCAGAGCAGTTTAAGAACATAAGCATTAAGTTTAGAAACTCTTTAATGCAATAAATAGTTTATCGTGAGAATGAATACTAGATTGTCTAATGTGATGATGATGATTAGACCATCTAACATGTTTCACGTTTCGAAATTGTCTAGCATCATGCAATTCTCTGAGAACGTCGAGCAAGTCTAACATAAAGAGAATGTCTAACATGTTTAACATAACAAGACCGTCTAACACATTTAGTATAATGAGATCGTCTAACAAGTTAATCATCGTAAGAACATTTAGCATGTTATATAAGAAAATGATAAAAAATGGTAAGAAGAAAAGATGTTTCTTATTCTCTTATGTGTATATTACATCAGTCATGTATAGGAAATATATAGGGAGTTTCTCTCTCCCAAATTACAATCTAATTAGGTAGGATACTAATCATGAGATTCTATAATTATTAAATTAATTGCATATAATTGGGTACAATATCGTCAAATATTGCATACAATAATTGCATATAATTTTATAATTATTATTTCCTTAATACTCCCCCTCAAGTTGGTAGGTGAAGATCAAGAACCCCCAACTTATGTCGTAGCGTCAAAAATCGTTCCTTGCCCAATGCCTTCGTAAAAATATCTGCGAGCTGATACTGTGTCGGTACATATGAAGGACTGATTATCCCAGCTTGTAATTTTTCTCGCACAATGTGGCAGTCTATCTCAATGTGTTTTGTGCGTTCATGAAATACTGGGTTTGCTGCTATATGTAATGCCGCTTGATTGTCACAAAAAAGTTGAACTGGCAAGTTACATGGCACCTTTAAATCCTGCAACAGATATCGCAACCAAACTATCTCCAAACAAGTATTGGCCATTGCGCGGTATTCTGCTTCCGCTGATGATCTTGATACGTTTGTCTGTTTTTTTTACTTCCATGAGATAATAGATGAACCAAGAAAAATGCAATATCCAGAAACTGATCTCCGAGTTGTCTGACAACCTCCCCAGTCTGAGTCGCAATAAGCTGTCAATGTCAGATTGTTTTCGGATGGCAATAACAATCCTTGTCCTGGTGATCCTTTGATGTACTTTAGGACTCGAATTGCGGCATCCGAATGAGGTTTCCGTGGATCCTGTATATATTGACTTAGGGTCCGAACCGAAAATGCTATGTCAGGCCGAGTAACCGTGAGGTATATCAGTCATCCCACGAGTCGCTTGTATTTGACTGGATCCTTTAATAACTCTCCATCGTCTGGTGTGAGTTTTAGGTATTGTTCCATTGGAAATTTAAAAAGTAAAAAAACAGCAAGACAAGTATGGAATTTAAATGACAATATGAAATAAAGAAGAACTGAAAAATTTAAAAGACCAAGCTACTCATCTTGAAGAACCAAAAGCTCTGATACCAAATGATGGCATTTTCATGTGTTCTTCTTGAATCAAAGTAGAAAATAAGGTGCGGAAGCAATGGGTGAGATGATCAAGACCCTCCTAGGAGTTGTGTTGGCCTTGTAGGTGCATGATAAGTATGGTGTTTGAGTGGTTCGGCCAGCTCAAGGGATAAGGTGAAAGGATTGAAGTTTAGAGCCTAGATTTCTAGGAGAAGTAAAGCTTGTGCACAAAAATGGCAGCATAACCTTACTCAATTAAACTTGAAAATACAAGGTGTAGGCTCCTCCTTTTATAGGCTAAAGAGGACCATAATGCAACCCTAATGCTAGCCAAATGAAATGTAAATGTGAAGCACATGGGTGCACATGGCACATGGGTGCACATGGGGAGGGGTGTGTCTAGTTTTTATGCTCACCCCCTCCATGGTCTTTCTAGAATGTTTCACACAAATATGCTTTCTACACTACTCTAATTACTAAGCACCCCTAATGGGCCTTTATGTAACAATTACAAAGGTCTTCTTTTCCCAAAACCGTAGCTTTGACCCATGTGTATGTGAAGCTAGACGGTCTAGAAGGAATCCTCATCATGGCCTAGACGCTCCTTATGTAGCCGCTCCTCATCATGGCCTAGACGCTCCTCTTCATGGGCTAGACGCTCCTTTTTGAGTCTAGACGCTCCTCATTATAGGCTAGACCGTCTAGTCTTGGAGGCTTGGCTTTCATCGTGTGGTGAGCTTGGGCCCTCCTCCATCACTATGTGTAGAAGAAAATCGTGAATTAGAAAGAAAATGATGCATAGGATACCTGGTTCCATTCTGTCGGTCTTGGGCAGTGGTCGAATGATTGGCTTGGGATCCCGTTACGTAGTCTTGAAGCCAGGAAGGTTGGGTTGATGTGCGACTGGATCGTCGAACAGGAAGGTCGATTGGAGAAGGTTTGGTAATGGGTGCTAAACTTCTTGGCATGGGAGAAGAAGGTTGGTCTACTGGAGGTTCAGGTGTATTATGACGAGTAGGAGAAGAAGGTTGGTTTGATGGAGGTTCAGGTGTATTGTGACGAGTAGGAGAAAAAGGTTGGTTTGATGGAGGTTCAGGTGCATTGTGATGAGTAAGAGAAGAAGGTTGATCGAGTGAATGTTGGACAGGAGTGGGTAAGTCAATGTCAATAGTGGGCAAAATACCTTGTAATGGAGGTGAGGATTGCGTCTGTGACTGTTGGCAGAATGGGAAAACACTTTCATGGAAGATGACATCCCGACTTGTAAAAAAAGTGCCTGCATCTATATCAAATAATTTGTATGTTTTTTGACTGTGAGGATAACCAATGAAGATGCATTGTCGGGCACGCGGATCAAATTTTTGCTTAGGTGAAACAACAGTTGCGTAACAAAGGCAATCAAAAGTTTTTAGGTGAGAGAGTGAAGGTGGTTGATTATATAGTAGCTCAAAAGGTGATTTATTTTTTAGTAAAGGTGATGGCAAGCGATTAATGATATATGTGGCGGTTAAAACGCATTCTCCCCAAAATTCTAATGGTAAATTGGACTGAAATAGGAGGGCTCGTGCTGTATTTAAAACATGTCTATGTTTGCGTTCTACTACCCCATTTTGTTGAGGAGTGTAAACGCAAGTGCGTTGACATTCAATACCTTTTTTGAGAAAAAAATCATACATTGAAATAAATTCCAGTCCGTTGTCAACGCGGATGGTTTTAATAGATGCCTGAAATTGATTTTGTGCAAATGTAATGAATGACTCTAAGAGATGTTGGGTTTCAGATTTGTGATTCATAAGAAATAGCCAAGTACATCTAGTATAGTCATCGACTATAGTGAGAAAAAAACGTTTTCCAAAATGAGTTGGGGTTTTATGAGGACCCCAAATGTCACAATGCAATAGATTAAATGGAGAATGAGATTTTATTGTGCTTAAAGGAAAGGGTAGCCTTGTCTGTTTAGCTTTGGGACAAATACTACAATGATTATGAATGGGAATGAGATTTTTACTGATAGGGATAGGTAGTAGGGAAGATACAAGTTGTAGACACGCTGGAGAAGGATGTCCAAGGCGCTTATGCCATAAATCAGGATCGGTCGATATTTGAGATGCGTGGGCTTGGTTTGGAAGAGGGGACATGTAGTATAAGCCTGCGTGTTGTTTACCCGAGCCAATCATCCTCCCCGTAGCCAAGTCCTGTAAAACGCAACCATGTGGAGTAAAAACGACACAACAATTTAGTGAACTGGTTATCTTACTAATGGACATGAGATTTAAATTAAAAGAAGGAACACAAAGAACATCTTTGAGAGTGATTTTGTCATTGAATTTAATTGTGCCTGTAGATGAGATGGGCGCAGTTGAGCCTGTGGGCAGATTAACATTTGAAATAAATGATGATGAAGTGTGTGTGAAAAATTGTGAATCAGATGCAATGTGATGGGTTGCTCCGCTATCCAAAATCCATGGTTTCGTAAAAGCAGAATTAGAAGAGGAGTTATGGGCAAGCAGACCTGCAGAGCTAACAAACGTGTCAGATACCATATTAAGAAATGGGCTTTAAGCCTAACTCAACCCCATAAAACCGGCTCATAGGGGTGAGGTTTGCACCCATTTATATATTATGAAATGTCCTTATCTCTAGTCGATGTGGGATTTCCAACACACCCCCTCACGCCGAGGCTACCAACTCGTGCGTGGAGATATATGTTATGGGTGGTCCGGTAACGGCCCGATAGCGGGTGGACTGATAAACCCAACAAATACTCGCTAGGATAGGCTCGAAATGGCTCTGATACCATATAAGAAAATGATAAAAAATGGTAAGAAGAAAAGATGTTTCTTATTCTCTTATGTGTATATTACATCAGTCATGTATAGGAAATATATAGGGAGTTTCTCTCTCCCAAATTACAATCTAATTAGGTAGGATACTAATCATGAGATTCTATAATTATTAAATTAATTGCATATAATTGGGTACAATATCGTCAAATATTGCATACAATAATTGCATATAATTTTATAATTATTATTTCCTTAATATGTTAACTTGAAGCTTTGATGTCTCCAAATCCATCAAGATTGCTTGAAGACAACGTTGCTGCTTGTGGGCATAGGTTCTGGGTATATTAGAATTTGTCAATCCACTCTTAGCTTAATCCAAAACTAAATCAATCAAGTTCTTTCAAAGTAGTGGAAAACAACCTATTGATTTTTCGTTTCAATCGGTTGTTTTACACTTGGTGATTTTGGAAAGGATTTGAAAAGGCTGAAATTGGTTGACCTCACAGTCAAGGCCAATTCAATCGGTTGAATCAAACTTTCAATCGATTGTCTTTTAAAAATCTTAACATAATTGGTTAAGTCTGTTAAATCTATTTTTCATTATTCAAATTTGTTTTGGCCCCTGATTGAAAGTCTAAAATGGCTATTTTTTAGGCTATATAGTTGGTGTTTACATCTCTAAAAAATAAGAGAGGTCAGATTACCAAAAAGATTAAAAGTTTTCCAAGATTGCAAGATTGCTTTAGGATTTGCTTTGGTTAAGAGTGGAATAGGAACTGCTATAATCCTTTTGTATCAGGTGTGATCTTTCCTATTCTTACTTGTATTTCATTTCATATTTGTCAAACTTGAAAGGTACTGTTGTCTACAGTCAGAGGGTGTTCTGACTTGTAGTGTTTGTAATTCAAAGAGGACTAGTGTATTTTTGTTTAAGTTTGCACATAAAGTAGCTTTGTTAAAAAATGTAACATATCTTATAATGTTTTTTATAATCAAAATGTTCCAATGGGCATTAGATAGTCTAATAGAGACTAAATCATCTAGTGTCTTAACATTGTGACGCTTTCTTCTGAAATCACCGGTCTTTGTGCAACCAACCATTTTCCCTTTGGATGCCATTTTCTTCTTCTTCAATTCAGAAATAAGAATGGAAAAACCTCCCCTTTTAATGGAATTTAAGACTTGTTTCAATTTTGCATTCCTTTCCTTTTGGGAGACTGTGTCACTATCAACAATCAATCTATTTTCTTTCCACGTTCCTCTAATAAATGGCGCTTGGAAAATATGAACACCTGTCTTGACTCATTCTCTGATCATTTAATTATCACTAGCATATTTTAGAGGATGAATAACAGAGAAAGTTTAAGCTTCATCTACATAATCTCACACGTATGGCTAGTATTGTTGGACCAATTAATCGTTTTCAAATTCAATCAAGTTCAAATTTGTTTTAATAAAATTAAATATTTCAATAGGTAGCATTTGATGAAAATATCAGCTCATTAGTGATTTGTCTTAACAAATTTTGATTCAAAAACAGGTTTTTAAACCTAATCATGAATGAAGTAATATTTCATTTCTATATGCTTGGCCTTTGAATGTTTCATTGGGTTCTTAGATAAATTGGTTGCACTAGTATTATTACAATATACGTGTATATTATTTTGAAAACTAGATTAATCCTCAAGTTAATATTTAACCCACGATAGTTAAAAGTAGTACCCTACAGTTGACATGTATTTTGCTTAGAGCAATTGAGTTTTGTTTCTTGCTTGACTAAGTTATGAAACATGGTCCAAGGAATTGGCAACTTCCACTTTTTCTCTTTTGAACCCTTCTAACCTGAAACTAATATCTTTATTGTAACACAAACACAAATTAGTGGTTTCCACAAGATATCAAAATATTCATTTTACAATTTTTTAGATGAGATTCCTTAGGATCTGACTGAAATTTTTTACACATAGGTAGACATTATAATGTCATACCCACTACAAGTAAGATAGAGTATAATGCCAATCATACCTTTGTAGATCGTCTAATCTACTTTCATACCATTTTAATCCTTACTTGATTTCATATGTATGCATGGGTTTCTTCATTGGCTTTGCGTCTGAAATGTTGAACTTTTTTAGCATCTCCTTTATGTATTTTTGCTTATGAATAATGATCTCTCTTTCTCTTTGACGAATTTGGAGGTCTAGAAAGAACTTAAGTTCTCCCTCATCAGGCTCATTTCAAATTCTCCCTGCAACAACTTAGAAAACTCCTTGCACAAGGACTCATTAGTATCATCAAAAATTATATCATCTACATAAACTTAACCTATTAGAAATTCTTTTTTGTATTCGTTCCTTAATAAAGTGTTATCGCCCTTTCCTCTTTTGAACCACTTTCTAGAAGAAAATTGCTCAATAATGATGGTTGTTGTTTTGGGTTTCAAGATCTTGGGCATGTTGTCTAACAACTTCAAATTTATCTGAGGTTTGGAGAAGCTTTGTCCCAACGCTTCTATACCATTTTGGAATGCATTCTTCCAAACATGACATCCACGCTTTCTTCCTCCTCCATGGTGAAGGACTAATATTTACAAGAGTTACTGCTTTTTGGAGCTAAACATCTCCATTTCATTCATACTAAACCACTACAAAATCCCAAATCTCCTTTGTAGTTTTTAATCTACACATTTTCTCGTATTCGTTTATGGAAAGTTCACATATAAGCGTATACCTAGCTTTGTTGTTAAGCTATATCTTGTTATAGTCTTCCTCATCCTAGTCCTATTACAAAGATGTGATTTTTATATTTTCTTTGATAATGATTTTTCACAACTGATAATGTGTGTATTTTGTGTACATTTCCATTCTATCTTTTGAGTATGGAAAGTCTTCTCCAAGAAATGTGGGAGGTTTGGATAGCAAAGTTCCTTCAGCGATCAGTTATGGATCCATGCTTGCGAAAAGAATATTTTTCCTCTAACATTTTCAAGCGCTAAATCCTTTAAAGGTTTGAGCTTTGACACCAATTATGAAAAAAAAAAAAAAAAACAAGAAGAGAGGGTTGAACTTTGTTTCAAAAAATTTGTAGTTTTTCATTGATATCATTTATTCGGTGTTGTCAAACAATATAAGTATAAATAAAAGATTTGAGAAATATTTGCAAGATCAAATTTAATTTATCCTTCCTTCTTTGGCTAGTTAATTAGTAGAATAACATGCAATGTAAAAGATTAAGGAAATAACAGACACTTCGTACTTTTATACTAGTTTGTCTGGTCTCACAAACTATGTTCAATTCCGGACCAACCAGTCAAGTTCTACTAATCAGTCTACCCCTTCAAAGTACAATTGAGTACTTCTTTATCAAGCCATTCCTAGGTAACATTAAGTATTCCTAACACTAGCTACTCCAGTCTCAATATTGAGTCTTCTTGACACTAACAACTCTTGACTCAACACTAAGTATTTTTTACACTAGTCACTTCTGGCTCAACACAATTACAAGAACTAAATTATAAAAAAAATCACTAGTTTTTATTATTAGAGAGTGTAGTGTATTTCAACGTATACAAGGTTTGAGCTATCTCAACTACACTAGTGCAAAAAACACTTTTTTCGACACTACATTAAAGGCACTTTTACAGTCAGACGTTGTCCTTCAAAACGTGATGGCATTTTTTAAATTAAATTACTCTATAAAGGCGGCTATGAGGTAAAACCACCTTCTTACAACAAAGCGTTTCGTGTAAGAAAATGGTTGTGAGGTAAAGCCGCCTTCTTACAACAAAGTGTTTCGCCTAAGAGGGCGGTTTTACCTCATAGGCGCCTTCTTACACTAAGTGCTTTGTTGTAATTTTTCTCATAGCCACCCTTGTAGAGTCTTTTTTTATCCTAACTCATAGCACACCAGTTACGCTTTTTCATATTTTCTTTGTCTTGGTGCTTCGTTTTCCTCTTCTTCTTTGTGCTTCTTCTTCGTTTTCCTCGAGCCATTGTCTTCTTTGTGTCATAGGGTAAGTTGCTTTCGAGCTCTCTACTTCTTCTTCACCATTGCTTTTTGTTTTTTTTTCTCTTATTTGTTTCTTTTCTACCATTGTTGTGAAGGTCACCATTCCTACTATTTCATTTCCTTCAACGTTATTCTTTGGGTTTTCGTTGTGCCCCCATTTGCTCTGTCACCGTTGTTGTTCACCACCACCGTTGCCTTCACGCACAAGGTTGGTGGTGTTTTATATTTTTAGGGGGGTTTAGGATTTATAATTTAGATAGATAGAAATATAGGTAATGATATATGTTATTAGTGTTTGTAATACACTTTTATCAATATATATAATTTGATTTTCTGAATTTATTTATTTGTGTGGTTGGGTTATAATTGAAACAGGTCAATTTAGATGGAAATTACCATTAAAAAGAATATACTAAAAAAAATTACCATCTACAAGGGCGACTATTTACCATAGTCTCTTTTTTAGATGCTCTGCAATGGTTTGTAAGGGCGACTAAGGAAAATAGTTGTCTTTTTTGTTTGAATCTAAGAAGGCGACTAAATAACCGCCTTCTTTGCTTTGGGACATAAAACTACACGTTGATCAAAGACGGCTAGAAAGCAGTCATTTTATAGTTAAAATAGTCACCGTTTTTAACCTTTTTTGCACCAATGCTAGTTGGCAAGAATGAACACGAACAATGTTCTTACAAAGCTTTAAGGCATAAGAAAAATTCAGAGAGTTTCAACACTTGCAAAGTATGGTTCACTATCTTCTGTTCTTTTCTTTGAATCTTATCTTATAGGCTTTAGGAAAGTATTCATTGCATTCCCTTTTTGGTTATTGAGTAGCTTTAAACTTTTTTCGTTGTTTTCTTTCTTCTTTCAATATCATATGATAACTCTTATATTGAGAAGCATTAAAGGCATGGCATTGAGTATTAAATTTTCGTCTCTTCTTTACACAACCTCTTTAATAGTTGGCAGTACTTATCTTCCTTAGTAGCAGATCCTTTTACACCAAACATTAGTTAAAAGTGCACGTCATACAAGATAGACAACTAAGTTATAGTTGAAACAAGTCGTATCAAAGAACTTGGTGGTCATTTCAAGTTTAGCTCATATCCCAAGGTATTTTTGAACGTTGTTGCTTGACGTAGATCTTGGGACAAACGTAGAAGAATTTCTTTGTTCTTCATACTTAAGCTTTGAAATATTATTCATGTTGGTTATTAATTCATATTTTATTATCCTTAAATGTTGGTTATTAATTCAGATTTTATCATCCTTAAATTATTTACTGTTATTATTGCATTAATGGTCAGTTTACATGACTGTTAATAATCCTATTTTATAACTTCCAGTAATTGTAATTTAATTATATATAGTATTGAAGTATATCAAAATGAATGAATCAGTTCATCAATTTTGCAATTTTGTGCAATTACGTTCAATCAGTTTCTACAACCTTTTGTCTTCTGTTATTTCCTTCAATTAGTTTCTACAACTGGTATCAGAGTCAGTCTGTTATCATGAACTTTACCTAATTATCAGTCTCTATCCTTAATGGAAAAAAATTACAATCAGTGGTGTGTGCAGATGAGAGTTTTGTTTGATTATCATGAGTTATGGGATGTCGTTAAGAGTGGAGTGTCTGCATTAGCTGATAATGCAAATGAGGCACAACGAGTAGCGCATCGTGACCAAAAGAAGAAGGACAAGAAGGCTTTGTATCTCATCCATCAAGGGATGAATGATGAGACGTTTGAGCATATAGAAGGAGCAACAACTGCAAGTGAGGCTTGGATCATTTTGTCAACCAATTATAAAGGTGATGACATGATCAAGAGGGTGCGTCTTCAAACCTTAAGACGCCAATATGAACTGCTGCAGATGGAAATCACAAAGGATGTTGATGTATATATAAATAAAGTTCTTGCCTTGATAAATCAGATGAAGACCAATGGTGAAACACATTCGGAGCAGGCAAAGGTGGAGAAGATTTTGAGATCTTTAAATCCCAAATTTGAACATGTTGTTGCCACAATTGAATAGGCCAATGGCATTTCAACAATGACAGTAAGGTTATTGTCTGATTTCCTACGAGCGCATGAGCAACGGATGAATGACAATAAGATTGAAAAACCAATTGAACAGGCTTTACAATCACAAGCCTCAATTGGTAGCTCCTATCATAAACACAGTAGTTCACGAGGCAGAGGACGGGGACATGGTGGTAGCTATTCCAGCAAAGGTCCTGGTGGCCAGAATCATGGAGGTGTTGAGCAAAACAACATTGGTTCCAATCATAATCCAAGTTCAAATAACTCTTAGCGCGAAGGGCGTGGTCGCGGAGGACGAGGAAGCATGTATAATAAATCAAATGTGGAGTGTTATAACTGCCATAAACGCGACCATTATGAAAATGAGTGCAGATCAAAAGGTGATAATCATGTTGCCAATTGTGCTCAAGAAGATAGTAATCGCGAACAAAATAAAGAGGATCATGTAGTACTAATGGCAGCCACATCAAATGAAACTCCAAACAATCAGACTTGGTATTTGGATACAGGTTGCACTAATCATATGTGTGGTCAGAAGGATCTGTTTGCATATTTGGATGACTCATTTCGCACAAAAGTGAAATTCGGTGATGGCAGGTTCGTTTCGGTGACTGGAAAAGGGCGAATTCTTATCACATTGAAGAATGGTGATCAGAGATACATCTATGATGTTTTCTATGTACCTTATATGAAAAGTAATTTGTTGAGTATGGGACAGCTGGCCGAAAAGGGTTACGTGATGCACATAGTTGAAAAATAATTCTCATTTTTTGATAAAAAAAAAGGTAGTTTGATTCTTAAAACCTTTTTATCAAAAAAACCACATGTTTCCAGTAGATCTTCATATGGGTGATTTCAAGTGCTTGAATGCAATAGTGAGTAATGAATCGTGGTTGTGGCATTTACGCTTTGAACACTTAAATTTTCAGAGTTTGGAAAATCTTTCCAAACGAAATTTAGTGAGTAGTTTACCCCATATTCATCATCCTGATCAATTGTGTGAGGCTTGCCTTTTTGGAAAGAATCACAAGATACCATTTGTTAAGGAGCCTTGGCATGCGAAATTTCCTTTGGAGCTTGTTCATATAGATGTTTGTGGCCCGATGAACATATCATCAATTGGAGCTAATAAGTATTTTTTACCCTTTATTTATGATTTTCCAAGGAAAACCTGGATTTATCTATGGAAAAGCAAGGATGAGGTATTTCAGTGCTTTAAAATATTTAAAGCATTTGTTGAAAGACAGAGTGGCAGACTAATTAAGATGGTGCATAGTGATGGAGGGGGTGAGTACAAGTCTAATGAGTTCAAGAGGCACTGTGAAGAACTTGGGTTGCAGCATAACATAACATGTCCCTACACACCTCAACACAACGGAGTTGCCGAGAGAAAGAATAGAACAATCATGGACATGGCGAGGAGCATGCTTAAAGCGAAAGGTATGCTAAATTATTTTTGGGCTGAGGCTGTAACATGTGCGGTATATTTGATAAACAAATCACCCACTCAGAGTGTTCCTAACACAACTCTGATTGAGGCATGGAGCAGATTCAAACCCAATGTGCAACACTTGAAGGTATTTAGGTCAATTACTTATGCTCATGTCCCCAAGGCAGGAAGATCGAAGTTAGATGATAAGGCAGTGAATACCATTTTCATTGGATATAAGCATGGGGGATACAAACAGTACAATCCATTGACAAAGAAGGTGATTGTCAGTCGTGATGTTACATTTGCCGAAGATGAGGAATGGCAATGGAATGCAGCTGCTGAAATGGATTCAAAAAAACGATATATTTACATTTTAAACGATGATGTGGAAGATGGAGTCACTCTTGAAGCACCTGCAGTTCAACCTGAAGTTGCAGCTCCAATTGCAACTATGATGGAGCAACTAAGAAGGCAGCAACGACAACCTGTACACCTTCAAGATTGTGAAGTAAATCTTGATGATGAAGTCGATGACAATGGAGATTTGGTTCACTTTGCTTTTCTTGCAGATTCAGAACCCGTGAGACTTGCAGATATCATTCAACACCCCAAATGGAAATAGGCTATAAATGTAGAATTGATGGTGATTGAGAAAAACAATACATGGCAGCTCACTGATCTTCCAAAAGGACACAAAGCAATTGATGTGAAGTGGGTGTACAAGATTAAAGTGAAAGCAAATGGTGAGATTGATAGATACAAGGCAAGGTTGGTGGCAAAGGGATTAGAGCAAAGAGAAGGCTATGATTACGAAGAAATATTTTCTCTTGTAGCTCGAATGGAAACAGTGAGATTAATCATTGCTTTAGCTGCACAAAGGCAATGGAAAATTCACCAAATGGACGTCAAGTCTGCGTTTCTAAACGGCCCACTTGATGAAGAGGTTTATGTAAAGTAGTCGTCGGGTTTCATACAATCTGGCAAAGAGGAGAAGGTGTATAGACTAACTAAGGCTTTATATGGTCTAAAACAGGCACCAAGAGCTTGGAATAAAAGGATTAATTCATTTCTTCATGCCACTGGATTCAAAAAAATGTGCATCAGATCATGGTCTTTATGTAAAGACTAATGATTATGGAGATTTGCTAATTTTATGTCTTTATGTTGATTATATGATTTTTACAGGAAGTAATCTCAAAATGATTGGTGACTTCAAGCATATCATGATGAAGGAATTTGAGATGACTGATCTCAGTCTTATGTCCTACTTTTTGGGCATTGAAGTCATCCAAGGAGACGATGGAATCTTCATTCATCAGAGGAAATTTGCTACTGAGTTTTTAAAGAAGTTTAAGATGGAGGATTCAAACCCAGTTAAGACTACAATTGAAACTGGAATTAAGCTTACAAAGGAAGGTGATGAGCGAACTGTAGATGCAACATACTTTAAGCAGATTGTTGGGAGACTTAGATATCTCACGTGTACTAGACCCGACATATGTTATGTTGTGGGATTGGTCAGTCGATAAATGGAGTCACCTCGACAAGTTCATTTACAAGTTGTAAAGAGAATTATGCGCTACATCAAAGGTACTACAGCTTTTGGTCTATTTTATTTTTCATCTAAGAAGATTGAGATTGTCGGATACTCACAGTGATTAGGGTGGAGATTCAGACAAGAGGAAGAGCATTAGTGGTCATTGTTTTATGATCGGAAAGACTGTTTGCTTATGGTCATCAAAGAAATAGTCAATTGTTGCATTATCTACTTATGAAGCTGAGTATGTAGCAGCAGCAAGTGTCAATCAGTTTGGCTTAGCAATATCATGACTCAAGTTGGTTTTAATTCCAATTAAGATTTATGTTGATAATGTCTCTACAATTAATCTTGCAAAGAATCTGTTTTTTCATCAAAGAAGTAAACACATTGATCTTTGATATCACTTCCAGCGAGACCAAGTTGGGAAGAACATGATCAAATTATAATACTGTAGATCAAAAGATCAGATGCAAATATTCTCACTAAGCCATTAAAGATCGATATTTTCATCAAGTTAAGATATCTTTTGGGCATGAAGGTTGTTTCAAATCAGAATTAAAGAAGAATGTTGGTTATTAATTCAGATTTTATTAGCCTTAAATATTGATTATTAATTCAAATTTTATTACCCTTAAATCATTTACCGTTATTATTGCATTAATGGTCAGTTTACAGAACTGTTAATATTCCTATTTTATAGCTTTCAGTAATTGTAATTTTATTATACATATTATTGAAGTAAATCAAAATAAATGAATTAGTTCAACAGTTTTACAATTTCGTGCAATTAATTTCAATCAGTTTCTACAACCTTTTGTCTTCTGTTATTTCCTTTAATTAATTTCTACAATTCATTCATGTAAACTTAAAATTTTGGTTTGCACTTATCGTCTAAATGATCTTAAATCAACTTATCAGTGAAACTTGGCTCTATCATCTGTTAAATGAAGTATATGCATTTGTGTCTAATAAGTGTTTGTAAAAGGTAGTTGTTTCATGTATTTTAAGTACTAAAAGCTTGTTTTGTTTTAGCATATAATCAAAATATTTAGGAGGTCATTTTTACTCTAACAATTACTCTTTCCATTGTAATATATATGTTTAGGTGAGTATCTGTGATTCTTGTGGTCATTCTTACCACATTAAACGCAAATCTTCTTATTTATTGTATTCTTGGAATTCTTGTTTTCATAATTTGAAGAAAAACCATGTTTCCTGACTTGATCTACCATAGTGGGTGCATGATAGTCAGACAATTGCAACATTAATCTTGGTATCAATCCAATGAGAAAATTGTTTCCCATAACCTATCTTTCTTGTTAAGCTACATTAGGGAAAAAATTAATGATAAAAGGTATTGGTTCATTTGAGCTATATTAGGAAAAAAAATAGTGATAAAAGGTATAGAGTCTATTAAAAGAACATGAAACCTGATGTTATTATATTAATCATTCAAACTCCTTAGAAATTGTAGAGAATGGTCTTCACACTTGTTAGAAATATAAACTGAGTTCGAGAAGAGAGTGAAATGAAATTTTAAAAGTTTTCTTTAAAATCTAAAATGAAATTCTTAAAAAAGAACCAACATATTAAAATCTAGAAAACAAATTGAAAATATTATAAACTAATAGAAAATAGAAATTTTAATCAGTTAATTTTTACCAAATCACACATTTAATCAGTTGAATTTCTCAACAACCAAGAAACACTTAAAATTTAATTACCGAAATATAAAATGAGAAAAAAGAAGAACCACACACAAGTTTTTATATTCATTCACTCTTTCTTAAAATTACATTCAATATTCAGTTTCTTAAGTGATCTTCAAACCTAAAATTACCATCCCATAAAACTCCTAATTTATTAAAGACTTCTATCACCGTGAAATCTCCTTATTTCACAGATTAAGCCTCCATCTGCAGCTCTAAAATTCTCAAAAAATTATCTTGAAAAAACCCCTATTTTTTAAATCATTCCAAATCTCTTCCGTTTTATCCATCTAGATGTTTTGCCATATAGGAGTTGAGACCAAATGAACAAGCCAAAGAACCATAATGTTGTTACATCATTTCCAAACTTGATAAAAAAAAACATCTTCTATGACAAAGAGACGACAGAGAGCGGAAGATAACAGATACTGAGAGCAAAAGACGATACAATGTCAGTTAACTAGCGTCCAGTATAAGCTATAGTATGATACTTATCTTCTGCTGCCTTCATTTTGTTGGAATTTTGATTATTTAATAAAAATTCACAATTATGTTTTGTGGATTATTTATTCACAATCTACAGATTCTAACATAAAAAAGATAGTGCGAATGTTAAATAATAGATTGAAATGGTTCAAAAATCAAGCATACTGTACATGTTCCGGGGAAGATGGTGAAAGTAAAAATTCATAAGGTATATATAAGCCATGATCAACTGCTATTTTCCAGCGTGACTGCAGCAGCATCCTCACCTGTATTAGCCTTTTTGGAGGTAGCTCGACGGTGTATTCTGAGGTACCCAAATTTTCCAGCACCTGGTGATGAACCCTCAAAAATAAAAGGCAAATAACCAGTAGCTTTCTTGTATCTCTGCTGAACCTGCATCAAAACAAAACAGCATCTCCTGTGAGAAAAAGTTGGTTTAAACATGCTTTTAGTTTTTGTAAATAGGAAAATTTTGCTTTTACTCCCTAAATAAATTGTTTCCTTTGAGTCCCTCATTTTCCAAGTTGTCTTCTATCCATAAGATATATTCAATATTTCTTAGTTACAATATTGTATTAAATTAAATTCACAATAAAATAAATACCTCGAAAATGTGTTCACTGCTCTTGAGACAGTTTCTACCAATCACACAAACTGTTCCGCCTGAACCACCACCAGTTATCTTGCCTCCGTATAAAGTCCCACCTTCAGCTTTAGATTCTGCACTGTGTTGCAATTCTTGCACTAAGTGCACAAGCCTATCTGTTCCATCAGAGCCAAGTCCACAAGCACTGTAGCTGTAGTGGCACTGCATAAAATAGTTAAAACTAAATTACTTTTTCCCATTTGTAGTTTGGTATTCTTCAGTTCCAAAGCCGAAGTTAATATTCAAAAAGGGAACCATCAAACGAGTAATAAGTCTGTTAATTGCATTTTATCCAATTAACACTAAATAATGTAGACATTCAACTAACTATTCTAATCTTCCTGTTATACACATGTTAAAAGAAAGTGAATGGTTCATAATATGGAGAAAAGTCTAGTTTAAAATACTAAAAATAGGAACCAAAGCCAATATCAGCGATGTGTTCACCAAAATTATTTTTCAGTATCATTATAACTTCAACAGTGGACAAAAATTAGTACGGTAGGTTGATCAACTGAAGCTGTAGATGTACCTGATATAGCAATTCTCCTAAAGATGTAAGCTGATAGGTTGAAGATGCAGATGATAGAAGTGCCTTGAACGTCTGCACACAACATGATGGAAGAGAACTAGTTAAAATTCAAATAATTATTACAGGAAATGTGATACATGATTGCTTCATGATACCGGGTGAAAGTTACCGCGTATGAAAAAAATGTGTTTTAAGAGTCATCGTCTGTTGTAGAATGTGGATTTGGTATGACGAAGGTATTCAAATGTACAGAGTTATAGAATCTTATACATTGGCTTGACTACATAGTTAACTTTCCAAAAAAAAAGTATAAAGATAAATTTTCCAAGTACAAAATTACCACAGCAGAGTTTTACTGAGACTTGAACATAATAATTGGGCAAAAGAACGCAACAACTAGAACAAATCATCAGTTACTTATTTAATGCTTTAAGAAAGTCCTAACCTTGACTCGGAAGTTTTCATAGATTGGATGCGTTGTGGGAGCTTTAACTCCGTAAGTACGGTTGTCATCAATAATAGTGACAGGATCATTATGATCTTTAAGTTGCTTCAAAAATGTCTCACCAACAATGGAATCGGGAAGAGACTTAGCATATAGACCCTCAAATCTGCAAAACAAAAATGAATAATACTTAACGTCCAAAATTGTAAGGATTAGATCTAGTATCTAAAAAGGAAAGTTGATGAAGAAATTAAAAAGGTCAACACAATGTTAAGCATAATAATGATCCAATTAACAGATAATGAGACCATTTTTACGATTGCACTAGCAATCATAGGGTGATTATTATTAAGTAATTGAAGTAGTTCTATATGCAGATTTAATTTATTTGGCATAATAATCCACTCATGATAAACTATTTTATGGAAAGGAGAAAAAAGGATTTACCTATGAGGTGGCAAATTACATAAGTAATCTAAGGAGGCTTCTTGTTTAAGTAGTTCTAGATCATCTTGTTCCACTTCATCATAGCTCAACCCATTAGCAGCACAACTCTTGGACAATTCCTCAAAAGCCTTGGTCTTTATCATCTTCATACCCATAAAGGTGCCAATTCTAACAGAACCATAGTCTGCACCTCCAACGCTGAAATAGACCACAATTACGATAGTTCATGAACATGCTGAAGATAGAATAAGGAGGACTAAAACAGGATATTCTTGATAAAGCATAGAACGATCCAAAAAGCTTATGGAGTTAAGGCTCAAAATATTCTTATATATCAAAGTGGCATACCTTCATGGAAGTTACAATTACAAAAACCATGAAAACAGATCAAAGATTAAACCCTAGCATGTCTTACAAGTTGAGCATAAACTTTTGTTATATACACATACCACAAGTTCAAAAATATTCAATAAAAAAAATGTATGAGATCGAAAAACTTTACAAACACAAAAATAGAGCCATATTGTACATAGACATTGCAGAAAGTCCATTTTGAAATGATGTTGGCAGTTTATGCAGAATGCCAGAAACAAATATAAATGGATAATTAAGGGACATGAGCTGTAGCCCAGGGGTCCTAATGAATTTTGTTAATATTATTACACTTGATCAACAAGAAACTCATCCTAGGTGAATGTTCATTAATAACAGCCAGGTCCATAGTGAAATTATATAAAAGGAGAATGGAAGAAGGAGTGGAGAAATAGAAGAAGGGATTGGACCCAAAACAAGACCGGTGTTTGTATGAGAGAAGAAAGAATCAAGTGACCCATGTGTCAACAGCTGAAGTGGAAAAGCAAGATAGAGAAGGTGGGCATAACAGCACGGGCAGCTGGCAAAAGGAGAGTGAGGAGAGAGGTACGGGAATAATCAAGGATGTGTTTTTTATGGACATAAAACAACTACATACAAGGAGACATCATTGTAGCATCGATTGAGGAAAAGATGACACAATTTGTTGTGGTTTTGCCACATGCAAAAGAAGGACATTAATGAGGAAAGTCGATTGCATTGTTTTAAATCCTAAGAAAAGGCATAGAAGTTGTCAAGAGATGTGTTCTCGGTCTTTAACCAGACCGAGTAATGTCATATGATTCATTTAGCCTACCTCAATAAGTGGGATAAGGCTTTTGTTTCTGCTGCTCTGTCAAGTGTAATCCTTACAAAACTTCGGGTAGCAGAAACTTTCACTATTTATATCTTTAATCCCATCTCTCTCTCTCTCTTGTTGTATAATGGATGTCGAGTTTAGTACCAATAGCTTCATCCAAGTATAAACTATCTATCACCATTGTCGCACCACAGGTGAGTGGTGGTTAAAATATCTTGCCATCATGTTTCCTCATATTTCCCCAAAAGACAGCCAAAATTCTAGCTTTATTAACACAACCAATAATTACAGTCTCTTAAGACTAACAACACCCACATGGTTAGACCAAAGTGTGTTGAAGTCTATCTTTGATTGTAGCCTCCCATTATCTCGAAAAGTGTAATTATTAATTACGTGAAACCCACACAGATGGTCTCAGCAGAAAAAAGATGTATGCAGGAAATTTGGTAAACAATGATAGACCACCAACCTGTGTCTTATTCCAGAATCAATTCCCCAGAAACGGATATGGCTGGGAATGTCAACAAGACCAACAATCTCTGCAGGCTGCATCAATAAAGAGCAGTACCGTGATATAGTGTCTAAAGAATAAGAAAATATATTTTTAGATAGCTTGTAATGATGCACACCTGGCAAACCATAGCAAGTAGTTTGTTGGCTTCACCACATGCTGAAGCCATCTGGTCCATGACACCACAAGGAGCTCCTACAATGTGGTTTTCCACCTGATGAAAATTTGAAGAGATTGATAGAAATTACATCTAGTGGACAATGCATGCTAAGGATAAAATAAAAAATCTCAGGAAATCAAAATGGATCAGAGTTATGGATAAAGTCTAACCTTCTGGCAGAGTATGGCCAGTTCCCTTGGGCTGATATCCAACCCTGAGTTACAAACAGAGAAATTAATTTACCCACATGACAAAAACTGGATCTATTTAAGCATTCAGTAAACACCAAAACGGTATCAAGATCAGAAAAAAAGAGAAGTTTCTCTTTTCAATATAAGAGAATGAACCATTGATGAAAGAGATCTGCTTTATGAAACAACTTTTCCTAGAAGATTAATTTTACCCAATGAGAAGAAGCAATAAAATGACCAAAAATAATTACCATGAGCAGCTGCAATAGCAGACATACTAGCTACCTCCACAGAGGCAGAAGATGATACACCTTTCCCTTCTGGAACTGCAGATGAAACCTACATATTTGTTTACAATGCATACGTCTTAGAATATAAAATAAATATGGAGATAGAGTAAGTGACACAATTATAGGCCAGGGTAACTGTTTCAACATTGCACTAAAGGAGGCAAGATATTCCCATCCAGAAATGAGTTGAATGTGAAAATCATTGGCAAAAATGTTATCAACACCCTTGGGGAATTCTATAAGCATTCAGTAAGATATTTTATTGTTAACTAAAATGAAGTATCAGTAACACAGGTTGAGAACAGGAGGTACCAGCATGCTTATACTATCTTCAAATTGAACACCCAATTCAGTCATTAAGACCAAAATTGTCCCTGCCACATATGCTGCCCACCTGTGATAGTTATTCATATTAGCCCAATGGAATGCCAGACATGCCTTATTCGTATAATAAAATCATGTACAAGTGCTACCCACTTTTGGGAAGGATCTTGAGCAAAGTATCTCTTTGCTTTCTCATATGTAATTGGTTTGCCTTCTTCCATAAAATCAGACAAATCCATGTCAAATGTTGGGCTTCGATTACTCAATTCTGATCCATATGATACCTGACATGATCCAGATTCATTGAGAACACACAATAAGAAAGTCTTATTACAGCAAAAACTGCAAGGACACGAAGATATCCAGCTAATGTTTGTAATTTTATCATCAACATTATTCACTTCTCAAGCTTAATAGTTACACAAACTCCAATCAATAGTTGTCAATGTTAACTGATAGTATAAAGAAATTTCCAAATGTTCTCCAACATACAATTTGCAAGACAGCAGTTGGATTTCCCCCGTTGTCATTCTGCCGAGCCTCAGCATGTTTCCACAGTCTATGTTTACTAGGATGGATTCTTTGCAAAGCGACATGGCAGGCTTCCTTAATTGGCATCTACAGAAGAGTGAAAGAAAGAGAATAAAAAGGCCATAGTGAGTAGTCGTTTTCAGATTAACTTTGTCAGTTCTGTAACATTTTCAGACAAAACCAATCATAAAGAAACGTCAGTCATTGTTTAGCACTGTACATCTCAGTTTTAGTAGTAGTAGTAGCAGTGTTATGTAATACAGTAGTAGTACTATAACCTATCGTCGATGTTATGTGTGTATTCCTTTTTTAGAACTTCCGTGTTTGCTTTTTAAACTAATTCTCATTAAATTTTGTCAGAAATATAAAATGATAGTAATTGCTATTTTCTAATGGGATAAGATACCTCTAACAATAATATATCCTGAAATCTAAAAGTTCATGATCAAACTAACAACACCTGATCCCACTTTAAATTTTTTTTGGAGTAGAAACTTGTAACACAGCATATTCATATACTGCGTGTATTAGTTGGATTCACTAAAACTAAACTTTAGAGCTTCAAGTCTACAACAATGTATTATAATAACATTAAAGTATGTGAAAAAAGTTAACAGTTGAAACTAAATGTAATGAACACTAAAACCCTTAGGAGATTGATTCAACCTGGAGGACAAGACTTCCAGAATAGTCAGCAATACCACCCATAACATCTAACCTTCCAGGAGCTCTAGTCACAAAAATGTCCTCCTGTCACGAGAATAGAAGAATATCAAAAGTTAAAGAACAAACAGCAAAAGAAAGTATTTGAATTTAATAGATAATGAAGTGTATTGTCATAGTAATGCGAACAAACAGCAAAAGAAAGTATTTGAATTTAATAGATAATGAAGTGTGTTGTCATAGTAATGCGATTTCGTCAGTATTTCAATCACTAAAAGGATTGCTTGTATCCACTGAGAGCTCTTAGGCCAGAAGAAAGAATTTTATAATGGATTGACCACACAAAATGATTAACACCTGCCAGTTGAAGAGACTGGCTGCAGCCTTACGCTCCCGCCTTTTGTGCTTCTCCTCTAATTCAGATAGGCTACGTAAGAATGCCATAGTATCTGGAAGTCCTTGCACATCTCCATGAAGAATGTCAAAGTTTTCAAAGTCCCTGAAGAAACAAAAAAGGAGAGAGTTATATTATCAGTTATTAGGAAACAGCCAACAAAATTATACCCCCTGAAAAAGTGAGGTGATACCCACGGGCTTAATGCAAAGCTTCCATCATCCACAGGGGAAACAGGTGTTGAGTGCCCAAGCTGGTCTTCAGCAGTTGCATACCATTCTGGGATTGTAATATCTCGGCCAGAGGCCCTTTGGAGTTGATACCCAAGAACTATGGCATCACGCAACCTTCTAGCCCCACTAAGCTGCACATTATTAAGTCAAAATTGAAATGAAAATTAAATTTGTTAATCATTTTCACTATATCTTCGTGAAACCAAAGTTAGCGAAGGCTGGAAAAAAATTTTAAAAAGCCAACAATGCAAAAAAATTATATTCAGAAGTTGTTTACCTTATCTGATGCATAATTTTTTCCCAAAGCTGTCTCCTGCAGGATGCGTGCTGCCACCTACATTTTCAAATGTTTTATAAAAAATAATCACTTCTTTTGGAATAATTAAAAACCTCAATGATGACATAGATCTACATGATCAATGTGGGGAAAGGAGCAACCCTAGAAAAATTTAAATATCCAGACACTAATTGGTTGATGATTACAATCCAATAAAAAGATAAACATTTTAATGTTTAGTTAAATTACAAAAACAGATCATGATGCTGAACCATCTACCCCGAGCAGTAAAATTACTGGAAATGACAATGCTAGGTTAAATATTACCTGTCTTATTGTTGTAATGACTCATCAGATAAATTCAGAATAGTGATAACTTAAAGAATTTTTAACTCAAAATTCTAGTGTAGGTTGTTACAAAGGAGGACCAAAGAATTAGCTTTATATGTATCACTACAACTAGGCCCTTTGGTAAAAAAAGTGCATGATTCAGCCAATTTGGGCTCCGACTGTCTTTGTATCTCCATTGCAAACTTTCTTTGCTCACAGGGGTCTTTTAACTTTTGAAAAACTATGTTTTTCCCTAAATCTTGTTTTTCCGTTTAAACAGTTTCAATTCATTCCATTATTCAAACAGACACTTTATGGTCATGAGATAACAAATAGGGAAGGTTAGAAATTTCTATCATTCCTAATATAATAGTTTAGACAAATAAACTTGATTCTTATACACTATATTTCTTCAACATGAGTCCATACCCTACTTCTGTCATTGACCAGCCGTTCCTTTATTCCACACAAACTCTTCATAGTTAAAAGAAAATTTTACAGGTCGCATAAATATATACAGTTACACAAAGTAATAGTTTTTGAAGAGTAGATTAATAAAAAAATAGTACCTCGCCACCATTAATGCCTGCCTCATAGCTGGGTTTCAAACTTATTGCACGTTCAAGATAAGGTCTCCAATGACCAGTCAGTAAATCCCTCCTAATCATTTCAACACCACATTGATAATGCTAAAAAACAAAGATAATTACTTGTAAGGTACTCGACACAAATAACATCGAAGAAAACAAAAAAAAAAAAATACTAACATAGAGAAAGTCAGACTACCTCAAGCATATTTCTCAAAAAAGGTTCTTCATTGAAATAATCTCTTCGTACAAATACAAAAGGACACTTGTATGCCAACGCCTCGCTAACTGTGCCATATCCAATTTTCCCTATAATAACAAACAGCGATTAGCAACTCTTTCATTTAATCCATTTTTAGTTTTGACAATATGTGCTTCATACTGACCAAGCATACAGTCAGATGCTGCAATAATGTCAGGCGTATATGCATCCTTAGCAAGTTTCATAAAGTTAGGTGGAAGGTCATCACTCTTAGAAGCACCACAAACCTGGATCATAGAAGTAAGACATCACAATAATGCACAAGTACGATAAATGATTATTTTAAATGAGACAATGATACATAGCAGACTGGTTGAAGAAGTACCAGACACAACCAGCCAGGCGGTAAGAATTCCACCTTTAGCTTCAATCCTGATGGCTGGAGACAAGACATGACAGATACAGAAGTAAGACGAAAAGGGAGCGACTCTTTCAAACCATTAGTAGAGTTCCATGCCCCCAAAATCCAGAAAAGTGTAAAATTTACAGGTGTATGGTCAATAGATGACAAGAGATCAATAACAAATCAGTATTGACAATATAAAGATCCTGCAAAATATCTTTATAGGAACTCTAAACTTCATTACGAATTTGTGTTAGTGCCAGAAATGGTAATTGGAACAACACATGAATATATGCCCAGCTGATTTTATAGAACACAAAGGAGTACCCACAGTTCTATCAAGAACATTATTAATTTCATGAGGAAATAATCAGCGCAGGTATGATAACTGAAATAAATGAAAGAGTGATACATAATACTCATTATTATACAAGTGCTTTAAATTAGTTAATTCTAATAAGTTGTTAGTAGAGTTAGCTCTCCACAATGTATTAAAGACTGTATGTGACCACATAGTGTAACAGCAGATTTATAATCATGAGATTTTAATTGAAACTTCTGTTCTGTCAAAATGATGGTCATAAGGGAAGATAATTGCAGAAAAACTGGAAGAACGACATTAGGAATGGGGGCATCACACTGTTTTGCGTTTGATACTTGTGATGGGATAATTAAAGCACCCCACACAACCAAAACATATCATTACAATAGCATTCCACAATTCAAGTACATGAACAACAACATAATAACAAGAAAGCTCAAAGAGACACATAGCAAGCATTTGTTACAATGCATCCCAAGAAAAAATCAAGGTTTGGTCCTTAAAAGAGGAGCACTAGATACCTGCCCACCAAAGTTGAGAATAACTAGCTTCACATCATCAGTTACCCCAAGTTCCTTCCTCACCTTCAACAATAAAAATCACAAGCTTGGATTAAGAGATAGATGATCGTATCATAAAATTCATAGAGGTTTGTAAGGTATACCTCTTTTGCAGATTTGTGCAATCTCCTTACTACGAGAGGGACGTCAATAATGTCACGAAAAGCAGGCACTGCAAAAGTTGGAGATACCAAATTCTATTTAATCATTCCTATCACCACATATAAGTGGATATTCAATTAATATTAGATTATTGCCATGAAATTATATAAAAATTGACTTACTTGGGCAATATCCCGGGAGGCGGATAAGGAACTCACAATGTGAATAGTCCTCCGCTATCTGCAGCAGTGTATATGGGGGTACACTTATTTATCATGATTCAAGCACAAAGCCATAACAAGTGATAAAGGACAAAACTAGGAGCATAATTGTCCATTTAAAAGTTTTACTTCCATTCAGCTTATTGTTATGCTTCATAGTTATTGTTAGAAACAGAATAGGCCATATTTGAAGCCATTGCAGGGCATCTTAACAATATCACATAGCATTAGAAACTACAAACATAGCTGACATAAGTCTATTTTTATCAAAGTATATCCTAGCGAGGTTTGTTCAGTCTATCATACCATCTGCTATTGGGAACCACCATACAAATATCTAGTCTCACATTCAAAATGTCGAGACAAGAGAGAATATGATAGAGATCCCACATCGACTACAGATATGGTCAAATTATAGTATATAAGTGAGTGCAAACATCACCTTACAGGTTGGCTTGTGATGTTGTGCTAAGCTTAAGTCCATTTTCTATGAAATTTTAACAATTAAATTTTGAGAGATATTTACTAGTTAGTAATGCATTCAAGAAATGTGGAGGAAATTGCAGAGATGAAGCATTAATTTATTTGTGAATTCTTTCATGACTGTTACCTTGATAGCTGAGAAACATTAAAATGTAACAAGGAAAATTAAGTATATGTTACAAGTTTTACAAGTGATTAAATGCTGAGCATACAAAATTCCAAATTCTTGGACAAATCAGAGAATTGGCAACTTCTAACATTTCTCTCCACAAAGAAAGATATGAAACAAGATAACTTGCTATATGAAGAAGATTTTGTAACCTCCCAAACTATTGAACGATGATGAAGTCCAGCAGCCATGACATATTCAGCATAGATGAAGTCCCAACTGAAATCCGAAAGACATGGAACGAGACTAAATATGGGCACTGAACAAAAGCAATCGCTCTTGGACATAAATGTACATTTAAAGTTTCAATTACTACAGCAAGACTACCTAAGGCAATAAAGTAGAAAGTATATACTTATCCCCATAATCAACTTAAAATTGATGTATGACGACCATTTGGCAGAATGAAATGATGATGAAAGAATACATAAAACTCATGAAAATATATTTGTCAGCTAAATTTTCTGAAATCATAGGCAAATAGCTCATGTGCTCCCTACACATGATGGTCCTCCCTTAACCAAATACTGTAAGAAACAAAAGAAGAAGAAAGCACTGAGGTCTGCATAAGTTACCTGAAATTGGTCACACAAACGGAGCGAATGCCGGCATCGGCTGCTGCTCGACATGCAACAGGAACAACATCTGAGACCTGTTTTCTTGTATTAGTTTTACAAGGATCCACCAAGTATATAATATAGAACTTCTATTTTTGTAGAGGAAAAAATCATGTTCTTTCTAAAAACATTCATAAAATATTTAAAGGTTTTTGGATAAGCTTTTGGGGAAAAAAATGCAAAATCTGAAAATAATCAGATCTTAGCTTTTTCTTAGAAGATAGGAATAGATTTCTGGAAAAAAATGGTGATGAACAAGAGAAAAGGTTGTGAGAAAGAAAGGGAAACTTACAAGTCCTGTTCATACAGACAAAAGAATCTTGCTGAATTTAAAATTTACAAGTCCTGTTCATATTTCTTTTACAGATGCTAAGTAATCTTTCCAGAAAAAGGTACTTTCGCACAGACAAACCCAAACAACCTATTTTTTTATAATTATAATCAAATCAAATTCAAAATTACTTCTGTTACATAAAATCTTTATCATACAATCAATTTTGTACTCATCCTTATAACACTAGCTTTTTCAAAAGCCCAAACTAATGTGTTAGAAGTTATTCTAAGCATTATGAATTAGTTATCAGTTTCCCTTTCACTTTTGCTTCAAATAAAAACGGGGAGGACATATCTTGTACCACTAAGTCAGCTTCGACAGAGTTCAGCCACTCAGATTCTTGAGCCAAGATTTGTGCACGGGGCTTCACTGCTGTTTCAGAATACTAACATAACCACAAACAAGTAAGAGATAAGTAACAGAAAGAAACAACATTAAGGAATCTCCCTCAAAGCACAACAACTATAAACAATCCAAAAGGCAATGGCATTGTCATACCTTAGACAGAGAAGCAAGGCGATCAACAGTCAACGCATCTGCCTGAACAGCTCCACAATCCAAAAGCACCTATTTTACACCGATGGATAAACAAACGTGAACTTTAAAAGCAGTCTCTTTAAGGCATTGTACTTATATACAAAATGAAAATTCTCACAAACAGTTCGATCTGATCTGGGTTGTCATCTATTGCAATTGGGATCATCATGACACTAAAAGCAATTCCACCGAAGAACAAGTAGCAAACCTTAAACAACATTTTTTTATCGCACAGAACTACCCTTTCTCATCAAAATCATGAATATACCACAAGCAACAAGAACAGGCTACGACCCACAGGTTATACATATGCGTTTAGATATTACTTCTTCCTCAACAATCATATCAATTATTAACTAGATTATGAACACTGCCTTTCGGATAGCATTACAAAGAAACTTAAAGATAAGAAAATAGATAAATAAGCAAACAAACAAACTCACTTTGCGAATGAACAATCGAGGAGACTGTATTTCAGTGGTGAAAACGAAATCAGGAGCACCAGTGACGACGTGAACATCATGCCCCGCATGAATCAAATGCCGCACCACCTAGCATACAATCCAAATAAAAACTCACATCACAACAAAACGAAAAAGAAAAAACTATCCCCACAAAACAGAGACACAGAAAAATTCAAACTTTTTTTTTTTCATTTTATACCAGATGATCAAGGCCAAAACTAAAAACACAGAAACAAAATCAAATTTTAAGAATGAGTGATAAAGCACCCATTTAATAAAAAAATGACTTGATATAGACAAAGACCTCAGTGACTCGAGTGGCATGGCCAAAACCATGCCCAGTAACATAATAAGCAAATACTAGGTGCTTTGTGGAAGCGGAGACTCCATCACTCTCTTCCTCGATCCTCATTTTGCAGTGATTCAACTTCTTTTAAAGTCTCCCACAAGAGAGAATGATAGTTTGTATGTTTCAGATGATGAATTTCTGTTTATATATTATCCATGAAGAATGAAGGATAATTAATTATTAATTAATCAAGCACATATTAATCACTTTTTCTATTATTATTATTTATTTTATTCAATTTTATTACTTTTCATAAAATATTTCATCAATTTTCATAATTTTAAAAATGTAACAACTACTGTGTTTCTGTATTTTACGTAAACTACAATGTTTATTTAAAAAATGTAAACCGTGTTGTAATGAATTTTATAATTATTAGTTCTAAAGTGTTGTAATGAATTTTATAAACTGTTATTATATATTAGTTCTAAATTATATTCTCCGTAAATTAAAAAGGTTAACATTTGTTTGTTAATTATTTTAATACGTAAAAAATAATCACATATTATATCTTTAAAAGGTAATACAGTTATTTAACATTTTATTAATAGGGATGAAATCAATTAAAATAAATAAATAAACTAAATAAATAAATTAATTATACATCAAAATGGGATTTATTTAAGTTAAATATAGGGATTTTTTTTAACAATGATATAAAATTAAATTAAATAACATGAAAAAAAAATTGTTTTAATTTGAATACATAGAAAAAATTAGTCATGGGATTATATTTTTTTTTCCAATAACATACTATTCTATGATAAATTTGTTACATTTTATAATTTGTAACAAAATATTATATCATAATTTATATATCGTTAATAAAAATATATATTTATATATTATAAATATTAGTTACATGATATAAATATTTATATTACAGGTACTAAAATACTAATTTTATATACATATCTATATATAATTTTATTTTTTTATAACCATTTAGATTATTTATTTAATCCTTAGTTTATTCTTTCACATAAAAAATAAATATTTAATGTAAGTCTAGTGTTCATACAAAAAAAGTATTATATTTTACAGTCAGAAACGATAATCAATTAGAATAACGTTTTAACTTTATCAATAACTTCAAATTGAAGCCTGAAATATATAGATATTGAGATCATATTTGTATTAGTTTCAAATGATATTATTTTTTACTAAAAAATCATTAAATATTAATTAATTTTAGAATTAAATTAAATATTATTATAAATTAAAAAACTAATTTTATTAATAGTAAAAATTTATAGAATAATTTCTAAACTAATAACTAACCTTAATTATCAAAATTTTATATGTTAACTATTTTATATTTTAAATTATCTATTATAAAAATTAATTTAAAATATAAAATAATTAATAACTAAAATCTTAATAATTAATATTATATATTAATTTAGAAATTTTTTATAAATTTTTATTGATAATAAAAACTAATTTAAATATTAAGATTTTACTTTATAATATTATATCTAACTTAGTTAATATAATAATTAATTACCTTTTATTTTTAAAAATAATTGTTATTTAATAAAAAAAATAGTGTTTATTATGTTTTAAGAAATGTTTTTTTCTTTTGACCAGAAAAAAGGATTCATCAGTAATCTTTTACAAATAACATCATTTATTTATTCACAGAAAAAACAAGTTTTTTTCACTAAGAAACAAAAGGTTTACATATCCAGATTATAACATTATTTTATGTTTAAAGCTATGCTATTAATAAGAATTATTTAGCAAAATATATTATTTAAATAATTTAATTTATTAGTACTGTACCTAAATTTGATATCTAATGAGATTTGAACTTTAGATAATATTACTATAGAATAAAAATTGTTGTTATTTGCATCATCAATGCAATCATTTATTAAAAGAGTTTAATTCTAAATAGTTAGGATATGGCAAAAAATAAGATGATGATGATATCGAAGAGATTTGGATTTGGATAGGATAGAGATGCGTGTGAAAAGTGAGTCCTTTGCGTCCAGAATTTGTTGAAATCATGAACCCATTGTTTGTTTGGTTTTATTCATAATTGTTTGTTTGGTTAGTTGGGAATAGTAGAAGAATGGGGATATAACTATTCTTTTATGCGAACGTGTGCTCACTATTGTGAATAAGACTATTCTGGTGGGGAAGTACATTAGGTAAAGGATCTGTACTCTTATGGATAAATCAATAAAAAAAGTTGTTCTGAAAAGGATTCGAAAGGTTTCTCAGACAGATTAAAGCCACCAAAGTTTTCTTTTTATGTTATAACACTCTTCTTTTACAGTTTTTTCTAAAAGGAATTGATCAATTCTTCCTCCACCTTACCAAATTGACATGAACTGATTACTTTTAAAATTTTTAAAATCACTTTTTATTTTAAATTTGTAAAATTTAGAATTCAAAAATTATATTTTCAAAGAACAAATATAAAGCAGATTATTGTGTTTTAAAAAGAAAATCTATAGTTAAATTTAAAAATATTTTGAAAAACAATTCAGAATAAAAAAATACGGAAAAATTCTAAAAAAAAAATTGAAAATATATTTAAAAAGTTCTGAAATTTAAAATATATTTCAAAAATTTAAATCCAAAAATGTGTTTCAGAAAGTAATTTTTTAAATTATTTTTCATTTATATTTCTTCTTTATTCAAGAATATTTTTATTATTTGACATGTAAATCGGAATTGAGATTCAAATTTAATCAACTATATATTTGATGTGCCTCCCAACCTTCCATTAGGCTTTGTTGAAAGAAAAGTCCAAAATTGTCGTTCTTAAGAGATAAAAGAAGTGATAGTATATTCGTGTTCCGGATTACAAAATGTAAAATAATTTTTTAATAAACCCTAAGATTTTTGGAATAGTGATGGCATTACGTGTTATATTTCGAAACGGAAATTTGGAATGCTGAACTGTTTAATATGTACTTTCTAAGGTAAAGTGCATTAGGGATATTGTTTATGGAATCTTGAGATATTGAAAGGACTTGACTGATAGCTTCACACTACATACAGTAAATACATCATGTTAACAAACAAATAAATTAATATTTTAACTATTTTAATCAAATTAAATAGTGGTCCACATTACTGTTTTGTGTTAGTGAAAATATGTGTTACTAATTTGTGGTCCAGATTGATTGTTCTGTAACATAAAGAGAATTAATTGATTTTATTTATAATTAGGATAATTAGTGGTGATTCTCAACCAAAAAGTATGGGTACGGGTGAGGCCAATTTTCTTTATATGGTGGAGTGCAATTGGGGCATCCAATGACATTAAAATGATAATGTCAAAAAAAAACTCACAAGAAAAAAAAAAACACAATGATATCTAATTATACATCTAATAGTTTTATTTTGCTTAAAAATTAAGGTATTTTTTCTTTTAACTTATTGAGACGTTTTTTAAAAAATAAAATCGTGATGGAACTCGAACTTCAAAGCAGACAATATCTCAGATGTGGTACTTGATCATAGTAATGTCATCTCAACAGACTTTAGGTTAAAACGTTGGTGTCTTTTATAAGAATCGAAAACTCGTTCTTTTAGCCCTCGACTAGGGGGCTTGTCTAGTACGCCCAAAATATTCTCATATCGTTTAGGAATCGAGGTCAATAATAATTTATATACATTTTTCTCTTTAACCCTCTAAGACGCATTTTAAGAACAAAATCATGACAAAGTTAATACCTCGGATCTCATGATTGATCTCAGTGATGTCACGTACTACCAAGTCCTATATTTAAGGAACAATTTTTACCCACTAACAAAGTTGATAAAAACCACCTGCAGTATGTAAATATAAGCATCCACTATGACTACAAAGGTCAGTACTGATTGAAAAATCGAAAACGGTTATTTATACTTAAAAAACTTACAAGTCTATAAATACAATAATCAGGGAGTACTTCTGACTCACTCAATACTTGATATTCATTTATTCCTCAGAGATTATTATGCTCTTACTAACTTGAGCATCGGAGAGTCTTCTGTGGGTGAAGTTCCACTCAGCATTTGGTGATAAAGCTCGACAATCCTCCAAGGAGAAGCTCGGTGATGAAGCCTAGAGAGATAGAGAACCCACTGAGCTAGTCCAACCTTCCAGAAGGATGACTAGGAGCATGACACAAGACACAGGGCTAGGTCAGGATCACTCCATAGCCATACCTCATAACCTATCAATCCTCAGGAGCATAGCCCACATGATGATGGGAGCTTAGCACCAGCTAATCTCTTTATTTTTAATTTCAGTAGATTAAGGTGTATATAACATAATATGGGGTGTACTTAGCATAAATTGGGCTCACTTTGGGGGTTCCAAATAGAAGAATAAACTATAGTAGGGTGTACTTAGTAAATTGGGTTTGTGTCAAGCCCACCTTTTATGACATGTGCACCTAGGTTTAGGATTTATTTGACCTACCTTCTAGAAGGTTTCTCACAAATGACACCTTACCCATCTCACTCTTGTTCCCCAAGTCACTCTCTCCTATATAAAGGGTGTTTTGCCTCATGTATTTACACATTGAAATTGAATAGAAAATAAACTTTGCTTGAGTGTTTAGTGAGCTTTGTTCTCCTAGAGTTCTTGGGTCTTATCTTGAGTGCACAACACCTCAAGTGGCGGTTCTTCACCACTTAACTTTCTCTTATCTCTTCATCTTTTCTTTTCTTCACCATGCACCATTTCCCTTCCTTTTTTATGATCATATGTTCTTCTTTTTCCCTTTTTGGTTTGTATATTGTTTGTCTTTCCATTTATGCTCTTTAATTTTCGCACCTCGTCATCATCGTCACTTTATATTGTGTTTTTCTTTTTACTCTCTAAAAGTGAACATTTACACTTACTTAACCACTTGGTTAAGTTCATGTCTAGTGGGAATCTTCTTTGGGTTTCTCACTATATTCTGCTTAAAATAAAAACTTATAAACAAAGTGTCACCATAAAACGTGCAATCCTAAAATCAACTCACACCACTCGTTCTTCACCAATGACTCGGATTCCACATCTCGAAAGGCCTAAAGTCAAATTTGGTAAGAACATTTGGCGTCCACCATGGGGCCTTGGTAAAAGTTTTCAGGACCACTCTTTCGCATGGCATTCACCAAAAGTAAAACAACAGCTAACACATCTTACTCCACAATGGACCTTCAATCCTAGAAGCACTCAAAGCTCACATTGATTCAGCCATGTAGAAGAATGAAGACACGGTATAGAAGGTCATCGATTTTACAACTCAAAAGAATGTAAATCCGGTTCCAGATGTTATCATTGAAATATGAAAAGAGATGGAGACAATGCAAGCCTTGCTTCAAACTAAGCTTTGGAATATCCAAGAACAACAGCTCGAGGAGATTCACATTATTTGGCACGAGATACAAACTCGGATTGTTCAAAGGTCCGAGCATTAACCAACCCCCGAGCTTGAGGGCTAGTCTCAACCAACTTAGCAGAATGAGCAGCAGCGGGGTTCACACACGCCTAGTCGCAGTCAATGATAGTCTTCTATAGCCACACATAGAGCTCGAACACCCTTCCAGGTTACTCTTCTGTGCCAACAAATTCCCTTTAAAGCTCTCCTTCCTCCACAAGGGTTTGTGAGTATACAAGCCTTAAACTCGTTTCTCTCGTTCACCGAGGAGATCATGCAAGTTTAACTCTCAGACTCCCTAAGGTGGCCAACCTTGGAGAAGTTTGATGACACCACTGATCTGAATGCTCACGTAAAAAGGCCTACTTCGCACAGGCCAACCTCCTCACCGATGATCAAAGAATACAATGCAGATTGTTTCCACATCCCTAAAATGAGCAACTTTGGAGTAGTATTACTCATTACCAATTAACTCCATTGACTCATTTGACACCTTTTATGACATGCTCACAACTTGATTTGTTGATAGACAATGCACACTATAAAAAGAGATATCTGAGTTAAAAGAAATGTTTTCCCAATTTTTACAAACCCAGGACAGTAAATATAGAAGATCTAGGAGTAGACAAGGTGAGAGGTCTAACCAAAGAAAGAGTCATTATTCTTACCATCCTTCTGATAAGTGTCATATTTCAGTAGTATTTCGTATTAAAAGATAGGAAATTACAAATTTTTAATGATAAAATAGCTAAAATTTAACCTCTAATTTATTAATTTAATTTTTTTTTACATATTTTGTGATTATAATATGAATAAGAACGAATTCTTCCAAAATTTGTGTTAATTTCATGATTCTATGGGAAAATGGAGATAAAAGAACTAAAAGAAAATAGACAAGATGAAAAGGGAAAGTTGGAACATTGGAAACTCGCTCAAAACTTTCTCAAACTATCCTGAGCAAGATCACTCCAGAGGAACTCGTCCAAAGCTCGCCTAGGCAAGTTCACTCCAGTGAAGTCGGGTTTTTTCTCGTCAAACTCGCCCAAGCAAGTAATAACTCGCTTAGGCTAGATGTCATTTAGCCCAAACCCAACTAGGTTAAATAGGAGGTGTGAGAAAAAAAACCCTAGACATCATTAGGAGAAAAAAAAAAAACCCTGATGCAGGTTTGACTGCAAGACGTTGGTATTGGAGGACGTCGGGAATCTCTAAACACATCTCATTTGCGTAGGGGTGTCTTGTAAAGGAAGGAAGCAAGATGGCATGAGCTCTATCTGTAATAGGGGAGGACTAATTCAGATGTTGTGGTGATGTTTTTTGAAAGGAACTCCGAAAGGAAAAGCCGAAGGAGTTGTAACAAAATGGCCCTCATGTAATCTGTTACAAGGCCTGGATCATAACTCAAAAGGGTTGTTAGGAAGTGTGAGGCAAGTCTTAAGTAATTGTAGGTTGGTTTCTTGTTTTAATGTAGATGCAGGGTTGCTGGTTTTTCTTTTTCTGTGAAGGTTTTCCCATCTTACAAGTTTTACATATCTAGGAAGCAACCTCTTTGTCATGAATATTATGTCTTAAGCTTCTCTATATAATTTATTCTTATCCAGTAAGTACGAGGGAAGAACGATGATTTTTGTATAAGGGTTGGATACCCCTGAAGTATCCCATTAATTTAATTCATTATTTGCTGATAAAAAAAATTAGGAGAATAGAAAGAGATAGAAAACCTTAGAGGAGACAGTTGTCAAGGAGAAACATCCTAGTCTTCAAGAAATTTTCAAGTTACCTACTAATAATTACCTACATATTTGGATCTCTAGATAAATAAGGACTTTCACACAAAGTTTACCTACAATTATTATCCATACGTAAAATCGAGTTACCTACAAATTTTTTCGTATATAACAATAAAGTAGTTTGATCGCAACAATCCGTACATAAAATTCGTATGTAACTTTGGATAGTTGGGGTGTGCAAATGTTATTCATGTTATTATTAACATTATTAATAATACTATTAATATTATTATTAATATCATTTATTAATATTATTATTCTTCTTCTTCTTATTATTATTAATATTAATATTATTATCAATAATAATATTATTAATATTATTATTTGTATTATTAATAATATTAATTATTATTAACATTATTATTAATTAATATTATTTATAATATTATTAATAATACTATTATTAATAATAATATTATTATTAATATTAATATTTTTATGAATATTGTTAATATTATTATTGTTATTGATATTACTATTACTATTAATTTTATTTTTATTTTTATTTATATTATCATTAACATTAATAGTAATAATATCAATAATACTAATATTAATAATATTATGTTAAATTATTAATATTATTATTAATAACATTATTAATATTATTTAATAATAATCATTATCATAATCATGATAACAAAATAATTATTATTAAATGATAATAAAATTTGTTAAAACTTTTATGTATACTTGAGAAACCTGAATTTAATTGCATCCGATTATGAAAATCAATAATAAAATAATAAAGAAAAAATATTCATGCAATTTTGGTAGGTTTTGGTACGTAGGAAACAAACACTAACATATGTCACCTTTAATTGTGTTGTCCTATGCTTATCTCGAATTTAACGAAGTCCATGATTTGAAATATATAAAAACCTAAAACATGGTTCGGATAAAGATCGATTACGTGTGACATCAGGTTGCAAAATTTGGATGAGGAGTTCCTTAAAAAAATATCCATCCTCAAAATCTCGTCTAAAAAAGAGAAAATATAAATACACAATTTTCTTTTCTGTTTAACGGAATAATAATGGAGAAAGAGGACTCATTCAACGTGAAATTACCAGAAATTTTTTAAACAAACAAACATTTAGGCTGTTAACATGAAAAATCCAGAAACAACCTTTGAGCCAGAACAAATTCGTGGAGACGATAAACTATTCATACACCTACATTATGATTAAACAAAATTAAGGCTACAACACCATACGGAATCAAAGACCAAATGCAACAATAAAGACGGAAAATGAGACATCATTAGTCAAGTAACTCATGGAAATTATGTGAGAACTTCGACGGGATAACACAGAAACTAGAAGACAAACTGAAGAGTTCTAAGTGGCACAAGAGCATATACGGAAGGAATCCAATGCAGCACAAGAACGAATGCGCCTAGAGTTACAAAAAGAGCATGAACACCGATAAAAGGAAGCTCATGAGGAACAAATGAAACTCAAGGATGATGTAGAAATGGCCCAAAAATTAATGGAGGACGTTGTTAAGATATAAAGGGAGAACAAACCTCTGAGAAAGATAGCTCATGATCAAGCAGGTAGGCGAGGAGGTGTAAACTTGCAATCAAACTAGGAAAATCCCTAACCATTCTCCAAGCAAATAATGGATGAACCATAACCCCCACATTTCATGGTACCTAAAATCGCACATTTAAAATCAAGCCACCAAGGATGGCATATTTATTTGATATAAAGCAAGACAAGGGGGACTACTTGACAACTATCTCAATCGCTTCTGCGAGGTGTCAGTGCGTATGCAATAGCCAAATGAGAAGATGGTCGTGGATACGTTCGCAAAGGGACTACAAACCATTCCCTTCAGTGAATCAATACTTAAGAATCGAGCAGAGTCAATGGCCAAAGTTTGAAAGCGCACCTCAACATACATTGAATTCGAATTAGCATTTTGAAGAGAAAGGGAAGAGAAGAAGCGAGCACGCTCAAATTTCAATGGACAAGAAAACAAAAAAGTAGCGGACACCTAGATAGGGAGGAAACCCGAATGGTGATATTCCCATATCTTGCCAAACGGGACAAGAAAAGAAGAGGAACCCCCAATGGGCACAATGAGTGTCCCTCATAATCAACTTTTAAGAGATCCTGAGGTCCCAAACAAGGTAAATTTCTTAAGCGAATGGATCAACAATTAAGTCATTGTCGAGAAGCATGATGTGAGTTTCATCGGACATATGGCCATGACACGAAGAATTGTTACGTTTTGACGGTTCAGCTTGCCTGGTTAGCTGGCAATGACACCCTACAAAGACTACAGGAGCTAGGTGAAAGGAAGCATGTGACACCAATGGGAGGCGTGACACCAGGGAGCTCGCGAACGAAACCCCAATTCTCAGAGAATACCATAGCCTGAGGATTCTCGAGAGGAAGCATTACTTCGTCTAGTCGAAAGAGATACGCCCGATCGATATTATCATTGGAAGCCTGGAGACCACCACAAGCCCTCCTTATATGTTTCTTAGTGACCGATTTGGACGATGTTGCACCTCGTGAATATGACCCAACTGTAATATTAGTAATCGCCATGGGTTGCAACGTCCCCCGAGTTCTGGTGGATCAGGGAAGTTCAACAAATATCATGTTTTGGGAGACAATGATGCAATGGTGCGAAATTGAAGAGAATAAGGCAAAGATAACCAACAATTTAAGAGACAAACATGAAAGTATAAAAAGTTTAGAATTGCACATTTTATTGGTTGCTCTTTGTTTATGATTTTTTATTTTTAGCAGTGTAAGGTGAGAACCCAAAAAAGATCCCCATTGGACACGAACTTAACCAAGTGGTTAAGTAAGTGTGAAGGTTCACTTCTAGAAAGCAAAGAGAAAAACACAATTATATGGTGACAATGATGCAATGGTGCGGAATTGAAGAGAATAAGGCAAAGATAACCAACAATTTAAGAGACAAACATGAAAGTATAAAAAGGAATGGAATGGAGGGCACAAAGAAAGATAAAAAGAGGAAGACATAAAGAGAGCTTATGGAAGAAAGAAAGATGTCACGTCACTCTTGGAGAAAAGAGGACTCCAAGATGAGTGGTGCAAAGAGTCGCCACTTGAGATGTTACCCACCCAAGATAAGACCTAAAAATGAGAGCTCACAAGTCTCACAAAATCACTCATACAGAGTTTCTTTACTATTCAAAATTCAATGTGACAATACGTGGATGAAGACACCCTTTATATAGGAAGGAGTGACTTGGAAGGCAAAATGAGTGAAGGGTAGAAAAGAAAAGGAGAGAGGGGCGTGATGTTTTAAAAAATGTAAAACCATGAAACCGCTCAGTAAGTGACACATGTCGAGAATACACTGGTGCAGAAACATAAAACAAGTGCGGCTATTTCGAATTTATAAATGCGGCTTTATAACCGCATTTGATCAACACGCACTTGTAAATCAAGAAATATAAATGCGGCTATATAGCCGCATTTATAAATACCATTTACAAGTGCGGCTATTTGCTTTAGCCGCACTTGTATATGCCAAATCATTAAAAAAAAATTAAAAATTTTAAAACATCGTCAATCTTGTGTGAAGGCAACGTTGATGATGAGTCACGGGAGCGCCAACAACGGTGGCGACAGCAGAAGCGACGACGGACAGGGAAGCAGCAATGGAGCAAACCAAAAAACCCACAAGAACCCACGAAGACAATGAAAGTGTACTGAGCAATGCAAGAAACCAAACAATGTAAGAAAAATGAATGTCAACCAACGAAACAGTGCTTCGAGACCACCAATGCAAGGAAAAAAACATATATAAGAAAAACGAAAACATCTATGCATATATTTGTGAAGTTGAAGAGGAAGAAAGAGAGCTCAAGAAACTTACATTGCACAAATGGAATGCAGATGTAGCAGAAGGAGACGAACTCAGAGTGCGAACGCGAAACGAAGGCAAAGACGAGAAAGAAAATATGAAATTGTGTGTGGCGCGCTTCAAAATTTAGGGTAAAAAAGGATTTACGAATGCGGCTAAAGGTAAAACCGCATTCGTAAATCAAAGAGTTTTGATTTACGAATGCGGCTATACAAATAGCCGCATTCGTAAATCAAGCGCTTTGATTTACAAGTGCGGCTATACAAATAGCCGCATTCGTAAATCAAGTGTTTTGATTTACAAGTGCGGCTATTGATGAGTATATATTTATTCACACTCACTAGCCTTATTCATAGATTATTGGACTATAATAATAAATAAATCCATTGTTTTAATTAATATTCTTATAATTGGGTTTATTTGGGCCTTAACTATTATTATTGTTAATTTTGTGTTTTTAGAGTAAATTATCCAGAGGAAGCATCTACCTTTGTGAATGAGCCAAATATGCAAAAGTCCAAGTTGCTTCTTGAACCAAAACAGAAAAAATATTCTGAGGAGAAGAAAGAGAAAATAAAAGCTACAAGATTCCAGAAACAGAATTGGAAGCAAATCTTCTGCAAAATAAAAAGAATTATGGAAAGTAAAATTGTTTACAAAATCTAAACTGCAATATTTTCCCAAGATCCTTGGAGCAGAAAAGCCTATAAAAGGACACAAGCATCAAGGAGAAAAGGGAGAGCTTCATAGGGTTTTCTTAGTTTATTTTCTTCTTTATAATTCTTTTGTTTTGCCTCCGCATGGAAGGCTAAACCTTTTTGGTTGATTCTTTTGTAATTCCCCATTGAGTTCTGAGGTTTTGTTCCAATAAAAGTTTCGATTTTTAATTCTCTATAGCAGTTGTTTTTATTGTCTAATCTCCTGGAAAACTGGTTTTTGTGAGAGGTTGTACTTGAACGCATGATTGAGAGTCTTCCTTATCTTAAACTTTGGTTTCTTAGTTAGTTCGCATTGTTCTAATTAATTTCTTGGGCGCATGATTCAAGGGAGAGGAGGTAAGCATTCCCATGGAGTATACGCATGGAACAAAGTGGGTATTGATTAAACTAGTAGACGCATGCTTTACTGGTGAGTTTCAGTTGAATCAGATCGGCGCATGTTCAATCTGGTTTAGCTCTGTTGGAGGATTGAGAAAAGATTAATCTTTAGAGAACCTGTGAAGAATTCAATGGTGGAAGAACTTGGGATCAACCGCTTTTTATTTGCTATTTTAATCTCTTTTATATTTTTCTGCACAACTATCTCAAACCCCCTTTTTATCTTTATTGTTATTGCTAACTTTTATTGTTTGCAGATAAATTCTAAACCCTGATTAACTGAATCACTATGGGATTCGTTGGGAGACGACTTGGGGTCATCTGGCCACAATTATACTATCATCTCTCTAGTGTTAGACAAGTCTACGCTAGAATCATATTAATATGACAGCAAAACGACAGCTATCAGCTATATAAATAGCCGCATTCGTAAATTCCAAATAATTTCAAAAATGCCACCGCGTTTTTTACGAAAGCGGGTAGCGCAAAAGCTGCACTAAATAAAGAGTATCATTTTCTTCTTTTTGCAATAGTGATAAAATAAAACCTCCATGCTTGTAAACCTTTTTGCTTCTTCGACTTGAGGTTGGGGGCTTGGTTGTCGTGGGCCTATCCAAAATTTTAAGAAGGACCATGACTTAAAATAAGTTATCTCGAGTAAAAATCTAAAGGCATGACTCAGATAAAGACTGATTACATGTGATATCAAGTTGTGAAATTTGGACAACCAGAAGATCCTTAAAACAAAAGAAATAATGTTTGTCCTCAAATCTCGCCTAAAAAGGAGAAAATACGAATAAACGATTTTGTTTTGTATTTAACATAATAATAATGAAGAAAGAGGACCAATTCAATGTGAAATTGCTAGAAAAATTTTAAACAAACAAACGTTCAGCCTATTAACATGAAAAATAAAGATTTTTTCGAGATATTTTTTTTCTAGAAATAATCTATAAAAAAAATTGAAGAGAAGAAGGGATTCAGAAATTAATTTGGTGTTTATTCAAGGAAAAAAGTTCAACCCCTGAAACCCAAAAACAACCTTTTGAACCATAACAATATTATTCATTATATGAAAGAGTTTTTACATAATATTTATTGTATGAAAGAATTTTACTATATTTTTAAAACATTTATATTCTGCCTTTTATCTTCTAATCACACTTATATATTCTTAAGAATTTCATTTAATTTGTAGTTGGAAATTTTATATATCATATTATCTATTTATATTTATACCACAATAACAAAGCATTTCAATCACATAACAAAACTAAGTCAAGATAAATTATCTTTTAATCATTAGAATTTGTATGACAAATTGTGCATAATAATTTTGACTTCTTATCATTCACTTAAGATCCCACACTTAAAAAATGCTCATACCAACATTACTCCGTAGCAAGTTATATTCTAAAAATACATTATCCAATTTTAAAACAATTAATTAACACAAATCACTACTTTTTTACACCATCAATATGTTAAAACTAAATATAAATAATTTATCACTTAATCATTATATGAGACTTTGAAGGATTAGTAATTTGACATAGCACAAGGTCTCTAGCCCTATTAATAGTCATGAAACACAAATACAAATGTTCTTCCAACTCATCCAATTGCTCACTAAAGCTACAATGGTTCTTCTTCAACAACCGCACAACTCCACCATCGGCTTCAACTTTATCCTCCTTCCTCTCAAGCCAAAACCTCACCGTTGTTCTCATGTACTCCAGCTCATCATTCAGCCGAGCCACAAGCCGAACCGTCGTCTCCAAGTCCTTATTCACTATATAACTTCCTTTCGCAGCGGCGTTCAGCTGAGCCGTCACCGCAACCAGCTTCCTTTCCGAACCCAAATTCACTGCAGCCATTCCGGGCATAGCCACAATCAATGCAAACCCATGAGACATAACAAGAACAACAAGCGAAGCCGTTACAGCCACAAGCAGACAAGCCGAACCGCATTTTATTTTAGCGGCTAACCGGAGCTTTGCTCGCGCCCTGTCGCGGCTGGACTCAAGGCGGTTTTGCAAGTCGGAGCATTGAGCGTGGGTGGGCCGAAGCAGACCCGACGCGGCAAACGGGTTGGAAAAGTTTGAAAATTCAGTTAGATGGGTTATTAGCATTGGTGAAGGGATTTGGTTAGATGGAAGAGAGTGAAGAATGGTTTTGAGTGATGTGTACTTGACACGCAGGCGATCAATGTCTCTTAATAGGTGGCTACAGAGAAGAGAAGCGCCGGCAGTGTGTGCAAAATAGTCTGAGAGTAGAGAGTGGACCTTGGGCCTGCATTGGGCCAGGGATAGGGCCCGGGTGACGGTGGGCTGATCGGGGTCCAAGAGATGCTCCGCGAACAAACGGTAAGAGGGGAGACGCGACGAGGTGGTGGAGCCTCTTGACAAAGAAGAAGATGATTCATTGTTGGAATACGCAAGAACACGTGTCCAAAACTCAGTGTATGATTCCGTACGAAATGCGTTGGCATATTCCTCGTGCACGTCCCAACTGGTTTTGTGATTAGGAGAAGTGCTACATTCTGCTGCATGCCATTCTCTTCAATGCATCAGGATCACTAAATGCATGCAATGATTACCTGAATACACAAAGAGAGGGAAAAGAAGAACACGTGATTACCTGAATAGGATAGCAACTCTTTGATCCGGCGAACCAATTTGTTCTTCATTCCTGAACGTGATAGACGCTGCAAATCAGAGAGAAAAAATCAGATGGCATGCAATGAACTACAGTAATTGTCAGAAGGATCAGAAAAAGAGGAAATTAGGTGTAATACATGAAATCTTTCTATGGAAATTAAATTGGATGTTAACCTTTCTGAGAACCTAAATGAATGAGGCTTTGGCACTAGATTCTTGTTGTGAATGATTGTTATAAGGTGGTACTGTTCTTTCTGAGAGATGAAATTTTGCTTTCTTTTAATGATGCAAAAAACAGCCATTTTTATGGTCTTGCTTGTAAGAAAGACTTGTGAAAATAAGGCAATGTAAGGACATCTTGTAGTGTACGTGAAGGCTGCGTACTGATATCTGGATTTGGCGTGATGGAACGAAGGGAAATCTAGAACTATTTTCTGTCACTACAAAGCTAAGTAACTGCTTCTGAATAAAGTCAGAAATATTAGTTCTTTATTTTTATTTTTTTTTAAATAAAGGAAATATGAAGAAAAATAATTCCTTCCAATTTAAAAGTAATCTCTTTCATTTTATTTTATTTTTTTGGTTTATTTAAAAAATAGGCATTTTATAAAAACTAGAAAAATAATACATAAGAATTAATACATAGGCCTTGATGTAGTTAAGTTTAGTAATTTACTGCTAAAGTAAATGGTCAATTGAATTTACCTTTTTTTTAGAGATTAAATCCAATACAATCTACTTTAATTTAATTAAGTTAGATAATACGTTAAGTGATTAAAAAATATTTTATTTTTTTAAATGTTATAAAAATAATCATAAAATATTTTACAAAACAAATGTGTGTGTATTTTTATAAATATGTGAGGAATCAATGTTTAGGAGAATTTCTTAATATTACCATGTTATTCAAAATACAAAAGAGTAAGAAGGCTCAATCCGAATGGTATTTTTTCCAATTGAACCAACAAACTCTTTAGCTTGTTTTCTTTACAATTCTTGCCATCATTATAACAAACTTTTTATTTGTTGTCAATTTTAAATTTTAAAAGTTTTTTCTTATTACTAGTAAATCCTTGTGCTAACCCTTTATTTAGTTGTCTTATATGATATTAAGAGGTCAAATTCTCAAAGATCAATTATTATTTGAATCAGAGATGGAAGGGTAGTTAAAAAAAACAGGAAGACAAAGATAAAAGAGAGACAAGGAGACACTAGAGAAGAATCCTCAATCATTTCTTCCATTCCTATTAATATTTTTCTAGAGGAAAGCAACATGAAAGAAGAGCAAACACTAAAACCCTCGAGGATTATGCCATGCAGTAGGGGCAAGGCATTTTCTAGTATTTTCTAGTATTGCAATACCTGCTAACACTTACCCTCTTTCAATTATCAATGTCTCTTTCAATATTTGAATTAAAAAATAATTTTTTTAAAAAATATTTTGCCTCGACTACTCATTTACAGTATTTAATTAATTTTTATAATTTTTTTTAATTATTATTGTCAGTTGTGATTTATGAATTGGATCCTTGATTTTGTTAGAAAATGAAATATTTCTTAGAGTATTAAATGATAAGTTGGTAAGTTACCAAAATGTCATATTTATTCACTCCCTTCCAATTATTTAGTTATGTTTCAATATTTTAATTTTAAAAATAATAAATTCATTTTGAAATTTTTTGAATCAATTATCCTTTTACATTAATTAATATTTTGATTGTATTGTATTTTTTAAATATTATTATTGTTATTATTATTTTTAGTCTTTAACGAATCATTGGTTTTATTGGACTAAAAAGTTTCATGTAGTATTAAATGATAATTGATTAAGTTAAAATTTGTTCATCCTTTTTCAATCAATGAGAAATCAATGAGATATGTTCCAATATTTAAATTTATACAACAATAAATTTGTTTTTAAATATTTTGCATCAATTACTCTTTTATAATATTTACTTTTTTAGTATCATCTTTTAAATTATTGTTATTTATAAACTGTTTTTACAATATTTACCTTTTTTATCATGTTTTAAATTATTGTTATTTATAAACTGTGTATTTGGTTTTATTAAAATCTGACAAATTTCGTTAAATGAGAATTTATTAAGTTACCAAAAATGTTAAATTTGTTCACTCTTTTTCAATTATTTGTCTATTTCAATATTTGAATTTGAAAACAATAAATTCTTTTTTAAATTTTTTGCATCAATTACTCAGTATTTAATTATTTTATTGTATAATATTTTTTAATTATAATTGTGTGTTTGATTTATTAGAAATTGAAAATTTTGATATAATATTAAATGATAATTTGTTGAGTTATCAAAATGTCATATTTATTCATTCTCTTTCCATTATTGAGGTATGTTTCAATATTTGATTTTAAAATATTTGATTTATTTTTTAATATTTTTGCATCAATTATTCATTTAAAATATTTAGTTATTTTATTGTATCATATGTTTTTAATTTATGTTATTATTATTACTCATTTACGAATTATGTGCTCGGTATATGAGAAACGAAAAACTTTCTTGCAATATTAAATGATAATTTACTAAGTTACGGATAAGGTGAATTTTGTCCACTTAAATGATAATTTGTGTTCCAATATTTAAATTTTAAAAATTGTTTTTAAATATTTTGAATCATTTATCATTTTATAATAATTAATTGTTTTATTGTATCATGTTTCTTAACTATTATTATTATTAGTATTTTTATTACTCATTTATGAAATGTTTACTTTGGTTAGAAATTGTAAATTTTCCTGTGTTAAATAATAATTTATTGAGTTTCGAAAAGGTTAAATCTATTCTCTTTATTTCCATTATCGATATTTGTTTCAATCTTTTAATTTAAAAAGAAATTAAAATATTTTATATCAATTACACATTTACATTATTTAGTTATTTTATTGTATCATATTTTTTAATTATTATTATCATTATTTATTTACGAATTGAATGTTTGGTTTTGTTAGAAATTGAAAAGTTTTTTTTATAGTATTAAATAACAATAATTTGTTGAGTTACCAAAATATCATATCTATTTACTTCCTTCCAATTATAATTATTGAGGTATGTTACATTATTTGAATTTTAAAAAATAGTAACTCCCTTCAAACACAAGCATCTTCATATTAAGGTTATGAAGTTGTAAGGTCATATTACTCTATTTATAATTATATGAGTCATAAAAATAAATCAGATTGAAGAATATGACATCAGGAACAAATATATTGATTAATAAACAAGCATTTTTTCAGACAACAAAATCATTATGATATATGTTACTTTGTTTGAAATTTTGTTCTTGTAATTATTATTCCAAAATTATGTAATAGTAAATTTTCATATATATATATATATATTATGTTATATATATATATTATATTATATATTATAATATATTGTTATCGTTTTAAATATATATATTTTAAATATTATTTGTTATCGTTTTAAATCCTTTTATTTTTTGAAATTAAAATTATATTACAAATACATTATATTTTTAAATTAAATCTTGTGCGTTGCAACATGGTTTATACGTTTGTCGTGATCTATTTTGTAGGGGTGGCAAAACGGGCTAGCTCCGCCCGTTTGGACCCAACTCGCCATTAGCCCGTCAAAAGCGGGGCAGACAGGTTGGAAATAGTAACTCGTCCAGTCATAGGGCGAGTTGGTAGACTAGCTGACCTGCCACTTTTCAATCTTTTAACTTTTTTTCTTTTTTGTTTGTTTTAAATCTATTTACTTGGTTTTAATCATTGTTATCACATTTTGGACAATAAAAAATAATAGAATTAAATCAAATTTTAATATTTTATTGAAAGAATGTTTAATACTTAACAAAATAAAGTAAATACCAACAATACTTCAATGAATCAAATGATGTATAAAGAAATTCATGTAAATAAAGTTCTATATAAAATATTGACCACCACCAATTTTTATTCTAAAAGCATGAAATTCTTCTTTAAAAGTGTTAAAAAAAATGCATGTTGGCAGGCCAACCCGCCTTGCCTCGCCAGTGCCCCACCGAGTTGGTAGGTTAAGCGAGTAAAGCCAATATGGGGTGGCGGGTTCAAAAGGTTAACCCACCCTTCCAAGCTCGACCTGTTTTGCCATCCTTATCTATCCGTGATCTTTTACATATTTGAATTCTAGTTGTATCATTTCCAATTATCATTCTTACATCTAATTTTTACTTCCTCTAACTATTTTCCTTTCTTGTTGTTAACCATAGGACTGATATTGTACTTTACAAGGACAATTATGATTTAAAACAAAAACAATTATAATTATTTTTTTATTTTATTTTATTTCTTATAATTGTAATTCAATTTTTTTTTAAATAAATTGAGTGCATTGCATGGTAAAGTACTAGTATAACAACAAAGGAGGAGCATTGAGATACTGTGTTTAGAAGAAAGAAATCCTAATTGTGAAAACTTTTGGGTTCAATAGTGTCAAAGTTCAAGAGGGGGTGAATTGACATTTTAAAAGTTTCGCGCAGAATTAGATTTTATCACACTACACAGAAAATAAATCGATTTATTTGGCAATAAACAGATTTATTTTTACACGATTTATGTTTTAAAAGCGTTTATATCAGCCAAGAAACCGAGTGCAGGGATAAGGAGAAATGAACACACAACAGTTATATTAGTTATATTGGTTCACTCAATTGAGCTACATCCAGTCTCACCTAATCCAAGGTGAAATCCACTAAACAAAACGTACCAAAGACACTTACACAACCACTGTTCTTGAACCCTACACGAAACGGCTGAAAAACACTTTTACAAGAATTTGAAATATGAAACGAATACAACTGATAGAGGATGCAGAAATCTGCCTTAGACCAGTAGAACAGATTGCTCACATAGTAGCACCACCTCTAACCAAGCCTTAGAGCCAACCAAAACAAACACACTTTTGATTTGTAAAATCTTTCAAGAACACATGCTAATTCTCTGTAAATCCTTAATTCCTTGTTGTAAAACTTGTTTTCTCAATTGTATGATTCACTTTTAAACGCAGGAACAAGTTTTCTTTTTATAGAAAAACAACTTATAACAGATTTTAAAAAAATCAGTTAAAGTTGTTATAAAAAGAACATATTGAAAATAAAATGAACAGATTTATTTTCAAAAGCAGTTAGAGAATCTGTTATGTGAAGGAGACTCAGTCAACCACTCTGGTGCAAGGACAAAACGAAAAAACCTTTTAAGATAAACATGACACCAGACTAAAAAAGAATCTATTCATTTGCAAATGAACAGATTTATTTTTCAAAACGATAACAGAAAAGACTTAACTATTGAAACACACTCGTTTTGAAAGAGTGAAGACTTAGTCAAAATACTTTATGCACAAAACCTGATTTTCGAAAGACTTAGTCAATATCAATTTAAAAAAGAATCCATTCATTTAGAAAAGAACAAAATTATTTTTATGCAGTAAGGGTGTTTTTGCAAAACATGTGAAAAACAGTTTCAGAAAAATTTGTGCTTGCTCTTATCACATGATCAGGGATTAAGAGGTGAGTTACCTAGCAAAAAGCTTACTCTAAACAACCTCTAAACTATACCTAAGACATTCTTAAAGCAAATGTAAATACAAATGAAATTTACACAAAAGGCTTCATCAAACATATGTCTTGAAGGGGCAACAACCATCTTCAACAAAAACAAGACTAGTTAGGTAAATGATTACACTTCACTAATCATATGTTTAATACTTAGTTAACTTCTAATCTACATTAGAATATGAGATGGTTCCTTGATTTTAGGAAAGACACATGGCTAGTTCCTTGTTTTGAGGAGAAACACATGGAGGTAGTTACATGAGTCATATGGATGCCCTTCAAAAAGAAGGGAAGAAACATGTGAAGTAGTTACAACCTTCACATACACTTGAAAATGACATATGGAAGTTGGTGATAATTGTCATTTAGCAGCCAAATTAAAATCATTCCAGCGTAGACCTTATAATGCTAGAAGGATGATAGTATAATGGTGGTCAGATAATCCCAAGTCATCTCCCAACGAATCAAATAGTAAAATAAGTGTTCAAAATTGATATGTAAACAAGAAAAGTTAACAATAATAATAAAGATAAAAGGGGGTTGATGTAGTTGTGCAAAAAAATAAAGTAGAGATTAAAAACAATAAAGAATGTAGGTTGACTCCTAAGTTTCTCCACCAATGAATTCCTCACAAAGTTTAAGACAAGCAAAACTATCAATCACGCATTCAAGTACAACATTTCACAACAACCAATTACCTAGGAGATAAGAAGATTAAAACAATTGTTACATAGAATGGAAAAATAAAACTTTTATTGCTCAGAACCTCAAAACCCAATGGGAAATTACAATTGAATCAACCAAAAAAGGTCTTAGCCTTCCATGCGGAGACAAAACAAGAAAAAAATAAAACTAGGTCTAGAATGTGTTAGTAGATATGAAACGCGATCCGAAAGCTCTTCTTTCTCTCTCTCTCTGAAGTCTGTGTTATAATCTTCGTTTCCTTGCAAAAAATCGAATTAAAAATATGTCTTATGATATTTTTTTTACAATTATCATATGTTTTCTTTCTTGATTCAAACTATTAAACAAATATTTTCATTCCTAAACAAGTCTCAGATTTTATTCTTGATTCTCTTCCAAATATATTGTTTCCAATCTTGTTTCAAATTTCCGCATTGGTTGTAATTGATTTCAGCCCTACTATGAGATTTTCTTGAATAATATATTTAAGTATATTTTCTCTATTTTTGAAGGGTTTAGCATAGGAGTTTTAATTTCAAGATTTGAGAGAATATCCTGCAAAAAATTTGCTTTCAATTCTTTCTTTGTAGATTTAATTCTCTAATTCTTTATCTCAAAATTCATTTCTTGTTTTGATTCAAAAGAAACGTCTTGAGTTAAAATATATGTTAGAATTCAATTACCTATAGATGTTCATTCTTAAAAAAAAAACTGAAATTGTGGAAAGTTTAGTGTTTTTAAAATTATTTAGTGTATAAGTTTTATGTAAACTATTAAAATAAATTAATTAATAATTAATACATATTTTTATCATTAATAATTCATGAATTTATGTGTGCACTTTATATATATATATATATTTAATTTTTCTTAATTTGAATTTATGAGTTTTTTTTATGATTTCAATGAATAATATTTAGGGTTTAGGTTCAATGATATTTATGATTTCAATAATATTTACGTTTTTAATGATAATATTTTGGCAACTGGGCTACATTTGAAAGAGTCCAATACAATGTGGCCCAAAATCCGTAACAGTTACACTGCATTCTCAATCCCTTGATGCCTATATATACTCTCACCAATCCCTCTCTCAAACTCGTACCTAGGGTTTACGAGCGGCTCACTGTACTTCAACAGTTGCGAGAGGATAGAACTGCTACCTCTGTGTCTGTTCTCAATTCTGTTTTAAGGTTTTTCCATCTGTTGATGATTTTCTTCTATCTTAGGTTTATGTTTTTTGTCACTCGAGGGTCTGGAGTTTGGCTCTTTGGCTTTTAACCCGTGCCTTAGAGATGAATGCAGCACCCAATACTGAGTCTTTCAACCTTTTCACTAATTTCGCTACCACGTTTGTTTAATCAGTATGCGAATCTTTTCACTGAGGTTGATACATTTTTTTGTGATCATTTTTATTCAAAATTCTTGCCGTTTTTTGTTATTATTAAGGAATATGTGAAGGTTTAGATCCGAAAATGTGGCTATCGAGTAGTTATTCAGGCAGCCTTCTTGCCACGATTTCTTAATGGCATGAAAGGTGTTAAACTGCTCGTACATAAAATTCTTTTGCTCTTCAGACTTGCAGAAATTAATTTGAAGCTGGTCTAGTAAGCTCAAGTACATTCTTTATCATTATCATTAAAGGATTCTTCACCTTATTTTTGTTTTCTTTTGATTTAATGAAGTTCATATTTTTTTTGAATGGGTGAGGATTTAGGTTTTTATTCTTTAATATTTGATTTCCATTGTTGTAACATACGAAGCTCGCATTCTCATATTAAATAGCTTGTCGGTCTTATATTAAATAGCTTGTACGATATGTATCAAAATATTTATTATATGGTTTTAACATAATTTTTGTTTAAAAAATATATTCTTATTGGGATTATAAGAAATAGAAGTAAATTTGAGTATTATGAGAAATATTTTTCTGTTTAAGAAATAGAAGAGATTCAATCAACAAACAAACTGAAAATGTTCTCTAATTAGGAAAACGCGAGTTTTCTTGTACAAAAATGGTGAAGTATATAATGGTAAAATGGTTTTTTTAATAAAGAAAAAAATAGTTTTCTACTATATTCTTGAAAATAATTTTCCCAGTAACAGTTTTAAAACATGGTTTCAAATGTTATATTTTTATAAAAGTAGACCAAACATAAAACAAAATAATGTTAATTTTATACTTTAAAAAACACAGAATATTTTACCACTAAGCTTATCTGTAACGTCAGGCCCAGGCCCATTAACTAATTTTGAAGAATGCTAATAATCTTTTGGCAATTACTTCTTGCACCATATCACTGTACCCAGTTTTAAATCAAAAGACAAAAATACCCTTAAATAAATAGGGTTATACATTATGGATTTTTTTTATACCGAACGAGATTTTGAATTTTGAATTATGGATATAGTTTTTGAAATGTATTATTTTTAGTTCTGGATCTATTGTGAAGGGCATTTTTGGAAGAAGTTGCCATAATCTTTCTGTCATCTTTCATTCTTTTCGGAACGAAATTTTCATAATGTAAAAATATATTCGAAAAATTTTATTCCAAAATGAATTTTGTGAAGTTATAAAATATAAAAAGTCCATATATTTTTCGAAGTTCCAGATGAAGAATTTTTCTACTTTTGGTCACACTCTTCAATTTCTGTTCAAGTATTAATTAGACTCTATTTTTAGTTAATTTGGTCATATTAAAGATGATAATACAATTCTTTAATTTATGATTAAGAATGCGGAGAAAAAAAAAAGCTAGACAATAATTTTAGATGACAAGCTAAAAAGATAAAACAAGATGACTAAACCAAAAGAATAATAGTCTCGTGTAGATCATAAATCAATTTTTTTGAACTTTTCTTGCTTGATTTTTCTTGAATAAGGTAAGGCTTAATTTCAATTTGTCCTAGGTCTTTTAATTGTGTTTCCTTCACAAGTTGGGTAGACATTGGTCTATGGGTCCCTAATGTAAAGATTGGTTTTGCTTTTGTAATTCTTTGTCATGAATATCAATTTTTCCAAGGTCCTTGCAAGATTATCACACTTGTAAGCATAGTCTTGAGAAATCAATCATAACAACATTTGGTACATATACTAATAAAAGAATAATTAATTAGCTAAAGTAACTTGACTCCAAAGAAAGAAACTTCAAATAAACATTGGATTCAGAATGTAAGGTAGGACAACAATTAACTCGAGAAACGCTTTAATTGATTCAAGGTTAAAAAACCCAAAAACCACTAAGAGAAGATATTAGAGACCGAATAGCTATGAATATAATGTCCAATAAAGAACCAAAAACAGTAACCAAATTATGGAACAATGATGAAATTAGAGTAAGATTCTGATTAGCGACAAATTTGCAAAAATTGGTTCTTTTTGGCACCTTTGAACTTTGGAGGTAGAAAAAGCTTAAAGTGACTCTAAGCTTTTGTACCACTTCATACAAACTTTTTTTGAGAAGGTTTAAAAGGGTCCATTTTTTCCACTCAAAGCTTCACACTCAAAGGCAACGTTAGAAGAAAAGAACAACTCCTAAAGGTTAGACTTGCTTAGTTGATGTTTTTGAAGGTTGGAAGGTATAGAATTTTGAAAAGGACTAAAATTTTTGATTGAACCTTGAAGCATTCTTAAAAAGTTTCTTATAGAAAACTTAGTAGAAGTTATACAAAAGGCGATGATGGATCTTTAACTAATGCCATGACTAGAATATTGGAGGAGGAAGAACACCTTCATAAGACTATCCTTTTATTAAGAATAATGTATTGACTTCCTTGTCCAATTTTGTTAGACTTGTAAATATGTGTAGAAGTACATAAAATATAGCAGAAAAATGTATAGGATTTAAGATTTTTGTTATGTAAAAAAAATTGAACATAGAAGGTCTCACTTTGGGCTTGTATATGCCTTGACTTGGAATGTCAAAGGCCCAATTGGAAGTCAAGGTGCAACACTCTCCATTAGGGAAGTCAATGCCCTAATTGTAGAGGCCAAAAGGGAGTTAACACTCACACCAAACCACATGATCATGGCAAACATTTGAAGAGCTTAGAAGCTTATAAACTCTTCAAAAATTAAGAAACCAAGCAATGTGACTCTTCATAAGCTAGGCGTGGAAAAATGTGTTCAGCTACACCATTCCATATTTTGTCCAACATCCCCTAGAGTATTGAGTGGGTAGACCGTCTCCATCTATAAATAAGAGGCCATCTGATGGAAGAGGTCCAAGCACAAGCCCACATGCAAGCCCACCAAAGGGTAGATTTGGGCCAACCATAGAGTTATGACCAAGAGGATCCAAGAAGACGTTCTTTTACATGTTCAAATGCCATAAACTCTAGTGTAGAGTAGACTTTAATTTCTTGTCAAAATTAGCATAGGAACTTTGTTTGTAATTTTCTTAGAATTAATTTTGGCACCTAAAACACCAACCTAGGTAAACTTAGAGTTTCTAAAAAAACCTCTAAATTTACCAAGGCCGGTCTAGAAAGCCCATGGAGGGGGTGAGCATAAAAACTAGACACACCCCTCCCCATGTGCTCATTTGTGCACCCATGTGCCATGTGCACCCATGTGCTTCACATTTACATTTCATTTGGCTAGCATTAGGGTTGCATTATGGTCCTCCTTAGCCTATAAAAGGAGGATCCTAGACCTTGTATTTTCAAGTTTATTGTGAGTAAAGTTATGCTGCCATTTTGTGCCAAGCTTTGCTTCTCCCTAGAATTCTAGGCTCTAAACTTCATCTCCTTCACCTCTCCTTGGGTTGGCCGAACCTCCCTAGCTTCATACACAACATGCACCTTCAAGATCAACACCACTCTTAGGAGGATCTTGCTCACACACCTTCATAGCTTCCACACCACTTTTTCTCACATGATTCAAGAAGAGCTTCATGAAATGCCATCACCATCTCCACGCCTTTGTAATCAACTTTTGCTTTAATTGAGAATTGAACTTGCCTAGAGCATGTCTTGTTAATTTGAAAGTCTTAAAAATGAGAGTATTCTTCTCATAGGTTCTCATACCAAAGGATCTTCCTTGGGAGAGATCTTTTTGAGTTTCATTCTTGAAACTTGAGATAAAGTTGAATAGTTTTTGTTAAGTCTTCCGCTAGTGCTAAGAGGGATGCTTCCATCATTTGGAATCATGAGCTAGGTCAAGTGGAGGCTTCAGGAGCTAAGCTTCTCCCCTTCATTTTAATTTTTCCATCTTATATGTTTTCTATGTCTTGTTTTTGCTTGCATCTTAGGATAGCTTAATTTGTGCCATATGCCATGTATTTTTGTTGATACAACTTTCTAATTCTAGTCTTGAATCAATGTTGTGTCAGACTTCCTATTGCATGTATCTTCATGTCAATTTTTTGTTACATTGTATAATTTCATTACTTAGCTTTAAATTTTTAAACCGTTCATGTATGCTTAGAAGTATTGTTTAGTCCATTTTCCATGTCATAACTTCATTATAAGTAGTTCTATTTTTTTTACACAAACATGTCATGTCTATTATGTGTTTACCAAATTGTTTAGTTTAGTATTTTCTTGAATTGAATCACTTTTTCCTGTTCATTAGCAAAAAATCAAAAATCAATTTCCTAAATTTCTTAGTATTGGATGAGAGCTTCCTAGGCCTTTTCCTTTTGAAAATTTACTTGAATTAAATCTTGGATGATCATAATTCACATGTTAGTTTATTTGTGCAATTTTTGGTGAGTTGCTCTTTGAATGTAAAACGTTCTAAACTATTTGATTGAATAGTTGAGAGTTGGAAAACATATTTTTTTTTAAAAGAACAAGTGAATGGAAAAATTCTAATTACATCTATATAAAAGGCAAGAAACGAGAGCAACTTCATCTATAAACACGCTTTGGTGAATTTTGTACGCTAATTTGAGTAGATAGTGAATTTTGGCATCTTTTTTTGGAATTTCTTAAACTTGTGCTGAGACATATATGCAATAATTGGTTCAATCTGAGTCTTATAATTTTATTGTTTTTGAAATCTTACTATAGCACCATTCATTAGGTTTCAATTTGATTACGTACTTGTAAAATTATGCATATTATTACTTGTCTTTTTCTTCAATCTCCTCTGAGTATTGTCATTGATTCTATCAATTGATGTTTAACTTTCTAAATTAAGCCTTTATTGTTTTTAATTTGCATTGCACTCCTTTTGAAGTAATTGGATTTAACATTGTGCTTTTCCTTAGGTTTTGGCTTGAACTCACCTTTTCCTAAAGTGGCATATTAGGTGTGTTGGTGACGAACTAGTTGAAGAACATTCTCTTGTCTAAGAATTTGGAAGAAAAGGAAAATTGGAGTGCAAACACGCGAGGAAAAGAGGGGCTGGACTAAATTAGCACAAAAAGAAGAAAAGGAAAAGGCAACAAAAAGCAAAAACAAAGAAGAATAACAATTTTTGATGTAGTTAGCTCACGACATTTGTATTGTAACATTGTCATAGTGTTTTTTGAGTTTTTTATTTGTGTCTTTCTTTGCTTAAGTGTTTGGGAAAATTCCTCTAGAGTAATCTCACTAAAAACATTTTAATAGTACACACATCTATTCGTGAAAGTGTATTAAGGGGTGATGAACATAATTTTATTCACACTTAATAACTTTAATCATAAAGTCTTTGACTATAATCATGCACAAACCCACTGTTTGAATTAAGATTAATATTGTAAGGACTGAGAAAAATAGTCTTAGAGTAGAAATAGTACAATTAAAATGACACCTGAATATTTTATTATTAAAGTGAAAAAACTATATAAATAATAAATTAGTTATTCAAGTTTCTTTTTAAAAGAACCATCATCTCTCTAAAAACTCCTTTTCCTTTTCTATACCTTCTCTCTAAAATTTTGACCTCCTCGCTCATTAGATCAACGATTGGAGTCCGCCATTGGACTCCTGACAGTGAACTCTACAAGATTGACCGATCAAAATCTTAGATAGAGTAAGTTCATTCCTGACTCCTTTTCCTTTGAGTTAGTTTTGATATGGTTAGGTTGCCTTTTAGTTTAAGTTTGCATGTGAGGTTTTTATCTTAAGAATTAGTCTCTGTTAGCTCAGGGTCCTAATGATATAGTTAGATTTGTGATCAGGACTCTCTGGTGCAGGTTAGGGTATCCTCAAGCTTTTGGTGGATTTGGAGCTCTTAGTGAGCATCTGCTAAAGTCCAGGTAAAGGAAGCTAGTTTAAAATTTTCAATAGAACCCTAGGTTAGAAGATTTGAATGTGAGTGTGACGTGGTCACCAATTCCAAATTTTGTTGCAAGATTTCTTGTTTTGAGTAGATTGTAGTTTGATTGAAATTGAAAGTGTTGTGATTGAGAATTGGTTGTTGATTTAAATGGTTTTGGAATTAGAAATATATAAATATATGTATATATATATATATGTATAGATGGACATAATAGCTCAATGATTCAATGAGAGTGATTGTATCATGCTGAACAGGAACTGTCAATGTAATGTGTAAATTTATAAATTTATGAATTGAATGAGATGTTGATTTATAATCTAATAGGTATATTAAGTTATGCACAATTTTTCTGCATATTTTGCTCAAGCCAGCAAGTTCTAGCTCAAGCTAAAATTCTGGATGCTCTCGCATGGAGTTTAGCTAAAGTTAGCAAATTCTAGCTCAAGCTAAAACTCTGGATGCTCTCGGGTTGAGTTTAGCTCAAGCTAGCAAATTCTAGCTCAATCTAGCAAATTTTAGCTCAAGCTAAAATTCTGGGTGCTCTCTGGTTGAGTTTAGCTCAAGCTAGCAAATTCTAGCTCAAGCTAAAATTCTGGGTGCTCTCAGGTTGAGTTTAGCTCAAGCTAGAAAGTTCTGGCTCAAGCTAAAATTCTGGGTGCTCTTGGGTTGATTTTAGCTCAAGCTAACAAATTCTAGCTCAAGCTAGACTCTTTAAAAATAAACAAAATAAATATGAAATTTGTTTCCTGTATATATTTGTTTTTAAAAGGTTGGTTTATTTCTTTCTGTATAGTTATAAATTATATAGACTTTTATTTCATGTATATTAACTTGAAAATCTCTTTAATTAGACATTTATATGATTAGTAGATGAATTATAGTATGTTTTGGAAATTCTAAAATTTTGTATGATTTGATTCTTGATGTTGGATTTTTGTGAGGTTCAAAGTATGAATTTTAATCAAGACATAGTATTTTCAGGAAAGAAAATACCGTGTTAAGATTGTTTAGGATGTGCATTGACTAGGGATTCGTCTAAAAGGAGATATACTGACTCTACTGAGATAATGGAATCATATAGATAAAGTTATTCAGGTGGTGAGAGTCGAAGGAGGTTCATATGAATGTGTTAGTTGTTTGAAAGATAACTAACTTGACCTGTTATATGAGTTAGCCCTGTCATACTAGGAGAGAGATGACATTGTGATTATTTATGCGCATAACTGTGTGGATTTCACAGTGATGTAGTATGACAGGTGCAAATCTCTAAGTTTAAGTCAATGCACGAGTCTTCCAGAAGTAGTGTCAAGTGTCTATGTGTTATGAGTCAGTAGAAGTCTGACATGAGAAAGATGAATATTGAAATTTTGATAGACACTTGATGGTTGTGTGGAATGCATGAGAAATGATGAATTTATGTGGATGTTTAAAGTTATATTTATGTTATAAGTTTTAAAAAATACCTAACTTACCCCTTGTTTTGTTTTGTGGTTGTTTTTCTTTGATTTGTGATGATCGTGTATTTTATACGGGAGCATATGAGGTTACATGTGATAAAGTTTCTTGGTGAGAAGATGGATGATGGAAAATGTTTATTTTCTTTTGAAATTTTCTTTTTAATTTTATGTAAATGTTTCAAGTCTTATGAAGAGAGAGATAATTTGAAACATTATATGAAAGAATTGTAGATATATTTGTATTATGTTTATATATTTATTTTAATATTTCATAGAAATTATGGTTATTAGATATGAGAATAAATAGGGATGTTACATTTGGAATCAGAGGAGTTCATCCTTAGGATGAATCGAGGGTAGTGGGTTCATTGTGTTTCTTCTGCTTATAAATAATTATTGGAGTCTTAATTAAAACTATAGTGAAAGGTTTTCAAATGTTTTTTTTAAAAAGGTTTTTGAAATCTTGTTTGTGCTCTAGTAAATGTATGCTTTAAATAAAAAATTTAGTATTAAGAATGAAAGTGATGGAAGAGGCCCAAGCACAAGCCCACATGCAAGCCCACCAAAGGGTAGATTTGGGCCAACCATAGAGTTATGACCAAGAGGATCCAAGAAGACGTTCTTTTACATGTTCAAATGCCATAAACTCTAGTGTAGAGTAGACTTTAATTTCTTGTCAAAATTAGCATAGGAACTTTGTTTGTAATTTTCTTAGAATTAATTTTGGCACCTAAAACACCAACCTAGGTAAACTTAGAGTTTCTAAAAAAACCTCTAAATTTACCAAGGCCGGTCTAGAAAGCCCATGGAGGGGGTGAGCATAAAAACTAGACACACCCCTCCCCATGTGCTCATTTGTGCACCCATGTGCCATGTGCACCCATGTGCTTCACATTTACATTTCATTTGGCTAGCATTAGGGTTGCATTATGGTCCTCCTTAGCCTATAAAAGGAGGAGCCTACACCTTGGATTTTCAAGTTTATTGTGAGTAAAGTTATGCTGCCATTTTGTGCCAAGCTTTGCTTCTCCCTAGAATTCTAGGCTCTAAACTTCATCTCCTTCACCTCTCCTTGGGTTGGCCGAACCTCCCTAGCTTCATACACAACATGCACCTTCAAGATCAACACCACTCTTAGGAGGATCTTGCTCACACACCTTCATAGCTTCCGCACCACTTTTTCTTACATGATTCAAGAAGACCTTCATGAAATGCCATCATTTGGTATCCAGAGCTATGGTTCTTCAAGATGAGTTGCTTTTGGTCTTTCATTTTTAGTTCTTCTTTACTTTCATGTTGTTCATCTTATTTTCCATAATTGTCTTGCTGTTTTTTACATTTTAATTTGTTTTGGTGTGCTTTGTGGAAGATCCAACCGAAGCACTTTTGTTCAATTGATCTTGAACAAGTTCTTGTGCAAATTGTGATAGGATTCCATACACCTTTGAGTTGCTATTTTTCTTTTAGGCTTTTGAGTCTTTATTGCTTTCTTATTTGGTTCATATTATGCTTTTGAGTCTTTAATTTCTGAATCTTATATGTTTTGTCAAGTCATGTTCATCCACAATGTCAACAATTCTTAGTAGTCCTTTATTTGGCTTGATTGTTTCTTGATTTTGGGTATCTTTAATTGCTTTGAAAAATCTGCTGTTCTTTGATCTTTTGATGCCTTTTTAATTTTAGTTTGAGTTCATATTGTGTTTAGATTCTACACAATTCTATTTCAAAAATTTCCATTGTGTTTAAATTTTGGTATCTTGCTGTTTTTGTTTCCAGTTTCCAGAATCCCCTGTTCCAAATTTTCTGTGCTGGCTGTTTTGATCCAGAAAAATATTTTCACTCATAGGAAAATTTTGATTCTCTGGAATATGCAAGTTTGAAGTGTTATAGAAAGGAAAAAAAAGAATTAGTCCAAAAGAATAAACAGAAAAAAATGATAAATATTTTAAAATCAGTGTGCAAATCTGAGGCGCTACAGCTGGCGTAACTGAACACCAAAATTGCAAAATTTATTAAAACAAATTGGTGCATGCGTTTTGAGTGATTCCAAAGCCAGATTTTAGCTAAGATCTTGAATATCTTGCATATCAAATTTCAGAATCATATCTTAAAAACACAGCTCAGCATAAATTGGGGAAAAACACGTTTCTGGCCCACAACATTTTTCAGTGGTGCTGTTTTTTTTATTTGGTCATCTAATTCTAGTGCTATTCTTAGGATTCTTTTGTGTGCCTACCTTTATTTTGGTACCTTTTATTTGCTTGCTTAATATTTCTTGGACCTCTTTCTAGTTGTCATAATCTAACTCCTTTTGGTGGTACTGTTTTATTCAATTAAATTGTTTCTTGCTCTTGTTCTTTGACCTCTAATTTGGTGCTGGAATTTATTTCTCCTTTGGTGCTTAATTGAATGGAAACTTGACTTGAGTAAGGTCTAGTCTTTTGATAGGTGCTGGAATTGGAGAATTAAAACCTTCATTCTAAGGGGAAACAAAGCCAAGGCCGAAACAAGCTTTCTTGAAAAACACTACAAACACTTGGAGGGCCAACAAGCAAAGACAACAAGGAAGTGCATTTAGCAAAAGAGGATCAACAAAGGGAGTTTTTCTTAATTTCCTTGCAACTTAATTTGTGTTAATTACCTCTTAATTACGATTTAGACGGTGAGTGTGTCTTCAAGGGCTCAAAGTGTCCAAGAAGCCTCACCTAGGGCTGACTAGTATAGAATTCTTAATTAGCAATTGTTAATTGTTTGTAATTGCCTTTTCTTTTGCTTAGTTAGTGACGCTTTGCATGGTTATTTTGTTAAGTTTGTGTTAAACCGACTAGCTTTGTTGATTAGTAGCTTGCATTGTTTTCTTTCATTGAAAATTTGATTTCTCAACTTAATTGTGTTCTAAGTGGTTTACTAAGAGAAAGTTTTGTGTGAAGACATTGAGGGATAGTTTTTGGCTAAGGCAAAGGCTTGGTATTTAAGTAGTCCTTTGTGGCTCACCTCCCTTACCTGGAAAACTACCTTCTTTGACTTTCCTAAGTTTTCTCAAGGTAAAATACTTGTATACACAAAGCTTTAGCCATGTCTTCTTCTTCTCATTCTACAAAGTCTATTGGAAGTGAATTAAAATATTTAAAAACTCTTTTGAAAGAAGTTTCACAAACTGTGCAATCAATTGCTTATAGACAATTGGAGAGTGAGACTAAACTTAATGTTTTGACTAAAGCAAAGAATGAGAAGTCTCAATTTTCAAAAAAATTACATTCTCATGCATCTAGCTCTAAACATCATGATTATCTTGGGGAAGAAAGTCTTAGGAAAAATGAATATCATCAACAATTCCCTAGGAGAGCTAGGAAAGAGAGACAAGAAAACCTAACCAAGCATATCTCTCACATTCAAGCTAGAGAAATTCCATGTTTAGAATACCTTGGCAACGATCAATTAGCATCTCAATGTTTCAATGAAAGATCTATGATCTTAAGGGACAAAGATGAGAATAGTAGCCAAGAAAAAGAAGCTAGTGAGAGTGAAGAAAATGTAAAAATAGAAAAGCAAGAGAAAACCCTTGGGAAACAAAAGGCGTGGGAGAAGAGTGTTCCTTCCCACAAGGTCCTTCAACAAGAAGGAAAAGTTGAAAATACAGTTGAAAATATACCTCTTGTTGAACAACCTAGCCTTATCTTTTGTAAAGGAACACTTGCAAGCCTAGAAAAAAAAGAAGAATCCTTAAAAAAGGCTTGCATAGATAAAAATATAGTAGATTATTTTACATACATGCCAAGATATCACCAAGTGAAGGTCAAGTCATCTATAGGCATCTACAAAGACAATTTTTTATGTGAAGTAGTGCCTAAAGAAACTTGTCATGTCTTATTGAGACAACCTTTGCAACGAATTGAAATTTCCATGAACAAAGGTTGTATCAACGAGACTACCTTCACACATAAAAGAGAAATTCTTCATGAAGGAGAACTCATGGGTCAAATTAGAGTTGATAAAACTCTAGAGCTTTTAAAAGGAAAATTATTGTCACCCATGAGAAAAGATGTTCAAAGACATTACCCTAGATACATTCTGTGTTTTAAAAATACATCTAAGGCGATGTCTCATGAACTCTATACTCCTTCACCTTTTGCAAATGATCCTTGGGAAGACATAAGCCTAAATTTCATATTAGATCTTCCTAGGACAACAAAAGGTTTTGATTCCATTTTCATGGACATGGATAAACTCTTCCTTAAAGAAGTGACAAGTCTTCATGATTTCTCTTCAAACTTAGTGTTGGATAGAGCTCCAAAATTTGAAAACCATCATTTGAGGATTCTCTTGGAAAAACTTGCAACTAAGTTGTCCGTTTCAAATTCTTATCATCCTCAAAAGAATGGTCAAAATAAAATTGAAAACATAGCTCTTGTTACTATGCCTAGAGAAATCATGAAAGACAACCACAATTCTTGGGATGAGTATCCTTTTTCTATTGAGCATGCATACAATAGAGTAGTCCACAAGACTACTAATATTTCTACATTTGAAGTTGTATGTGAACATAACCCTCTTTCTCTTTTTGCGTTGTTACCACTTCCTAAAGGAATTATGCCTAAGGAACAAGTAACCACTATTGAAAATTTTACAAAGCATGAGAGGATTAGAGAACACATGCAACCATCAAAAGAGAAATATTGTAAAAAGTTGCCAAAAACAAAAGAAAAACAAAAATGGCAACTTCATAAAATTGATTTGTATATAACTGCTTCAACTAACTCATTTGCTTTATTTGATAATTCCCCTAGGTGGACGTTTGATCCGGGAGGGCAAGCATAGTTGAAGAAGCAAGAGGCTGCTATTCGAGATCAAATCTCTAGATCTGAGGATAGATCTTCTCAAGGAGAAGGAGATGATGGACACCATCCAGCCACATCCATTCCCCTAGCCATGAAGAAGAAGAAGCAATGGATTTGAGGACAAATCCTTTTCAAGAGGGAGGGGATGATGGAAGAGGCCCAAGCACAAGCCCACGTGCAAGCCCACCAAAGGGTAGATTTGGGCCAACCATAGAGTTATGACCAAGAGGATCCAAGAAGACGTTCTTTTACATGTTCAAATGCCATAAACTCTAGTGTAGAGTAGACTTTAATTTCTTGTCAAAATTAGCATAGGAACTTTGTTTGTAATTTTCTTAGAATTAATTTTGGCACCTAAAACACCAACCTAGGTAAACTTAGAGTTTCTAAAAAAACCTCTAAATTTACCAAGGCCGGTCTAGAAAGCCCATGGAGGGGGTGAGCATAAAAACTAGACACACCCCTCCCCATGTGCTCATTTGTGCACCCATGTGCCATGTGCATCCATGTGCTTCACATTTACATTTCATTTGGCTAGCATTAGGGTTGCATTATGGTCCTCCTTAGCCTATAAAAGGAGGATCCTAGACCTTGTATTTTCAAGTTTATTGTGAGTAAAGTTATGCTGCCATTTTGTGCCAAGCTTTGCTTCTCCCTAGAATTCTAGGCTCTAAACTTCATCTCCTTCACCTCTCCTTGGGTTGGCTGAACCTCCCTAGCTTCATACACAACATGCACCTTCAAGATCAACACCACTCTTAGGAGGATCTTGCTCACACACCTTCATAGCTTCCGCACCACTTTTTCTTACATGATTCAAGAAGACCTTCATGAAATTCCATTAGAAAGGATCTTGATAAAGTAGTGAGGGTGCACACTCATAACTAAATCAAGATGATTCTTTATCTTAATTCTAAAAGTTTGATATTTAGCATATATTAAATTTTTGTGTGATTTATTTATTTTATTAAGTGTTTTTGTATTTGATTGAAAGTTGTCTTTTAGATTAACAATTTTACATCAATAATTATTTTGGTATGATACTTTATATTATAAGTATTATGATTTTGAGACCCTTGCCTTTGTAAGATCTAGATGTTGTCTTCTAGATGAATTGATTCTCTATCAATTTCATTTTATAGGAATAGGAATAGAAAACAATAGTTTCAAAATCTCTAGAAAGTAAAAATGGATAGTTACCTTATAAGTGTAAAGCAAGTGCAAGTTAGGTTTAATTGTGCCAAGGTTTAGTTTTGGATACATATAAGTTATGAAGAGTAAATAAGTAGTATGTTGAAGGTTTAAAGATTTAAACACGTGTTTCCATGGGAAGTACCAGAGTTAAGTTCCAAGATGACAGTATGAATTTTCTTTGATCTGAGGCTCGAAAGATGTTAGTGTCGATAACACAACATAAGATGGCTCTAGCTGAACAACAAAGCTTACAAGAAAATTTGAGATTTTGTGGAAAAAGAAGTTTACAAGTTGATTATATCATCTTGAGAAGTATCAATGATATTGAGAAAGAAGAAAGATGAGATATCTTAATTGTGTTTAGGTTACAGTTAGACAAAGAAAATTGTTGAAAAGTAGCAGATAGAGAAATTACTTGGATAAAAAAAAATTAATGCAGAATGGATGTTGTTTAGTTGATCTGGATTTGAAAGCACTGTGTGATTTGAAATTGACACACTAGCTTATGTCAAATATGTAGCAGATGAATTGGATGTTATTCTAGGAATGGATTGGCTATCTGCCAATCACATTTTCAAAGGTTGTGCTCAACAAAAGATAGTGTTTCCTAATTCCAATGAGTTAGAATCTATATCTACTCAACAAGTGTGGTATGAACTGAAGAAAAGATCAAGTTGTTTTATAATTTTAGCTTAGATGGGAGTTAAGAATGAAGATGAGATGAGTAGTATACATGTGGTGAAGGAATTCATGGAATTATTTCCAAAAAGGAATACCTGGATTAACTCTAAAGAGAGAAGTAGAATGTTACATTGACCTAGTACCTGGAGTTGGACCAATGTCAATAGGAGCTTACAGAATGACTACAGTTGAGTTGAATAAATTTAAGAAACAAGTAGAAGAGTTGTTAGAGAAGTGGTTAATTCGTCTCGGTATATTTTCATGGGGTTTCTAGTGTTGTTAGTTAAAAAGAAAGATGGAGGGTCTCGGTTGTGTGTGAACTACAAACAATTGAATAAGTTAACCATCAAGGACAAATATCCTCTACCCATAATTGATGATTTGATGTTTCAGTTACATGGGGCCACAATTCTCAAAGTTTGATTTGGGATCTGGATAACACAAGATTTTGGTAAAGGCTGAAGATGTGCAGAAGACAACCTTTAGGGCTCGATATGAACTTTATGAGTATGTATTATCAGTTCAGGGGTCTCAGTGGATCTAGCCAAGATGTGAGCAGAGTTTCATAAAGCTGAAGAAAAGGTTGACAAGTGCTCTAGTGTTGGTGATTTCTGATACAGGAAAAACCTTTTGAGGTTTAGTATGATGCTTCATATCAGAGATTGAATTGTGTCTTAATACAAGAGAAGATAAGAGTTGCATATGTTTCAATGCAACTCAAAGTTCATGAGAGAAATTATTCTACTTATGACTTAGAGTTGGCAGTGGTGGTGTTTGCTTTGAAGACTTGAAGACATTATTTATATGAAGCTCAATTTCAGATATTTAGTGAATACTTGTTTGATTAGAAAGAGTTGAACATGAGGTAGAGAAAGTGGGTGGAGTTTATGAAAGATTATGATTTCCAGCTGATGTACTATCCAGGGAAGGCTAATGTAGTTGCAGATGCTCTTAGTATAAAGTTAGCACAAGTGTCAGCCATGATGATTGAAGAGCAGAAGTTGATTGAGCAGTTCAGAAATCTAAATTTGGGAGTACAATTCCATGTTAATCATATTAGTTGTAGTATATATCAAACTAAGGACTTTGTGATGGGAGAAGATGAGATCTTGAGATTCAAAGGCAGAGTTTGCATATCTACCAATGAAGAACTGAAGAGAATGATTCTAGAAGAGGGTTATAAGGGTTATATAATTTACGTTGCAGTATGAATAAGATGTACCAATATTTGAATGAGTCCTTTTGATGGTCAAGCATGAGAAAAGAAATAGCTTAGTATGTTGCGACAAGTTTGACATGTCAGAAGGCAAAGGTAGAACATTAGAGACCTAGAGGTTGTTGCAGAAGTTGGATATTCTCGAGTAGAAATGGGATAGCATTGTTATGGATTTTATTACCTATTTGCCAAGAATAGTAAGAGATCATGTTGCAGTCTGGGTGATAGATGATCGACTAACAAAGAACGCTCATTTTCTTCCAGTTAATTTGAGAATAATATGGCCAAGTTGGCACAGTTGTACATCAGAGGGATTGTGAGATTGCATGAAGTGCCTTCGAATATTGTTTATGATAGAGATCTTAGATTTACTTCATAGTTTTGGTAGATTCTACAATATTCTTTGGGATCTAGATGGAGAATGAGCTCTGCATATCATCCTCAAACAAATGAGCAGTCCGAGTCCTTAAAAGATTTGTTGAGGACATATGTATTGGATCATCTGGGAAGTTGGAATGAGACGTTGTCTTCGGTGGAGTTTGTATGGGAGGAAGTGAAAAACTCTTTTATGTTGGTATTAGAATGGTGAGACAATCTTGGTTGGGCCAAAGTTAATTCAACAGATCACTGAGAAGCTGGAACAGATACAAGACAAAATGAAAATTTATCATAATAGGCAGAAATCATATGCAAACCAGAGGAAGAAACCTTTGGAGGCCATGTGTTTCTGAGAGTATCACTTACCAAGAGTGTAAGGACGAGCTATCAAGAAGAAGTTATTCCTGAAGTTTGTTGGACCTTATCAAATCCTAAACCTGCATAATGTCTTTCATATGTCTCAACTAAGCAAAGTATATCTAAGAATCTAGTCACGCATTGGAAATGCATAATGTGCAAATCAAGGATAACATGTCTTTTAAAGTAAAATTAGTTTACATTGAAGACCATCAATATGGTGAAGGTAGTGTGGGCTGATAGGTTTGGTGATTCATCTTAAGAAATAGAACAAACCATGAGAGAAACCTATCCATGTCCCTTTTATAGCAACTTAGTTTTCGAGGACGAAAATTTTTCTTGTTGGGGAGAATGTAAGGACCGAGAAAAATAGTCTTAGAGTAGAAATAGTACAATTAAAATGGCACCTGAACATTTTATTATTCAAGTGAAAAGGCTATATAAATAGAAATTTAGTTATTCAGGTTTCATTTTTAAAGAACCATCATCTCTCTAAAATCTCCTCTCCCATTTCTATGCCTTCTCTCTAAAATTCTGACCTCCTCGCTCATCAGATCAACGATCGGAGTCCGCCATTAGACTCCTGGCAGTGAACTCTACAAGATTGACCGATCAAAATCTTAGATAGAGTAAGTTCATTCCTGACTCCTTTTCCTTTGAGTTAGTTTTGATCTGGTTAGGTTGCCTTTTAGTTTAAGTTTGCATGTGAGGTTTTTATCTTAAGAATTAGTCTCTATTAGCTCAGGGTCCTAATGATATAGTTAGATTTATGATCAGGACTCTCTGGTGCAGGTTAGGGTATCCTTAAGCTTTTGGTGGATTTGAAGCTCTTAGTGAGCATCTGCTAAAGTCCAGGTAAGGGAAGCTAGTTTAAAATTTTCAATAGAACCCTAGGTTAGAAGATTTGAATGTGAGTATGACGTGGTCACCAATTACAAATTTTGTTGCAAGATTTCTTGTTTTAAGTAGATTGTAGTCTGATTGAAATTGAAAGTGTTGTGATTGAGAATTGGTTGTTTGATTTAAATGGTTTTGGAATTAGAAATATATATGTATAAATGGACATAATAGCTCAATGATTCAATGAGAGTGATTATATCATGCTGAACAGGAACTGTTAATGTAATGTGTAGATTTATCAATTTATGAATTGAATGAAATGTTGATTTATAATCTAATAGGTATATTAAGTTATGCAGATTTTTTCTACATATTTTGCTCAATCTAGCAAGTTTTAGCTCAAGCTAAAATTCTGGATGCTCTTGGGTTGAGTTTAGCTAAAGCTAGCAAATTCTAGCTCAAGCTAAAACTCTGGGTGCTCTCAGGTTGAGTTTAGCTCAAGCTAGCAAATTCTAGCCCAAGCTAAAATTCTGGGTGCTCTCGGTTTGAGTTTAGCTCAAGCTAGCAAATTCTAGCTCAAGCTAAAATTCTGGGTGCTCTCGGGTTGAGTTTAGCTCAAGCTAGCAAATTCTGGCTCAAGCTAAAATTCTGGGTGCTCTCGGTTTGATTTTAGCTCAAGCTAACAAATTCTAGCTCAAGCTCTCTAACAAACTCTCTAAAAAAAACAGAATAATCTGGAATTTGTTTTCTGTATATATTTGTTTTTAAAAGGTTGGTTTATTTCTTTCTGTATAGTTATAAATTATATAGACTTTTATTTCATGTATATTTACTTGAAAATCTCTTTAATTAGACATTTATATGATTAATAGATGAATTGTGGTATGTTTTGGAAATTCTAAAATTTTGTATGATTTGATTCTTGATGTTGGATTTTTGTGAGGTTCAAAGTATGAATTTTAATCAAGACATAGTATTTTCAGGAAAGAAAATACCGTGTTAAGATTATTTTGGATGTGCATTGACTAGTGATTCGTCTAAAAGGAGATATATTGACTCTTCTGAGATAATGAAATTATATAGATGAAGTTATTCAGGTGGTGAGAGTCAAAGGAGGTTCATATGAATGGGTATGTTGTTTGAAAGATAACTAACTTGACCTGTTATATGAGTTAACCCTGTCATACTAGGAGAGAGATGATATTGAGATTATTTATGCGCATAACTATGTGGATTTCACAGTGATGTAGTATGACAGGTGCAAATCTCTAAGTTTAAGTCAACACACGAGTCTTCCAGAAGTAGTGTCAAGTGTCTATGTGTTATGAGTTAGTAGAAGTCTGACATGAGAAAGATGAATATTGAAATTTTGATAGACACTTGATGGTTATGTGGAATGCATGAGAAATGATGAATTTATGTGGATGTTTAAAGTTATATTTATGTTATAAGTTTTAAAAAATACCTAACTTAACCCTTGTTTTGTTTTGTGGTTGTTTTTCTTTGATATGTGATGATCGTGTATTTTATACAGGAGCATATGAGGTTACAGGTGATAAAGTTTCTCGGTGAGAAGATTGATGATGGAAAATGTTTATTTTCTTTTGAAATTTTCTTTTTAATTTTATGTAAATGGTTCAAGTCTTATGAAGAGAGAGATAATTTGAAACATTATATGAAAGAATTGTAAATATATTTGTATTATGTTTATATTATTTTAATATTTCATACAGAGTATGATTATTAGATATGGGAAAATATAGGGATGTTACAAATATAATTGAATTTATTTGGGCCTTAACCATTATTTTTGTTAATTATATTTTTTAAGGTAGAGGGTATAATATTTCTTAGGATAAAGAGTCTGAAAGAAGCGGTTACCACTATGAATGTGCCTAATATGTGAAAGTACAAGTTGCCTCCTTAAATCAAAATAGAAAACGAGATAAGAGGAGAAGAATAAGAGAAAAAATCTACAATATTTCATAAACAGATTTGGAGGCAAATAATTTGCATATATGCAAAGATACGAAGAACAAAGTTGCGGTTAAAGTTGGAAACATAATCCAAAATTTTTGGAAAGTTTAAAATTGAGAAACTGTGAATTAAGTTTGAAGCATAATATTTTCTTAAAATCCTTGCATCAAAGAATTCTATAAAACGACATAAGTTTCAAGAGTTAAATCAAATTTTCAAACTAAGGTTCGTAAAGCAAAGCATAACAAAGTATTAAAGTTTTCTTAGTTTTCTTTATTTTCTTCATTGTAATCCTTTCATTTGGCCTCCACATGAAAGACTAAACTCCTTTGGGTTGATTCTCTTGTAATTTCACATTGAATTTTGTGCAATAAATTTTATTCATGAATTTTTTTGTAACAACTTTGTGTTTCTATTGTGGATCTTTTTTAAACTTAATTTTTGTAAAATGAATTATTTTTTAACGCTTGTTGAGAATTCAATTGTTTTTCTTTGATTATAATTCTTTGTTAATTTTTTTAGTCTTAATCAATCTCTTGTATGCTTAGTCAAGAGGTAAAAGATAAACACCTCACTGAGTAGACGCTTAGAACGAAGTAAGATAGTAAAAAAAGTCCTTAGACACTTATTTTACTGATGAGATTTTGTTAAATATAATTAACGTTTGTTTGATTAAGTTCAACTATGTGAGAAAATTAAAGAATAATAATCTTAAGAAAACCAATGAAGAATTCATTATTGAATGAACTTAGAGTCAACCTGCCTCTTTTACTATTTTTCAATTGTCTACTTTATTTTTATGAACAACAATCAGACGCAATATAGGTTAAAAAGCCATTAACAAGTTGTTTGCCATACAAAACTATCTTGAGTAAACATCATCAAACAATATTTATGAAAAGTTATAAAAAGTTATTAAAACACAATTCGACCTCCCATTCTTGTGTTTTTCTTGTTTTCTACACCTTCAAGGACATTATCCTCAAATGCCATAAGTACACTTCTTCCAAGAGAATCATAATACTAAGATCAAAGACCACCATTTTATTAACTTTCATTTCCAAAACTAGAATCCCTACAAACATTATTGATTGATACCAAATATTGTGTTGTTGAAACATCTCATGAAAAAATATTCCTCCCATTATTCAATGGACAAAACAATAATATTTGCACGATCATAAAAAAATCCTTATTATTATGTTTTTCCCTTCCTTTTTGTTGACCACTTCTTTTTTGTTTTTTCTCTTTTTCTCTTTTCTTCTATACCTTTTTTTTCTTGAATTTCCTTTTTCCTTAACTTCTTCTGTTTTACTTTTCCTTCTCTTAACTCCTTATCTTTTATTTCCTTTTCTCTCAACTCCTTTTTCTATTTTATTTTTTCTCCATCTCTCTCATCACAATTACAACATGTCTTTTCCAATACTTATAAAATATTCTCTCTTTATCTCCATACATTTTCTCTTTATTTTCTTTCCTTCTTATCTCCTTTGAATTCACCTTCAATTTTCGTTCTATTTGTGAAACAGAGTCATCAATAAAAAATTTGTGATATTCATTAAGTTGAGGAGTAACTTTAGCACTAATACTTGCCACAATTCCCTAAAAAATTGGAGGTTAAAAAAATCTCATTGAATGTCAAGAGTCAAAGCTCGGATACCAACTAATGAGAATATAGAAGAGGACAATTCTTATATATAGTTTGGGAAAGGATATTGATGTCACATTAAAGAAATATGAGAATATGAGCGATAAGTCACAGGGTTGATCACCACAGGTACCTTGAGATCAAATTTGAGATTTTATAACTCAGAACTCCATAAAGTTCTCACAAAGAGAAACTCATTTTTCTTCCAGAATTTATATGTTTTCCTGATTACATTTCAAGTACATCCTTTTATAGGCCACATTATGTAGGGTCCTCTAAATTCCAAATTAATATTCACTAGTAACATTTAATGTCCACTAGTAACTAACTCCCATTAGTGTTGTTTCTAATTCCCACTATATGCATCATTATTTCTCACCATGAGAACATGAATGATTCACCTTCTTGTGGTTTTTTTATCTTCCCATGTGGCTATTCTGTTAGAAATGATGGCTTAAACTAGAGGGGGGGGGGTGAATTGTTTCATGAAAGGTTTTCACAAATGATAACTAAGAATGAACTTCTTTGATCAATTATAGAAAGAAGAATCAGAGAGGCCAAAAGAAATAAGTTAATAAAACTGTTATTAGGAAAACAATTGATTAAAACTTCGATATAACCGATTGTTTATATTATAGAGACAAAAGCAAGTATAAGCAGTTTGTAAAGCAGAAATATCAATCGGTTGAAATATGAAATAACCGGTTGATTATGACAACAAAACAAATATCAAACAGATTATAATAGAGAGAGATAGAGAGATTCACACAATCAGATTATACTGGTTCACTCAATCACTAAGCTACATCCAGTCCTCAGTCAAACCACTGAGTATTCCACTATGTAACCAATCACAGATTACAAAAACCTCACCATAAAGAGGTGACTTTGAATCCCACAAAGCCTACTCACCCTCTTTGCACCAGCACACACCTCAAGCCAGAATCACACTAACTTTACAGGATTTTACATACACTTTTACAATATTAGAATTCAATTACAAGAAACTAAGTAAGGGTATAAAACACCTGGATTACAAAAACCTAGAAGCCTTATGACTAGTTCTTGAACCACAACAAAACTTAAAAGCAATCTTGTTAAACTTGGAAAACTTCTTTCACAAACAGTTTGTAATCTCTTTTTTTTTTTTTTTTTTTTTTTTATCTCAAATTAGAGTGTAAAAACTTGTGTCTCAAACATTTGAAAGAAGGCTATATTTATAGCATTTGAAATCTAGCCATTTAAGGCAACATAACAGAGTCAAATCAGTTTTGATCTCATTTTAAACAGTTGAAACAGGTTTTCAAAAAACTGTTAGCACAACACTCATTTAACCGGTTGAAACCATGATTTAACCGGTTGAATGAGTCAAGTAGTTATAAAATCAATTCAGAAACTAGTTTCAAAACCTCATTGTCAGCTAAGTGACAAACAACCGATTGTTTTCCCTTTGCATGGAAAAACACTTTGTTTCTTTTAAAACTGATTGATCAAGCTTTGTATAGGAATTATAACTGATCTTAACACAGATTCTAAACAACCTAATCTAAACCCAAACCCAGGAAGCAGCACAACTTCAGGCTTCATGTGGATTTGATACATCAAAGCTCCCATCTTCAACATATTCAACTACTTAATTAAAAATAGTAAAAATTACAAAAAGAACCCAAAATTATTTTGACCCCCTGAAGATCATATCATGTAGCTTCTGTCAGATGGAGCACATGCATCTGACAATTATTTGGAAAACTTAAGTCTTACATATAAAGCATATTCATAATTATATTTTGTTGTTAAACAACACTTAATCAAAAGTATCAATGGTATGTTGGACTTTAACCTTTTTTTTTTTTGATCAGCATGTTGGACTTTAACCTAACAAGTGTTCATAGTTTATATCCTTTTTTTCAAATAATTTACCAAGTATCATTTAAACAACTATTTTTGTGATAAGCGCAAACTTGAAGTATAGAGTATTTGGGAAAGTAAGAAAATGCTTAACGTTAAAAAAATAGGCGGCTTCCTACAGGTCAACATATTCAGCATAAAGGCTTGCATACATGTTCTATGTGTACGCTTTGTGAAAAACACAAAAAATCTATTCAACATTTATATTTTGAATGTTCAAATGCTTTGCATATTTGGAGTTGAGTTCGACAAATTTTTCTTACTTTTCATTTCTCTAATAAGGATGATCTTTTTTATTTTATTAAGAGTGATGATAGTCCTTTGGTTAAGTTGATTAAGCTTGTCGTGATAACTTTTTCTATTTTGGATGATATAGCGTATGAGGAATTATGCTAGATTTCAAGATAAGATTGATGTTTCTAGGGTTATTTTGGTAATTAAAGATTTAACTTGTCTAGTGAGAAATTCGTCTAAAGCTTCAATGAATAATGATATGTTGGATTTCAACATGATCAAGGTTTTTGGTATTAATACTCGTATTGGTAAAATTCTTCGTCCTTTTCCTATTAGATGGGAGTTCCCTTCACTAGGCTAGGTTAAAATTAACATTGATGAGACTACTAAGGGATATCCTGGTCTTGCTACTTGTGGAGGTATTTTCCGTGGGAGTATGGGAGAGTTTATTGGTGGTTCCTCTGTGTTTCTTGACATTCAGACTACTATGGTTGTTGAGTTTTATGGAGTTATACATACTACTAGGACTAATGTTCCGTGGATGCTTCGTAATCGATGGAATAATTGTCTTAATTATTGTGGAAAAATCAGGTTTAGGGTTACTCATATTTTCCATGAAGGGAATGTGTGTGCTGATAAGTTGGATAATTTAGGATTTATTCATAGAGAATCATTTCATTGGTTAATAGGCTTCCATCTAGTCTGTTCTTAGAATTCTGTATGAATAGGTATAATCTACTTGTATATCGTTTTTGTTAACATATGAGTTTTGGTCTAGTTCCCTCATATTTTTGTGTGTGTATTTTCTTTTTTTATTGTTTTTCTTTTAATAATACTTTTTTTTCGTGTGATGACAGATGATTGTTGTTACTTGAGGTGTCAGCCTAGTTGAGATGTCAAGTTGCATAGTGATGCCTAACATGAAGACTTTTATATATAAAAAAATACTTGTTCCTTATCTCAAAGGAGAGATAAAAGGGATAATTAAGAGTTTTTTTATGTGCTTGGTTTAAGTCAAAAGTGACAAAAATAATATTTGTAATCATATTTTGATTAGTGAAATATTTTACACATTATAAAGAAGAACTTGTTGCAACCTAGTATTAAGGTGTGAATGTGAAAATCTTTTCAAAATACTTTCTTTTTAATGGTAACATTGTTAGATCCTAATTAATTAATCTTATCTAAGTTCCTTAAGAGTTATTTAAGTTTTGGTGATGATAATTATATATGTAAATAAATAATAAAACAAAAATGGCCTTCAAAGCACAACAAATCTAACCATGTCATGTAATAAATCTAAATGGTGCATAAAAGGTTATGTTTACATTTACATATTAACATCAAAAGTTCTCTCTCAAGAAATAAAGATTGTCACATGATAAATCTAGGATCAAGAATTTCATATATAACATGTAATAAACTTAAATATTTGATATAAAAGAGTTGTTTATTGCTATATTGTTGAAGTCAATTAGTGTACCAACCAACAAAGTCATAATTTCATGAAAAAATGCTTAATGAAAATTTGAAAATGCCTTTGATGAAGAAAAGAAAATGACATGAATCAGGAAGCAAACAAGATACAAAACGTCAAACATCCGATTTGATATAAAACATATTGATTAAAGCAAATTTTCTTATTTTCAATAAACAAAGTGTCTATCACAACTATTATAATTTCCAATTTATTATATGAAGCATTTTAAAGAAGAACAAAAACATTCAAGTGAAACGAAAATCTCCTCTGCATCATCAATTATCTGTCTTGTACATCTAATAGTTTGAGCGAAAGTGTCTAACTTGAGATTTTTTTTTCTTAACAAATTTATCAAGTTTTCTTCTTAAAAGCTACTTGTTTATTGAATGAAAATAATATAGTATTAAAAGATACTTGAGTTTTTAATTTCGGGTTGAGATTATGAATTCTAAAAAATCACAGTTTAAATGAATATTTTATAAACTTATAACTTTTAGAAAAGAATTTTAAAATTTATTTTAATTTTCTTTTTATCAGCAATAAGGATTGAATAACAGGAACCACTTAAGGGTGATTCAACCCTTATACATACCTATTATTTAAATTTTTATATCTATACTAAAACGATTGATTATATGTTTTATTCATTTGATATATCATTAAGTATAAATAAAGGAAACAAAGATATAAAAAATAACAAAAATTAAAATAAATCTTTTAATAAAAATAAAAACTGAAGTATTTTTGTTTTGTGAACAAATTTAGTATTATATATATATATATATATATATATATATATCATCGGTATACCAATAGTTGAGTATCTACAGGTGACATGATCAAATATTTTTCCAATTATAAGATTAGATATCTCACTGATAGGTAATTATCCTCATCAAAGGTATACAATTTTATTTTAATAACAATCAATATTAACTTTGTGACCTGTCCTAATATAAATCCAGAATCGAAAGCCTTTTAGCCCTATAAATATGCAATACACCCAAATCCTATATTATTTTTATCTATCTTATACTAAATTTTAATAAATATCAGAGTGATTTTGTTGGTATCCGTTCTAAGCATTCAAGACCAAATCCAATTAAAAAAAAAAGGAAGAAACCTTTTCACCTATACAATAACAATATATATAATAATGTAGTTTTATTTTTTTACGCGTGTGTGAAGTATTTTTCCTTATTTTCAATCCAATTTTTTAGGTGATATACAGTAAAATTGGCTCTCTTTAACTCATCTTAACATGGAAAACTTCTTTTGATTTTGTTGATTTTGTTATGCATGTTAGACAAAATTGAAGTAGCCCCATTATTATATTCTATATGTACAAATGAAAAGAAAGAAAACTTCTCATCATTGGGAAACGAGAATTAATTTCCATGCTCTCAAGCTCTATAAATAGGACGCATGCCGCTCCAATATAGCCAAACCAAGTAAACCAGCAAAGAGCCCGAAAATACGATACCACAGAAGAGAAAAAAAAAGTCACCATGTCTGTGGATCTAAAGAAATCTAACAAGATCAGAGAAATTGTTAGACTTCAACAGATCCTCAAGAAATGGAGAAGGCTAGCTAATTCTTCAAAAACCACTGGTACCACCAATGTGGGCACTTCCACAACCACCAGCAAGAGTATAAAGTTTCTGAAGAGAACCCTTTCCCTATCAGAACGTGAGGGAGGTTCAAGCAATGTTGTTCCAAAAGGGTACCTAGCTGTTTGTGTTGGTGAAGAGCTTAAGAGGTTCACTATACCAACTGAGTACTTGGGTCACCAAGCCTTTCAGATTCTTCTGAGAGAAGCAGAAGAAGAATTTGGATTTCAACAAACAGGTGTTCTCAGGATTCCTTGTGAAGTGGCTGTTTTTCAGAGTATCTTGAAGATGGTGGAAAGGAAAGGGGACATGTCTCCCTCCCAAGATTGTAGACTCAGCATTGAAGAGATGTTGATGGGGTACTGCTCAGAAAACCAGCTTGCATATTCTCACCATCCTCAAAGTCCATTGTGCAGATAATACTGCGCAGTTTTTATCCTTTTTTTTTCTCCTTTTGTTTCTTTGTACCTTACAAAACCAATTCAATGTATGAGAGAAAGAGTGTGAGGATTGATATTACTGGGTCAAGGTTGTGTGATTCATGTAATCTAACTTTATTCTTTGGCACTATTTTTATGTCAGAAAGTTTTTGCTCATTGCAGTTTATTCCAATTAACAAGAACACAATCAAACCATAGGACCAAACAAATCCTCATGCACGTTTTCATCCATGTAGCAAACAAGTGATGATTCAGTTATCTTCAAAATGACTTCATATATAAAAGTTTTGAATCAGGAAAAAGCATTCCCAATTGGAACCTGTAATAGTAGACATGGGTCAAACACTATGAACAGGTGCTGTTTCAATTTCCTAAGTAGAAAGGATTCAAAATACTAGTTTTCCTTGAAGATATAACATTTTGTGTGGTAAATAGTTACTTACTTTTCAATACCTATATGGAGAGTACTATGGTCATTGACTATAGCTGTTTAAAAACATCATACACCAACAACCTTGCCATAAATATATTAATTATTATATAAAAATATAATTCCAAAAGGCTATTGAAAAATTTCTAGAGGATATATTTCATGTCCTTTGATTAATTACTTACCTTTTAAAGAAAACATGACAAGAATTTAAGGCAAAAGATTGATAATGGAAATATATCTTCAAGGTTTTTATAATAATTTTTTTAATTACACTTGAATATTTTTTATTAATTGATACTGGGAAAAACACTAATCATTTGGCAAAATTAAATTCGTGTGTCAGGCAAGTTGTGATAAAAACCACCTTCAAATTGGTATACTTAAGAAGGTAATTCAAAGTCAAAGGTGCATAAGAGTCTAATAATCCCCTTGCAGCAGATGCTTAATAATTGCTAACATTATCTCTCTGACAAGATTCAAATCACTTATTCAGTCGTTGATTTTTAAATTGATAAATTAATAATTTAGAAACAGATAGCTTGTAGGGGGATTAAAGTGGTCCACCTTAATTATAGCCTAGTGAATGATTGATGTAACTCTAAACATCACGGGTCAGGTAAATTAAATTTTTTAGAATATTATTCAAGAAATTAATGATTAATTTTAATAAAAAGTTGTGCTAAAATACATTAAGTTATAATAAATATATTAATAAGAAAATAAAAGAAATATTTTAATTTCTTAGATAAAATAATAACATTATCTTGGTAAGAGTGAAAATTAAGGCTGATGGAAAAACATGAAAAGAAATTCCAATAAAAAATTAAATAGAACTTATTTACTAAAAAATAAATAAATATTTTGTAATCATAATGTGAATTTGATTATAATAAATAAAATGATAATTTTTTTTAAAGATTTTTTAACAAGAGTGCTAGAAAAGTACTATATATCTAACATATTTTTTTTGAATAACTCTATTAATGATTAAAATTATTCAAAAATTAAAAAAAAAGGCAAACGAATAAAAATAACAATCGAGTCTTACATTTTTATTGTTGGGATTTATACAAAATTCAATTAATAAGGAAAATGCATCTCCCATTAAAAGAAGATTTTTTTTTGTGTAATATCTTAAAAAGTGTATTTCTACATATTTAAGAATTCTAAAATAAAAAACAAATTGATTACTTTAAAATTCTCTGTGTATACAAATTTGCCCTAGTTAATATTTGCGTATCATCATATATTTTTTTGCCCAAGTTCTCCTTTGTTGTTTTGAAGGTTAAACTCATGTGGGGTTGGTTTATTTAATTGAGGGAGTGAGATTCTACATGTCCATAATAAATTTATTAAACAGATTTAGCTAAATTAAAGTGTGTGATAGGTTCTGAGTGCAAACCGCCCTAAAAGTCAGGGTACCCTCGTACATTACAATTGTACTGTTGTTACCTCATGGCTTAATTATTTTATTGCTATGTTTTTTATTTTAAGCTAGTTTATGGTCTGAAAACTGAGTCATTTTTGGGTTTTCAAGAGAAGCATGTGACATGGCATTAATAACACAGAAAGGGTGGCAGAATTTACCGGTTTCTAGATTTTAATTTCCCAAGTCCATGTTCAACTTTGACCTAAATAAATGGGAAACTATTTGCACAAGTTTGATACTGTAAGCTCATTGCCATGTGCTCATGTGGAAGAGCAGCTGAGGACAAGGATCACGTAGTTAAGCATGTAGTTGAGGATGAAACAAAATAAAAAAAATAAGAAGAAACAAAATAAATAAACAAACGAGTACAAAAGAAAATAAACAAATAAATGAGTAAATTTTATAGTTTTTCTATTAGTGGATTGTTTTACGTGAGTGACAAATGATGGTTGAAGTATGAAATGCCACTCTAACTGAGAAAGTGAATTTATAAAAAAAAATTATAATTTATGAATCTTAAAAATAAGGAAGGGATTAAGAAAAGAAAAAGTAAAGAATATCTCAACTCATTTGATTAAATATAAAAGAAGAACATATTTGCCTTTAGTTTTTTTAGTTATATGATAGAAGAAATGCATAGATAAATAAAATGGTTATGCCAGTTATTCTTGCAAAAGTTAAAGATTTTTTTTTTGCGGTCAGTCACTTTAATTTTGAAAAATAAATAGTCGGGTTTCTGAAAATTTTAAACTTTTAAAAAGAGTTTCTGAAAGTATGATTTTTTTAGTTGATGCTAGGTAACTTTTGGTTTGCATGACAAACTTATTATCATTTTGGATACGAAATTACGCCACTTAATTTTATTTTATTTTTTGGAAGTTACTATATTTTTGTCATTGTAATTTTCAAATTTAATTATTCATTTTCATTTTAATTTTTAAACTCAATCATTTATTATATGTTAGCTTTAGGAAAATTAAAATTTTAAAATAGCTTTCAAAGATTAAATATACTAAGCGGTGTAGTTTAAGGACTAAAACGATGAATGCATATATTGTAATGATTTTTTTTTAAATAAATAACAATTTTTGTTTGTAGTTATAGTACAATACACACCACTCTATTTCTATACCCACTCACTCTTCTATTAGTCTAAATACAAGTTCGAAAATTAAACCAAAGTCCAATACATGACTCAAATAAAATCTAGAACTAATTTATACAATTATTTAAATTAAAGTCTGACCCAAAAAGATATTGACATGGTCTTGCTGAAACCAACTGAGTTCCACTTTTCTTGTAGTCCTTTGATCAAGACTCTAATATTCTTTCATGGTGTGGAAGTCTTCTCTGATATGCTTTGAAAATTTCTTCCTCCAAGAATTGTTCTCGTTATTGAACCTACAAAAGATAAACAAAAGCTCAATTAGACCTATTTATGCTAATAAGTCTATGTACAAAGCTTTAGATATTTATCCTCCTTATTTTTTGGATGTTGTGGTTGGACGGTTTCCATCACCCTCCCCTTTAGAGAAAGATTTGTCCTCAAACTTTTGTTATTGTTAGAATGGATGGCTTTAAACTAGACGGAGGGGGGGTGAATGGTTTAAAGAGGGATTTCGAAAACTTTTAAGTCAAGAATGAAATTATCTCAAGAAACAATTGATAAGGAATTCAGTTTGTCAAAACAATAAGCAAAAACAACAGCACTAGAAAAACAATCGGTTGTTTCGCAGAAACAATCGGTTGTTTATACCAGTTTACAAAAACAAAACTGAATTTAAAGAATTAGGGATAAAGAGAATGCACACAAATGTTTATACTGGTTCACTCTAAACCCAGAGCTACATCCAATCTTCTCAGAAACCACTGAGGAATTCCACTAAGCAATCAAACCTAGATCACTTACAACACAACCAAGAAAGTGACCTTGATCCCCTCAAGACACACACTTCTCTTGGCCAACACACCAACACTAAGAATGCTGATCTTGATCCCCTCAAGAACACACAACACTTATCAGCAAACACATAGAAGAAACTTGTTCAACAGATACAAGGATTACACTTGTTACAGAAGTAAATCTGAAATCAATACAAGCAGAAATCCTATCTCACACTCTTTGATCAATCTCAATCTCTAAGCAATCTCAACTCTTTGAAAATCAAAATCTTGTTGTTCTCAAAAGATTGTTATTTCTCAAATCTGTTTTTCTGAATTTATTCAAAGATGTTTGTTATCAAATCTTAACAAACTTATTCATTGTATTTAAATATTGGTCAAAGCATTAAAGACTGGAGCGTAAACAATTAAAACATTTAAAGCTCAGTCAAAGCTAAAATAGTTTTTCTGTTATAGTACCAAAACAAACAATCGGTTGTTTCCTCGAATCAATCGGTTGTTTTGGTTTTAACAGTTCAACCATTTGAAAAATAGTTTTCAATCTTTTCTAAAAACATCTAAGTATAAAACAATCGGTTGTTTCGACAAAACAATCGGTTGTTTTTCACTTAGTTTGAAAAACACTTTTCTTTTAAAAGATTGAGAATGCCTATGCTTTGGATTCAATCTAGAGTGGATTACAAAACTCAAACTACCCCAGATCCTAACTAAGACAGCTCAGCAACAACAAGCACAACCAAGCCTTCAACATCCTTCAAAGGGTTTGAATTCTTCAAAGCTTGAACACCACTTGGTTCAACAATGATGTAGCGAGATAATGGAAAAAAATCTTTGTAATTTTTTCCCTACATCCTTCCAGTTAGTGAAGCTTTGATTTGGATATGAATTGAGCCATTCTTTAGCTTTTCTTGCCAATGAGAAAGGAAACAAACACAAATAAATAGTTTCAATATCACCTTATTGAAAGACCATTGTTCCCACTAATTCATAAAATGTAGACAAATGTGTATATGGATCCTCATGGTCCATTGCTGTAAATTGATGGGTACATATCTAAGGCCCTGGTGGTAGAAGGTATTGCAATATTAGAAAAGTGCATTGACCCCTGCTACATGCATAATCTCTAAGTGTTCTCCTAGGAGGTGATGCTTGCTCTTTAGTCATGTTGTTTTATTTCTGAAAAATATTAATCGGAAGGGAAGAAGTGGTTAAGGATTCCTATCTAGTGTCTCATTGTTTTTCTTTTCTCTTTGTCTCCCTATTTATTCTAGCTACCTTTTCAATCTTTGATTCAAATAATAATTGGTCTCTGGAACTTGACCTCTTAATATCATATAAGACAACTCACGTATATCAAACCCACAAGGAATAATTGAATTTTCAAGTATAAGATTCACTAAATAGAAAACAATAAGTAAAAGTTTGTTGGAAGTTTGTTGTGTATGATTGCAAGAATGTAAATAAAGCAAAGTAAAGAGTTGTTGATTCAATTGGGAAAATTGGGATTGGGGTTCATCCTTCTTACTCTTTTGTATTTTGAAAAGCATAATAATATTCTATCGTGGATGGATATTAATGCCCATATAAAATTCATTCATATTGATTCCTTGCATATAAAATTATTAAGATAGTGTCCTAAATATCGATTCCCCGCATATTTATAACTTCTTATCATTATGATTAGATGTTGATAGCAATTAACATTTCAAATCTATTCCTAGCATTTAAATATGTTAAACATCCCTTTAGGTTAGAAACTTAGAGGTAATTTTGAGTCAAACCTAAGAAACAAATTCATGATAAAACAAACATTAAGAATAAAATGACAATACCAATCATCAATCAAGAACGAAATATTATATCTAAATATCACCTTAATACATAAGAATTTGAGCAAATTACTCTTAATTCCAAAGGGTAGAATTAGTCACTCATGTTGTCCATTACAAGCATGGAAAGCAAGAAAAGAAGATACAAGATGTTTCTCGTTGATGACTGCCTCCTCTAGGGTTTAAAATCACCTTCTATTCTCCCAATGATGTCCAAGGTTGTGCCTTACGCCTCATATTTAACCTACTTTGACTTGGGCTAAGTGACCTCTTGCTTGGGTGTGATTGGGCTCGCCTGGTCGAGTTAGACAAGAAAAAGCCCAACTTCTCTGGAGTGATCTCACCTAGGCAAGATTGGGCTGGCTTGGGTGAGTTCCTCTGGAGTACTTTTGGCTTAGGCGAGTTGAATTAACGTTCCAGCCTTCCCTTTTCATCTTGTCTATTACTCTTTAGCCATTTCATCTCTATTTCTCCCTAGAATCCTGAAATTAACATAAATTTGGGAATAAATCATTCTTATTCATATTATAATCACAAAATATTTAAAAAGGTTTAAATTCATAAATTAGGGGTTAAATTATATATTAATTTTATCAATAAATATACATAAGTATATGTATTTTAATATGAAATATTACTGAAATATGGCACTTACAAGAGGTCTCATGGGCCATTTTGAAGTTGATAAAACTCTATGTTTTCTTAAAGAAAAGTTCTTTTAGCCCCATGTGAGATGAGATGAGATGTCCAAATGAACTTTCATATATGCATTTCATGTCTTCAATCTACGTCTAAGACGATGCGTTATGGACTCTACACTCCTTGGCCTATTACTTGTACCCCCTTGGAAGATATTAGTATGGATTTTGTCCTTGGTCTTCCTAAAACCCAAAAAGGCTTTGATTCCATCTTTGTGGTAGTGGTTATATTTAGCAAGATGACTCATTTTATTCCTTTCTACAAAGTGGATGACGCAAGAAATATGCATTTTTCTTCTTTTGCATTCTTTTGATGTTTGCTATTTTTTAATCCATTCTTTTCACTAATAAGTGAAATCAACAAATTAAAAAGTAGTTTTAATCCATTAAAATAGACATGAAATATTCTATAAAACTCTCTTGTGTTCATCTCATTAACACGAATTTGAAAATTTGAGTTTCATATCTTTTCCAAATCTGAGAGAGTTTGTACTGATCAAAGACATTTTCTTAGAGTATTCTTGAGGTGTTTTCGAGATCAATCCTCTTGGCTGAGTGTGTTCACCTGGAATTTTGTCTTTCTCCTATATTGGTGTTGCGTCAAGAGATATTGTTTCAACTGTAATCCTTTTATACCTTGTAAGGTTGTTGTTTCAAAATAGGGTTTTCATAATCAACTCACAAAAATAGTGTTATTGGTGTAGTCTTTCTTTTGTAGGGTTTATGAGAGGGGGTTCTTGGTGTTTTCTTATATTTTTTTATTATTGTAAACAATTTTTTTTAGTGAAAGCTTGATTGATCTAGTCAAGTAACTAAATGTAGCTTTTGTATAAGATTGAACCAATACAAAATTGTTGTGCATGTCTTCTTTTCTCTCTTGTTAACTTTTTAGAGTTGTGATTTGTTCTTTAATTCTTGTTCTGAACTTTAACACGATAAAAAAAACCTAACCAAATTCTAAAATTGATTCTCTCATCAAAGATTCATTTTAAAATGTTTTTTTTAATTCTTGATAGTTCAATTCACCCTTTCCCCACCCTCTTGAACTCAACAATTAATTCTAACATAAACAAGAGCAAGACTTTCTATATCAAATCAACGAATGCATAAAAGATTACAAGTTGATGATAAAAATCAAGTAAAAATCAAATATCAACAAAAGAATTGTTAAAAGGGTCATATGAAGAAGCCTATATATAGGAATCAAGATGAAGAATACACACAAACTACATACAAATTTTCCTATCTTCTAATGCTCAAACAATGTTCTTTGTGGATGTACGAAACCTTGTAATTATTCACACAATGAAGTTAAACCAAATAGATAAGATTGTTTTATCTTTAAGAGTTTGTTCTTATTTTGTTTTGTGAGGTCTTAGTCTTAGGGGAAGATTAAGACAATATAACCAAGAAGGTGTACTCGGGATAACTATAAGTGGTTTGCGCACTCAATTTAACTAGGAGTTGTTGGTGTACTCATTGTAATCAATTTATTTGGTTAGTGGAACCTCTTCAAAAGTTTTCTTGGACATATCACGTGTGTTTGCGTGAATCAGTATAAAATTGTCTTGTGTTGTTTGCGTTGCTTATCAGCTGGACAAACTAGTATAGTTATCCATGAAAAGAGATTAAGACTTTATTCAACCTCCTTTCTAAAGCCAATTGTTTTGACATAAATTTGGTATTTCTAGTTGCATTTGTTATTCTGCTTGTTGTTTGCATTTTGTCTTGTATGACTGTTGTTTATTTCTTTGATTGTTTTCTCTGCAGTTATGTTTTACTATTTTGTATTGTCTTATTCTTTTTATGAACACTCTAATAATGCTATTTTGTGTTTCCCATTTTGATAAGTTGTTTGATAAAGTTAAAGAGGGAGATAACTTGTATTGTGTTATTATAATCTATCTCTTTTAAGTTTTGCAGGCTATTTGTTTTAGTGCAGGGAAATGTTATAAATCAACACTTGTGCATATTGAATTTTATTAGATAATTGTCTTCATCGAATAAAGGGAATTTGTTGAATCTGTGGTTCAAGTATTTGATGAATCCAACTATTTTCTTAGGATTCCTTTAGGCTCTCTTTAAAGATTTTGAAGATATGCAATGATCTATCAAGACTTAGAAGTATTTTAGGTTGATTTGTGTTGATTAGGATACCTTTGTAATTTTTCTCTTGCTTTGGTCCTGCATAGCAAATAAAAAGTTCTCCAAATGTATTGGAGCTCTTCTTGGAGATAGGTAAATTTTTAATTGATAATTTTTTTTAATATGTTAAAATGTTTCTAATTGCTTTGGAATGACTACAAGAAGAATTTTAATCAATTAGAATCTTTTAAAACTATGAGTAGTTATGAACTCTCTATTTTAATATGTTAAATAAATTTTTTAATAGATTAAAATCACTTAAGCTTAATTGTGTATTGAATGATTCTGTTTAATTTAATTAAATGACGAGTTGATCTATTAATTTTACTTATAAGTGGTATTTACATATCAAAACATAGTTTTAACCTATTAAAAATCTTATTGTTTTTTTTTAAAGGAGAGTCTAAATTGAGCTAAACAAATTTTCTTTGAGCAAATTTGTGATCAACATCTTGGTTTGAATAGAAAACATAGATTCTCACCTAGTTTTTTTTTTTTTTTTGATTAATCTATTCTAGGTGATATTGTCCTTGTTTCTAATTCATTTTTCAATGCCTCTATTGGATATGACTAGGGTTTCTAGGTTTATTGTAACAAGGTGTTACTAGGTATTGAATCAAGTTTTATTGGGTTCAAGATTTTGATTCTTACGAAGTTTGATTTCACTAGTGAAGTTGTGTGTTTGTAAAAATTTGATATTATGGTGTGAGTTTGGCTTATGTGTTTGAGCAACTAGGTGTAGCTTGTGCTATAAAATGAACCAATATAAAAATTGCTCTATTGATCACTCTCTCTTTTTATATCTCTTGGTTTCTTGGAATTTATGTATTTTTTCATTGAGTGCATTGCCTATTGTAAATCAGATTCTACAATTTAAAGATTTAATAAGCTTTTTATTCTAAAGATTTGAGAAAGTTGTTTTTAGTTCATTTTACCCTCTTTTGAACTCAACCCTCAAAACTAACAGTTGTTGCCATTTCCATCACCTTCCACCACCACTACCACCTTTGCTTTAAAATCGAAGACCCAATTTTTACTTTAAATTTTTAACTTTTTTGGAATACTTTGCTTTATTATATTGTTTTTTCTTGAGTTATAATTTTTTTTTAATTATTTTCTTGTGATATTGTTGATTTGGTTTGTTATGCAACAAGTGTCATGGTTGTTTAATTGAGGCATACATTAGATAAAAAATAAAATAAAATAAAATAAAATAGCATACAATAATGGTTGTTAATGAAAATCATTATCGTATGTGTATGATGAACATAATTTTACTCACACTTTAAAGCTCTTATCATAAACTCTTGGATTGAAATCAAATAAATTCATACTTTTAATTGAGATTTATCTAATTGGATTAATTTTGGTTGTAACTGTTATTTAATTGAGATTTATCTAATTGGATTTATCTTATGTGTTTTAAGATGTAACAAACGATCTAGTATTTCACAGAGTAAATGATCTAGTAATTTGAAAATTTGACCAGACGATCAAATGAGAGCATATGCTAGACAATCTTCATGAAGCACCTATGATGGGTGCCCTATTATGGAAAAAGAAGATATTGATTTGGTGATTGAATTACATTTTCAGGAAGAATGAATTACATTTTGAGGAAGAAAGAATTAAAATCAATTCAATCATATGCAATGAGACTATCTCAAAATCTTGCAATTAAGACTCCTCTACAAAATGCGTAAAAAATAAAGGAAATATCCTTTGAAGGTATTATTCAAGAAATCTTCTGCAATATCTCTCACAACAATGTTGAAATCAATTACAACCAATGTGCAAATCGGAAGCAAATTTGGAAATAATATATCTAGAAGAGAAACAAGAATAAAATTTGAGACTAGTTGAAAATGCATATATCTCCTTAATAATTTGAAAAAGATAAAGGTAATATTTAATAATTGCAAAACAATGAGGTAGATTTCAAATCCTATTTTGTGCAAGAAAAAAAAAAGATTAGAAAAGAGACTTCAGAGGAAGAATGAAATGAGCTTTTTGATCACTTCTCATAGCAACAAACACATTCTAGACCTAGTTTTATTTTCTTTTTGTATTTTTCTCGTTTTTTCCTCTACATGGAAGGCTAAAACCTGTTTGGTTGATTCCCTTGTGATTTCCCATTGGATTCTAAGGTTCTGTTCAATAAAGCTTTGTTGTTCAATTTCTATAGTAGATTATGCTTTATTTTTTTATCATTTTGAAATCAAGGTTCTATCAAAGGAATGTTTTTGAACGCTTGTTGAGAATTCAAATATTTTCTTTAATTAAATTTCTTGGTTAGTTCGCTTAGTTATAATCAATCTTTTTTTCGCTTAGTTTGAGAGGTAGAAGATAAACATCTCACGAGTATACGCTTAGAACTAGTGAGATATTGAATACATCAATAGACCCTTGCTTTGCTAATAAGATTATGCTGAATTTGATTGACACCTGATTATGTTTGACATCTGTATTAGAAGTAAAGGATTATAATCTTAGGAAACCAATGAAGAATTCATAGTGAATAAACTTGGGAGTCAACCTACATTTTTATTGTTTTTAATCTTCTTTTATATTTTCCTATTGAACAATCACAGACCCCCTTTAATTTGTTGTTATTGCTAATTTTTATTTCCCGCAAATAGGTTCTTAACACTATTTCATTAGATTCTCTATTGGATTCATTGAAAGACAACTTGGAGTCATCTGACCATAATTATAGTATCATCTTTCTAGCGTTAGATGATTTATCACTACATTAGACATAATACACTCAAATAATTTTAATTTGATTCGACATCTATTAGTATACTTGCAATAATGATTATTAATGAGAACAATCGTGATAGTTTTACACAAAACTATCATTGTATGTGATAAACATGACAACAATTTTAATTATCAGAAAAAAATTTATTTTTAATGACAACTTAATTAGTGACAATTTTAAATCGGTTGTTAGAATACATTAAAAACCATGGTTACATTTTTTTTATTCAATAATGGTGATATTAGTATGAATTATCAATTGTAAAAGTTTTTGACTAACACGGGGAGATACATAAAATGATTTATTTTTCTAAGTAATTCATTTTATATCCAAATTATCATCACTAACATTTGAATTTTAGACCATTTAATGAAAAGATATAGGTCCCCATATAAGAGTTATATCTTTTATATGAAAATTTTCCATTGATTTTTTTTTTCATATTTAATTAACTAATTCTTTTAATGAATTATCCGACTACATATATATAATTGGAGTCGGCTTCATTAGATTTTTTCTACTACTAGCTTTTCTTTTACGACTAACATTATTGGTTTTGTCAATTCTGAAGATAGTCCTCTTGTTAAGCTTATCTATCTGGTTGTTGTCATTGTTGCTATTAAGGATTCTACGAGGACTATAAGTAATATTTCTAACAAAAATATGAGAAATTATATTCATGATTTTACTGTGCTAAAATTCTTTGATATTAACACTAGAAGTAGCAAAGCTTAAAATTCCATTCAAGTTGTTTGGGATTTTTCTTATCCTGGTTGGTGCAAAGTTAACAACCAATGGTGCTTGAAGGGGATTTGCTAGCACTGGTACATGCGTCGGGACTTATAGAGACAATATGGGTGAGTATATTGGTGGCTCTTCTACATATCTTGATGTCCAGTCTCCTTTATATGTTGAGTTCATGGGTGTCATTCTTTCTCTAGAAGAGGCTAGTAAAAGTATCAGAAATTAGGGCTTGAGAGTGACTTTGTTCTGGTTCGCAATGCTTTTAAAGATTGTAAGTTGGTGCCTTGGTTTCTCAAAAATAGATGGAGAAAGTGTCTTTGATTTTGTCAGCAAATAAATTTTAAATTTTCTTATATCTCCAGACAAGGTAATCAATGTGTTGAAAAGTTAGCTAGCTTAGGTTTTATTCATCAGTTGGAGTGGGTGTGACATAATACCTCCTAACATTTTTTGGAACTTTTTCATAATAGGTGTAAATCTCTTATTTCTCGTTTGATGTAATTTGATTTTTTTTTCACAAGTATGAGTTTTGGCCTAATCCCTCGTACTAGTTTGTATTCTCTTTATTTTTTTTAATAATACTTTCTTCATACGATGACATATGATAGTTGAAATCTAGGATGTCGGTCTAGCTAGGATGTTAGTTTTCATAATGATGCTTAACATCAATTTTTTTTTTATAAAAAAACTACAATTAATCTTATTTAATAATATGATTTTAAAAAAATTGTTCTATTTTCAGCAATTATTTATTTATCTTTCATATTAGGTTCTAATAGTTTAAAAATTAGTTTAAATGAAGATTAATAAAACTAAATTATATTAACTAATATTTTTAATTAATACAACAATCAATTAGTTAATTTATATTTAAGCTGAAATGACCTAATTTAAATAATTTAATTTAAGGAAACGAAGATGATAATATAACCTGGAAGATAAATTAATAGGTGTTTAAATTGAAATCAGAAGGAAATATCTTTGGAAGTGGAGGTTCTTGTTTTGTTTTGTCTTGTCTGATTAGGTGGTGCATAAAAAAACAAAAACATCTAACCTTAATCTATATATTATTGGTGAATGATTTGAACATCATTAGAGGTGGTGCTCCTAACATGATCCGCACTCCATTGCACTGTTTGAGAACAGTTGACAATGAAAAATGATAACGAAATGGTACACAACTATATTCATTGGGGAGTGTGATCAATTAATATTCAAGTTAATTATATACTAATTTTATGGAAGATGTTCCTTAATCCATACATAGTCAAATCATTGGAAGAAGAAAACTAAATTTGGTTTCGTGATGGGTGGGGTATTCTCCTCGTATGCTCTTCAAACTTCATCAAATAATATTCTTACTAGTACTTATTTATTACTCACTAAAAAATCTAAGTATTTTTAATTTATATAGAGTATTCCAACTTAACTAAAAGTCTAAAAGAATATCTATAGATTTTATTTATTTATTAAATTTACAGTACAACTTTATTTAGATCTGAGCTTTTAACTTATCTTCTTAAGTTAATAATTTAGAATGCATAAAGAAAATGTAATTTAGTATTGGTCAAATCTCAATGCTCATTATCTAAAGTTGATGCTAATAATTATGTTGGTATTATTGAGCATTAATGAACATTTAATCACGTATAAATGAATTGGTTCAATAAAATTTTAGAGAAAATTAAAAAGTAGAATATATCAAAGTAGATCAAATACGAAGAAAACATCATAACAAAAATTATTCATAACTTGAACAAGATTCATTTATTTGAATTAATAATTGAAATATAAGAATTAAAAGTCTTGGTATTAATTTTTTACACTTCAACTTGTTCTTGTTCAAAAAAATGATAAACATTAATATGTTTGGTTCACTGATAATAAAATTCATCATTCATCAATAAAATTGTACTAACTATCACAAAGTATAATAGTATTTTTCTTGGAAAAATCCATATCAATCATGAGACCCTTCAACCGAATTCCCTCTTTTGACACTTGTGCAAGACCCATGTATTTTTATTTAGTAGCAGACAATGTTAGTATTGACAAGAATTGTTTTCCAACTAACCAACAAGCTCCCAATTGTGAAAGGATATCCATTTATAGGTTTTCTTACACCTATATCATTAACATAGTTCAATTTTGTATATCAAGCAAGAGTACACAGTTTTCACCCTTTAGATGAGGCCATATTAGACTTACCTTAAGGTACTTGAGAATATGATTCACCACTAGTCAATGCTCATTTCTAGGACAAATAATGTATCTACTCATGACATTGAATATTTGGGAAATGTTGGATCTAGTGCACACCATCACATACATTAGACTTTTCATTGCACTAGCATAAGGAATACAAGACATGTAATCCTTCTCAAATTCTGAAAGGTAAGTACCAATTACGTATAGATGAATAGATAATGTCTGAGGAGTACCTATCAATTTTGCACCACACCGGCCAAAATAGTCCAAGACCTTCTAAATGTACTTTTATTAACCTATAAAGAGCTTCTTCTAAGCATGGCCATACCCCATATCCAAGCATAGAATTTTACCAATAACTCTTAAGCCATTTATCTCAAATTCACTTATTAACAACGACTTTAGCTTCTGAATGTACCCCTTATGCATAAACGTTATAATTTATATACATCAAAAGATAAACTTGTGAGTTGTCCTTTACATTCTTGTAATACACACAAAGATCATAAGGATTTATGTTGTAACCATGAGAGACAATGAACTCATTGAATTTCTTGTACCGCTACCTTAGAGATTGCTCTAAATATACAATGCCTTCCTAGTTCAAAAATCCAATTCTCTTTCCTAGATTATTGAAAATCTTCATGTTTAGACATCAAAATGTCACTCATTGTTTCCATGGAGGAAGGGAGCTTTCACGTCGTGCTTTTCCAGCTCCATATCTAGGGATGTAATAAGTGCAAGCAAAACTCTCATAGGCACGTGTCTAACTACAACTAATAAAATCTATTTAAGGAAAAATTCCAACACCCCAAGATTTTAATTAGTTCTTCAAAACAACTAATTGCAAAACATGATTACACTTTGTTTGTAAGATGATAGTATTATAAAAATAACAAAGAATGTAAGACACATGTGTTTAATTTGATAGATGATACAATACTATATAATCTTGTCTCAAAGTCTGATGAGATACAGGTAAGAACAGATGAAACACAACATAGACTAAGCAAACCTTGTACTTAAATTAAATATTCATGCACTTACTCCATGTTTGTAGATAATTTCCCTCTGCAAAAGAGATTCGTTCAAATTATATTTGAAAGATCTCTCAAATCACGATCTTCATCAACTTTCTTTCTTCATCAAATTCTTAACACATAAAGATTGTCAACTCTGACCCAACTATCTGCCCTATACAGAATGCACGTTAATCATGATTTTGTGCAAAAAGCTAACCTAGGGAGATAAGCATTGTCAACTATCAAAGATGTTTTGAAGAAAAAGGAACAAAGATCAAGTCTACAAAAAACATGATAAAGCTCGTCAGGTGCATAATGGACACACATAAAATGCTTAATGGCTATAACGATCACCTAACGACTACCTTCTTCAAAGAGTTTATAGAAAAGAATTTATCAAGAAGAAGAATGACGTGACATAGTCATATACAAAATAATAGATGGAATGCCAAAAAGGCTAGTCAAACAAAGAGCACTCCTCCAAGAAAATATAGCAAAGGTTGAAATATACAAATATGTTGATCAAATGATAGAGCACACGACATACATTCATAGAGGGATTCTCAAGCTGAAAGAAGATAAAAATATTTGGATAAAGAAAACCTTAAGGGAAACACTTTGAATGTTTATCTAACTGTTTGGGAGAGTGAACCAAATCCTTATACACACCGATAAATACTACCCTCCCTAGAGAGTAAGATAATCTAAACTAGGAGAGAAAAACCTAAACATTGTATTTATCATCAGGCACAATCCTCCATAGTCATTAGATCCAATGATTAGTACATAATTAAACACCAAAACCATCATATCTTATCCAAGAATGGTTTGAGTAAAGAATACTCCGTAACGACTCAACCAAGAGTGTCTTGAAGAAAAAAATACTCAAGGGATTACCCAAAAGTGGTTGAGAGCCCAAATAATACTCAATTCAGCAAAGAATGGCTATGAATCAAAATAATACTTAGTTAAGCTAGGAGTGACTTGTGTTAAGAATACTCAAGGACTAGGGGTGGATATGAGTTGATTTTAGAGTTGTCCATTTTAATGGTAACACTTTGTTTATGATTTGAATTTTAGAAATTATGAAGTGAGACCCAAAGAAGATTCCCATTGGACACGGACTTAATCAAGTGGTTAAGTAAGTGTGAAGTTTCACTTATAAATGCAAAAGGAAAAACACAAGATATGGTGAAGATGACGATGTTGCGGAAAATGAAAGAACACAATAAATGAAGCAAGAAGCAAGGATGACCAAATTGAAAATGGAAGGAAAGCAAGAACATAAACACAACATAAATGGCATAATGGAAAATGAAAGAAGAGGTGAAGGATAGGAAAGCTTAGAGATAAGGGAATGTAAGAACACACCACTTGGAGTGTGTGGGATCTCCAAGATAAGTGATGAGGGCCGCCACTTGAAGAGCTCTCACTCGCACAAGATAAGACCAAAGAGAGAACACAAGTTTCACTCACAATTTGTGTAGAGTTTCCTTTCTATTTCAAAATTCAATTTGAAAATACATGAGGCAAGACACCCTATTTATAGGAAGGGGTGCCTTGGTGGGCAAGATTGGTGAAGGGTAGAAATGGCAAGGGAGAGGGGCTACCTAGGGTGTTGACCATGGTCAAAACCGAACCTTTAGGCATAACTTCTACAAGGTAGGTTAAAACCCCTAATTCTAGGCACCTTGTCTTGAAAAAGTGGGCTTGGTACAAGCCCATTTTGCTAAGCCTTATGGACTATCAATGATCGTTCCTCACCATTGAGCATTAAGCACACTACCAGACCCAAGTAATTTGAATATAAAAGAGAAACATGCATTTATAAACAATAATAAATCCAAAAATATCACATAGTCATTCGATCCTAAGAATATAGATTTAGCAATTAATGATAAGATCTTATAGTAACAGTTCAAGATGAGAAGCTAAACACAACAAAAATGGATCCTTGAGTGTTGTTACCATCTTGGCTTCAAATTTTCCTTCTCAAGAGATTGGCCTTCATTTCTTTTGAGGTTTTGGCCTTGTAGCGTGATTGATTCTTAAGTTTAGACTCTCTAAGTCTAATCCGATAAAACCTCTCTATATAAACTTCTTTCCGAATCTCACTTGATCCTCTTAACCTCCGTGTTTCTCTATCTTTTTATATCTCTTTATGCCTATTGATTCCTCTTGGTGCCTTTCGATGCTTAGAGTGTTGCCCCAAGGTCCTTATTTATAGATTTTATGAATAAGATTCAAAGGGATTCAAGGGGATTCATTATCTGCTTAGTGCAAGTTAATCCACTTAGTGGATTTGCTTTCTTAATCTTTCAACAATCTTTTTCGACCTCAATCCTCTATCCTTGGGCTTATTGATATTCTAGAGTTAGAAATTTATCATTGATTTTCTCCAAATCCATTTTGGCCTTGAGATTTCTTAATCATGAAGCAATATTGGCTTGGCTTTGACTCCAAGTGAAATCTCTTTTTTCCCAAACATGGTGCATATTGGCCTGAGCCCTTTCTGAGTGAAATTGGGTTTCTTTATGTTTAAGTTTTCTAATTCGCTCAACCCTTTGGTTTTCGCTTAGCCCTATTGTCTCTAGAGTCTATTGATGTATTGGCCTCAATTTGCTCAGTGTATGTAGATGCGCACAAGGTTTTGAGTGTTTTGAAAGGAGCTTGGTCTTTAGACTTAATCCGATAAGCCATTCTACATGTTCTTAGTGGATTGACTTTGTTGCTTCATCCTTATTTGTTTGCTTTTTTGCACTTTTATACAATAATCTCTTCACTTTCCTTCTTTTATTATTTGTATTCATTTGTAGCCGTGGTTGGAGGTTTCTGGCATGATTCTTGCTAATATTTGTACATATTTTACTTAATTTACAAACCCTTTCATCTATAAAAATTACTACAATTAAGCACTTATCAGTTGTTTATAAAGATCATACATTTTGTTGGAATAAAAATTTAGGAACTTCAAAAAAAAAATGAAAATAATGGAGAATGGAACTCCTTCACCCTACCTAAGATCCAAATATCAAATGAAATAGAATTTATTCTTGGAGAGCTTCCCAAACATGTCTATGATGTTGGTGTTTCATCTACTTAGAAGCAAACACAAGCTTCCACCTCCCAATGAAGTTTATCCAAGACTTTGATATGAGAAGGATCCCAGTCAGTCTACCTCTCACATGGAAAGTCCAACACAGCAGCGGAGTTTCTCGCTCAAGCGAGCTCATTCTCACTTGAGCGAGAATGATCTAGTGAAGTTTTCAGAAATCAACGCCTTTCTCGCTTGGGCAAGAATGTGTCAGACAAATTGGGTCATTTTATCTTTTATCATAAAGCCCATCAACGTGACACATGAAGTCACCTAACCCTAGTAAATTAGGTTAAATAGGGGGTTAAAGGCTCAACCCTAGTATGCAAGATTGAGAGAAAAACACCATTGAGTAACTTGTAACGCAATTGGGAGAATATAAGGTGTTAGAAGATGTGTGGCTAATTCTACCCTGTGGATTTGGGAGTAATCTGTTCAAACTCTTATGTATTAAGGTGATTTGTGAACATAATATTTTGTTCTTGGTTGATTATTGGTATTGTTCTTTTGTTTCTAACTCTTGATATAGAATCTTAAATCTAATTGGAAAGTATTTTTATGGTTCTGACCTAAACAATAATACTTAACATATTTGAGTGCTAGAAATATAATTGAAATGTTAATTGCTATTAACGTCTGAGCTTGATTATAAGTTTTTTTTATAAATATGCGAGGAATCAATATTTAGGAAACATGCTTAATAATTTTATATGTGAGGAATCGATATAAATGATTTTTATATGGGCATCAATACGAATCAAATGACATAATAATATCACGCTAATCTAAATACAAAAGAGTGAGAAAGATGAAACTCAATCCCTATTTTTCCAATTGAAGCAACAATTCTTTGCTTTGTTTTCTTGTTAATCATTGTCATCCCAACAAACTATAACAAACTTTTATTATTTTGTTTTATATTTAGTGAATCTTTTACTTGAATATTCAACTGTTCTTTGTGGGTTCAATATTCATCCTTAGGGACACATTATTACTTTTGACAACGTGGTGCACTTGCCGTAAAAAGTCATCAATCCCACATTAGACAAAGAATATTTGATGGTCTTCAAGGCATTGATTGAGTAAAAAACATAAGTGGCTAGCTCATAGCTTGAGGACAACATTGACAAAATACAATTAGAAGCAACCATCACGTTGAGTTTAGCAGATGATGACTTGCAACAATGCTACATTAAAGGTTTGACCACAAAGATACCTGTGTCTAAAGAAACAAAGCAAAGGGACAACATTGTACATGTGGGTGAATTCACTACTTCTAAAATCCTTAATCAATTAAGGACAAAATTTACTACACGATGCTCTCAACTTTCGATGAATGAAATTTCATTCCCCTATGAATCCACCATTGTTCCTTTTGGTAGTTGTGGAAACAAAATTTACAAGGGTTGGTATCCAATGTCTGGATTGGCCAACTCCTTCAAGGTTCTTTCTATTTTTATTTCCATTTCTTTAGTCTCAGAATGCTCAGTTTCACAACAAGATGAAGTTTTATCAAGGATTGTATGATTATCTTCAATCCATTTTGTTGAATCAAGTGTGTTCAAGCTTTGAAGAATCCAAATCCTAGCGTTTGATGGAAAGCTGGAGTTGCTTGATGCTGCTGATGTTCTTTAGAATAGGATCTGGGGTAGAATATCTTTGTAATCCACTCTTTGTTGAATCTAAAGCTTAATTATTTTCAAATCTTTTAAGTTTAAAGTGTTTTTCAAACTAAGTGAAAAACAACCTGTTGTTTTGTCGAAACAACCGATTGTTTTATACTTAGGTGTTTTTTAAAAAGTTTGAAAAATGTTTTGGATGGTTGACTTGCTGTCAAACCAAAACAATCGATTGATTCGCTATTTCAACCGATTGTTTGTTTGAAATCCTAACAGAAACAGTTTTGTTAGTTAAATGAGCTTTAATTGATTTCATAACCGAATACGCTCCTGCTTTAAATGCTTTGGCCAAGATTTGAATACTATAAATAGTTTGTTAATGTTTTATAACAAACAACAAGAAAGAAAAATAGATTTGAGTTTTTCAAAGAGCTTTCAAGCATTTCAGTTTTCACTTTGAGCTTTGGTTATTCAAGAGAGAAGTGGAATAAGATTACTCTGTATTGATTTCAGTTGATTTTGTAACAGTGTAATTCATTCTAAAGATTTGTGTACATTCTGGTGTTGTAAAGCCAAGAAGGGTTGTGTGCTCTTCAGGTTGTCAAGATCAACATTCTTGGTGTGTGTGTGTGCTGAGCCAAAGGAAGTGTGTTTCTTGAGGGGATCAAGGTCACTTCTTTGGTGGTGTGTGTATGTAATCTGGATTTGATTACCTAGTGGATTCCCTAGTGGTTTCTAGGAAATTGGATGTAGCTCTTGGTTTAAGAGTGAACCAGTATAAATTGTTTGTGCATCTCTCTCTTCCTTAAACTCTTTAATTTCAGTTGTTATTTTATTTACTGGTATAAACAACAGATTGTTTCTGCGAAACAACTTATTGTTTTTCTGGTGCTTTACTGTTTTGAGCTTTGTTCTTGGAAAGAATTCCTAATCTGGTTTCTTGCAAAGAATTTCATTCTATCTTAAAAAATTTGCGAAAACCTCTTTAAACCATTCACCCCTCCTCTAGTTTAAAGCCATACATTCTAACATATTTTTGTAGTCTCTTGTATGTTCTTTCCATCACGAGGTCCATAGGAAAAAATACACCTGGTTTGTTCTTGCTCATACACCTCTTAGGACCGTCTGATCAATACGGGTTTAAAAATCCTGGAATAAATAGTGTACCTTGATAGGCTCCTTCTTCTTGAACATTTGTAGATTTCATATTTGGATGAAGTATGGAGGATTATGAGTGCGGAACCAATAGGATAGCATATGTTCATATTCGGTGTTTAAAGTGGAATAGGTGAAGATGTAAGGTGAGAGGTGAGGCTAACTCACTACGAAAGAGTCGAAGGTTAGTGATGCAATCTAAGATGATGGATTGTGGAAGTGGAATGGAGTGGCAGTGAAATGAGGATGATCTTGCATCTTGAATGAGAGGTTTTGGGGAGGATTTGGAGTAGTTTGGTGCTTAGGAATAGAAAGAGGTTTGGCCAACTTTCTATAGATTTCACTAGGCCTTAGTGGCTCTCTGGCAAAGGGAGATTTGGGAGAGAATGAGTCTCAAATTTAGAATTCTTCATTCAATATTTACAAATTTGAAGACAATGTGTGAGTTTAACATATTTATAGATGAAGAGGATAGAGGTAACTTACTCCTTGATCTACCATAACCTTAGTTAAGCAAGCTAAACCATTGTGAGCTTTAGTAGCTTAAGGAGGTCTTGCGCAGGTCCTCTTAAGATGCTCTAGAGACCCTTTCTTATATAAAAAGTGAGGATTTCTAAAGTGTTTTTGATTTATTTACAAACTACTCTTAAACTAGTTCAAAATACAAGTCCTAAACATCATTATTCTATTATTTATATAGACAATTCTTTTGCCTTTATTCTTGTATATGGTAGCTTGGATGGTCCTCCATCAAGCTCCCTCCCTGATACATCCTAAATAGCCAAGCAGATGACCAAGGACACAAAAGACACTTCACATTTTGATCAGTCATCTCAGCATCCAAGACAAGGCCCCACCAAATGTTGGTAGGACCTTAGCAGAAGAAGAACTGGCATAAACCAGAGCATCAAATGTTCTTACTTATGGTCTTCTTACAAGACAAAAATGTTAGTAAATAAATTGGGCTCACTTTGGGGTCCAAATAGTAGAATAAAATAAAGTAGGGTTTGTTTAGTAATTTGGGCTTGTGATAAACCCACCTTTCATGAGAAGTGCTTCTAGGTTTAGGGTTTCTTTGACCTACCTTTTATAAGGTTTCTAAAAACTGACACCCCTACCCTTCTATCTTGTTCTCCAACACACTCTCTCCTATAAATATAGTGCCTTACCTCATGTAGGACACATTGAAATTGAATTAAGTAAAGAAACTCTGCGTGAGTGTTTTGTGAGTCTGGGTACTCCATTTTATTTGGGTCTTTTCTTAAGTATAGTGCACTTCAAGTGGCGGCTCTGCACCACTCATCTTGGAACCTCCCACCCTCCAAGTGGCATGATACCATCTCCATCTTCATAAGATTTCTTATCTCTTCATCTTTTACTTTCTTCCCTTATGCCTTTTCCTTTTCTCTTTTGTTTGGTGTTCCTTATCTCTTCCTTTAATTCGGTTTCCATATTATCCTATTCCTCTTTGTTCATGTCAAATTCTGCACCTTCATCATCATAATCACCATACTTTTGTTTTTCTCTTTACCCTCTAGAAGTGCACCTTCACACTTACTTAACCACTTGGTTAACTTTGTGTCCAGTGAGAACCTTCTTTGGGTTCTCACCTTAAATTGTTAATCTCCAAAATCATAAACAAAATTGAAACCTCTAAAATGTGCAATCATAAAATCAACTCACATCACTCCATTCAAAAGGTTTTTTAGAGGAACATATGATCTTTTCTGGTTCAGCCCAAGACAAAGATTTGTAAAAAGTGAATTGTGTCTGTAGTTGGTTTTCCACTTCTTGTGAGGGTATGGAAAAACTAGACACAGTTATTTCCTCTCTAAGTGAAAGTAATTTTATTAAAATAACCACAGTAAACAAATGTAGTGTGAAAATATGTAGGTTGTTATAATAAAATATCACATCTTTCAACAGGCACAATCTGAGTAAAAATATTTTTAACAAGTCTCTTGAAGAGGGTTGGACTTTTAATTGTTAACTTACATTCTCCTTTTGAAGTTGTCTATGGGTTTAATCCCCTCACACCTCTTGATCTTCTTCCTATTCCTATACTTGATGATGTGTTATGCAAAGATGGTGCTGAAAAGGCTTCTTTTATAAAAGATTTGCATAATGACATCAAGTTACGAATTGAGAAGAAAGTTGGCAAGTATGCTGAACTTGCCAACAAAAGGAGAAAAGCATTATTGTTTGATGTTGGTGATTGGGTTTGGCTTCGCTTGAGGAAGGATCATTTTCCTACTCAAAGGAAGTCCAAACTTATGCCTCGTGGGGATGGACCTTTTCAAGTCCTAAAGAGAAAGAAGCCGAAGATGAAGATGCTAAGAGGATTATTAGCTCATCATCCTTTTTACCTCAAATGATTACAAGAAGCAAATTTAAAGAATTAGGAAGTAGTGGTCAAATGTTTTCTCTTTTTATAGTATCTTTTGTATAAAATTTAAAAATGCTTAAGATAGTGTTTAGGTAAGTGCTAAGAGGGAAACCTAAAGATACCTCTTGTGTAAAGCATCTTTAGATATTAGCTTTAGAAGAATCTGGAAAGGTATCCCTTCCTCCTTCACTTTAGGCACTAGAAGTGGAAGAGTTGCAAGGTAACCTTAGTTAGCTTCTTTTGTAAGCTACTTGTACATTCATGACCGGTCCTTCTCCTATAAAAGGAGGGCTTGAGTCTTTCTAATACAGATTTGATATTTTGAGTTTAGAAATTCTCCCAAATTGTTGAGTGATTGAGAGACTTGTGTCTTCTCTTATTCTAGTCTTATCTTGAGAGCACTCTTGGAACCTCAAGTGGCGGCATCTACACTTATCTTGAAGCTTTGCATCCTTCAAGTGGCGTGTTCCTCTCCAAGGACTCCAACCAAATAAGTTCTCTTCTCCTTTCCATCTTATTCATCCATTTTCATTCCCAAATAAACTCTAAAACATGTCTTAGGCTTTTCTAGTCATTGTAATTGGTTCATTTGCATCCTTTCTTACTTTTGCTCGGTTCATTTGATTTCTAGACTGTTTCAATCGGTTCACTAGTTTCCTATCATGTTTTTGTTCAGTTCATTTGATTTCTAGGTAGTTATAATCGGTTCATTTCTTTTCTTGTTCATTTTAATCGGTTCATTTGACAAAAGATGGGTTTCCATATGAGTTTTGGCTTGGTTACTTATTATTTGGTGAGTTCTTGAATGAAAGAACATTGATCCAATTCTAGAAAAGTGCCTATTCATATTCCAACTCAAGTTGAATCCATAACATGTCCTTGAAATATCTCTATCATGTTATTGGAATCATATCATGTGGTATCATGAGTCTTAGGTTTGTTCTTGTTTGTGTTTGAGTTGTTTTGGCACTCTTAATTCAAGAACTTTACATTCTTGTTGTTACCTTTCTGTTTTAGGTTTATTTTTGGGTATTTCTTGCTTTTTTCTTGTTGTTATTACATTGTATTTGTGTCATTTTGATTTTTGAATCCTTATAAGTTTTGTCAAAGTCATGTTTCTCCAAAAATGTTATCAATTCTATGTAGTCCTTTTGTTGATAATTTTTGTTTCTTGATTTTGTGTTAAGTACAGTTTTATGTGATTGTCTCTTGATCCTTTGGTGCATTTTATTTTTAGTTTTGAGTTCATACTTGTGTAATAGACCTATACAAGTTCTTAAACATCATTTCTATTATGTCTTTGCTAGTTCTTAATTATGTTTTTCATTCCTGTTAGGTTTCCTCTGTTTTTCTTGAAAACGTTCTGATTGTTTCGATTTATTGCAATTTATTTGCTTACTGGAAATTTCTGAAATTCTAGATTTGAGTTCTTCAAAGTGTTATAAAAAAGTAGAAAAAAGAAGTACATCAAAATTCCAAGTACCAAAAAAATGATAAATGAAATACGTTCAGTGTGTAATTCTGCCGAAAAAAATATGGTAATCTGGCAGTAATTTTGCAAAATTTATCGCAATTAATTGGCTTACTGTTTTTGTGTAATTCCAGTTCCATTATTGAGATAAGGTCTTGAACTTTCTGTGGTTACAATTTCATAATCCAGTTCGCTTTATACAATTCCAGATAAATCTGTGAAGTCACGCACAGTTGGCACAAAAATATTTTTTCCAGTAGTTCTGTTTTTGTTTTCTTCATCTATTCTAGTGCTTTTCTCTAGGTTTCTTTTGTGTGCCTTCTTTTTCATTGAGTACCTTATTTTCTTGCTTGTATTTTATTCACTATTCTTTGTGTTTGTCATATCTCTTGTATTCCTTTTGTTATAGCCTTTCTTATTTACACCTTTTCTTGTTTGTCTTTTATTGTTCTTTAAGTTTTGTGGTGCTTTGGCTTTGAGATACAATGATTTTGCTTTGACATCTTTCATTTGAGGTTACTAAGGCCTCAAGAGCAGATTGGTTGAGGGAAGTATTCTTTCTTGGAGTGACTTGAGTGATTTTTACTTTTCAGCACATTCTTATAATTGTTCTTTTTTGCTAACCTTGTTTTCTTAAAATTGGTTGCTCTTGTGTTTGCTGTTTTTCTTTTCTAATGGATACATATTCAAGTGCTGAATCTTCAAAACCACATTCTACTCATAAGGCTTATGTTCTTAATGAGCTAAAAGAGGCAAAGAGAGCTCTTGCCCTCAAAGATGAGGCGTTGCAAAGATTGGAAGAACGAATGGCAAAGGTTGAATTAAAGCAAGAAAGATCTTCACATTCCATTCATGGTAGACAAAATTCTCCTCGGCATTCTTCCAAAGATTCTTCAAATGCTCACGGCCATGGAGAGGAGTATAGAAGAAGAAGGCATCGTCATCATTCCCATGGAGGAAGCCACCACCGTGAACAAAGACATCACCAAGAAGCAAAACTTCAAGTTCCTTTTGTAAAAGTACCTAGCTTTAGTGGTGATAGTGATCCTAATTTGTATTTAGAGTGGGAGGCTAAATGTGAACAAATTTTTAAAGCCTATGAGGTTGATGAGGACCATAAGGTGAAAATAGCCTCTTTAGAATTCATAGATTATGCCATGAAATGGTGGCATAGTATTGTAATGGGCATTGGCTATAACAAGAGACCTTCCGTGGTCTCTTGGGACGATTTGAAGGAGTGTATGCGCCTTAGATTCGTGCCCCCACACTTTAGGAAAGACCTAATGTTGAAGCTCCAACGGTTTCAACAAGGCACGCTAAGTGTGGATACTTATTTTAAGGAGTTAGAAACGCTTTTATTAAAGTTGAATTGAAAGAGAGTGAGGAAGCTATGATAGCTAGGTTTGTGAGTGGCCTAAGAAGGGATATTCAAGATGTTGTTGAACTTCAAGAGTATTAATCTTTGGGATCTTTGGTTCACCTTGCAATGAAGGTTGAATCTCAAATTGCTAAGAGAAATGCTTTCAAAAACTCTCCCAATGATGGTTACTACAACAACTCTTGGAAAAATAAAAAATCTTTTTCAAAACTTCCTTCTAAGGATTCTTCTTTCAAACCTAAGGAGTCTAAGCCTTCTACTTCTACTCCTAAATCACCAATCAAATAGTCTAGTAAGAAATGCTTTAAATGTTTGGGATATGGTCACATTGCTTCTAATTGTCCTTCTAAAAGGAATATGTATGTGCATAATGGCATTGTGGTTAGTGAGCTTGATTCTGATTCCCCTAGGCATTCTTCTTCTAGGCCAACAAGTGAGCATGAGAGCGAAAGTCCACTTGAAGGAGATTTGTTGGTTGTGAGACGTCTTCTTGGTCAAGTTTTACAACCCTTTGATGAAAGTCAAAGAGAAAATATTTTTCATACAAGATGTCTCATTCAAAACAACATTTGTTCTTTAATAGTGGATGAGGGTAGTTGTGCCAATGTGGCTAGTACAAGAGTAGTAGATAAGCTTGGTTTGCCTACTATCTCTCATACAAAGCCCTACAAGTTACAATGGTTAAGTAAGGTAGGCGAAATCATTGTTAACAAACAAGTCCTCATAAATTTCTCTATTGGAAAATATAAAGATGAGGTCTTATGTGATGTTGTGCCAATGGAAGCTACACATGTTCTTTTGGGAAGACCATGGCAATTTGATAGAAAAGTTTTCATGATGGCTTTACCAATAAACTTTCTTTTGACTTCCATGGTCACAAGGTCATATTAAAGTCTCTCTCTCCAAGAGAAGTCCTTGAGGACCAAATTCTTATGAAGAAAAAGAGGAAGAGTGAAAATACAAAGAGTTCTAAGAAGGCCCTTCTTATCTCTAGCCATGCGATCAACAAGGTAATAGTTTCTCACACTCCTATCATTTTAGCTATTCCTAGACCTCTTGAGTTAGAAAAACTTGAGGATAGTCCACATTGTTTGGATAATTTGGTAGAGGAATTTCATGATGTGTTTCAAGATCCTCCTAAAGGACTTCCACCTTTAAGAGGGATTGAACACCAAATTGATTTAATTCCGGGATCTTCTTTACCAAATAGTCCCACATATAGGACCAATCCAAGTGAAACAAGGGAAATTCGCCAACAAGTAGCAGATTTAATTGCTAAAGGGTGGGTTCAAGATAGTATGAGCCCTTGTGCCATGCCTATAATGCTTGTCCCTAAGAAAGATGGGACATGGAGGATGTGTTCCGATTGTAGGGCTATCAATAACATTACAATTAAATATAGGCATCCCATCCCTAGGCTTGATGATTTGTTGGATGAATTGCATGGTTCCCAAATTTTTACCAAAATTGATCTTAAAAGTGGGTATAATCAAATTCGTATTAAACCGGGAGATGAGTGGAAGACTGCTTTTAAGACCAACTTTAGCTTGTATGAGTGGTTAGTTATGCCATTTGGTTTAACTAATGCACCAAGTACATTTATGCATCGCATGCATCATGTTTTAAGACCATTTATTGGCAAGTTTGTGGTTGTTTATTTTGATGATATCCTCATTTATAGCTTGTCTTTGATTGACCATAAGATGCATGTTAGACAAGTATTAGAAACCCTTAGGAAAGAACACTTGTATGCTAACCTTGCTAAATGTACGTTTGCACTTGATCATATAGAATTCCTAGGGTTTGTTGTAAGTATTAAAGGGGTGCATGTAGATCAATCCAAGGTGCTAGCCATTCAAAATTGGCCAACACCCACCAATGTGAATGATGTACGAAGTTTTCACGGCCTTGCTTCTTTTTATAGAAGGTTCGTGCCAAACTTTGGTACAATTGCCGCCCCTCTCAATGATATAGTAAAAAAGGATGTGGTTTTTAAATGGGGAGAAGAGCAACAAAAGGCTTTTGATATTTTAAAAGAAAAATTGACTAATGCTCCCATTTTAGCTCTTCCTAATTTTACTAAAACATTTGAGATAGAATGTGATGCTTCAAGTATAGGCATTGGGGTTGTTCTCCTTCAAGAGGGTCACCCCATAGCTTATTTTAGTGAGAAATTGAAAGGTAGTCATCTCAATTATTCCACTTATGATATAGAATTATATGCACTTGTTAGAGCTTTGTATACTTGGCAACATTACATTTTTCCTAAAGAATTTGTGATTCACAGTGATCATGAATCTCTTAAATATTTGAAAAGCCAAAACAAGCTCAATAAGAGGCAAGTTAAGTGGGTGGAATTCCTTGAGCAATTTTCTTATGTGATCAAACATAAGCAAGGCAAAAATAATATTGTGGCCGATGCAATTTCTAGACACTATGCCTTGCTCAATCTTTTAGGTGCCCAATTTCTTGGGTTTGATCATATTAAGGATCTTTATCATGAAGACCTTGATTTTTCTCTTATCTATCAAGAGTGTGCTTAAGGTGGACACAAAGATTTTTTTTATACAAGATGGATTTCTTTTTAAGGGGAAAAGACTTTGTGTACCCCAAAGCTCTATTAGACAATCTCTTGTTAGAGAAGCACATGAGGGAGGATTAATGGGATATTTTGGGGTAGCCAAAACTTTAGATGTTTTACATGAGCATTTCTTTTGGCCTCATATGCAAAAATATGTTCATAATTTGTGTGATAAATGTATTGCATGTCGTAAGGCTAAATCTAGAGTGCAACCTCATTGTTTATATACCCCTCTTCCTATCCCTTCAATGCCTTGGGTTGATATTTCTATGGATTTCATCTTAGGACTACCCAAGACATCAAAGGGTAAGGATTCCATCTTTGTGGTAGTGGATCGTTTTTCCAAAATGGCACATTTTATTCCTTGCCACCAAGTGGATGATGCATGTCATATTGCCAATCTTTTCTTCAAGGAAGTGGTTTGTTTATATGGACTTCCTAGAAGTATAGTATCCGATAGGGATTCCAAGTTCTTGAGTCACTTTTGGAAGACCTTATAGGGGAAACTTGGTACTAAACTTTTATTTTCTACTACTTGCCACCCCCAAACCGATGATCAAACCAAAGTGGTCAATCGAACTTTGGGACAAATGTTGAGATGCTTTATTTCCGGGAATCCAAGGGTTTGGGAGGATTTACTACCACATGTTGAATTTGCTTATAATCGCGTAGTAACTTCTACCACCTCACATTCTCCTTTTGAAGTTGTCTATGGGTTTAATCCCCTCACACCTCTTGATCTTCTTCCTATTCCTATACTTGATGATGTGTTATGCAAAGATGGTGCTGAAAAGGCTTCTTTTATAAAAGATTTGCATAATGACATCAAGTTACGAATTGAGAAGAAAGTTGGCAAGTATGCTGAACTTGCCAACAAAAGGAGAAAAGCATTATTGTTTGATGTTGGTGATTGGGTTTGGCTTCGCTTGAGGAAGGATCGTTTTCCTACTCAAAGGAAGTCCAAACTTATGCCTCGTGGGGATGGACCTTTTCAAGTCCTAAAGAGAAAGAAGCCGAAGATGAAGATGCTAAGAGGATTATTAGCTCATCATCCTTTTTACCTCAAAGGATTACAAGGAGCAAATTTAAAGAATTAGGAAGTAGTGGTCAAATGTTTTCTCTTTTTGTAGTATCTTTTGTATAAAATTTAAAAATGCTTAAGATAGTGTTTAGGTAGGTGCTAAGAGGGAAACCTAAAGATACCTCTTGTGTAAAGCATCTTTAGATATTAGCTTTAGAAGAATCTAGAAAGGTATCCCTTCCTCCTTCACTTTAGGCGCTAGAAGTGGAAGAGTTGCAAGGTAACATTAGTTAGCTTCTTTTGTAAGCTTCTTGTACATTCATGATTGGTCCTTCTCCTATAAAAGGAGGGCTTGAGTCTTTCTAATACAGATTTGATATTTTGAGTTTAGAAATTCTCCCAAATTGGTGAGTGATTGAGAGACTTGTTTCTTCTCTTATTCTAGTCTTATCTTGAGAGCACTCTTGGAACCTCAAGTGGCGGCATCTACACTCATCTTGAGCTTTGCATCCTTCAAGTGGCGTGTTCCTCTCCAAGGACTCCAACCACATAAGTTCTCTTCTCCTTTCCATCTTATTCATCCATTTCCATTCCCAAATAAACTCTAAAACATGTCTTAGGCTTTTCTAGTCATTGTAATCGGTTCATTTGCATCATTTCTTACTTTTGCTTGGTTCATTTGATTTCTAGACTGTTTCAATCAGTTCACTAGTTTCCTATCATGTTTTTGTTCAGTTCATTTGATTTCTAGGTAGTTATAATCGGTTCATTTGCTTTCTTGTTCATTTTAATCGGTTCATTTGACAAAAGATGGGTTTCCATATGAGTTTTGGCTTGGTTACTTATGATTTGGTGAGTTCTTGAATGAAAGAACATTGATCCAATTCTAGAAAAGTGTCTAATCATATTCCAACTCAAGTTGAATCCATAACATGTCCTTGAAATATCTCTATCATATTATTGGAATCATATCACAACTAGATCGTCATCATTTTAAAGCCAAAAAGGTTTATAAGATTGAAAATGGGCATTCATGTTGTATTTCAACATTTGAGTAAACAAAGGTATAAATTGATAACTATCCATAAGAGAAAACCTTTTAACAATTTTGACAAGTATTATGAAAAATTATTTTCTTTATGGAAAATATTAAGTTGATTAACATTCTTAAACAAAATATTTGTATCAAGGAAATAGTCATTTGTAGGAGGTTTTATGGTTAGTGTGTATAAAATTTAAAATACCTCCTTTTGAGTTTCTAAGAATGGAGATTCGTGATATAATCCAAGATGATGGATTGTGGAAGTGGAATGGAGTGACAACGAAATAAGGATGATCTTGCACCGTGAATGAGAGGTTTTGGTGAGGATTTAGAGTAGTTCAGGCTTGTAGATTCCACTCGGACAAGTGTGTGGTCCAATCTTTGTGTATCATGGAATGTTTCCCTTGGAGAGGTTGCAACTTTTCATGGTGTTGATTCCGTAGAAGTTTCAGGTGTTGGGTCTATTAGTGTCTAAGTTCAAGAGGGGAGGGGTGAATTGAGCTTATAAAATTTTCGCAAGAACACACAATTTTTCAGTATTCCAGAGGCAAAAAGAACAGATTGTTTTTACATGAAACAGATTGATTCTTCAGAGCAGTCTTGGCACAATTTGAATTTTGTTCAATGTAAAATTGTGTTCAACAAAGAATTATAACAGAACCAGATCAGCTTAATATTGTGAGGATGAAAGATACAACTATGCTTAGAAATCAATCTAAAGTTACACAACACAAGATTTCAAGAAGTATGATCCTTTCTCAGGTTTTAATGAATGATCAGTTTGTTCACAATTCACTTAAACCATTATATGCAGCAACCTTGTTTATGATCAGAAAACTTCAACAAATCAGGAAGAACAGTTTTCACTTAACCCAGAATTAACAGATTCAATTTAAAAAGAACAGATTTAGTTCTTGACAGAATTAAGCAAAAAACCAGAAAAGAGTGCAGGGATGAGAATACAAGATACACACGTTTTTATACTGGTTCACTCATACAGAGCTACATCCAGTCTCACCTTACCTCAAGGTGGAATTCACTAAAACAGTACCAATCACTTACAAAACCAGCAGTTCTTGAACACTACAAGAACAACACACACAATGCTGAAAAACCCTATTTCAGCACACCTTGCACTCCAAGAAACCCTATCAAGGAGTGACTAACACTTACACCTTTACAAAACAGAATAAAGGAAAGATTACACCTGAAAAGAAGATGCAAGAACTCAAAACCAGTAGTTCTATTTGCTGCAGAACTGCACCAGCACCTTCACCAAGATTCAAGGTTTCCTAGAACAAGCACACTTGAAAATCTCTTTGGAAAACCTTTCAAAAACTCTTTCAATCCTTCTTCTCACATGGAAATTGATTGATCTCTGTCAAAAGCGTAATTCCTCAGCACTAATTCATGTGAGAGAGACTTTTCTTTATATAGAAAATAGTTTCTAACCTCTTTTCAAAAAACAGTTGAAAAGCAGTTAAGAAAACAACAGATTCAGTTTTGAACTTAACAGATTTATTTTGTGAAAACTGCCAACTCAGCTTAACAGAAATAACTGTCTGAGTGGTACCTTTGGTGCCCTAACTAACTTGTGAAAAACCTTTCAGCACACCAAAGAATAAACCTGTTCTTTCACAGTAAAACAGATTAAAGTATAACACACAGGCCAGCTCAGCTTAACTGAAATAACGAACTGAGCTTTCCCTTGGTGCCTTAACAGAAATTTAGAAAAGCCTTTTAACAGAGAGGAAATAAACAGATTCTTTCTCCATAAAACAGATTTATTTGTGTACTGTTTTAAAACTGTTAAAACCATTTTAAAAAGCTTTTCAAAAACTATTTAACGAAAGCCTTTTTAACAGAGAAGAAATAAACAGATTCTTTCTCCATAAAACAGATTTATTTGTGTACTGTTTTAAAACTGTTAAAAACATTTCAAAAGGCTTTTCAAAAACCATTTAACCACATCATGTGCTTGATCTAGACTTGGTTAGGTATCTAGGATAGATTACACAGCAAAAGGCAATCATACACACTTACAAGCCTAATTACAAATGAATCTAAAAACCTATTACAATCTTCAAAGCACTCAAGCCATTTTCTTCATCAAACACACATCAAGCCTTGGTAGGGAAGAAGCTTCCTCCAGCTTCAACATCAGGTCCTTGTTGAACTTATTTGGCATACCAACAATGACATTATGGGCATTACTTCATTCTTATATATAGAGAATAGACTGGGATTTTAGGGCATAAAGGGAAGATGGGTCTATCTCACGATATGATGATGTTGGTGCTATAGTCTGGCTTTTAATGAGTACTGGAATAGTTGTGGTCTAGGAATAGTTTTATCTAAATCCCACGGTGGGCGCCAAATGTTTTTACCAGAACTGAGCGAAAACCACCTTAGACGATTTTGGAGAGGCTTTAAGGAAGTTGAGATTTGGTTGAGTTGAATCTTTCAAAGGATGGTTGTCAAGCTTATGATAAAACACTAAGTAGATGTCCACCTACAGAAGATTCTTTGACATTCAAGTTATAGTAAGATTTAAAGAAGTTTAAAAGTGTTTAAAGAGTAGATAAAAAAGATTGAGTGGGTACTTTTTGGAGAATAAAGCTATGTTTATAGGTTTTTAGACCTAGGTTAATATCTAGAGATAAGTCTTTATTAAGTATGGACCATTTAGTCTGAACAAAATCATTTTTTTATCTCACTCTGAATTATTTGGATTGGTAGGTGGTTTTACCTACGATTCTCACGAGCGGGTAATCTCAACTTCGAATATTTTTATATGGATAGTACAATTAGAAAATTATTAAATTTTTAACCGTCTAAGATAAATAATTTTAAAAATATTTTCTCATATAATTATTAGTTAAAAACTAATTTCTGTTTTACACAATGCTTTATTTTATTAAATAAAAAATTCTTTTTATACAAAATAATTATTCATCAAATAAAAAGAAAATATGTAAAATTCTAGATATAATTAGTTAAATTTTTCTAAAAAAGCCTTTAGAAGAAAAAGTAAAAATAAAACAAGTTTTTTCCATAAATTAAGATCAGCCGATAGATAAGTTAAAAAAAAAAATATGAAATAATAAATTTTAAATAGTACCATTTTATTTTTTTCTATTAAAAGTTTTTAAGTTTTTCATTATAAGGTGCTTGTACATTAATTATGCACTCCTCTCTTTTAAAGGTGACCAATTCGAATATCTGTCAATGCCTTTTTGTCTCTTTCTTTTTATTTTGCAGTTCATTGTTAAACCTGAACATTATAAATAAACTATGCATCCATTATTTTGCTTTTTCATGAAACTCACAAAAGAATCATCTTTCTTTGTCTCTTAAAAAAATAATTTTATTAAACTATACGATTAAATGAGTTGAGTAAAAAATTTTAGTTATTCATCCTTAATATCTATAATTTCCATGTTTGGTAAGCACAGATAATACGGTAACCTCTTCATAGGAAATTTTATTAAATATATTTGTTTAGTAGCCATCGTACTCATACTAATTACGTACACCAAATTTTATAAAATTAATTTTGTGGCATCTTTTAATCAATTTATTTTGCTTTCACAATTTATTAAAACTTTTGAGTTTATTTTTTTCTACAGGTTAAAAGAGTTGAGAATACAAGACTCTTCTCTAATCATCAATAAATTAATAATAACTTTAGGTACTGGAAATTTAATTATATTCCTTAATCTCTATGTATTATGGTTCTTTCTCAACTTTTAAAAGTTATGTAAATTATTTTCATTTAGTACTAATTGCTGCTAAAACGTATTTTGCTTGAACTTTCAGCCAAAATGGCCAGCTATGTCATGAATTAAAAAACATGAAAACGTGTCCCTTCTAACTTACCTTCCAAACAATCATTGCCCCAACACCTGATTTTGTATGATCAGTAACCCTTGATTCATAGAAAGGTTGCGCAGGTTGGTCCAGTCATCATCATTTTTAAGATTTTGCCACTTCTTTATATATAATTTTTTTTTCAACAAAACATTTATATATATAAACTTAGAACATAAAAAGATCGATGGGTATTCAAAATTTGAGTAGGGATAAATAAAATTGTTTCCGTTTTTATGTTCCTGAGATAGCAACTAAAATTCTAAGATTTTTTTTTAAGAAAATAGATGATTTTATGAATATGAAATTTGAGATTATGATTAAGGGTAAATAAATTTTTTTATATTGAACAAAATGAGTTATTTGAAAACCATTTTTGAGCAAATTTACATCAATTAAATTGATTCAGATTATAATTGACCATCTATGTAGTTAGTCATTAAAATAATTTAATTTTAGCATTATTTTAAACTCATCCTTAATGTAAAAGCTTCCTTTTTTTTTTGTTCATCGTAGGGAGGGATGCATTATATTTATGTAATTGAATTATTCCGCCAGCTAATGGGATCCATATATGAACTTTGAACTAAAATGAGGGAGAAACGTCATAATCCAAAGGTGTTACTTTTTGCTGGGATTCCTGGTCTATCAAAAGAAAGCTTCATAATATATCGTTTGATAGGCGCAGCCAAACTAATAATGCATTTCATTTTTCATTTTCACATAAAGCAATGTTAATGAAACTTTATAGCTAATTATGAGAGAACAAACAATTTTATATCAATCTTGTCTCAACCACTAGGATGACTTACAATTTCTTTTTTATGCTTAACAAGTTTTACTAATACTATCCAAATGACAATAAAAGAGAAAGTAACAATTCAAAATTTGTGAGAAAAAAATATGTAAAAGTAATATTTGAAAATTAAAACCTAAACAAATTATTTCTATGTGTTTATAACAAATTTAGGTTAAACAAATATATATATATATATATATATATATATATATATATATTCTTTAATTTGAAGTAAAAATACTTAAAAAAGTCTAAGTTAAGGTTATTTACATCTCATAGTTTTCTTATGTATCCTATATACGTGGTTAAATAATCAAATTGCTTCCCTTGTCATTGTCATCCCTTCTCAATGTCACTCCATTGGTGTCATCGCTCAGTTGTCATTGTTACTCCCGTTATCTATGTGTTGTGTCATGGATAGACTTGAGGAAGAAAATGTTATGAATTGTATAATCTGAAAACTTTTTTTAAGAAAAAACGACTTCCAAAAAAACTTGTAGAATCTATATTTTTTTAGAATCCTTAAGTTTTTTTTTTTAATGCAAAATATGACTTATGGATTGCACAATTCATAGATTAAAAAATCTTCTGCATTGCATAATCTGAAAGTAAAAAATAAATATGGATTGCACAATCCATAAGCCAAAAAAGCTTTTGAATTACACAATCTAGAAGGAAAAAAAATCTTCCAAATTGCACAATCTGAAAGTCAATTTTGACTTCTGGAGTGTTCAATTTGAAAGTTTAGGTTTTTGCCAAAAAATGACTTTCAAATTGTAAATTAAGAAGCCATTTTTAAGCGTAAAATGAGAATTTTCATAGTTTTAGAAGTAAAAGAAGTGGGTTCAAAAAGAAATCCTCCAAAACTAAAACAAAAGTAAAATTGAATCCTTATATGTTATTTTTACAAAAATTCAGAAAATTTATCTCAACTTAGAAAATCATATTGAGGTGTTTTCAATCTACAATAAAACTATAAATGTGTCCACAAAATATGTGTTATATCAAACATACACAAAATTATCATTAACAAAAGTTGAGTAGGAGTGGGGAAGACATCGTTCATTATGCAGAAAGGTTCCAAAGTCATGAGATGTAGAATTGGAAGCCAAGCATCCTGAATTGTCAAAGGACCTCTGATGGAGGACCATCCTCACTACCAAGGCCATTATATATGCAACTAAGAGCAAAGCCCAATCTCAAGACTTACAAAATAAATTTTTGTCTTAGCCTATATAAAATGTAAAAAGTAGAATATAGGTATTTTTTTAGGGCTTGTATTTTTGGGCCATTTATAACATAGAATAAAGATAACCTAGAAAGCTTCTAAAACTCTCACTTGAAACTCAAGCAAGTGTTCATAGAAAGCCTTCTAGAAGGCACCCACAAGTTAGGGTTTAATACCTTGCTCCATACGCTAGACTTGTATCTCCATTTGTAATTAGATTTGGAATATATGTGAATGAGCTTCTGAATTCAAAATATTCTCTCTCAACCTCTCTTTTGCTAATATTCATTTTAAAAACGGATGTAAGACGTAAGTGTTTCATTTGTCAAGCGATACAACACGCTACAATTTTATTTTACGTCTAATAAAGCATTTAACATACTCAAACAATACGCATGTAGATTTAAGAAAACCTCGTACACACGAACATATATATATATATATAGTTATATATATATATAGTTATTCTATGTTGCAGAAAATATTTGTTGTCTGCCAAGAATATCCTTTTAAGCACGGGGCACACCAATGATCCTTAACGCTAGCATTGTCAACTCTAGAAAGACTATTTTCTTTGTACAACTCTGGTCATACACATATTCAAATAAAGTCATGTTGTCCAAGAAAATATAAGTATATTCAACTATTGGGATGTTGCAAAAGAAGAAAGCAATTAATGTTGCATGGAATGCATCATTCACAATCAAGCTCGAAAAGGTTGGCCAAGAGTGGTTACAAACCCAAAGAATACTCAACAAATTAGCCAAGAGTGACTATAGTGCAAAATAATACTCGCATTTTACTTCACAATATTAGTTTGTTTAATGAAATTCAATTTGTTGATTAACAATTGAGCGTATTCGCTTTGTCAGGAGAACTAGTATAAAAATATCTTGTGTAACTCATTTTTTTCCTATCTCCTTTACATTGCATATTATTATTATCTACACTAACCTAAGATGGAGGTTATTGTGAGAATCAATTTCTAAAACACGTTAAACAAAATAAATATGTGAAGTTATAAAGTTGTGTTTGTCGTATTCCATCAATCACGATATAGATTAAAAAATCATCACTTGTCATACAAAACTATAGTTTTAGTAACATCATATATTTACGAAAAGTTTTAAAAAGTTACTAAACCACAATTCACCACTAGATATATTATAATTAGTAATGTTAAAAAAAAATTACTAAATTAAAGAAAAAATTACTAATATAATTCAGTAACATTTTATCCAGCGGATATTTTATGTAACTAAAATTTTTTAATAATATTTTTACATTTCAATAAATACATTTATAAAAATATCACTAAATATTTTTACTAACATTTATTTAATAAAAAGGTAATATTTTAAAAATATTATTAAATCCTTTTAGTAATATTTATTTAATAAAAAGTAAAACTAAAAATGTTACTATAAATCTTTAATAATTTTTTTATTATAGAGGTGACATTTTAAAAGTGTTACTAAATTATTTAAGTAATATTTTTTTAAAAAAAAGTAACATTATAAAAATGTTACTAATTATTTTTAATAATTTTTTAAAATGAAGAGGTAACATCTTAAAAATAAATATTACTAAATCTTGTTAGTAATGCTTTTTAATAAAACAGTAACATTATAAAAATGTTACTACCTACTTTTAGTAATTTTTTTAATAAATAAGTAATATTTTAAAAATGTTACTAAATTTTTTAGTTATATTTTTTAAAAAAGAGTAACATTAAATGTTACTAAATATATGTAGTAACATTTTTTTAATAAAGAAGTGACATTTAAAAAATTTTACTAAATTTTTTTAGTAATATTTTTTTAATAAAGGTAACATTGTAAAAGTGTCACTAATCTAAATATTTTTTAAATAATATATATATTTAAAAAAAATGTTAAAGGTTTCTAAATTGGTCCGTGGTCTCGCATGACTACCTCTATATTTCATTTTAAATTTCTTTCTATCATTTGTGATCCTCATTAAGAATGTTAATTAATCTTTACACTGATATGATAAAATAGGATAAAACATAAATAATAAATAATGTTGAGATGGACAGATCTAATTGACGAAAACACAAAAGTAGCAACATTATATATATCATGAATGCTGGAAAGTGTACTATTTTAACAAGGTTGTAGAAATTCCTTTAGCAACAAATGTTTTAGGTTAAAAATTCATGATAAAGTATTAAAAATGAATGGGGATTTCCATACCAATTGGTTTTGTGGGACACATAAGTCCTTGGAATGCCCCTAGTCTTCTAGTTTTCATCAAGGTTAGCCCTTCCTTTTAGTTGCATGCTGCACCATGGTCCTTAAGTCTGCTAAACAAAATCCTCTCTCTGCTTTGGCTTATGCTAATTGGATTAGACTCTACTAAAAATTGCATTGTAAAAGCAGTAAAGATGCACTCAAACAAGTGGATGCAATATAGTTTCGTACGCATAAAATGCAATGAACTAATAACATAAAGAATATAAATGGAACTTACACTGAGAGAACTGGAATTGGTGACATGCCCAATGATGCACAATAGAAAAACAACATAGATGTCAACATTAATATTTCAGGTAATTAATATATATATATATATATATATATATTTGATATTTATATTAAGTACAAGAAATAAATTTTTGCATGAATAATAGGTTAGTACAAACAAGGAGGTTTAATGATATCTAGTTTACTGCAGCACTATGTGAACTATTAACATGTGCTTGTGTTTAAGGTCACAAATTACGTGACTATTAGAAATTTGAAAAATTAGAAAAGAAAAAAAAGTTATTGCAGTAGAATAAGAGAATTTAAAGTCCAAAATTAAAGGCGGATTGAGTGAATCATTGCATGTTAAATATGAAATATTTTGAAAAATGATCTTTATGCATAAAACAACTTGTCAACAGTGGGAATTATATGCATATATGTGAGAACCAAGACTTCGGTGCAGATCACAACATTTTAAGCATACAAAAACTCCAATATTAAATAGCTATTTCAGAATATGGTGGCTCTGCAAACAAATAAAAGATAAAGGAGTAAATATTAAATGCACCCAAGCAAAGTAAAGTTCACTAAAATACTTTGTAATTACACACATTTGAGCGTGCTTGTTTATTCTTTTTTATCATAAGTAAAGTGGGTCAGGAACAATTTAACTTTGATATATGAGAACCAAGACTTCGGTGCACACCACAGTGTTTTTAAATGGCTATTCCAAATAGTCCATAGTTGAAACTTAGCTGCAAAATACACTAAAGCAAAGAGATTTGTAAATTACAAATAATCAATACTACCTTTAGTCCTTTTTACAAGAAATAATTGATAGTGTTTTTAATAGACTGGTTTTTTATATTAAGAACCAGGTGGAATAGAACAAACATGTTTGAAATAATAGGGATCAAGGAAGAACAAAAGAAGGAAATGTCAAATGAAGTTGACATTTTGAGCATTTGAAAAGTGAGGAAAGGACGAATGCAGAGCAAGAATTTAATAAGATCAAGGCAATAAAATGTTCATGCACAATATACCTCAAGTACTCTTTTTCCTCCAAAAGTCATTTTCCCATCATGAATCGCATGCTCAAGAACACTAACAAGATCAATGAAAGTAGTCCAGGATATCAGATAACCTACAAAGTCAAATGAGTAAATTTGATAACATCAATCCTTCAAATCCTCAAGGCAATAAATCACATGTACATAGCAAAAGCATAATTGCGAAAAGACATTTTCCTCAACATGAATCTTGTCATTATCTTTTTTCTGATTTAATATGGATTTGGGGCTTGGTTAAATTTTTTAGGATGATAATAAGCTAACCTTAAATATTTGTCACTTTGGGTTATTGGAACATGATTAGTATGTTCTAACGGCTAGCACAATTAAAATCAATTTGAGTTTGAGCCCAATGGTTCATAATTTCTTGCCAGTACATCGAAAACACACTGATAGACAAAAAAATTATAACACACTAAACTCATAACACATAAATATAGAGAAATTATTTTACAAAATATATTAGTAATGGGTTATGTGGGGATTGTTGAAAACTTTGTTATTTTGATTTTTATGGTTTCCTTAAAACCCTAAACCATACGAATTGGGAATTTTTGTTTAACCTCTTCGTTTCTTATTCTTGGTGTTTAGATTCATTGGAAAATATTGTGGTTTCTAACACCATTGGAAGGGAATGATTTGGCTCCCCATATTAGGGAATAGCTAATCTACCTAATGAAAATAAACAAACAAGAAGAATTGAAGCTTCCATTTGAACAATAACGTATGAGAGAACGAGAAAATTTTACCTCCGTTTGAACGAGAGAATGAGACATGATGGTCGTCGAAGTTATGCAAAGGTCAACATGATCACCGGTTGATGAAACGACGATCTCCATGTGTGCGTAGTTGGTGGTCGTCGAAGTTATGCAAAGGTCAACATGATCGCCGGTCGAGGAAACGGTGTTCTCCATATGTGTGTAATCGGTGGTCGCCGAAGTTATGCAACGTGCATGGGTAACTCGTCGTGTGGCGAGGTGATTGTAGGTGGCCTCGGTTCTGGGTGTTTCGGTAAAGTTGAATGTTGCTTAAAGGTAACTGGTTATATTTTTGGGTTTGGTTTTCTCACTTTAAGGTTGTTCTGCTCCAACCATAAAGGAGAGTTTCTTTTGTGGATGATATAGGAAGTCCACTTCTAGTTACTGTTTATGGGTTGGGATACCCCTGAAGTATCCCCTTTAATTTTATTTATTCATTGTTGATAAAAAAAACGAGAGAATGAGACAACGCACGTAGCAGTATCAATGACACACACACGCATGTAGTAGTAGTCGTTTGACCAAGCGAACGAGCAAGACATAGATGAAACACGAAGAAGAGAGTGAAACCTGAGGAAGAGGAACGACACTGTGCGAGTGAGGAAGAGGAACGTGAGAGACTGAGAGATTAAACAATGAGAGTGAAACGAGAATTAGTGACTTCGCAAAAACAAGACAAAAGTAACTTGGCAAAAAATATTATTTGAGATTGAGAAAAAAAAAACAGTATGAGAAAGTGAGTTGAAATTGAGAGTATAATTTGTATGAATTTAGTTATATATAATATTTAAAAATTTATTAAGTTAAAAAATTTAAAAGATGATATTAATTTAAATTTATTAATTATAATAATTATTTATAAAATGTTATTGTTTCTTTTGTTTATTGTGATATTTATATAAAAATTGTTACTATAGTAATTAAAATTTATGCTTATTTTATTTATAGTGATATTTATGTAAAAAAAAATCTAACTATAATAATTAAAATTAATATATTGTTACATTTTAAATAAATGTAACTATAATAAAATGTCACTATAGATAGAAAATGTTTAATCTTTCCTTTTTTTGTGTTTTTCCTGATTTCTACCTGTATATTTGAATTATATTGACTTTCTTTCTCATTCATTATTTAAATTAAGCATTTTTTTTTGTCTTCTCTGATTGTTTTAAATTTTAAATTGTAAATATATATATTTTCTTTCTATTAAATAATTATATAATAAATATGTATAAATTGGATAGTTTGAATCTTGTTCATTTATTATTTAAGATAAATTAGTTGCCAAGAATTCATTAAGTCAATAACATCATTATCAAGAAAATACTTATTTAGTTATTTATATTATTTATATTTCATTTTGGGATTAGTATCTTGTTTTTAGTTTTTCACAAATATAAAAAAGTAGGATGTTTCTTCATGCACCTCCATAGATTCTTTTGTCACTCATACCAAATGTGAAAATATCTTTTTATTCTTATTGTGTCACCCTCACGCATTTGAAAACAGACTTTCAGATTATATAATCTGAAAGCTAAAAAAACTTATGGATTACATAATCTGAAAATTAATAATCTGAAAATTAATTATACATTTGAAAAAAAGTTTCTAGATTATATAATCTAGAAGCTAATTACAAATTTTGAAAAAAAAACTTCTAAATTACGTAATCTAAATATTACCTAGTATACTTTTAAAAATAAAAAATTTATGGAGGTAAGATAATTATATATAGAGGTACAGGAAGAAACCATTGTGAGAGTTGTGGCCACTGGTAGGCCCTTTGAGATTAAACCCATCTTGTTGAATTTGAGAAGGTGACGTCAGTTCACAGGGGCATCTAAAGAAGATCTTAATGCACACCTTTCTAAATTCATTATGAGGATAGATTACACCATTCATAACAGATATTTTTGTCTATATTATATTAAAAACACTTTCAATATGTTTTATTCTCAATTTTTAAGTCATTTTCTTTAAATAATAATAAATTGGACTCTCAATTTTGTATTTTTAATTAATGTGACATTTGTTTCTCTTTTAGCCATATTTTTTCTGTAGATAATTTTTAGGGTGATTCTAGTTACATTAAATTTTAAATTTCGAGTGCTTCAAAATAAACACATGATTTGTTTGATTTAGAATTTTCTACTATTTTTTATTTAATCTTTGGAAGATAAGGAAAATTTGTTTTACTTTTTATAGAAACCTATGTATATTTTATTTTTTTTAACTTAAATTTTTGTAATTGATTTTGTTAGAATTAATTAGAATTCATAATTAGGTCTGCATGTACAATAGATTAGAGACCTTGTACAGAGATATGAAGAGACTCTAATTAGAGAGATTGAATTGTTTGTTTAATTTTTTAATTTTAGATATTATCTCTTGCTCTCATTATTTTCTCTCAAATTCACAAATGTCTTCTCCTCTTCCTTTTCTTTTGTGTTCTTTGTTGCAAGATGTAATGAGAATGAAAATTCTTGAAGTTCGATTCACAAAATTAAAATCATATCATTTAACTTGTGTTTTGTACTATTTGTTTTCTAAATTTATTCTTTTTCTTTCTAATTTGTAGCTTGGAAAAATATTTCTAGATTTATTGAAAAAGTGTTCTTTTGTAGTAGATTTTTTTTTTGTTATAAATTTAATTATATTAAAAAAATAACATTTATCATGTGTAATATAATAAGACTAAAATACTAACTATCTATAAATTTATTACAATATATATTCTCATTTTTTTTCCCACAAAACCAAATGAAATTAATGAAAATTTGTTTTCTTGTCTACGTTTTGGATGTAAACCCATAAAATAAACGTAAGTGTTTTTGTTAGGGAGATGAAACATAGAGAACTATATTACGAAAGAGTGGACTTTAAGCTGAACTCAACCCCATAAAACCGGCTCATAGGGTTGAGGTTTGCACCCACTTATATACAATGAAAGGCTCTAATCTCTAGTCGATGTGGGATCTCCAACACACCTCCCCACGCCGAGACTGCCAACTCGTGCGTGGGACTATATATTTTGGGTGGTCCGATAGCGGCCCGATAGCGGGTGGCACGATAGGCCCAACACAAACACTCGCTAGGATAGGCTCGAAAATGGCTCTGATACCATATTACGAAAGAGTGGACTTTAAGCCTAATTCAACCCCATAAAACCGGCTCATAGGGTTGAGGTTTGCACCCACTTATATACAATGAAAGGCTCTAATCTCTAGTCGATGTGGGATCTCCAACAAACTATTGAACACTTCATTTTCCTCCTTCTTTCTGGCAGGTTGCTAGGGCTTTGCTGTGATCCTTCTGGTTGTCACGCTACTCCTTCGGCTCTCAGTTTCGGGTGAATGTCAAACGGGGGAGGTACCTGCAGAAGACACTCTAACGCTCAAGTCTGTAAAGAGGGTGTTCAATTCTTGGGTGTGTACAGTAATAATGACATACCTTTCTTTTTGGAATGTGCGTTATTTATATTATTTTAATGGGCTTACCGTATTGGGCCCGATTAGTGGAATGTGCGTTCTTGGAATGACTTATGGTTGCATTACCTAATTTTTAATGGTAGTTTAACTTCACTGACATTGGTTTGAGCGTTAATGGTTAAATGTGTCAGTCGGTCTGATTGTCCGTAGAGTCTCGATCATCTCGGTCAGAAAGATCAAGTTTCGGACAGCTCGATCTCGCCCCATACCAGTACAGTAAGAAATATGAAAATAGTTATAAAATGATTTTTGTGATTTCTTCAAATAATTTGTTTATAGACCTACCTTTATTAAATGGATTAGCTAGAATGATTGTTTGAGCAAATGGGATGGTGAAGTTTGTACCGATTATTGGCTACATAGCAGACTATTTTATTGACATTTTTTGACGTGATCGATTAATCCTTTTCATTTAGTATCACAATCCACAACTTCAACCCTCGTGACTTTGGAGCTCTCAGAACTTCAATTCTGAAGTGCAACACGTTAGATTTCCACCTGGGTGGAGAAAAGGTAGAAGGACAAAGACAAGTGCATAATGTGATTTGTCCTCTTTAGGTAAGACAAAAAAATGGTAATAAATAATCAACCACTAATCACAAAATTCGCCATACCTTTTACCATTTCTTAACTTTTTTAGGTTCGTAACTTATTTGAGTCACGTCATTGTAAGCTTAATGAATTAAAATATGCCTACTCAGAATCAAACAAAATGTAATTGTACAGAGAAAATAAAGATTTAATAAAAGTTAGTTAGAAGTTTATGTGCACTTGAACCATACATAATCCTCAGCGTTCGTTAATTTAACATATTGCAACTTGAACCAACTTTATGTGCACTTACTAATTGGCTAAGCCATATAAGGATACGTATATTCCTATTCTTTAATCTCATGAACCCAATCCAATATTAGGTGCTAATGTTAGGTAGGTTCGAACAGCTTGCTTCAATTAAGCAACAATTATTAAATGCTCTGTAAATAAGATAGTTTTTTTTTTCACCCAGAGAATTCCTTTTAATTTTAATGGTTTTTCTATTCTATGATAATTTTATTTTTTCAATTTTATCTTTGAAAATTTCATATCAACTAAATATAAGAACATTTTATAATATATATATAAATAAATGTGTGTAAATCTCATTGTTATAAGACTGATTTTGTAAATTTGACTCAAATTTAAATTTCAGTTTTTAAAGAGTATCAAAGTCTTTTAAATTTTATTTAAATAAGAGTTCGTTAACATCATTGGTCATCTGCTAAAATAGTTTTTTATGAGACTAAATTAAACATCATATTAAATATTCTTAATTTATTATTATTTTTATTAACAAGTCAGTTGTCAGTTTCATGAAATTAAGGTTATTTTTTAAGGTAAAAAAGATATGGGTGAAATGATAGTATGATTAAGATGGAATGGAGAAAATGTGTGCTTGGTCTCTTGTGTTGTGGCACTAGGACACAGTGGACGTAGGTGGATATCAATGTGGAAACTTATTGCAAAGGCTCGTTGGCAACCCACTTCCTATGGCACCCCATTATTTGTACCTTTGATTTGGACAACTCACTCACATTTTCATTGCATAATACACTCCATCACTTTTTTTCTTTAGTTTTTTCTACATTCATCATAGAAAATTGTTATCTAAAAGCTTTCATATGCATATCTACATGGCTTTGGGGATTTCTATAATTCTAAAGCCAATGTCCTCATCAATTATGCACTCCCCACTATCCTCTTGTCCAATTCTTGCTTTCACAGAAAATGACACATTCAAATAACATTCCTTATACATGAAACATCTGGAAATACTACATCACTTCATCCATGAAACAATTTTATCTTTTTTCAAAAACACATGTTCTTATCACTCACTTTTCTTCCTTTAACTTGTTCTTTGCTTTGACCAGCTTTTTTTTAAAGTTGGGGCTGATTTACAAATAGTACATGGATATTGTTTGCATTTTCTTTACTTATAAATAATTAAATAGTTGACAAAAAAAATATATGTATATGTATAAAAAACAAAAAAACAAAAAACAAAATTCATTTGTTTCCTCGACAGAGAACATAAATAATCCGTGCTAGTACTTTGTTTTCTTATTACTTGTGTTGGGTTCTTACAAATATTAACGTTAATTTTTTTGTTGCTAAAATATCATATTTATCATTTATTTTAGTTTTTATGATTTTTCTTTTGGCATTTCATATTATTTTATTGAAATAGTTTTTTTTATTAATGTGTGACTTAATCAATTTGTGTTTAATTGATAGACGCGAGAAATAAATTATTAACTAATACATAAGATAATTTTCATATTATTATGAAAATCTTGAAAAAAAATTGTTAAATAAAGTTTAAAAATCTTTGAAATATTTTCATAAAGGAATAAATGATACATGATCTATGAATATCGTCTACTACTTTAAAATAACTTTTAAGAATGTTTTCATAAACAACTTGTGAAAAATACTGGAAGTTTGTATTAAGTTTAAATGTTTAAACAAACAGACATTTCATTTTATTTTAATTCAGTGAATCTTAATTACGTTTAATTCTCCGTTAAAATAATTATTGTAAAGTTCTATAAATAAAATTTATTATAAATATTATTTATGTCACTTCTAACTCACAATCACTATAAAAAAACCATTAATAATTATCCTCTTTATCTTGTGTAACATTAGCTCGCTTCTAACTTTCAACTTTCAACTAGTATTCTATTAGTCTCATTCTAGTTATAATAAAAGAAATTGTTTACGATATAAAGAAACTCTTAAAAAAAATATACAAATGAATTTTTTTTTAAGAAATAACTTCGCAATGTGAAAGATTTATAAATGTAGTTTACTTTCTCTATTTCTTTTATAAAATTTCTAATCATTTAGTCACTACAATAATATTGGTGATTAGTTGTTAAAACATAACATTCATCAAATTGGAAACACTAACAAAGTGAATTTCATAGAATCTAAAACGACACTATATTAATTATATTTTTTTATTATGAGTCGGATTTGACCAAAATGTCATCTACATATACCTCGACATTTTGGTCGGGCATCCCTTTAAAGATTTTGTCTATTAACCTCTAGTACGTGGTTCCAACTTTTTTCAAACCGAACACATGACTTCGTAGTAAAAGTTAGCATAGTCAATCATAAAGGTTGTCTTTTCCTTGTCCCTTCAATGCATCTAAATATGATTATAGCCGGAATAAGCATTTAAGAAACTTAATACACGGTGAATGCCCACACCATCTACCAAGCAGAGGGTAAGCGTCCTTCGGGGAAGATTTGTTTAGGTCCGTCTAGTTCATGCATATTCTCCACTTTCTGTTCGCCTTCTTCACCATCACCATTTTGGCCAACCAAGAGGTATACTTTGCTTCACAGATGAACCCTACTTTCAGCAGCTTGTTGGTCTCGTCTTTCGCCGCACTTCATTTCTCTTCACCCATTTTCCTCTTTTTTTGGGTGACTGGTCGAGCTTTTTTATACACAGATAACTTGTGTCTAATGACTTAAGGGCTCACCCCAGGCATGTCTGACAAGGTCCAGGCAAAGAGATCAGTCTTCCTAACAACATGTTAGAGGAGGTATTGGCTTGCACTATCAGATATCTTATCTTGATATTTAGGCTCAAATGCTTTCCCTCCCTGAACGTGGTGTAGAGATTGAATTAACCTCGTGTGTCGACCCTTTCTCCAAAAAAAATGACGATTTGCTCATCGTACGACTCAATCTCCGCCTCTAGTATTCTCATCTTTTTAAATGTTTTCCAACAGAGTATATCCATTGAACTCCCCTGATCAACCAGTGTTTTCATATTGTGAAATTATCGATGTCCACAATGATTATCATAGAGTCATCTTGAGTTGGGTCAAATGCTTTGAAATCCCTATCTGTGAAGGTGATGGGAGGCATCCTTAGGCAGGTCATCGCGGAGGCCGAGTTCACAAATTGCACGACACAAAGGTGTTTCTTCTGAGCTAAGCTTGAACATCCTCCACCCGCGAAGCCACCTACTATCGTGTTGATCACTTCTTTGGTACCTCAACATGCCAGCTCATCCATTCTCGGGGTTCATTCATCCGGAGGCATTGCTTTGGTTGTCTCTCTTCATGGCTTTGTTTGAGATACTAATCCCTACACCCTTCATCTCTCTTCAAGGGCTCTTCTCCGTGATGGGCGAATAGTTCGAACTGCAGTCATCTCCTTACACAAATCTGTGCAAGTGTTTAGCCTGGATAAGTTCCTCAATCTTATCCTTTACTGCTTGACATTCCTTGTTCGTGTGCCCATAATTGCGATGGTACCAACACTTTCTGGTCATGTTGGTATCTTTAGGGCTTGAAACCTTCCTTGGGATTGGCAGAAGATCAGAATTTCAAGGTTCCTGCAAGACCCGTCCCGTGTCTGAATTCAATGGGGTGTAGTATTGAAAACGAGGTACTTCAACCTCCCAACTTTTGTCGAACGCAGGTTGACTACCTTTCTCTTTTCCATTTCCTTTTTCTTTTTCCTTCTCTGCCTTGTCTCGGTCTGGACTTGATTCCACTATACACGAAGTTCTTCAAGTTGCATAAACTTCGCCACTCGTTGTCGTAGTTCATCCATATCGGATGCCAACTTCTTAGATAAATTATCAACAAAAAGTCCCAACTGCAGTGTTGTTACCATATGCTGCATTGCCACCTCCAGACTCATATTTTATATGTTCATCAATATTTTTGTTAAACCTCTCCATGAACACTCTAAGAGGTTCTTCCTTTTCTTGTTATACATTCATGAGTGCAATGGAGGTTAGGTGATGGGGTCGACTGGTTGTGAAATGTATCCCAAACTTAGACGTTAAGGTTTCAAAACAATTGATGGAATATGGAGGAAGCTTTGTGAACAAGTTGAGGGATCCTTCTTTCAGCGATGTAGGGAATACTAGACATAAGACCGAATTATCAGATGTGTACAAGCTCATACGAGTAGTGTAGACATCTATATGTTTGTCCAAATTTGTGGTCCTGTCGTACCAGTCCACATTCAGTCCCTTCCAAGCAGGGGGTAGTTGGGCCCCCATGATCTCATCAGTGAAAGGGTTTCTCCTAGGTCTACCCATGGTGTCGAACGTGAGGACAAATTAATTGAGTCGTGACTCATCGTTTTGGCTATTGTTCCCATACGGGCGAGTTATGGTTGATGGAACCTTCAGGTTCTCCTTTTGTTAGGTACCCTTAGTCTCACTTGAATGCTTCTTAGTTGAGTTACCTGCGACCAACTATTGCTTTATTTCTTTTTCTTCCTATGAAATACGTGTATCTCTTTTTCATGCCTTATCTCGGCCATCTCTCTTTGCAGGGATAGGAGCAAGGTCGTCTAATCGGCTTCAATCATCATCTCACTTGCCATGTTTCTTGATGATACCATTTGCTTATATGTGACTTCCTCTACTATCTTGGCCCCACGGTGGGCGTCAATTGTTCTTGTAAGGGGCTTAAACAGTAACTAATACCGACTAAACAATTGATTTCTCTCCTTTGGTCACGCTTTTCCTTTCTCTCCTTCTTCTAACATTCAGACTTCGATTCTCGGTCGGGAGTGTACTTGCAAAAGGTTCTCCGACGCTCAAGTGAGTATTCTATACTTAACTTCTACGTTCTTAGATTCCTTTCTGTCATTGTGTGATTGTTTCCAAATCTTATTTATTGATATTAATAAAAAAAAACACAATTTTCAAATAAGATTAATGATTGGATGGGTTTGGAAAGTTTTCATAATTAGAAATATAAATATAGAACATTGAAAATATGAAATATTATGTACTTTAATATGTTTTGTGAATGAAATATACTTTCTACATTGATTGTAAATTATTTGGAATACAGTTATGCCTTAATGATTGAGTTTAAGACTGAATTAGAAAGTTTTTAATAAACAATATTTTAACTAGAAAGTTTCCAAAAAATAGAGCACATGTATTTACCATATAAAATGGGTTTTTGAAATATATTTTGTAGAAATATATCCAGGTTAAAATCTAATTGTGCTTCAACATTTAAATTTTGTGTTAACTTAAAAATTGTTTGAAAATTCATTCACTAAGTATAAAAACATATGTCTCAGTGATACCCATGTTTTATTATAATGATTATTTTGTTCACTGATACTTATAATCTTTTCAAAATTTGTTAAAGGAAAATAAAGACGTGTATAAAGCTAAAAGCCAAAGTTTCCTTATTGAGTGTCTAACAGAAAAGAGATGAAGTTGTGAAGCAAGATTTGCACTAATGAATATAGAAGCTATTTTATAATGCTAAGAAAGAATATTTGCAAAGAGAAAAAAGTTTGAAGTGCAAACAAGTGATACGATGCATTAAAGGCTCATATATGAACTTTCGTATTCGAGCGTCTAATACAAAGAATATGATGAACAATGTTGAAAAGAGAAAGATTCAAGTCCATAATTTCCAAAGCCTCAACATTCATATTGATTCAGATAAAGAAACAATTTGAAGAGAAAACATACGTTTAAAGGTGCATGTGTATATTACATCAAAGCTAATGTTTCCATATCAAGCATTTATAGCATTCAAGAAAAATAATGTGGTAGATTTCTACAGTTGATCAAGTTAAGAAGATTAAATCTACAACAATCATATTTTAAGAATATTAAGAAACAATTTTGAATTACTTCAAACGGTTAAGACACAAAGATTATATCAGAGAAAAAGTTTTCTTTTAGGGCATTTACTGCATGATGGAAAGATTAGCGTTGTAGACTTTCACAGATATTTGAATTAAGAAGACTTAATTCTTCAGCCTACATACTAGAGGAATAGAAGGAAATAATTTGAATTGTTTCACATGTTCAATACGCGAAAGAATCAATCAGAGCAAAAGTTTCTATTTCAAGCGACTAACGATTATGTGAAGAAAGAAAATACATGAAGCTTCAACAGTCACATTTTTAAAGACTATATAAAGACCTTGAAGATGAAGAACAAATAGATAAGAATATACGAGCATTCAAGTGTACAAAAATGCCATTACAACCAATATACAGTTGTGAGTTAGAATAATGCTTAAACAATTTTGTATCTGTTATTGAAGTGTGATTTGTGAGATTGGGTAGTGGGCTTAACCATGGTAAATACTTCACTTTGTGAAGCATACCCTGTGAGCTTTCATTGTTCTCTCTAAAGAGAATGTTTTATCGTATTATTGAGAGATTTTGATCTCAATGGGAGATTGGGATTGGTTTACCTATAAAGGTGGGTATAGAATATTTGGTGACCTAAAGAGATGTAAGAATACTTGTGTGCCTGGAGAGATGGAGAATACTTGATGACTTGAAGAGGTGTAAGAATACTTATGTACCTGGAGAGGTGTCAGATACTCACGATAGTGAAGGCTCTTAAATAAGTTACTTAAGGGGACTGGACGTAGCTCTAGTTGTTGAGTGAACCCGTATAAATTTGTGTCTACTTCTTTCTATTATATACTCTTTTAGACATTGCATATTATTTTTTTGTTATTCGACGAATTGAATTCAAGCTCCATTTAACCCCTCCTCTTCTAGAGCCAGTTGTACCTTCTCGATCATCTTTTCTAAAGCTATACTAGAAGTTATGAGTCAAAGAATAATACACAAAAAATACGAAAAACAAGAAACAATTCAAGACAACTTTTTTGTACAAAACACAAGATACACATATGTATATATAGAGCATCTAGTCCATCAGGTTGTGAGCTAACCATTGTAAAACCTTCACTTTATGAAGTATACCCAGTGAGATTTAATTATTCTCTATGAGAGTAATTTTCTCATATTTTGAGAGGTCTTAGTCACATGGGAGATTAAGACTGGTATCTGAAGAGGTTAGATACTTGGTGTGCCTAGAAATGTTAGAATACTTGGTGTACCTGTAGAGGTTAGAATACTTGGTATACTTGGAGAGGTTAAAATACATGGTATACTTGGAGAGGATAGAATACTTGGCGTACTTGGAGAGGTTAGAATACCTTGTGTACTTGGAGAGGTTAGAATACTTGTTGTACCAGAAGATGTTAGATAGTGTACCTAGAGAGATTAGAATACTTGTTCCCAGAGAGATGTGAAAACTCGTTGTAACCAAGTTGTTTAGTTAGTGAAAACTCTTAAGTAGTTTTCTTAAAGGGATTGGATGTAGCATAAGTGGTAGGGTGAACTAGTATTAAATTTGTGTCTACTTTTCTCTTATTTTTTTCATACAAACTAAAAATAATTAGTCACTATATTAACTAAATTATATATTATTTCAGAGACTAAAAAAATTATTAATATCGAAAGTAATTTATATTATTAATTAATAATTTTCAAATTGTTACATAATTAACTACCAAAATTTTAGCTACCAACTAGTTAGATTCTAAAGTTGGTATCTAAAATTGATATCTATTATTTTTCTTTTTTAAAAAATTGTGTTCGGTTAAATCTCACTCTAAAGTTGAATTATTACTTCATTTAAAGTTAATTCTTAAGACTACTTTTTTGTTAAATGACTACCAGTAATATTTTGTGATATAGTTTTCTTATTTGTTCCTTTTTAAAAATTACAACGACAGTTTGATAACTCATCAAAAAAATATATTTATATAAAAATATCGTGAAATTACAAATATCTTAGTACCCAATACGAACATAGCCATAAATATAATTCACTTTTTTTTTAACTTTTTAATTTGCTGGTGTTGTTTTGGAGTTACGATAGGATGTAATAGTTCAATTGCATATGCCCACCTACATGGACTTCAAATCCCACACCATTTCAATTTTTAGTTCACCCGTGATTTAAAATGCTTATTAAATTGAAAAGTATTATTTTTTATCAAAAAATAATAATAAAATAAATAAACATTAAATATTTGAGAAATATTCCAATTCTTATAAAAAATATATAATAAGTTTATCTAAACTCCCAACAAATATCTTCTACAACCAAAAGGTATCTTATATATACTCTTTATGTGTCCTACACAAAACAGACCAACAAAATTGGCCTAATATAGAATTATAAATATTATGATATAAAGTATATTGAATAGACAAACTAAATTAAGAATTTCAATCTATTAATCCGTTGCTATCAACTCTATCTAAACAGTAATTGATTGACCTAATTTTTTAACCCATTACTAACTCCTTATGAAACTCGTTAGTGGGTAAAATAGGTCAAGTAACCCTTTTGATTTTTTTTATATAAAAAATATAATCTAAAAGTTTTAAACTTAAAGTTTTTACTATATCTTTTAAAGATTTTATTGTTTTAAGAAAAAAAAAATTTATTATTATTCTTAGCTTATTTTATAATTTATTTTTTCTAATATTAATAAAAATTAATATTTATATGAAATTATTAAAATACTTAACATCTTTAACTACATTTTTCTATTTAAATTAGTTTATAAATAAATAATTCATCTTTTTTTAAAAATTTCTTTTATCAACTTGTTCCTAAAGATATATATCAATATTCTTAATCCATTTTTAAACAACCTATTTTAAAATTTGATTATATTAAGAATGACATCAAGACTAGTCGAGTATATATATATCTTCTTCCCAAATGTAAAAACTTATAATTATGTTCATCCTCAGTATTCAAAGAGTGTTAAATATATAATCATGAATAATTTTCTTACAAAAATTTAGCAAAGAAAATATATATTAGCAAAAATTCAATACTAAAAAAACACTAACTTTTTTTTTTTATTTTCAATGTCAAATAAGAAGGAAGTGATTAGATAAATTTAAAAATAAAAAATTAAATACTTTAAAAGTATATTTGCTATTTATTAATCTAGGAAGAAATTGAAACAATGTTTATGAATACTTCTATTAGGCTTGTAGCATCTAGTAAACGAACGCCAAACCAAGCAAACGTTAATTGGTTGAAACTGGGAGTGAGCTGTGTTGCCAAGAACTTGTCGTTAACGACAAAGGTGTGAGCGAAACGGCACTGCTTAGCTGCATGAAACGGCAATGTGAGACAGTTAGCGCAATTGCGTTTCTTCTAAAAAATCGCGACGTGTCGCCTTCATATCTTATCCCTCTTTCTCACAACTCACCGTAGTTTCGTTTCAAAATAAACAAGTTTATAAGAATTAGTTATTCCCCTTCTTGGTCCTTTCATCTAAAATCATTTCAATCTCACATATACGGACATTGATACGATACGAATATGGATACGGAGATACGTATAATCTCTAAAATGTAGGACACGGGGACACGAATTTATATATTATATAATTTTGAATTATATAAATTGAAAATAAATATTTATGTGCAAAAGTATGTTTCAGATTTTTTTGGGATCAGAAAAATGTTATGACTGGTTCAAAAGAATTTGTTTCTTATTTTTAAAATCATAATAAAAATTTATACAATAAATATGAATTTTTAGAAAATTATTGTATTTATATCTTTTAAAATTGTGTTAGAACCGTGCTAAAATTTTAAAAAATCCAACAAATATTTTTGGAATTGAACACTCCACCGATAAGTGTCATACGAGGGTCGACACCGATATGTGTGTCCGACACGGATACGCCCATTTAAGAGAAGTGTCCGAACTTCATACACCTGATCTTAAATTATGATTTATCTGCGTTTTGTTTTTTTAATTTATGAATATATATAAGGTAAGTCATTAATTTTAACTTGTGAAATCATGTACAATCCAATACATATAAAATATAATAAAAATAATTATTATAATAAAATTGATTTAAAAATTACTAATATTTTTATAAAAGTTATAAAAAGTTATATACATAAAAAATATTTATGAAAACAATTTTTATTAATGTTATAATTATATAACACAAATATTTGTAAATTTTCATTGTAAAATTATGATAAAATGTGTATAAAATATTTTAATTTATATTTAAAAAATCATGATTATAATTACGTGATAAAAAAAATACTTTCAAATTTTATGGGTAATTTTCTTTTCAGATAAAATAATGAAAACTAAAAAGTTCGTTAAAATTAATATAAAAATACAGAGGATAAAAGACCTACAATGTGTTTGGTCAATACATAGTAATGTTTAACATGAAAACATTTTTATAAAAAAAAAAAAAATATCTTGTCAAATTCTTACTCATATCCTATATTTAAAAGTGTAATGGAAAAGAACAATAAGTGGAATAGATTTCATCATGTTCTTAGATAAAAGTTCAAAGTAATTGTACGAATTATTGAAGGAATAAAGTTTCATTGTTGAGTTTGTGAACTCTTTGAGAATGAGTATTGATTGTAATGTACATCAAAGTATTAAATGAAGGTTAATTTGCAGAAAATTTTCTAACTCTTAAAGTAGTAATAGTTTAAAATAACAATGAGAAATGCAAAAAAAAATTGATTGAGTACTTTTCTTTTATAAATGCTTGTATTTATAGGTGTTTAGGATTCATAAACAAAGCTGGTAGTAGAAAATATATTTGACTTCTTAATTGCGCTCTTGCCCTCTATTGAACTAAGGTGATTGATTTCTTAGTTTTTATATTGAATTAGGTTCCAATATATGTGATAATCAAAATGTACTTGTTATCTAAGTATCTCAATAGTAAATAATAGGTATACAAACCCTCCAAATTGAAAGCTGATTAATACTTAATCGAGCAAGTAGACAAATAGCAATTTTGATTTCTGTAACAAGGGTTCTTTGGTTTGGCTTGGTATTCGTGGTTCATCGGGTTGAATGATTAGCTACAAGTTGCATGACACTCTAGTTGCTAACTCTCATTTCTTTCGCAAGTCTTAGTCTCATACTCAATTTAGTTGGCAAATGTCAAACCATTGAATTATGTCCTTTCATAATTATACCAGTTCCACTTTACCTTTTATTTCAAGAGCCATCAACACTTAATACCCACAGTCATGTCTTTCATTGAGCTTAGTAGCTCAACAAGAAAGTCAGAAAATCGGTAAATTTTCACTCTTTCAATTCTCACATAGATGTCAAACTTAATTTAACAAACGTTAATCAAATTTAATAAAATCTTATCAATAGAACAAACATCTAGTAATGTATTTAATATCTCATTCGTCTTCAAGTATCTACTCGTGATATGCTTATCTTCTACCTCTTGAACTAAACAAATAAGATATTCATTAGAACTAAGCAAACTTACCAATAATTCTAATTAAAGAAGATAATTGAATTCTCAACAAGCGTTCAAAAATAATTCCTTAACAAAAACTAGAATTAAAAAAAAAATAATTAGACCTTTTAACACAAATTGCTATAGAAAACAAAAATTATTGAACAAAAACTTTAGAATTCATTGTGCAATCACAAGAGAATCAACCAAAAGAAGTTTAGCATTCCATGTGGTAGCAAAACAAAAAGATTATAGAGAAGAAAATAAGAAAACACTAGTGCTCTATTTTTCAAACACCATTGTGAAAGTTCGAAGCTTGACCATTTCTCCTTGAAACTTGCATCTTTTGTTAGGTTTCTTTTCTCCAAGGATATCAGAATAATATTTCCGTTTAGATATTGTTCAAAGTTTCTCAGTTTCCAATTTTCTAGAATTATTGAATTTTGTTTCCTACTTTAACGTGAACTCTATTTCTTCGTAGTTTTCCAAAATTTTGCTTCCAATTCTGTTTATAAGATATTGTAGATTTTATTATCTAATTCTCCTACTAAGATTTTGCTTCTCGTTTAGAGAAGCAACTTGGACTTTCATGTGATTCGACACATTCACACTGCAAGACACTTCATTCAGATTGTCTAGTCATAAAAATATTATACTGTCTACTGTGACTAAAAGACAATATTATCATAAATAATAATTAAGCCCAAAATAAATCTAATGAATCTCAACTAAATCAATGAATTTATTTATGATTACAATTCAAGAATCTATACTTAAAGCTTTAAAGTATGAACAAAATTATGTTGATCACAAAGTAAGCAAACTTGTGTTCACCTGAATGTGGTACTATGGGTCATTGACTCAATTGAAAATTTACCATGAGCTTATTAAAAGTTGGTCAATTTCTTCAAAATCAATAAGGGGTGAAAGTTGACTTCCTCTTCCATGGTTAAATCTTGGGTCCTGGACATTAGCTCAATGTTATTGAATTGTTACAAAAGTTTATTTTCCTTTGACCCTTATTACTAGCAAGCTCCATTGTCTTGGCTTGAGTTTGGTTGAATCAACGGTTCTCGTTCTATTGTTCAAAGTGTAGGGGTTTACTATCAAATATTGAGTGTAATAGTCCCTAGCCTCTTTGGGAGCAACCTTGGTGTTGATGATAATATTGTCTTCACCTGTCATTGTCATTGTCATGTGAGGTATAAAGACCATTACATTGATTTCATTATTGAGATGTTAAGTATTTCTTTTAGTAAATACTTATATTTACATGATTTTTTTTATTAAAACTCATGCTGGATAACATGTGTCATCACATCAAAATAACATAAAATCAAAAAAAATTGGAGGACTAGACCACAAGAAAAATAAAAGGACAAAAAAACTCTCAATAGCATAAACAATTATATTGAGAATTTAAACCAAAAATAAAATAATTAAGTAAAAACAAAAAAACAAACAGAATACGTACTTATATTTATGGGTATTTAATCATATTTTTTTATGCTGTAAATTAGGTAATTGAGTTTAGTTTTAGTTCTAATATACATGATAATTAAAAAAATATCTTTAATTCGAATATATCAATGATATGTTTAGAAGAGTTAAGGATTTAAATTTGTTTTTATTTTAATAAGTTTTATGTTCAAGTATACTCTTACTTTTTTTTAGATATAGTCTATTCACGAGTTTTGTTTCTAAAATTAAACAATGACTTTTTCACTAATTTATTTCTAATTAAAAATTAAGTCTTGAAGTCAATATCCATAAAAAAAACTGACGTATCCTAATTTTCTATTCAAAATTGAAAGAATGAATTTTCTTAGACTTTTTGCCAAAATCGATCGTATAAGGAAAAATATAAAATTTCACCCAAATAAGAATTTTTTGTCAATTTTTCTCTCTTCAAATCCTAATTTTACATAAGATAAAATCCTTCAAATTTTATAAAATTTCCACTAAAAATCTATTTTCTAATCTTAATGATTGTGCATATAACAAACTCTAGAATATTAAATAGAATTAAGAATTTATACCTAGAAAGATTAATAAAGAGACTAATTTTACTTAATTTTAAAAATAAAATCTTATAATTAGAAAAAAAATATAAGTAATCAAAGCAGACAAATTTACATTAACAAAAAACACATATAAGCTTAAATTTACATCTCCATTGCATGATTATGAAAATTGTATAAAGAAAACAAGAGGGAAAATAGAAATTTATACAATGTGTGGGGGTATATATACAAATTTTTGGTAAGTATGCAGGGTTAACTTTATATATGATATAAAAATAATGGGTGTTAATAATTCCAAGCACCATTATCCGTTAGAATGTGGAAGAAAACCGGGATTAAAGTTAAACTAATTGGAAAAAAAAAACAGTGAAGAAAGGTGGAAAAAGTGATCCACTAGCAGAAATAAAAAATAGTCCAATGTTTGTAATATAGTGATAAAGTAGGGGTGTTTGATTATTCTTAGAACAAAACCTTGAAATAAGTCCACGTACATCTCTTGTGATGTGCCTATATATGGGGTTGAAGCTTGGCATAGATGAGAGAAGAGTGACACCAATTTTAAACGCAAATTGTTCTCTCAAAAATTGCTCTCTCATAAGCAATTACCGATATTCCATTCCACCAAGTTATCTCTCTCTGTTGAGATCAAGATCATCATGGAATGGAGGAAGTGCTACTTGGATGTGATTTTGGTTCCTTTGGGGTTTCTTACAAGCATTGGGTACCATTTCTGGCTATGGCACAAGGTTCGAACTCACCCACACACAACCATCATTGGCATCAATGCTAGTGGTCGTAGAAACTGGGTTAATACCATGATCAAGGTACTTATCTTTTTTCTTTTCATTTTTCTCTTCATTTACCTTTCATTTTCTATACTATATATCATCCTTTTCACCATTACTTGTCATCATCTTCAACTAATTTTGCTTCACACGGCTAATGGCTCATAAAACTTGTATTTCCGATTGCAACTTTTGTGGCAAATGAAAAATTGCAGGTTTTAAAAGGTTGATTCATAATAGAAAAAAATAACAATCTGAGTTTTACCAAGATTGAATTAGAAAGTTTGGTAAGGTTAATACTTCTTAATCATGACTAGTAATATTTTCAAAAATTCTACTTTGATTAATCATAATTTAGTTATGGAAAATGTTATACCAGCCATTTACATTGCTGTTATAAAGCACCATAAGTGCTGTCGAATTTTGGTGGTGTATTGAAAATATATGACTAATTAAGACAGCTATGAGAGGCTAAACAATACATTTTTTTTAAAAAAAAAAAATTGTTAATAATTACTATTACTTTACTAAATTGCATGATAGTGGAAAAGTTTTTTGTACAGAAAAAAATGTTAAATTTAAACCCTTTGTTTTCCAGTTCAAATTTTAATAATTATCAAACAGTTTTATTGGTCTTGATCTATGTTCTACGTTAACTCTAAATTGTTAATTTGTAAAATATCCTAATAAAAATATAAGATGTTTTTTTATAATACGTGAAATGTCTTAGATCCCAAATTAATCTGCTGATATATATATATATATTAAAATACTTTGAATTTAATTATGGGTCATGCATGTTAGTATATACAATTTATGAAAATATAGACACTAATTTTCATAAAAATTGTAAACATTAGTTTGATTGTAGTGGTTTTTGATTTTTTTTTTTAAATTGATGGTACTAAGCAAATAATAATAACATAAAGTAAAGCCCTATTAACATGAAAGCATCTTTAAAAAACTTACTAACAATTTTATACTTTTAAAATTTATAAAAATAGAATAAAAATTAATGAGTTATATTACGATCGATAAGACTGAAATAACAAAATTTGCCAAAAGTCCTATTATATACTATGCCTTCGTTTTTTAGCATCTCAGGAATCATATTTTTCTGTACAAAATTTTGGCTATGAACACTATCTACAATCTTGTATGGGAATCTTTATGCATATATCATTTCCTTGGAGAATAAGAAGAACATATTAATTCCATATTCCTTGGCATTTAGCTTTTATTGATTTATTCTTGTTCTTGGTACCTAAATGCCACTTTAACAAACTATGCACAAACAAAACAACACAGAATGTTCTTATGGTAGTTAAATGAGTATCCATATAGATGATAATGTGCATGACAAATCCACGAATTTATCATAATATATATTCAAAGAAATGTATGCATAACAATGTTTTGGAAATTAGATTTAAATATATTCTTACTCCATATTTAATTTTAATATTTATAAAAAATTTAGTTGTATTGTGATCCTCAATTCTTATAAAATTAAATATTTCTGGAATACTGTTAATATATTTTTCACTTTTAACAGAAAATATTAACATGAATGTCAATGATTATATGTTAGTTTGGAAAATATTAATAATAATGTTTAATTATAACATTTAACATAGTTATCACAAAAATAAGTTAACATTTTTTTATAATGATCTAATATATCATATTAAATCCAAACTATTTAATTTTAAAAACTTCAGTTGCCAAAATGTCTGTCATACTTATAGAACTAAAATCATATTAAGAAAAAAATGGATTTAAACTTATAAATTATTTTCCTTCACAGTCTACGAGTATTTTCTATAATGGCTAGTTATGTACAAATCTAAACTCTGTTGCAACCATTGGTATGGATTTTCTTAATTTAAGTTACATAATAGAGGGATATAATTTTTTAGTATGATATTTTTTATATAATAACTTTATTCTTTAGTGCGAGATGATATTTTTTTTATAACTATCTCTATTGTTTTCAAGTATAAGAACCTGAAAAACAAATCAACATTATTCGGATTTAGTGCATGCTGAGTCGTGAACAACGTGTGGTGTTTCCTAATCTTTCTTATTCGTCAAAAACGTTGTCCCACGATGCAATGTCCCAAGATACGAAAAAGAAAGTGTCTTTAAAATCATAATTAAACCAACATAAATTCAATTATCGATCTAATTAATCTCTTAAATAATGAGAAAAATAATAAATAACTATTTTTGGAATTGTGCTATATTAACACAATAAAAAATAGAAAATATATACTTTATGAATTAATTAAATAATATTTCAATATTTTTAATTTTAAATATTATTATAATGTATATGTTTTTATTATGTGTGATAAAAAAACCCTTTTACTTTTTCCAGTTCTTCACTCTATGCAAATAGCAAGTCTTGTCATGCTACGGAAATATATCCTTTAACTTTTAAGAATATTAAAACAAATCTCAAAGTATGTTATTTACCCAAAAACAAATCTGTTATATCCTATGAGGTTCCCCATCAAACACATTCACCGTCTCTTTCCATCAATCCTAAACAGTAAAACGGATATGTCATAAAAAGGGTTGAAAAAATAAAAGATTCGGGAAATTACGGTTCGGGAAAGAAAATAGAGAGCTTATAGAAAGTTTATAATAACTATTCTTGATATAATAAAATATTTTTTAAAATATAATTTCATATAAAAATTATGTTGATATGAAAATAGTTTTTAAAATACAAATTATAATTGATATTAATTTTAAATTAAAATAAAAAATTATTTTCGCAGGTATTATAAAATAGTCCCTCCATATTTATCTATGAGAAAAAAATTTAAAATTTAAGTAAATTATAACTATTTTTATTTTATTTAATAATATTTTTTAAGTATCATAGTCTTAATTAATATTTAATTAAAGTATGAGGTTCCTTCCCATTTGTTTTAGGATTTGAGATTGTTTTTGAAGATTTCACAGATAAGAAAATATTTCATTGTAAATAAGTGGTGCAAACCTCATTTTTTATGTGGGTTGATTTATATTTAAAGTCAATTTCTTATCGATTGGACCTATCGTGTCATTCACTATCGAGTCGTTATCAAATCACTCATAAGATTGAATTACACTTAAAATTCACTTTTTAATACACATTATTAAGATTTAATTATATAAGTGAGTGAGTAATTGAAATGTATATGTTGATTATGACAGGACAATGAGAAGAAAAACATCCTGGCTGTACAATCACTGAGGAACACAATCATGGGTGCTACTCTAATGGCCACAACTTCCATTCTCCTCTGCTCAGGCCTGGCAGCAGTGATTAGCAGCACCTACAGTGTGAAGAAGCCACTGAGTGATGCAGTGTATGGGGCACATGGGGAGTTCATGGTGGCCCTCAAATATGTCACTCTCCTCACAATTTTCCTCTTCTCATTCTTCTGCCACTCTCTCTCCATAAGATTCATAAACCAAGTGAACATCCTAATCAACACCCCTCAGGACCCCATGTCCCTGGTGACCCCAGAGTACATCAATGAGATCCTTGAGAAAGGCTTCATTCTCAACACTGTGGGGAACAGGCTCTTCTATGCAGGACTCCCTCTGCTGCTCTGGATCTTTGGCCCTGTCTTGGTCTTCCTCTGCTCCCTCACCATGGTACCAGTGCTCTACAATCTTGACTTTGTCTTCACTACTGGCAAGGGAAAGGGAAAGGGGGAGCCCAACCAAAACAGGGATTTTGTATGAAATTACTGTGTAATGTCATCTACCAATAATGGAGAATTAGTTAATTGTATTATGTGGGGGTGAGTGAGTGAGAATTGAATTAGGTCTTTTTTTTTCTCATTTTGATAATAAAAAATGTGCATCTATGCTTTCCCCACTGGATGGTGATGATCCCTTAGTTTCTACAAGTTAGGTTGTGAACAAAAAGCATACCTGGTGCATAGTTTTGATTTTCTTGGCATGCACTTTGGTTGGATGAATAAAAGGTTGCAATGCTTTTCTCTCCCTCGTTAACTAATTAATTACAATGATGCTAAGTAGATCTCCAACAATAAAAGGTTTATCTTTATTCTATATATTATTTTTTACATGTTAATAGTAAAGAGTGAAATAATAAAAAATATATATTATTTATCACATAAATGGTTGCAGTTTAATTTTCTATTTTTTTAAATAAAAGTTTTCATGTTAGACATTACTATACAACTTGACATCTTAGTTATCCTCAACAATCATTTACCATCATCACATGAAAAAAATATTATTAAAAAAAATAAAAAAGAAAGAAAATAAAAAAATATGGGGGGACTAGACCAAAACTCATGTTAACAAAAACGATACATAGGTAGACTATATCTATTCATAAAGAATTCTAAGAACAAACTAGATGGTAGCCTATTATACCAATGAAAAGATTCTCTATGAATAAATTCTAAATTAGCCAACTTATCAGCACACACGTTTCCTCCATGAAAAATATGAGTAACCTTAAACCTGATTTTCCCACAGTAATTAAGACAAGTATTCCATTAGCATCCAAGGAACATTAGTCCTAGCAGTAAACGTAGTACAAACCAAAGCAAAATCACATTCCAGCCAGACATTAGTAAGCTCCATCTTTTGAGCTTCCTCCATAGAATGTATGACCCCATAAAACTCAGTAACTAGAGTAGTCTGAATTTCAAGAAACGCAGAGAAAACTCCAATAAATTCCCCCATACTCCCACGGAAAATACTTTCACAAGTAGCAAGACCAGGATATCCCTTAGCAGCCCCCATCAGTGTTAATTTTAACCCAACTTGGTGAAGGAAAACTTTAACTGTACGAGTATTAATATAAAAAAACTTGATCACATTGAAATCCAACATATCATTCTTCATTGAAACTTTAGACGAATTTTCCATTAGACGAGTTAAATATTTAAGAATCGAAATAGCCCTAGAAACCTCAATCTTATCCTGAAACAAGCATAATTCCTCATACGCTATATCATCCAAATAGAAAAAGTTACCACAACAAGCTTAATCAATTTAACCAAAAGACTGTCATCACTCTTAATAAAAGAGAGAAGATATTCCTTATTAGAGAAATGAGAAGTAGGAAAAATTTGTCGAACCTAACTCCAAATATGCTAAGCATTAGAACATTCAAAAAATTAAATGCTGAATATATTCCTCGTGCTTTTCACAAAGCGTACACATAGAACAAATATGCCGACCTTTATTTTGAATATGCTGATATGTAGGAAGCCGCCCATGAAAAACTTTCCAAAGGACAAGAATTTTGGAAGGCGGAAGATATGAAGACCAAATAAATTTACCCCAACCACAGGAAACTCCTGGATCCAAGAAAAAATTCATAGCCAATTTAAGAGTGAAACGACCAGACTCATCTAGAATCCAATTAGGAATATCCTGTTCCGCCCTAACCATGATATGACGAAAAAGATGAGGCATCTACCGTAAAACAATGGAATATTCCAATCACCACCTGTCCAAAACTGATAGACTATATTCAGAATGCTAGCACCATCAGATAATCCTACAATATTCGCTAAAGAAGTAGTAGCACACCATTTATCATTCTAGAAATATCTTGTTTTTATTTAAAGTGTTTTGTATTAACTTCTCTATAAAAAAAAATCTGAAACCAAAACTAAAAATAACTTATATATTAATAAAAATAAAAATTAAAAAAATTATCTGAAATTTTTTCTAAAAATTTATTTATATATAAATTAATTTTAAATTATAAAGAATTCAATTTTTTATGTTTCTCTCCTAGAAGTCATCAGAGAGAGAGAGAAAATATCCTGCAAAAAAAGTATAGTTTTGTATATATAATTAGAATTTAGATGTTTTGAAATCATCTTATCACATACTTTAAATTTATAATAAAATAATTATAGTTTATTCTATACTAATATAATTATATAAAGTTTAATTATAATATATGTAACAAATAGTAAAATCAGAATAAGGAAGGGTTGTATTGTGATTTTAATTAATACTTAATTTTTTTAAATTTTATCATTTGATTTTCAATAATAAAGAGTACAATTTGATTTGTCAAACAAACAAACTGAACATTCAAGATTTTCTCCAAGAACAAATGTACAATTCAAAAGGTTTTTTTTTTCACAGAAAATAGTAATTTCTCTCTTATCAAATTTAAAAATTCTGAATTTTATTTAAAACACATAAAAAAAACATAGTTTTGTAGATTCAAATATGAAATAATTACACTAGAGTTTCACTACAGAAACAAACAAAATTATGGGAAACTAAAAAAAAACTCTTCACCACAACAAAAATATAAATATTCCAATAACATTCAAGATTTTCTTCAAGAATCAAATGCACGATTCACAAGATTGTTTTCTCACTTAAAATAGTAATTTCTCTTTTATCAAATTTAAAAACTCTGAATTCTATTTAAAATGTAGAAAACATAGTTTTATAAATTAAATACGAAATAATTCTACTTGAGTTTTGTTGCAGAAACAAACAGGTTTTGGGAAACTAAAAAAAAAACTCTTCACCACAACAAAAATATTTCAAGAATATTCAAGATTTTCTCTAAGAAATAAATGTATGATTCAAAAAGTTTTGTTCTCACAGAAAATAGTAATTTCTCTCTTATCAAATTTAAAAAAATTGAATTCTATTTAAAACACAGAAAAAAACATAGTTTTATAAATTGTTTGTTTTAATTGATTAAAGCTTCGTTTCAATCTACTGATTTCACTTAAAATAAAAAAATAAATTAATTCAAGTTTTCAATATGTTAAATCTTAACGGATTACAACCTTTTTAAAATTTTAATCTATTGAAAACAAGTTTTAACTTACTAAAAAATCTTCACAAAACTCTAAAAATCTTAATTGATTTTAACTAATTGATTCGATAAATGAACTAGTTGAAAATATTATCTTTAGTCTTTAAAGACTTTAGTATAAGAAATTTTTTCTTACTCCATATTTTAACAGATTGAATTATCAATCCAAAAAGTTTAAAACATTTTGAAATCATTCTTGGATCAATTAAGCTTGGTAAAAAAATAAGTACAAACTCATACATCAAAATCAAAGTTACACACACTCTAAAAAATTATGTCTTTATTTTTCATGAGATAAAGTTTTCAATGCACATGATTTGGATACATCGAATATAGTTTAAATCAAGCTCCAACTCCAACACAAATCATGTAAAATGCAAGTTCTTCGTCTAATAGATGATATAACACAATGCAAATTTTTCACTTCATCTTATAAATGATAATGATGGCCAAACGATAAGTGCAAAGAAACTTTAAGCAAACATAAAGATAAAGAATATTCTAGAAGCTTACTTCTATGTTGTAGGTAATGTCTTCACCATCTGACACCAAGGTCATTTGCGCCAAAGTCAAATTTACATCAAAGATTTCTTGGGATTTGAGGTAAAGCTTTATTGTCCACCAACTATCCTAACACAAGCATATGTCAACTCTGACTTAGTCATCTATCTAATATGTTGCACTTTTACCATGTTATAGCATAAAAGGCTATGCAACCTAGGAAGATAAGTACTATCAGCTATCTGTTGATCAAGAGCTTTGAAGAATCCAAATCCAAGGTGTTTGATGAAAGACTGGTGTTGCTGCTGTGTGGGTGGGATCTGAGTAGATTAAAGTGTGATCCACTCTTTTGTTGAATCTAAAACTGATGTGAATTGAAACCTTTTTGAAATTAGATATTTTTCCAACTAAGTGAAAAACAACCTGTTGTTTTGTCGAATCAACCTATTGTTTTGGTCTTAGAGGTTTTGAAAAAGGTTGAAAGCTGTTTGACTTGGTTGACTTAACTGTCAAACCAAATCAATCGGTTGTTTCGTGTTTTCAACCGATTGTTTCTTTGAAAATCCTAATAGAATTCAGTTTCAATGGTGAATCTATCTTAAATGTTTTCTAACTGAATACGCTCCTTCATTAAATGTTTTAACCAATCTTTGGAAAATATAAATAGTTTGTTATATGTTTCTGAAGAGTAAGAAACAAATTTGAGAAATTCAGTTTGACATATTTGATCTCAAGTTTTCAAGATTCACATCAAGCTTTGGATTTTCAAGTGAGAGTGGAATAGGATTGCAATTGTATTCTTTTCAGTTGTACTTTGATCAGGTGTAATCCTTTTCTCAATCTTCTGTATTTCTATTGTTGTATTGCCAATGAGTGTTGTGTGTTCTTGAGGTGTTCAAGATCAATACTCTCGGTGTTGTTTGCCAAAGGTAGTGTGTTTCTTGAGGGGTTCAAGGTCACTACTTTGGTGTGTGGTGTTTGTAATCTAGTTTGATTGCTTAATGGATTATCCAGTGGTTTCTGGGAACTTGACGTAGCTCTTGTTGTAAGAGTGAACCAGTATAAACTGCTTGTGTGCATTTCTCTTTCTCGATCCCTTTTAATTTCTGTTTTTAAGTTGTTTATAATTTTACTGGTATAAACAACCGATTGAATCGAAGAAACAACCGATTTTTTTTTTTCTGTGTTTCACTTTAAAACAGATTGTGTTCTTGGTTAACTTGATTCCTCTTCTGGATTTCTTCACTGAGTTTCATTAAACCTTCACAAGTTTTCAAAAATCTCTTATAAGCAATTCACCCCCCTCTTGTTTAAGGTCATATATTCTAACACTATCAAGGATGTTGTGTGAAGAAAATGAGAGAAATTAGTGTTGCATGAAGTGAATTCAAATTATTTTCAAGGATCAAGTTTGTCAGATGATAAAAGAAATATGAAGATATTCAAAACATACACAATGATCATAAAAGGGATGTCAACAACTATATTCTTCAAGCACCTATATAAAGATATGTTTCTAAGAGATGAACAAGAAGCGACACCATTATTTCCAAGTGCTAAAACGATGTTAGATTTTCTCTGTGCCCAAAAGCTTTAGAAGAACATTATTTGTATTCATTAGCAAACTAGGAAAGAGTGTTTATCCTTGTAATCATTAAAAGATGTAATCCATCTCTAGTAAGTAAAATATGTGATCTATTGATCACATTATTAGACAATCCTTAGTCTTATCTAGGAGGGGCTATGTCAAAACAATACTTAATCTTAGCCAAGAGTGACTACATTCCAAAGAATACTCAGTTTTAGCCAAGAGTGTATGCATTCCAAATAATACTCAATTTTAGTCAGGAGTAGTTGAGTTTCATAGAATACTCGAGTTTTTAGCCAAGATTAGTGGAGTGTCAAAGAATACCTGGGTTTAGCCAAGAGTGGTTGGATTCAACTAGTACTTGTTTTGTGCTTCGTAGCATTTTTCTGCTTAGTAAAACTTAACTAGTTTATTAAGAACTAGACGTAGTTTATGATATTAGACAAGTTAGTATGAAAATATTAAGTATTCCTTCTTTCCTTAGTCCATTACATTGCATGTTATTTCTTTTTGTTCTGATTAAGAAAGAAGATGATTTTCTAAAGGATTTTTGAAAACTCATTGAGAGATCGCTTGTCATACAAACTATCGTTTGACTACCAAGTTGTTGGGTTTATTAATGTCTAAGTTCAAGAGGGGGGAGGGTGAATTGAGCTTATAAAGTTTTCAAACAGATTCAGGTTTTTAACAACACAGAGCAAAAGAATCGATTTATCTTGGAAAGAACAAATTTATTTTTATGCTTAGTTTATCAGGACAGTGTTTCAGTTATATGCTTTCCAGATATTAAGAGAATTAAGCAGTAAGCAATGTATCACATTAATATGCAAAGATGAAAACTAAGAGCTGAATCAAGAAACAATCTTTGAATATTAAACCACACACTTGAATAGAACTTGACACTTAATTGGCTTTGTTTTAACAGAGAGATTTACTTCTAATACAACCAAATCAGACACTCAGTTAACTATAAGTTATTTAGATCAGTTTTCAGAATATAAAGAACAGTATGAACAAAGCCAAAAAGAACAAATTCAATTTTAATTGAACAGGTTTATTGTCTGACAAATCAACACAAGAAACCGTAAATGAGTGCAGAGATTAAGAGAGACAGAACACCACACGTTTATACTGGTTCACTCAAATGAGATACATCCAGTTTCACCTTACCCAAGGTGAAATCCACTAAATATAGTACAAAACAATTACACAACCTTAAGTTTCTTGAACCTACAAGAACAAGGCACACCAAGCTGAAAAATACTATTTCAGCACTACCAACACTTCAAGAAACACTATCAAGAAGTGTCTTACAATCACTGTTACAAAGACAAGAATGATGGAATTGAATACACCTAGAAAGAGAATGCAGGAAACTGAAAAGACCAGTAGAACAGATTGTAGCACACTAGTGACAACATCTCCACTAAGCTTAGGGCACACAAGAACAAGCACACCTTGATTTCTTTTGGAAACTCTTTCAAGAACACATGCAAATTATTTTCAACTCACTAAAAACTTTTAATCTCTGTTTAAAACTTGTTTGCTTAGCAGTTTTTTCAAGTGAGATGAGTCTCTCTTTATATAAGAAACAATTTATAACAGACTTTCAAAAAACAGTTAAAAAGTTGTTATATAAAAAAAACATGTTGAAAATAAACAGAATAGATTTATTTTCAAAAAAGACAAAGAGAGATTTTCAACTGTTGCAACTCAGTATTTTGATAGCATAAGAAAACGAGCCAAGCTTCTTGGTGTGAAAACAAAGCTATGAAAAAAACTTTAGAAACAAGGCACCAGTTAAAAAAGAATCTATTCTTTTTAAAGAACAACAAATTCATTTTTTGTGCAGTAAAGCATATTTTGAGAAAAGACATGAGAAAATCATTAAGAAAACTTTGTGCTTGATCTTATCACCTTGATTAGGGTCATGAGGTGGGTCACGAAATAAAAAGCTACCTTAAACTCACTCTACCCTATATACAAGACCACCCAAATAGAATTTGACTAGCTTCAAAGCAAAGCACAAACTTTGCTACATCAAACACATATATAGTCTTCAAGGAGCACCACGCATCTTCAACACAAGTATCATATGATACTTTATGAAAATGTTTTAAAAAGATTTTAAAAGTAGAATTCAACCCTCCCTTCTTGTGTTTTTCTTGTTTTCTTTAGTTTACTTGTAAGACGACGTGTTTATATACACAGTAGATCATGTAAGATGCAAGTTCTTCATCTGATAAATGATACAACATCTTGTAGTCTTTGCTTCGTCCGATAAGCAAAGTCTTGATTAAATTATAAACACACAATCTTAAGCTAGTGTTTTACTTAACGAAAATATTTTCAAGCTTATTCTTTGTTGCAAGGAATGTTTTTGTCTTTACTCTAACAAGATGATTTTCTAAAGCATATGTGAACATCATGATATCTTATGATACGAGTTAAGCTATTTTGTATCAACAACCATCCTAACACAAGCATATGTCAACCTTGGTAAAGTTATCAACCACGAATGGTCTATTATTTTCTTATATTTGCTATCTGACATAGGCTTGATAAGTACTAACGGCTATTGGGTTGTTGCTTGAATAGGGGATAAACATTTAATGCTACATGGAGCACATTTAATGCACCCCTACATTCTCACTCGTTCAAACGCAAGAAGATGGGCATATGAATTTAAAAATCTCAGTAACCAGATAGGCTTGATAAGTACTGACAACTCTTTTTAAACATTTGGAGGGATTCAAAGCCAAAAGATTTCTTCCTATTTAAGAAAGATGATTTCACTGAGTTACGTTTGAAGCGAATCCTGTAAGGATTAAGAAACTTAGGATTTTGCTGAGCTCATAATAGGCTTTGAGCCAAAAGGTTTCAAGGTGAAGAAAGCCAATCCATTGTGCAGATGACAAATCTAAAGGAACTCTGCACTAAACTCTATAAATAGAAAGGTTCTAGTTCATAATTGGAAGGTTGAAACGAAGGTGTACTCAAGGCATAAGAGAACATTCTCAACTGGCAAACAACATTCAAGAATCCATGTCCTTTGTTGCAAGTTGCTCATGCATGAGTTTCAGTGTAAACTTTATCATGAGTAGCTAAATTTATCTTGGAGAACAATGTAATATTTCTTAAGTTGTTATTTATGAACGCTTGTTTAAGTTTAGTTCGTATGATTTGATTAAATGCTTGATGCTTGATATGTAAGGAATCACCATTCATGCCTTTAGAATGTGAATGATGTTGGGAAACACGTTCATTTTTTTGAATTATTTCAAATAAACCAAGTATGTAAATATCTAGGAACGAAATTGAGTATTTGGTTTGAACTGTTCCATCTTAATGCAAAAATAGGCTAATTGTAGGTCAAAGAATTTATTATAATAGTCTGTTGTTCTAGATAACCATGGTTAAGGCATTAAATTGGTTTGGAAATAAGGAACAACGAACTTGAAGAACAAAATATTTGTAAGTAACAACAACAAAAGAGATTTACATAGTGACTCAATCCCAACATTTGTTATGAATGTCTAAACTTCTCCCTTTTGCATCTAGTTTCAATCTCGCTATTTATATTGTCTAAACTTTATCTAATATATTTATTAAATATCACTTATGCAAACCAAAAATCATCATATCCTCACTTCACTTAGAAAGATATTACTATCTCGGTTATATTTAGTCCCTTTCGATGCGAAAACTCCTCTTATTTGTTGTACTACAATTGACTCGGTCCGATTGCTGAGAATATTAATAAAAATCACCTTTGATTTGTTATTAGTCAAGAGTGGCTGAGTTCCAATTATACTTGGGCTGTTTTAGAAAAAATAATTGAGGTCCAAAGCATGTTGTAACTTGCAACACTAGTTTACAAAGTGGAACTTGACCAGTTGGTCAAGAATTGGATGTAGCCTGTGTTTTTAGACAGACTAGTTGGTAACGAATTGAACATAGCCTGTAAACCACTATAAAACTCTAAGTATAAATCCTTCTTTTCATTTATCTCTTGTTCATTACATATTATTGTTTTGCACTGACAAAAGAAGGAGAGATTTTATGAACTAAGTTTCAGAAAAGGTTTTTACTAATCATTTGTCAAATAAAACTATTGCTAGTCTGGACATCATCAAAGACTACTCTGCAAAATTTTTGAAAAAGTTTAAATATACAATTCAACCCTCTCTTCTTGTGTATTTGAAATCACACTTAATAAATCCTTCCAACCCATCCTTAAAATCATTTTAATTTAATTAAAGTTATATAATTTCATTTTCGTAAAGGGATAAGATTTTACACATGCTCCATTAAATTGATCATAACTCCTTTGCTCTAAACCCATCTCAGCCAATACTTTCAGGATTAATTATCATATTCACCACCTAATGATTCAAGGTTTAAGTGTGTATCAATCACAATATTATTTTACATTTAATTCAAGTCATATATGAACAAATGTAAGAATTAAAACTTAGATGTTATAAAATTCATTTTACAACAACCACTGAAGTTACATTAACCCTATAAAGTTGATTGTCATGTAGTTTGCTCGAACACTTAATTGCACATAAATAATACTATCATCGCAGCCATACATAAAGCCATATATTCTATATTAGCACTTATTTCCAATGTTCATAATCCTCCCATCTCACACATGAAAATCCTATAGAAACTTAGGGATATCTACATTCCTTACACATCACAGATGTAAGATAATTCCTAGGAATAATGATCACTATCAAGCTTCCAAACACTACTCACAAACCAATAACATCACACTAAATTGCAACATCATAAACACTCTTATTTACTTAAGTTAACCATTAGCTAGGGTGGGTTCTAAAAACTACACCCAAACTTAATTAACCTTGAGTCCATCTTAATTGATTCCATGCATAATATTTTACATTCTTATAAAACTTATTCTTAGTTTACTTTAATGAACCCACATTAATAATAAACTATATTCACGCCTATTTAAACGAATTAACCTTTATTATAACCTTTTTGTTTAAATAAAACGGGTTTTTGTTTATATTAATTTGATTCACTTCATAGTCCCTAAAATGACTGTTTAATTCATTTTTATAAGCCTCTATATTAATATTTAAAATATTTTCTCTAAAAAAATGATTTCCCTCTGTAAAAATATTTCTTATTCTTATACAAGTATAAATAATGACAAATTACATGTTCCGATAATAAAGTTTGTTAAGTAAAGTTATTTATATTTGAAATCACTTTTACCAGCATAATTTTAAATAATCTAAAATTTAATTATTTTAACTTAAAAATACTTTATTCCTAAATTATTTTAATTAATGTTTTTATTCTTTATTTTAGTCATATGAACTGCAATTAGTTATAAAGATGACAAGAAATTAAAATTGGACAGAATGATACCCCTATAATATATTTGGAAAAGTTTTAACCTATTTTTAAGCATGTTATTCCAAGTATAATTTTTGGCTTTTCTTTTTTGCAGCCCACAATTTCTTAGCGGAACCCCATGATTTTCAAAATAACACATTTTATCCTTCTTTAAACAGATTATCTGTTTTGGAATTTTTTGAAGCACGCTTTGAATGGGATTTTTGGAATCAGAATTTCTTGAATGTACATTCTGGAACAATTTTTTTGGAATAAATTTTCAAATTTTTTCCATAATATGTATAATATTTTTCAGAATATGTTTTCCAAAAAGTTTTTGATAACAAACTTTTCCAAATAAGCTTATTTTTGCAACACATTCCCTCTCTTCTTCGGCAACAACGATCGTGCAGCAGCGACAATAACAATGAAAGTGATGGTGTAGTGCAATAAGAGAGGGTATTTTAGTCTTTCTGTATTAAAGGTGTGAATTTAGTTAGTAATGATGGTGGTGTAGGAAGCGAAATGTTTTAATTTACAAGGTTAGAAATTGCTCATTTTTAAGTATTTATAACTTGTAAATGTATAAAAAATATATGAAATATCATTTGCACTTTTCCGGAAAGATTGAGCAACAAGTAATCCCAATAGTGTTTTGCCACTCTCAGCGTCTCAACACCGAACCTTGCGGTTGTGGACTCCTTCTCCTTCGGTTCCGAGTATGTTTCTGTCACACCTTATACACTTGCTTCCTTTGGGTTTTATTTCGTTTCCACTCGTAGTAATCTAACAAACTTTTGCATCACATGCCATCCATCTAACAATCACCGAATCCAAATTTTAGATTAAGGCATGATTCAAATGCTGTAGTTTCCTCTCGAATAATTATGTTACCGCGACTCAGAAGTGAAGAAAATCTTTAGAACTTTCTCTAGCAAATCTGAATGCCTTCTGTGCAATTTGTCTTTTTAGTTTCTTTTGAGTAACTATCTACCGACTTTGCGATGAGTGATTTTCTGAAGGAATTCCACTCCAGTTCCACTTGGACAAAGGACATTTGGTTGTTCTTTCTGTTCTTGAACAGTCAACTGAATGTACACTTGAAAGTGTCTAATTCATCAAGTTTATGTATTTTATTGTGTGTATCTATCTATCTATCTATAAATATATATGTTAAGATATATTTAAGAGATTAACCTTGTTCAATAGATGCGATTTTGAGGTGAGCCAACACCAACGTGTTTTCTTGGCGGCCTATTTATGTAGTCTTGAATAAAAGGGGATTTAAGTCCTCTTCTTACTTGGGAATTTTGAATCCTTTAAAGAAAATGAGTTTTTCTCATGGCAGGGTCATAATGAGACTGAGAGATAGACATAAACCAAATCCGTAGGGTAATCTTTGCAGGGCCCTTCTCAGGAATGTGGGTCTGCCTGTACAGTATATTGTTTCTGTTTCTCTCTTGACGTGCGCTCAAATAAATGGAACTGAATCTTAGCAAAACCTAACTGTTTGATTTTAATGATCTGGTTTAACTATTTGAAATAATGTTCTTTATTCATCTAAGACCTGAAACTTCTTTTGTGTTAATTATTGATGTTTGAAAGAATAGCCCAGTCTTCACCTTGCTTGGTATAATCCACATTGATAGTGATGGAAAAGGCCCCTTCAAAATTTCAACTTCACATTTATATTAGTGTCATTTGATAGATACTTTTCTTTATTCTGAGTTAAAACAATTGTAAAAGTGTTAAACAACCTTTCAATTTCCTTTTTTTACCTTAATGATTTTGGTTGCGGATTATTAACTATTACCCTCTTTTTTTTTTCTTTTTTTTTTTTTCTGTTATTCACACATTTTTGTGCATGGGCATAGGCTTGGGCATGAACGGGGCAGGTGGTTGGGGAATTTAATGGCATAGGAAAGCTAGGTTTTTTAGTTCGAATTTTGAAGTGAGGGGAAGATGACTATTTGTTACCGGATAGATTATGCTTGTTCTTTGCGAGGTTGAGGGCTATTTGAAATGTTAATTAATGAGTTTGGTCTGTTGTCAATGAAAGCTATTAATACTTCGTATTCACATTTTATAGATTAGTTAGTAGTTTTCAATAATTTTTTTCTTGACAAACCCTTTGCAGTCCTCACATCCTACTCACAATAAGAAGCATCTTGTATTGGGTTACACTTTTTTCAAAATGAAAAAATTGTTTTTTTGTGATGATTCTCTTAGCGTTTGTCATCTATGGTTAACTTATGTCATTGAAATTTGAAGACAATATCTATTACTATCACCAATTGCAATTATAGCAAGGAGGAACTTTTGACTTGGCAGAATAACTTTATATGTTTTATGCATGATGTTTTTGGTCTGTTGTCAATGAAAGCTATTAATACTTCTTACTCACATTGTATAGGTTAGTTAGTAGTTTTCAATAAATTTTTTCTTAACAAACCCTCCCTAGTCCCCACATCTTACTCACAATAAGAAGAGCATCTTGTATTGGGTTACACTTTTTTTCAAAATGGAAGTTGCTTTTGTATCTATCTGCCATTTTGTGGTAATTCTCTTGGTGCATGCCATCTATGGCTAACTTATGTCATTGAAATTTGAAAACAATATCGATTACTATCAGCAATTGAAATTATAACGTGGTACTTTTGACTTGACAAGATGCCTTGATATGTTTTGGGCATGAAAGTTTAAAACATGTAAAATACTATTGTATGGGCCTACGCCTGTCTCTATGTAATGCAATGTACATTTATATATAATATGTTTCTTTGTTGTGCTTGTAACATAGAAGGGTTCCATCATATGGCTATCTATAATTTATTTCTACATGGCTAGTTGAATCCTTGCCTACTTGATGGACTCACTATCCATTGACGACAATTTTTTTTCCCAAAAGTCATGTTTCTTTTTGGTTTTTGGCACCTCTCATTGCCATGCCTCTCTTTTATGTCGTTTTACACCATTTTTGCTACTGTTGTCATTGTCAGCTTTCTGACTGGCAACCCCAACATTAGATTTTACTTGCTCATGTGAGCGCTGCATTGTTAGACTCGCTACCATTGGAGCAGCTACACACCCTTATGTTCACTTGGAAGCAGGTGTGCTTCTCTCTTTGTTTGTTACTAGCAACGTGGTGGCATGTCCAACCCTATTTCAGTTGATCTCCTCTAGTAGATCTCCTCTGATCTGGTCTTGTCTTCGTGGTTGGGACTTGTTTTATGTATCTCCTCTCTTTTGGGAATGCTTCTTCTCTCTCCTGTCGTTTTTTCCCTCTCCACATTCCCATGACTTCTTTTCTTGGTGCTAGGTTTGAATAGATTAACTTATGCATTATATTACCTTACCTATCTGACCTGTGTAGGTTCATTGTTACTCTTTTGTATATATTTGATGAAAGAGTTCATATAAGTGAATGAATTGGCTAAGAGATGAAATAATCTCTCTTAAGCACTTTTTTCGTATTTCTCTCTCAAGTTGGTATCAAAGCAAGTCGTCGATCTTGCTCTGTTTGTCACTATTTGATTTGTAGTGGGCCACTTCTGCCCTTTCTTTCTGATAATAACCTAGTTGTGTTTGTCTTGTTGAGCAGTGCATAAACCTATATTCACCATTACCATCACCATCCACTGTCACTGTCCACCATCATTGTCTGACATTGACAACCAGAGTTTTCTCTGGCCAATATCGGATTTGGAGCACCACTTTAAGAAATGCAGAACCTAGTCAGCCTTGAAGGACCGATTCCTCCGCACGTGTTGCCATGCATATCCTTTTTTCAACTAATTTAAATTTTATCGTCAATGATAGACTCATGGGGTGAGTCAATGATAGACTCATGGGGTGAAACAAAGATTTTGCTTATGCGGACTGGTCCGTAGGCTCCCTAGCCGATCATTATGCAGAGAGGGATAACAAAAGTAGCTTGCAATTCTTATGTGGGGTGGGCTGGCCCGACCCTCTTTTGTGGGCTAAATGCGGGGTAGGCCAGTTTGGATAGCCATCCCTAAAGGGATGCTGTGGAAATAGAGGAGGACAAAGAGGTTTTGAATGCCCTCAATGCTCTTATAATAAGAGAATGAGTCATACTCAGGAAAACTACTTCTCGTTACATGGCTTGCTAAGTCAATGTCTCCAAATCTAAGAAGGTAAAACCAATGTACCCAAGCATTATCTTCCACCCAATCCGATTTGTCAAAAACTTGCATTTCTCAAACAATATTGTCTACTCTTTATCAACATCAGACTATATTTACAAAAATTGTAAAAGAATTTTTAAAACATAGTCTTAGATATCCTAAAAGAAATAGGTATGATTGATCATAGGCCTGTGGATAGTCCAATGAATCCAGATAAAAAATTAATGGTAGAACAAAGAGAACTTTTCTCAAACACAAATAGATACAGAAGACTTGTTGGAAAACTTTTTTATGTCACTATTATTAGTCTTGACTTGTACTTTGCATTTGGAGTGGTTAGTTAGTTTATGCAGGCTCCTCATCGTTATGGACGATTCATGATTTGCTATATGAATATAAAGGCTCCAAGACATTACTATATGAGGATAAGGAAAATACTTAGGTGACTAGGTATTAGGTATTGTCATGCGGATTGGGCAAGAATCTTATATAGATAGACGATCCACGATTAGATTCAATGTAGGCAATATTGTTTGAAAAACAGGAAATAGAATGTGGTTCCTTAATCTAGTGTTGTAGTTGAGTATAAGGTGATGACTTCATTCACTTTGAACTTGTGGATAAAACAATTCCTTCAAGAGCTGAAATTTTGTGAAATTCAGCAAATTGTGTATATCTTTGATGTAAGGGTTCCTATAAATGAAGGGATTGGCAAGAGATGAAATAATCTCTCTTAATGACTTATTTCATATTTTTCTCACAAGTGTAACTTTAAAGAGAGTTGTCGTTTATCCTCACTCTTCATATTCTTTTACTCTTTTTAGAAATTGGATTTAGGCGTAACTTAGTTGTACAAAATTGTCTTATAAGATTTACACTCACTTATATACTATAATTGAGTCATATCTCTAGTTGATTTGGAATCTTCATCATACCTCTTCATGTCGAGGATTGCACATATTGAGTATGAGACTGCAATTTGTAGGCAGTCAAATAGCGAATGATACAATATGTTCAATAAACTTTGTTAGGATAAACTTTAATATGACTTAGAAAGTGTTGGTTTTGCATGGTTAATCCACTTTCTAAGAACTCTAATGATTGAGATTAAGTTAGATTGAAAGAAAATGAGTGTGAATAAAACGTGACTTTCTTAAAATTATTTTGGAAGTTACTTAATTCCTTATATATATATATGTGTGTCTGTATGTAAATACATTACTCATTTTGGATGTAACTTTCCTTGATCCTGTACTGTAAGTTTACTCATGAAAGAGGAATATCCACTAGTCATTTTTTGTTCTCTGCCTCATCATTTTTCAACATTTTAGTGCTAATTAAAAGTAAGCATCCAAATTTGAACCTTGAAATAATATTTTATATACTTTGTAATGTCAGTAATTTATGAGATGTTTTTCATCTAAAATCATTATATGGCAAATGACCTGCTTCATCTTACATTACACCCTCTTGTTTTTGCAATTTCTGTGTAATTTACTTTTAACTAGTAAAGACGTGTTACGTTTGAGGAGGGGTGGAACATCTGAATTTGTCATAATAATTTTCACTCAAAAATCTATACTGGAGCAAAGGTCGTTAGTTTTCAGGTTTTTATCCTTTTTATTAAATATGCTTTTTTTCAGAACTAAGCAGCAAGCATGGCTGTTTTTCTTCCTGCCACAAGAGAGTCAATTATTCAGGCACTGCGAGCCTACCACCCATATGATACCATATCCTCTTTTTATCAGATACTTGAGGATCCTTCTTTTGCCCCGTATGCTTTGAGCATGAAAATGCTAGCCATCAAAAACCTCATTGAGGAGTTCATGGAAAGGAAAATGCCAGAGGATCTGTTCCACCTTTTGACTCGGTTGAGGCCTTTCTTTTCCTCGGTTCCAAACGTAAAAACGGCAAAGATTGTGTGGGACGTAATTGATTCTCTTGGTAAAATGCCAGGGACTTCTGATCTACAAATTGAACTCTGCAGAGAAACGGTGCAATGGGCTCGTGCTGAAAGGCGTACCTTTCTGAGGCGGCGACTTGAGGCAAGACTTGCTGCACTACTTCTGGAAGATAAGGAGTACTTGGAAGCTTTGACTCTCCTCAATGGCCTGGTCAAGGAGGTTAGAAGACTAGATGACAAGCTTCTACTTGTAGAGATACACTTGCTTGAAAGCAAGCTACACTCTTCCTTAAGAGACCTTCAAAAGGCAAAGGCCGCCCTATTAGCTGCAAAAACAGCTGCAAATGCTGTTTACCTTCCTCCAGCTCAACAAGCTGCCATGGATTTTCAGAGTGGGATTCTTCTTCTCGAGGAGAAGGAATACAGAATTGCAGATAGTTATTTCTTTGAAGCTTTTGAGTCTTTCACTGATCTTGAGGACCCTAAGGGGGTCCTTAGCCTGAAATACAATCTGTTGTGTATGATAATTCTGGATGAAGCTGATAATGTGGCCGATATAATATCTAATGATGTTGACTACCACAATCGTGGACCCGACTTGGACGCCATGGAAGCCTTAGCAAATGCTCGTAACATGCGATCTCTGAATTTATTCGAAATCGCTTTGCGAGATTATAAGGCTCAGTTGGAGGGAGATCCAATTGTCCACAGACACCTTTCATCCCTGTATGACACTCTTCTGGAAGACAACCTTTGCAGATTGGTTGAACCTTTCTCAAGGGTTGAGATTGCACACATTTCTGAACTAATTAAACTTCCTGTTGATCATGTGGAGCAAAAGTTGTGTCGGATGATTTTGGACAAGAAGTTCACCGGGATAATGGATCAAGGAGCTGGATGCCTTGTCATATTTGATGATCCCGAACTGCATCCTATATACCCTGAAACCTTAGTAACCATTCTTGACGCTGGGAAAGTCGTGGACAGTCTTTATGCTAGGTATGCCAAGTTAATTTCATGACCTCTCAATCCCTCACTTCATTTGTACTACAATACTTTCCTTACATTCTCTTTACAATCAGTACGATATCAATTTCTAATGAAGTTTTTAGGAATATTTTAAAGGACCAATCATAGTGTGCCATAATGTTTTAATTATATTAATAGTTAGCTAAATAAATAATCAAGGACATTTAAAATCTTATTTAAAAATATAACGCAATAATGATATAACCTTCCTCTCAAGTTTTCTCGTATATCCTCTGTGGTATCTCCAAAGATCCTTAATTCCCATGAGCACTTCAATAATCAATAATTTCATGTGCTATCATTGAATACACAAGTATAGCTACCATCACCTCATGTTCCTTTAAAGTACTATGCACGTCTATAAAGTGACTTGAGGAGAAAGTTTAGACTTGATCAGTTTGTTATTGATTCCACGAATTTTGTTGCATATGACATAAATTTAATATAAGTTTTCCCATATGAATCATTCCAAACATGTGAGTATAATGTGTGCCTATGCATTAGGTTAACCCATTAAATTAGTTTTTTTTCCACTATATGACGCTTAAACACTAATATAAATCACATCTAATAATTTGTTTATGGAGGAATCACATTTTATTAAATTATTTAAATTAAATACATATAAATCAATTTACAGTATGTGATGTGTCCATGATGTATCATGCAAGAAAGGATAAAGTCATGTAGATTTAAAATGTTTTTTTACTCTTACGTGTTTGAAATAATTTTTCATCAGCAATGAAAAAAAAAATCATTAAAAAGGTTCAAAGATCCATTGGAGAAAGGTTAGCGGTTGAGCAAGCCTTTCCTTAAGGATCATTCACTCCGATTGAAAGATAATGATTTATAAAAAAAAGTTGCATTTGTTTTAATTCAATATCAAAGAAAAAAAAGGCGCTGATTTGTGGGATATGAAGAAAATGACTGACCGCAAATATGCGAAGAAAAGCAGTGAATTCTGAAAAGGTTAGGTAATATGTTATTGGTGGAGCAAGAAGAGTGGAGTAATGTCCACGTGGAAATTTATTTTTTTTCATTTGAATTAAACATCAAGAGCTTCCTCGTTTCGTACTCAACTAAATCAGTAGATCAATGATTCGAATGCGCATCCCTATCCAGTCAATAAAGAAAGATTAGGTTCGCGCTTCAGCCTTTATTTTATTTGATTCGAAATCAAAACGAATAAATTTCGTTGTCGCGGGCAGGCCTATGTACCATCTGTATACTCGAGAGACGAGTTGACAGGAAGAGAGTATAATAATAAACTAATATATTTATATAATAATTTAAATGTATTTATAAATAATAATAAAAGAAAATAAATTAATAATATAAATATAAAAATTATAAAATAATAATAATATACGTAAAATTTAAAATATTAATAATAATAATAAAAATAAATATAAATTATAAATCTAATAATAATAAAAATAAATTTATTAAATAATAATATTAACAATAATATTTTATTTTTTATTTATAAAAATATTTTTTATATGTATCTATGATAAAAATAAAAATATTAAATATTAAATAAATTTAAGCAATAAAAATATTTAATAATATTATTAATAAAAATAAATACTAATAATTAATAATAATAAAATTATTTATAATAAATAAAAATAAATATACAAAATTTTAATTACTACAAATTATTTTTCATTTTTAAAGATTAAGATAAAATTATAAATTTACATTATAATATTTTAAAAAATTAAAAATTTCTTCACACACATTACATCACTCACTAACTTTAATAAACTTTCTTCACAAATTCTTTCTCTATATACCTTAATCCAAACAACCTAACTTTCCTCACACTTTCCACTCAAATCACTTCAAATTCACTCCCTCAAATCCTCACCTTTCTTCTCCCTAATCCAAACACACCCTAAGAGTCTATCTCAATACGACCCAAACCGACGAACAAATTCGCACAATTCTTCGTACCAGACTCCTATGTTAAGCTATTTCTTTTCTTTTAGTCCTAGAAGTACTGGATTCAAAGAACATAGTGGTGAAAGGGAACTGTGAATATTATTGAAACTGAGAGAGAGAATATAAAGAGAAAATGAATTTAAAAGTCACTTAACAAAGCTTTACAATAAGGTTAGCCTTATCTTATATAGCAAGGTAGCTCTCAACCTCACAACCCTCAACTAAACAGCCTAGTCAACTTGACTAATGGCTTTAAAAATTCCCTAACATAATCTACCTCTTGAAATTATCTTTGTTCTCAAGAATGAAAACTGGAAGGAAAAAACTTGGTAGTTAATTAGATACTAATTTATAAACTATTTATCAATAATAGAAATTAATAATTTTTTTAGTCTTTAAAATGATATCTAATTTAGTCAATATAACAACTAATTATTTTTTATCTCTAAAATTGGTTTTTATTTGATGATTTTCTTGTAGTGAAAAACCATGTTAGATGATGCTCTATTTTTTATGAGTTTATTTAGTAGACTCACGCATTGAGTTATTAATTTCACTCTGATTAGGATTTTGATTAGCAAGATAAGGTGATGACTCAGTGAGGATGTCACTGGACACAAACTTAACCGAGTGATTAAGCAAGTGTGAATGTTATCTTCAAAGTGAAAAGGGGAAAAAGACTCACACAAAGAATGATAATGCAGACAAAAAATTAAGAAATTAAAAGATACTAGAATAAGAGTTTGCAAGAATGAAAGAGAGGAATTTAGAGACTAAGAAGGAAGAACTTAGATGGTTGAAGACTTCCATGGAGATGGAGAGATGGAGGAGTCACGCCACTTGGAGGAGGAGGAGGAGCCCAAGATAAGTGATGAAAGGAGTCGCCACTTGAAGCATCTTTGCCAATATAAGAATTAGAAAAAACTAGATAATTAGAATTTCACTTAAGCAAAGTTTTTTTACTCAAAATGTGAGTGAATTACAAGAGGGGGTGACCACCTATTTATATTGTAGAGGGAAATCCAAATTCAAATCAACATGCTTAATCTCCATAATTCCATGCCACCAAGGTTGTCAAACTCGTGAGTCTACGTAGACTCGTGGGAGCTCCGTAGATTCGACTCGTAAACTCGATTCGTAAGAGTCTACTTTCATATTAAAAAAAAAATTAATAGTTTCCTAGAGCATTTTTACTTCTATTAGAAGATGCAGTTATATTAGCCTCGCTTGAATTTGATCCACTCCCACCCACACATTGCTTAAAAAATATACTGCTACTTTAAATTCAATTTCTGCCCAAAAAAACAAATGTGCAGCAAGCCCAATTAAAAAAACAGACTTATAGTAGCCCAATAAAAAAACACAGAACCTGATGGAAACCATCCAGCCACATACATCCACATAATGATGATGAAGAAGAAGCATTGGATTTGAGGACAAATCCTTTTCAAGAGGGAGGGGATGATGGAAGAGGCCCAAGCCCATGATAGAAAAAGCCCAAGCCCAAGCCCAAATACAAGTTCAAGCTTCAACTCAAGCCCAACAAATAGAATATATGGGCAAACTAAGCATCATTGGATGTCTTTCTTTTGTAATTACTTTTGAGTATTTTTAGTAGAACATAAAGGGAGGTGTAGATATAAATATAAGAGGTGCAAATGTATAAAGCTAAGTCACACCTTCCATGTGACACAAAAGAAGGTGTAGGTATAGATTTAGGAGGTGCCAAAAATAGAAACCAAGTCACACTTCCCTTGTGACTAGGAATTGGCTCCAAATTCAAATGCTTCTCATTTGAATTTCCCTCCACTTTCTTTTTAATTTCCAGCCCCCTAAACACTATAAATAAGAGGGCTTGGCTCATGTATTTGCAAGATTAATGAGAGTAATGTTATGTTGCCCACATTGTGCCATACATTGCTTTTGCCTAGTTTCTAGGACCTAATCTTCATCTTCATCACCTACCATAGGGCTGGCCGAACCTCCCTCTTTCCATACACATCATGCACCTTCAAGATCACCATAGCTCCTAGGAGGATCTTGCACATCTCAATCCATAGCTTCCGCACCATTTTTTCACAACATCCAAGAAGAGCTCCATGAAAATGCCATCATTTGGTATCATGAGCCTAGGTTCTTCAAAGATGAGTAGTTCTTGGTCATTTTCATTTTGAGTCCTTCTTTATTTCATGTTGTTCATCTTGTTTTCATATTTGTCTTGCTGTTTTTAATTTTTTGCTTTGATTTGGTGTGCTGTTTGGAAATTCCAATCGGTGCATCTTGTTCAATTGATCTTGAGCAATCCTTGTGCAATTTTTGGTAGGATTCCATACACTTTGAGTTGTTGTTTTTATTTTAGGCATTTGAGTCCTTATTGCAATTTTATTTGGTTCATTTTATGCTCTTTGAGTCTTTTAATTTCTGAATCTATATGTGTTTTGTCTAGTCATGTTTTTCCAAAATGTCATCAAATCATAATAGTACTTTGTTTGACTTATTTGTTTCTTGATTTTGGTCTAAATGTTTGTTTTGAATCTGCTGTATTTTTGATCCTTTGGTGCCTTTTATTTTTTTAGTTTGAGTTCATATTTGTGTTTAGATCTACACAAATTCCTTTTCACCAATTCCATTGTGTTTTTCTTTTGGTATCTTGCTTTTTTTTTTTTTCCAGATTTTACAGAATCCCCTGTTTTGCATAACTCTGTGCTGGCTGTTTTGCTTAAGAAAATTATTTTCCCACATAGGAAATTTCTGATCCTCTGGATTATGCAAGATTGAGGTGTTACAGAAAAGACAAAAAGAATCAGTTCAAAAGAGTCAATAGAAAAAAAATGATAAATATTATAAAAACAGTGTGCAAATCTGGCGCTACAGTTGGCGTAACTGAACACTGATTTTAGAAAATTTATTAAAAAAAAATGGTTCATGTGTTTGAGTGAAACCAACGCCAGAATTTAGTTAAGATCTTGAATTATTGGCATATAAATTTTCAGAAGCAAATCTTAAAAGGACAACTCAGCATAAATCGGGGAAAATCACGCTCTCTGGCCCACAACAATTTTTCAGTGGTGCTGTTTTTGATTTTGAAATCAATTCTAGTGCTATTCTTAGGATCCATTTTGTGTGCCTACCTTTCTTTGAGTACCTTTATTTGCTTGTCTAATATTTCTTTGGAACTCTTTCTAGTTGTCACATTTTAACTCCATTTGTGTGGTACTGTTTTTCCAATTAATTTGTTTCTTGCTTTAATTCTTTGGCCTCTAAATTTGGTGCTGGATTGTTTCTCAATTGGTGCTTATTTGAGTGGAAATTTGACTTGAGTGAGGTCTAGCTTGCTTGATAGGTGCTGGATTGGAGAATTAATTCCCTAATTCTAAGAGAAACAAAGGCAAGGGCAGAAAACAAATACCTACCAAAAACACCACAAACATTGGAAGGCCCAACCAAGAAAAGACAACCAAGGAAGTGCCAATAGCAAAAAAAAAAAGAGATCAACAAAGGGAGTTTTCTTTATTCTTTGCAACTTAACTTTTGTTAATTACTTCTTTAATTACGTGATTAGACGGTGAGTGTGTCTTCAAGGGCTCCAAGTGTCCAAGAAGTCTCACCTAGGGCCGACTAGTGTAGAACTATCTAGTTTAGCAATTGTTAATTGTTTTAATTGCATCTCTTTGCTTTAGATAGTTACGTTTTTAAATTGTCTTGTTTGGCTTAAGGCTTTGTTAATTGTTGCTTGGTTAATTAGTTAGTTTGCATTGTTTTCTTGCATTAAAATTTGATTTCTCCAACCTAATTGTGTTTTAAGTGGTTTACTAAGAGAAAGCTTTGTCTGAAGACATTGAGGGATAGTCTTTGGCTAAGGCAAGACTTGGTATTTAAGTAGTCCATTGTGACTCACCTCCCTTACCTGAAAGACTACCTTCTTTGACTTCCCTAAATTTTCTCAAAGTAAAATACTTCTACACACAAAGCTCTAGTCATGTCTTCTTCTTCTCATTCTGCAAAGTTTATTGAAAGTGAAGTAAAATATTTAAAAACTCTTTTGAAAGAAGTTTCACAAGCTGTGCAATTGATTTCAATTAGACAATTGGAGAATGAGACTAAAATCAATGAGTTGGCTAAAGCCAAGGAAGAGAAGTCTCAAAAATCAAAAAAATCTCATACTCATACATCCCATTCTAAAAGAAATGAGTCTCTAGGGGAGGGTAGCCTTAGAATCAATGACTATTACCAACCACCCCCTAGAAGAAATAGGCAAAGGGAGGAAGAGAGCCCAAGGGAAGTAAGGGTAGACCTACCCCATTTCTATGGTAAGGAAGATGTAGAGGTATACCTAGATTGGGAGATGAAAGTAGAGCAACTCTTTGCTTGCCATAGGGTGAGTGAAGAAAGGAAGGTACCATTAGCAACCCTTAGTTTCCAAAGCAATGCCATGTATTGGTGGACCTTTCTAGAGAGAGACCGACGTCTTCATAGGGAGCCTCCCATAGAATATTGGAATGACCTTAGGGGAGCCCTAAGACGTCACCACATACCTTCCTACTACCATAGGGAGTTAATGGACAAGCTCCAAAGACTCCAACAAAAGAACATGAGTGTGGAAGAGTATAGGCAGAAAATGGAGCTCTACATGATGAGAGCATCCATTAGAGAGGAAGAAATCATCACCATATCTAGGTTTCTAAGTGGGCTCAACCTTGAGATAAGGGATAGAGTAGAACTTCTACCCTACCAAGACTTGAATGACTTGGTTCAACTTTGCATTAAAGTTGAACAACAAAATTTGCGCAAAACTTCAAGTCAAAGGGTGGGTTCTTACTCCAACTTTTATCCCAAGAAAGACTTTAAAAGGGAGGGTAGCACATCTAGAGACGAACCCAAAGAAACTACCAAACCTTTAGTGAAAGATGTCTCCACCCCATCCATCCGTGCTAGGGACACCAAGTGTTTTAAGTGTTTTGGAAGAGGGCATGTGCAAGCGCAATGTCCAAACCAAAGGGCTTTGTTCTTAAAAGGAAAAGATGAGTACACTAGTGGTGAGGATGAACCTAGTACACAAGAAAAGGGGGAAGGAGAGAGGATAAATCCTTTGGAGGGGGACTTATTGATGATTCAAAGAATCCTCCACAATAAACCTAGTGCATCCATCGAGACACAACGAGAGAACATCTTTCATACTAGATGCAATGTTTTAGAAAATATATGCTCTCTTATTGTGGATGGTGGATCATGTTGCAATTGTTGTAGCACTAGATTGATTGAGAAATTAGATCTACAAGTAGTTCCTCATCCAAAGCCTTACAATTTACAATGGATCAATGAGAATGGGGAACTACGTGTAGACAAACAAGTGGAAATCAAGTTTTCTATAGGTAACTACAAAGACAAAGTTTTATGTGACGTAGTACCTATGGAAGCTTGCCACATCTTATTAGGTAGACCATGGAAATTTGATAAGAAAACCTTGCATGATGGTCTAACTAACGAGATTTCCTTCATCCACAAGCACAAAAAGTTTGTACTTAGCCCTTTACCACATTCCCAAGTGGTAAAAGACCAAATACAAATGAAACATAAGAGGGATGAAGAGAAAATAGAAAAAGAGAACTTTTGGGAAACAAAAGGCGTGGGAGAAGAGTGTTCCTTCCCACAAGGTCATTCAACAACACAAGCACATTGAAAATACCCTTGAAAACATGCTTCTTATTAAACAACCTAGCCTTACCTCTTGTAAAGGAACACTTGCAAGCATAAGCATAAAAGAAGAGTCTTTAAAAGAAGCTTGCATAGATAAAGATAAAGTAGATTATTTCTCGTATGTGCTAGGATATCACCAATTGAATGTCAAGTTATCTATAAGCATCTACAAAAACAAATTTTTATGTGAGGTAGTGCCTAAAGAAACTTGTCATGTCTTATTGAGACAACCATTGCTGATGTGATTCCACTAGCCATATGGAGAATGATTCTTGACATTCTTAGGAATCACCTTGAGCTGGACATTATTGAGGCACTTTTCTTAGAGTTGGATCATTGTTCTAAGACAAGAACTCACCAAAAACTAGTACCAAATCCCAAACTCATTTGGATGTTCCACATATTGTCAAATTGAACCAAAAGAGATGGAGGAAAGGCAAAAACACTAATTAACAAAACAAAACAGTAAGGTACCGAATCAAATTGCTGGAATTGAAGAAGAAAAGATGAAAAACAGCCAAGAACACAAATGAACCATAGCTACACAATAACAAGCTGAAATTGCCGAACCAAAACAACTAGGAAACAAGCTAAGACAAGGAAATTAACAAGAGAAGAAAGGAAGGAGAAGAGAATGCTCATGAAGATGGAAGAATGGTTGGATGATCACGCCACTAGAAGTATGGATGCTCCTAGATGAGTGTGCAAGCCGCCACTTGAGGAAACCATGATCCTTCAAGATAAGACTAGAGAAGAAGGCTCAAAAAGCTCTCCAATGCTCACTCCAATTTTGAGTATAGTTTCTTTAGATAAATTCAAATCTGAAATTTACAAAGAGAGCACCTCTATTTATAGCCTAAGGTGCTGAAATATAAGCTACACAAATTCAAAAACTCCCTCCCAAAAAGCTTCTAGAATTTGCGCCTAAAACAAAGCATGAGGAAGGTGTGACCTCTTCCTTCACTTTGGCACCTCCTTATTTACTCCTACACCTATCTACTAACACCCCCCCCCCCTAAGACTCCTAACTAAAGACTAAAAGATGCTTTAACAATAGAGGTTTCTAATGTTTCCCTCTAAGCACCTTCAAACAATATTCTTTATTATTTAAAACTTGGCCTTGCCCTTCATAGGATGGACTTGGGCTTGGGCTTGGGCTTTGGGCTTGGGCCTCTCTTTTATTTTACGTCTTCTTTTAATTTTGAGAAGACTAGAAGGAAGAACTTCAAGTGTGATGGTGAATTGCCTCTTCCTTCATTGATAAAAACCTCCTTTACTTGACTCTCATCATACTCCCTGAGTTGGAGAGAATTCGTCCACGAATTCTGAATCCCTGCATATAACAAAGTCAGTTTACTTTTACAATCAAAAGTGTAAGAAAAAGGAAGACATGACTTAGCAGATGGAACCAAAGGGATTGCAGAAAAGGATGTCCTATAAATCGACCAAGTTGGAAAAATTTGTTTGGGAATGATGATGTTTTTTGGAAAAAGACCTCTTAAATGGTGAAACCCATTCGGAGGTAAGAAAAAATCATCCCTAACATATTTTAACCAAGGTGGTGTTGAAATAGGAACCTTGGGTAATGAAAAAGATAAAGAAGAAGAAGACCTTGGAGGGTCCATTTGAGGTATAGCACGAGTCAACATGATGGATTTAGAGGAGAAAATGGTGTGACTCGGTGTAGTACTTACTTCTTTTTCTTTCTCATTTGCTCTTTTAGTTTTCATTTTTATTTGGTCCTCATGAACCTCTTTGGGAGAGAGGGGTTTTAATATAACCTTGCGCCCTAGGAAGGAAAAAGACATTGTATTGGATAGGCCATCATGTAAAACATGTCTATCATATTGCCAAGGCCTTCCTAAAAGAAGATGAGATGCTTCCATGGGCACAACATCACATAAAACCTCATCTTTATACTTTCCTATTGCAAAGTTAATGAGGACTTGTTTATTCACCATGATTTCACCTACTTCACTAAGCCATTGTAATTTGTAGGGCTTGGTATGAGAGATAGTGGGTAAGGCTAACTTCTCCACAACTCTTGTACTAGCCACATTAGTGCAACTTCCCCCATCAATAATCAAGGAACATAACTTGTTGTTGATAAGACATCGGGTGTGAAAAATATTTTCTCTTTGAGTATCATTCAAAGATTTTGGAATTGTGCCCAACATATGTCTTACCATCAATAAGTCACCTTCACAAGGACTTTCACTCTCATTTTCACTTGATGGTCTAGAAGGTGAAGAATGCCTAGGTGAATTGGAATCATGCTCACTAACTACAATGCCTTCATGCATGTACATACTTCGTTTAGAAGGGCAATTAGCAGCAATGTGACCATATCCCAAACATTTAAAACACTTTTGACTAGACGATTTAATTGGGGATTTAGGCCTAGAAGTAGATGGCGTAGGATCCTTGGGTTTGAAAGAAGAATCTTTGGAAGGATGTTTAGAAAAAGAATTTTTGTTTCTCCAAGACTTGGAGTAGTATCCATCATTGCAAGCATTTTTGAAAGAGTTTTTCTTAGCAAGTTGGGCTTCCACCTTCATTGCAAGATGAACTAAAGAGCCCAATGATGAATACTCTTGTAACTCAACAATGTCTTAATATCCTTCCTAAGACCACTCATAAACCTAGCAATCATAGCTTCCTCACTTTCCTCTAATTCAATTTTAAGCACATGCGTTTCTAGCTCTTTATAATATTCATCCACATTTAGCGTGCCTTGTTGAAACCGTTGGAGTCTCAACATGAGGTCTTTCCTAAAATGTGGGGGCACAAATCTAGCGCGCATTTGATCCTTTAAAGAGTTCCAAGAGTCCACAGGAGGACCCTTGTGATAGATAATGTCCTTTACAATTCCATGCCACCATTTCATGGCATAATCACTAAACTCTAGGGTGGCTAGCTTAAGCTTATGCTCATCTTTGATCTCATGGATCTCAAATATTTGTTCACACTTAGCCTCCCAATCTAAATATACATTAGGATCACTAGAGACATTAAAACAAGGTAGCTTGACCGAAGGAAGCCTAGACTTTGCATCATGATAGAAGCCATTGCCGTAGTGAGTTCTTTCCCCTTGGTGATGATGTCTTTGTCCATGGACTTGGGGTGGAGGTCTCCTTCTCCTATGCTCATCTTCACGGCCAAAATCATTTGAAGAAGCTCTTGTGGAAGGTCTATGATGCTCATCATGAATTGAAGGAGATGGTCTAGCTTGTTGCACCTCCATCTTTTGCAATTTCTCCTCCAACCGTCTAATGGTTCTTTGAGCTTCATGTAATTCACCAAGGATTGAAGCTTTGGATGGAGAATTCTGCTTGTATGAAGCATCACTTGAAAATCCAGCCATTTTGGAAATAAAAAACCGCAAACACACAAAAACAGCAAACAAGTTAAGCAACAAAAATTAGCAAAAAAAAAAACAGTGAGTGTGGCCAGCAAGAATGCCGAAGTGAAATGAGGTAGAAAAAGAGGTCACTCTCAAAGAAATAATGTCCTTGCACCAATCTGATCTTGAGGCCTTGGAATCCTCAAATGAAAGATGTCAAAGCAAGCACACCAATCTCAAAAGCAACCACCACAAAACCAATGAAACAATAAAGACAAACAAGAAAAGGTATAAGCAAGGAAAGGTAATTGCAAAAGGAAAACTATATGTAAGACAAACTCAAAGAGTAAGAATGAAAGACAATCAAGAAAATAAAGAACTCAATGAGAAAAGTAGGCACACAAAAGAATACTTAAGGAAAAGTACTAGAGTAGATGAAGAAAACAAAAATTAGCTACTGGAAATTTTTTTTTTAAAATGCAAACTGTGCTTGATATTCACTGATTTAACTGGAATGATGTAGAACGAACTGGATTATGAAATTTAAACCACAGAAACTTCAAGATGTTAACTCAATAATGGCACTGAAATCAATTAAAAACAGTAAGCCAATTAATTGAGATAAATTTTTTAAAATCGCTGCCAGATTACCGTATTCTTTTCGGCAGAATTGTACACTTTTTTTATTTTATTTATCATTTTTTGTGTACTTTGAATTTTTGAATGATTCTTTTTTCTACTCTTTTCTAACACTTTGAATATCACAAATCCAGAATTTCAGAATTTTCCAGTCAGTAAATCAATTGCAATAAGGAAAAACAGTAAGCACTTTTTTTCAGAAACAGAGGAATCCTAATAGGAACAAAAAACAGAATTATGAACTAGCAAAGACATAATGGAAAATGATGTATTGGAACTTGTATAGGTCTAGAATACAAGTATGAACTCAATTCTAAAAAGAAAATGCACAAAGGATCAATATCAATTCAGAAAATTATATGACACTAAAGCAAGAAACAATAAAAAACAATAAAAGTACTACTAGAAGTAATGACAATTATGGAATAACATGACTAAGACAAAACTTGACATGATTACAAAATTAAAAGACATATGACAAAAAATAACAACAAGTGAAAGGAAGCTTAAGGTAAACTCTAGGAAGGAGAATGCCATTCCAAAAGAGCAACCATACTCATATGAATAATGAGTGCCATAAACCTTTTCACAAGCACTTGGTGTAACAAAAGAAAAAAAAGCAAGAAAACTCAATTAATACCTAAAACAGAAACTTAAATTGCAAGAAAATTAAAGAGATCTTGAAATTAAAGTGCACACAACTCAACAATTAAACAAGAAGAACCTAAGACTCATGATACCACATGATGTGATTCCACTAGCCATATGGAGAATGATTCTTGACATTCTTAGGAATCACCTTGAGCTGGACATTATTGAAGCACTTTTCTTAGAGTTGGATCATTGTTCCACATATTGTCAAATTGAACCAAAAGAGATGGAGGAAAGGCAAAAACACTAATTAACAAAACAAAACAGTAAGGTACCGAATCAAATTGCTGGAATTGAAGAAGAAAAGATGAAAAATAGTCAAGAACACAAATGAACCATAGCTACACAATAACAAGCTGAAATTGCCGAACCAAAACAACTAGGAAACAAGCTAAGACAAGGAAATTAACAAGAGAAGAAAGGAAGGAGAAGAGAATGCTCATGAAGATGGAAGAATGGTTGGATGATCACGCCACTAGAAGTATGGATGCTCCTAGATGAGTGTGCAAGCCGCCACTTGAGGAAACCATGATCCTTCAAGATAAGACTAGAGAAGAAGGCTCAAAAAGCTCTCCAATGCTCACTCCAATTTTGAGTATAGTTTCTTTAGATAAATTCAAATCTGAAATTTACAAAGAGAGCACCTCTATTTATAGCCTAAGGTGCTGAAATATAAGCTACACAAATTCAAAAACTCCCTCCCAAAAAGCTTCTAGAATTTGCGCTTAAAACAAAGCATGAGGAAGGTGTGACCTCTTCCTTCACTTTGGCACCTCCTTATTTACTCCTACACCTATCTACTAACACCCCCCCCTAAGACTCCTAACTAAAGACTAAAAGATGCTTTAACAATAGAGGTTTCTAATGTTTCCCTCTAAGCACCTTCAAACAATATTCTTTATTATTTAAAACTTGGCCTTGCCCTTCATAGGATGGACTTGGGCTTGGGCCTCTCTTTATTTTATGTCTTCTTTTAATTTTGAGAAGACTAGAAGGAAGAACTTCAAGTGTGATGGTGAATTGCCGAGACTATCTTTACACATAAGAGAGAAAGTCTTCATGAAGGAGAACTCATGGGTCAAATTAGAGTTGATAAAACTCTAGCGCTTTTAAAAGGAAAACTTTTGTCCCAAATGAGAAAAGAGGTTCAAAGACATTACCTTAGGTACAATTCTTGTTTTAAAACTACACCTAAGGCAATGTCTCAAGAACTCTATACTCCTTCACCTTTTGCAAATGATCCTTGGGAAGACACAAATTTCATATTAGAGCTTCCTAGGACAACAAAAGGTTTTGATTCCATTTTCATGGATATGGATAAACTCTTCTCTAGAGAAGTGATACATCCTCATGGTTTATCTTCAAGCATAGTGTTGGATAGAGCTCCAAATTTCGCAAACCATGATTTGAGGATTCTCTTGGGAAAACTTGCAACTAAGTTGTACACTTTAAATTCTTATCATCCTCAAAAGCATGGTCAAAATACATTTGAAAATCTAGCTCTTTCTACTATGCCTAGAATAATCATAAAGGACAAACACAACTCTAGAGATGAGCATACATACCATGTGTAGTTCACAAAACTACCAATATTTTCCCATTTGAAGTTGTATATGGACTTAATCCTCTTTCTCCTTTAGATTTATTACCCCTTCCTAATCCATATACCTTTGTGCATAAGGAAGGAGTTACAAAAGATGATTTTGTTAAGAAAATGCATGAGAGGATTCAAGAACAAATACAACAACAAATAGAGAAATATTATGAGAAGTTGCCAAAAACAATAGAAAAACAAAAGGAATGGCAACTTCCTAAAATTAATGTTTACACAACTGCTCAAACTAACACATTTGATTTGTTTGATGACTCACAGAGATGGACATTTGATCCTGGAGGACGAGCCTAGTTTTCAAAATAGTAATAAGGTTGTTGTTCGAGATCAAACCTGTAGATATGAGGACAGATCCTCTCAAGAAGGAGGGGATGATGGAAACCATCCAGCCACATACATCCACATAATGATGATGAAGAAGAAGCATTGGATTTAAGGACAAATCCTTTTCAAGAGGGAGGGGATGATGGAAGAGGCCCAAGCCCATGATAGAAAAAGCCCAAGCCCAAATACAAGTTCAAGCTTCAACTCAAGCCCAACAAATAGAAGATATGGGCAAACTAAGCATCATTGGATGTCTTTCTTTTGTAATTACTTTTGAGTATTTTTAGTAGAACATAAAGGGAGTTGTAGATATAAATATAAGAGGTGCAAATGTATAAAGCTAAGTCACACCTTCCATGTGACACAAAAGAAGGTGTAGGTATAGATTTAGGAGGTGCCAAAAATAGAAACCAAGTCACACTTCCCTTGTGACTAGGAATTGGCTCCAAATTCAAATGTTTCTCATTTGAATTTCCCTCCACTTTCTTTTTAATTTCCAGCCCCCTAAACACTATAAATAAGAGGGCTTGGCTCATGTATTTGCAAGATTAATGAGAGTAATGTTATGCTGCCCACATTGTGCCATACATAGCTTTTGCCTAGTTTATAGGACCTAATCTTCATCTTCATCACCTACCATAGGGCTGGCCGAACCTCCCTCTTTCCATACACATCATGCACCTTCAAGATCACCATAGCTCATAGGAGGATCTTGCACATCTCAATCCATAGCTTCCGCACCATTTTTTCACAACATCCAAGAAGAGCTCCATGAGAATGCCATCAGAACCCATTACTTCTCTACCCTAATTTCACACCACCCATCTCTAACCTTAAATGATAAGCAACAACCTGCGACCACCGCGATGCCACCACTTACAACCTACGACCACCGCGACGCGACCACCTGTAACCCGCAACCACACGCTCCGCTCGATCTACCGTCGCACTCCACAGAAGAACTCGACAAACGACACCGTTTTGGGGTTTAAAAAAAACAAGTTGGACTCGCCAACTCGAACCAGAGTCGCGAGTCCACTGCGATTTCACCGAGTCTGCACCGAGTCCACCGAGTTTACCCAAAAAACGAGTTTACTACCGAGTTAACTCGGTAAGGCAAAGTGGGCATGTAAACTCGGACGAGTCAACGAGTTGACTCGCGAGTTTGATAACCATGCATGCCACTAAAAGTGGATCTAAGAGAGTTATGCTTCTTACATTTAAGCATGTGCTTAATGTGGAAAGTGTGACTGAGGGCTGCACATGGGAGACCTTCTAGATGTTAGGTTTTCTCTATGGGCCATGAACAAGCCCAAGTTTTATGCTTTTAACACCTCCTCTTAAAAAGATTAAAAGAAAGAATAGTTGGTATCTTGGCCCATGCTCCGGTGTTTTGCTCTTGGTGTGAGTTGATTTAGATGATTCCATTTTAGATATGACACTTGACTTAGTATTGATATTTTTATTAATTATATGGTGAGAACTCAAAAAAGATCTCCATTGGACAGGAACTTAACCAAGTGGTTAAGTAAGTGTGAAGGTTCACTTCTAAAGGGAAAAGGAAAAATACAAGTATATGGTGATTGATGATGAAGGACAAAATTTAAATGAGCATGGAAGGAAACATACAAGCATGATAGAAACCGAATTGACAATGGAGGAAAATAAGAACACAAAGATAAAATGGAGTAATGGAAAAATGGAAGAAATGAAGGAAGGAAATGCTTATGTGGTGGAAGAGAGTTGATCACGCCACTTGGAGTGTGGTTTTCCTCCAAGATAAGTGTTGATGACCGCCACTTGAGAGCTCTTCAATCACTCAAGATGAGACTTAATGCTAAGAGGAAACAAGCCTCACAAACACCTCACACAATTTGTGGAGAGTAACTTCTCTATTCAAATTCAACATGAAAAATACAAGGAGTATGACACCATATTTATAGGAGATGGTGCCTTGGAAAACAAGAAGCAAGGGTAGGATGGGAAACCTAAAAATGGGGTTGCCTTTAGGGTTTGACTAAGTCAAACCACACCTTAGGCTTGTTCTTCTAGAAACTAGGTAAAAAGCAAGCTAAAGTGATAAACACATCTCCCCTATTATGCTATATGAACCTACTATAGCCTATCTTGTTATTTGGACCCCTAGAGTGAGCCCAATTTATTTACAACTTTTTAATTCTTAAGAAGACTAGCAGGAAGAACATTAGATGCTCTGGTTTTTGTCCATTTCTCCCTCTGGTGAGGTCTGTTAGATCCTTGGTGAGGTCTTCACTTGATTGTTAGATGACTTATTATGGTGTGAATGGTAATGCGCTTCCTTGGTCATGTCCTTGTTGGCTTGGTTTGTATCACACCTCCTTTTAAAAATATTAAAAGAAAGAATAGTTGGTATCTTGGCCCATGCTCCGGTGTTCCGCTCTTGATGATCTTCTGAGGGATTGTGGGGCCTTGTGTCCTAGCCTGAGATTAGCTTTGAATAGTCTTCTTTGCTCTTTGTCATCTTCTTGTAAAGTTTGGCTAGTTTAGATGGTGAAGCCCCTTTCATGATTACATCAATTTTACTGTTTTTCTTCTTCAAAATTCATTTCATAATTTTATTTTCGATTGAAAGTGAGTTTCTAAGAACATATAAACCGATTGATTATGTGTTTTCTTCATTATCAAAGAATCTAGATTTAGGTCATTTACATTTGAAGTTGAAGATCATTGATTTGTGTTTCGCTTTTCTTTTTTGTATTTCTCTTCAATTTGTGTTTGTTTACATTTATGCAATTTACATTTTTAGTTTTCCTTTCATTTTAAATCAATCTCAGTTTATATTTTCATCATGCTCTATTTTACATTCACAGTCTTTAAGTTTCTTCAATTTACAATTTCTATCATTTATTTTTTTCCCTTTACAGTTTTAGTCATTTACATTTCTTGGAATTTACTTTTCAGTCATTTACATTTCTTGCAATTTACTTTTAGATGTTATCGCTTTCTTTTTCTCTTGCTTTTTTCTAAGTAGAACCATTAGACAATCTTGTAAGCGATTACTAACTAGACAATCTAACAATTGTACTTAGTTTCTTTTCTTTATGTCATTTTACTTTTCTGTGATTTAGTTTGTTCTTCGTTTGACACCCTTTTTTGCTTTTCCCCAATCTTTATAACTACTAAACAGTAGTCGATTAGATGCTCTAATTGTTGTACTTAATCATTTTCTTTACAAATCTTCATTCATATTGCACTATTCTTTTAGAATAGATTTAATTTTGATTCGATTTACATTCTTGCATTCATTTAGCATAGTTTTCTATTAAGCGTCTAATGCATATTTCATTTGAATTTTTTTATTGTAATTTCATTTTCTATTCATTTTATTTACGTTTCCAGTTTAAATTCCAATTTACTTTCAAGTGTTTTACAATTTACTTTTCAATTCTTTACATTTCAAGTGTTCATAGACGGTCTATTAGACGATTGTCTCATTAGATGATCTATTTTGCTGCACTCTTTCTACCCCAATCATCAACTATTTAACCAATGATGTACTCTTTAATGATGCAATTGAAGTTAGGAGGCTACGATGATAAGCTTCATTTTACATCATGTATAATGGCGACCTGTTTTGATGAGTATTCTTTTTACCCTTATTGAAGTGCTTGGATATCATCAAGCGCAGTACGTCTTAGCAGAGTTACACCAAGGTATATGTGGAATGAATTTTGGAACTTGATGTACGACATCGAAAGCATTCCACAAGACATTTTAGGTTTACCGAAAGTGGAATCCGCAATATGTTTTTTTGTTTTATTTTTGGAAACATGATTCTAGTCATTGCATAATTTTATTCTTTGAAATTAATGTGAATAAGTTTTTCCACTGTTGTGAGTTGATTTTAAGATTGCGCATTTTATTGGTTTCACTTTGGTTTATGATTTTTGGATTAGCAATTATGGAGAGAACCCTAAGAAGATTCCCACTGGACACGAACTTAACCAAGTAGTTAAGTAAGTGTGAAGGTGCATTTCAGAAGGGCAAAGAGAAAAAGACAATTATATGGTAACAATGATGAGGCAAAGTGCATAAATTAAGACAAGGAATAAGTAAAGAAGAAGAGCAAAGCAAAGAACAAATTAAAGAGTAGAAGAAGACATATATGGAATGGAAAGGTTGGCGCAAAGAAAAATAAAAAGAGGAAGAGCTTATGGATTAAGAAGGTTGTCACGCCACTTGGAGAAGAGAGGACTCCAAGATGAGTGGTGTAAAGAGCCACCACTTGAGATGTTACCCACCTAAGATAAGACCCAAATTTGAGAGCTCACAAGTCTCACAAAATCACTTATGCAAAGTTTCTTTACTATATCAAATTCAATGTGTAAATACATGAGAAAAGACACTCTATTTATAGGAGAGAGTGTCTTGGAGAACAAGATAGAGGGGTAGGGGTGTCATTTGTGAGAAGCCTTCTAGAACGTAGGTCAAGGAAACCCTAAACCTAGAAATAGTTGTCATGAAAGGTGGGCTTGGCACAAGCCCAAATTACTAAGCACAACGTACTCAAATTACTAAGCACACCCTACTCTAGTTTATTTTTTCTATTTGGGCCCCAAAGTGAGCCCAATTTATTTACAAACATTTTTGCTTCTAAGACGACCAGAAGGAAGAACTTTTGATGCTCTGGTCTATGCCCAATTCTTCTTCTGCTGAGGTCCTTCCGATATTTGGTGGGACCTTGTCTTGAATGTTGATCATAGTTTGAATTATCTTTTGTGTCCTTGGTCATCTGCTTGACTAATTGGGTTGTATCATGCCCCCCAAGTTGGAAAGAATTCAACCTCAAATTTAGACCTCTTGCAAATAACATAGTTAGTTTGTTCACATATAAGATATTGCGAGATGTGGAATGTGAAGTAAACTTATGTTCATTAAGCTTTGGGAGTTCATATGGGTGGGTGCTAGATACAAGCCATGTTTGGAAGCAATATTTGGGGGTGAAATGACTTTTGGTGAGAATCCTCTTAGAAAGTGAGAACCTTTAGGAGGTGTTTGAATTTCATCCCAAAACTTCTTTGTCCAAGATGTCAAGTGTTTAGATTTATTAGGTAATGAAAAATATAAGGAAGAAGAACTCCTTGGAGGTGCAATTTGCATTTCTGTATGGGTCAACATGATTTTTTTTTTTGCAGTATGAGGTGAGGTATTATTACCCATTTTATCTTTTCTTTCTTTATCTTTTTCATTTTCTCTTTTTGTTTTCGTTTTTATTTGATCCTCATGAACCTCTTTTGGAGAGAGAGGTTTTAACATAATCTTGTGTCCTTGGAAGTTGAAAGAAATTTTGTTAGTATGACCATCATGTAAAATCTTTCTATCATATTGCCAAGGCCTTCCCAAAAGCACATGTGTGGCTTCCATAGACACAACATGATATGAGCTGGATAGACATTTAACAAGAAACAACACTTTAATGAGGCTTAAGGTCATCTCAATGGAGGATAATGCCATCCAAGAGAGAAGCCAAACTCATTGAACAATGAGTGCCATGTCCTTTTCACAAACACTTGGCGGAATTGAAAGGAAAGCAAGAACAAATCAAGAACAAATCAAGAACACAAATAGAAACACAATTGAAATATGTAATTAACTAAAACTGGACAAAATTGAAAGAGGAAACGTATCTACCGATTAAAATCATCCAAAGAACACAATGAACCGATTAGAAACTAAAGAACAACACAAGAACCAAACTAAACGGTACAAATTGATGAACAAGACATAAAAGCTGAAACTACTGAATGAAAACAACAAAGGAGATGAAAAGGAATGGAACTTAGATGGTTGAAGTCCGACTGGAATGGATTAGGAGAATGATCATGCCACTTGGTAATGGAGTTCCATGATGAGTGAAGGAAGCCGCCACTTGAAGCTCTCCAAAAGCTCACAAGATGAGACTATGCTAAGGAGATCAAAATCTCACAAAGGGCTCTCTCAAAATGAGTAGAGTTTCTCTATATCAATTATCCAAATCTAAATTTACAAGAGCCCAACCTCTCTATTTATAATAGAAGAGGGCTGAAATGAAACACAAATGAAACTCAAAGTTCCCTCTAAATTCAAATGCAAATTGGTGCCACCTAGTCATGAAGTAAGTGTGATCCACTTCCTATTTTCAGCATCTCCTAAAATGCGTCTACACCCCTAACTATTCACACTTTTTATTTAATATTCACACCTCCTACAACTATACAAAATTAAATCAAATGATGCTCTTTTATTTAATGCTTGGCCTTGGGCTTCTTGGGCTTGGACTTTGGGCTTGGGCCTCATCTTTTGAAAAGACTAATAAGAAGAACTTTAAATGATTTGCCCCTTGTCCATTCTTCCTATTAACAACATCTTTTTGATTCTCATCATACTCCCCAAGTTGGAGAGAATTCGTCCACGAATTCAGTACTCCTGCATAACACAAAGTCAGTTTGCAATTGGATAAGAGAATACAAGAAGAAATAGGCAAACTTGACTTATCACTTTGAAACGTTGGGAGTTCAGAAAAATATGTCCTATACATAGCCCATGTTGAAAAAGATTGTTTAGAAATGATATTATTTGGAAAACTAGAAGGTATGAAAAAATCATCCTTAACATTCTTTATCCAATATGGTGTATAAGTAGGAACCTTGGGTAATGAAAAAGACAAAGAAGAAGGATACCTTGTAGGCGTAGCGCGAGTCAACAAAAGTGATTTAGTTGAGAAGGTATTAAGACTCGGTTTATCATGTACTTCATTTGCTTTTTCATTTTCTCTTTTAGTTTCTTTGGGATTGGTCCTATATGCTGGACGATTTGGTAAAGAAACCACGGGCATGAAGTCTATTTGATGTTCAATCCCTCTTAGAGGTGGTGAGCCTTTAGGAGGATCTTGAAACACATCTTCATATTCCTTTACCAAGTTATCCAAACACGTAGGACTATCTTTAGCCAACTCACAATCAATAATTATAGGAATAGCTAAAAATATAGGCTTTTGAACAACTATTACCTTTTTGACTTGTTGTGTGGATATGAGAAGGCTTCTCTTTGAACTTTTTGTATCATGTTCTTTTTCTCTCTTTTCTCTCATTTTAACTTGGTCCTCATGGACTTCCTTTGGAGAGAGAGACTTAAGTATGACCTTGTGTCCATGGAAGTGAAAAGAAATTTTGTTGGTAAAGCCATCATGAAATTTTTTTCTATCAAATTGCCTTGGCCTACCTAAAAGAATATGTGTGGCTTCCATTGGGATAACATCACACAAGACCTCATCTTTATATTTACCAATAGAAAATGCAATGAGGACTTACTTGTTAAGAATAATCTCACCTACCTCACTTAACCATTGTAATTTGTAGGGCTTGGCATGAAAGATGGTAGACAATCCAAGCTTGTTTACCACTCTTGTGCTTGCCACATTAGCACAACTCCCCCCATCCACAATCAAAGAGCATAGCCTATCATTAATAAGACATCTTGAATAAAAGATATTTTCTCTTTGACTTTCATCAAAGGGTTTCAAAATTTGACCAAGCATTCGTCTTACTACTAATAGGTCACCTTCATGTGGACTTTCACTCTCTTGCTCACTTGGGGATCTAGAAGGTGAGGAATGTCTAGAGTTTTCGGACTCAGGTTCACTAACCACTACCCCATCATGCATATACATATTTCATTTAGAAGGGCAATTAGAAGCAATATGTCCATAGCCTAAGCATTTAAAACATTTCTTACTAGACGATTTAGTTGGTGATTTATGCGCAGAAGTGGAAGTAGAAGGCTTAGATTCTCTAGGTTTGAAAGGAGTGTCTTTAGAAGGAAACTTTGAAAAAGATGTATTTTTTCTTTTCGAAGGAGAGTGGTAGTAGCTATCTTTAGAAGAATTTTTGAAAGCATTTTTCCTTGCAATTTGATTTTCAATTTTGGTAGCAAGGTGAACTAAAGTTTGTAGAGAAGAGTATTCTTGAAGCTCTACCACATCTTGAATGTCCCTTCTAAGACCACTAACAAATCTAGCCATCTTAGCATCTTCGCTCTCATTCATATTAACTTTAATTAAAAGCGTGTCGAGTTCTTTAAAATAATCATCCACACTTAGCGTGCCTCGATGAAACCTTTGGAGTTTCAACAATAGGTCTTTCCTAAAGTGTGGAGGAACAAATCTATCGTGCATACAAGCTTTTAAATCGTTCCAAGAGACCACGGGCGGTCTCTTGTTTAGCCCAATGTCCACGAGAGTTTGATGCCACCATTGCATGGCATAGTCTAAGAATTCTAAGGATGCTAGTCTAACCCTTTGATCATCTAAAACCCCATTTACATCAAATATTTGCTCAACCTTGGCTTCCCACCCTAAGTACACATTAGGATCACCCTCACCACTAAAACTAGGCAACTTTACACAAGGTAAATAAGGCATAGCCACATGTTGGCGCCTTTCTTCATGATGATGGGGCCTCCTACGGTCATTGCCTCCATGAGAGTTGTGAGAACTTCATCTTTATATTTTCTAATGGAAAATGTTTTGAGGACTTGTTTATTAACTTCATCTTTGTCAAAATTACTTCTAAATCTTTGAAGTATTCATCTACACTCATAGGTCTTTGATGAAGCCATATGAGCTTCAACAAGAGTTCCTTCCTATAATGAGGAGGAACAAACCGCGCACACATGCATTCGTTTAAATCATACCAAGAGACCACGGTTGACATCTTGTTCAAACTAATGTTCATTACAACTTGATGCCACCATTGCATGGCATAGTCTAAAAACTCCAAGGAAGCTAACTTAAGTTTTGGTCCTCTTCGACCTCATACACATTAAAGATTTGTTCTACTTTAGCTTCCCATCCTAAATACAAATTGGGGTCACTTTCCCTGCTAAAGCTAGGTAATTCTACAAAAGGAAAAGAAGTCTTTGGTGGTTGGTGTCACTTGTATCACTCGGCTATTTAGTAAATGGAGGAGGAGGGGAGGATTAATTCACTCAAGAAACATTTGCACTCCAAAAGGTCTACACTTGGTAGCAACACTTCAAGTGAAAGATATCAAAGCTCTTATCACTTGCTCACCAAAGAACTCCCAACAAAACTTAAGAAATATTTGAAGACAAGAAAAAAAAGTTAAAAGAAAGAAAGCTAAACCAATTTGGAATTAAGATGACGACAAAACTTAAGATAAGACAAACAAGAAAAGCACTTTTGAAAACTCAAAGAAACTTACTTAAACTTTTAACTATGAAGTTTTTGATTTTTTTGAAATTGTAAAAGCAAAATATGAACACAATTTGCCACATAAAAAGAATTCTCTTTTGCACTTAAAACTTGAAATGTGAATTGCACTCCAAATTATTTTTTTCCTCTTTTTTATGGATTCAAAATATCAACATTGTTGGCATGCACTTATTTAATTCACTTTCAATTTTTTGCAAATTATTGGGATTCAATTCATAAGATCACTTGAATTCTTTGTTTATAACTAAATCAACTACCACTTAAACAAATTCTAATTGCTTTTAGTTCTTCACAATTAAAGTTAAAATAAGTAGAATGGATAAAAGACTCCTAGAATACTAAGAACAAAAGACTCAAGCAAAAAGTAAGGAAAGAAAAAAATGAAACAAATAATTCAAAAGTAGAATTTAAATTGCTTAATGAATAAAAAACGAAATTGTAAATGACAAAGAATTTAAAGGCGGAATTGAAATTGCTTGAAGATAAAAGCAAGAATTAAAATGTGCTACAATTTTAAAGGCAGAAATCAACTCAAAAGCAATTAAGCACAAAATAACCATGCTCTGAATACCACACGATGTGAGTTGACTTTAGGATTTTTCACATTTTATGGGTTTCACTTTTTTTTATGATTTTTGGATTATCAATTATGGTGAGAATCCTAGGAAGATTCCCACTGGACACGAACTTAATAAAGTGGTTAAGTAAGTGTGAAGGTGCACTTCAGAAAAACAATGAAAAAAGACAATTATATCTTGACAATGATGATGCAAGGTGTGGAAATTAAGACAAGGAACAAGTAAAGAAGAAGAGCAAAGAAAAAAAAAATTAAAGATTAGAAAAATACATATATGGAATGGAAAGGTTGGTGTAAAGAAAAATAAAAAGATCCAAGATGAGTGGTGCAAAGAGCCGCCACTTGAGATGTTACCCACCAAGGTAAGACCCAAATTTTAGAGTTCACAAGTCTCACAAAATCACTCTTGCAGAGTTTGTTTACTATATCAAATTCAATGTGTAAATACATGAGGCAAGACACTTTATTTATAGGAGAGAGTGTCTTGAAGAACAAGATAGAGGAGTAAGGTGTCATTTGTGATAAGCCTTCTAGAACGTAGGTTAATGAAACCCTAAACCTAGAAACACTTGTCATGAAAGGTGGGCTTGGCACAAGCCCAAATTACTAAGCACACCGTACTCAAATTACTAAGCACACCTTACTCTAGTTTATTCTTCTATTTGGACCTCTAAAGTGAGCCCAATTTATTTACAAACATTTTTGTCTTCTAAGAAGACCAGAAGGAAGAACATATGATTCTCTGGTCTATGTCCAGTTCTTCTTCTAGTGAGGTCCTTCGATATTTGATGGGGCCTTGTCTTGAATGCTGAGATGACTAATCACAGTGTGAATTGTATCTTGTGTCCTTTGTCATCTGCTTGGCTAATTGAGTTGTATCATCCACCTTCTCATTTTATATTTTGCATAAACTTAATTGTGTTACATTCACACTGATGGCAATTTTCATGAAGGTCTTCTTGAATCATGTAAGAAAAGGGTGCAAAAGCTATGAAGGTGTGTGAGCAAGATCCTCCTAAGAGTGGTGTTGATTTTGAAGGTGCATGATAGGTATGATCATAGGGAGGTTCGGCCAGCCCAAGGAAAGGGGAAGGATGTGAAGTTTAGAGCCTAGAGTTCTAGGGAGAAGCAAAGCTTGGCACAAAATGGCAGCATAACTTTACTCACAATAAACTTGCAAATACAAGGTGTAGGCCTTCCTATTTATAAGCTACATGGTCGTGGAAACTAAGCTAATAGCTAATGAAATGAAAGCCAAATGAAATGCAAATCACCAAGCACATGGCACATGTGCTCATGACCGGCCAAAACCAAGAGTTTCTAGAAAGTTCACTCAAATATGCTTTCTACACTACTCTAATTACTAAGCACCCCTAATGGGCCTCCATGTAACATGTACAAGGCTTTCTCTCTTCCATCCGTGGCTTCATTTAATTGGGCATGAATGTGCTTAGCCATTGATCTTGTAATTGGGCCTAGACGGTCTAGGTCTCCCCCTAGACGCTCCATGTGTAGCCTCCCCTCTTCACGTCCTAGACGCTCCTTCCTTGGGTCTAGATGCTCATCATGGTCTAGCTTTGGGTCTTGGCTTTCATGGTGAGATGTGCTTGGCCCTCCTCCATCATCCCCTCCCCCTTGGAAAGGATTTGTCCTCAAATCCAGCTCGTCATCGTCATTGGTACCTACAAATGGACAAAGATTAATTACATTAAAAGTGTCATGAACTCCATATTCAAGAGGTAGGTCCAATTTATATGCATTGTTATTGACTCGCTTGAGGACTTGAAAGGGTCCATCACCTCGGGGACTTAGTTTGGACTTCCTTTGAGTTGGAAATCTATCTTTGCGAAGGTGAAGCCAAACTAAGTCTCCTTCCTCAAAAATTATTTCTTTCTTCCCTTTATTGTTGTATTTTGTGTACTTCTCATTTTGTTGTTGTATTTGGAGTTTAATCTTCTCATGCATTTTTTTTACAAAGTCGGCCTTGATTACTCCTTCCTTATGCACAAAATCTTGTGGATTAGGAAGAGGTATCAAATCCATGGGTGTGAGAGGATTAAAACCATATACTACTTCAAAAGGAGAAGCATTAGTAGTTGTGTGAACTACCCTATTGTAAGCAAATTCAATGTGGGGAAGATATTCATCCCAAGATTTATGGTTGCCCTTCATGATAGCCCTAAGCATAGTCCCAAGAGATCTATTGACTACTTCGGTTTGACCATCCGTTTGAGGATGACAAGAAGTTGAAAATTGTAGTCTTGTTCCAAGTTTGCCCCAAAGAGTTTTCCAAAAGTGGCTGATAAACTTGGGATCTCTATCGGATACTATACTTCTAGGGAGACCGTGAAGTCTCACCACTTCTCTAAAGAAGAGTCTAGAAATATTTTTAGCATCATCTACCTTGTGGCATGGAATAAAATGGGACATTTTGCTAAAACGGTGCACTACCACAAAGATAGAGTCATGGCCTCTTGCAGTCCTAGGAAGTCCTAAAATGAAATCCATGCTAATGTCTTCCCAAGGAGCATTTGCAATCGGCAAAGGGGTGTAGAGTCCATGAGGCATTGTTCTAGACTTTGCTTTTAAACATGAGATGCATCTAGAACAATGTCTTTGGACATCTTTCCTCATGTGTGGCCAACAAAATTTTGCTTTTAAAAGATCTAGAGTCTTATCAACTCCAAAATGGCCCATGAATCCCCCCTCATGTGATTCTTTGACAAGGAGTTTCCTATGTGTTCCTTGGGGAATGCAAAGTTTTCCCTCTTTAAAAAGATATCCCTCGGACACATAGTAACCTCCTTGCGCTCTATGTAGACATTGGGCATAGATGGATGAGAGTTCTTGATCTTCTTGGTAAAGCTCTCTTATGTGGTCAAATCCAAGAATTTGGGCACCCAATTTTTAAAAGAGTGTATGCCGTCTTGAAAGAGCATCGGCCACTATATTGGTGCTTCCTTTCTTGTATTTGATTACATAAGGAAATTGTTCAAGAAATTCCATCCATTTAGCATGTCTCTTGTTGAGCTTGTGTTGGCCCTTTAAATATTTTAATGACTCGTGATCACTATGGATGACAAATTCTTTGGACACAAGATAGTGTTCCCAAGTCTTTAGGGCTCTCACAAGAGCATAGAGCTCTTTGTCATAGGTGGGGTAGTTGAGGGTGGCACCATGGAGTTTTTCACTAAAATAAGCAATGGGGTGTCCACCTTGCAACAAAACCGCACCTATGCCTACCCCCGATGCATCACACTCTATCTCAAAAGTTTTGGAAAAATTTGGGAGAGATAGAATTAGTGCATTGGTGAGTTGATCTTTTAGCCTTTGGAAGGCTTGCTCATGCTTTTCATTCCAACAAAATGCAACATCTTTTTTAACAAGTTTATTCAAAGGAGAAGCTAGACTAGAAAAATTAGGCACAAACCTTCTATAGAAGCTAGCTAACCCATGAAAACTTCTTACATCACTTACATTTTGTGGAGTGGGCCACTCGCGGATGGCTTTGATTTTCTCGGGATCTACATGCACCCCCTTCTTATTTACTATGAAGCCTAAGAAAACTACACTATCTACACAAAAGGTACACTTATCCCTATTTGCAAAAAGACTATTTTTCCTAAGCACTAGAAGAACTTCCCTAAGGTGACTTAGATGGTCTTCTAGGGTTTTACTATATACTAAGATATCATCAAAATAAACTACTACATATTTACCTATACAATCTCTCAAGGTGTGATTCATAAGCCTCATGAATGTACTTGGGGCATTAGTAAGCCCAAAGGGCATCACCAACCACTCATAGAATCCAAATTTGGTCTTAAAAGCGGTTTTCCACTCATCACCCTCCTTGATTCGAATTTGGTGATATTCACTTTTAAGGTCAATTTTGGAGAATAGAGTTGACCTATGCAATTCATCAAGCATATCGTCAAGCCTTGGGATTGGATGCCTATACTTGATGGTGATGTTGTTGATTGCTCGACAATCACAACACATGCGCCATTTTCCATCCTTTTGGGCACCAACAAGACAGGTACAGCACAAGGGCTTAGGCTCTTTTGAACCCAACCCTTCTCCAACAAGTCTTGAACTTGTGATTCTATCTCCTTTGTTTCCTCGGGGTTGGTTCTATAAGCGGGCCTATTTGGTAGGCTTGCCCCCGGAATGAAGTCAATTTGATGTTCTATACCTCTAAAGGGAGGAAGCCCAATGGGACCCTCACTAGAGAATATATCTTCAAATTCACTTAAAAGGTTTTCTATGTGAGGAGGTAAATTCATAAGTTCACTACTTGTGGCAGTGCATGTAAGTGCTCCTTTACAAAAGATAAGGCTTGGTTGTTCAACAAGAAGCAAATTTTAAAAAACGTTTTCAAGAGGCTTTTCTTGTTGACCAACCTTGTGGGAAGGAACACTCTTCTCCCACGCCTTTCTATCCCTAAGGATTTTCTCTTTTTCTAGCGCTCTTTTTTTGTTTGTTTTCCTCATCCCTCTTTTGCTTCATTTGTATTTGGTCTTTTACCACTTGAGAATGTGGTAAAGGACTAAGTACAAACTTTTTATACTTGTGGGTGAAGGAAATCTCGTTAGTGAGACCATCATGCAAGGTTTTCTTATCAAATTGCCATGGTCTCCCTAATAAGATATGACAAGCTTCCATAGGTACTACATCACATAAAACCTTATCTTTGTAGTTCCCTATGGAAAACTTGATTTCCACTTGCTTGTCTACATGTAGTTCCCCATTTTCATTAAGCCATTGAAGTTTATAAGGTTTTGGGTGAGGAACTACTTGTAGCTTAAGCTTCTCCACCATCCTAGCACTACAACAATTGCAACTAGATCCACTATCCACAATGAGAGAGCATATGTTTTCTAAAACATTGCATCTTCTATGAAATATGTTCTCTCTTTGTGTTTCAATGGATGTGCTAGGGTGATTGTTGAGGGTTCTCCTAATCATAAGTAATTCTCCCTCTAGTGGAGCTACCCTCTCATCCTCTCCCCCCTCCTCTCTCTCACTAGGCTCATCCTCGCCATTAGTGTACTCATCTACACCCTTGAGAAACAAAGTCCTTTGGTTTGGACATTGTGCTTGCACATGCCCTCTACCATAGCACTTGAAACACTTGACATCTCTAGCTCGGATGGGTGGGGTGGAGGTTTCTTTGGTAAAAGGTTTGGTAGGTTCTTTTGGTTTTTCTTTTGATGTACTACCCTCCCTTCTAAACTCTTTCTTGGGATAAAAGTTAGAGTAAGGGCTCACCTTTTGACTTGACGTTTTGCGTAAATTTTGTTGCTAAACTTTAATGCAAAGTTGAACCAAATCATTCAAGTCTTGGTAAGGTAAGAGCTCCACTCTATCTCTTATCTCAAGTGATAGGCCACTAAGGAACCTAGCTATTGTGGTATCCTCCTCTTCTCTAATGGAGGCTCTCATCATGTAGAGCTCCATTTTTTGTCTATACTCTCCACACTCATGTTTTTTTGTTGGATTCTTTGGAGCTTGTCCATCAACTCCCTATGGTAGTAGGAAGGTATGTGTCGACGTCTTAGGGCTCCCCTAAGGTCATTCCAATATGTAATGGGAGGTTCCCTATGAAGACGCCTTTCTCTTTCGAGAGAGGTCCACCAATACATGGCGTTCCCTTGGAAGCTAAGGGCGGCTAAGGGTACTTTACGTTCCTCACTTACCCTATGGCAAGCAAAGAGTTGTTGTACCTTCATCTCCCAATCTAGATAGATTTCTACATTTTCCTTTCCATGAAAATGAGGTAGGTCTACTCTAGTTTCCCTTGGCACCTCTTGCTCCCTTTGCCTATTCCTTCTAGGGGGTGGTTGGTAGTAGTCATTAATTCTAAGGCTTCCCTCCCCTAGAGACTCATTACTCCTAGATGCATGAGTATGAGTTTTTTTTTATTTTTGTGAATTTTGGGATTTTTCCTCTTGGGCTTTAGCCAATTCATTGATTTTATTCTCATTCTCCAATTGTCTAAAGGAAATCATTTGTACAGCTTGTGAAACTTCTTTTAAAAGAGATTTTATAGATTTGACTTCACTTTCAATAGACTTTGGAGAGTGAGGAGTAGAAGACATGGCTAAAGTTTTTGTGTATATAAGTGTTTTACCTTGAGGAAATTTAGGAAAGTCAAAGAAGGTAGTTTTCCAGGTAAGGGAGGTGAGTCAATTAAGAGGTAATTAACACAAATTAAGTTGTAAGGAAATTAAGAAAAGCTCCCTTTGTTGATCCTCTTTTTGCTAAATGCACTCCTTGTTGTCTTTGCTTGTTGACCCTCCAAGTGTTTGTAGTGTTTTTCAAGAATGCTTGTTTCGGCCTTGGCTTTGTTTCCCCTTAGAATGAAGGTTTTTAATTCTCCAATTCCAGCACCTATCAAAAGACTAGACCTTACCCAAGTCAAGTTTCCATTCAATTAAGCACCAAGGGAGAATAAATTCCAGCACCAAATTAGAGGTCAAAGAACAAAAGCAAGAAACAATTTAATTGAATAAAACAGTACCACCAAAAGGAGTTAGATTATGACAACTAGAAAGAGGTCCAAGAAATATTAAGCAAGCAAATAAAAGGTACTCAAATAAAGGTAGGCACACAAAAGAATTCCTAAGAATGGCACTAGAATTAGATGACCAAATAAAAAAACAGCACCACTGGAAAATGTTGTGGGCCAGAAACGTGTTTTTCCCCAATTTATGCTGAGTTGTGTTTTTAAGATATGATTCTTAAATTTGATATGAAAGATATTCAAAATCTTAGCTAAAATCTGGCTTTGGAATCACTCAAAACGCATGCACCAATTTGTTTTAATAAATTTTGCAATTTTGGTGTTCAGTTACGCCAGCTGTAGCGCCTCAGATTTGCACACTGATTTTAAAAGATTTATCATTTTTTTTCTGTTGATTCTTTTGGACTAATTCTTTTTTTGTCCTTTCTATAACACTTCAAACTTGCAAATTCCAGAGAATCAAAATTTTCCTATGAGTGGAAATATTTTTCTGGAACAAAACAGCCAGCACAGAAAATTTGAAACAGGGGATTCTGGAAACTGGAAACAAAAACAGCAAGATACCAAAATTTAAACACAATGGAATTTGTGAAATAGAATTGTGTAGGATCTAAACACAATATGAACTCAAACTAAAATTAAAAAGGCACCAAAAGATCAAAGAACAGCAGATTCAAAGCAATTAAAGATACCCAAAATCAAGAAACAATCAAGCCAAATAAAGGACTACTAAGAATTGTTGACATTGTGGATGAACATGACTTGACAAAACATATAAGATTCAGAAATTAAAGACTCAAAAGCATAATGTGAACCAAATAAGAAAGCAATAAAGACTCAAAAGCCTAAAAGAAAATAAAAACTCAAAGGTGTATGGAATCCTATCACAATTTGCACAAGAACTTGTTCAAGATCAATTGAACAAAAGTGCTTCGGTTGGATCTTCCATAAAGCACACCAAAACAAAATAAAATGCAAAAAAACAGCAAGACAATTATGGAAATAAGATAAACAACATGAAATAAAGAAGATCTAGAAATGAAAAGACCAAAAGCAACTCATCTGGAAGAACCCAAGCTCATGATACCAAATGATGGCAATTTTCATGAAGGTCTTCTTGAATCATGTAAGAAAAGGGTGCGGAAGCTATGAAGGTGTGTGAGCAAGATCCTCCTAAGAGTGGTGTTGATCTTGAAGGTGCATGATAGGTATGATCATAGGGAGGTTCGGCCAGCCCAAGGAAAGGTGAAGGATGTGAAGTTTAGAGCCTAGAGTTCTAGGGAGAAGCAAAGCTTGGTACAAAATGGCAGCATAACTTTACTGACAATAAACTTGCAAATACAAGGTGTAGGCCTTCCTATTTATAAGCTACATGGCCGTGGAAACTAAGCTAATAGCTAACGAAATGAAAGCCAAATGAAATGCAAATCACCAAGCACATGGCACATGTGCTCATGACCGGCCAAAACCAAGAGTTTCTAGAAAGTTCACTCAAATATGCTTTCTACACTACTCTAATTACTAAGCACCCCTAATGGGTCTCCATGTAACATGTACAAGGCTTTCTCTCTTCCATCCGTGGCTTCATTTAATTGGGCATGAATGTGCTTAGCCATTGATCTTGTAATTGGGCCTAGACGGTCTAGGTCTCCCCTTAGACGCTCCATGTGTAGCCTCCCCTCTTCACGTCCTAGACGCTCCTTCCTTGGGTCTAGACGCTCATCATGGTCTAGCTTTGGGTCTTGGCTTTCATGGTGAGATGTGCTTGGCCCTCCTCCATCATACACATTACAAACACAAAATGCAAAGTGGATATAATGTTGCATCTTATAAGCCAAGTTCAAATTTGCGAAATATTAATAGTTTATGAAATGTTTAACTAATTCATCTCTCATTGTGGAAGTCTATGAAGAAGAAGGTTATCATGGAGGTCCAGTGGTCCAGTGGATGGGTAACTGTTGAAAGGTTATGAAGACCATGTGGCCATGCAATTATGGAATGATGTGGCAAGTAAATATGGTACTTGTTGATTGTTAATTTTATATGATTTTGCTTGGTTAAATTACAATCGAGGGGAGTTAAAATTGGTATCTCATGGTCGAAAAATGAATAAGATGGGTGCTCCTCATCCCCGGATACTACCTATAGTTGAATTGTCAAGTTTAACTGGGCTTGTTGGGGCAAGCTATGAGACGGTAGACAAAGGATTGTTGTGTGCGTTTGTAGAGAGGTGGCACAAAGAGACAAATTCATTTCATCTGTCTGTTGGTGAGTTGACCATCACATTGGATGATGTGTTGAATTTGAGCTTAGATGCAATTGTGACGACCAATTTGTTGGTTGATTTACTTTGCGTAGATCTAACAACTGCTAAGATTCGTCATTTTCAAAGTGAGCATGTGCGTCTAAGCTAGTTAAGAGAGGTTTATGAGGACACATGTACCGGAAAATAGTGGATCGTAGTTGCACAGATGATGATGGTGATCCCTCCACATCTGAGATCAACTAACGATGGTTAGATTTTAATGATAATCTCGTACAGGATATCACCTTAGCAGCTGATGTTGGAGCCTGTGTGCCTGCGTATATGGAGTGGTTTTGGTCTATATTACATTCATATATCATTCATATGGATGAGGATTGATATGATTCCAATAACATGATAGGGATATTCTGAGGACATGTTATGGATTCAACTTGAGTTGGAATATGATTAGGCACTTTTTAAGAATTGGATCAATGTTCTTAACATTCAAGAACTCACCAAAACACAAGTAACCAAGCCAAACTCACATAGAAACTCATTTTGAACAACAAACCCATGGATAGAAACTCAAGAACACAACATATAGCAATTATACCTATGGAGGACATGACAAAAATAGCAAGAACAACCAATTTGCACCGATTAAAATTGAATATAAGTGCAGCAAATGAAAGAGGACATCATAAGGAAGAGATTGCACCGATTGAAAGTGAAAACAAACAAGTAGAACAAAAATGGGTAATTTGGAATGAAGGGAAAATGGATGAAGAAGATGAAATGAAATAGGGAACTTATGTGGTTGGAGTTCTTGGAGATGAACACGCCACTTGAAGGATGTAAGGCTCCAAGATGAGTGTAGATGCCGCCCCTTGAGGTTCCAAGATGCACTCAAGATGAGACTAGAAGAAGAGAAGACACAAGTCTCGCAATCACTCACCAATTTGGGAGAATTTCTTTACTCAAAATATCAAATCTGTATTCAGAAGGACTCAAACCCTCCTTATATAGGAGAAGGACCGGTCATGTAAGTACAAGAGGCTTACAAAAGAAGCTAACTAAAGTTCCATTGTAACTCTCCCACTTCTACCACCTAAAGTGAAAGAGGAAGGGATATCTTCTAGAATTTTCTAAAGCTAATATCTAAAGATGCTTTACACAAGAGGTATTTAGCACCTACCTAAACACTATTCTATATTATTTACAAATTTATACAAAAGAAACTATAAAGAGAGATATTAATTGAAGCTCATTCTTAAAAGCTTGTAGTCTTCTTTTGGTTTTAGGCTTGGTCCTCTCTTTATTTAAATTCTTCTTTAATTTTTTAGAAGACTAGAAGGAAGAACTTCAAATGTTTGGGTGAATGACCTCTTCCTCCATTAGTAAAATCCTCTCTTATTTGATCTCTATCAAGGATAATCGACCTCCGGTGATTGCCCCTGATGAACGACGTCAGGAGGCGAATGATACTGACTTTAAGCATCCCAAAGTGCTAATAACATATTACTTGTTTATTTAAATAATACATGTTGAGGGGTAATGAAGATAAGTTTTTGTATGATTGTAAGGTCTCTGTAGAAAAATTGCATCCACCTTGTTGTTGATTGTAGACGATAATCATGTCATCGAGGGTTTATGTGAGAAGGCATACAAAAAACTTTGATTCTAGCCCAATCAGCCACCAAGGATATGTCTATGTATGTCCATAGATGAAGATGATGATCATTTTAGTTGTTGTTGTGTTTTGTAATTTGATGAAGGAACATTTTGTTTACGTTTTTTGTGAATTTGATGAAGGAACACTTTGGTTATGAAATTAGTGAATTTCTTCTTTCACATATATAATAGTCACAATGTATGTTTACATATTCAAGTATCAATTCTATTACCACTAATAACTACAAATGTCGCCTAATGGACATAATAACTACAAACTTAAATATTTTTCAAGTACCAAGCTCTTGATGTCAATTGTTAGAATATATGGCCTTAAACGAGAGAGGGGGGGGGGGGGTGAATTGTTTAAGAGGGTTTTTGATAACTTTTTCAGGTTTAACGAAATTCTTTGTATAAATCTAGAACAGGAATCAAGTTAGCCAAGAACTTAAGCAATTATTCAGCAATACACAGAAAAACAATCGGTTGTTTATATCAGTTAAGCTTAAAACAAAATTTAAATGAGTTCAAAGTAAGAGAGAAATACACAAACAGTTTATACTGGTTCACTCTTAAGCCAAGAGCTACATCCAGTCCCCAGAAAACCACTGGGTAATCCATTAAGCAATCAAACCAGATTACAAAACACAAACCACCAAAGTAGTGACCTTGAACCCTTCAAGAAACACACTACCTTTGGCAAACCACACCAAGAGTATTGATCTTGAACACCTCAAGAACACACAATACTCCTTGGCAACACAACACCATAAATACAATAGGTTTAGAAAGGATTACACCTGATCACAGTACAATCTGAATTGAATACAATTGTAATCCTATTCCACTCTCTCTTGAAAATCCAAAGCTTGGTGTGAATCTTGAAATCTTAGAATCAAATCTGTCAAACTGAATTTCTCTAAGCTGTTTTTTTTTTTTTGAAAACATAAACAAACCATTTATATTTTCCAAAGATTGGTCAAAGCTTTTAATGAAGGAGTGTATTCAGTTAGAAAACATTTAAAACATATTCACCATTCAAAACAGAATTATGTTAGGATTTTCAAAGAAACAATCGGTTGAAACCACGAAACAACCAATTGTTTTAGCTTGATTGTTAAGTCAACCAAACCAAAACAATTTTCAACCTTTTCAAAACTCCTAAGAGCAAAACAACCGGTTGATTCGACAAAACAACAAGTTGTTTTCACTTAGTTGAAAAAACACATGATTTCAAAAAGGTTTTAAATCACATCAGTTTTAGATTCAACAAAGGAGTGGATCACAGCAGCAACACCAGCCTTTCATCAAACACCTTGGATTTGGTTTCTTCAAAGCACATGATCACCCTTGTTCAACACAATCCACTATTGTTGGATAGACAACTTTGCTGAAGTATCACGAATTGAAATATCTAAAAGGCTTAATTATGTCCATATGAAATGCACTAACTGCAATGGTATACTACCTACACCAAAGGTATCCAATTCACAAGCACAAGGAAGCCCATGAGTAGATCTAATGGTGCACCGACAACGAGATCTATCTAAACCAACATATTCAACTCGATCACTCTCTTCTGCAATATTCTGCAAAGCATATTTCGATACAAAGGCAAGCAATTTCTTATATCTTGTCACATTAAGGACATGAGCCACCACCTGCAAACTCTTTTCAAATGAAAATTTAATTACATTGTTGCAAGATGATCATCTTGTTCACGGAATCCAACAAAAGCATAAGTCCCCCATTGACGTCTCAAGGATCCTTTTTAGAATCTAATGTGCAGACTCAACCCTATTACTTGTCGTGTTGCCTAAGTGCATTACCTTATCCGTCCAAGCCTTAACAAACTTTTCTTTGTATGGATTTAACCAGGTACTAATCACCTATTCAGTAAATATAGGCCATGGTGAACAAACAACATTAAATGCCACCACACGATGTTCATAGTGTTGGGTTCAATAGTGTCAAAGTTCAAGAGGGGGGTGAATTGACCTTTTAAAAGTTTTGCGCAGAATCAAATTTTATCACAGTACACAGAAAATAAATCGATTTATTTGGCAATGAACAGATTTATTTTGACACTGTTTATGTTTGAAAACGTTTATATCAATCAAGTTATTCTTGAGATTATACAGATTAGTTTGCAAGCCACACACACTGATATTAGAGAGAAAAACAATGAACAAAAAAACCAGTAACCTTCAATTTTTAAGCAAGTGATTAAGGTTCAATTATTAGCTTGACAATCAATTGGGTAACCTATCACAATCAACCTGTTCCAGTTGTATTTAACAGATCATATATCTTCTTCACAGAACTAAACTGATTTTCCAGAAAATAATAACTGTATGAACAAGCCCAGAAAGAAAAGATTTATTTTTAATTGAACAGATTCAATTTCTGGCATATTAGCAGATAAGCAAGAATTCGAGTGCAAGGATGAAGAGAAATGAACACACAACAGTTATACTGGTTCACTCAAATGAGCTACATCCAGTCTCACCTAATCCAAGGTGAAATCCACTAAACAAAATGTACCCAACACACTTACACAGCCACTATTCTTGAACCCTACAAGAAACTTGACACACTTGCTGAAAAACACTATTTCAACACACACACTCTTCAAGAAACCCTATCAAAAAGAGTTTACAATCACCCTTTTACAAGAAAACAAAAATGAAACGAATACACCTGATAGAGGATGCAGAAATCTGCCTTAAACCAGTAGAACAGATTGCTCAAACAGTAGCAGCACCTCTCACCAAGCTTTAGAACCAAACAAGAACAAACACACTTTTGATTTTTGAAATCTTTCAAGAACATATGCTAATTCTCTGATGTAAAACTTGTTTTCTCAATTGCGTGATTCTTATCTAAACGCAGGAACACGTTTTCTTTTTATAGAAAAACAACTTATAACAGATTTTCAAAAAACAGTTAAAGCTGTTATGAAAAGAAAAGATTGAAAATAAAAAGAACAGATTTATTTTCAAAAGCAGTTAGAGAATTTGTTATGTGAAGGAGACTCAGTCAACCATTCTGGTGTAGGGACAAAATGAAAAAATCGTTTAAGATAAACATGGCACAAGACTAAAAAGAATCTATTCATTTACAGATGAACAAATTTATTTTTCAAAACGATAACAGAAAAGACTTAACTATTGAAACACAGTCGTTTTGAAAGAGTGAAGACTTAGTCAAAATACTTGATGCACAAAACCTGATTTTCAAAAGCCTTAGTCAATGCATCAGTTTAAAAAAGAATCTGTTAATTTACAGATGAACAAATTTATTTTTCAAAACGATAACAGAAAAGACTTAACTATTGAAACACAGCCGTTTTGAAAGAGTGAAGACTTAGTCAAAATACTTGATGCACAAAACCTGATTTTCAAAAGCCTTAGTCAATGCATCAGTTTAAAAAAGAATCTGTTTATTTAGAAAAGAACAGATTTATTTTTATGTGGTAAAGGTGTTTTTGCAAAACATGTGAAAAACAGTTTCAGAAAATTTATGCTCGCTCTTATGACATGGTCAGGGGTTAAGAGGTGAGTTACCTAGCAAAAAGTCTACTCTTAAACAACCTCTAAACTATACCTAAGACATTCTTAAAGCAAATACAACTATACATGAAATGTACACAAATGGCTTCATCAAACACATGTCTTGAAGAGGCAGCAACCATCTTCAACACATAGGACTCTACATTATGATAATTGACAATAGCTCCCCAAGATTTCATCACTTGATCGCATGCCTCTTTTGGATGAACAATCATTTTACATTTTGCTTTAACATTTTTATCAATGTGGAAACGACATAACAAATGAGCAGCTTCGGAAAACACAACATTTATTGCATTCATTAGAACAATATCTCCATCACTAACCACAACCTTTGGGTATGAATCAACTCTAAAAAATAAACCTCTAAATTTCTCAAAGGCCCATACAAAGTTATGTTAACATTCTGATGCGAGTAACATAGATGCAACACTGAAGGTGATGTGAGTTGATTTTAGAATTGCACATATTAGGAGTTGCACTTGTGTTTATGATTTTTTTTATTTAGCAATTATGGTGATAAGCTCAAAGAAGATTTTCATTAGACACGAATAAGTAAGTGTGAAGGTTCTCTTCTAAAGAGCAAAGAGAAAACACAATTATATGGTGATGATGATGAGATGCAGAATTTAAGATAATATAAGATAGAAATGGAAAAAGATGACCGGATGGAAAAAAACATTAAAAGGACATGAAATGGAAAGGAAACAATGGTGCAAAAAGGAAAGGGTATAGAGAAAGAGCAAGAGAAGCTTATAGATGATGGAGGTGTGGTCATGCCACTTGGAGTGGTGGGAGACTCCAAAATGAGTGGTGAAGAACCACCACTTGAAGTGCATTACACTCAAGATAAGACCCAATTTGAGAGTATTCAAGACTCACTAAACACTTTGACAGAGTTTCTTTTCTATTCAGAATTCAAGGTTATTTACAAGAGGGGAGGCACCCTATTTATAGAAATGAGTGCCCTAGAGAGGAAGAGAGGAAGGGTAGAGGTGTAAATGACTACAAGCTTCTAGAAACTAGGTCAAATGTGAACACATGGGGTATTCTTTTAGAATCTAGGTCAAAGTTAAGCACATGGGTGTGTTTCTAGATGCTAAGTTAAGGTGGGTTTTGGTACAACCCAATTTATACTAAGTATACCATAATCTAGCTTATTCTTCTATTTGAACCCCCAAAGTGAGTCCTATTTATTCACTTAAACTAGTCTTGTAAAAAGACTAGAAGGAAGAACAATCGATATTCTAGTTCATTTTCGGTTTTCCCTTTGCTGAGGTTTTTCTGAGGTTTGGTGGGGCCTTGTCTTGTATGTTGAGATGACTGACCTGGCCGTGAAGAGTATGTGGTGTCCTTAGTCATCTGCTTGTCAAGGTGGTTTGTATTAGAAGGTCAACCCCATTGAGGTAACACCAACAACTTCAAGCAAGACTGATGGAGGAGGGCCAAGCACACCTACCCAAGGAAGCCAAGGCACAAGCCAAGGAGAGCGTCTAGACCAAGACCAAGACCACGGTGAGCGTCTAGGCCGTGAAGGAGGGAGGCTATCCATGGAGCTAGACCGTCTAGGACCCCTTACAAGATCAATGGCCAAACATATTCAAACACAAGCAAATGAGGCCACGGATGGAAGAGAGAAGGCTTTGTATATGTTTGCATAAAGGCCCATTGGGGGTACTTAGTAGATAGGATAGTGTAGGAAGCATTTTTGATGGAAACATTCTAGAAACTAGGTTAGTGTGGCCGGTCATTGCACATGGCACATGGCTTAGGTTTTACATTTAATTTTTGTTTTCTTTTCATTAGAAAGTAGCTTACCTTTTACGTCCAAGAAGGCCTATAAATAGGAAGGCTATCTCATTGTATTTTTCAAGTTTAATTGAGTATTGTTATGCTGCCCATTTTGTGCACTAGCTTTACTTCTCCTAGAAATCTAGGCTATAAACTTCACTCCTTTCACCTTTCTCCATAGAGCTGGCCGAACCTCTCTAACCCATACTCATCATGCACCTTCAAAGCCATCACAACTCCTAGGAGGGCTTTGTTTCACTCACCCATTGCTTCCGCATCACTTTTACTACTTTGATTCAAGAAGAACACATGAAATGCCATCATTTGGTATCAGAGCTTTTGGTTCTTCAAGATGAGTAGCTTGTCTTTTTAATTTCAGTTCTTCTTTATTTCATCTTTGTCATTTCAATTCCTTACATGTCTTGCTGTTTTTATATTTTAATTTGTTCTTGGTGTGCTTTGTGGAAGATCCAACCCAAGCACTCTTGTTCATTTGATCTTGAACAAGTTCTTGTGCAATTTGTGATAGGATTCCATACACCTTTGTGTTGCTATTTTGTTTTAGGCTTTGAGTCTTTATTGCTTTCATTATTTTGCTTCATATTATGCTTTGAGTCTTTAATTTTCTGAATCTATACATGTTTTGTCAAGTCATGTTCATCCATATTGTCATCAATTCTTAGTAGTCCTATTTTTTGGCTTGATTGTTTCTTGTTTTGGGTCTCTTTATATTGCTTTAATCTGCTGTTATTTTGATCCTTTGGTGCTTTTTATTTTTAGTTTGAGTTCATAATTGTGTCTTAGTTCATACACAATTTCCATTCTCACTTTTCCATTGTGTTAATTTTGGTTATCTTGCTGTTTTCTTCCAGTTTTCCAGATTTCCCCTGTAACACCTCTCTGTTCTGGGCTGTTTTGTTTACAAAATTTTTTCCACCCATAGGAAAATTCTGAATTTCTGGAAAATGCAAGTTTAAGGTGTTATAGAAAAGACAAAAAAAGAATGAGGTCAAAAGAAGCAACAGAAAAAAAATGATAAATCTCACAAAATCAGAGTGCGAATCTTGAGCGTTCCAGCTGGCCTAACTGCACACCAAATTTGCAAAAATTATTAAAAAAAAATGGTGCATGCGTTTTAGGTGATTCCAAAGCCAAAATTTAGCTAAGATCCTGAATTTTCTTGTATCCAAATTTCAGAAACAAATCTTACAATTACAGCTCAGCATAAATCGGGGAACAATCACGTTTTCTGGCCCACAACATTTTCCAGTGGTGCTGTTTTTTTATTTGGTCATCTAATCTAGTGCTTTTCTTTAGGAATTCCTTTTGTGTGCCAACTTTTATTGAGTACCTTTAATTGTTTGCTTTAATTCCTTGAATCTCTTTCTAAGTTGTCATATTATAAATCCTTTTGGTGGTACTGTTTTCTTTCAATTAAATTTGTTTCTTGCTTTTGTTTCTTGATCTCTCTTTTGTGGGTGCTGGAATTTAATTCTCTCTTGGTGCTTATGTGCATGGAAATTGACTTGGTTTAAGGTTAAGCCCTTGTGAATAGGTGCTGGAAATTGGAGAATTAAAGCCAACTTTCTAAGGAGGAGTCAAGCTAAGGCCGAAACAAGCTTCTTGAAACAAACACTACAAACACCTAGAAGATCAACAATCAAGACAACAAAGAAAGTGCACTAACCAAAAAGAGGAACAACAAAGGGGGTTTTCTTATCTCCTTTACAACTTGGTTTTTGTTAATTACCTCTTTTAAATTACGTTTTAGACGGTGAGTGTGTCTTCAAGGGCTCAAAGTGTCCAAGAAGCCTCACCTAGGTTCGAATAGCATATTAAATTTTGCTTAGTAATTTGTGCTTGTTTAAACTTGTTTTTCTTTGTTTCGGTAGAAAATTTTTGCATGTTTAGCTTTGTTTAACTTTGTGCTATACCGACTAGTTTTGCTGCATATCTAGCTTACATAGTTTTCTTGCTTTTTGATTTCTCAACTTCTTGTGTTCTAAGTGTTCTACTAAGAGAAAATTTTGTGTGAAGTCATTGGAGGAAAAGTTTTTGGCAAGGAAAAGGCTTGGTACTTAAGTAGTCCATTGTGACTCACCTCCCTTACCTGGAAAACTCCCTTCTCTAACTTTCCTAAACTTTCTCCAAGTAAAACACCTATATACACAAAGTTTTAGCCATGTCTTCTTCCTCTCACTCTCCAAAGTCTATAGAAAGTGAAGTAAAATCTTTGAAAACTCTTTTAAAAGAAGTATCCCAAGCGGTACAATTGATCTCTTTTAGACAATTGGAGAATGAGAACAAAATCAATGAGTTGGCTAAAGCTCAAGAAGAGAAGTCACAAAAATCACAAAAATCAAAAAAAACTCATGCATCCCATTCTCAAAGTATTGAATCTCTAGGGGAGGGAAGCCGTAGAATCAATGATTATTACCAACCACCCCCTAGAAGAACTAGGCAAAGGGAACAAGAGGTGCCAAGGGAAACAAGAGTAGACCTACCTCATTTCCATGGAAAGGAAAATGTAGAAGTATATCTAGATTGGGAGATGAAGGTAGAGCAACTTTTTGCTTGCCATAGGGTAAGTGAGGAACGAAAAGTACCCTTAGCCACCCTTAGTTTCCAAGGGAATGCCATGTATTGGTGGACCTCTCTTGAAAGAGATAGACGTCTTCATAGGGAACCTTCCATTACATATTGGAATGACCTTAGGGGAGCCCTAAGACGTCGACATATACCCTCTTACTACCATAGGGAGTTGATGGACAAGCTCCAAAGACTCCAACAAAGAAATATGAGCGTAGAGGAGTATAGACAAAAGATGGAGCTCTATATGATGAGAGCCTCTATTAGAGAGGAAGAGGAAACCACCATTGCTAGGTTCCTTAGTGGCCTATCACTTGAGATAAGAGATAGAGTAGAGCTCTTACCTTATCAAGACTTGAATGATTTGGTTCAACTTTGCATTAAAGTTGAGCAACAAAACTTGCGCAAAACCTCAAGTCAAAAGGTGAGCCCCTATTCTAGCTTTTATCCCAAGAAAGAGTTTAGAAGGGAGGGTAGTACATCCAAGGAAAAACCAAAAGAGCCTACCAAGCCCTTCACCAAAGAAACCTCAACCCCACCCATCCGAGCTAGAGATGTCAAGTGTTTTAAGTGCTATGGTAGGGGGCATGTGCAAGCACAATGTCCAAACCAAAGGACTTTGTTTTTAAAAGGTGTAGACGAGTACACTAGTGGCGAGGATGAGCCTAGTGAGAAAGAGGAAGGGGGAGAGGATGAGAGGGTAGCTCCACTAGAGGGAGAATTGCTTATGATTAGGAGAACCCTCAACAATCACCCTAGCACATCCATGGAAACACAAAGGGAGAACATCTTTCATACAAGATGCAATGTTTTAGAAAATATATGTTCTCTCATTGTGGATAGTGGATCTAGTTGTAATTGTTGTAGTGCTAGGATGGTTGAAAAGCTTAAGCTACAAGTAGTTCCTCACCCAAAACCTTACAAACTTCAATGGCTTAATGAAAATGGGGAACTACATGTAGACAAGCAAGTGGAAATCAAGTTTTCCATAGGGAACTACAAAGACAAAGTTTTATGTGATGTAGTGCCTATGGAAGCTTGCCATATCTTATTAGGGAGGCCATGGCAATTTGACAAGAAAACCTTGCATGATGGTCTCACTAACGAGATTTCCTTCACCCATAAATATAAGAAGTTTGTACTTAGTCCTTTACCACATTCTCAAGTGGTGAAAGACCAAATACAAATGAAACAAAAGAGGGATGAGGAAAACAAAAAAAAAAAAGAGCTAGAAAAAGAGAAAATCCTTAGGGATAGAAAGGCGTGGGAGAAGAGTGTTCCTTCCCACAAGGTTGGTCAACAAGAAAAACCTCTTGAAAATGTTTTTGAAAACTTGCTTCTTGTTGAACAACCAAGCCTTATCTTTTGTAAAGGAGCACTTACATGCACTGCCACAAGTAGTGAACTCATGGTTTTACCTCCTCAAGTAGAAAACCTTTTGAGTGAATTTGAAGATCTATTCTCCCAAGAAGGATCCATTGGGCTTCCTCCTCTTAGGGGGATAGAACATCAAATTGACTTCATACCGGGGGCAAGCCTACCAAATAGGCCTGCTTATAGAACCAACCCCGAAGAAACAAAGGAGATAGAATCACAAGTTCAAGACTTGTTGGAGAAGGGTTGGGTTCAAAAGAGCCTAAGCCCTTGTGCTGTACCTGTCTTGTTGGTGCCAAAAAAAGATGGAAAATGGCGTATGTGTTGTGATTGTAGAGCAATCAACAACATCACCATCAAGTATAGGCATCCAATCCCAAGGCTTGATGATATGCTTGATGAATTGCATGGGTCAACTCTATTCTCCAAAATTGACCTTAAAAGTGGATATCACCAAATTCGAATCAAGGAGGGTGATGAGTGGAAAACCGCTTTTAAGACCAAATTTGGATTATACGAGTGGTTGGTGATGCCCTTTGGGCTTACTAATGCTCCAAGCACATTCCTGAGGCTTATGAATCACACCTTGAGGGATTGTATAGGTAAATATGTAGTAGTTTACTTTGATGATATCTTAGTCTATAGTAAAAGCCTAGAAGACCATCTAAGTCACCTTAGGGAAGTTCTTCTAGTTCTTAGGAAAAATAGTCTTTTTGCCAATAGGGATAAGTGTACCTTTTGTGTAGATAGTGTAGTTTTCTTAGGATTCATAGTTAACAAAAAGGGGGTGCATGTAGATCCCGAGAAAATCAAAGCCATCCGCGAGTGGCCAACTCCACAAAATGTAAGTGATGTAAGAAGTTTTCATGGGTTAGCTAGCTTCTATAGAAGGTTTGTACCTAATTTTTCTAGTCTAGCTTCTCCTTTGAATGAACTTGTGAAAAAAGATGTTGCATTTTGTTGGAATGAAAAGCATGAGCAAGCCTTTCAAAGGCTCAAAGCTCAACTCACCAATGCACCCATTCTATCTCTTCCAAATTTTTCCAAAACTTTTGAGATAGAGTGTGATGCATCGGGGGTAGGCATAGGTGCGGTTTTGTTGCAAGGTGGACACCCCATTGCTTATTTTAGTGAAAAACTCCATGGTGCCACCCTCAACTACCCCACCTATGACAAAGAGCTCTATGCTCTTGTGCGAGCCCTAAAGACTTGGGAACACTACCTTGTGTCCAAAGAATTTGTTATCCATAGTGATCACGAGTCTTTAAAATATTTAAAGGGCCAACACAAGCTCAACAAGAGACATGCTAAATGGATGGAATTTCTTGAACAATTTCCTTATGTAATCAAATACAAGAAAGGAAGCACCAATATAGTGGCCGATGCTCTTTCAAGACGGCACACTCTCTTTTCAAAACTAGGTGCCCAAATTCTTGGATTTGACCACATAAGAGAGCTTTACCAAGAAGATCACGAACTCTCATCCATCTATGCCCAATGTCTACATAAAGCGCAAGGAGGTTACTATGTGTCCGAGGGATATCTTTTTAAAGAAGGAAAACTTTGCATTCCCCAAGGAACACATAGAAAACTCCTTGTCAAAGAATCACATGAAGGGGGACTCATGGGCCATTTTGGAGTTGATAAAACTCTAGATCTTTTAAAAGCAAAATTTTGTTGGCCACACATGAGGAAAGATGTCCAACGACATTGTTCTAGATGTATCTCATGTTTAAAAGCAAAATCTAAAACAATGCCGCATGGACTCTACACCCCTTTGCCGATTGCAAATGCTCCTTGGGAAGACATTAGCATGGATTTCATTTTAGGACTTCCTAGGACTGCAAGAGGCCATGACTCTATCTTTGTGGTAGTGGACCGTTTTAGCAAAATGTCCCACTTTATTCCATGCCACAAAGTGGATGATGCTCAAAATATTTCTAAACTCTTCTTTAGAGAAGTGGTGAGACTCCATGGTCTCCCTAGAAGTATAGTGTCCGATCGAGATCCCAAGTTTATAAGCCACTTTTGGAAAACTCTTTGGGGTAAACTTGGAACAAGACTACAATTTTCAACTTCTTGTCATCCTCAAACGGATGGTCAAACCGAAGTAGTCAATAGATCTCTTGGAACTATGCTTAGGGCTATCATGAAGGGAAGCCACAAATCTTGGGATGAGTACCTTCCCCACATTGAATTTGCTTACAATAGAGTAGTTCACAAGACTACTAATGCTTCTCCTTTTGAGGTAGTATATGGTTTTAACCCTCTCACGCCCATGGATTTGATACCCCTTCCTGATGGCATTTCATGTGTTCTTCTTGAATCAAAGTAGTAAAAATGATGCGGAAGCAATGGGTGAGTGAAACAAAGCCCTCCTAGGAGTTGTGATGGCTTTGAAGGTGCATGATGAGTATGGATTAGAGAGGTTCGGCCAGCTCTATGAAGAAAGGTGAAGGGAGTGAAGTTTATAGCCTAGATTTCTAGGAGAAGTAAAGCTAGTGCACAAAATGGGCAGCATAACAATACTCAAATAAACTTGTCCAATACAAAGAGATAGCCTTCCTATTTATAGGCTATTTGGGCTTAAATGTTAAGCTACATTTCTAAGGAAAAGAAAACCAAAATTAAATCTAAATTCTAAGCCATGTGCCATGCAATGACCGGCCACACAACCCTAGGTTCTAGAAGGTTTCCTTCACAAAGTTCTTTCTACACTACCTATCTTACTAAGTACCCCTAATGGGCCTTTTATGCAACAAAGCCTTTTCTCTCCCAAACCGTAGCTTTGGCCCTTGTGTGTGTGAAGCTAGACGGTCTAGGACTCTTCATAGATGCTCCTCATGTAGCCTTGGCCTAGACGCTCCTCATCATGGCTAGACGCTCCCTTTGTGAGGCTAGACGCTCATTGTGAGGCTAGACGCTCCTTTTGGAAGGCTAGACGCTTCTTTGTGAAGGCTAGACGGTCTTGGTCTTGGAAGCTTGGCTTTCATAGTGTGGTGAGCTTGGGCCTTCCTCCATCATCCCCTCCCTCTTGAAAAGGATTTGTCCTCAAATCCAAGGCTTTGCTTAGGGGGTGGTTGTGGCTGGATGGTGTCCATCATCTCCTCCGGCTTGAGAAGATCTATCCTCAGATTTGCATTCTTGATCTCGGATAGCAGCCTCTTGCTTCGTCAAGGTGTGTCCTCCCGGATCAAATGTCAATCTATGTGACCCTTGAAACAAAGCAAAGGAGTTAGGGTGATCTTTTGAAAAACAAATAAATGTGGGAAGTTGCCATTTTTGTTTTTCTTTTGTTGTGGCCAACTTCTCACAATACCTCCCTTTTGAGGGTTGTAGGTGCCCTCTAATCCTCTTATGTTTTCTAAAATTTTCAAAAGGAGTTACTTTTCCCTTAGGCATAATCTTTTTAAGACAGAGTAACAACTTTATAAAGGCAAGAGGACATAGAACACATACAACTTCGAATGGAGAAATATGAGTAATTTTGTGGATTACTCCTTTGTATGCATGCATAAAAAGAAAAGGATTCTTATCCCAAGAATTGTGGGTGTCCCTCATGATTTCGTGAAGCATAGAAGGGAGAGCTATGTTTTCAAATTTTGGAGCTCTATCCCTTATTTTTGAAAATAAATCATGGAGGCTTGTCACTTTTCTTAAGAAGAGTTTATCCACTTCCATGAAGAAAGAATCAAGACCTTTTGTTGTCCTAGGAAGCTCTAATATGAAATTTAGGTTTATGTCTTCCCAAGGATCATTTGCAAAAGGTGAAGGAGTATAGAGTTCATGAGACATCGCCTTAGATGTATTTTTAAAACACGGAATGTATCTAGGGTAATGTCTTTGAACATCTTTTCTCATGGGTGACAATAATTTTCCTTTTAAAAGCTCTAGAGTTTTATCAACTCTAATTTGACCCATGAGTTCTCCTTCATGAAGAATTTCTCTTTTATGTGTGAAGGTAGTCTCGTTGATACAACCTTTGTTCATGGAAATTTCAATTCGTTGCAAAGGTTGACTCCATAAGACATGACAAGTTTCTTTAGGCACTACTTCACATAAAAAATTGTCTTTGTAGATGCCTATAGATGACTTGACCTTCACTTGGTGATATCTTGGCATGTATGTAAAATAATCTACTATATTTTTATCTATGCAAGCCTTTTTTAAGGATTCTTCTTTTTTTTCTAGACTTGCAAGTGTTCCTTTACAAAAGGTAAGGCTAGGTTGTTCAACAAGAGGTATATTTTCAAATGTATTTTCAACTTTTCCTTCTTGTTGAATGACCTTGCGGGAAGGAACACTCTTCTCCCACGCCTTTTGTTTCCCAAGGGTTTTCTCTTGCTTTTCTATTTTTACATTTTCTTCACTCTCACTAGCTTCTTTTTCTTGGCTACTATTCTCATCTTTGTCCCTTAAGATCATAGATCTTTCATTGAAACATTGAGATGCTAATTGATCATTGCCAAGGTATTCTAAACATGGAATTTCTCTAGCTTGAGTGTGAGAGATATGCTTGGTTAGGTTTTCTTGTCTCTCTTTCCTAGCTCTCCTAGGGAATTGTTGATGATATTCATTTTTCCTAAGACTTTCTTCCCCAAGATAATCATGATGTTTAGAGCTAGATGCATGAGAATGTAATTTTTTTGAAAATTGAGACTTCTCATTCTTTGCTTTAGTCAATTCATTAGTTTTGATCTCATTCTCCAATTGTTTAGATGAAATTGATTGAATATCCTTAGTAAGTTGTTTCAAAAGAGATTTCAAGGATTTCACCTCACTTTTAAGAGATTTAGAGGAGTGAGAAGACATGACTAAAGCTTTGTGTGTAGAAGTATTTTACCTTGAGAAAAATTTAGGGAAGTCAAAGAAGGTAGTCTTCCAGGTAAGGGAGGTGAGTCACAGTGGACTACTTAAATACCAAGCCTTTGCCTTAGCCAAAAACTATCCCTCAATGTCTTCACACAAAGCTTTCTCTTAGTAAACCACTTGAAACACAATTAAGTTGAGAAATCAGATTTTAATGCAAGAAAACAATGCATGCTAACTAATCAACAAAGCTAGACGGTTCAAATTTAATCAAAACTAACCATGCAAACGTCACTACTAAAGCAATAGAAAAACAATTACAAACAAGTAACAATTACTAAACAAGAATGCTATACTATTCGGCCCTAGGTGAGGCTTCTTGGACACTTTGAGCCCTTGAAGACACACTCACCGTCTAAACGTAATTAACAAGGTAATTAACAATAAACCAAGTTGCAAAGGAAATAAGAGAAAACTCCCTTTGTTGTTCCTCCTTTTGGTTAGTGCACTTCTTTGTTGTCTTGATTGTTGATCTCCTAAGTGTTTGTAGTGTTTGTTTCAAGAAAGCTTGTTTCGGCTTTGGCTTTGTCTCCTCCTTAGAATGTTGGCTTTAATTCTCCAATTTCCAGCACCTATTCACAAGGGCTAAACCTTAAACCAAGTCAAATTCCATGCACATAAGCACCAAGGGAGAAATTAAATTCCAGCACCCAAAAAGAGAGGTCAAGGAACAAAAGCAAGAAACAAATTTAATTGAAAGAAAACAGTACCACCAAAAGGATTTATAATATGACAACTTAGAAAGAGATTCAAGAAATTAAAGCAAATAATTAAAGGTACTCAATAAAAGTTGGCACACAAAAAGAATTCCTAAAGAAAAGCACTAGATTAGATGACCAAATAAAAAAAAACAGCACCACTAGAAAAATGTTGTGGGCCAGAAAACGGTTTTGTTCCCCGATTTATGCTGAGCTGTAATTGTAAAATTTGTTTCTGAAATTTGGATACAAGAAAATTCAGGATCTTAGCTAAATTTTGGCTTTGGAATCACCTAAAACGCATGCACCATTTTTTTTTAATAATTTTTGCAAATTTGGTGTGCAGTTAGGCCAGCTGTAACGCTCAAGATTTGCACTCTGATTTTGTGAGATTTATCATTTTTTTTCTGTTGCTCCTTTTGACCTCATTCTTTTTTTGTCTTTTCTATAACACCTTAAAATTGCATTTTCCAGAGATTCAGAATTTTCCTATGGGTGGAAAAAATTTTATAAACAAAACAGCCCAGAACAGAGAGGTGTTACAGGGGAAAACTGGAAAACTGGAAGAAAACAGCAAGATAACCAAATTAACACAATGGAAAATGTGAGAATGGAAATTGTGTATGAACTAAGACACAATTATGAACTCAAACTAAAAATAAAAAGCACCAAAGGATCAAAATAACAGCAGATTAAAGCAATATAAAGAGACCCAAAACAAGAAACAATCAAGCCAAAAAATAGGACTACTAAGAATTGATGACAATATGGATGAACATGACTTGACAAAACATGTATAGATTCAGAAAATTAAAGACTCAAAGCATAATATGAAGCAAAATAATGAAAGCAATAAAGACTCAAAGCCTAAAACAAAAATAGCAACACAAAGGTGTATGGAATCCTATCACAAATTGCACAAGAACTTGTTCAAGATCAAATGAACAAGAGTGCTTGGGTTGGATCTTCCACAAAGCACACCAAGAACAAATTAAAATATAAAAACAGCAAGACAAGTAAGGAATTGAAATGACAAAGATGAAAATAAAGAAGAACTGAAATTAAAAAGACAAGCTACTCATCTTGAAGAACCAATAGCTCATGATACCAAATGATGGCATTTCATGTGTTCTTCTTGAATCAAAGTAGTAAAAATGATGCGGAAGCAATGGGTGAGTGAAACAAAGCCCTCCTAGGAGTTGTGATGGCTTTGAAGGTGCATGATGAGTATGGATTAGAGAGGTTCGGCCAGCTCTATGAAGAAAGGTGAAGGGAGTGAAGTTTATAGCCTAGATTTCTAGGAGAAGTAAAGCTAGTGCACAAAATGGGCAGCATAACAATACTCAAATAAACTTGTCCAATACAAAGAGATAGCCTTCCTATTTATAGGCTATTTGGGCTTAAATGTTAAGCTACATTTCTAAGGAAAAGAAAACCAAAATTAAATCTAAATTCTAAGCCATGTGCCATGCAATGACCGGCCACACAACCCTAGGTTCTAGAAGGTTTCCTTCACAAAGTTCTTTCTACACTACCTATCTTACTAAGTACCCCTAATGGGCCTTTTATGCAACAAAGCCTTTTCTCTCCCAAACCGTAGCTTTGGCCCTTGTGTGTGTGAAGCTAGACGGTCTAGGACTCTTCATAGATGCTCCTCATGTAGCCTTGGCCTAGACGCTCCTCATCATGGCTAGACGCTCCCTTTGTGAGGCTAGACGCTCATTGTGAGGCTAGACGCTCCTTTTGGAAGGCTAGACGCTTCTTTGTGAAGGCTAGACGGTCTTGGTCTTGGAAGCTTGGCTTTCATAGTGTGGTGAGCTTGGGCCTTCCTCCATCACTTCCTAATCCACAAGATTTTGTGCATAAGGAAGGAGTACTCAAAGCTGATTTTATCAAGAAAATGCATGAGAAGATTAAAATTCAAATACAACAACAAAATGAGAAGTACACAAAATACAACAACAAAGGGAAGAGAGAAATAATTTTTGAGGAAGGAGACTTAGTTTGGCTTCACCTTCGCAAAGATAGATTTCCAACTCAAAGGAAGTCCAAACTAAGTCCCCGAGGTGATGGACCTTTCCAAGTTCTCAAGCGAGTCAACAACAATGCTTATAAATTGAACCTACCTCTTGAATATGGAGTACATGACACTTTTAATGTAATTGATCTTTCTCCATATGTAGGTACCAATGACGATGACGAGCTGGATTTGAGGACAAATCCTTTCCAAGGGGGAGGGGATGATGGAGGAGGGCCAAGCACACCTACCCAAGGAAGCCAAGGCACAAGCCAAGGAGAGCGTCTAGACCAAGACCAAGACCACGGTGAGCGTTTAGGACGTGAAGGTGAGTGTCTAGGCCGTGAAGGAGGGAGGCTATCCATGGAGCTAGACCGTCTAGGACCCCTTACAAGATCAATGGCCAAACATATTCAAACACAAGCAAATGAGGCCACGGATGGAAGAGAGAAGGCTTTGTATATGTTTGCATAAAGGCCCATTGGGGGTACTTAGTAGATAGGATAGTGTAGGAAGCATTTTTGATGGAAACATTCTAGAAACTAGGTTAGTGTGGCCGGTCATTGCACATGGCACATGGCTTAGGTTTTACATTTAATTTTTGTTTTCTTTTCATTAGAAAGTAGCTTACCTTTTACGTCCAAGATGGCCTATAAATAGGAAGGCTATCTCATTGTATTTTTCAAGTTTAATTGAGTATTGTTATGCTGCCCATTTTGTGCACTAGCTTTACTTCTCCTAGAAATCTAGGCTATAAACTTCACTCCTTTCACCTTTCTCCATAGAGCTGGCCGAACCTCTCTAACCCATACTCATCATGCACCTTCAAAGCCATCACAACTCCTAGGAGGGCTTTGTTTCACTCACCCATTGCTTCCGCATCACTTTTACTACTTTGATTCAAGAAGAACACATGAAATGCCATCAAAGACCATCCTATACCTATTAATTGTGTACGTACTGTTCATCATCAATACAAGCATTCAATAGCTTCACTGAATCAGGGTGTGTCCAAAATAAATCTTGCACGACATTCGTCCCTTCCTCAAACCTATACCAATGGACATACATATCTCGCTCAAGTAACATCATCAGTTGTTGCATTTCAGTTCTATCACCTCATTCAGAGTTTTTATACACATATCTTACATTGTAAACTTTTTTTATTGAGGTCACAATTTTCTCGTTATGCTTTTTCATTGTTGGCGAAATATTTCTAAGTTTCACTACATTGTCTGTCATGTTCATAAACTTCTCAGTAGATGTGAACCTACTAGCATATGGATGACCAACTGATGTGAGTTGATTTTAGATTGGCACATTTTAATGGGTTCACTTTTGTTTATGAATTTTGGATTAACAATTTAAGGTGAGAACCCAAAGAAGATCCCCACTAAACACGAACTTCACCAAGTGGTTAAGTAAGTGTCAAGGTTCACTTCTACAGGGCAAAGAGAAAATACACAATACGATGATTATTATGATGAAAGTAAATTGCAGAAATGGAAGGAACATAAGATGAATAAAGAGAAGTGATAACTAAAATTAAAAGACAAGCATGATATTATAAAAAGGAATGGAATGGATAGCACAAAAAGAAAGATAAAAAGAGGAATGGGTCAACGTGATTTATTTTCCCGTATGAGGTGAGGTATTGTTACCCGATTTATCTTTTCTTTCTTTATCTTTTTCTTTTTCTCTTTTTGCTTTCATTTTTATTTACCTCTTTTGGAGATAGAGGTTTCAAAACGATCTTATGGCCTTGGAAGGTAAAAGATATTTTATTAGTAAGGCCATCATGTAAAACTTTTCTATCAAATTGTAATGGCCTTCCTAATAGAATGTGGGTGGCTTCCATTGGCACAACATCACACAAGACCTCAACTTTATATTTTCCAATGGAGAAAGCTATGAGGACTTGTTTATTGACAATGATTTCTCCCTCTTCACTAATCCATTGTAATTTGTAGGGCTTTGTATGAGAGATGGTGGGTAATCCAAGCTTATCCACCACTCTTGTACTTGCCACATTTGTGCAACTACCCCAATCTATAATTAATGAACATAATTTGTCATCAATAAGGCATCTTGTATGAAAAATATTTTCCCTTTGACTTTCATCAAAAGGTTTTTGAGTTTGTCCAAGCATGCGCCTTACTACTAACAAATCACATTCACAAGGCAACTCGTAATTTTCCTCACTTTGGCTTCTTGAAGAAGTAGGGGAGCTAGACCTCGAAGATTTGGAACTATGGTCACTCACAACAATCTCCCCTTTTACCATCGTTGTTCTTTTGGTTGGACAATTGACAGCTATGTGCCCAAAACCTAAACATTTGAAATATGTACATGAGGTTTTGGTGGGTGATTTAGGGGTAAAGGTGGAAGGTTTGTCTTGAGAAACTCTATGGTGAGAAGTGGTTTCTTTTGAAAATTGGAAGGAAAAGTTTTTGTAGAAATTTTGTTTTGATCCTTCAATGAAGATTTGTAGAAGCCATCATTATTATTAGTTTTTAAATTTATTTTTGTCTTTGTTTCTATGGATTTAAAATTTCCATATCCTTTTTTTTCATGCATATTTTAATTCACTTTCAATTTTCGAAAAAGATATTGGATTGGGATTCAATTCATATGAACACTTGCATTCTATGTTTGGAATTAAATCAACCACTACTCAAATAACTTCTAATTTGTTTTTCGCTCTTCAAAATTAAAATCAATATAAGTAGAATGGATTTAAAGACTCCTAAAACACTAAGAACATAAGACTCAAGCAAAGAGGTAAGGTAAGAAAAAATTGACAAAAAAAAATTCAAAAGCATAATATAAAGTGCGTAATGAATAAAATGGCGGAATTGTAAATGATAAGAATTTTAAAGCGGAATTAAAAGGTGTTGAATGTAAAACGTAATTTAAATTGCTGGAAGATAAAAGCAAAATTAAAATGTGCTGGAATTTTAAAGCAAAAAATCAACTCATAAAAGATAAGCACAATTAAAACCATGTTCTGATTACCATATGATGTGAGTTGATTTTAGATTGACACATTTTAATGGGTTCACTTTTGTTTATGAATTTTTTTATTAACAATTTAAGGTGAGAACCCGAAGAAGATCCCTACTAAACACGAACTTAACCAAGTGGTTAAGTAAGTGTGCAAGTTCACTTCTAGAGGACAGAGAGAAAAACAAAATATGGTGATTATGATGATGAAAGTAAATTGTGGAAATGGAAGGAACATAAGATGAATAAAAACAAGTGATAACCAAAATTAAAAGACAAACATGATATCATAAAGAGGAATGGAATGGATGGCACAAAAAAGAAAGATAAAAAGAGGAAAGGGTGAAGAAAGCTTATGGAAGAAGAAGGGATATCACGCCACTTGGAGAAGAGAGGACTCCAAGATGAGTGGTGCAAAGAGCCGTCACTTGAGATGTTACACACCCAAGATAAGATCCCAAAAGAGAGCTCACAAGTCTCACAAAAACACTCATGCAGAGTTTCTTTACTATAAAAATTCAATGTGTAAATACATGAAGGAAGGCACCCTTTACATAGGAATGAGTGACTTGGAGAGCAAGATGAGTGAAAAGCAGAAAGGGAAGGGGAGAGGGGCAGCCTAGGGTGTTGACCATGGTCAAAAATGTCCCTTAGGCATAACTTCTAGAAGCTAGGTTAAAAACCCTAATTCTAGGTGCCTTGTCTTGAAAAAATGGGCTTGGTGCAAGCCCATTTTGCTAAGTACACTCCCTTTTATGCTATGTGAACCTACTCTAGTCTATTTTGATATTTGGACCCGTAAAGTGAGCCCAAATTATTGACAAATATGTTTTTATCTTTTAAGAAGACCAGAAGAAAGAACAGTTGATGTTCTGGTCTATGCCCAATTCTTCTTCTAGTGAGGTTCGTCTGATATTTTGTAGGGCCTTAACTTGATTGCTGAGATGACTGCTCATAGTGTGATTTGTCTCTTGAGTCCTTGGTCATCTCTTGACTACTTGGTTTGTATCACCAACCAACATATTTGTTAGGTCATGATTACGAGACCGACAAAGTAATTTCAATATCCATCATTCACCACCCTTTACTGGATACCCTCGTAATCTAAAAAGACAATCACATTTCTCACTTTCATTCTCAGTAACCTGTAATTCCTTCTTATATCGCCTGTATTTATCTCCTTTCTCACAACCTAATAATACAAATGTCTTCCTTCCTCGTTGGCTAGTTGAAGTATCCAACCTCAATATCACAATAAAAAAACCAAAATGAAACACAATTTTTCTAACACATCAAGAGCTCATCCCGAGTACAAAATATCTACAAAAGTTATCACAACTGATTATTTAATTTGCCAAATAACAAACAACATAAACATACTTTACAAACTTCAATTTTACCTCATCTGTAGTAAACACATTCGTACATTCATATCCCTCCCAAATACCAAATAACAAACAACCTAAACATACTTTATAAACTTCAACTTTACCTCATTTGTACATTCACTGTTATCATCATGTAGACTGTCCTACACATCAACTTCATCATATAATCCTTGTTTGATTTCTTCACTATCGTCCATACTTCTACAAATTAACATTTTACCATCAAATTTCAATAATTTATTAAAAACCACAACAAAAACAACAAAACTACTGGATGGCCAAGAAGTCGAATGGTCAACAAAGCCGAATGAACCTAAGAATAGACAATAAATCCATGATTAACTGTAATTAAACCAATTTAATTATAAACTATAATTAAGGCACAATTGTGCCCTCGTCTGAATCCAAGAGCAGACCAATAATAGTTGAGGCTCATCCCAAAGTTATAAATACCATAGGAGACCCAGCGTCAAAGGAAATCTTTCACTCTTAACTCACCTACATATTGTACTCGAACTAACTTGAGCATCGGAGCACCTTCGCAGGTACTCACCCCACTCATCTCGGATAAGGGAAGTACAAACCGAAAATCACTAAACCTAGAAGCCGAAAGGACGAGAAGACGAAGGCAAAAGGAGTTATTGTAAGAAGAACCCAACCTTGTAAGAACACCAAATATTTATGTTTTTGTATTTTTGTCACTACAATGTAGAACTTATACAAATTAAGAAACCTATAAAATAACACTACTAACTAATGCGAGAAGCTATTGTGCATTTATTATATTATATGTATATCAACTAACTATATAATTTTAATTTTTTATTTGTTACTAGTTATTAAAGTGTATGTATATATAGTAATATATCGATAATATACGATACAACTATTTTACTTATTAAAAAAGTAATTGTGAAAAAATAGTATAACCCTTAAAAGCCTGGAACTGAAATTATTCTGGAAGTGTTTGATGAAAAAGAAGTCTGTAGAAAGAAGAAAGAGGAAACCTAAAAGAGAAGAGTATATGAATGTGAGCTAAAACACGCAAGAGAAAAAAAGCTTGTTATTTTATACTTTTTAGAGTACTAGATCACGCATCAAACATCTTTAGTAAAGTCCTCAAAAGGAAAAAAAAAAATGCATTAGCCTAATCTTTTAACTTCTAAATTTTCATTATCTATTATGCCAGTCATTATCATTTTGCTAAATGCTTTAAAAACTTTCCCTATCTAAAAAAAGAAGAGATAAAACATTGGTGTTAACAAAGCCAGAATTAATGGTGGCACATATTTGTTTGCTTGACCAAAATTATTTTCTTGTGTTCAAAATAATCCAAAAGTAAACATCAAAGAACCAATTACAATAATTTTAAAAATAAGTTTAATTACATTTTTTCTAATTTCTAAGTATTTCGATTGTGCAATTTTAGTCCCTTAAACCCCAATTGAATCAATTGGTTATTTCAGTTACTACAAATGTTTTCATTCTATTTCTTTAAGTTCCAATTGCTAATTGAGTTTTCCATTACACAACATTATCAGTTGATGTCAACTGATAAATTAAATTGTACAAAAATAATATCTTATGGATTAAAAATATATATTTACGATTCAAGGAATATCTCATGAAGGAAGGCAATTAAAAGTTGAAAGGCTAAAATCGTAAAATTACGTCCAAGAATATAAAAGTGTAACAAAATCTGACCAAAATAACTGTTGACTGTGCTGGATGATTTCTTTTTTACTATGGAAAGGTGTGGATAAATTTATTCACCTTCATAGTAAAATTTTAATTATTATATAAAAAATTACATTTTAAAACATTTTTTAACTTTAATATCGTATATTATATATTTACGCAACAGATTAATTGTGCTATGCACAAGTTAACACACCGATAACATAAATAAGCTTTTCATTATTTCTTATGTATAATAATTTTAGGGTGTTTTCACTAACATAAAAGAGTACTTATTTTTTTTTATTTTAAATGTAATTTTAATTATCTTACCTATATTATATCCATATCAATTTTCTCTCTTCATAATTACTTTTACAAAATAAAAATACCAGCTTAACTAATTTATGTATAATTTAATCTGTGAGAATATTTTCACTAACTTCTCTAAATCCTTACTCTTTTTAAACATGTGTATAAACTAGTATTAACTTATAAAAAGATTAACTTTTAATTGTGATTTCTAGAATATACAAAGACTTTCCCAAAGGTACTTAAAGTTGATTTGTTACATTTTTATTTTGTTTGAGGACTAAGTTTGTAACTTAATAAGGTTCCATGTATATGAGCAATATCTAAAAACATGTAGTCGTAGTATAAATAAGAAAACGACAGTATATATATTAATAAAAAACAACTTTAACTTTCTTTTGCTCAGAACCATACTTTTCAAAAGTTATGAAGAATATGGATGTGGCTCTAATATTATAGCAGGCTCTTACCAGCATGTGCTTTGTGCCCACAAGTTTACATGAAAAATGTGATGGTGGTTTTAACGTGCAAGAATACTGGGTGATCTATCTCATAAAGTTAGGTATTGAGTGATGATAACAAGAAAAAAAGAAGAGGTTAGAATAATAATAATAATAAACAAATAAAGCAAAGTTTGCCAGTTACCATGATACTTTGGGGGAGTGGGAGTGGAGAAAACAAGGCAAAGTTGCCAACTTTTTTTTTTTTGTTTAGGGTGGGTGCATGTCCCAATCAATCTGCATTACTTTAACCAGAACTTACACCTTAAGAAACTAATTTTAATTTGCTGAAACCCTTTTGTTCTTTGCTTCTGATACATATATTACAGTGCTTGCATAAGCCATGAAGGTGCAGAAAATGGCTTTAGTGCTTTTCCAAAAAGAAAAGTTGTTTGCACGGCTTTGTTTTGCTTTGTTGGGTTTGGAATTTGGACCTCCTTTCATTGGGTGGCTGCTATATTGTTTAGTGGCACACTGCTTTCTTAGATTTGTATGTATATCCATTGCATGGTGCTTCCCCACTCCCACTTTGTTATCACAAGCTGATAAACTTTTGCATGATTGAAGTTTTGATTGCCAACTGTGGTAAAATATGGCTCCTGTAATGTTTCTTTCCACCAAATCTTCATTGATTATTGCTCCATGGTTTCTTCACTTGCCATATGTTCCTTGAGGGAGACTTAAGACAAAATATGTGCACCTGACTTTTCTACTTTTTTAGCCTACTTGATTCATTTCATTTGCATGCATTATGAGTTACTATGAAACTATAAATGGGCATGATGAAGTCTAAAACTGAAAGTTAGATTGACCTAATCTTTTTATGAATTACTTATTTAATATTATAATTGTATTCCTTGATTGGATTCAAATTCGTCTCTTTATTTTTAATTTATATTTAACTTAATAATAATAATAATAATAATAATAATATAAATAATAGTAATAAGTCGGATACGATAGTTTGTTAATCAATATTTCTTCCCTTGAATTTGGTTGGTCAATCCATCCCAGTAATCTTTCTAAATAATTATTAGACCAATTTTGAGAATTGCTTTTATCAGAAATAAAAAATAAAATAAATGAGAGAATATTGGATTACTCCAACCTGTATAAACATTTAACAAAATATAGAGGTAGCCTTGTTCTTGATGAAATTTAGTTAAGCACAAAGATGTTTGGGGCTCCTGAGATTGTAGCCCGAGTCTTGGATAGTTTGTGATTTAAGTTTTTATCCTATTGTGATGGTCTTTTTGAAGGTTTTCTTGAGGGGTGGGGGTACGTCTATTTGTGGCTTTTTGTTAGTATGTCATTTTCTTTTCTTTTGGATTGTGGATTTGAACACCCTTAAATGTTTCAATTAATTTATTTATTTAAAAAAAAAGTGTAGATGTAACATCAAAATACAGATACAAGCACCAGGCATGAACCAATCATGAAGTACATCCCACCCAAAAAGAACTAACAGATTACATTCACTTGTGAAGCTCTTGACATAATAAAAGGTATTTACAAAATATGTTGAATATATGTCTTAGATTACACAAATGCTTCGCCATACTCCCCTGCAAACTAGACGGAAGATTCATCTACAAAGATTATCCGAAGACTTTAGAGTCCTAAAAGTCTCTGCAGCTACACAAAGTACCACAACCAGTAATCAAATTCCAACCCAGGGATAATCCCTAACATATACACAAATCATACAATCATATGAAGCATTATTTAAGGGAATTATAAAATAAAACAATTCATTGAAAAATCAGTAAAGGCAAAATGTATCTAACAACAAAGGTCACTTAATTGATTTTAGGCAGGAAACTAAATTTATGCACCAATTAGAATAGGAAATTTATAGTTTACCCATGTTCGAGCTTTCATTTTTGTCACTATGAAAATTTCTACTGGATCCACCATTGCAACATTAACATTGAGTATCACTCTATTTCTATGATTCCGAATTCTCCATCTAACAAATATCTACATACATCTCCATATATTGTTACCTATGATATTTATACCCATAAGATCTATTTGAACAAAGTGTTGTTATCTCTATGTACAAATAATTTTTTTTTATCAACAATCAAGAATATATATATACACAAGAATCACTTCAGAGGTGATTCAACACTTATACAAAAAGTATGAGTAACCTAACCGCATAACACTTTTCAAACAGCTCCCGGCGTATCCTAACAACCCACAAATCAATCATATGAAAATATTTTAGTGATTTTCTATGTTAATTAATCCAATTTGGCTCAAGTTAAATTATTTTTCATAAAAGATAAAGAAAAATCATTAGTGTTGCCGAAAAGTTGACATTCCTTAATGTACGTGGTTTAAAAGTAACATAATCTTCTCCTAATTCATATTTATGTTCCATGTTTGAGATAATTGAAACATTTCATTACTTTGAAATTTTCTCTATTCACATATGAGTATTTCTAAAAATATTTACGGCTATTAAATATAATTAGTAATCTTTAATCAATTAATTGACTATAACTAACAACAAGATTAATGAATTGACTATCAATAACACGAACTTAGTGTTGACTAAAGTGGATGAATTTGATGTGATCAAAACTCAACCTTGAAGTCTACAAAGTTATGGATGTGTGTGTCTAAGTAGATTTTGATGTATTTCTTTCACTAAATATTATGATTCAAGATCTCCAAGAAAAATAAAGACATGTTATGTTTTTAAACTAGTTGATTCAATTTTTAATCGGTTAAAATCACTTAAGGTGAAGGTGAAGCCTTGTGTCTTCAGTAAAGTATTTTAACAAAATGATTTTTCATATCGACTGACTGAAAATACTAAAGTCTTTTTAATGATTTAAAAGTCAAATGTTTTCAATGTTGACCTTAAGCCTTGAATATTAAAAGTTTTTGTCTTTTTTGTTTAATGAAATCAACTAGTTGTTTCGATAAATAAACCAAATGTTTTAGTTGATTTCCTTTTTTAAATAGAAACAATCAGTTATTTCAGTAAATCAACTAAATGTTTTAACATAATTTTGTTGTGTTTTTCTAACTGGTTTTTAATTGACTTACTGTTTTCTTTAAGTTTACAAACTATTTTTGCAATCATTTAAAAACTATATAAAGGTGTTTTCTAAACCTTTTGGTAATAACACATTTTATATTAGAGAACAAATTCAAACCAGTCTTTGAAATTTTTGGAGAGTACTTTCATTCTTGAATCACATTACTGTGTGAAAAAACTTTTCCTAAGTTTGTAATTCGCTATATTCATTCTTTGTAATAATCTATGGTGATTTCGTTTCATACTTTCTTGTAATTTGTTCTTAGGCAAGTCCAAATAGGGTTTTGGTTTTTATGTTGTGTTTGTAAGAGTTTGTTTTTAGGGTTCAAGAAACAAAATGTTATTCTTGTAATCTTTCATTTTGTGTTTAGTGAATTCTCATTGGTGTATTGAGAACTAGATGTAGCTCTTGGTTTAAAGTGAACCGATATAAATTCTCTGTGTGATTCTCTTTATCTCTATCCTTTTACTGTATTATTGTTTTCTGGTTTAAGGGTAGCAATTCAATCGGTTAATTAAGCATAACAACTGGTTTATATTTTGTTTTTTATGTTTGTTTCTCTTTTCACAATCGATTGAACAGTGATATTCCAGATAGTTGATTTTTGTGAAATTTTCATTCTGACTTAAACAATTGTGAAAATTGCGAAAATATTTCAAAAACAGTTCACCCCATCATAGAGGGATTTGGGATGCTATTGTAAATAGACCTTTCATCCTTAAACATGAAGTGGAAAAATTAACTATTGAAAAATCTTAGGTTCAGTGGACTGAATTAGAGGGAAAGAAAGCTTAATATGATTGTGTTGTTAAAAATATTATAACCTCTGCTTTAAGTTCTGATGAGTTTTCCAAAGTATCTCAATGTTCATCAGCAAAGGAGATGTGAGACATTTAGAGGTAACTGATGAGGGAACATTTGATGTTAAAAGGGCAAGAAAGCATGTTTTTCTCAAAAAATATAAGTTGTCCAGGATGCTCAAAGGTGAGACCTTTGCAAATGTACAAAAAAGATTTACTCACATAGTAAATCACCTTATTGGTCTTGGAAAAACCTTTGATAAAGAAGAACTCAACATCAAGATTCTGAAATGCCTTATAGAACATGGCAGCCAAAGTTTACAACAATATCAGAGTCAAAGGATTTGACTACTCTGGCCACTACTTCACTGTTTGGCAAACTCAAAGAACATGAGATAGAAATAAATCAATTGAATGAGAAATAAATTAGAGAAAAACAAATCAAAAGGATAGTGATACTAAGACATTGAATTTGTTGACCAAGAAATTCAGTAGATTCTTGAAAAAGAAAGGCAAGGACAAGGATCAATCATAAAAAAAGTATAACTGCAAGAAATTAACTAATTCTAACTATACATGTTTTGGATGTGGAAAGCAAAGACATATCAAGATTGAATGTCCCAATGCTACAAACAAGAGAAAGGCTATGACAGGAAATTTGAGAAATGAGGAAAATGGAGAAGAGCCTACATAGCTTGGAAAGATAATGATGACTCTTCTTCCAGCTCAACATCAAGAGAAGATGAAGAAGTTAATTTGTGTCTCATGGACAAGGAAAACTCTGACGCAAGCAATGTGAGTTCTAATTCTTCATAAAGCTTTGAAAATTCTAGTTCTTTGCTTGATGCTTTTAAAGAAACTCATGAGGAGGCTAACAGGTTGGCCCTGCCAAACAACATGTTGAAAGGTTTAAACAACTGACTGGAAAACAAAGTTAAAATCTTAGAAGAATAGTTGAATAATACTAAAACTGATTTTGAAAACTTGGAAATTATTTACAAAAACTCATCCTATAATGATGTTAAAGTTTGCGATAACTTCAAAGCTCTTAAATAGAAAGTTGAATATCTTATAAAAACCTTAATCAAATTTTCTAAAGGAAAAGCAAATCTCAAGGTTGTTCTTGATTCTCAAAACTGTGTTTTTGGAAAGGCTGACATTGGTTAAATCCTAGTGTAAAAACAAATCCTTTGTAAGTTTTTTTGAAAACAGACAACCACTACGAAAACCTTCAACAACCTAATATTATTGTTTGAAGAAGGGTCATACTATTAGAAATTGCAGAATTAGGAAGTTTGATTTTCCACAAGGGATTATTAAAAAGGTACCTGAAAGTATCATTAACACTATTGGACCCAAATTTTAATAAGGGGAACAAATCTTGCTCCTTAATTATCTATTGCAGGAATCTTTGATAGCCAAGAAACACTTATGGTATTTGAATAGTGGTTGTTCAAAGAACATGACAAGAGACATGAGCAAATTTGTAAATTTGCATCTTAAGCATGAATGTCATGTCGCATATGGTGGCAACAATAGAGGAAAAGGCACAATAGGTGACAAAAATACATTTTTGATCAATGAAGTGTTGTTCGTAGAAGGTTTAAAACAAAACCTCCTAAGTATAAGCCAGTTGTGTGACAAGGGTTATCAAATCATCTTCAAACCCAATACATGTGAAATCAGCTTGCCTAACTCACAGAGTATATTGTTGATTGGTAAAAGAATCAACAATATTTACTTGCTTGAGATTTCTGATTTTGCATCTGATATAAATTGCCTCCTAACCAAATATGAAGAATCATGGTTATAGCATAGGATTACAGCTCACATAGATATGCATAATTTAAACAAGTTCATTTCAAAAGAACTGGTTTATGGTCTACCTAAACTTCAGTTTGAGAAAGACTATATCTATGGAGCATATCAAAAGGAAAACAAGTCAAAAACTCTTTTAAACTGAAAAATGTTGTTTCAACAACTAGACCCCTTGAACTACTTCACATGGATTTATTTGGTCCTTCAAGATCCATGAGTCTTGGTGGAATTACTATGCTTTTGTTATTATTGATGATTTCTCAAGATTTACATGGACATTATTTCTTAAATCAAAGAGTGATACATTCTCTACATTCAAAAAGCTTGCCAAGATGTTACAAAATAAAAACTACAGTAACATGTGTGTCATTCGCAGTGATCATGGTGGAGAATTTCAAAATGAAAAATTCAGTTGTTTTTGTGAAAAACTGGGTATTCTTCATAATTTTTTTGCTCCTAGAACTCCCCAACAAAATGGGATTGTTTAAAGGAAAAACATATTGAGGAACTTGCTAGAACTATTTTAAGTGAATCTTCATTACCAAAGTATTTTTGGGCTGATGTTGTTAAGAAAACTTATTATATAATGAATAGAGTCTTCATTAGACCAATTTTGAAGAAAACTCTTTATGAATTGTACAATGGAAGAAAACCCAAAATTAGTCACTTAAGGGTGTTTGGTTGCAAATGTTACATTTTAAATAATGAAAAGGAAAACTTTGGTAAGTTTGATGAAAAAGGTGACAGTGACATCTTTCTTGGTTATTTCTGAAGTAGTCATGCATATAGAGTCTATAACAAAAGATTGATGATTGTTGAAGAAAGTGTTCATATTGTATTTGATGAGACTAACCATATAGAACATGATTCTTTAAAGAAATTTGTAGAAGAAGATTATCAAAACACATTGCCAAAGTTAAATTTTTAGTTTAGAAAACAACCGGATGAATCTCCAGATCAACCAATTGAAACTAAAAGTCGGACTAATCATTCTAAAGAATGAAGAACCCTAAGAGACTTCTCTGGACAACATCATTGGACAAATAGATAAGGGAGTCTCTACTCGAAATTCTCTTACTAATTTTTGTTATCATGTGGCATTTTTTCTGAAATAAAACCTAATCCATATGTGAAGCTCTTCATGATGAAATGGTTTGCTACCATACGTGATGAACTGAATCAATTTACTCGAAATGATGTGTGGTTTCTTGTACCTAAATCATATAATATGAACGTTAATGGAACAAAATGGTTGTTCAGAAATAAACTAGATGAATCTCGTATGATCACTAGAAACAAAGCTAGATTGGTGGCTAAGGGGTATAATCAAGAAGAAGACATAGATTAAGATTAAACTTATGCACATGTTGTATGAACTTATCCCATTCGAGAATATTCACTTTCATTATGATTCAATAGTATACACTTTAATCGTCATCCCTTATATTTCATGAAATTTTGGCATCATTGCATTGGTCTTCAGGTGGCACGAAGTGAAAGTGGTGGCACAAAATTTTCACAATCAAATATGCACCCGAAGTTCAAAACAAAATGTTATGAACCAAAGTTACATAAAATATATGAAATGTAGATTAACCATTATGTACTATTGAATTAATAAAAAAAATGTTCTTCCCAAACTATTCAGCCAAAAAATTCAAGATTCAATACAGTTATTGACAGTACAACCTCCTTTACTTTTTATAAAATATTTTTTTAAAAAAAAACAATTGGAGGAGTAGTAGACAAATACATGTATTAAATCTCAAATGAAAAACTAAGGGTCTCTCATTGAACTTAAATATAACAATATGTGTGCATCATAATGCTTGAAACATGAACTTCCCAAAAAAATAGAACAATATTCTTCGAGAGTCAAACACCCTTGGACCCAATACCAACTCGTATCACACAATTAAAATACATCAAATCCAATAAAATTAATCAATTATAATTTACAAATCTAACTTTACAAATATAACTGATAATCTAACTAATGGATAATTCTAACATAACAATTCCAATTTAACAATTTAAACTAAAATAAATTATACTTATAATTTAAAATATAATAACCTCATGAAAAATAATAATTTTACCTAATAATCGTCACCTATTTCAAAAATTTGAACAATAGACTAGTTTTGCATAAAATCGTAGTTCATGTCAAGCTTATAGACTACGATTCATATAAATAATCATAGTCTATGAGTTATAGACTGCAATTTTAGATTGAATCGTAGTCTATATGATCATGTTAATTTCAAAATTTTCACCATATCTTATTATACATTGCCTCCTCTATAACTGGTGTCTATAGAAATCGTCAAAAGATCTTTTTGTACTAGTAAAAATAGAAGATTACATTTATATATATTTAAAAAGTTGTTGAAATTTTTTATTTAAATAAATGGTATAGGTGACCATAGTTTTATTTAATTAATTATTTAATGTAGAAAATTTAATTTGAGTATTCCATAGATATAAAAATGTTTATAACAAGAACAATTTAAAAAAGGTAAAAAAATATTATAATAAGCCTTTAAGCGTGTCATGTAAGACATCTATCTTAAATTAAAAAAAAAAAAAACAAATGCACTAGACTGAACCACATTAAATAAATGGTTATTTCTCCCTGCACTCAATCAATTTTGAATCTGGTACCCAATTTTCTATATGAAATGTCTATCACACCCTTAATGATCTATGTGAAATGACCATAACACCCTTAATGAAGTGAAATTAGGCTACATGCACCCAACAACCAAGCACAGTGTCGTTCAATGTTTCTTGTGGACATTCTCTTCCGAAAGCCTTACACACACACGCAATCACCGTTCAGCGTCGTTCAGGCAGCGGTTTTGAGCCCGACGGCGACAGAGAGCGAAGGCACCGAAGAAGGAGATGCGTTGCAGAACGAAAAGTTTTTGCGTTTCTTGTGGGTTCTGAATATTTTTGTCCGTAACTGTGTTATGATTTTTGGATATAAACATCCGTATGCATCACAAATAAGCTAATCCGAAAGTCTTTTTCATTAGGTCTAAATTTGAAAATCTAGAAAGTGTTTATTGGGTGCTTTTTTTATGCTTTCAATGATGTTCTATATCTGCCCTTAATGGTTAATGCATTTGGAAGTATATAAATGATAATATAAATATTTTAAAATGTAAAGCAAGTGTTCTGGTTTTATGGATACCTTTTAATGTTGATTTTACTTGTATTCTTTAAATTGGTTTGGTTTAGTGGTTTTAATCCATTAAAAGTAACAAAATCATCACACTGTCAAAAAAAAAGTTCAGGATGATTGGCTTCCGGATATGTGTATCCAGAAGCATGATGGTGCCTTCCAGATAAAAATGTTCGTAGTAAAAAAGTGCCAATTCTGGATGCCAATGTCCGTAGGCAAAGCTGACACTTCCGGATGCCAATATCCATATGCAAAACTAACACTTCCGGATGTCAATATTCGTAGGCGACACTTCCGTATATTAGTATCTGTAGACAAAGTTGTCACTTCTGGATACCAATATCCATAGACAAATATGTCACTTCTAGATATTGACATCCATAAACAAATGTGTGAAAAGAGTAGAATGGGATTTTTAAACTTTCGTTGGGAGCCAGTCAAAATTGATTGGATGCAGGAAGCAATTGCCTAAATAAATTGAATATGGTAACGCCAAGTTCAAGTCCGGGAATGTAGAATCTTTTATGTCCCTAACATCACATCGAGTGCCGATCCATTGAGCTTTCCAACATTGTTCAAGCTATCAGCCTGTGTTGAAGCCATGGAGGCACGATTGGTGTCAAACAACAACAACACCTAACCAGTTGTTATTTAATATTTAAAGTTTTTATCCTAATAAAAAAAATATTTTTATTATAATTTTTTTTAATTTTTTATTTTTTCAGTTTATCTTTTTATATTTTTCTTAAATTTATTTTACTTTATTTTACTTAATATTTTTAATTATAGGAACAAAATTGAATGTCTTACTACATAATGGATGGTGAAGGGATTTACAAGTTATATATGCATGTTATAGTTCTCACAAGGTATTGTACTTTATATATGAGTTTTATGTTTGGAACATTACATATGTTTTATTTTTTTTATCAGCATTAAAAAATAATTAAAATGAAAATAATAAGATACTCTAATCTATATACAAATACAAAATATCCTACGAAAAATACTTTTTACAATATATAGGATACTAGAAAATGTTTTCAAAAATCGCAGATTAGTTGTTCAGGTTTCCAAGATCCTCATTGAATATTTTGGTCAAACCACTCAAAATGCGTTGAAGGGATTTTAGGGATCCTCAAAACCGATGACTAGAGATCACCCTTCAAGTGATATGGTATTTGAGGGGTCGATCTCCTCAAAACTGATGACTAGAGAGATCACCCTTCGAGCGATAATCGTTCATGATTGACTACTTATGTCTGACCACCTATGTTTGATCTCCCCTATCAGGATGACAGTTATTCAAATTTTGTGGATTTCGATAACACGTAATCTCACTAATGTTGCAAGATACATTTGAAAGGGTGATTTCCTTATGGTCCACTCTTGGTGGACGCTCAGGCATGATACAAAAACTTCTGTCATCCTCCCTACCCAATTAAACTTCCACAACATAAACTAGTCTTAGTTTTTTTAAAAAATACACGTTGTTGTGCATATGCATTTTCTATATGCTGTAGTTTTGATTTATTTCCTTATTTAGTTTTGCCTTTATTAGTTTTATATATCTCATTTAGAGAAAACGAGAAAAGGGAGAAAAGAAAATAATATATTTTATTAATCAAGAATTGTTGTTCACTTACATTATTGAGTATTATATTTATATAGCACATAAAAAAAGATAAAAGATAAAAATAAAAGAAACTTATAGAGCAATTACAACTGATAATCTAATAGCACCCCACAAGCTGAAGCATGTATATCTTTCACGTTCAGCTTGGATAAGTTGTCACAAAATAACCGAGGATGCAAAGGTTTGGTCAACATATCAAGCACTTGATTAGAGGAAGAAACTAGGATAAAATGAATGAGATCTTCTTTAAGTTTAGTATGAACGAAATGAAAATTAATTTCAATGTGCTTCGTCCTCTCATGAAACGTGGAATTATTTGCTATGCATATAGCATATTTATTGTCACAATAGACAATAAAAGATTCAGAGATATTAGTATGCAAGTCATGGCACAAATATTGTAACCACTGAAGTTCTCAAGTGAAGCTAGTGCTCTATATTCAACCTCTGAAGAAGATCTGGACACTGTAGACTGCTTTTTAGACTTCCATGAAATTAAAGAGTTTCCCATAAACACACAATAACCAGTGATAGACCTTCTACAATCAATGCAAGTTCCCCAATTCTATATCAGAAAAAGCTTTGATAACAGTTTGATTATTACTGGAAAAGAATAGATGATACAACCCAAGTCGCTATGAAGATGACCAAGGAAGCAAAAGAGAAAGCATCCTTTTCAATATCATAATACACGAAGACCTATTGTCATATGAGGTTCTCGTGGATTTGAAATAAATTGTCTGAGTTTATGAACCACAAAACTGATATCAAGCCTAGCGTGAGTAAGGTATAATAAACGTCCAATCAATATTCTATATTCACCTGGATTCAAAAGTAATGAACCTTCACTTTCAAAGAGAGGAGTAAGATGGTTCCATGGGAGATGAGGCAGGTTTGCAAGCCAATAAACCACTATTAGAAAAAAGATCTAAACAATATTTCTGTTGATTGAGAACAATACCAGAAGGTGAACGACTTATCTCAAATCCCAAGAAATAGCGAAGAGTACCAAGCTCTTGATACTAAATGAGTTATGAAGATGAGTTTTAACACACTAGATTTCCTGAAAATTATTGCCAACCAACATAATGTCATCAACATATATCAACAGAGCGGTGAAAGAATGATTGTCTATGCGAATAAATAAAGAATGATTAGTTGTACTTTGAACATAATCAAATTGTATTACAGTCTCAGTTAATTTTGAGTTCCATTGTCGACTTGCCTGCTTTAGTCCATATAAAGATTTTCTAAGTTTACAAACTTACGTTGGATGAGAAAGAGTAAAGCCCGCGGAAGGAGTGATGTAAATTTCTTCATCAAGATCGCCATGAAGAAAAACATTATTCACATCTAGTTGATTAAGAATTCATCCCTTATCACTTGCTAAAGACAAAATAAATCGAATGGTAGTAATTTTAACTACCAGAGAAAAATTCTCAAAATACTTAATACCTTCGGTTTGAGTATATCCTTTGGCAACCAAACGAGCCTTGTACCTATCAATGATACCATATGGTTTATGCTTGGCCTTGAAAACCCATTTACACCCAATCGAATGCTTTCCAGAAGGCAAATCCATCAAAGACCATGTGTCATTAGACTCAAGAGCATCAAGTTCATGTTGCATGGCTTCTTTCCAACGATCATGTTGTATCTTTAAATGATTTAGGTTCTTGGATAGAAGAAATATTATGACAAAAAGAAGAATATGTAGGAGAAAAATTATGATAAGAGAGATACTTTTGAATAGGATATTTAGTACCTGAAGAATGATTGGTAACATCTTTTGAAGAGAAGAAAGTAGTGTGATAGTCCTTCAAGTATCCAAGTTGTTGTTTGAGATGAGTAGAAACTCGAATAGATGAAGGTTGTGGATCAAAATGTTGGTGTTGCAATATCAATTAAATGTAATGGTGTAGAAGAATCAATAGCCGAAAGATTGGATGGTAATACAGTTTCAGAAATTGAAGAAACAATATCACTAATAAATTTAGGCACAACAATATCATTATCAGAAATAGAAAGAAGCAAATGCTTAGACATATCATATGTGTCCAAATTGGTATCTATGTTGTCCTTATAAAAAAATGATTTTCATAAAAAATAACATCGCGTGTCACAAAAATATTTTTCTGATTCATATAAAAAAAAAAGTAAAACCTTTTACCCCATCTTTGTAACTAAGAAAAACATATTTTTTGGGTATAGAACTAAGCTTTGTTCTCTGAACACTAGTAGTAGTAGTAGTAGCGAAAGCCAAACAACCAAAATAATTTATATGAGATAAATCTGGTATGTCTGGCGATTTATCATGTAAAAGAGGAGTAGGAGTTCTATTAATTAAATGAACAGAGTGTTTGACAGCATATGACTAAAAACAAAGAGGAAATTGACACTAGAAAATCAGTACACAAGCGACATTCAAAATATGTTGATGTCATATAATAGCCTCTCATACATGTTTCCCCTTTGATTGAGTTTATTTCTAACTGTTAGGAAAACCCTCATATCCACCACCTATGTCAAGAATTATATACTAATTATTGAATTTGTAGGTTCTCTCATCAATTTCCATGCACAAGTGTTACTTATTGGTCCTTCATTGACCATCATCAATGTTGGCCCCATGCATGTCTACTTTTGCATAGATTTTATGCATTTAGAACCTTATTTTTTTATCCAACCCAAACTTTCATTTATGCTAGACTAAAACCCTTTTCTATATTTATCCTCCCACCCGTGAATATAATTTTATTCATTTGATTCCAAATGTCAATCCACATATTTCTCCAAGAGATGCTTCCATAACTTTTAAGACTAGTGTTAGAGAAAAGTACAACACCCAAGATTTTTTATTAAGTGTTGAAAACAATAAAGAATAAAATATGGTCATGATTCATCTGTAAGACACAAGTTTTGTTCAAAGAGCAAATCATGAAAGATTCAAGAGTTTTTTTTATCAAGCGATATAGTACTATGCAGTCTTGCTTTTACGTCCGATAGCATTTACATGCTCAGATGATATTTACATTGTCTTAAGGTAACATCATATTTCATAAATGTATATATGCTTATTATATGTTGTAGAGAATCTTTTTTCCTTACGTTTGACTAAGAATATTTGCTTAAAGTTTATGTCACATCAACTATCTCTTGGAACTCAAGCAAAAAAAAAATTTCTTCACCAACTTCTTGGCGCTTGCTTTGTCAACTCTAGAAGGATTGTCTGCTTGTACGAAATTTTGCTTTACTTGTTTCAAGTTAAAGGCTCTCTTATTAAGATCTAAGTCCAACCAGCTATTGGGATGTTGCTTAAAAAGGATAAGTGCATTTAATGAATCTTCTATGTCAAACCTGGTGAAACACAAGAAACATATTCAAGTGAGTTTGAAGTTGGCTCCATGGGCAAAAAAAGAATTTGCAAAAAGAATTTGAAAGATTTTTGCAAGTATTGAAGGTAGAGTGAAAAGCTATGAAGAATTAATCAATTAAAAATTTGTTTAGCGAAATAGAAAATTATTTTAGTTTGATTCCAAAAAATCAACTAGTTGTTTTCACGAAACAACCGGTTGTTTATACCAACAGATTTGAAAAACAAAGATAAAATAGTTTAATGAGTGTAGGGATAGAGAGATTCACACAAGATGTTTATACTGGTTCACTCTTAACCAAGAACTACATCTAGTCCTCGGCTAACCACTGAGAATTCACAATGTAATCAAACTTAGATTACAAACCACACACCAAAAGTGATGAGCTTGAACCCTTCAAAAACACACACCACTTTTGGCAAACCACACAGTTTCTAGAAAAACCTTTTGAAATTGCACCACCAGAACGCATAGAAATACAATGTTCAAGGAAGAAGGGAATAGAATACACCTAGGTAAATCAAAGATTAAAGTTCAAAATTACAAGACCCAATCCTATTCCACTTCCAAAAGCTCTTTGAAATCTAGAAAACTATTTTTGATTAATCTCTCTTTCTTAGTTAATGCATAGGAACGTAAAACAACCTTTTTATACTCCAATCAAATGGTCAAAGTAGTTAAATCAACAACCAAAAGTTGTTGAAATTATTTAAAACAGATTAAACCACCTAACAGAATTTTGTTATGGTTTTCACAAAAAACAACTAGTTGATTTCTCGAAACAACCAGTTGAATCTGTTTGACAACAAAGCCAAAACAAAACTAAACTTTTCCAAACCATTTTAAAAATCACTAAGTGTCAAAAAAACAGGTTGAATTGACATTTCAACATATTGAAATTTCACATCCCTTTAGAAAACTCATCTTTTCACAAAGATTAAGGAGTGAATTAACAATTCAAAGACTACAAGACAACACACATAATCAACAACAAGATCTTCAAGTTTTTCTCATAGATTTGGAGACATCAAAACATCTTGTTCAACAAAAACATCTTGAGTAATTTCTTCCCTTTCTCATCTTGGTATATTGCATGTTAATTTTTTTGCACTTACTTAAGGAAGGAGAAAATTTTTTAAAACTTAGTTTGTGAAAATTTTTGTCAGTTTATCTGACTACCAAAATTTATCTCTAACTCGTGTTTATTCATAGAAAATCTACCAAAAAGTTTTCAAAAACACAATTCAAACTTTTCTTATTGTGTTTTCCTATTTTTTCACAACTATTTTTTTCACAACATGTTCGTCTATGACTTCATATATCTATTTTTTTTATGTATTTACTTATCTCAAACATGCATATATTTTGAACGTATTTATCTTGTGGTTTTTACTTAAATTTTTGCTTGTATTTTGTCAATAACTTTAAATTGATCTAATATTATATTTTATTTATATTTAATACATTTTTCACTCTAGACAATTTTTTTTTTAAACAAACTTGTTTGTTATGATACGAAAATTTGAATCAATACTTGTGTTTCTAGGCTATTTTTTACCTTGAGAAACTTAATTTAATCATCATCTATTAAAGGCTTAATTAATTATATGTCTATTAAATGGAATCTCATAACTCATTCTTTCTCTTTTCGTCGTTTTTTTATGATTTAAAACATTAGAAACTTCATTTCAGGAAAATATCACAAACCACAATTCCAATAATTATGAACTTCTTTATTTAGATATATAAATTAAAGTACTTAATTTCTTACTCATGAAACTTTTTCTTTGCACATATATAGATCTTGAACTCATATACACAGTTATAAATTAGGTTATATTGTAAATAATAAACGTACAACACATGATTCACAGTAAACTCGAATCTTTATTCTTTCCACTTTCTCAAAGGCTCAACAAGTAATCACACGTGACAGATCTGGACCATTTCGCGCATCTCGTGGCACTCAGTTTTGACATCATGTGCCGTCCAATTTTATTGTTTTACTGATTTCAGTTTTTAAAAACTAATGCTGGAATCAAATTTTCTTTATTTCTGATATTTTACTGTTTACTGCATTAAAAAATAATCACGTTAACAGAGTTCAAATTTGTTTTGGTATGTCTTTCACTGTTTTTGTTTCGATTAAAAAAATCATGGGAAGATTGTTTGTATTAAATTAAGAACATATGTATCTAAGTTTCTTGATAATTACTTAAGATTTGTTTTATCATTTAATAGTACAAAAAACTTTATCTTGAAGACTCTTTTTATTGAAATATTACTTTTAAAAACTATACAGATTAGGCTGTAAAAAATTAAACAAATTAACGAGTAAAACACATATAATGAAAAGGTAATGTGATAGAAAAATAAATAATATATACATTGACCGTTTAAAATGTTTTTCAATTTAATAAAAAATCATCATGATAAGTTTATTGATTTTAATATAATTAATTTAAAAAATTATACTATAAATAATGATTTTGATACAACAGATGCCAACAGAATTTAAATACAAGTTTAATTAATATTACAAATCTATTTTTCACGCATTCTAAAATATTATAAAAATAATAAATTCATAATATATGCATATATATAATTGGACAAAACTGTATCAATTTCAATAAAGTTTATTATATACAAAAATATAAATCAGTTTATCAATCACAAATTATTGTAAGTAATATTTTTTTATTTTATTTATGTTTTAAAAAAACATATTATAATATTTTGCTGAGAAACATTTGGATTAACTTCCTAGTTTTTATTATTATTTTGAGTGCCACCACATGCTTGGAACTTTCTATATATACCCATCAAACAGCTTCTCTTATCCCCTTTTCTCTCTTTCTACTCTTTCGTTTCCTTTACATTTTCCGGCGAAATGGAGGCCAAGTTGGGCGGCGGTGGCGGCGGCGTTATGGCGGCGACCTTGGACGATATCAAGTGGATCTCCTTTATGTTCGATCACGACATAAACGACGACGTCAAACCCTGCAAGCTCGACCACTTCACCGGCGCTTCTGGTCACCTCAACGACGCTTTCCAAAATCTGGTTAGTGCTCTCTCATCACTCTTTCTCCAACGCAACACTCATAAACTCTCTCTTCTTCGCTCACCTTCTATTCTAACCTTTTTTACGCTCCAAGTTCTCTTTTTCGCTAAGCACTTCATTGCACTGTTCAGTTTATCAGAGCTAAGACCAACGCAGCTTCTATAAGTAACAAAAACAACGTATATTTTTTATATTTAAAGATGACTTTTCTTTATTTGCTGGTGGAAATTTTTCAGCACATATAAATTAAAGTTGAACAATAATTATTGGACAAAACCTAGAACGATATTTTTAGGGAATAAGAAAGTTTTATTTAAGAATCTATTTTCGTGTTTAACCTATATATCTTCACTTTTAACTTAATTTTTTTCATGTTGATTATTGAGATGAAATTAACACATAATAATTATTTATTCATACGAAGTATCCTCTAATTTTAATCGTAATCGCAAAACTTAACTTATTTTTTAGTAGAATCAATTATTTATCAAGATATTGTATACAAAAAATTTGAATCCAGTTAAATGAATTTGGTAACTATGAAACTTTTACGCCTCACAAAAAAAATTATACATATTGCTTTGTTTAAATAAAAGAAAAACACAATATTTAATTTTGTGGGAAGAGAGATGGTGTTGAAAGGATGAAACCTGGTTTTGGAGTAGAATTATTAGTTTGTATATTCAAAACATAACAAGGAAAAGAGATTATTTATAGAGTCTAGTTGAAGTAAAAGTAAATAGAAAAGGTGAAGGCCACGTCAGCATAAATTGTTTTGTGACAAAGACATGCTGCTTTAATATTAGTAGCTTTTCTTCAGAATCAGAACTAAGCATACTTCAGTTCAGGGTTGGTTGGGTCTACATTTCTCTTTCTTTTTTCCATTTTTAACCCTTTATGTGAAAATTGAAACTAACTTTCCACTTTTAGAAGGGTTGTATTTTTATCGCCAGTCTTCACAATTTTAGTTATATTTTTTATTTTAAATATTTTACACACTTAATAAAAATGAGACATATAATTTATAGAGGAGGTTACTGTTAGGAATTAAAAGTTAAAATTAATTTTGGTATAAATGAAAAAGCATGGTCTATAATTTTTCTAATTTATGTATTCTAATTTAAAAAGTAGTAAAAAGGATTATTTATGTACAATTTTTAAATATTTCATTTTTTTAGTATTGAGTGGTTGACACGGAAACTAGGATGACTTAACTTCCAGGAAATCAATTTCTGATGGTAATTAAAAAGAGTTCAAATTTATATGAATATCTATGTAACATATATGAAAATTTTAATTATTATCACTTGTTACTTGGTATCATGGTATTTATGTTTATATGGTATTTATATACATAGGTACATATTACGTACTTCACTTAAAACTACGTGTGTGGAAATAAAAAAGTATATAATAATAAATCTAAAATGACTGAAACAAAAATACATCATATTCTAAATATTTTAGTGTGGATGATAGATATTTATACCCATAGCATTCAACTAATTATTTAAACATCTCGTATCGTAACATTACATTCTAGTTTCTGAATTACCATTGTAATAAAATTAATTAATTTTTAAAATCTTAAATTATCTTGAGTCTATTACTCTCGATCAAATCAGAACCCTAAACCCCATTTGTTTCAATTGCCCACAACGAACATCTCTAACTTGCCATGGAGAGAGTTGAAAAAGGGATCCGATTTTGTCCTTGACATGAACCACCTTCACCTCCAAAGAGGAAAAGAAGGAAGAACAAATTCTGAACGAAAAATTAGTCATGTTTTGCTCTTTTTTTTAATTAATTATAAATTGGGGTTAAAATCTACATAACTATATAATTGTAACATGGATTTTTTACTTATTTTCCTTTTTTCTAACCTATGATTAAAAAAGAAATAAAATTGCTGAGTATCTCTCTCCGAACCATGGACCATCGTGTCATCACCATCAGGTTCTTCGACATCGCCCTCTCCTCGCCGGCGACCAAGATCGCTGTGAACGGCGTGGAGTGGACTGGGCAAAGTACATGGTATCATAATTTACGTTTTCGTTTCCAAACTATAATGTTTATTTTACAATTAAAATTAATAAAATATGGTTATCATAAATAGAAAACTATATGGTAATTAAGAAAATATTATAATTAAAGTGTTTTAAGTTATTATTCCTATATATCACCTCAGTATTCTATCTCAAATATTTAAGAAAATATCATTGTTACAATTAATTAATTTTGGAGATAAATATTTTTATTACGATTTTTTTAACGCCTTCAGAATTAAGGGGAGAATGATTTTATAAACTACTTTTTAGTCTCCATCAAGTGAGATAAATTTTTTTTAAGTATACTAAAACAAATATTTTTCTCAATAATAAATAAATTAAATAAAGAGAGACTCTTCAGGTTGTGAGCATAATATCTAAAACAAACATAACAAACAGAGTTTACATATGCAAGCAAACTTCTTAACAACCTCCTATCACTAATGAAAAACGGATCAGCAATACCATTCTAAACAACAAAGTGTAATCAAAGCTACCTATAACTCTTGCCTCGTCAATACCAACTCAACCTCCTTTGTGTTACACGTACATAGGCTAAACAAATGTACAGATAAACCACTGTAAACTTTAAGCACTCTAAAACTCACACTTTTCTTCCTTCTCATGATGACTTAAAACTACCAAAGATACCTCTCCAACCTAGAGGTAGAATTAGTACTAACAACCCAGTATATTAAATCCAAACAACCATATGCTTATCCACATGTTGTAGAACATCCTCCACAAACTAACATTCCTGCATCTGTATAAAATGAATAAATCATGCTCTGAGTCAAAAACACCACCCATACCACACTCACCTATCCCCCCAAGGAACAACAACTCTTATCCTCACTACCACCCCCAAGAGACAAAAAAAAACACACATCTAATCACAAAACCCTATTATAATCCATCTCTCCCTCCCATTCATCTCTTCTTACTAAAAGATTTCAAGCATTCCTTAGGTTCCATCCACCACTCGAAGTAGGTGATAGCAACTAGGCTTTCTTTACTAGTTATCCATGATCACGCCTTGAGTTGTGCCAAAGTAAAAATCTCAGAGCTATCAACTCTGTCATTCTTTAAAATAACTAGATTTCTCTGTTTCCATATTTCCCCTACCACTATGATCCACATACACCGTCACAATCTATTTATCTTTTTTGTTGCCCAACCTAACTTAAAAAGCTTAAGTCGGCTCTCGCTTCCTAATGGTGCACCGTACTCACCATTATCCACTGACTACACATACCCCAAACCCTCAATGCAAATTTACATTTAAAGAAAATATGATTACTTATTTTCTCTTCTTCCCTGCACATAACACAAACTTTGCTTTCCAAATCTAACCCTCTTTTTTTCCATATTAACCCTTATCGGGAGTCTGTCTGCCAGAACTCTCCAAGCAGTCGTCATCTTAGATGGTAATGCCTTAATGCTCCAAAAAAAAAACTCATATAATGTTCTTAATTCTCCCTCTTCCTCCATTCTTAATCCCTTGTAAGCCGAACTGGCCTTGTATACTAGATTTTCATCTGCCTTCCATAACCAATGGTCTCTAATACCTTTTGATGAAGTTTAGTCCTCAATAAGATGCTTTAGAATGTTCGCCTCACCCACTTCCCATTTGAATAGATCTTGTCTCCACTCCATCTTCCATTACCACTGATTATTGTTCCAAGCTCTTGTCTGGAACAAATAACCTATTTTCTGTGGAGATTGAGAAAAGCCTTGGGAATTTAACACATAAAGCCTCCTTATCTATCCACTTATCCTCCCAAAACCTTATTAGCTTTCTGTCACCTATCCTCCACGTAACATTATCTTCATAATTGTTCTCCAATCCTCTTAAATTCAAATTCTCTTTAAGTCCTTCCACCAATTATTCCTTAGAGTATCTCCCTGCATTTTTTAGTTCTCTCCATCCTTCATACTTTGTGATGTGAGTTGATTTTAGATTGACACATTTTAGAGGTCACTCTTTTTTTTATGATTTTTGAGATTAGCAATTATGGTGAGAAACACAAAGAAGATTTCCACTGGACATGAACTTAACAAAGTGGTTAAGTTAGTGTGAAAGTTCTCTTCTAGAGGTCAAAAAGAAAACACAAATATGGTGGTTATGATGATGAATGTGTGAAATTAAAGGACATGAAAAGAAGCATAAGATGATGAAGAAAGCCCAACATAAATGAATAAAAGTATGGAAGAATGGTGAAGGAAAAGGAAAGAAAAAAAAAAAGGTGAAGAGATTAAGAGATGCTTATGGAATAAGGAATCACGCCACTTGGAGGGGGAGGAGACTCCAAGATGAGTGGTGAAGAGTCGCCACTTGAAGTGCACAAGCACTCAAGATAAGACCCAATTTCTAGGAGACAAACTCACTAAACACTCCTGTAGAGTTTCCTTTCTATTTAAAAATTCAATGTGTAAAATACATGAGGCAAGACACCCTCTATATAGGAGATAATGACTTGGGGAGCAAGAGTGAGGGTGGTAGGGGTGTCATTTGTGAGAAACCTTCTAGTAGGTAGGTCAAAGAAACCCTAAACCTAGGTGCACATGTCATGAAAAGTGGTCTTAGCACAAGCCCAATTTACTAAGTACATCCTACTCTAGTTTATTCTTCTATTTGTAATTTACTAAATCCACCCCATATTATGCTATATATACCATAATCTACTGAAATTAAAAATAAAGAGATTAGCTGGTGCTCAACTCCCATCATGTGGGTTCTGCTTCTGGTGGTCATCTGAGGAATGATAGGCTTTGAGGCCTGGTTATGGAGTGATCCTGACCTAGCCCTATGTCTGTGTCATGCTATACTCATCCTTCTAGAAGGTTGGGCTAGCTCAGTGGGTTCTCTATCTCTCAAGGCTTCATCACTTTGACTCTAGGATCTCTTTCTACAATCAACCTCCTCTGATTGTAAACGCCAAATCCATTTTCCTAGTAGTGCTTCATTAAATAGTCTTAGATCTTTTACTCCAAAACCTCTTTTCTCTCTAGATTCACATGCTTTTTCCCATGGAATGCATGTATTCATGCAACCTCCTTTTTATTTGTTTCTATAGGTGATGTTAATGTTCTAATTTTATGTTCTTTATAAGATAATATTTGGAGGGTTAATAATATTTGAGGTATTATTTACTTTAAAATTCAGTGTTTATATTATTATAGTTTTATCCTTAAATGAGGCATCGATAAATTAATGGAAAAATATGCATATTAACTATCTTTAACCCCAATTTTAAGTGTTTTTTTTTTAATTATTGAGTGCAATGAAACAATAATTTATATTTTAAATTTATAATAAATAATTTTTTATTTATCATATAATATTATTTTAAAATTATTAAAATTTAATTTAGAGATATATACTGGTTAATTGAAAGAGAAAAATCACATAAAATAATACTAGAATGTAACATTATAAAAGTAAGATGTGTATAAATGTTTATGATTACAATAGATAGGGCACTAAAATAAGTTACACAGAACTTGTACACTAAAAAAATTTGCCTTGCCCACTATCTAAATGGGTCCTTTTTGTAAAGGCTTTTCACTGGTGGAGGTGGAAATGTTTTGTTTCTTCTTGTATGAATGATGTGATTTGCTTTGTACCTTTTGCATGATACACTTAAAAATGAGAAAGGGAAAGATGGCACTATTTGACATAAAGAGATTGAAGAAACAAATGTAAATATATACATTAATATAAATTTTATAAAAGATAATGAAAAGTAACATGTGTTAAATAATATTCGAATATAAGTATTTATAAACATCATGGTTTGAATATAAGGATGATATATAGTGGTTTTATTTTCACTCCTCAAATGTAATTTTACATTATTTGGATGTAATTTTTGAAAAATATTTTTTCATCCTCAATGAGTTTTCAAAATTACACAAAATAAAACTTGCAACTTATATAGAGATCTTAATATTGTTGTTAATATTGCAGGACGCAGTAACTGCATTTTCAACTTGTGGTGGAATAACTGATAGTATCCTCGCCCACTTTCAAGATCTCACTCCCATCCAATCTACTATCTCTGCAACTATTGATTCTCAGTCTTCCATTTGTGGTCCTGGTAATTAACCAATATATACATACATACATATATATATATATATATATATATATATATATATATTATGCATATGAAGTTTTGTGTCTAAAAAAATTAGAAAAGTCATATTTGTAAAAATCTTAAAGCTCATTCGAATTTAATTTATATATACACACACACACATATATATATATATATATATATATAATACACACACAGATTACTTTTCTAATTATTATTAATTTTTATTTTCTAAATAATATAATTTATTATTTTTATATCTTGATTTTCATAATTTTATATTACTTTATTCTTTATATATTATATAGTATTAAAATATAATTTAAATTATTGTCAATTTAATTCAATTTAACATAATTAAATCAATAAAGTATGAACCAATGTTTTAAAGCATTGATGGTAAAAAAGTCTTTCCCAGCACTTTTTATATTAGACATTCATATCCAATCTGATTTGTGTTTTGTGTCTCACATGATCGTGAGCTCTTTTCTATTTCAATATAAAATATGTCCCTGTATAATGTCAATTATTTGAAGTTTAAAAAGTAGAATAAATTGTTTGGGAATTATTTGAAATTCAAACAGTGGAACAAGTAAGTACTGCGTTATTGGGGAGTATATTTTTGGTACAAATAATAAGCATCACTAATATTATATTCATATAGGTGATATATATATATATATGTATGTATGTATGTATATAGTTGAAGATTTAGGATTGAATGGTTGTTGGGGATGCATGCAGTTGGGAGCCCAGTTTGTGGTAAGAAAGCAAATGGAAGAGATAATGAAGTGAAAGGGGCGACCGCAACAAGTGGTTCCTCACGCGAGCCATCTGATGAAGATGATGAAGGAGGTAACTGTCAACGAAGCACACCTGTTGATACTAAGCGTCTTAGAAGGTACATACAAGTTAGATACATATTTTTGTTTTACCATAGTTTTACAATTCTTCCAAAATAAAAAATAATAATAAAAATAAAAAATAAAATAAAAAAATAAAAAAATTATATATATATATATATATATATATATATCAGCAATTAAATTAAGTTACATACTATTCTAACCCGTATCCATCAACTACATAATTACTTTTCCGTAAGACTTAGATAAGACAATCAATACGTGACTTAACCTACATATAAAAAAAAAAAACGGAACAACAACCGTACTTAGTCAACACCTAGACCTAATACTAAACAGTTATATATATATATATATATATATTATTGAATTAAAGATCTAATTTTAATTAGAAAACATTAGAAAAAACTTGTAATATAAGAAATGATAATAAAATATAATAAACTTTGTACTTAGTTTTTATCATTATGGGTCAAACTATTTCGAGTGGGCTACCATTAGGTGTATCCTGTACTTCTCTACAATATTCATTTAGTGTAAGTGAGATTTTTTAGGTTGAATTTTTTGGGTTAATCATATTATGTAACAGTCCAGTCGAATGTAAATATAACTTTAGGTCAGATAATTTAGTTGATGTAGAAAATATTTCTACCTCGATTACTTTACAACTAATGGGAATGGATATTAAATAAAGAATTAATTATAAAGCTATATTTACATTGGACTATTCAATGTAAATTTACATCAAATTATGTATTGTTCAACCTAAATTTGAGTCAAATTTGATCATATTGATGTAAATTTCTGTCAAACAATACATAATCCAAGTAAATATTGACAAATTTTTAAATTCAGTTTATTTTTACTTAATCTGAAATGCACAGAAAAAACAATTCAAATATACATAATATTAACACAAACATTTGTAAAAAAAAGTTCAATAAAAGAAAGTTGAATCTAACCTAAAAATAAAAATAAACCTAACTATAATATCTATGTTAGAGAATAAAGGTTGTTGATTGTTCTCTTATTTCTTACCTGGAACAATTGAGATTGATAATTAAATGCTTAAAATATTTGACTCATGTTATTATGAAATAGTCATAAAAGTAAAATACACTTTAAAAAATCTTGAAATGTGTTATCTTTGTCCAATGATATCAACAATATCTGCACAAATGATAGCTCTCATACAGTACATAGTGTACTAGTTACATTTGAACAAATATGTTTTCTTATTACACTACAATGAGAAACAAGTGACAAAATTATTTCGATGAAACTTATAAATAAAATAATTATTGTATGTATAAAAGTTGTCTAACCTCAAGGTACATGAATTGCAATGTTCTTGTTCTTCTCCTTCCACTTAAAATATTTGTGTTAGTCACAACTCTAATTTATAGTAAGGACATATGTTAGTCGAAATACACTTTATCCTTCTAATAAACTTTTAGTTTTCTGATTGAGTTTTCCTTTAAGAGAACAAAATCAAATTACTGTGTAATCCACACTAGTGTTAAACAGTGCTATAACGATGGTTAAAAAGGTCATATAAAGACGATTCAAAAACCGTCGTTATAAATCAACTGTTTAAAACGACGGTTCTAAAATCGTCGTTATAAATGAAAAATTAAAAACATGTATTTTTAAAGACGGAACCGTTGTTATAAATGCTTTTTAAAGACGATTCTCAGATGGAACCGTCGTTATAAATGTATTTGCTTAAAAAAAATTATTATTATATATATACTCTATAATTCTGCATAAAATATCAAATTTCCAAAATATAACAATAATGCAAGTAATATCATAATTTAAATATGAAAGTCTACATACAATAAATTAGTACATATAACATTCTACAAAAAGTTCTATAAATATATGAAAAAGTTTTATGTCATTCTAATAAATCATCTATCCTAAAGTGTTATACATGGTTACCTTAAGGTGAATCCCAGTGAGTTTTTTTGCATTTGCAATTCTCCTCCCACTCAACATGTTATATCTAGAATAAGCACTAAAATAATAAGATTTCATGTTAGAACACATAACATTATGTAATGTATGAGTAATAAATTTGTGAATGTAATATAATCATAATGGTTTGATAAATATCTAATTTATACTAGGAAACATCATGCAAAATTTCAGAATTTTCTAACAAGTGAAAGTATGGGAACTAAAACCTTAAAATACCTGAAAAATACACAAGTGAAGAGAAGAAGGAGCAGGCAGTGGGAGAAGGAGGCAGTGGACAGTGAAGAAGGAGAAGGAAGTGGGTGTGCAAGTGAAGAACGAAATGAAAAAGCGCAAGTGAAGATGAGGACGTGGGCGCGCGGGAGTTAAAAAGGGTACAAATAACAACGATTCTAGGGTAACAATCGTTATATACCCCTCAACAATGCATATAACGACGGTTCACAGAGGAACCGTCGTTATTTTAGGGTCAAATTGATTTTTTGCGATGGTTCATAGGGCAACCGTCGTTAAAAAAGATATTTACAAATTTGCCACCGCCTCTTTTTTAACGATGGTTTTATAAAAACCGTCTTTGTTTGGGATCGCCTTATTGATATTTTGTACTAGTGGACCCTATGTATAATTATAGGTAACTACCAATGGGACCTACATTGAATGATAAAGAGTTAGTTATATAATTAACTTAAAAAAATAAGTTAGAAAATTTACCCTTCAATGTATGGAGCCAAGTAAATATAGTTTTGTAAGTCACTTCACTCATCCATGTTTGTAAGTATTGTTAGATTGACCTTAGTATTCCCATATTTCTGGATGGATTAAGGCTAAAAAAATCCATTTATGTTTTATTTTCGTTGCTCCACACTCAATTTGTCTATGTATCCAACATTATGATTTATAAGTTAAATGAAATTATTATAATATGATAAACATATATGAAAATACAACTTACATGGCTCATAGTTGTATCACTAAAATGTTATGGAGGTTTCCCTAACAACCTCTAATGCATTTGGTAAGGAAATGAATAAAGGCACAATAGAATTATCGTCTCCAAAAACCCTATTGTCCCACTATATTATTTACAGGGATCTCCTCCTCAATCTCGATAATATGGTTAAAAGCTCGGATATAGGATAATCTTAAGCTTATGCCATCTCATCTTCGTTAATAATAGGCTCTCTTATAACTTGTTTATCATAACGAACAAAATCCTAAACAAAGGAAAAACATCAGTACAACATTGAAAGAAATTATAACAATAAAAAATATACAAAAAATAACACAGGACAATACCTTTGTTCGTGCTAAGAGATCAAATGTATAAGCTAAGCCAAAAATGAACCTAAAGCCTCCCCACCAATTGAACCTTTGTATTGGGAAAAGACACTTGAGTTGTAGCATCTCGACCTTCATCAATCGCCACCTGTTTCTTGTTAGACTATCAAGGACATCATGGATGGTTAACCATCCATCTATTTCTTGACTAATTATCGTGGGGGTTATTTTCAAGATATAACTCACATTGGTTTGGTACATTAATGTGAGTACGATCTACTAAGGGATCTGCAACAATACAACTTCCTTTTGTACTCACTCGAACAACCTCCAGAACTATATAAGGTGTTCCTTGATTTTGTTGTTAAGAACGAGCAAATGATTTTAACTTCTCATCAAACTCTTATTGCAAGGACTTCCATATTTGATTTCAATTTTTCTTTAAATAGCATAACCATTTTATGCAAGGATTTATGACTCCAAGAGTTGTCTCTGTGATGGTGGACACGTCTAACATCTAGTTTATACCAATAAGGAAGATTAAATATATTGATTGTTTCATCCAAATGTTCTTCTCAGTGGACTTTTTTTTATCTTTCCAAATACAATGTTAATGTTTTCTACATGCTCATGTACTTGTTCACCATTCTGGGGGTGTCAATGCAACTTCATCCTTCTAATGCTTTCTTCAATCTACGATATAGATGACTACGAACAAGAAACTTTTGATGTCTAGTGTATACAATTTTTTGTCAATGTTTTAATGGGGTATAATTAGTGTTTTCTCACATTTAAAACATACATAATGACCCTTCACACTATAACCGTAAGTTACTATATGCTGAAAAATAATTTATTGTTGCACAATAAAAAATTATCTTCGTAGTATGCCTTAAAACATCCACTTTTGTTTCTCACAAAATCTTCAAATCATCAATGTCTAGTTCCTGATTGTCTAGTTCCTAAAATAATCAATGCCATTTTTTATTGTCTAGTTCCTAAAATAATCAAAGACAACAATATACTTTTTTTTCATGCATAATCTGATGAATGTTAATCCACAAATGCTCAAATCCAATTAGAGTGAAGCATCCATTGCTACAAATGACAAACACTTAGGGTATCAAGCACAAATGCTCTCACCATCACCGTTACTTGAGAAGGAGAACAATATCACACGGCGAAATGTGAAGAAGAAAAACTATAGTGTTGTTTAATTTTTTTTTTCATCAAATGTCCTGAGTTCCAATGTAAAATTGTTTACTTTCCTTACAAAAGTACCACTGTTTTTTTTTGTCATATATGTGTATGTCAAATGCTTAAGACATAATTGACCCATTTTTCAGTGACTTTTTTTCACTATTAACAATTAGAAGTTACAATGGAAATTCAAAGAATCTTTGTTTCTTTTTCTTGAAATAAAATGAAATAGAACGCGCCAATTATTGACGGGAACAACAATTTAGAGACATGTTTTGTATGAGTTTTATCTATTTCAATAGAGTTGATTTGAATATATTAATGAGCATCATATGATTCATATCCATTGCAGGAAGAATTCTAATAGAGAGTCTGCAAGAAGGTCCAGAAGAAGAAAACAAGCCCATTTGGCTGACTTGGAGTGGCAAGTAATTTATCAAACAACACTCTTCTCACGTTTTCACTTTTTCTTCTTCTTCTTCTTCCTATTTTCTTATCACGCCATTCATAATATTTTTACACTCATTATCTTCATTTTTTTATCTCTTTCTTATTAGGGTGTATTCAACCTAAAGAGAAATGCTAAATAATGCTATTACCCTATATTCTAAACGAATTTTATTTTATAAAATTTTGTAAATATTGTTTCTTATTTAATATCTTTTATTTATGAGTTTATAAGTTTTAATAAATTGATTAATAATAATAAAAAATGTTAAAGAAATGTATTAGAAAAAAAAAAGCTACTAGTACTCCTTAACCTAAAAAGATGTAAAACATTGTTTTTTTCCTTTATCTAAATTTCGTACTTCTCTTTTTCAGGTAGAAGGGAGTGGCCTAGGCATAGTCCTTGCCCTTCTTTCTAAAAGAAATCCTCAAAAAAGCTTGCATGCATAGACTCTAGTTTCTTACAATATTATATATAAAATATCAAATATATTTTATAATTTATTATAATTGGGTATATTATAGTGGTATATTATGAAATTTGGAATTTTGTTTTGTCAGGTTGAACGGCTGAGGCAGGAAAATTCACACTTATTCAACCAGCTTAACGATGCAAGCCAACAATTCCGTGATGCTGATACCAATAATCGAGTGCTAAAATCAGATGTTGAAGCTTTAAGAGCTAAGGTACGCATAATCATAACTCCTTCAGTTTTCTTTCAGTAATTGCACAATTCTCATTTACTTTTAAAACATTATGCATTTTTCACTCCATTTAGGTAAAGTTAGCTGAGGAAATGGTGAGAAGGGGTACAATCACCCCTTTCAACAACCAGATTCTTCCAAGCCAGACTCAATTAAGCACCGTTTCAGTTCTCAACACCAATAATAATAATCTTCGTCGCATGGCACATGTCTCACCAACCATCACTGTGCATGGGAATGATGGTGCTTCATATGGTGGTGGAATCAGTGTTAGTGGAGAAACCTCATCACCCCTTCTGCTTGGAAACTTGGATATAGCTTCCAGTGATTTCAATAGTGATAATGGTGTGAGCTCTATAACTAGCATGTGGGCTTAATCAATGCACCACACATTGTAGTGGTGTCAGTTAGATCCAACTTTATGTGTGCCTTGGATAATTTAGATTAATTTGTAGGTTAAATTGTGGAAACACTCACTAAAGAAACCCTCTAGACTAGCATGTTGTGTGTTAAATGTTTTCTTCCTTTTTTTTTTCTTTTGTTTGTTATTACATTTAGTTAACAAAAATGAAGAAAATGAAGTGGGTTGTATCATTCGTAACTGTTTTTTAGTTTGATATAATATCATTTGTATTAATTATCGAATGAGTAAAAGAAAAAGTAACAAATAGATCAAATTTAAAAATAATTGAATATTATTACGTAAACAAGATTATTCATTTAGCACATCTAAAAAGGGGGACAAATATCAAGTCCCCTTTTAGGGTTTAGGGATAGGTTTGAGTGGTAAATTTTGTTGGAAGCAAATTTTATCCAACTCATATCCTGGGTAAGCTTGTCAAGGGAACAAAAAGATGTTCAGACGTGGGGTGTGAAGATTCGGGGTCCTTCTCTGTTATTTCAGCATATGATTCCTTAACTAAGTAGGTCAGAAGTCCGCATCAGGAAGTGTTTGAGTCTCTGTGGAAAATCAAAGCTTTTCCTAATGTCATAACCACAACGTGGAGAGTCCTCCTAGGTAGACTCCCAACTAGAATGTGCTTGAGGAGGAGAGGGGTGATGCTAAACACAATCTTATGTGCTTTATGCCAAACGAAAGAGGAATCATGTCATCATATCTTCTTAGAATGTCCTTTTGCTCAGAATGTGTGGACGTTGTGCTTTAAATGGGTAGGTATTTTGTTTGTTCAGCACAATGTTTTATTGATGGACTTTGAAAACTCTTGCTTGCCTCAAACGAGTAGTAAACAAAATCTTTTGTGGAAGGGAGTATGGGCGTTTATTGTGAGGTGTATTTGGGAGCATAGAAATTCTATTGTGTTTAAACAAGGTGTTGTTGATGTGGAAGAGACTTTCCTGATGGCTCAACTCAAGTCATGGCAATGGTTAAAGCACATGGGTCACCATTTCAACTACACTCTTGCTGATTGGGTTCTAAATCCAGTAATCTGTATTAGAAGTTTCAAGTAATTGGATGTTGATTGTGTACATATAAATACTTGCAACAAGGAAAGGTTTGTTGGTGTACTGGAAGCAAGTAAAGGAGCAATGAACAAATCTATCGGGTCACCCATGGGTTCTGGTTTTTGTTCCTAAGTAGGGTCTAATGCAGTACCAGCAAAAGTTTTTTGTCTTAAAGGTGCTGAGGGAGCTGACTGAATGGAAGCACTGGAAGTTTTCTATAAGCAGGGGTAATCCTGATGAGCGGTCAGATGTGTTGCAGAAACAAAGGTAGAGGTAGAGGTGCTACTAGCAAAATCAGTTGTGAGGTTCTGCAAAAACAATTGAATGAATGCATTAAATATGTGATTAAGGTGGACTTTAGGTGTTGCTTTTTCCAAGCTGTGAAATGTTTTGGTTTGGAATTGGTGAGCAGAATCTAAGCAGTGTACAGGTTAAATCAGGGGCTGATTTGGTGTTGGAAGGAAATTTGTTGTTGGGTCTAGAGTGAGTGCAGGGTGCTGGTGTGACACATGAGTAGTTGTTGTAAGCAATGGAAGGTGTTGTGGTGATGTGAATGATAATGTTTTGTTTAAGACTTGTATGGAAACCAGTAGTAGCAGCAAGATAGCAAGGAAGGTTGGGAAGCATAATGGAATGCTAGTTTGTGGAAGATAGGTGTATGTGAGTGTTTGCAGTCTTAACTATTCCTGCAGCTTGGGTGCTTAATTGTTACACTTTTTGAAGTCAAGGCTTTGGGGTTTTTGTTGTCTAGCAGTTGAAGTTATGGTAGCTTTGTTTGGCCTAGTCTATAGGTGGATGAAAGATGGATTTTAAGCTTGCCATCCATCTTATGAACAAAAGATTTTGTTCTTTTCACCTTCTGATGTAAGCTGAATGATCTTGCAGGTTCGATGCTGCAGTTTTGCTGCTTGTAAGGGCAAGGTAGAGAGCTTAAGGCTTGAGTTTTACCATAACACACAATGCTGACTCTAGTAAGGGATTGACTCAGAAGATTTGTGGTTTTAGTGGTCGTGATCAAGGGTATCTCCAAACTAGTTTGTGATATTGACTTGCTGATCTATGCAGCAAAGTTTAAGGTGCTAGCAAATTTGGAGTGAGTTTGTGTCTAATACATAGTAATTCTGATGGGCTAGGTGCTTAATTTGCTATGGTAAAGGTCTGGATGGTGCTGGAATGATGTTGTAGTATGCTGTTTGGCAAGTTAATTGCTGCATAATTTGTTGCATAATATGTTATTTGGTTTGGTTGTTTCCACAATCAATTTTAAGCTTTTTTGTGATGTTGGTGCATCCTTTGGATGTTGTTCCTAGTGGCTCTAATTACATGCTTTGCTCCTCCTTCAGGTTTGTACTGCAGAATGGGTGTAGGTGTTTTCTAAGTGTTGATGTAGATTTGTGTAACCAGTTTTGGGTTTGTAATGATGTAGATTAAGCCATATAATGGTTGTTTTACAAGGAGGAGTAACCTTGTGGTTTTTGTATACGGGTTGGGATACCCCTGAAGTATCCCTCTTAATTTAATTTATTCATTGCTGATAAAAAAAATCAAGTCTGGTTTTCTTCATGAATAAATATCATAAACTTTTTAATTTTATTTTAATCGATTCTTCATTCTTATCTAATTAAAAAATAAACTATTTTTTGTGAGAATAAATTTTGTAAAATTCATATTAACTTCAAAACAAATACGATTATGAGCTTTTTTTTATTAGAAGAGAGCGTTTCGACTATGAGGATGACTTTACCTCATAGCCGCCTTCTTACAAGAAGCGCTTTGTTATAAGAAGGCGACTTTACCCCATAGTCGTCCTCTCAGATTCTTTTTATTACCATAATTCATAGCGTGTTCTGGCGTTTCGTTTTCCTCTTCTTCTTTGTGCTTCTTATTTGTTTTCCTCGAGTCATTGTCTTCTTCGTGTCATTGGGTAAGTTGCTTTCGAGCTCTCTACTTCTTCTTCACAATTGCTTTTTGTTATTTTTTGTTTATCTTATTTATTTATTTTCTGTCATTGTTGTGAAGGTCACCATTCCTACTATTTCATTGCCTTCAACGTTGTTCTTTGGATTTTCGTTGTACCTCCCTTTGCTCTGTTGCTGTTGTCGATGTCGCCGCCGTTTTTGCCGTTCGTCACCACCACCGTTGACTTTACGCACAAGGTTGACAACCTGTTGAAATTTTAACAGCTTTTTAGAAAACACATCTTTTTAAAAGGTTAAAGATTCAAATGAACTTGGATCAACTTAAGGAGTGAATTAACAAGTTTCAAACAACTAGACAACACACACACACACCCTGCAACAAGGTCTTCAAGCTTTCCTTTTGAATTTAGAGACATCAAAGCATCTTATTCAACAATCTCCCCTTATTTAATGAAGACATATCCCTGGTTTGTTTGTGTTGTTGTTTTTGAACTTGATAGATCCTGCAAAACAGAATTTGTGCATATACAAAGCAAGTAGACCAGCATGATACCAAGGCACACAAAAACCAGTTTTCTGCATAAGCCTTTAAGCAAAAAAAGCAGTCAAATAACCATAAAAACCAGTGCCAAAAAATAGACTTGTGTGCCACAAAACTATGGTGAATAAGAGCACGACAACAATAGAATTTAAACCATGATAAAACCAGATAACACCATAGTGTAGCAGCAGCAACACAACACATAAAACCACACCATTCTCCCCCTATTTGTCTTCTCAAATAGAATGAAAAAAGGGATAAAAAACAGAATAACCTATTTGCATCAGTGTTTTCCAGCATTGAAAACCAGCATATAGCAACAACATAATAATCCAGAAAATCAATGTGTGTAGCAACACCATTGCAACAAAAAATCTTTGATACAATATCAGAATTGCAGCAAAGATCTATGGTGTATCAAAGCTATGACAACAGCAGAATCAAAGTACCATAGACCCTAGAAATTTCAGCAAGGAGACCACAATTTCTCCCTTTATCTTTTCTTCATCCAGCAATTCAAGTTGGTCAAAAGATTGCTCAAGAGGTGGATTTGGTAGAAATATTCTTTCTTTTTACAAAGGATGAACATATACAAGTTACTAAGCCTCTCATACCACATTGCCTTGGAGCTTGCTTAAGCCCATACAAGACCTTTTTCAGCTTGCATACATGGTTAGTATGTTGATGATCTTCAAAGCCCGGTGGTTGTTCAACATAGACTTCCTCATTGATAATTCCATTGAAGAAAGCACTTTTATCATCCATTTGAAACACTTTGAATCCACTCAAACAAGCAAAGGACAACAACAACCTTACAGCTTCTAATCTTGCAACTGAAGCAAAGGTTTTACCATAATCTATGCCTTCTTCTTGATTATAACCTTTAACCACAAGCCTTGCCTTGTTCCTTGTAATTACTCCAGATTCATCCAACTTGTTTCTGAAAACCCATTTGCATTCAATGATGTTCTCCACTGAAAGATCCCTTGGAATTCTCCATTCCTTTGGCAGCTCTTCCTGTTGCAGAATTTCAACCGGTTGTTTCGCATAATCAATTGGTTGTTTTTCTGGACAGGATTCCAACTTCTCCAAGGTGATGTTCTGCTCATCTTCTTCTGCATAAACCTTTGTAGAACCTTGATCGCTATGAATGATTTCATCAAACACCACATGGACAGACTCCTCCACAGTTATAAGCCATCAACAACACTAGATCAGACTCTTTGTTCTTGAAGTTTCTTTACATATGTCATGAATTTTGACTTGTCAAGAATATGAATAAGGAGTATATGCTCTTGAACCATAAGCATCACTTTGATCATTCTTCATCATAGCACCTGTACATGAAAGGTCTTGTAACATAGAATTGATGCATATACAAAGCAAGTATAGCAGCAAGATAACAAGACACAAACAAACCAGTTTTATGCATATACAACATTAGCAGAAAAACCAGAAAAATTGAAGTAATCAAGTGCTTTCAAGTGCAGAGAAGCAACAACATAATGCATCAATTTTAAAGCTACTTTATACAACCAAATCAAGCATAAACAGCTCCCCCTATTTTCTCTCACAAATAGAAAATGAGAAGGGTTGTACAAAGCTTAAATCAGAATGATAATATAGTAGACAAGCAGTACAAACAAGTTTGACATTTCAAAAAATAGAAAATGATATAGAGCTTTCAAGAAAACAAGTGGATATAATCTTTTATTATCAAATTCTGAGGCACATTCAGTGTATATTTGTCCAAAAGCAAGATTTGAAAAAGAGAAATAATAGGTTTAATCATGCATAAGCAAACTTGGCAGCATTATACAAAGGTGCCAGAGGAAAAACGATCGGTTGTTTTACTGTGACAGCAAAAAGAACATTTTTCATAACAAAAAAATATCTTTTAAATTGATGAAAATGTAGTATGCAATTTGTTCATACCTTTGCACAGAGAACCCCAATAGATTCACTCAAAAAGAAGACTTTGAGATGTTCATAAGGTCACAAGGCACATTTACATAAATTGAGAAATGAAAACACACATACTCTCTTTAATCAATACTATGCATGTGCCAAGGATGTCTCTTGACATTCAAAGAACCTTGCAAGACATATACAATTGAAAGTACAGGCACATAGACAAACTTTGCTTTTGATGGTTTTCCCTTTAGCAGTCACTCTTCAAGTCCAAAAGTGATTCTTGGCTGCCAAGGATACCTACAAGGAAAGATTAAGAAGCAAGATTTGGTCCCCTTATGAATTTGGGTCCAATGACGTTAGTAGGAACCTTAGGAACCCATTTCAAAATACCTTTAGGAACAAAAAACTTCTTACTCTGCAGAATCTAATAGTGTGGCCCATTTTCATGCAGTAATGACAAATTTCAACCGATTGTTTCGATAAAACAACACGTTATTTTTCAAAGAAACTTGAAAAGGGTTTTGAAACATATCTGTTATTGCTGTTTGGATTAAACCCCAACCCAGCCTTGCCAAAAACACATTTTTGAAAACCAATAACAGTTTGAAGATTGGATTGGCCTTTGGAAAACTTGTCCATGGTTTTTAAAAGATAGTGAACCTTCTTTTGAAGAGATTCACAATTTTCACAAAAGCTAGAATCACACTTGCAAGAAGAGTTTTTGTAAATCATTTCTAAACTTTCAAAATCTGTTTTTTAATGGTTTAACTCTTCTTCCAAAGTCTTGACTCGATTTTCCAACCAGTTGTTTAAACCTTTCAACCGATTGTTCAAAAGGGCCAACCTATTAGCTTCTTCATGAGTCTCATTGAAGGCCTCCAGAAGTTGGTTATAATTTTCAACATTAATGGAAGAGCTTGAACTTACACTACTTGTGTCACTTTCTTGTCTTGTCATTTGACATAAATTTCCTTCTTCTTCATCACTTGAAGAGGAGCTTGATGAGTCATCATTATAAGCTCTTCTTGATTTTCCTTTCTTTTCATGCTTTTTGAAGTTTTTCCTCTTTTTGTTGGGACATTCAGTTTTAATATGACCATGTTCACCACATCCAAAGCATGTATATTTGTTAGTGTTAAACTCGGTAGGTTTCTTGTTATCATACATGTTGAATGAGTCACTTTTGTTGTTTCTCTTCTTTAGGAACTTGCTGAATTTCTTAAACAGCAACCTAAAAGTTTCCTCTTCACTCTCATCACTTGAGTATTGACAGTTTCTGTTCCCAGCAGCTTGACTTGATCCAAATTCTTCTATTGTCATAAGACAAACCTCTTTACTGGATTTTGAAGAAAAAGATTCAACAAAAGATTCTTCTTTCTCCATCAAGGCACTCCTTGGATTCTTGTGATACTCTTCAAGGGTATTCCACATTTCTTTGGCAAAACTACATTCTGAAACCTTGAGCAATTCATTAGAATCAAGTGCAGATACAATGATGTTCATAGCTACACAATCAAGATGTTCTCTTTCAGAAGAAACATTTTCAGATATAGGCATGAGATAGCTATTTGTAATAACATTCCAGATTTTTCTATCTATAGATTCAACAAAGAATTCCATTCAAACCTTCCATAATTGATAATTCAGTCCACAAAACAGAGGTGACCTATTAATTAAGGCACCTCCCCAAAAGGTAGTTTCAGCCATTTAAAAAATATTTAGGATCAAAACTTGAATATCTTTCAAGAACCAAGTTCTTGATGCCAATTGTTAGAATATATGACCTTAAACGAGAGGAGGGGGCTGAATTGTTTAAGAGGGATTTTCGTAAACTTTGAAGGTATAATGAAAATCAATGCTGAATTACATAGAAAAGAATCAAGGAAACAAATACCCAAAATTGTTTTAAGATGTTATCAGAAAAACAATCGGTTGTTTTGTCGAAACAATCGGTTGTTTTTATCAGCAGTTAATAAAAACAACTTAAAACAGATATATGTGAGATCAGGGAAAGAGAGAATCACACAAACAGATTTATACTGGCCCACTCTTACACCAAGAGCTACATCCAGTCCCCAGAAACCACTGGGTAATCCACTATGCAATCAAAACCAGATTACACACATCACACACCAAAGTAGTGATCTTGAACCCCTCAAGAAACACCCTACCTTTGGCAAACCACACCAAGAATGTTGATCTTGAACACCTCAAGAACACACAACACTTCTTGGCAACACAACTACAGAAATATAGTAATCAAGGAAGAAGGGAATAGAATACACCTGGGTATTACAAAACTTAAAGTTCAGAATTACAACCCAATCCTATTCCACACACTTAAGAATGATCCAAAGCTCTTTCAAATCTTGGAAAAACTGTTTTGATAAACTTTTTCTCTTACTTCAAGATTAGGAGCGTAAAACCACCTTTATATAGACCCACCAAGTGGTCAAAAGAATTTAATAAAGGAGCCAAGTTAGTTAGGATCATTTAAAACATATTAAAACCGCTTAACAGAATTCTGTTAAGGTTTTCAGGAAAACAATCGATTGTTTTATCGAAAGAATCGTTTGTTTTGGTTTGACAACAAAGTCAACCAAGTTTTTCAATAACTGCTAAGGTAAAACAACCTGTTGAAATTTTGACAGCTTTTTGGAAAACACATCTTTTTAAAAGGTTAAAGATTCAAATGAACTTGGATCAACTTAAGGAGTGAATTAACAAGTTTCTAACAACTAGGCAACACACACACACCCAGCAGCAAGGTCTTCAAGCTTTCCTTTTGGATTTGGAGACATCAAAGCATCTTGTTCAACATAATTTAGTCCAAAGTAATGTCAAAAGCAAATCCAATAAGTCTTCCAGCTAACTCATGGCACCACAAGCATTTTACAAGTAAATGTTTACGTGGTGTACATGTGGTAAGCAAATCTCGATCTGAAGTCTTGCAAGCACATTTGTATATATTGAATAACATAGATAATGTTATAACTTACATAGATGCTCATAAAGCCATTATGAAGGCAAATAACCCAAGACAACCAGAGAAATGGGTCTTGATGGAACATAATAGAACTTTTATGCCTTTGTTTAAAGAAGAGGTTAAAGGATTCAACGACATTGGAGACCTTTCAAAATATACAAGTTCAAAAGTGAACAATTTTATACTTTACACGAAGTCTATCGATGAAAGGAGAACAATTCAAAATTTTGGTGTTACTCTTGAAGCCGAGTCAATGCAGTTTTCCACTTCGAAAGATACAAATCATGTACTTGGATCAATGGCATATTATGGGTTAATAGAAGAGATATGACAGGTTGGCTATACTAAGTTTTTCGTCCAGTTTTCAAGTGTAAATGGGTTAACAATGAAAGTGGGATTAAAATTGATGAATAGGATTCACACTAATGGATTTTCGAAAGATAGAGTATCGAGATGAGCCATTTATAATGTTTCAACAAGCATTTCAGGTTTTCTGTGACAAAAATCCTACGCTAGAACATTGCTATGTCGTTTTACATGGAAAAAAACAATGGGAGGCCATTGATGATATTGAAAATGGTAACCCCTGTTCATTCACACCAATGTTAATGAATAAAGGTGACAATGTAGTTGATGATGTACATGCAACCCATAAAGACCATAGTGAAGGAATTTACATATGAAGATTGAACCCACTATGGTAATAAATTTAGAAATATTTTTTATAATACGAATTTAGAATTTTATGTATTTGTTTTATATGATTTTGTTTTGATGCAATTTAACTAATGTTTTGTTACCTAATTTTTTAACACAGATATGGCAAACGATCAGACTCCGATCAGACCCCGATCCGAACGAGCCAGCAAAGGACCTACTAGATTGAAGCGTCTCTCATTGAGACGTGTTGTTGGTGAGAAGACACCTACTGACATTAACGTCAACACTGGAGTGGCTTCTGGTCCTAATGCTGAGACTTTTAGCGGCTATCTTGGAGTTGTTTCTCGTGAGAGGCTCTCCATTTTGATTAATTCATGGGATGATGTGTCAGAGGTCGATCGGAACATGCTCTAGAAGGATGTTCTGGTAAGCTTTACATTATTATCGATATCATATAATGCTTTTTAATAATTGATCAATTTTAATTTGATGACATTATTTTTTAGGCACATTTTGAAATCCCTAATGTGGAACTGCTTCGATTAAAGCCTATATCCAATATCGGAATTAAATTTCATATGTTTAAGTCAAACATTGACGACGAAATATGTTTTTGGCAAGTATATGTTAGAATTAGAGGTGTTAAACAAAAGGGGGTGAATTATTTTTTAAATATTTTCGCAAAGATTGAAGGTAAATTTAAAAGCTTTGAGGATTCAATTAATTGAAAATTTTGTTCAACCAATAGAAAATTGTTTTAAGTTTGATTCCAGAAAATCAACATATTGTTTTCACGAAACAACTGGTTGTTTATACCAATAGATTTGAAAAACAATGTTAAAACATTTTAATGAGTGCAGGGATAGAAAAATTCACACAAGATGTTTATACTGGTTCACTCTTAACCAAGAGCTACATCCAGTCCTCAGCTAACCACTGAGAATTCAAGTATGTAATTAAACCTAGATTAAAAAACACACACCAAAAGTGATGATTTTGAACCGCTTAATAACACACACCACTTTTGGCAAACTCCACAGTTTCTAGAAACACCTTTTGAAACTGCACCATACTAAAACATATAGAAATACAATGTTCAAGGAAGAAGGGGAATAAAATACACATGGGTAAATCAAAGCTTAAAGTTCAAAAGTACAAGACCCAATCCTATTCCACACTTGAGATGATCCAAAAGCTTTTGAAATCTTGAAAATTGTTTTTGATTGATCTCTCTTTCTTAGTTAATGCAAAGGAGCATATAACAAACTTTATATGGCCCAATCAAATGGTCAAGGCAGTTAACTCAAAAACCAAAACTTGTTGGAATCAATTAAAACAAATTAAAACCACTTAACAGAATTCTGTTAAGGTTTTTAGAAAAACAACCAGTTGATTTATCGAAACAACCCGTTGAATCTGTTTCATAGCAAAGCCAAAACAAAGTTAAGCTTTTTCAAGCCATTTAAAAATACTATGTGTCAAACAACAGGTTGAATCGACATTTCGATAGGTTGAAATTTCATACCGTTTTAGAAAACCCATATTTTCAAAAAGATAACGATTGAATCATCTTAAGGAGTGAATTAACAAGTTTCAAACACCTAAACAACACACACGCACACATCAACAGGACCTTCAAGCTCTCCACATGGATTTGGAAACATCAAAGCACCTTATTCAACAATCTAGTCCTATTTGATGAAGACAAATCCTTAGTTTGCTTATGTTATAGTGTTTGAACATTAAAGATCCTTCAAAATATAATTGTATAGCATACAAAATAAATATAGCAACAAGATAAACCAGATTTGAGAAGGCACACACAGATCTGCTCATGTATGCAGAAAACCAGAAAAAAAAAACTGAAAAACTAGTGTGTGTGGCAACACAATCATGGTGTGTATCAAAGCTATGGCAGTAGCATAATTAAAATCATTCAAGACATCATAGTGTAGCAAAATTACAACACATAAAACCCCCAATTTCTCCCCCTATTTGTCTTCGCAAATAGACTAAGAGAATGGATAAAAACAAAATTAAGAAATTTTTTGAGAATAAGGATACCCAACTCATTTCTTAAGAAGAAAAACCTTTCTCGAGGTAGTGGCTTAGTAAAGATATCTGCAAGTTTCTTTTTGAGTTTCAATAAACTGAATTTCACAATCCACATTGCTCACATGATCCCTTATAAAGTGGTGGCGAATCTCAATGTGCTTTGTCCCTTAATGCTGAATTTGTTTTTTAGTGAGGTTGATAGCACATTGTTGACCTTCAAGCCAAAGTCTTCTAGTTGTTGTTTGATCCAAAGAATTTGAGCACAACAGCTACCAACAACAATATACTCAGCTTCCGTTGTTGAGAGAGCCACCACACAAGCTTGCTTTATGCCAAGATACGAGGCTTGCTCCAAGAAGATGACACGTCCCACTTGTGCTTTTTCTATCCAGCTTGCACCCTGCAAAATCAGAACCAAAATATCCAACCAAGTTTATAGGAGAGTGAGAGGGATACCATAAACCAACACTGGTTGTGTCCTTAAAGTATTTTAGAATTTTTTTGGCAGCCTTCCAGTGAGATTCTTTTGGACTTGATTGAAATCTATAGGCAAACAACAAACATGATGTCGGGCCTGCTAGCAATGAGATAAAGCAAGGAACCAATCAATCCTCTGAATTTGGTTATCCACTGTTGTTCTACCCAAATCAGCATCCATATAGCAGCTTGTTGACATTAATGTGGAAGCCTTTTAACAATTTTCCATCTCAAACTTCTTGAGAATCTCCCTGCAATACTTAGTTTGGCTTAGGAAGATGTCATCCTTTAATTGCTTGACGTGCAAACCTAAGAAGAAGGGTAAATCTCCCATCATAGACATTTTAAACTCCACCTGTATAGCTGCCCCAAATTCCTCACATAGGTCATCATTAATAGCACTAAATATGATATCATTAACATAGATTTAAACCAAGATGATTGCAGATTTTTGGCTCTCTCATAGCCATGAGATAAGAGAAAATTGCTAGGCCTCTCATAGTACTGTCTTGGGGCTTTCTTTAGCCCATAAAAGGCCTTTTTCAGCTTGTACACGTGATTAGGATGTTGGTGATCTTCAAAGTCGAAAGGTTGTGAGACATAGACTTCTTCATTGATGATTCCATTGAGAAATGCACTTAAATTTCCAAGAAACCATAAAATATATTCCTTTATGACCAAAATATATTCCATTAAGATCTGATTCAGAGGCACATTAAATGCATATTTGACCCATAACAGGTTTTGAAAGAAAAGAAGTAGTTGTAACTAAGAGTAGGCAACCATGACAACTTTATTTAGATGTGTCAAGGGTAAAACAATCGATTGTTTCGTGAAAACAATTCGTTGTTTTACTATGACAAGTGAATGTTTTTCAAAGCGAAAAAAATATTCACAGTGACGAGGAAAGTATTATGTAAATTATACATACCTTTGCACAAAGATATTCCCCAACAGATTTAGCCAATCAAAACATTTGAATGTTTATCTAATCATATGAGGCACACACATAAGTTGAGAAATGAAAATATACATACTTTCTTAATTCTTAAGGTTTTTCCTTTAACCAACCACTATGTATGAGCCAAGGGTGCCATTTGACATTCAAAGAGCCCTGTTGTATGCAATTGAGAAATGCAGGCACAAGAACTACTTTAGATCTTTTCCCTTGAGACTTCATTCTTTATACCAATATGATTCTTGGCTTTCAAGGATACAGATTCAAGAAGCAAGAATTGCTCTCCTTATAAATTTGGGTCCAATTATGTTAGTAGGAACCTTAGGAACCCATTTCAAAATACCTTTGGGAACAGAAAACCTTCTTACTCTCCACAATCTAACCGTATGACCCCTTTTCATGCAATAAAAGCACATTTCAACCGGTTGTTTCGAAAAAATAATCAGTTGTTTTTTTTAAAAAAAAATGGAAACGGGTTTTGAAACAAATATGTTTTTGCTGTTTAGGTTAAATCCCAATCCAGCCTTTCCAAAAACATAATTTTATGATGCAAGAACAGTTTCAAGATTTGATTTCACTTTGAAAAACTTATCCACAATTTTTAAAAGATAATGGACCTTCTTTTGAAGAGTTTCACAGTTTTCACAAAAGCTAGAATCACACTTGCAAGAAGAGTTTTGGTAAATCATTTCCAAATTTTCAAAATCAGTTTTTGAATTGTTCAACTCTTCTTCCAAGGTCTTGACTTCATTTTCAACCAGTTGTTTAAACTTTTCAACTAGTTATTTAAAAGGGCCAACCTATTAGCTTCTTCATGAGTTTCTTTGAAGGCATCAAGAAGTTGGGTATAATTTTCAAAGTTGATGGAAGTGCTAGAACTTACACTACTGGTTTCTGATTCTTCCTTTGCCATCAAGCACATATTGTGATGGCATTCTCAAGGAGCTCTTCTTGGATGTTTGTGAATATGGTGCGGAAGCTAATGGTGAAAGTGGGCAAGGTCCTCCTAGGAGTTGTGGTGACCTTGAAGGTGCATGAAGTGTATGGAAAAAGGGAGGTTCGGCCAGCCCTCTTGGTAGATGGTGAAGAGAAGATTAGGTCCTAGAAACTAGGTAAAGGCAATGTATGGCACTAAATGGGCAGCATAACATTACTCTCATTAATCTTGAAAATACAAGTGATGGGCTTCTCCTTTTATAGGCTAAGGAGACCGTAAATGCTAAGCTAAGTGAAGATGAAATGCAAGCAAAATGAAATGGAAATGTGGAGGCACATCGCACATGGAGCACATGGCCGTTCCTAGTGGAGAATCTTCTAGAAAACGTGAGCTAGCTAGGTTAAAAACAAAAGGAGACAAGTTTATGCTTTCTAACACTACACTAACTACTAAGCCACCCCTAATGGGCCTCCATGTAGCATGTACAAGTTCTTCTCCCTCCCATCCATTGCTCGACCCAATTTTGCGTGAAGATGCTTGGCCATGGACCTAGTGATAGGTCCTAGACGGTCTAGGCTTCCTCCTAGACGCTCCTTTTGTAGTCGCCCCTCATCTTGTGCTAGACGCTCCCTTCTTGAGTCTAGACGCTCCCCACATGGCTCTAGACGGTCTAGACTTGGATCTTGTCGTCCATAGTGTGGTGAGCTTGGCCCTCCTCCATCATCCCCTCCCCCTTGGAAAGGATTTGTCCTCAAATCCAGCTCGTCCTCGTCGTCATTGGTACCTACAAATGGAGAAAGATCAATTACATTAAAAGTATCATGCACTCCATATTTAAGAGGTAGGTCCAATTTGTATGCATTGTTATTGACTCTCTTGAGGATTTGAAAGGGTCCATCACCTCGGGGACTTAGTTTGGATTTCCTTTGAGTGTGAAATCGATCTTTGCGAAGGTGAAGCCAAACTAAGTCTCCTTCCTCAAAAATTATTTCTTTCTTCCCTTTATTGTTGTATTTTGTGTACTTCTCATTTTGTTGTTGTATTTGGATTTTAATCTTCTCATGCATTTTCTTCACAAAATCGGCTTTGATTACTCCTTCCTTATGCACAAATTCTTGTGGATTAGGAAGAGGTAACAAATCCATAGGTGTGAGAGGATTAAATCCATATACTACTTCAAAAGGAGAAGCATTAGTGATGGAGGAAGGCCCAAGCTCACCACACTATGAAAGCCAAGCTTCCAAGACCAAGACCGTCTAGCCTTCACAAAGAAGCGTCTAGCCTTCCAAAAGGAGCGTCTAGCCTCACAAGGAGCGTCTAGCCTCACAAAGGGAGCGTCTAGCCATGATGAGGAGCGTCTAGGCCAAGGCTACATGAGGAGCATCTATGAAGAGTCCTAGACCGTCTAGCTTCACACACACAAGGGCCAAAGCTACGGTTTGGGAGAGAAAAGGCTTTGTTGCATAAAAGGCCCATTAGGGGTACTTAGTAAGATAGGTAGTGTAGAAAGAACTTTGTGAAGGAAACCTTCTAGAACCTAGGGTTGTGTGGCCGGTCATTGCATGGCACATGGCTTAGAATTTAGATTTAATTTTGGTTTTCTTTTCCTTAGAAATGTAGCTTAACATTTAAGCCCAAATAGCCTATAAATAGGAAGGCCATCTCTTTGTATTGGACAAGTTTATTTGAGTATTGTTATGCTGCCCATTTTGTGCACTAGCTTTACTTCTCCTAGAAATCTAGGCTATAAACTTCACTCCCTTCACCTTTCTTCATAGAGCTGGCCGAACCTCTCTAATCCATACTCATCATGCACCTTCAAAGCCATCACAACTCCTAGGAGGGCTTTGTTTCACTCACCCATTGCTTCCGCATCATTTTTACTACTTTGATTCAAGAAGAACACATGAAATGCCATCATTTGGTATCATGAGCTATTGGTTCTTCAAGATGAGTAGCTTGTCTTTTTAATTTCAGTTCTTCTTTATTTTCATCTTTGTCATTTCAATTCCTTACTTGTCTTGCTGTTTTTATATTTTAATTTGTTCTTGGTGTGCTTTGTGGAAGATCCAACCCAAGCACTCTTGTTCATTTGATCTTGAACAAGTTCTTGTGCAATTTGTGATAGGATTCCATACACCTTTGTGTTGCTATTTTGTTTTAGGCTTTGAGTCTTTATTACTTTCATTATTTTGCTTCATATTATGCTTTGAGTCTTTAATTTTCTGAATCTATACATGTTTTGTCAAGTCATGTTCATCCATATTGTCATCAATTCTTAGTAGTCCTATTTTTTGGCTTGATTGTTTCTTGTTTTGGGTCTCTTTATATTGCTTTAATCTGCTGTTATTTTGATCCTTTGGTGCTTTTTATTTTTAGTTTGAGTTCATAATTGTGTCTTAGTTCATACACAATTTCCATTCTCACATTTTCCATTGTGTTAATTTGGTTATCTTGCTGTTTTCTTCCAGTTTTCCAGTTTTCCCCTGTAACACCTCTCTGTTCTGGGCTGTTTTGTTTATAAAAAAATTTCCACCCATAGGAAAATTCTGAATCTCTGGAAAATGCAAGTTTAAGGTGTTATAGAAAAGACAAAAAAAGAATGAGGTCAAAAGGAGCAACAGAAAAAAAATGATAAATCTCACAAAATCAGAGTGCGAATCTTGAGCGTTACAGCTGGCCTAACTGCACACCAAATTTGCAAAAATTATTAAAAAAAAATGGTGCATTTGTTTTAGGTGATTCCAAAGCCAAAATTTAGCTAAGATCCTGAATTTTCTTGTATCCAAATTTCAGAAACAAATTTTACAATTACAGCTCAGCATAAATCGGGGAACAAAACTGTTTTCTGGCCCACAACATTTTCCAGTGGTGCTGTTTTTTTTATTTGGTCATCTAATCTAGTGCTTTTCTTTAGGAATTCCTTTTGTGTGCCAACTTTTATTGAGTACCTTTAATTGTTTGCTTTAATTTCTTGAATTTCTTTCTAAGTTTTCATATTATAAATCCTTTTGGTGATACTGTTTTCTTTCAATTAAATTTGTTTCTTGCTTTTGTTTCTTGACCTCTCTTTTGTGGGTGCTGGAATTTAATTCTCTCTTGGTGCTTATGTGCATGGAAATTGACTTGGTTTAAGGTTAAGGCCTTGTGAATAGGTGCTGGAAATTGGAGAATTAAAGCCAACTTTCTAAGGAGGAGTCAAGCTAAGGCCGAAACAAGCTTCTTGAAACAAACACTACAAACACCTAGAAGATCAACAATCAAGACAACAAAGAAAGTGCACTAACCAAAAAGAGGAACAACAAAGGGGGTTTTCTTATCTCCTTTACAACTTGGTTTATTGTTAATTACCTCTTTTAAATTACGTTTTAGACGGTGAGTGTGTCTTCAAGGGCTCAAAGTGTCCAAGAAGCCTCACCTAGGGCCGAATAGCATAGTCATTTTGCTTAGTAATTTGTTGCTTGTTTGAACTTGTATTTCTTTTGTTTTGGTAGAAACGTTTTGCATGTTTAATATTGTTTAATTTTGTGCTATACCGACTAGTTTTGCTGCATATCTAGCTTACATAGTTTTCTTGCTTTTTGATTTCTCAACTTCTTGTGTTCTAAGTGTTCTACTAAGAGAAAATTTTGTGTGAAGTTATTGGAGGAAAGTTTTTGGCAAGGAAAAGGCTTGGTACTTAAGAAGTCCATTGTGACTCACCTCCCTTACCTGGAAAACTCCCTTCTCTAACTTTCCTAAACTTTCTCCAAGTAAAACACCTATATACACAAAGTTTTAGCCATGTCTTCTTCCTCTCACTCTCCAAAGTCTATAGAAAGTGAAGTAAAATCTTTGAAAACTCTTTTAAAAGAAGTATCCCAAGCGGTACAATTGATCTCTTTTAGACAATTGGAGAATGAGAACAAAATCAATGAGTTGGCTAAAGCTCAAGAAGAGAAGTCACAAAAAGCACAAAAATCAAAAAAAACTCATGCATCCCATTCTCAAAGTATTGAGTCTCTAGGGGAGGGAAGTCGTAGAATCAATGATTATTACCAACCACCCCCTAGAAGAACTAGGCAAAGGGAACAAGAGATGCCAAGGGAAACAAGAGTAGACCTACCTCATTTTCATGGAAAGGAAAATGTAGAAATATATCTAGATTGGGAGATGAAGGTAGAGCAACTCTTTGCTTGCCATAGGGTAAGTGAGGAACGTAAGGTACCCTTAGCCACCCTTAGTTTCCAAGGAAATGCTATGTATTGGTGGACCTCTTTAGAGAGAGACCGACGTCTTCATAGGGAACCTCCCATAGAATATTGGAATGACCTTAGGGGAGCCCTAAGACGTCGACATATACCTTCTTACTACCATAGGGAGTTGATGGACAAGCTCCAAAGACTCCAACAAAAGAATATGAGCGTAGAAGAGTATAGACAAAAGATGGAGCTCTACATGATGAGAGCCTCCATTAGAGAAGAGGAGGAAACCACCATATCTAGGTTCCTTAGTGGCCTATCACTTGAGATAAGAGATAGAGTAGAACTATTACCCTATCAAGACTTGAATGATTTGGTTCAACTTTGCATTAAAGTTGAACAACAAAATTTGCGCAAAACTTCAAGTCAAAGGGTGGGTTCTTACTCCAACTCTTATCCAAAGAAAGACTTTAAAAGGGAGGGTAGTACACCTAGAGACGAATCCAAAGAGACTACCAAACCCTTAGTGAAAGATGCCTCCACCCCATACATCCGTACTAGGGACACCAAATGTTTTAAATGTTTTGGAAGAGGGCATGTGCAAGCACAATGTCCAAACCAAAGAGTTTTGTTTTTAAAAGGAGAAAATGAATACACAAGTGGTGAAGATGAACCTAGTACCCAAGAAAAAGGGGAAGGAGAAAGGATAAATCCTTTGGAGGGGAACTTATTGATGATCCTCCACAATCAACCTAGTGCATCCATTGAAACACAACGAGAGAACATTTTTCATACTAGATGCAATGTTTTAGAAAATATATGCTCTCTTATTGTGGATGGTGGGTCATGTTGCAATTGTTGTAGCACTAGATTGATTGAAAAATTAAAACTACAAGTAGTTCCTCATCCAAAACCTTACAATTTACAATGGATCAATGAGGATGGAGAACTACGTGTAGACAAACAAGTGGAGATCGAGTTTTCTATAGACAACTACAAAGACAATGTTTTATGTGATGTAGTACCTATGGAAGCTTGCCACATCTTATTAGGTAGACCATGGCAATTTGATAAGAAAACCACGCATAATGGTCTAACTAACGAGATTTCTTTCATCCACAAGCATAAAAGGTTTGTACTTAGCCCTTTACCACATTCCCAAGTGGTAAAAGACCAAATGCAAATGAAACACAAAAGGGATGAAGAAAAAATAGAAAAAGAACAAAATTTTGGGAAACAAAAGGCGTGGGAGAATAGTGTTCCTTCCCACAAGGTCATCCAACAAGACAAGCACCTTGAAAATACCATTACAAACATGCTTCTTGTTGAACAACCTAGCCTTCCTTTTTGTAAAGGAACACCTGCAAGCATGAGCACAAAAGAAAAGTCTTTAAAAGAAGCTTGCATAGATCAAGAAGGAGAACTCATGGGGCAAAAGAGAGTTGACCAAAATCTAGAGCTTTTAAGAGGAAAACTTTTGTCACCCATGAGCAACAAAGTTCAAAGACATTACTTTAGGTACAACCCTTGTTTTCAAACTACACCTAAAGCAACGTCCCACGAACTCTATCCTCCTTCACCTTTTGTAAAAGATCTTTGGGAAGACACACATTCCATTTTGGCGCTTCCTAGGACAACAAAGGGTTTTTCTTTCTTTAAGGATGTGGATAACCTCTTCCTAAGAAATGTGACAAGCCTCCATGATTTATTTTCCAACATAATAGATAGAGCTCCAAAATTTGAAAACATAGCTCTTTCTTCTATGTTTCACGAAATCATGAGAGACACTCACAAATCTTGGGATAAGAATCCTTTCCCTTATAAGCATGCATACAAAGGAGTAATCCACAAAATTACTCATATTTCTCCATTCGAAGTTGTATGTGTTCTATGTCCTCTTGCTTTTATAAAGTTGTTACTCTGTCTTAAAAAGATTATGCCTAAGGGAAAAGTAACTCCTTTTGAAAATTTTAGAAAACATAAGAGGATTAGAGGGCACCTACAACCCTCAAAAGGGAGGTATTGTGAGAAGTTGGCCACAACAAGAGAAAAACAAAAATGGCAACTTCCCACATTTATTTGTTTTTCAAAAGATCACCCTCACTCCTTTGCTTTGTTTCAAGGGTCACATAGATTGACATTTGATCCGGGAGGACACACCTTGACGAAGCAAGAGGCTGCTATCCGAGATCAAGAATGCAAATCTGAGGATAGATCTTCTCAAGCCGGAGGAGATGATGGACACCATCCAGCCACAACCACCCCCTAAGCAAAGCCTTGGATTTGAGGACAAATCCTTTTCAAGAGGGAGGGGATGATGGAGGAAGGCCCAAGCTCACCACACTATGAAAGCCAAGCTTCCAAGACCAAGACCGTCTAGCCTTCACAAAGAAGCGTCTAGCCTTCCAAAAGGAGCGTCTAGCCTCACAAGGAGCGTCTAGCCTCACAAAGGGAGCGTCTAGCCATGATGAGGAGCGTCTAGGCCAAGGCTACATGAGGAGCATCTATGAAGAGTCCTAGACCGTCTAGCTTCACACACACAAGGGCCAAAGCTACGGTTTGGGAGAGAAAAGGCTTTGTTGCATAAAAGGCCCATTAGGGGTACTTAGTAAGATAGGTAGTGTAGAAAGAACTTTGTGAAGGAAACCTTCTAGAACCTAGGGTTGTGTGGCCGGTCATTGCATGGCACATGGCTTAGAATTTAGATTTAATTTTGGTTTTCTTTTCCTTAGAAATGTAGCTTAACATTTAAGCCCAAATAGCCTATAAATAGGAAGGCTATCTCTTTGTATTGGACAAGTTTATTTGAGTATTGTTATGCTGCCCATTTTGTGCACTAGCTTTACTTCTCCTAGAAATCTAGGCTATAAACTTCACTCCCTTCACCTTTCTTCATAGAGCTGGCCGAACCTCTCTAATCCATACTCATCATGCACCTTCAAAGCCATCACAACTCCTAGGAGGGCTTTGTTTCACTCACCCATTGCTTCCGCATCATTTTTACTACTTTGATTCAAGAAGAACACATGAAATGCCATCAATTAGTAGTCTTGTGGACTACTCGATTGTAAGCAAACTCAATGTGGGAAAGATACTCATCCCAAGATTTATGGTTTCCCTTCATGATAGCCCTAAGCATAGTCCCAAGAGATCGGTTGACTACTTCAGTTTGGCCATCCGTTTGAGGATGACAAGAAGTTGAAAATTGTAGTCTTGTTCCAAGTTTGCCCCAAAGAGTTTTCCAAAAGTGGCTTATGAACTTGGGATCTCTATCGGATACTATACTTCTAGGGAGACCATGAAGTCTCACCACTTCTCTAAAGAAGAGTCTAGAAATATTTTGAGCATCATCTACTTTGTGGCAAGGAATAAAATGGGACATTTTGCTAAAACGGTCCACTACCACAAAGATAGAATCATGGCCTCTTGCAGTCCCAGGGAGTCCTAAAATGAAATCCATGCTAATGTCTTCCCAAGGAGCATTTGCAATCGGCAAGAGAGTGTAGAGTCCATGAGGCATTGTTCTAGACTTTGCTTTTAAACATGATATGCATCTAGAACAATGTCTTTGGACATCTTTTCTCATGTGTGGCCAACAAAATTTTTCTTCCAAAAGGTCTAGAGTCTTATCAACTCCAAAATGGCCCATGAGTCCCCCCTCATGTGATTCCTTGACAAGGAGTTTCCTATGTGTGCCTTGGGGAATGCAAAGTTTTCCTTCTTTAAAAAGATATCCCTCGGCCACATAGTAACCTCCTTGCGCTCTATGTTGACATCGGGCATAGATGGATGAGAGTTCTTGATCCTCTTGGTAAATCTCTCTTATGTGATCAAATCCAAGAATTTGGGCACCCAATTTTGAAAAGAGTGTATGCCGCCTTGAAAGAGCATCGGCCACTATATTGGTGCTTCCTTTCTTGTATTTGATTACATAAGGAAATTGTTCAAGAAACTCCATCCATTTAGCATGTCTCTTGTTGAGCTTGTGTTGGCCCTTTAAATATTTTAAAGACTCGTGATCACTATGGATGACAAATTCTTTGGACACAAGGTAGTGTTCCCAAGTCTTTAGGGCTCGCACAAGAGCATAGAGCTCTTTGTCATAGGTGGAATAGTTTAGGGTGGCACCATGGAGTTTTTCACTAAAATATGCAATGGGGTGTTCACCTTGCAACAATACCGCACCTATGCCTACTCCCGATGCATCACATTCTATCTCAAAAGTTTTGGAAAAATTTGGAAGAGCTAGAATTGGTGCATTGGTGAGTTGAGCCTTTAGCCTTTGGAAGGCTTGCTCATGCTTATCATTCCAACAAAATGCAACATCTTTTTTTACAAGTTCATTCAAAGGAGAAGCTAGGCTTGAAAAATTAGGCACAAACCTTCTATAGAAGCTAGCTAACCCATGAAAACTCCTTACATCACTTACATTTTGTGGAGTGGGCCACTCTCAGATGGATTTGATTTTCTCGGGGTCAACATGCACCCCCCCTTTGGTTAACTATGAAACCTAAGAAAACTACACTATCTACACAAAAGGTGCACTTATCCCTATTGGCAAAAAGACTATTTTCCCTAAGCACTAGAAAAACTTCCCTAAGGTGATTTAGATGGTCTTCTAGGGTTTTGCTATACACTAGGATATCATCAAAATAAACTACTACATATTTACCTATACAATCTCTCATGGTATGATTCATGAGCCTCATGAATGTACTAGGGGCAATAGTGAGCCCAAAGGGCATCACCAACCACTCATATAATCCAAACTTGGTCTTAAAAGCGGTTTTCCATTCATCACCCTCTTTGATTCTAATTTGGTGATATCCACTTTCAAGGTCAATTTTAGAGAATATGGTTGACCCATGTAGTTCATCAAGCCGTGGGATTAGATGCCTATACTTGATGGTGATGTTGTTGATTGCTCGACAATCACAACACATGCGCCATTTTCCATCTTTTTTGGGCACCAACAAGACAGGTACAACACAAGGGCTTAGGCTCTTTTGAACCCAACCCTTCTCCAACAAGTCTTGAACTTGTGACTCTATCTCCTTGGTTTCCTCGGGGTTTGTTCTATAAGCGGGCCTATTTGGTAGGCTTGCCCCCGGAATGAAGTCAATTTGATGTTCTATACCTCTAATGGGAGGAAGTCCAATAGGTCCCTCATTAGAGAATATATCTTCAAATTCACTTAAAAGTTTTTCTACTTGAGGAGGTAGACTCATGAGTCCATCACTTGTGGCAGTGCATGTAAGTGTTCCTTTACAAAAGACTAGGCTTGGTTGTTCAACAAGAAGCAAATTTTCCAAAACGTTTTCAAAAGGTTTTTCTTGTTGAGCAACCTTGTGAGAAGGAACACTCTTCTCCCACGCCTTTCTATCCCTAAGGATTTTCTCTTTTTCTAGCACTTTTTTTTTTGTTTTCCTCATCCCTCTTATGTTTTATTTGTATTTGGTCTTTTACCACTTGAGAATGTGGTAAAGGACTAAGTACAAATTTCCTATGCTTATGGGTGAAGGAAATCTCGTTAGTGAGACCATCATGCAAGGTTTTCTTGTCAAATTGTCATGGTCTACCTAATAAGATGTGGCAAGCTTCCATAGGCACTACATCACATAAAACTTTGTCTTTGTAGTTCCCTATGGAAAACTTGATTTCCACTTGTTTATCTACACTTAGTTCCCCATTTTCATTAATCCATTGTAGTTTGTAAGGTTTTGGGTGAGGAACTACTTGTAGATTAAGCTTATCAACCATTCTAGCACTACAACAATTACAACTAGATCCACTATCCACAATGAGGGAACATATATTTTCTAAAACATTGCATCTTGTATGAAAGATGTTCTCCCTTTGTGTTTCCATGGATGTGCTAGGGTGATTGTTGAGGGTTCTCCTAATCATGAGCAATTCTCCCTCTAATGGAGCTACCCTCTCATCCTCTCCCCCTTCCTCTCTCTCACTAGGCTCATCCTCGCCACTAGTGTATTCATCTACACCCTTTAAAAACAAAGTCCTTTGGTTTGGGCATTGTGCTTGCACATGCCCTCTTCCATAGCACTTAAAACACTTAACATCTCTAGCTCGGATGGGTGGGGTGGAGGTTTCTTTTGCTAAGGGTTTGGTAGTTTCTTTTGGTTTTTCTCTTGATGTGCTACCCTCCCTTCTATATTCTTTCTTGGGGTAAAAGCTAGAGTAGGAACTCACCCTTTGACTTGAAGTTTTGCACAAAATTTGTTGTTCAACTTTAATGCAAAGTTGAACCAAGTCATTCAAGTCTTGGTAGGGAAGGAGTTATACCCTATCTCTTATCTCAAGAGAAAGGCCACTAAGGAACCTAGCTATGGTGGTGTCCTCCTCTTCCCTAATGGATGCTCTCATCATGTAGAGCTCCATTTTCTGCCTATACTCCTCTACACTCATACTTTTTTGTTGGAGTCTTTGGAGCTTGTCCATTAACTCCCTATAGTAGTATGAGGGTATATGTCGACGTCTTAGGGCTCCCCTAAGGTCATTCCAATACTCAATGGGAGGTTCCCTATGAAGACGTCTTTCTCTTTCGAGAGAGGTCCACCAATACATGGCATTCCCTTGGAAGTTAAGGGTGGCTAAAGGTACCTTACGTTCTTCACTCACCCTATGGCAAGCAAAGAGTTGCTCTACTTTCATCTCCCAATCTAGGTAGATTTCTACATTCTCCTTACCATGGAAGTGAGGTAGGTGTACTCTAACCTCCCTTGGGCCCTCTTCCTCCCTTTGCCTATTTCTTCTAGGGGGTGGTTGGTAATAGTCATTGATTCTAAGGCTTCCCTCCCCTAGAGTCTCATTACTTTTAGAATGGGATGTATGAGTATGAGTTTTTTTTTTTTTTGAGACTTCTCTTCCTTGGCTTTAGTCAACTCATTGATTTTAGTCTCATTCTCCAATTGTCTAAATGAAATCATTTGCACAGCTTGTGAAACTTCTTTCAAAAGAGTTTTCAAAGATTTTACCTCACTTTCAATAGACTTTGCAGAATGAGAAGAAGAAGACATGACTAGAGCTTTGTGTGTAGAAGTATTTTACTTTGAGAAAATTTAGGGAAGTCAAAGAAGGTAGTCTTCCAAGTAAGGGAGGTGAGTCACAATGGACTACTTAAATACCAAGCCTTGCCTTAGCCAAAGACTATCCCTCAATGTCTTCACACAAAGCTTTCTCTTAGTAAACCACTTAAAACACAATTAGGTTGGAGAAATCAGATTTTAATGCAAGAAAACAATGCAAACTAGCTAATTAACCAAGCAAAGAATTAACAAAGCTTTAAGCAATACAAGACAATTAAAAACGTAACTAGCTAAAGCAAAGAGATGCAATTAAAACAAATAACAATTGCTAAACTAGATAGTTCTACACTAGTCGGCCCTAGGTGAGGCTTCTTGGACACTTGGAGCCCTTGAAGACACACTCACCATCTAATCACGTAATTAAAGAAGTAATTAACAAAAGTTAAGTTGCAAAGAAAATAAAGAAAACTCCCTTTGTTGATCTTTTTTTTGCTATTGGCACTTCCTTGGTTGTCTTTTCTTTGTTGGGCCTTCCAATGTTTGTGGTGTTTTTGGTAGGTATTTGTTTTTTGCCCTTGCCTTTGTTCCTCTTAGAATTAGGGAATTAATTCTCCAATCCAGCACCTATCAAGCAAACTAGACCTCACTCAAGTCAAATTTCCACTCAAATAAGCACCAATTGAGAATCAATCCACCACCAAAATTAGAGGTCAAAGAATTAAAGCAAGAAACAAATTAATTGGAAAAAAATAGTACCACACAAATGGAGTTAAAATGTGACAACTAGAAAGAGTTCCAAAGAAATATTAGACAAGCAAATAAAGGTATTCAAGAAAGGTAGGCACACAAAATGGATCCTAAGAATAGCACTAGAATTGATTTCAAAATAAAAAACAGCACCACTGAAATAATTGTTGTGGGCCAGAGAGCGTGATTTTCCCCGATTTATGATGAGCTGTCCTTTTAAAATTTGCTTCTGAAAATTTATATGCAAATAATTCAAGATCTTAACTAAATTCTGGCGTTGGTTTCACTCAAAACGCATGAACCATTTAGTTTTAATAGATTTTCTAAAATCAGTGTTCAGTTACGCCAGTTGTAGCGCCAGATTTGCACACTGTTTTTATAATATTTATCATTTTTTTTCTATTGACTTTTTTGAACTGATTCTTTTTTTGTCTTTTCTGTAACACTTCAATCTTGCATAATCCAGAGGATCAGAAATTTCCTATGTGGGAAAATAATTTTCTTAAGCAAAACAGCCAGCACAGAGTTATGTAAAACAGGGGATTCTATAAATCTGAAAAAAAAAACAGCAAGATATACCAAAAGAAAGACACAATGGAATTGGTGAAAAGGAATTTGTGTAGATCTAAACACAAATATGAACTCAAGCTAAAAAAATAAAAGGCACCAAAGGATCAAAAACACAGCAGATTCAAATCAAACATTTAGACCAAAATCAAGAAACAAATAAGCCAAACAAAGTACTACTTATGATTTGATGACATTTTGGAAAAAACATGACTAGACAAAACACATATAGATTCAGAAATTAAAAGACTCAAATGAACATAAAATGAACCAAATAAAATTGCAATAAGGACTCAAATATCTAAAATAAAAACAGCAACACAAAGTGTATGGAATCCTACCAAAAATTGCACAAAGATTGCTCAAGAACAATTGAACAAGATGCACCGATTGGAATTTCCAAACAGCACACCAATTCAAAGCAAAAATTAAAAAAACAGCAAGACAATATGGAATGTAAAGAACAACACGAATTAAAGAAGAACTCAAAAAGAAAATGACCAAGAAATACTCATCTTTCAAGAACCTATGCTCATGATACCAAATGATGGCATTCTCAAGGAGCTCTTCTTGGATGTTTGTGAATATGGTGCGGAAGCTAATGGTGAAAGTGGGCAAGGTCCTCCTAGGAGTTGTGGTGACCTTGAAGGTGCATGAAGTGTATGGAAAAAGGGAGGTTCGACCAGCCCTCTTGGTAGATGGTGAAGAGAAGATTAGGTCCTAGAAACTAGGCAAAGGCAATGTATGGCACTAAATGGGCAGCATAACATTACTCTCATTAATCTTGAAAATACAAGTGATGGGCTTTTCCTTTTATAGGCTAAGGAGGCCGTAAATGCTAAGCTAAGTGAAGATGAAATGCAAGCAAAATGAAATGGAAATGTGGAGGCACATGGCACATGGAGCACATGGTCGTTCCTAGTGGAGAATCTTCTAGAAAACGTGAGCTAGCTAGGTTAAAAACAAAAGGAGACAAGTTTATGCTTTCTAACACTACACTAACTACTAAGCCACCCCTAATGGGCCTCCATGTAGCATGTACAAGTTCTTCTCCCTCCCATCCGTTGCTTGACCCAATTGTGCGTGAAGATGCTTGGCCATGGACCTAGTGATAGGTCCTAGACGGTCTAGGCTTCCTCCTAGACGCTCATTTTTTAGTCGCCCCTCATCTTGTGCTAGACGCTCCCTTCTTGAGTCTAGACGCTCCCCACATGGCTCTAGACGGTCTAGACTTGGATCTTGTCGTCCATAGTGTGGTGAGCTTGGCCCTCCTCCATCATATTGGCTTCTTCATCTTCCTTTAATGATGAGCTAGAGGATGAATCATCATTATCTTGCTAAGCTGTGTAGGCTTTTCCTTCTTTGCCCTTCTTTTAAAACTTCTTGCTTGCCCCTTTCTCCTTGCTCTTATTATTTGGACAATCGGCCTTGATGTGACCCTGTTTACCACATCCAACACAAGTATAGTTTGTAGAATTGAATACATTCACTTTTTTACTATTAAACATGTTTGATGGTTGGTTCTTGTCCCGACTATTCTTCATCAAGAATTTGCCTAACTTTTTTGTGAGCAAGTTTAAAGCCTCACCATCACTGCATTCACTTGAATTTTGACCATCCTTATGACCAACAACTCTTAAAGCGATGCTCCTCACATGCTTTTCTTCATGTTCTTGGTCATTTAGCCAGTTCATCTCAAGTTCATGCTCCCTTAGCTTACCAAACTACTTTAACTCTTAATCCATTGGGACCAAGGTTTTTCAATCAAAACATCATCTTTTTCAAATTTGGGTACAAAAGGGCCATTTACAATAGCATCACAGATTCCTTTATCTTGATTCAACAAAGATTTTCATTCTAACTAGGGGTGGTAATGCGGACTGGCCCGCCCTGCAAAAAGTGGGCCAAGTTGGCACATCTTGCATAGAATTTGGGGGCTGATTTTTCTAGCCTGCCCCGCATAAGGGTTTAGGGTTTAGGGTCAGCCTGCATAAGAAATATTTTTAAAAAAAAATTAAATAAAAATTTTGAATTTTGTTTAGATGCATTAGATAAATGTCTCATAATATTATTTTCATGAGACATGCGTAATAAGATGTTACTAAAAATTTTGGAATGTGAAATATAAGGCTACATGAAGAGAAAATGGAGGTCTAGAAAAAAATTTATACATTTTAAAGTTATGCAGGTTATGCGTGACAGGCCTAAGCGAGCCAGTGGGTTGAAATAAGCAACCTGCCCCGCATTTTTTTTAGTTGGCCGCGGGCCAGCCGACCCACTTTGCCACCTATAATTCTAACCTTCCAAAATTGATAGCTCAATCCCCAAAACAAAGGTGGCTTGTTTATAGAAGCACCTCCCCAAAGGGTAGTTTTTCAACCATTTTAAAAAGGGTTTTAGAATCGAAAACTTGAGTGACTTTCAAGAACTCACCTCCTAATGCAAATTGTTAGAATTAGAGGCCTTAAACAAGACGAGGTTGAATTGTTTTTTAAAAATTTTCGCATAGATTAAAAGTAAAGGGAAAAGCTATGAAGATTCAATTAATTGAAGATTTTTTTTAAACAATAGAAAACTGTTTTAAATTTGATTCCAGAAAATCAACCTGTTGTTTTCACGAAACAATAGGTTGTTTATACTAATAGATTTGAAAAACAATGTTAAAACAGTTTAATGAGTGTAGGGATCGAGAAATTCACACATGTTTATACTGGTTCACTCTTAACCAAGAGCTACATCCATTCCTCAACTAACCACTGAGAATTCAGTATGTAATCAAACCTAGATTACAAAACACACACCAAAAGTGATGATCTTGAACCCCTCAAGAACACACTACTTTTGGTAAGCCACATAGTTTCCATAAACATCTTCTGAAACTGTATCATACCAGAACACACATAAATACAATATTTAAGGAAGAAGAGGAACATAATACAATTGGGTAAATCTAGGCTTAAAGTTCAAAAGTACAAGATGCAACCCTATTCCACAATTGAGATGATCCAAAAGCTTTTTAAAATCTTGATTTTTTTTTTCTTATTGATCTCTTTCCTAGTTAATGAAAAGGAGCATATAACAACCTTTATATGTCCCAATCAAATAGTCAAGGCAGTTAAGTCAAAAACCAAAAGTTGTTGGAATCAATTAAAACAAATTAAAACCACTTAACAAAATTTTGTTAAGGTTTTCAAAAAAACAATCAGTTGATTTATCGAAACAACCGGTTGAATCTATTTGACAACAAAGCCAAAACAAAGCTTAGCTTTTCAAAGCAATTTTAAAAACCACTTGGATTTGGAGACATCAAAGCACCTTGTTCAACAATATAAAGACCAAAATTCTGGTTTAAAGTACGCTAATATTGATGAAGAAACATGATGTCTTTTTGTTCAAAGTCGTAAATGTGAAGCGGAGATGGTAAGTGAAGTTACTTAACTATTTTATTTATATAACATTAATAACTTCAAATTATTTAATTCACTTTGTTTAATTCATTTATGACAGGATCGTCGGAAGAAAGCTCAAGACATAGCATTAAAGAATGTCACTCGGGGTATCGAAAGTTCAATGGTGGAAAAAGAGCAATCCAGACAGGGGACTGGGTATGAGATTGATACAGGGGTCACTTCTCCTCCATCACCACCTTTCCACCACGAAAAATGGAAGATGGCCCGAATTAAAATGTCAAGTGCATTTAGTTTTGACCAATCACGGACAGTCTCAGAAAAAATTGAAAGTTATTTTTATCCTCTTTTCCATATTGTAAGTTATTTTTATCCTCTTTTCCAATTATTTTAAAGCATGAAATAAATTAAAAACTTATATGATTTTCGTCATCGTGATATCCTGGTTCAAGCAATTGGACAACCTGAGCATTGTGGTCGTGTTCGTTCAGATGAAAAAGGGGTTGGAATTAAACATTATTTCGGAACTGCACCACGAAATTCATCCTCCTCCCTCACCTCAGAGACTAAAGCAGAACTGACGAGTAAGATACATCAAGAATTAATTGAGGAGATGAGAAAGAAGACTAAACGAGTGCAGTGAAAGTTGCGACAGGAGTTTCTATCGCAACAAGTTTGTGTTGAGCCGCTTGAGGCACATGTTAGTCTCACTCCTAAGAGCACAAAGGGGAGTTGTGCGACTCCTACAACATCAAGGGAGGATATCATTGGCTAGATGAGCCAATGTGAGTTACTGGTAGTGGGTGACATGTTTCCTTAGGTGTGGAAATTCTATCAAGAGGCCACCACCTTACATAACATTCCTCTCTCCCTGATGTGAAGAAGATAACAGTGAAAAGAGTACGAGTAGTTGATATTCGTGTTCCACTACCTTCAGATGAGGTAACGATGCATTTTAAACATTCGTAGCCTGACCCAGACACCTCATTCGAATTATACCAAAACCTCCGGTAATAATTTCATTTCATTATATTAATTTATATATATATATATATATATATATTACATCTAATTTAATACAAATGTTCTTTAGGGTTTAGGGATATGGAGATTGAGGGTCAAAATTCTAGCCATCTGATCTTTGAAACAGGGGAGGCTCTATCTGAAGAAAATATTAAAGAAAAAGAATAAGAAAAAGAGAGGAAGGAATGCAATAAAAGAATATATCAACCCCTATCATGAAAAATGAAGGATCTTGGAAGTTTCACTATTTCAATAGCTCTAGGAAACCTTCGGGTGCACAATGCATTGTTAAACTTAGGAGTCAATATAAATGATGCAATATGTTCTAGTGTTTGGAAGGAGATTGATGCAATAAGTCTTGAGGGAGATTTGCCTCGAAATGGAAGTGGAATAGACGGAGAAAGGTGTGTTGTATGGTGCAAGGTTTAAGGAAAAGGTTAGGCCAATTTCCTTGGAGTTTCACTAAGCTTAGAGAGCATCTAGCAAAGAGAGAATTGGAGAAATTTGCTGATAATTCAGAAACACAATTCATTAATCATACAAGTCTATATTTTTAATGTATGAGACACTTATTTATAGGCTAACTAGTGTGTAAACCATATCCTACTTTAAAATTGGCTCAGAAATACAAAGTCAAAAGAAAAAACTACTTTCACTTTTTTACAATTTGTACAAACTATGACAAAATCTCTTCTTTATATTTCTGTGATTTGTCTTTTGCTCTTAACTAAATGTATGATGGGTTGAAGTGAAGATGATCCTCCATTAGGGTTCCTCCTTGAATAGGATTTGTCCTCAGATCTGCTTCAGTTAACCACCTTATTAATGAAAATCTCCATTACAATCCACAATGTTCATGTATCCACTTGTAAAGCAAGCATCATAAGAATGTAAAAAGAAGAAAAATGGTGATAAAAGATTATTGCTGCAGATTTAACATTCTACTGATAAAAGCAGTCGCATGTTGATCCTGCATCAGCATAACCATAATACTAAACCCCGGAGCATCTACTTCCACTATGAATACTTTCGGAAAGTTTGGCAAATGCCAAAATCGAGGTTTTAGTCAAAACTTTCTGCAGATTATGAACAGATTCAGTTGTTGTAGGCGTCCATATAAAATATTAGTTAAAGGTTTAGTGAAAGAATATTTTCTGTTTTATTCAATCTGTCTTTCATCTATAGCAATGATACATATATATAACCATAGCATTAGAACCGTACAGAACCGTACAGATTCTTTTTCTAACATAACATCTGTAATTAAGACTAATTATAGACCCATTAATAGTGATTATATTCCTATAATTAAGTCTAATTATAGACTCATTAATAGTGATTATATTCCTGTGATTAAGTCTAATTAAGTCTAATAATGATTTTGTCCGGTAATATCCCCTCAAGTTGGAGCATGTAAGTCTTGAATGCCCAACTTGACCAAGATGGCTCCAAACTTTTTAGCACCGAGAGCTTTGGTGAAAAGGTCAGCTAGTTATGTATGTGTGGGCACATAGGATGGAAGAAGGCGCTTGTGAATGATTTCATCTCGAACAAGGTGGCAGTCAACTTCAATGTGTTTGGTGCGTTCGTGGAAGACCGGGTTTTTAGCAATGTGAAGTGATGCTTGACTATCACAATAAAGACGAATTGGGTCAGGATGAGGAACATGTAGAGAAGCGAGAATGTCTTTAATCCACTTTAATTCTAGGGTGGTATTAGCCATTGATCGATATTCAGCCTCAGCAGAGGAGGCAGAAACCGTTTGTTGTTTCTGGGTTTTCCAAGAGATTGGGGAAATGCCGAGTTGAATAAACCATCCGGTGAGAGATTTTCGTGTCAGTGGACAACTTGCCCAATCAGAATCACACCACCCAAAGAGTTGTAAGTTGTTCTCTCGAGGTAGGAGTATTCCTTGTCCAGGATGCCCCTTTAAATATCGAACAACACGAAGAGCAGCTTGCCAATGCTCGGAGCGTGGATTTTGCATAAATTGAGATAAAGCTTGGACACTGTAGGCAAGGTCAGGTCGAGTGAAACACAGATAAATTAACCTCCCAACAAGTCTACGATAAGTAGCCGGGTCAGAAAGAAAAGAACCAGTAGCGGAGCTCAATTTGTGATTTTCTTCACATGGTGTAGTGGCGGGCTTCGCACCCAACAATCCGACTTCAGTAATGATATCTAAGGCATATTTCCTCTGACAAAGGAAGATTCCGTTGGGGGAGCGAGCAACTTCAACCCCCAGGAAGTACTTGAGGCGGCCTAAATCTTTCATATGAAAGCATTGATTTAAGTAGCCTTTAAAACATTGGATGGCAGTACCATTATTCCCTGCAATCACAAGATCATCAACGTAGACTAGCACAACCAACTGTATGTCATTATTATTGAGAGTAAACAGGGAATGATCCTTCGGGGATTGTTGGAAGCCGTAATGAGTGAGAGAAGAAGATAGTTTAGCAAACCAACACCTGGGGGCCTGTCGGAGGCCATATAGAGACTTTTGAAGCTTGCACACTGCCCCTGGTTGAGATTCTTGGAAGCCAGGAGGGAGTTTCATATAAACCTCATCATCAAGATCACCATGGAGAAACGCATTGTGAACGTCCATCTGATGAAGCTCCCAATCTTTTGCGGCTGCTACTGCTAGAGTTGTGCGAATGGTTACCGTCTTTACGACAGGAGAAAACGTCTCGTTGTAATCCAAACCCTCCACTTGATGATTGCCAAGAATTACCAATCGAGCCTTGAATCTTTCAATTGTTCCATCCGAGTTGTATTTGATTTTGTAGATCCATTTACACCCAAGTGCCTTATTTTCAGGAGGGAGAGCAGTGAGTTTCCAGGTGTCATTGAGTTCGAGAGCATGAATCTCTTGTGCCATAGCATCACGCCACCGGGGTTCTCGGACCGCTTGAGAAAAGAACAGGGGTTCCTGCTCGGTGTGTAAAGAGGCAAGAAAACTTTGATGATGTTTAGAAAAGGAATCACAATTCACAAAATCATGTATAGGATACGAAACACCTGAGGATTCTGTTGAAGGAGGTGACGGAACAGAGGGGCTTGACGGTATCGTGGTGGCTGCGACAAAATCGCGTAACCGTACGGAAGGCAGCTTCGCGCGATGCCCTCGCCCAAGGGGAACCGCGGCCGTCAGCGGTGGTGAAGAAACCGACGGCGCCGTCTCCGTCGGACGCGGCGGTGGATCCGCGGGTAGCGTCGAGGCTTCTATACACGGATCGGAGTCGTTGATAGTGTGGTCGAAGTCATCTGTGAGGGTAGCATCCTCCTTGGCTGGGATGGGAGATGCAATGGGTTGGTTGACGATGCATTCATCTAGGTTTGAGGAGGCAACTTCATGAAGAAAATGTGGGTCCGTTCCAGTTTCTAAAGAGTTGGCAATAATTGGGTTTTGCAATGGTGGTGCAGTGTCCATCTTTTTGGCTTCAAAATATGAAAATTTATTTTCAAAAAAATGTACATCACGAGAGACAAAGAAAGTTTCTGTTTCCAAATCAAATAATTTCCATCCTTTTTGGCCATATGGATACCCGACAAACACACATTTTCGGCTACGACTATCAAATTTATCCCGCTGTCTATTTTGATTATGAGCATAACATAATGAACCAAATACTCGTAAGTGCGCGTAACTGGGTACACATCCATGGATCACTTCATAAAGGGTTTTTCCTTTTAAAATGGAGGATGGTGTGAGATTGATTAAGTAGCCTGCAATCAAAACGCATTCCCCCCAAAATTTAATGGGAAGATTGCCTTGAAACCGTAATGACCGAGCAACATTCAGAATATGCCGATGCTTGCGTTCGACGCGTCCATTTTGTTGCGGGGTCCCGACACAGGAAGTTTGGTGAAGGATACCTTGTTGAATGAAATATTGTTTTAGACACATGAATTCGGTTCCATTGTCAGAGCGAACCATTTTAACACATTTGTTGTATTGCCTCTCAACGAGTGTGAAATTTTTTTTCAAAGTCACTGATACCTCTATTTTTTCTTTTAACAAATAGATCCAAACTGCCCGTGAACAATCATCCACAATTGTCAAAAAATATGAAGCACCACAAGATGAAGGAGTTTTATAAGGACCCCATAAGTCACAATGAATTAAATCAAAAATATTCAAAGCTTGATGCGCACTTAAGAAAAACTTATCTCTCGTTTGTTTCGATTTTTCACAAACTTCACAAACTTTATTCAACTCATCACGAGTACATTTCCCACTTATATCAGGAAGCATTTGCACAATCTTAAATGACGGATGTCCTAATCTTTGGTGCCAAAGTGCTAGTTGATTTTCCATCTTGACATGACATGCTTGAGTCTTTCGTACCCCACGATACCAATAAAGCCCATCTTTCCGTTCACCTGCTCCAATCAGCGTCCTCAAAGTGCGGTGTTGTATAATACACAATTTATCAGTGAATGTTACCACACAATTTTCTTCATCCGTCAATTGAGGTACTGAAAGTAAATTGCATTTTAATTTGGGAACATAAAGGACATTTTTCAATTCAAGTCCTTCTTCAAGAGTCACTGTTCCCTGTTCGCAAGCTAGAACACGTTCACCATCGGGTAACCCTACGGGGCACCCTTGTATAGTTTCCTTTTCACTCAAATTTTCCAGTGACCCGGTCATATGGTTTGATGCCCCACTGTCAATAATCCACAAATCCCAAATGCTTTTACCAGTCATTTTCTCTTATTCATTTGATTTTTGTTTGCTGATCATATCAACCAATACCTTCCATTGTTCATTGGTCAGACCTGCCATCTCAAGTTTCTTGTCGTCATTGTTGGCTTGACTGTTGCTTCCACTAGCGTGTGTCACATCTGCACGTGTCGGGTTACCTTTGTTTCGCATCCCTTGGCGTCCCCTACCGTTCCATTTGCCTTCACTTTTTGGTCTGTCACCCCACCATTCGGGATATCCGATCAATTGGAAGCATCCCTTCATGTCGTGACCATTTTTACCGCAATGACTGCACGTCATTAATTTTTCTACCATATCTCCACGCCCTTTTTCTTTGTAGTTGGCCTGCATCGCGAGACCCACGACCAACCCCCTTTCTTCTGTTGATTTGGCCATCATTCTCACTCTTTCTTCTTGTACCAACATAGCATATACGCGGTTCAGAGACGGCAATGGGTCTGAGGCCAGAATGTTTGATCTTACTGTCCCGTAGCTTGCGTCATCCAACCCCATAAGGAGTTGATGAACCTTCTCCTCCTCCCTTCGTTTTTCCAACTGAGCACCAATCCCACACTTGCATCCACCACACGTACAAGATGGAATTTTGTCACTGTTAGCAAGCTCATCCCAAAGGACCTTCAATTTTCCAAAGTAAGTTGCCACCACCATTCCCTCCTGCTTGCATCTTGACAAGTCCGACCTTAGTTGTTGAATTCTAGGTCCATTCACGACCGAGAATCTTTCTTTAATGTCTTCCCACAAGTTATGTGCAGTCTCAGCATATGCTACTGTGGATCGTAAGCTTGGTTCAATGGTGTTTAGAATCCAAGAGACAATCATGGACTGCACGGTCCACCAATCTTCAAGGTCGGGTGCCTCATCCTCTGGTTGGATATGTGTTCCATCAATGAAGTCCCATTTTCTCCGGGCACGAAGCGAGATCTTTACTGCTCTTGCCCATTCGTCGTAATTTTCTCCGCGCAATTGGACTTGCGTGATTATGTTTCCGGGATTGTCACTCGCGTTGAGATCATATGGCGAGTAGGTCTTCTTAGCACCTCCTCCTTCGTGCTCTGCTTTGTTGGCATTATTCTTTTCTGGTGCATCTGCCATGGTTGTGCACCGTTGCCTTTGCTTTGTGTTTGTCGGGTATCAGAGTTTTGTGCTCTGATACCATGAAAGAATATTTTCTGTTTTATTCAGTCTGTCTTTCATCTATAGCAATGATATATATATATATATATATATATATATATATATATATAACCATAGCATTAGAACCGTACAGAACCGTACAGATTCTTTTTCTAACATAACATCTGTAATTAAGACTAATTATAGACCCATTAATAGTGATTATATTCCTATAATTAAGTCTAATTATAGACTCATTAATAGTGATTATATTCCTGTAATTAAGTCTAATTAAGTCTAATAATGATTTTGTCCGGTAATATTTAGCAATCCAGCCAAATTCTTTCACAAATGGACGATAATATCTTACCGATCTTAGAAATCCTCGCAGTTGTTTGATGGTTGTAGGAAATTTACAATTTGTCATAGCTTCAATCTAGCGTGGATCTGTAGAAACCCCCTCCTTAGAAATGAAATGTCCTAAATACTCAACATTATCCACCGAAAAGAAACACTTGGATTTTTTAGCAAACAACGAATTATTTATGAGGGTATGGAAAACTTATCTTGAATGAATGATGATTTTCTATGTTAATAATATAAATGAGGTGTCATCAAAGAGGACAGAAAAAATTTAGTTAAAAAAGGTTGAAAAACCGAGTTCATCATTCCTTAAAATATGACTGGTGCATTTATGAGACCAAATGGCATAACGACATATTTGTAGTGATCCCTATGAGTTTTAAAAGTTGTTTTATGTATATCATTCGAATTCATGTACACTTGATTGTGGCTAACTTTTTTATTTTTTGAAAAGATTGAAGAACCTTGTAACTCATCCAAAAGATCATCAGGGAACTTGTACTTAATAGTATTCTTATTAAGGTCCCCATACATAACCTCAACGCGCCATCTTTCTTTCCTACCAGCACAACTGGACTAGCATAAGGACTATTTTGCTCTGTATCACCCCAATTGAAAATAATCTTGAACCAACTTATCAATAATGTCCTTTTGTGATTTAGCAAATCGATAAGGTTGTTTGTTTACCGGGTTTACACCTTAAAGTAGTGGAATGCGATCATCATGATCGGCTCAGAGTGGAGCTAGCTATTTGGTTCCTAAAATATGTCAACAAGTTCATCTAACACCTCTTGTATCAGTGGTGAAACTATTGATTGTGTCGCCTGTTAAAAAAGTACAGTAACCTTTCTTTACTGTCACACAACTGCATCATAAAAAAATGGACACCTCCTTCCAAAGCCTTTAGCATGTTCTGTTTTCTAGCTTTTTAAATACTCTATGTAGAAGCCCCTCTCAAGACATGCTTCCAACCATTCACCCAGAATTTCCATAGTTAATTTTTTAAAATTCCAACTTATGTCATCTAATGTGACTAACCACTCCATGCCTAACACTAAGTCACGACAACCCAATGAAAGTAAAAACACAATAGAAGTAAACGTTGTCTACTGTATCCTCCATGGGAATTCCTAACCGTAGAGAAAATTGAAATTTTAGTACCATCTGCAACAGTAACCAAGAAATTATGAGTATTGCCATTATCTAACAAAATATGTAAGGGATAATTGTTCAAATACCCAATGATTCGCATTGTTCTAAAATTAGTCACTCCTGTGAGAGCACTAACTGAAATACGCGGTTCTTGTCCATTGTCCCCAAATGTTTCCAATTCTATACTGTCATCAGAGTCCTTATTATCTACAATTTCTTATGTTTCAGACTATGATCTGGAGTATATGTTTCATCAAAAGTAACAAAGACCCTTGGATAGTTTTCCATTCATATAGGCAAGTATAGGCTAGTGCCATCGTTCCTATTGATCGAATTGTAGTTTTAGGTATATGTTCATTTTTAATGACACCAATTTTTTCCGACAGCATTGGTTTCGAGCCTAAATGCCTTTATTGTTTTTTATGGGCCAACAATAACTTATTTATTCACCAAGACTGTTTCTTCCTCTTCCTGCGTCTCCATACCTTCTTCTCTCACCTATATATATTTTCCAATTTTCAAAAATGTCCTTCTATAATATTTCGGATTACATAATTCGGAAGTCATTTTTCAAATTTGTAATTAGCTTCCAAATTATATAATCCCTTTTTTCATATACATGATTAATTTTCAGATTACATAATCCGGAAGTTTTATTTAGCTTCTGGATTAAGTAATCCGAAAGTCTTTTTTCAAATGAGTTTCTGGATTACATAATCCGGAAACTACTCTATGGGGTAACATAAGAAGGATAAAAATTTATTTTCATGTTGTGTATGGAGGTGGCAGAAGAAGATATGGAGGTACAGGAAGAAACAGTCATTCACCAATTCATACATTCTAACTAAATAAAAGCTTTTTGAACGGTAGTAAGTTGAAACATACAAACAAGCATCTCTTAAACCACCCAAGAAAACAATATAAGGTATATTGTTCGGATAGGTTAAGACGATTAATAAGAGCATCAAATTGTTCATGATATTCTTCCACCGACTTGGTCTAGCGGAGTTTCATCAAATCTATCATAAGGTCCATACAAACATCACCAAACCTTTTTCTAATCAATGTGCTGTAAGCGAACCTTGACATTGAAGAATAGTCCCTAAATTTGGTCAAGGTAGTGTGCCATTGAAGAACACGACCTTCTAAAAGCCAATTGTACCTGAACATCCACAGAAAGAGCCATTGATAAATATCCTCACCATTAAATCTTGGAAAATCCATTCTTACTAATCTTGTACTACAAGAATATGGTATTGGGCGAGGAACACCTCTGCTAGAACTATAACTCAAATTAGAAGACTAGGTGATATGTTTTTGAATGGAATCTTTTAAAGAATCCGTAAGAGTACATTGTAGTTAACCAGCCAATTCTGCAATCCCAGCATCTAAACGAACCGAGAGGCATTATTTCAATTCTTTTATAAGAACAACATTGCGGGTAGAATCTGTCATCGTACGTCAAAAAGGAACAAACCAAGCTGATACCAATTGACAAAAAAAGTAGTGGAAGAGAACGTGGCAAGGAGAAAGCAGATCTAAGGATGGATATAGGTATATGACACACGAAGACACAAAAAAAATGAACCCAACAAGCAGGCTCCACCGAGAAAGAAGTATACAAAGTTACAATTTGTTCACTAGACTATTACATGAAAGCAGTTCCCATTTATATATATAGGAAAGGGCAGTTAGATTACAACAAATTCATATCATACTGATTGAAAAATATAAATTATTAAAATAAAACTTTAATTGAAAACTACACCAACTGTATTCAGTAACATAAATATTGTTTTCCAATCATATTTGAGATTTTATTTTGATAATATAGAACATTTAAAGTAAATTTTTTAATTTAATTAAAAAACAATAGCAGTTGTAACTGAATGTATGTTTTCTTATTAAAATTATAACTTCGTGAATACACGTGAATGTGTGGCTATAGATATCCTGAGTAATAAAAATGCCAAGAAAGAGGGGATCAAAGGATTCGCAGTACATATAATCACCAGATTAAAAGTGAAAATTATACAATATATTGCAGTGGAAAAGGGTTAAAATGAACCTTCCACCCTCAATTAATCATGGGCCTCCCCATTTGTAATTGCGCATCCTCTCCCCTTTGCTCAACCGCAAATCTCAAGAAATCATCAGGAACAGGAATATTTAATTCTGAACATACAAGTTGGACGATTTTTCCAGTGACACCTCCAAAGGACATTTTGTTCAGTGTCACAGCAATAGAGAACTTATTGGTGACATCACAAAAACCTGTGGACCCACCCATTCCCGAGTGACCAAGGGCAATGGATGATCCATCCTTAGAAGTAAACCTCTTAAATCCTAGGCCAAAACTTCCATTTTTCAAAGCTAAATTCTCGTAGTCTCCTGCACCCAAGAATTCATCAATAATCCTAGGATTTCGATAGACTTTACCAGCAACAGGGGTTCTAAGATTATTATCAATTCTGCTAGTACTTGTATCATCGCTACTGCTACTTTCTCTGTTAGTATTGCTGCCCACATCAGCCTCCAAATCATCATAACTCGAAACTTTTTCATAACTTTTATTAGTACTAACTGCAGGCATAGTTGCTTTCTTCCGTCCAATGCATTTTCGCTTTCTGGGGGTTTTCTGGGAAGAAGTTAATTTGGGGATATGAGGATGGCTTCCAAGTAATGGCTTAGAAGCAGAAGAATGAGGTGGTGGAATCTTGCCACCATCAGCTAGGGCTGCATAATAACGTGCAAGTGCCCGGGCAGATACATGTCCATTGGCAGCTGGTATGATCGCACGGCGAACATTCAGTGTATTGAAAACAATAGGTAAAGTGGTTGCCATTTGAGCAATTTGCTGTGGTTGGAAGGTGGATGGAAGGTCAGAACGATTACTTAGTGCTGAGAGCTTGCTTAAATCATCTGTATCTACAGTCAGAGCAGCAAGACGTGATTCCACACCTAAAAATGTAAGCAATGAAGCATGGTTACAATTTACAAAGAAATCAAAAGAGAAATACTATTAGACACATTCGGTAAGAAAAATAAAATTATTTTCACAAATAATAAAAAGAAAGCCATTTTAATTTAAATTGATTCATGATTTAAAATATCTGTACATGACAATGAAAGTGTAATCAAAGAAAATAAGATGTTTCCACGTTATCTATAGAAATATTTGAAAACAAAATAAAACAAACTGAAATTTTGTAATTATTTGTAAAAACAAAAAATGAAATAAAAAATATCTAATACTAAACAGGTCCTAAATTTTCTTTACCTGCAACTACTATGGGCTACACAAAAAATAAAATAAAATAACAAATATTATTCATCAAAAGTTACCTGGCGGAATCCCTACATATAGCTCCCCTTCAATATGGAGGGGGCGAATTATTGCTTCTTCAAGAATCTCCTGAAATTTCTCGCCAGATGCATGCTGTTTTTATCCAAATAAATCATTAGAACATGATAGAAACCCCACTTATACTAGCAACTGGTTTAGCAACTTTGCGAAAAAACAAATAATAATTTAAACCGACTGCAAACCATGACAAAATAACTATTTTATATAAATAGGCAAAATGTGCAACACCGAATGTCATCAACAAATTGGAGAGACATGCCATAAGCATAAACACAGTCCATACACATGTAGGGCGGTTTTTTTTTTACACATGGTATTATTTTACTTTACCTAAATCGACTTCAATATAAAAAAATAATTAACAAAGAAATCGTGTTTCAAAACAGGGTTTCTGGTTTTTTGACTCAGAAACACAATTTTTTCGTTTTGGAATCATTCTTCCAAACACAATTTACCCACATACCCATTTTCGTAAATTCAATGTAAAATTTATCCATTTGTGTAAAAAACCCATGTAAGGTCTTATGTCCACGCTCAAACCCACCAACTAATTACAATATAGCATTTTCTACCATTACAAGCATGGCAAGAGTATATAAATATTAGGTTTTACTTTCTACAAAGTTCTACTACTTTTTTTTCATTAAAGAGTGGACTTTAAGCCTAATTCAACTTTAGAAAACCGACTTGAAGTTCACTTTGTAAGATGGTATCAGACCCATTATATAGTTTAGTCTCACGCTCTAATATCTTCTTAAGAAATGGACTTTAAGTCTAATTCAATCTCACAAACTCGGATCATAAAGTGAGATTTGCACCAACTTATATACTATGAAATTTCCTGATCTCTCGATCTCTAATCGATGTGGAATCTTCAATATACTCTCTCACGCTGAGAACTGCCAACTTGTGCGTGAGACTAAATATTTATGGATGGTTGGATAACCCGATAGCAGATGACCTGATAAGCCCAACAAACTCTCCAACACTTTTCATCAAAATAAAATGATTTTTTTACGTATAAAATCTTCCTCTGCTTTTAACCTTAACTGTTCGAAAGTGAAGTGAAGCATAAAATTGGGAATACTTTTTAACAGGAATAAGAATTATATAAGAATTGAAAATTGTGATTGATAATGGCAAGGGGCAAGCATTCGTACCTCAATGATTCCACCACACAACCAGCCAAATGACAAATAATGATAAAACTGCTCCTTGCCTGGTTCAGTCTCAGGTACTGACTCACTAATACGATTTAAACATCCATCCCAATCAAACAATAGAAGAGGGTCTTGTTCAGTTATGTTTCCCATTGCATTGTGCAAACCAGACGTATGGTTAAGCACGTGATGAACCTGAAACAGAATATTCAAACTGAATGGCCAGTACAAGACATTGCATCAAACCTTAGAAAGTATGTCAGAAGAAAAAAAAAAGAGTAACTGAAAGTAGTTTAGAGGAGCTGTAAAGTGTGTGGATCACAGTTATTTTACCAGTTGTATTTTATATGTAAACCATAACTATTAATAGTTATTTTAGCAGTTAATATTTTAATGGGCAGTGAGCTGTGACGGCAGAGAAAGAATAAAACAAAAATCGAAAGTGAACAATGTCTCTGAAAGTTTACTCCTATTGGCAGTGGTCCTCCAGGGAAGGCACACAATTTGAGTTCCTTTTTCGTTAGGCTCTTGATACCAGGTTGAAAGGATGAGTGATAACATCGGTCATGGGAGATGGTACTACTCTGATACCAGAAGAAAGTAACTGAGAAGGAATATAATGAATTTTCATTGCACAGCAAGTTGTGATGGCAGAGAAAAAACAAAAACCAAAAAATGTATTGTTTCTATAAATTTACCCCTATGGACAGTGGTCCCATAGGGAAAAGCACGGATTAGAGTTACTTCTTCGTTAGGCTCTTGACATCATGTTCAGGTTATGGAATATGGTACCGCTCTGATACCATAAGAAGGGAACCTAGAAGGAATATAACGAATTCCATGTGTTATGAACACACATAAGTATTCTTATTTATATGAAAAAGAGATACAATAATAAGAAACAAAATGAATATTAAAAATGAGAAATATCTATATTCCTATCAAATCATATCATATCTCCATATTTAATATAATCAAATCAAATCATATTTCTAACATAATCAAATGATATCTCTAACAGTACCAAAAGTCTGGACCTATTGACTATTTTAACAAAGCTTTCTCTTCCTAATCTTGCTAAAATCTACATATGAGAAGGAAATCATGCCCTTGGTATTATTCATTTAGCATTGATGACCATATTTGTTGAGGAGGAAGTTTATAGTCTATACAGATTAGAAAAGCTTGCTACATTTACTAGAACAGCAGGTGACTACACAGAATCAACAAGATTGAATTGCCAAGTTCTTTGGGATATCAATTTGACATCATTTACAAACCACAAAAGGAGAATAGACCTGCTGATGCAGTATCTAGAATGCTGGAAGGGGATCTGCAAGCATTATCTCAACCAATTTGGTTCGGTGCAAAAAAGTTGCAATGAGAGGTGCAAACAGATCCAGACTTAACTAAAATCTTTTCAGCAATTCAGAAAAATGACAATTCTTGTACTAGGTGTACGTGGGAACATAGAAAGTTTTTATATAAAGGCAGATAGTGATTCCTTTCATTTCTCCCTGGTTTTGGTGTTCTTAGAAGAGTTCCATTCTACTTGGAGGACATTCAGGCACAGATAGAATTTACAAAAAGTTGGCTTCCAATTTCTACTGGTCATGGGTATGGGATGCATGAACTAATTATGCGGCTGCTTGTACAATTTATCAACAACACAAATATCAAGCCATGTCTCCAGCTGGGTTAATACAACCACTTCCTATTTCCAAGATCATTTTGGATGACATTAGCATGGACTTCATCATTGACTTACCTAGATCTAGGGAGTTGATGCTATTCTAGGAGTGGTGGACTGTTTGTCTAAATATGCTCACTATATTTTATTCAAGCATCTTTTTTTCTGCTCAAAAAGTGGCTCAATTATTTGCTAAAGATGTGTTGTGTCTGCAGGGTGTGCATACATTCATAGTAGGTGATAGGGATCTCACTTTCATAACCAAGTTTTCACAGCAGCACAGTTGGCTCAAACAGTTACTTAAAGAATTGAGATTTGGGGAGTTCATACAAATGACTTATCTGCGATAACTAAGCTACCCTACATATTTCCTCAAAATCCAGTATTTCATGAGAATCAAGGTAGATTGTCACTTTATCTCAGAAAAGATTGCATTTGGAGACATCACTACTCAATTTTAGCAGACCTTTTATTAAATCCTTACGAGAGCCTATTTTTATTAAATCCTTACATAGGGTCCAGAATTGATTATATTTGTCACAAGCTGGGTTCATACGATTTATATGCACCAACTTGGGGGGGCGGGAGTGATAGGTATTTCTATATATGTTTGATATTTAATTTAGATATTTCTAGATATTGTTAGATATTTCAATCTATGTAAATGGCTTAACTCATTTTTTTTATGTTTTTTTCTCTATATAAACTTAATCCTATTTTTCTTTTCCTTTAGTTTAATACATCTCAACAAAGTTCAAACACTTTGATTCAAGAGTATCATGGTCCAAAGAAGTTGAGAAGTGGCACATAGGTCAAGATTTGGAGGATCATATGTTAAGAAGTGACAATTTTCACTGTGAGATTGTTGATCCATATTGCAGCAAGCATATCTATATTTACAGGTTTGATCCCCTTTTGACCTGGTTATAGAAACCCTGCAAATGCAATTCAATCTCCTGCTTATCAATCTTCTGCAATCCTATCTTTTCTCTCTGAATGACATGAGTAATGTTATATTATATCCTCCAACAAATTCTCTTACTATCATATAAAGAAAGTAGTAAATGAAAAGTAAATGCATTTCTCATCTTAGAAATAGAAAACACATTCAATACTTACCATAAAAGTAAGCAGGGGGGGTTAGAATTATTCGTTCTCACTAAACTCCCTTGGGGGTCCTGCATTCTAAGTTTTTGTATTGACGTTGGTGCTTATAATTTGTATTTGGGTCCCACATTCTAAGTTCATATATAATGAGGTTAGTGCGTATAAGTTGTATGCTCCATCTTAAGGAAATTGTTAATGTATTTGCATTAAGTTTATAGCATGTAAGAAATTATTGTGCTGACAATTGGCCAACATACTAGAATACATACACGTGTGCCATGTACCCATTCTCAATAAAAAGTTAGATAATACTTTTTTTTATTATCATTCAAAATAATAGCTACAGAACTTAAGTAGGGAGAAAATTCAAATATTGGACCTTTATGGTTTCCTTCCCATTTGATCCAAATGCTGGCCATATATTTGCTACATTCTCTTCAAGGTTTAGTTTTCTGCAAGATAATAAGCAAGCAGGCACTTATTTCAGGTTAAAAAGCACAGAGAGTACATGATGTTAAAATGTTAAATAGAGTATGAAAGTATGATTTTAAACTTTCAATAACTTACAAACATGACTCTTACTTAAATCAAAGAAAACCCTTCTCACCAACAAAACTGGTGCTAACACGATGGGAACTTAGATAGTATTTAAATCTGAGGATTTACTTACAACAACTAGATTCCATGGCTATTAATCTTTCTCAAATAATTAAAGCATACAAAAAGACATGTCAAAAGATAAGGAGAAATTTATTGTTAAACTCTAGGAAAGAGAGAAACATTGAGTTGAAATTGTGTTTTTTTTTTTAGATTGCAAGGGTGGTTTATTTATATTGATAAAAAGAAATCAATAAAATAGAGGAGATTTGATATCCTCTAATAAGAAAGATATGATAAGGGAAAAAATAGAAACATTCCTAATAATACATATATAATCTACATTCTTGTTTATAGATCAATTCCATATTTCTACAATTATAAGAATTATCATAATTGGAATCATACAAATATCAATCCAACAATTAAAGTTTAGATGAATGCATAAATTGTGTCTTGTAACAAGTCAAAGCTTAGTTCAGCGTTTAATGTTTGGTATTTTTATTTTTTATTTTTCCTCTTGCATGTATGTGCAATGTAATTTATGTTGTGTATCTTAAATTTCAAAATAGCAATCATCATGCTATCTTCTAGAGCAATTTTGTAGGCAACCGCTATGCACCAGAATTTGGGATTGACTACTATGCTTACGTGTAGTGTAAATTGTAGAGCAAATGTCAGTCTAGTAGCCCATACCATGTAATTCAGCACCGCCCTACAAGCCCTTTTCTATGTGAAATTAAAAATTTTAAAAATTCTAACAAAAAAGAAATTATAGCAAAAAATTAGGGGTGCACAAACTATACGGTCATGGAATTTTACAACCATTGTCAACCCAGCGAATGTATGATTCCTGTTGTGATACTCTTTGTAACAGAGAACAAAGGGAAAAGGCTATCATGTAACACTATACGTCTGTTTTGTGACCATAAACATTTCATTCAAGGAAGGAGTAAATGCAGAGCACTGGAAGATGATATTGATTATATTAATTGGGAGATAATTTGAAGGTAAATATCAGAGCCACACTACGAATAAGATAAACATATCTTGGCATGAACCATTACACAAATGTCAGTTTAGTAGTCAATAACAAGTAATTCAGCACAGCCCTACTAGTCCTTTTTCTATGTGAAATCAAAACTTTATACTACAACAAACAAGAAACTATAGCAACCCATTAGAAGTGCACAAACTATATGGTCATAAAATTTTACAACATACCCGTTGTCAACCATCCAATGTATCATTCCTGCTGTGATACCCTTTGTAACAGAGAACACAGGAAAAAGGCTATCAGGCTTAACTGGACGTGGATCGTATTTACCAAGCACTCCAGCAGCAGTGTCAATAATGACCTCTCCATCTTTGTATGCACATACCTTTAAGAGATTATTCAGAATTTATTAGAACAATTGAAAAATACTAAACCTAACACCAACAATAAGAATCAAGAACGTGAACCCTCAACTATGTTTAAAACAAAATGGAACACTTGGCTCAACAACAACAGTAGTAGATCGAGCCAGTAATACAAGGGAATGCAAGATAGGTTCTGTTAACCGTGGACTCTCTTATCAATATACAATAAGTAGGAGGATTACAAAGGAAAAAATGAGAATTTATGTTAATTACATTTCTTATGCAGCAATGTATGCTTTTGGAAAGTAGAAGAACTATTATTATCATGTGGTCCAACCTCCCATCCCAACATCATAAATGCTCGGATACAGTCTAAATTCAGTGCCCTAAAATATGCCTTATTTTTTGTTTTAGTTCCTTGTTTAAAAACTACAATAATGTGTTTTTAGTCGCTCTTGAAGTGATAATTAGGGACTAAACACATATTGTAAAAGTAACAACAAAAAGTCGTAAATTTAATAGGGACTGAAACTAATAGATGCCTTCTATTTCTAAAATAAATACTAGTCTGCAGATAAATATTTCTCACAATATATACATCCGAAAATAAGAATCCTCAGAATATGTAAAAAAAATTGACATGCCTATCCTAAAAGCGTAACTTATTGGATGAAGGCCCAAGATAGATTCATGTGTCAAACATGTCCCCTCATATACAACTCCTTTGGGCTTGAAGGGTGGAAAATGTCCAAAGCCCACTCGAAATGCTAAAATTCAAGTTTATTTAGAAGAATGGGAACTACGAGGACCGAAATCCTAATCAAACGATCATATAGCCTCTAATACATTGTCACGGAGAAACTATCCCAAAAGCTTGACTTATTAAAAGGAAACCAAAATTGCATTTTATTTTCATACGTTAGAGTACAGTCTTGAGTGTTGAACTTGTGAAGTTTTTCAATTGTAATTTTGTTATCTATTTGGCTCTTATTCAGTAATACTTATCCCTTTGTTCACTGCTTAACACGAAGAGCTCCTTAGTATTCTTCTAGAAGTTCAATAAAACATCCTTTCTACAATTCTAACATAAAACCTTAAGTCTATAACATTCTCTAATTATTGATTTGAATAAACCTCAGTACACTCCTCCAGTCTATGATGATAATAAATACATGATATGAAATGTTTATAAAATATGTTCTAATAATTCTAATTCTAATTATTAAGATCCCAATGCAAGCTTTATTAAGTCAAAGACTAAAGTAACTAGCAATTACAAATAACAATCTCAACTCTCAAGGACTAAAATGGAGGCTTAATAGTGTGGATAAATTAGGACTGTAAGGATTTTATGGTTCTAAATAAACTAGGAAGATAAAATCCTATAATTACTGAAATGATTAGTCAATCTTGAGTAATGGAATTTTTTATAGAAACTAGATTAGAAAACTTATGGAGGATGAAGTTAACAATAATGAGATACAGACACACTATTTTTCTTCAATGAAAAGTATTACAGAAACAATAACTCTAGTTCTTCGAGGTCCAATATCCTCCCACATAATTTTTTCTTCCCTTTCTCTAGATCCCAAAAGTATTTATACAAACCTCTCTTATTCTTTAACTAACGCAACTGACATGGCAACTAACTCCTAACTACTTGTAACTACATCAATTAGCTCTATTCCCATCTCTCTTATTTCTTCTATCATAAACCTTTGTAATAAGAGGTCATATCCTATCAATACGCACCCATCAAAATGCACCTTGTCCTCAAGGTGGAATTGTGGAAAATGTCCAGTAATAACAGAAACTTCTAGCTGCTTTCAAATTTTGTAATTGCTGCAACTTAACCAAAATCTCTTGCCGACTACATCATTTATTCTACAATCCAACACAGCTTCAGACAGGGTTTGAGACTTTTGTGTAGGATGTATAACTTTTTTCCAAGAGTACCACATGGAAGATCTGATGAATTTTAGAATGAGGTGGAAGCTCCAACAGAAAAACACCCCTACCTTGGCTAGAATTTTGTAAGGACCATAATTGCATGGACTCAACTCCTCATTCAACTTCTTAGCCAATGATCTCATCTTATACGGTTGTAGCTTGAGATACACGGATGGTTACCAAACTCGCATGTTAACTTGTCAGAGTTTACATTCCTACTCACCCTAGGCAAGTTGACTCGGAAGCTGTTAGATATTGTTAGATAAAATTAGATATTATTAGAGATTATAAGATATTATAGATATTGCCAAATATTTCATATTTATGTAATGGGCTTAGCCCATATGTTTCTTTTCCTATATAAACATAACCCTATGTGTTCAATATACACAAGAGATTTATCCTATTCTTTCTTTTGCCTTAATATGGTATCCAGAGCATAGGGTTAGGGTTAAATTTTTATTTTCACTGGAATTTTCCAACCACCGCCCCACAGCCTCGCTGAAGCCGCCACTGCCGTCGTCTCGCCGGAGCCGACGCAGAAATCTCGTCGGAACCGCTGCCGGAATCTCGTTGGAGACATCGTCGGAACTGCCACAGAAGACGCTGTCGGAGCCCTCATCTTTGCTACTACCGTCGATTGACCGGTAACATGATTTGTCCTTATCATATGTGGCTTCTTTCGTTCCCTCTTCCACTTCCGCTGCCACTATGGCTTCTTCCACTGCCATTATGCCGGATCCGTCTATTTATACTAATTATGTCAATGTTCATCTCTCCATTGACAAATTGGATCTAATCAATTATGACACTTGGACCTCAAATATTAAATTATGGCTTAAGAGTCAAGGTTATGTTGATCATCTTACCCATCCCAATGTTGCTAAAAATGAGGTTTCCCGTTGGTTTGAAAATTGATGCTCAATTATGCATTGTTATCAAATCTACCATTCAGTCATCTTTAAAACAAATTTTTCGTACCTTTGATACATGTTCAAAAGTTTGGGAACAAGCAAAAAAGGTTTTAACACCTCATTCATTGAAGATTGGAAAATTGAAGGAGCATTCATCAACCAAAACACCATAACCAAGAATTCATAATGTCCTTCATGAGTTCGAAAAGATGTTTTCTCAATATCTTCCTCCCACATCCTTATTTGATAATAATCCAATTTAAGATCCAAATTAGGAAAAATGGTGGCTCCCCAATCTCATCTAATAATTCCTCTATAAATGAAATTGGAAACTTATTGGGTATCGTAATTTTATTCAAGGCTCTATAATCAACACAATCGCCAACCCCAATCTTCTTTCTTGACTAAAATAATAGGACTAACTAACATAAGGACTTACACTTGGGCGAATGATGTTTGCTCCCAACATCTCTATCACCAATTTTTCAATCTTTGTTTTCTGGTAGTGGGGATATTTGGATGGCCTAATATTTGGTATTTGAGAATCCAATTTCAAAACAATTCCATGATCTTGCCTCCTTTGAGGACGTTGAGCACCCGAGGCTTCAAAAACATGTTAATATTCATCAATGACCCTCTGCAACCACTCTACAACCTTGGCATTATTAGTTGTATCTAATGTTTGCTTCCATTCCAGAACTTACCCTTCTCCCTCATCTTGCAAAACCCTGCTAATAGTTTCTAAAGAAACTGCAGATTTGATCAATTGAGGTTTAGCTTTCAACAACTTCTCCCCATTAATTTTCAATTGGAAGGTCAATGTATCAAAATTTTGCCTTGATTTGTCCCAAGCTTGCTAACCATTACAATCCCAACACAATATCAACTCCACCAAACCAAACAAGAAAAAATTGTCATACTATCAACTCCTTTAACTCTAGTAGTACTCCTTTCCACATACCTCTACACACATTTTTAAGACGAGAACCAGGATTTAGGTTCTTTAGTAGGACTGAATAGTTTTAGCAGTAATTATATTTTTTTGCAGTTTTTAGCAGTTATTAGTAGGGGCAAGACTGACTGCTTCTGAGCAGTTATTAGCAGAATAACAAAATAGGAGAAGCAATAAGGGCAAAAGGAAGATTTTTCAGACAAGAGTGGGTTTTGGAAAGGGAGAGACTAAGCACACAGTTTTCAGCATCTGTTTTCTCTGCATTAGACAGTCTCCCTTTGTTTTTCTTATTTCAATTGTACTTGCCAGATGTTACCATTAGAATCAATGAAGAAATTATTTCTAAAAAATCAATTAAGAATAACAACGTGCACCTGGATTCCAAGTATTTTATCATTGTTTCCCATCTCAATTAAAAGCTGTCTCAGTTTGGATTCTACTTCAGAATGAACTGGTGAATCAAAAATCCATCTGTCATTTACTGATGGTCCTCTACTAATGTACCTGACAAGTGTACCAAAGTTCAGCCACAAATGAAAAAGGCATTTTATAAATACCAATCAGAAAAAATTTCAAAAGACTCACCCACTCAAAACGGACTCTGCAAATGGCCTCATAATGTCCATATATACTATTCGTACATTCATGGTGGATGAAAGACCTACATCCACATCAGGTAAGTAAAATAAGACCTGGGGAGCAAATAAGCATTACCACGGTATCACAGTGGAGAACAGCAGACCTCTTAGAAGATTAAGAACCCTTCCAAATATTACAATATCACCAGGAAATGCATCAACCTGTCAAAATATTTTTAAAAGAATTTACATTGTACCTAAAATACAATCAGTAACATAATTCTGGAACACGTGTAAAATGCAAGTTTATATCTGAACTTACAGGATTAAAGCGTTTCATTTCCTTTTTGTCAAGGTTCATTTTCTCCTGTATAACCTTCATATTTTTGTCCCTTTGATCAGCTAGAGATTTCATTGTTTTCTTAGTAACGGAAAAAATACACCACAATTAGGGAGAAGCTATGTCTGAAAACTGAAGAAACCAAAGTATACTTCAGGAGCTAAAGGCAGACTTACATGGTATTCATTTGCGGGTGTTGTTGAACGAAAGAATACAGTTGTTACTTCCATTGCCTGCTCTGGTATGTCCAGGCGCAACTTAAGCCCCATCTCTGCAAACGCAGACAGAAGGGCCACATGGTCCCCCTTTAACAAAAAGGCTTGCATACTCAGTCACTGTTTTTAGAAAGATCATCTGGAGCAACTAAGGAAAACTTGTACAAATACTAACAATTCAACAAAAATTGTAATACAAAAAAAGTAAAGAAAAAAAGCTATTAAAGTAAAGATGAGATAGTAAAAGCTTGTGTTCCTGAATCTTATATACACATGGTAGTGAGCGTTTTGCCATGAGTGCACTAGTACAAATCCACCCATACCCAATCAAATAGCTTATTTTGCTACGTATTTAGGTGAGGTTGGGAAAATGGCATTTGCATCTCTAACAATTCCTTAGAAGCCAACGTGTTGCAGGGAACACATTGCCATTTAAAAGCCTCCATTTTGTTCTCCTCAAATTATCATTGGCAAAATGCAGAAAATGTACGTCATGAAGATCAAACTGCAGCCAATTTGTGTAAGAGTGGCCTTAACACCATGTCAAATATACCAACCAAAATTCTGAAGCGATAACTGTCAAAACTGTGATTGTTGCTGATAAATTTTAGGAAGTTTTATTCTATATTGTTACAGTATCTTACTATTAATACTAGGATGTATATGTAGAAGAATTCCTAAAATCACAGGAATTTGTCCCCAAGAATAAGTTTTTCCTATTTCGTTAAATTGTCAGCAGGATCCTATATATATAAATCTGATGTATGATGTATCTAATCAAATAAAATATAACATACTATTCCTAAACTTGAGAATTACTATTAATTATAACAGATGAAAACCAAATAAGTTTATCTCAAAAAATTATCACTTAATACAATATAACTGAACTAAACCAAAAAACTCTTCACCAATAACCATTCATCTAAATTTGGCCTGATAAATTGCACTCTCCTCTAAAACCACCAAAGATGGGGGATGGGCTAGCAGCTAAAGTCACTTTACAATAAAAAAGGGGGGTAAGATGGGACACAAGTAGCTGGGATCCAAGCTAGCCCACCTTCACCAGAAAATGATAATTATAACTTCTAGAGAGACTATATATTATATTATTAATATCCATATAAACATGAACAGAACTAAAGCCAGAACCAACCTCAGCAGAGGCCAAAAACATCTTTGCAAGTGCTTGCTTAATGGTGCTTGATAGTTTCTTCGTAAGCCCAAAGTCAAGTAAAATGGGACGATGAGGAGATTCCTTGCTCACAAGAAAATTTCCTGTAACAGAGCCAAACATTTCACAATCAAATGGAATAATTAAAAGTGTACAGAATGTTCTCATTAAGTTTCTACAAAAAAATGAAAATGCCATACATGTGAACATCATTTGCACCAGCACACAAAGCAGAAACATAGAGGGAGAAAGAGTACCTGGATGTGGATCACCATTGAAAAACCCATCAACATATATTTGGTGAGCATAGGCACGAGTAATCTCCTCGACAATCTTTTGTTTATTTACTCCAAAAGCTTCTAGTGAGTCTAAATCATTCAACCGAATGCCATCCATGTATTCCAAAACAAGGACTTTTTCTGTAGACTATCATTGGAAGTAACCAGATTTTATAAATAGGAAAACTAATGGAAAAAAAAGATAATAGAATGAGAATAAACAGGAAGCACATTTCATTTTGAACCCCTCACAATGTTAAGGTACCAACACTTATCCACCTACTTGAAGTTTGCACTAGCCATGATATAGGATAGGAACATATTAATAAGCTAATCAACATATAATTAAGAGAAAAATAATTTACTTCAGAAAGGGACCTCGTAGGGAAATATGTAAGATTCAGGTTACATCTATTTTCAAATAGAAGTATGCAAACATCTAATCAGGTCACATGATAATGAACGGCAAAGTGTCTCTATGATGCCTGATTTCTAACAACTTCATTGCATTTTGGATATTTCAATCTAACATTTTATAGATAGAAATCGAATATACCTGAATTACATTTGGGATCAAAACGTCCACTCTATTTGCACTCATATTTCCATCATATTGGTTTCTGCAGCCAAGATTTGTAGCTACCGTTCTAGTGTTTTCTACAAAAACAAATGTGTTAGTAAGAAACACACTTTAAGGGATGGGGAGGGGGCGGATGAAATCAAATAAAGCCTGATTGCTGAGATCAGTACACAAGTGAACGCAAAAATCACCAGATCTACACACACCCACCCCACCTCAAAAAATAATGAGAACAAACAAGAGACAAAATCGTCATAAAAGCTAGAGTTTTAACAAATTTATTCATTTGGATGTTAGTTTTGGAAAATCTTGCAATTTGAGCTATGGAGCTTGCTCAACACCCCATTAAACCAACTTGTAAGGTGGGGAGGATTATCCAAGTCTTATAAATTAACTTGAGCCATATCTCTAGGGTAACTTTTTTTCAGTTTCTGGAAGCTTTCTCGTGCCTTTAATTCTATTTATTTGTTGTAAGACATCTCAATGACAGTTATAACTGTCACATTAGGCATCTCGTAGGTTTCAAGCTACTGTACAAAAAGTATACAACTGTATGCAGAAGTTGTGTTGTACAATTGATAAATATAAAAAATACAAGATTTTTTCTTTCCCTCATTCCAATACAAACAATGCAACAAATTCTTAGATCTTGGACCAAGGACCTAACTCAGACCGACCAAATTGGTTTCTCAAGTGAGGACTGCCAAGCTTAATAGGTCATTTAAATCACATCTCAAGTCAATGTGAGACTAAACACAACCATTGAGGCTACAATTTATGTAAACCGAAAAGAAGACACAACTAAGATGGACTAGGAGTGCCCACAACTAAGGCAGCTTTACAATACTCCTTCTCGCACCTAGGCTAGACTTGAATAGTGAGAGGGAAAAAGAAATATATTATTAACTTCAATCCACTAATTACATCTTCAACTCCTCTATATGTAATTTTTATACTCTAGGGAAGAGAGAAATATTGAATTAAAACCGTGTATTTCTAAGACAGCATAGGTGCTTTATTTATATTCAGAAAAATGAATCAATACAATTAAGAGAAAACATTTTTGTATCTTTTATTAGAGATCTCACATCGACTAAAGATAAAGACTTTCAATACTAAAGATAAAGGCAAAGATGGCTTATGTTTGCTCATTCGTAGCCATGGCTACTCTTTAACGATGGCATCGTTATCAACTGGATGTCAAAAATGTTTTTCTTAATGAGGATTTGCAAGAAGAAATTTATATGGAGCAACCTCTCGGCTTTGTTGCCCAGGAGAGTCCTCTAGATGGGTGGTATGTCATCTCCCCAAATCCTTATATGGCCTAAAGCAGTCTTTATGGCTTGGTTTGGAAAATTTAACAATGTTGATCAACAATTTGGTATGACTGGCAATGAAGCAGATCATTAAGTTTTTTACTATCACTCAAGTGTTGTGCGTATTTATCTCGTAGTATATGTTGATGACATTGCTCGTACAGGCAGTGATCACCATGGCATCTCACAGGTAAAATAACACCTTCGTCTACCCTTTCAAACCAAAGATCTTGGCAAACTTAGATATTTCTTGGGGATTGAGGTAGCACAATCCAATATTGGTATTTTTATCTCTCAAAGAAAATATGCATTGGATATTTTGGGGGTAACTGGGTTGATGAATTCGAAATTTGATACTCCCATGGATCCCAATGTCAAACTTCTACCCAACCAGGGGAACCTCTCTCAGATTCTGAGAAGTACAAAAGATTAGTTGGAAAATTGAACTATCTTACTGCTAGTCGTCCTGATATTTTCTTTGCAGTAAGTGTGGTGAGTCAATTTCTTAATTAACCATTGGAATGCAGTCATTCGTATACTAAAATACATTGAAGGCTTTCCTGGAAAATGTTTGTTATATGATCACAATAACCATACTAAAGTCGTATATTATTGAAATGCTGATTAGGTAGGATCTCCATCTAATAGCATATCAACTTCCAGATATTGTGTCTCCATTGGTGATAACTTTCTCTTGGAAGAGTAAGAAACAAAGTGTTGTGGCGAGATCTAGTGCAAAAGAAGAATTATAAAGCTATGGCCTCGGCTACTTGTGAGCTTATTTTCCTTAAACAGTTACTTAAAGAATTGCAATTTGGAAAGGTCACTCAAATGACACTTATATATGATAATCAAGTATCTTTTCATATTAGCTCAAATCCAATTTTTTATGAAAGGACCAAACATCTTGAGATTGATTGTCATTTTATTCGAGAAAATATTGTATCTGGAGATACAAGACTAAGTTTGTTAATCAAATAATCAATTAGCAGATATTTTTACTAAATCGTTACAAGGGTATAGGATTGATTATATTTGTAACAAGTTAGGTACATACAATTCATAACCAGCTTGAGTGAAAGTGTTAGATATTATTATATATTAGGAGATATTATAGATATTTCTATCCATGTAATGGGCTTAGACCATATTTTTTGCATGTTTTTTCTCTATATAAACATAACCCTATGTGTTCAATATACACAAAGGATTTATTCTATTTTTATTTTATTTTATTTTAATATACAGTATTTTCTCAACAGATTTGTCAAATAATCCCCTTAAGAAAGTTTGTGCTAAACCCCGAGACAAAATAGACCAAAGATATTCTCAAGCATAAATTTAGATCTAATGCATCAAATTAAAACTGTAGAAAACATCTGAAAATACCAGCTTCAAGATTGAAGTCAAGTTCCTTAGGAGCTTCTTTGCACCATTCATCAATCATAGGGTTAAAGTTATATTGCGGCTCAGCCCATGCAATCCAATCAACAATTGACTTTGCATTTTTTAAGTCCTGAAAAGAAAAAATGTAGGAACAAAAACCTTTTGAAAGGCTCCATTTGACCTCTTTATCCATTCATCCATCCAAAGAACAAGAAACAAACCTCCAGTATCACTGTCTTGATACCATCATGTTGAACTTTAATTACCACTTCCTGTCCATTGAGCAGAGTCGCTCGATGGACTTGTGCTATCTGCATAAATGAGTCACTCGGATACAATTCACTCAACTCAATAAGGAAAACAGTGAACTTACAAAGATTAATTATCTGTTATATAATCATCCTTGGTAGCAAAAATATTCTTAAAATCTTACTGATGCTGTTGCCAAAGGTTCGTTGACAAAATCAGCAAATAACTCATCCATTGATTTCCCCATCTCTTTCTGTATGGTGCCATAGACCTTGCATATATAAACTAAGTTCAGAAGTCTAGAAGCAATAGTGACTGAAGAAATAAACTGAAATTCTCAAGTAGGTTAGGAAATGAGGCCCTTATTCTCGTTTAAAGATTGTGAACTCCAAACTATCAGTTCCATTTTCAACAGCAAAGTGATAATTTCACAGACAACAAAAGTACTAAAAATTTAATTCTATAGTATCCATCCATCATTCAATGAATAAAACCATCTCCAATGCTCAAAAAATGCAGTATTTTTTTATTAAAATTACACAATGTATAATTTTTCTAAATGCATTTTTTTCTTCCATAGCATAAACTAAAACAATTTTTGAAGAAAAACCTCTTCCAAGGGTCGAGGAGGAAGAGAGTCTTGTAACTGCTTCAAAAGACGTATATAAGCAGCAGGAAGCACATCTGCGCGAGTTGACATATATTGCCCAAGTTTAACCCATAAGCCTTCCATCTCTATTATCAAATTTAGAACACGCTTAGCATTACGCTCATGTGCCTTCTCCCACATTGCAGCTTGTCTAGATTTGCTAGTCCATTTTTCACGTTGTTGTACGCCCTATAGAGATCAATTGAAGAGTGTAAAAGTTCCATAGACTTACCTAACTAAAAAACAAAAACTGGCGTAACCAACAAAACTCACCTTATAATCTAGGTATATTACTATAGCCATTGTAAATACTCTAATCCGTCTTCTGTAAATGTCTCCCCACCCCATTCTGGCAGGCAAGCTATAACACATAATCAAGCAAATCAAGAACCCAGAGAGTCAAAAAAACGAAAACAGAGTAAAATTTCACATTAAGCATTTTAACAAATAAAGTTCGGATAACTTGGTTATTGAAGGAAAATATTCGTGTAAAATATAGAAAGAGCATGTAGAGCAGTACAATACTAGTAATTAGTAAACATATAGAACAAAACAACTTTTATATTATTTAACATCTCAATAAAATAGCCCTAAGCTCAAATTTATTGAAATTAGTATTTCAAAGGTTAAATATCCTTATAGTTAGAACTTAGAAGTCAATGTCCTCGAGCATATACTGTTTCTCCTAACAGTAAATTGGATAAATTCTAAGAAAACAAGAAAATCACAGTGTAATTGAAAATTTTAATTTATAATCTTTTCAGCTACTGTCACTGCTATGCCTGGACTTCTTCCCATGAAATTTTCAAAAGTATCACTGAAAACTTAACTCGTCGGCATGAATATCTCTCCTACCCAAAGTAAACTTTTTCATCCCAAAATTTTGGTTCATTTCTTAAACCCAAAATGAAGTGTTCATCCCGAAATTGAACAACCCCATCCAACAATAATTAAATAACTATATATACTCGTAAATAACAATAACAATAATAAAAACAATCTCGTACAAGGCAGAACCAACATGTCACTCGTACATACTCAATAAACCGTGTACCAATCCACCATCGATGATTAAAAATCGTGGAAAATATCGAAATTCAAGAGAAATTAGGAACATCCACTACCGTTAGCAGAGAAATTTAAACAGAGATAATTGAATTGATGAGTGAGAACTAAAACGCATCGAAAGAGAACCGAAACAGAGTTGATGAAGGGTTGAGATGTCGTTTTCGGGAAAACGGGGAGAAGAGTAGTGAGGTTATTTACCTTCGAAGGAAGAAAGGAAGAAGGGAGCACAAACTAACTGTTTGGGCGAAGTGTTCTGTGTGATGTGTGGGAATGAGGTAGCAGTTTTGGAAAATAAATAAAGTGTTTAAATATTTTTTAAAAGAAACATGCTTTCACCGAATCTTTTGCATTTTTCAAAGTACCGAAATAGAAATATTTGTTAAAAGATTATTGAATTTATAAATCTTTTATTTTCAAAAAAATTAATTAGTTGCTAATCTTACGTTTAAAGGTGTACAAAAATTCCATTTTTTTAATAATGTACGAAGGTGGAAAATTAATTTCTGATAAACTCACACTGACTTTTATTTTTTATTTAATATTTATCCCCTATAATAATAATAACATAAAAAGTTAATAAGTTATACTTATAGACATATAAGAAAAAACATTTCTAATAGAAATTTGATTCTCGAAAATCCATCATAAATTCTCTTAAATTGAGCTAAAACATTTAAACTTTCTATCTTTTTTATTTTTTTATTTTAAAATATTCAATTTATTTCATATAATTGAAAACTATAAATTATTTATACGAACTGTGATAATGTACTTTTAGTATCAGTTCAATATCATTGTGATTTTCTTTTTAAAATATTTATTTTGGTTATTATAAATATAAGATATCAGGACAAAGGAAATAAATCAAACTTGTTAAGAATGCAGGAATTAAAAATGTATTGGTAAGAAATTAAGACAGTATCTCCTGCTAGCTCAACAATGATTCATTTTCTATATAGTGTTTTCTTTTTTCTCTTTTTCTAGCAGGTATTGTACTAGCTTCTTATAAATACAAAGAATATTGTTCAAGTTTTTAATATATTTTAACAAAACATTAAAATTAATATTGTACTCGGACGACCGAATCAATCTCAATAAGTCGGTTAGGAACTTGATCATTCAACCAATCAACCACAATGAGAAGGTCGCATGATGACACGTGACCGATCGATCCATGAGCGACAAGCCATGGGTTGATCAGGTCAGCAGGATTAATCCACGATTAAGGGTTGTTTAACACAATCCTAAACATGAACCAATCCCCTAATTCCGGCTCACCAACAAAGGTCCATTAAGGTAATATAAATAACACAAACCCCAAAAATCAGGTTTATCATTATCTAAAGTACTCTGACGCCCAAGAGCCGACACCCTAACTGACTTGAGCGTTAGAGTGTTTTCTGCAGATACCATTCATCCCGTCTATGAGACCAGACAACCAAGAACAAGAAGGAGAAACGGAAAGCTTAGAGTGACAATGACCGATTGAAGGAAGTGAAAGAACAATTATTCTCTAGACCCAAAAACAGTTCAAGAACAAATATATTTTGAAAATAGTAAAGAAAAATAAAACTAAACGCATTAAACGACTGGTACGTCAACGTGGTATGAAGGGGATTGGAATTTTCGTAAGCCGTTTGCTTGCCAACCAGGAAAAGTGTACGAGGCTTCCTCACCAAACTGTGGAAAAGCCAACGCCTTTTACCCTTTCGTCCTTCAGCCCGCGGAATTGGACTAAACCGCGCGTTCGCGTAAGTACCATACACGTGTCATCTTTGGACCATTCTTATTCTTTGTAAGCACCAATAAAGAAATTTTGATTAATCCACGGACTTTTATTATTCTTTATTTAGTTTATCCGAAAAAAGAATATTATTATTCTTTGTAATTACCACTAGATATTTAAATTACAATTAATAAGCTTCTATTATAGGTAGAAAATTTCCAGGTGGTTGAGAATTAAAGACCGGCTTATCTGTTTACTTTTATGAAGAAGACATGGCAAAACGTATGAACTTAAACTTATATTAGTGTATATGTTCTGTTTATGCAGAAAACCGAAATGATAAAAAGAGGAAAAGTGTTTATATTTGTGTTCATCAATGTTATCGATTTTCTGTTTAAGTTTCTTAGTTTATTTTCGTTGTTGTTTTGAGAACCTTTTAAACTTTCTTTTGAGTGTTTTGAGTGCAGTGAGAAACACCCAAACATTTGGAGTGCAAATACTTAGGAAGTGATTTGGACATTTTGTTCTGACCATTATACTACTTTTTGTTATATTTCTTTGTCTTAGTTTTTGTATAATTTTTTTTTTTACTTGATTTAAAGAGATTTTTTGAGTCCGCCGAAGAGCTTAAGAAAGAAAGGAAGTGTCAAATATGGATAGCCTCATATGGCTCTTTACCATCTCCACCAACTCTTTGAACAACAAAAGTTAGAAATCCAAAATTTCTACAATGGGAGAAGAAGGAAGAAGACCATCAAATTTTGAAAGTGATATGGAGGAGTTTTATCAAAAAAGAATAGTCGCAAGGAAAGGGAGACAACATTAAAGATAGGGAAGACAAGTTTAATAAAAAATAATATTAGATTTTCAAAGTTTTTAGGAAATTTTGATCCCGATGTATATATAAAATGGGAAAGGAAGTAGAACAAGTTTTATTTTTTTTTATGGTCTTTCTGAATTGGACATGATTAAATTTTTTACTTTAGAATTTGAGGGTTATGCTTTATTTTGGTGGAACCAAGTGACTAGTGATAATGAAAGAGACAAAATGATGTTACTGGTCACTTGGATGCTTTTAAAGATTACATGAGAAAAATGAGAAAAAGGTGTACGCCACACATTACAAAAAAGACTTATTCTTTAACTCCAAATGTTGAGGCAAGGTAACACAAGTGAGGAGGATTATTATAAGAAGAATAAAATTTTTCCCTAGGGAATTCGAGGAATTCAAAATAGAAATACAGAAGAGGCAATGGAACAAATTGATCACATCCTGTCCCTGCTTTCCTGAATAAACAGTGAGAGAGTTTTATGCAAACATCTATCCAGTGGACTCCAATGGAATTTACAGATACTCATGGGTAAGAGAAGTGTTGCCCTATTTGCTATGATGCAGTTGCTATAGGAAGATACCTTCAAATTAATTTGGACTTAACTAAAGAAATGAAGAAAGAAACAAATAGAAGAAGAAAGTACATCTCCGTGGCAGCAGTGGTAGAACATTTGTATATCTCCGAACAAGCAATCGGAAGAGGAAGAACTAGTTTTCCTAGGAAAATCTACAGGTCTAACATGAATACAATAGCACAATTATGAGCAAGCATCATGTTTGCTAACATTTTTCCCATGACTCGTGTTTCTAACATGACCTTAGACAAGTCACAATTTCTTTATTGTATAACTCAGGTCATCACAATGGACATAACATAATTAATCTCTGAAGAGATACACAGATTAAACATATATCTCTGCAAAGCCTTTGGTTTTTTCCAGCTTGATCTTTGAACTATGCAAAAGTATGGAGTAAGAGTACCTAGTTATCCAGTAAGCATCATTAGACCATCCACCACCAACGCCTATATTTTTACTCACTACACTAACCAAAGTCATAATCAAGTGCCAAGAAGAAGGGTAGCCACTTTAACAAGAGAAGAATTTGCAACTAAGTAAACCATACTTGAAGTTATTCAACCTGAGTCAAGGATGGAGGATGCTCTGAAACATATTTAGCAACAGTTGGTTGCTAATCCTATAACTTACATTGTGTTATTTAATTTGTTTTCCCATAATCAACAGCTGCACCAGCCAGCCACAACCTTCCCATTGATGATAGAAGAATATTTTAGAAGAATTGTAGCTTGGCTTGAAAATTCAAATAGAAATACCACTGCAACCTCAACCAAAGGATTTGTAAGGAATGAAAAAAATGTTAGACCAATAGTAGCATCTGCTTCTCTTCAAGAAGCTGAAACTTCATAGCAACCATTGTATATAGAGAAAGTAGAATGAGCTGAATCTTCTGCTACAAATAGTGAAGAATTTATCAACAGTATTCTTGAAGCTATAAGAGAACCTAGAGAAGAAAAATCAAATGAAGCAAATGAATGAAAGTTGATTTATCTTTTAGTTTGTAATCAAATACTTATAATTATGTGTGTGATAGAGTAGTAGTAGTTGTAAATCTTGTTGAACAAGATGTTTTGATGTCTTCAAATCCAAGTGAAAAGCTTGAAGACCTTGTTGTTGTTGTGTGTGTCTAGTTGTTTGAAACTTGTCAATTCACTCCTTAAGATGATCCAAGTTCATTAGAATCTTTAATCTTTTGAAAAGATGGGTTTTATAAAAAGCTGTTGAAGTTTCAACAGGTTGAAATTTTGAAAAATTAGCCTGTTTTACCTTAGTAGTTTTTGAAAAGGTTTTGAAAATCTTGACTTTGCTGTCAAGTCAATTGAACCGATTGTTTCGACAAAACAACCGATTGTTTTCCTGAAAACCTTAACAGAATTCTCTTAAGTGGTTTTAATATGTTTTAAATGATCCTAACTACCTTGGTTCCTTTATTTAATGTTTTTTACCACTCGGTTGGTCCATATAAAGGTGGTTTTACGCTCCTAATCTTGGAGTAAGAAAAAAAGTTAATCAAAACAGTTTTTCCAAGATTTGAAAGAGATTTGGATCATTCTTAAGTGTGTGGAATAAGATTGGGTTGTAATTCTGAACCTTAAGTTTTGTAATACCCAGGTGTATTCTATTCCCTTCTTCCTTGATTACTCTATTTCTGTATTTGTGTTGCCAAGGAGTGTTGTGTGTTCTTGAGGTGTTCAAGATCAACATTCTTGGTGTGAATTGCCAAAGTTAGTGTGTTTCTTTAGGGGTTCAATGTCACTACTTTGGTGTGTGGTGTTTGTAATCTGGTTTTGATTGCATAGTGGATTACCCAGTGGTTTCTGAGGACTGAATGTAGCTCTTGGTGTAAGAGTGAACCAGTATAAATTTGTTTGTGTGATTCTCTCTTTCCCTGATCTCACATATATCTGTTTTAAGTTGTTTTTATTAACTGCTGATAAAAACAACCGGTTGAATCGCAAAAACAACCGATTGATTTTCTGGAAATCAACTAAAACAGCTTTGTGCGTTTCTTTCCTTAGTTTCTTTCTCTGTGATTCTTCATTGGCTTTCATTATACATTCAAAGTTTTCGAAAATCTTTCATAAACAATTCACCCCACCTCTTGTTTAAGGCCATATATTCTAACAAACTTGTGTATGAATGTCACGATTCCCTGCACTAACACTAACCAAGGAAGCAACAAAGCTATAAAGAAAAGCACTGAGATGTAGAAGCTTGATCCCTGCATATGAAGAGAAGAAGGAAATTGCACATAATTATGCAGAAAAGTGCATAAAATATAGCAAACAAGGATGGAGCATCATAGCCCAGCACATGAAGAATGGCTCAGCAGATTGAAACTCTCCAAAAAGCTAAGTGCATCACCATACACAGAGTGAATTAATGCCAACACAATTACAAGAATTCTAGAGAAAAAGGATTGAGCGAAAATTCCTTAACCATGACGAAATCCCAAATTCACTTAGAAAGGGCTCAAGCTAAAATGAACCAAAGATAGGATCAATAGGATTTCGCCATTAGCCCTTGCCAAGCCAATCTTACCTCATGATCAAGATCTGGAGCGAAACCCTAATTCTTGAATCTCAAGAAGCTTAAGGATTGAAGATTGAAGCCTAAAAAGGATGGTTAAGGATGAAGAAAGCCAATCTTCTTGGTGGATTAGCCTGCGATGAGTGAATCACTAATCTCCTTGAATCCCAATTCTAAAATCTATAAATAGGGACCTTGGGGCAGCGTTCTAAGCATCAAGAGGAAGAGGAACTTATAAGTACCAATGAGTGCCAAGAGGTAGAGAAACGAGATTAAGAAGGATTAACTGGGATCCTTAGAGAGGCTTAGATAAAGAGGTTATACTAGTTTAGGCTCAGAGAGTTTGAACTTCAAAATCTAATCAGGCTAAGAAGGCCAAAGCCTCAAAAGAAGTGAAGACCAATGATGGCAATCTCATGAAGTTCTTCTTAGAATCATGTAAAGGATGGTGCGGAAGCCATGGATGTGTGTGTGCAAGATCCTCCTAAGAGTTATGGTGATCTTGAAGGTGCATGGTATGTATGGAAGTTGGGAGGTTCGGCCAGCCCAAGGAAAGGTGAAGGATGTGAAGATTAGAGCCTAGAATCTAGGTAGAAGCAAAGCTTGGCACAAAAATGGCAGCATAACTTTACTCACAATAATCTTGCAAAATACAAGAGATGACCTTCCTATTTATAAGCTATAGGGCCGTGAAAGCTAAGCTAATTCCTAATGAAATGAGAGCCAAATGAAATGCAAAATGACAAGGCACATGGCACATGCTCATGACCGGCCAAGTAAGAAGAGTTTCTAGAATGTTCACTCTCTTATGCTTTCTAGCAGTACTCTAATTACTAAGCACCCCTAATGGGCCTCCATGTAACATGTACAAGGCTTTCTCTCTTCCATCCGTGGCTTCATCCAATTGGGCGTGAATGTGCTTAGCCATTGACCTTGTAATAGGGCCTAGACGGTCTAGGTCTCCTCCTAGACGCTCCATGTGTAGCCTTCCCTCATCACGTCCTAGACGCTCCTTCCTTGAGTCTAGACGCTCATCACGGTCTAGCTTTGGGTCTTGGCTTCCATGGTGAGATGTGTTTGGCCCTCCTCCATCATCCCCTCCCCCTTGGAAATGATTTGTCCTCAAATCCAGCTCGTCATCGTCATTGGTACCTACAAATGGAGAAAGGTCAATTACATTAAAAGTGTCATGAACTCCATATTCAAGAGGTAGGTCCAATTTATATGCATTGTTATTGACTCGCTTAAGGACTTGAAAGGGTCCATCACCTCGGGGACTTAGTTTGGACTTCCTTTGAGTTGGAAATCTATCTTTGCGAAGGTGAAGCCAAACTAAGTCTCCTTCCTCAAAAATTATTTCCTTCTTCCCTTTATTGTTGTATTTTGTGTACTTCGCATTTTGTTGTTGTATTTGGAGTTTAATCTTCTCATGCATTTTCTTTACAAAGTCGGCTTTGATTACTCCTTCCTTATGCACAAATTCTTGTGGATTATGAAGAGGTAACAAATCCATGGGTGTGAGAGGATTAAAACCATATACTACTTCAAAAGGAGAAGCATTAGTAGTTTTGTGAACTACTCGATTGAAAGCAAATTCAATGTGGGGAAGATACTCATCCCAAGATTTATGGTTGCCCTTCATGATAGCCCTAAGCATAGTCCCAAGAGATCTATTGACTACTTCAGTTTGGCCATCCGTTTGAGGATGACAAGAAGTTGAAAATTGTAGTCTTGTTCCAAGTTTGCCCCCAAAGAGTTTTCCAAAAGTGGCTTATAAATTTGGGATCTCTATCGGATACTATACTTCTAGGGAGACCATGAAGTCTCACCACTTCTCTAAAGAAGAGTCTAGAAATATTTTGAGCATCATCTACCTTGTGGCAAGGAATAAAATGGGACATTTTGCTAAAACGGTCCACTACCACAAAGATAGAATCATGGCCTCTTGCAGTCCTAGGAAGTCCTAAAATGAAATCCATGCTAATGTCTTCCCAAGGAGCATTTGCAATCGGCAAAGGGGTGTAGAGTCCATGAGGCATTGTTCTAGACTTGGCTTTTAAACATGATATGCATCTAGAACAATGTCTTTGGACATCTTTCCTCATGTGTGGCCAACAAAATTTTGCTTTTAAAAGGTCTAGAGTCTTATCAACTCCAAAATGGCCCATGAGTCCCCCCTCATGTGATTCCTTGACAAGGAGTTTCCTATGTGTTCCTTGGGGAATGCAAAGTTTTCCCTCTTTAAAAAGATATCCCTCGGACACATAGTACCCTCCTTGCGCTCTATGTAGACATTGGGCATAGATGGATGAAAGGTCTTGATCTTCTTGGTAAAGTTCTCTTATGTGGTCAAATCCAAGAATTTGGGCACCCAATTTTGAAAAGAGTGTATGCCGTCTTGAAAGAGCATCGGCCACTATATTGGTGCTTCCTTTCTTGTATTTGATTACATAAGGAAATTGTTCAAGAAATTCCATCCATTTAGCATGTCTCTTGTTGAGTTTGTGTTGGCCCTTTAAATATTTTAAAGACTCGTGATCACTATGGATGACAAATTCTTTGGACACAAGGTAGTGTTCCCAAGTCTTTAGGGCTCGCACAAGAGCATAGGTCTTAGGGCGTCGTCTTAGGGCTCCCCTAAGGTCATTCCAATATGTAATGGGAGGTTCCCTATGAAGACGCCTTTCTCTTTCGAGAGAGGTCCACCAATACATGGCGTTCCCTTGGAAGCTAAGGGTGGCTAGGGGTACCTTACGTTCTTCACTCACCCTATGGCAAGCAAAGAGTTGTTCTACCTTCATCTCCCAATCTAGGTAGATTTCTACGTTCTCCTTACCATGAAAGTGAGGTAGGTCTACTCTAGTTTCCCTTGGCCCCTCTTGCTCCCTTTGCCTATTTCTTCTAGGGGGTGGTTGGTAATAGTCATTAATTCTAAGGCTCCCCTCCCCTAGAGACTCATTACTCCTAGATGCATGAGTATGAGTTTTTTTTTATTTTTGTGATTTTTGTGATTTCTCTTCTTGGGCTTTAGCCAATTCATTAATCTTATTCTCATTCTCCAATTGTCTAAAAGAAATTAATTGCACAGCTTGTGAAACTTCTTTCAAAAGAGTTTTAATAGATTTTACTTCACTTTCAATAGACTTTGGAGAGTGAGGAGAATAAGACATGGCTAAAACTTTGTGTATACAAGTGTTTTACCTTGAGAAAATTTAGGAAAGTCAAAGAAGGTAGTTTTCCAGGTAAGGGAGGTGAGTGACAGAGGACTACTTAAGTACCAAGACTTTGCCTTAGCCAAAAACTATTCCTCAATGTCTTTACACAAAGCTTTCTCTTAGTAAATCACTTAGAACACAATTAAGTTGAGAAAACAAATGCAAGAAAACAATGTATGCTAACTAATTAACAAAGTTAGACGGTTTTAACAAAGCTTAACAAAACAACCACACATACAAAGCGTTACTAATTAAGCAATGGAAAAGCAACTAAAAACAATTAACAATTGCTAATTAAAGAGTTCTACACTAGTCGGCCCTAGGTGAGGCTTCTTGAACACTTGGAGCCCTTGAAGACACACTCACCGTCTAGTAACGTAATTAAGAGGTAATTAACACAAACTAAGTTGCAAAGAAATTAAGAAAACTCCCTTTGTTGTTCCTCTTTTTGCTAATGGCACTTCCTTGTTGTCTTTGCTTGTTGTCCCTCCAAGTGTTTGTGGTGTTTTCAAGAAAGCTTGATTCTGCCTTGACTTTGTTTCCCCTTAGAATGAAGGTCTTAATTCTCCAATTCCAACACCTATCAAAAGACTAGACCTTACCCAAGTCAAGTTTCCATTCAATTAAGCACCAAAGGAGAATAAATTCCAGCACCAAATTAGAGGTCAAAGAACAAAAGCAAGAAACAAATTAATTGAATAAAACAGTACCACCAAAAGGAGTTAGATTATGACAACTAGAAAGAGGTCCAAGAAATATTAAGCAAGCAAATAAAAGGTACTCAAATAAAGGTAGGCACACAAAAGAATTCCTAAGAATGGCACTAGATTAGATTACAAAATAAATAAAAAAGCAGCACCACTGGAAAATTGTTGTGGGCCAGAAACGTGTTTTTCCCCAATTTATGTTGAGCTGTGCTTTTTAGATTTGATTCTGAAATTTGATATGCAAGATATTCAAGATCTTAGCTAAATTATGGCGTTGGAATCACTCAAAACGCATGAACCATGTTTTTTTAATAAATTTTCAATTTCAGTGTTCAGTTACGCCAGCTGTAGCGCCTCAGATTTGCACACTGATTTTAAAAATTTTATCATTTTTTTTCTGTTGACTCTTTTGAGCTAATTCTTTTTTTGTCTTTTCTATAACACTCTAATCTTGCATATTCCAGAGAATCAAAATTTTCCTATGAGTGAAAATATTTTTCTGGAACAAAACAGCCAGCACAGAGAATGTGAAACAGGGGATTCTGGAAAAACTGGAAAAAACATCAAGATACCAAAATTTAAACACAATGGAATTAAGAAGAGGAATTTGTGTAAGATCTAAACACAAATATGAACTCAAACTAAAATTAAAAGGCACCAAAAGATCAAATGAACAGCAGATTCAAAGCAATTATATATACCCAAAATAAAGAAACAATCAAGCCAATCAAAGGACTACTATGAATTGATGACATTGTGGATGAACATGACTTGACAAAACCATATATGGATTCAGAAATTAAAGACTCAAAGAGCATGATATGAACCAAATTAAAAGTGCAATAAAGACTCAAAAACCTAAAAGAAAACAGCAACTCAAAGGTGTATGGAATCCTATCACAATTTGCACAAGAATTGTTCAAGACCAATTGAACAAAGTGCACCGGTTGGATCTTCCAAATAGCACACCAAAACAAATTAAAGTGTAAAAAACAGCAAGACAATTATGGAAATAAGATGAACAACATGAAATAAAGAAGAACTAAAAATGAAAAGACCAAGAACAACTCATCTTTGAAGAACCTATGCTCATGATACCAAATGATGGCAATCTCATGAAGTTCTTCTTAGAATCATGTAAAGGATGGTGCGGAAGCCATGGATGTGTGTGTGCAAGATCCTCCTAAGAGTTATGGTGATCTTGAAGGTGCATGGTATGTATGGAAGTTGGGAGGTTCGGCCAGCCCAAGGAAAGGTGAAGGATGTGAAGATTAGAGCCTAGAATCTAGGTAGAAGCAAAGCTTGGAACAAAAATGGCAGCATAACTTTACTCACAATAATCTTGCAAAATACAAGAGATGGCCTTCCTATTTATAAGCTATAGGGTCGTGAAAGCTAAGCTAATTCCTAATGAAATGAGAGCCAAAAGAAATGCAAAATGACAAGGCACATGGCACATGCTCATGACCGGCCAAGTAAGAAGAGTTTCTAGAATGTTCACTCTCTTATGCTTTCTAGCACTACTCTAATTACTAAGCACCCCTAATGGGCCTCCATGTAACATGTACAAGGCTTTCTCTCTTCCATCCGTGGCTTCATCCAATTGGGCGTGAATGTGCTTAGCCATTGACCTTGTAATAGGGCCTAGACGGTCTAGGTCTCCTCCTAGACGCTCCATGTGTAGCCATCTCTCATCACGTCCTAGACGCTCCTTCCTTGAGTCTAGACGCTCATCACGGTCTAGCTTTGGGTCTTGGCTTTCATGGTGAGATGTGCTTGGCCCTCCTCCATCAACCAATCTCTGGAGGAGGAAAACCTGAAGCCAAGCTGGTAACAACACTCAAGGATCCATGTTTTTTGTGTTTAGCTTCTCATTTTAAACTATTACGATAAGATCTTATCATGAGTTGCTAAATTTATCTTGTTGGGATTGGATGATGATGTGATATTTTTGGAGTTATTGTTGTTTAAAGATGCATGTTTCTCTTTTATATTCAAATTCATTGGATTTGGTAGTATGCTTAATGCTCAATGGTGAGGAACGACCATTGATTATCCATAGGGCATGAATGAGGTCGAAGGGAGATTTCATGTTTCTGAACCCTTTTTAGCAAACCATAGGATTCAATGGTCGTAGAGCGCGAAACTTAGACTATGGTGAACTATTCCATCATAATGCAGAGGTTAGTCATAACAACGGCTTATTGCTCTAGATAACCTTGCGCGAGGGATCGACTTGGTTTGGACAAAACAAGAATAGAAGGGGCTTGAGACCCCCGATAAAGGTACGCTGTTTCTGAATACTTGAGACTGAAACTGATTATTTTTTTGTATGCTCTCACTGACTTGATCGTTAGAGAGTGATCAACAGGTACAAACCCCTCTTTCCTAGCGGAGCTCTCCATTCAGTTCAACCGAGGTCAACCAGCGAGAACATTTGGCGCCCACCGTGGGGTCCGATAAAACTTGATCTCATCCGTATTCGTGATTGAGCCTTCTAACAAGATGAGAAACACAAGGCAAGACCCGCAAGGAACTAAAGGAATCGATGCCCCCGTCTTATAGCAACTCATGAATACCATTAAGGCCCTCCAAGAGGCGAACGAGGAGCACAAACGAGAGCAAAAGCGAATCCAAGAGCGGATCTTAGAAGAAGCCAAGGCTGAGTAGGAGAGGCTACGAGCGGAGGCCCGAGCTGAGCAAAAGCTTCTGCAGGATCGTTTGATGGCAGAAATCGAGGCCTCCCAAATAACCATGGAGGAGCACACGTAAACCAATGAGAAATTGTGCAAAACCAATAAGGAATTACGCAAGATTCTGCACCAACGTGCCTGACGTTCCACCAGGGAACGATCTCTAAACTTGCCAGCGAGAGATAATCCCAAGCCATTCTCGCAGGAAATCATGGATGAGCCCGTGCCAGCTCATTACATCACACCTAAAATCGCCTTTTTCACAAGAATAGAGGATCCTGAAAATCATCTTACGACATTCAACACTCAGATGATTATCTCTGGAGGAATGAATGCCATCTGATGTAAGATGTTCATGGGCACTTTTACATGTACAGCCTTACAATAGTTCAGTGGGATCCTGGATGGTTAGATAAGCTCTTTCTCTTAGTTCTCCAGGATATTTTGAGAATAGTTCTCGATCAACAAGGTCAAGCCCCCGAGGCTGTACGACCTTTTCAGCGTGAGGCAAAGGGAGAGAGAGTCGTTTAAAGATTATCTGAACAGGTTTTGCACGATTATGGGAAGACTTCAAACCCATGATGAAGATATGATGATCGTCGATTTTGAGCAGGGATCATGGCGGGACCGTTCAATGATTCGTTAATTAGGAATCCAACCTTTCGAGGTACGTGAGCAAGTGTTCGCCCACATCGAAGCGGAAGAGGTTGTGCTCAGGAAGAACGACAACTCACACTCAAGGCAACCTAGGCCTAAGGAGAGCAGCCGAGCTCGGCCCCTGCGGGTCAACGAAACCTCTTTCGATAAGAGAATGAACTCGAGGTATGTACCATATGTAGCCAGGAAAGATGAGCCCAAGATGAAGGAATGGAAGAGTCAACATCTCGGCCCAAGTTCTGAGTATCCTACAAAAAACTCTTGAGTATGACACGAGTAGCAAACAAGCTAAAGCTTCCCTAGAAGACAGATCGGAACTTGGGAATGCACAAAGATGTCGGGTGCGAGTTCCACAAAGCATTTGGGCACAACGTTGAATGATGCATAGCCTTGGGTCACCAACTGGCTAGCCTGGTGAAGGAAGGGTTCCTAAAGGAGTATCTCGAGGCAAACCAGGAAGAGAAAAAGGGAGAGATTGTTGTCAGGGACCAGGCACATGAGACACTAGTCCATGGAGAGTTGAACACCATCTCGGGAGGATTTTCTGGAGGAGGAAGCTCTGCCTCTAAACGTAAATTATATGCGTGAGTGGTGATGTCCTTGGATACGAGGAGACCTGATCACCTTCTAGAGCCCACTCTTTGCTTCACAAGTTCCGACCTGAAAGACATGGTTCCTCACGAGGATGATCTAGTGGTGATATCTATCGTCACTGTAGGAAGGAAGGTGCACAAAGTCTTGATCGATCAAGGAAGCTCGGCTGACATAATGTTGTGGGGAACGTTCACCAATTTGCAGTTGTCCCCCAACCAGTTGAGGTCATATGATGGGTGCTTGGTCGGCTTTGTGGGAGATCAGGTAGAAGTATGAGAGTACATTGAGCTAAAGACGACTTTCTCTAACTACATCGCGACCAGGACGATCACCATCAGGTACATTGTTGTTAACGTGTCCTCTGCTTACAATTTGCTTTTGGGGTAACCTTCCCTGAACAGGTTGGGTGCGGTAGCCTCAACGACCCATATGAAGATGAAGTTGCCTTCTCCTAAGGGAGGAGTGATTACTTTAAAGTTCAACCAGAAAACGACGCGAAAATGCTACGAGAGTAGCCTAAGGAATAGAAGAGGGATTTATGCAATCACTGTTCAGGCAGGAGAGCCAAAATGGATGGTGGGGGTGGAAGTCATCAATGACATGCAATCTGGACCTGCTGAAGAGGTTCAGGAAAGGGAGATAAAAGGAAAGAAGTTTAAGCTCGACACCTCGTTGGGAAAAGAGCTCGAAGATAAAACAGCCGATGTCATATCGGAGAACATGGATGCTAAGTAAGGTAGAAACAATAATGTTTGGAGGAAATAAGCAAGATTGAATAACTCAAGTTGGTCAAATAAGAATGAAACATTTACCATCTATTAACAGTGTTCTTTTAGTAGACAATTTGAAACCTTAAACCTTAATATAAGTCAATTATATGATACTAGATGTGATGTTATGTTTAACACAAACACCAATGTATAGTTAATTATTGTGATGGCACCAAGCTATATGTTGCTAATAGACAATGTAATTGATACTAGATTGAATTAGACAAGTTATTAGTTCAAAAGGTCTTATGCCTCATAAAGATTAAAAAAGATCATTGGGTCTTGAATATAAAAAGTGGTCATGAAAGTTTAAGGTTAATATCAAAATTGCAAAGACAAACCTTGTAAGAGTTTTGTCAATAATATCAATCAAATATGATATTTTTTTTGAAGCATACAAAAAAGACAAACAAGTTAAAATATCTTTCAAAAGTAAAACCAAAGTTTCACTCAAAGACCTCTAGATCTACTACACTTAAATTTATTTGTTCCTACCAATATTTAGTCCATAAGTGATAAAAGGTACAGTTTGATCATAATAGATTACTATATTAAATAAACATGGTTGAAATTCTTAACCCACAAGGACAAATCTTCCAAAGTATTTTGTAAATTCTATAATATGCTCAAAAGAAAATGAATCTATCTATTACTTCAATCAGAAGTGACCACAAAGGTGAATTTGAAAATTAATTTTTTTCAAGACTTTTGTAAAAACTATGGCATTAACCAAAAAACTTCAATTCCAAGAACACCTTAAAGGAAATTGGAGAGGAAAAATCTCTCTGGTGAAGTTCCTTGTTGTTTATGGACAGAAGCTAACATTTCAATGGAGAATAAAGGAGAGAAGTGCAACATAATTCTTGGAGGATTAAGGTGTCGATTCATCTTAGAATGGCTTCTAAGAGAAACTACTTCAACTTCCTAATGACGGTTCATTGTGAAAAATCCTTAAGGGGAAATTCTTCAGTGACCTTTGAGAGTGAAAGAAATTTGCTAGAACAACATAAATTCTCATACATTTCAAAAGTGATTACAAGATGTAAAAGAGAGATGTTTATAAAATTGAATAGTTCCTCTTAGGCTCTAGCCTAAATGAAACTCAAATTCAAATATTACCTAAATATTAGTACATGCAACTTATAAGACTCTCTACTCTTGAAGTGGCACTCAGGACAAGTCTCTTGAGTTACTTCTAAGGCAAGCTACTAAAGAAACTTGCCTAGCAAGCTTCACTTGATTGGGGGTAGCACCTTTTCATGCTCCAAGAGTTCTCATGTGACACATTCTCATACTTCTCTCGATGATGTGACATCTCCTTACTTCTTGTAGTTGACCAATCTTTGTTGACCCAAATTGAGGTTCATGATTATCTCAATTTAAGACCCAAATTTAAAGCCCAAAAATATATACAAATTTTTAAAAAAAATAAAGGAATACAGACTATTTACTCTTATACAAATTTTACAAAATTAAGAAAGAAAAAAAAAATCATAATGTTTTACTCTCTAGAAAAGTAGAGTTTTTTTTTAAGTTTCTTTTTCTTTAATCTTTTATTAGTAAATCTTGTAGAGCAATTTCTTCTTGCACCTCTACATTTTTCTTCCTGCACCCCTACATTATTCAAAATACCGAAATTACCCTTTACAGTTTTAGGTGTTTCCAGAATAGTGGTTCCATAAGCAAGAGTATTTTTATAATAGAAAATCTGGAAGACAAAAAAAATCATTCCATAACACCTTTTCAGAAACACATTTTTTTATTTATTTCCAGATTGATAAATCCAGAATTCATAAAACATGTTCTGGAAATATTTCAAAAAGAATAATCTGGAAGTTATTTTTTTAAAGGGGGCAAAACAGTCTTCTCCAAAAATGATGGGGTGCAGGAAAAAATTTGTAGAGGTGCAGGAAGAAGTTGCCACCTTGTAGTTAGAGTAACATGTAATTTTTTTTAGATAGCCTCCATAATAAATGACTAAAACAATGTTACATATCCACCATCTCCTAAACACTTTTACATTGACGCAATTAATTAGACTTGTTTCAACCACTTCTTCGGTAGACAAAACATGTCTACTTAAAATCACTTTCTTCTATGATTACCAAATTTTGAAACCCTACACTCCAATTAATTTTTTTTGGAAAAAGATAAGAAGATAAAAAAAAAATACTACACTCGTAAATAATTTATAAGTTATATTTTTTCACTTCATATTAATAATTAAAAGATCTTCATAAAGAAACTAAAGAAATATGAATATAAACTTCTTGCAAAAGTTTAAAGGCCTTTTTATGCTATGAATCTATGAGTAGTAGGTTGATCCAACTAACCAGAGATAACCAATAAGTCAATTAGTCTAATACCAATTAATGCTAAAAAAAATTCTAAATAAAAAAAATAGGAACAAATATAAAGGTTTAATACAAAAATGTACAATTCCTATCCTAGTATGAAGTCTCCTTTATAAAAAGAATTTAACCTCAAATTTTAATATTTATTGTCTAAAATGAAAGATAAACATGAATGATGAATTTTGCTCTTAACCTAAATTATGAAACACCAAATCATGAATTAAGAAGAATTTATCGTTTTCAACAATTTTCATCCAATAATTAAAAGAAAATGAATAAGCCACTACAATAAGAAAGGATTAATAATAAAGAATGATTCACTACTTCGAAATAACAATTTGAATATGAAAATTAAAAGCTCTCCCCAGGAACCTAAGAAAATTTCTCTCACAATACTAATTAAGCTTCATCAAAATATTAAAATCTAAACTTTTCAGGAAAGTTAACATAAATATTCTTATATTATAAACAAAGACTACTAGATTCATTCAACTAATTTGATTGATTTGATAAGCTATCTAATTAGCCTAATAGTAATGAATGTGCAAAAGGGATTTTTAATTACAAAAACATACAAAAATACAATTCCTAATCTAGCCTCAATACACCTTGCATATATAAAAGCAGTGCTTTTTCTATGGTGATGTTTTCCACCAAAATACTTTTCGTAAATACCAATACTACTAGGCCATCATAGCCACACTATTCTCACATGTCTAAAACTTGCCTCGCAATTATGGACATAACTACAATTTCTTTCCAAAAAAGGAAAGAAATTGGTGACTAGTGAATGTATTAAGGGAAAAGAAGGCACATGATAATAAAATGTATCAATAATAGAAACATGTTTTTTACAAAGAAAAGTAAGACGAATTTTCTTACTTCTCACTATATGAGCTCTAATAAAAATGCCACTACATGTCACTTTAACGTTATTAAAATGTTAACATAATGAGCAATTACACTCAACTACTATGAGCATCACCATGCTACCAAATTCAATTTCATGATAGCATCATGTTAAGTCATTATTGAACTCAAACATCGTCTCCAACTATATTTCACTCATTTTTAAGTTTATTAAAATTCTTTCATTCTTATATTTCGAATACATAATTATTTATAATAAATTTATGAAAGAATGCCATTATTTATATCTCTAACTCTGAAAAATAGGTTCTAAACGTATAATAATAATATAACTGATATAAGAATACTCATTATTGTTCTTATATTCTTTATTCTGTTTTTTTTATTGATTTGAACAGTGTGTGTGGTTCAATTCTTGGTTATACTTCATTAATTTAAAATTTAGTCTTTATCCATATATATAACTCAATTTATAAAATTTAAAAGTTTTACCTTATAAAAACATAATTGAATTTTCAATAAGACAATTTTTTTTAAAAAAAAAGTTATATATCTATAATATATATATATATAATATGAAATATATGAATGAATCATATCCTTATTTCTCTTTCTCTTTCTATGTTTTCATTTATTTAGGAAAAAAAACTAATCATTTACTGAATCTAACTTTAATTCAATTTTCCATGATTTTGTTCTAATCTTTTTTAGATGCATTGTGTTGTAGTATAAAATAATATTTAAAAAATATTAATATACATGTTTATGATAAAATTAAAAAAAATGGATACACAAAAGTGCTGTTGTCTGTATTTTCACTAATAATATATAATAAATAATAAAATTATTCTTATAATCGTGTTTTGGTATATATAATTTTTTTAAAATTTATCCTTGAATAAATAACAATTAGTTTAATATATCAATTTAATAACTTTTTTTTTCAATATCCTTGAAAAATAAAAGTTATCAATTTAATAATTTTTCTTGTTAGTTTAATCATTTCTCTTTACAAATCCCACTTTTTTTTTTCTCCTCTTTCTCTTGGCTTCTTCTTCCTGCACCCCTACATTTTTCTTCCTGCATCCCCACAATTCTAAATCCTGAAATTGGCCTTAATCTTTTATTTGAAAAAGAACACCGTGGTTACCAGAAATAGAGATATGAGAGTGTGCTACGGATTCATCATTCTGGAACTGAATACTTTTTTTTCCGGATGAGGGGGTGTTCCAGAAACAATTTTTGTATAAATTATTGATTTCTGGATTGCTGAATCCGAAATGCTTTTTTTTTAATTACGGATTTCTGAATCTGGAATGCATATTTCTGTTACGGATTGATGGATTCGGAATATTTTTTTTGAATGATGAATTTTTTAATGTGAAATGCATATTTTGAATTATGGATTGGTGGATCCGAAATCTTACCGGAAGTGCTAATCCAAAATTCTTTTGGATTCCATAATCCATAATGCAAAATAATAAATACAGTTCAAGTGCATTTTAGGATTTTTAAAAAATAACAGGAACAATTTGGTCTTTACATAACATTGTGGGGGTGCAGGAAGAAAAATGTAGGGGTGGAGGAAGAAACTGCCCTTTCTCTTTTATGGAGACACACACTCTGCTTCTCACTCTTTCCTTTTTCTTTTTCTCACACTCCCATTCTTATTTATCTTTCTATGTTTTGACTAATATATGAAAAACATATTCCTTTTATTGAATCCAAATTCATTTTTTTAAAGGTTTTATTTCAATTCTTTCACTTTCTTTACTTGTGTTTTTTTACATAAATTAAAATATTACAATATAAATTTATAATAATATTTAAAAAAAACGGATATGTATATTTATGATAAATTAAAAAAATAGGGATATACGATATGACGTATTTTTCCGCTAATATGTATAGTGCACCTAATTTCTAACCAACTTGAGGATTGCTTATTGAATAGTGGTACACATCTCCATGTTGATAAGCACTTGATAATTGTACACTAATATGTGAAGTAGCTGATAATTTATTAAGAAAAGACAAGAAAAGCAGCGACAAGGGATAGAACCATGTAATTAACATTGAAATCTAAATAAGTATCATCATTATTGTTTTAGTTTAACAAGTTATATCTGGACTTGGAGTCACGATTCGAAAACATAGTAATAAAATTTTTGCAGCCCTTAAACAGAAACTTTGGCGCTCTGAAGAGTTGGAAGAAAGCATGAAAGTTCTATTGCTGTGCTTGGAAAGGCTTGTATTTCTTGAGATCATGAGCAAGGCCTTGGATGGAACCCACAGCTGAGATAATAGAAATGATTAAGCAGACCCAACTCAGAATCTTGAGCCAAATCCATGTGAAGGAAAAGCTTTTCATGTTGGATCGCTTAATGTACATCTCTACAGGGAAGTAGACCGTCAATGGCCAGAATGAGAGTGAACCAATGAGCCCCAGAAAGTCATTGAAGAAGGGAAATAGCATGGCTAGAACAGCAGTGATGATCACATACGTTGTCCTCCAAAACATCCTAAAGAAATTCAGGGTTATGCCTTCACACAGAGGAACATTCACACCATGCTCACCATTTATAAATTGGCTTTCTGGCCATTTTTCTTTGCTCCATTTCTCCACGAACCCAAATATAGGTTGCACAAACACCTGCCCAACAAAATTTCTCCAATATTCAGCCAAATTCGAGTATTAAATAGGATTTACTTATTAACAAAAACATACAAAAGTGTTTGTCTTTAAAATACGAAAACTAAACAAACACATAAAAATAGGAATCTACTTATTTTATTAATTTTTTAAATGAGTATAAGTAAATATACTAAACACCAATATATACTTAATTGAAGCTATATCTAAATAACATCTTATATTAATTTCTCATTTTAGTTTCTTCACGTATTTCAACTTTTTAATTTTCTTTTATATTTTGTAATCTAATTATTTTCCCTCATATTTTACCATTTTTTTTTTTTAATTTTTACACTTTTACTATTACTATTACATTGGTAACAAAATAACGCGTTTAACAAAAAAAAAATGGTGATAGAATAGAGACGTGTTAGTAATATATTACAAAATTGGTAAAATGTTAAAAAAAAACTAAAGTGGTAATATTCACCAAATGGTAAGCTTTGTTTTTTTATTTATTTTGTTTCTATTTAAATTTGATTCGTATCTAGTGTTTAAAAAATTCAGGTGCTTTAATTTCTAACTTACATTTATTGAATGTGAAGGATAAAAAAGAAATAAAGTATAATTTGAAAGAATAAAAAGATATTTGTGAGTTGAAGAAGTTATTTACCTGGTATGCCCCAACTAAATGCACTGCTATGCAGATATTGGCAAAGTCTATTAGCCAAAAGGGCTCATAGAAGCCGAACCCTGTGAGGAAATTTCCAGGTGCGTCATTTCCAAACGCGGCATAGCCTAAGCACCCACATAGCACATAAAATAATGTCGTTGTCATTATCCCAATTAAACTTGCTCTCTTCATCATTCTGTTCTCTGGTGGGCCTGATTTTAGAGTGTCCTGCAACATTATGGACCACATTTCTATTTCAGTTTACTGCACTTTCTTATCTTCCATTCATAATAATCAAAATTGCAACATTTCTAGTTGAAGTAGTGTGCTAAGTATATAATAGCCTTACAAATCAAACACTGTCAAGTATTGACTTACTTTTACCATAGGTTTTGTTTTTTCTGTTCAGTTTCAGCAATAGGTCTAAACATGTATAATAATGTTATGATGGATTTTATAGTTTCTGGGTCAATCACCACATTTAAACATTTAAGGTATTGTTTAAATATTTAAGGTATTGTTTGGAGTGGCCATGAAAGGAATTTTGATTGTGCATGGTTGGTTTCCGTGTGCTTAGTGTGGATTATGAGTTGTTCACCGTTTGATCTCCATCATATGGTTCAGGTGAGTCACATCAAATCTGAAGTAAAAAATGCGATGGGAAGAATCTGGATGATAAGAATTAAAAATATTTCTTTGTTTTAAAAACATTAGCAATTAAATAAAACAATGACAAATGAGATCAGAGTTTTAAATTTTTATGTAAGTGATTATTGTTTAGATAAATATCTATGTACCAATTGGTTAGATAGAGATAGGTACAAGGTTCGAAAAATAAATAAATAAAAATATCTTTACTATAATTTAGCTAAGAATAACTTGCAATAGGAAAATAAAATAGAGGAAAAAGGTGATATTTTGGTAAGTAAAATCCAATATGTGTACACAGTCCGTGGTTTTTATTAATTGATGCATCTAATCCCAACACCATATTTAGAAGATAAATAATGGATAAACACAAAAGTCAACGACAAAACAAGAAAAATAAGAAAAACAAGTTATGGGTCAAAAATAGAAGTTGGTGTTACGTATGACTATTCAGAAGTTGAATTCATATAATATGCCACTACCAAATTTATTTCAGGCACACATTTCAACTTTTATACTAATAGAAAACACAACACTTTTCAAATTCCATCATATTTCAAACCGTTTCACCGCATTTTCTGTTGTCCCTATCGTAATTTTTTCAATTATATTTTGTCCTACTAAATCTAATGAAGCACGTATATTATTATTATTATTCTGAAAAAATAAAGTTTCTTCCAAACTAAAAGCCGATGATTCAAGAACAATTTTATTCACACAAATTTAATTAAATTCACACAGTTCTTTTATAATTATTAGTAAATAATTAATTAATAGATAAAATAAAACATAAATATTACTTGCCTGGATCTCAATGAGCACATTTGAAAAAGCATAAGCGAAGGCAATGTCACCGATAGCTTGAAACATCCTCCAAACCTTTTCCGTTCCCGTAACGTCCACCCCCACTTGCACCCCTGTTATTGATGTCCGCGCGTGTGCCCCACCTTTAAGCATCGTGCTTTATTTCATTAGTATTATTATTACATTAACACAATATTTGTTTTCACACATATTTTATGAATTAAAATGTATTAAAATAAAAACAAAACGGTGAAAAATTTAGTTTTATCAACTACAGTTGGAACATAAACAATTAATAACACCCATAACAACTTGAATTTAAAATAGTTATTAAAATTCAAACTCTTGAAATACTTGCTTAAAATAACACAATCAGTCAACGTACGCGTCAACCAAAGTTAATAGTGAATGAATTATTTAATATTTATTATCTATTTTTTTAATTTTTAATCATTCTTAATCTGTTAGAAAGAATATATACTAGAGGGTAGGTTCACAGTACTCATATTTTAATTAATAAAGACAATTTTAATTAACTCATTAATTACCCTAATTGGTTGCATATTTTTAAAAAGTTATTTTAACATTTTAAAATATAGAAGTTAATTAATATTTATTTTCAGTCATAAAATAATTTTAAGAAAGCTTCTACTTTGAATCAAAATTTCCGTTTTGATTGTTTTAAAAGGCTAAACTATATGCCTAATTATTTTTGTTTCTAGTTTTGAGGAAATTAAAACTATGGGCCTAATAAGGTTTAAAGTTGCGTAAGTAAATAGAGTGATAATAATCACATGGTTGTTTTACCTATGACTTTGGCTAGGGAGAGTCCAAGACCAATGGAAGAATAAGCGAAAGACATCACAGCTGCAACAATAGAGAGCCAAGAGAGCTTATGGAAGTTTGGTATTTGGCTAAGAACAATTTGAATGCAGGCAAAAACGATCATGTAAGGGTAGTTATTTATGTTGCACTTGGCTTCATGTCCATGCTTGTGAAAACAGTTCGACCTCTTCACCGCCCTAATCAATTTTCAACAACATGAAATAAATAAAATTAAAACAAAAGGGTACTTCAATGTGCACATAAAACAATGACACACACACACACTCTTTGAAGTCAAAAGTTCATGTGCAAACTTACACCATACTGATTGATGCAGTTATAGTGTAGCCGATGGTTACACCAACAAGATTTATATACTGAGCCAATCCACAAAGCTGGAATTTTCTTCCTCCTATGGACACAAAAGTAACATGTTATATCAAAGGAGTATCTTAAACAATTATATTCCATTAGTCTCTGGTGTATTTTTGCTGCTAAAATTATTAGCAAAGTATAACAGAGCAATACAAAATAATGTCCCGAGAAAAATAGTATTCTACTACATCACGTGCCTCGTCTCTCTTCGGAGCCAAAAGAAAAATGATTTTTTATTTGCATTGCCAATAAATAAATAAAAAGAAGAGTGCTAGAAAACCAGAACTCTCACGTGTCAAGTCTCAACCACATGTACCGACATAAACAAATCATAAGATCATTTTTTCTTTAACATTTAGATATCTTAAACTGTTTTTTATCTAGACTTATTCTGCCATTGTTATGTTTGTTGTATCCACAAAACTTGTACATGAAATATGAAGGAAAATAGAGTGTAGTGTGATTGGAAACTATGATGATTACCTTTGTGAGTAAATTATTAGGTGATTCTGATTGTGACTATGCAATAGGTTGTGTATCTTGTAATTATGATATAATGATGTAACGAGAAGCAATAGAAGTGAGATTTGTGGTTGGTATACCTAAGTTAGCTTTGACAACCTCAGAATATGTGTAGTTTCGCTTGCCATGAACAGGGTCAGGTGAACGGTAAGAATCAGCGAGAAGAGTGGAAGTGAAGTATGTGATAAAAGAGAAGGCAAAAAGCACTGCTGGACCAGCCACCCAACCCATCTGCGCAATTGCCCATGCAAGAGATAGAACTCCAGAACCAATCACCGCCGTTATGATATGAGCACTTGCAGTTATCCATGTCCCTTCGATTTAAGACCAATTCAAAAACAACATTAATACAACAACTCTATCACAATCAAAATTATCAAAATCCACAGTGGACTCTTATATCAACTTCTTAACGTAAGTGACACTGTATAAGTCACTGCAAATTGACTTTAAATATCAAGTAAATATTGAAATTAATACGAAGAAAAATTCACTTAATTGTTCTGCTGTGTTTGTAAAGGTTTATCCAAATAAGCAAACATAAAATTTGAATATGTGAATGGGTAATACCTGTTCTTTTAGCTCGTCCATCTTCATCGAAGTTTTTGTTGCCATCAGCCAAAGTTTCTGGGGTTTCTATGTGCATGCTGCTCATCTCTGGAACCGACCAATGGCCTGTGTTTGTGTTTGTGAGTGCAAATGAGTTGAGTGGGTGGGTGGCCAACACCCGAAAAGAAAGGAAAAGAGATGGCAAAGAAAAAGGGTGTTTTTATTGATGATTGGCCTGTAGTTGGTGTTTGGTTTTGGGTAGAATGTAGGAGTTTGTGGTGAGAGGCTTAAAGGAGCTGAGATAATTGAATTGGAGAAAGAGCACAGTGGCTAAGGAAGGATCACAGTGGATTAAATAGATGGGAGGAGTAGGAGAGAAGTGTTTTGGACTTTTGTGGCACATGTAATTTCGAAGATGGCTTAGAATTTTATTTACTGAGGGAAAAAGTGAGTCACTTTATAAAAAGGAAAAGTTGAGCAGTGAAAAGGGAAATTGAGAGGCTTTGAGAAGAGAGAGTTTTAGGTGGGTTGAAAGGAGAGGAATTTTTTTCAGGCATGTGGACCATCAAAGGTGGCAAATTCTGCTCTGGCCGGGGAACCTAAGTGTCCCCTACACTATTTCATTTTTTGTTTGTTTTTGTCCATCCATTTCAAGATTCAAGCTTATGATAGCCACATATTATGGGTCTTCCAAAGGGCCACAAATCTATCTTATTAAGACACCATGCTTACCATCTCTTCCACTTGATTCCCTATAGTTTATGATCTTATTTATCACCTTTTAAATTACCCTCACTCTTTCCTTTCAAATTTCTAACATCATGCTTCAAAATCTACTTATGTCTACCAATTGTCTTACACTAGCTATTTCTTGCTGATACAATTCTCTACAAAACTATATTAACTTTTTCACAAATTAAAAACAGTTTAGGAATTTACTTTTTGAAAAAACTAAATGAAAAATTATTTTAGTTTATTATTTCTTTCATCTTCTCTAAATGTATTCAATTTTATCACAAAGACCAAAAAATCCAAATATTCTGTATGTTGTGATTGAAAATTACGATTGCAAAAATAATTTTGAAAACCCTTTATTATGACGCAGCAAAGTCTTGCCATGCAAATTCGTTTCGCAATCATAGAAGTTGACCGACTTTCAATTATAATTTGTGTAATTAAGGTGTTATAACACGTCTCTGCTATGGTATCATGTTCGCTAAGAATCTTAATTATTTAATTCTGTTTGTTAAAATAGGGTACTTTATACAGAAACTTTTGTGTCGTTGTTATCTGTCTTTTTAAACAAATAATGTTATGATTTATTTTATATCTTGATATTTTTATCATGCTCGGATTAATATGGTGAATCACTCCAAAATATATTAGGTACTCATCCTGTTCTTTAATATAAGCCTATCAATAAAAATAATTAATTTAATTTTATTCTTAAATGAATGTTATCAATCTATTAAATTAACCTCTGTTAAATATTTTTAATTTTTTTATGATTTATATTGAATATAGTATTTTATGTTAAAAATAAAATCTAACAGACCAAACAAAGATGAGAAAAAGAATCAAATAAACATTCCATATATACACAACAAGCATGAAAAACAGAGTAAAAAAAATATATACTTGAGAAAATATTATTTATGCAACAAACTTTAATTTATTTTTAGATAGAAGTGTGTGTTTCGTATTTCAACTCCATGAATAGTAATTGATTTCGTTCAAAAATGATGAGACAAGAATTATGTTTAAATTTTTCTCATGGTGCAAATAATACAAACTCAAGTGATTAGAAGAAAAATTCATCATTATTGAACACTCCATGTGCAATAAGATAACAAAGAAAACACAAAAAAACATGAAAAGGAAGAAAGAAAGCACAAGCAGATAAAGGACATAACTTGCTTTCGTATTTTATGTTGGAAATATAATCAAACAGACATGCACGAAAAACAAAATGTTATTTTAAAAAAAATAAGTACAAAAGAGTCCACTTGAGGGAGTACCCTTGGTCACACATATATATAACCAAGAGCTCCTTAAGCATAACACAAAACAAACTTTTAGACGGTCATCTAAAAATCACTAGACGATTTGTACAAACCGATAAACGGTCTCCACAAACCACTAAATGGTCTAAACAAACAACTAGGCAATTGGAGACCACTAAACGATCTCCACAAACCACTAGACGATCTTCCCAAACATACCCAGACCGCTAAACGGACTCAACAAATCGATATATATATATATATATATATATATATATATATATATATATATATATTCTTCACAAGAAAACTAAAACAATTAGACACTCACAATAGGCTCCTATTTATTAATTCAAAACACAAACATTTATAACATTTAATATGAATAAAAAAGAAATCGAATATAAAACTATATAAAAATAAAATATCTTATTAAAAGATTAATCATTTATTAATATGTGTTTTATAATAAAGACTAAAAGGAGTAAAATTTAATTGTCGACTGCTAATAAGTAAAATTTGATGCTAATTAGTCAATAACGTTGCATTTGTATAATACTGCAACTAACTTCAAAACCATGAAAGACAATTCATTAGTGTTGACTTTTGAAGACTAATTTTAAGTAATGTATAAGGTGACACTAATTTATCACTAATTTTAAAAATATTTTTTAATTAAAGTAGTTTAGTGTGTTGGTTAAGCCAAAGTTAAAATATAGGAAAAACCCAATTTATATATGAAAAATAGCCAAAATTCGTAGATAAATCAACATTATCTATCGATATACACGAAACAAAATCCGTGGGTAAATTGATACATGATTCATCATATTTTAATTTTAAATTTTTTATTATTATTTGAATCTTTTTTTTATTTTTAATTATTGTTTACAAATATTATTTATGTCTATTTTTAGGATTATTATTGACAATTATTATATATGTTATTATAATTATTATTAATGTTACAAATAATTGCAGCGAGTGGAACTCGAAGCCATGTTCCTTGAATTATCAAAGAAGCTTTCACTACAAGAAAAAATGATTTTAATGGAGTTTACTTTTACATTATCCAGGGTTAAAACCTCTATTAAGTCATTTACTCACGGTTGCAGTTTCCTCCGCTAAACCATCCCTACGGAATGTGTTCCTTGGGATTTTTTTAAATTTGAGAAAAATCCTTTTAGAAACCCTGTTAAATACCATGGATTTAAGAACCTCTATAATATACCACGTGTTTTAAAACCTTCATAAAATACCATGAATTTCAAAACTTATATTAAATACAATGGGTTTAAAAACCTCCGTAAAATATGATCCTCTTGATTTCTCTCTTCCACCATAGACACACTGCTTGTTGGAGATCCCACATCGACTAAAGATTAGAGCCTTTCATTGTATATAAGTGGGTGCAAACCTCAACCCTATGAGCCGGTTTTATGGGGTTGAGTTAGGCTTAAAGTCCACTTCGTAACATGGTATCAGAGCCATTTTCGAGCCTATCCTAGCGAGTGTTTGTGTTGGGCCTATCGTGCCACCCGCTATCGGGCCGCTATCGGACCACCCATAATATATAGTCTCACGCACGAGTTGGTAGTCTCGGGGTGTGTTGGAGATCCCACATCGACTAGAGATTAGAGCCTTTCATTGTATATAAGTGGGTGCAAACTTGTTTCTTTCATTTTACCTAACTCGAGAACCATTGATGTTTATCACTGCTTTATATATCCTAAATAATTACATTATCTATCACATGTGGGCTTCAAAGTCATGTGTCTTTTTGGCTAAAGATTGCAAAAACATATTGCGAGGAGAAATTAACTTTATCACTTCTCACTTTCACAGTGAATTAGTTATTAGATGCATTTTAATAAATACCTTAATTTAAAATATTTCAAAATTATGAGAATTAAATATTAACAATTATAACTAAAACTAAAATTACACATAAAGTATATGTACATCAAAAACTAAAACAAAATAAGTCAAGTGTTTTGAAGTATGAGCTCGTACAAAAAAAAATAAGAATTATATAAACCAACTATCATATCATTAAAGATATGCAAATATTGTTGTAGTGTAAAGTTACACTTTCAAAATTTTAAAGAATTTAGTTATAAAAATTATAAAATATATTAAAACTATGTAGTTTTTAATTATTTATTTATAACTAGATTTAATTATATTTATTTATTGAAGTTTGAAAATTCTTGAGTGTTTTATTGAGATTCTATAATAAATATTTGAAATTTAACGAAAGTTAAAAAATTTCCGTTATTTTGCTGAAGTTTTTAGATTTCTTTTTAAAATTTAATGAAGGTTAAAAAACCCTTCGTTGTTTTACCAAGATTTTAGAATGAACCTTTGAAATTTAACGAAGGTTAAAAAACCTCCATTATTTTGTTGAGGTTTTTGAATAACCTTTGGAACTTAAAGAAGGTTAAAAAAACTCTTAAAGTTATATCAACCTCCGCTAAACAACCTTCAATAAAATTCTTTTTTTTAGTATGTTACCATTACACTAGTCAAATTTTATTGTCAAGCTATAATTATTATTATATTTATTAGTATGATTATCAATATTAATATAATTAATAATATAAAATTATTAATATTATTCATATATTTAATATCTTTCATATTATTAATTTCATTAATATTATTATTACTACTTAAATTAATAACATTATTAATTATTATAATAAAATTATTCATAATACTAATAATATTATTATTAAATACTATTAATATTATTAAATATTTTTAATATTATTAAATATTATTAATATTATTAAATATTATTAATATTATTAATATTATTAAATATTATTAATATTATTAAATATTATTAAATATTATTAATATTATTAATATTATTAAATACTAATAATTAATAGTATTATTCATAACACTAATATTAATATTATTAAATACTATTAATATTATTAAATATTATTAAATAGTATTACTATTATTAAATAATATTAATTATTAAATATTATTAATATTATTAAATATTATAAATATTATTAATATTATAAATATTATTAATGTTATTAATATTATTAAATATTAATAATATTATTAAATATTTAAAAATATAAAAAACATTATTAAATATTAAAAATATTATTAAATATAAAAAACATTATTAAATATTAAAAATATTATTAAATATTAAAAACATTATTATATATTAAAAACATTATTAAATATTAAAAACATTATTAAATATTAAAAATATTATTAAATATTAAAAATATTATTAAATATTAAAAATATTATTAAATATTAAAAATATTATTAAATATTAAAAATATTATTAAATATTAAAAATATTATTAAATATTAAAAATATTATTAAATATTATTAAATATTAAATGTTAAATATAAAAAATATTAAAAATATTAAAAATATTATTAACTCTTAAAAATATTATTAAATATTAAAAATATTATTAACTGTTAAAAATATTAATAAATATTTCAAATATTATTAACTGTTAAAAATATTATTAAATATTAAAAATATTATTAAATATTAAAAATATTATTAAATATTAAAAATATTATTAAATATTAAAAATATTATTAAATATTAAAAATATTATTAAATATTATAAATGTTAATAAATAATATTAATAATATGAATATTATAAATAGTATTAATATTATAAATATGATTTTTATTATTTTTATTAATATTATTAATTTTATAATGTTAATTATATGTATATTTATTAGTTATGATCATTATTTATAATTATTATTTATTGTTATTATTATGAATATTAGTTATTATTTTATAATTATTTATATTATAATAATATTTTTAATATTATGTATATAATTATTATGATTAATATTATTTATATTATTAAAAATTTTAAACTATTAAGACTATTTATATTCTTAATGTTCTTAATATTGTTAATAAAAATATTTATATTAATAATTAATAGTAATATTGAATTTACTTTTAGACATAAGTTCGTGAACAAAATTTGTGGATAATGTAATATTTACTTGTGTATAGAAATATGTAGATAATAATTCGTAGGTAAAATTGAAATTATTTAGAGATCCAAATCCGTAGATAGTATTCGTAGCTAATGTTAAATTTATCTACAAATTCATATTTGTAGTTAATATCCGTAAGTAATGATGAATTTACCTACAGATTCTGATCCATGAATAAAAATTCATTGATAAATCTAATTTTTTTTACCATTAATACATTTCAATTTTAAAATTTAAACGATATTAATAAAAATATATTTTTAATATTAATTTAATTTGTGTTGGTGTGATCGACGTTAGTCAATACTTAAAAAAAATTCAAATATTAATTTAATATAGGCAAAGATTATTAAAACATGATTATATTTTAACAATTGTGGATATTTTCAACCATATTTAGTTAATCCACTTATACAATTAAAAAAATTAAAAAATACAAATTATGTTTTTGAATTCTAAATGTACAATTAGTTTTTTATTTATTTTCCATTTTCTAACAAAGTCTCAAATCCAAATCACAAATCTAAATCACAAGCTTCCATTGATTTATAAATTGAAATCCAAACCAAATCGTGGTTCTAAAATTAAAATGTATTGAAATTCAAACCAAATTGGGGTTCTAAAATAAAAATAACCTTAATAATAAAAATAAATTAATTATTATTATTAAAAATATTAATAATCCTATTATTTTTGTTAATATCGTTAATGATGAGAAATATAAAATTAACAATAATATTAATAATAATAAATATTATTAATAAGAATAATAATAATAATAATAATAATAATAATAATAAAAATGATAAGGATAAGGATAAAGATAATAATAATTATAATAATAGTAATAATAATAATAAGGATAAATATAAGGTAATGATAATAATAAGGATAAGGATAATGATAATGATAATAATAATAATGATTATACTGATAATAATAATAATAGTGATAAGGCATGAAATGGAAGAATTTAACCTAATAAATGAATAAGAAATATTGTATTGAAAAAAATTGGAAGAAGATTGTAAAAGACTTACGAAAATCATGAAGACATCGTTCGAAAACAAGTTTATTTCATAAAAGTTTCACACAAACTTTAGAAGATGATGATAATAATAATAATAATAATAATAATAATAATAATAATAATAATAATAATAATAATAATAATAATAATAGTAAGGATAAAGATAAGGATAATGATAATAATAATAATAATGATAAGGATAAAGATAAGGATAATGATAATAATAAGGAAAAAGATAAGGATAAAGATAATGATAAGGATAAGGATAATGATAATAATAATAATAATGATTATAATTATAATGATAATAATAATAATGTTAATAAAAAAGATAAAATGATATTAATAATGATAATAATGATGATAACAATCATAATAATAATGATAATGATAATAATGATAATAATAAGAGTAATGATAATGATAATATTTTTATTATTATTATTATTATTATTATTAATTATAATAATAATAGTGATAGTGATAATAATGATAATGATAATGAAAATGAAGATACAAATAATAATAATACTGATAATATGAATAATAATGGTAATAATAATAATAATGATAATAGTAATAGTAATAATAATAATAATAATAATAATTTTGATAATGATGATAATGATGATAATAGTAATAAAGGTTAAATAGTCTTTTTAGTCTTTTAATCTCTATAATGATGGTCTAAAGTTAATTTCAACCTACAAATTTTAAAAAGTTCAATGCCAACATTATTTATAAAAATTTCAATGTAATCCCGACTTTTTTTAAACAATTCAATGTGGTGGTTTTAATTGTTTTAAAAAATTCAATATGTTAACAATACATATAATTCAATATACAATGACATAATCGTCGAGGTAAATCTATTTTAGTTAGCACAATATTGAGTCGTTTTAAAAATATTTGGGATCAAATTGAACTCTTTAAAAATCTAAAAAATGAGTTGACTTTTGATCCTTAATATAAGGACAAACAGTAATTAAGCCTAACAATAATGATAATGGTGATAATAATAATAATAGTAAGGTTAATGATGATGATGATGATAGTAATAATAATAGTAATTGTTTTCGTTCGTTGACCTAGATTGAGTCATAGTGGTGGATTATGGGCCAACTTTTCTTTTTTGATGTTGCTGCTTTGAGATGCTTGAAATCCACAGTGAGGGGAGCTCCACCTATTGACAAGACTCCGACAATCAAGTCAGTGAGAATATAATTATAACTATAGTGAGTAGTGTATGGAATTGCACTTATCCTTCTTCAGGGTCTTGATGCCCTTTTATAGTCTTCGTAGATCTCCCTTCAGGAGTTTAATAAACATAAAGATATTATGTTAATATATCACCTTTATTTTAGGATGTAGGTAGAGCATTATCTCTACCTGTTTTATTTTCGTCGGTTTCAAAGTGAATGCCTATACTTAACTGATTCAATTTTTTATTCAATTATTTTTATTTGTTGTTGTTGCCCTTTTTAAATATATTTTTCCAACCGTCTTGGGCTGACTTTTCATGTGTCATTGAGCCCATTATTGTTATGACCGAACTAAGCACTTACCTTCTTATACTATTTGGGCCAGAGTAATGCATTTAAGTGCTCGGGTTGGGTCCCAAGCACATCCGACCAGTACACAACTCCCTAGCCTCGAGTCGAGTATGGTGAGGTGAAGAAGCTTACCTGTGCCTCCTTTGAAAGGACATTTGGCTAAGATGGTAGCTAGTACACGATTTCCGAAGCATCACTTGAAGGGACGTCTTCATCACACTGATTATGGTGCATGCACGTGTTATGCCATCAACGACAAGGAAACCTTGTCGTTTTAACTTCCCTTTTTGAAAATTAAAACCCTCCCTCTTCGTTACCGACTTTTTACGATTGCCCAAAGTTATCAAAGAAAACAAACTTTCTCCCTTACAGCGCCACCTTGCTCCGCTACGAACCACTAGAAAATAGGTATGATTCCAACTCGCAAAACCCCTTTTTGACGGTGGTTGTTACTGTTCGTTATCGATTCCATTTAAAACCATGTCCTATACTATGCCTTGATTAGTTTGTCCTGTTTATAGTTTTTCCTAAACTGTGCTTCATATTTTCATTGTTGTTCATCTTTTAGTTGCTTTCAAAGATGGATTATGCCTCTCCTTACCCTTGGACCAAAAAAGAACTGCTTAAAGAAACCTCTAATTTTACTACTGATTTGAAAATTAGGGAGTTGAGGGAATTGGGGGCCATAAGCAAAAAAGATGAAAACTTAGTAAAAGTTGTAGTATGCAGGGAGGGCGAACCGAGATGTTGCGATGAATCGTCAGACCCCAATGAGCCATTCTGTTTCTTACACTACCTTATTCACCAAAGCCTTGCTGCGTCTCCCACTCTCGATTTTTGAAAAATAACTGTTGAATGAGCTTAACGTGGCTCCTACCCATCTGCATCCGAACAACTGGCCATTTATCCAAGTGTGGAAGTATTCTTTTATTTTTTCGAATTCAAACGAAGACAAGAAAACTTAGCAGATTGTCGAACTCCAATAGCAGGTCGGGTGCCTCCATACCGAGGTCGCTGAGGTTGATCGTTTGGGCTTGGAGTTGGCTAGCAAGACCCAAGAAGGGTTTGTATTGTCTAAGGCGAAAATCGATCTAACTAGTAAGGTTGAGATTTTGGAGAAGAAAATGGCAGAGGAGATAACTCGTAAAGAAAATGAGTTCTCAAAGATGGTGGACACTTTGAAAGATGATGCGGCCCAATCATATATCATCGACTTTGAAGTCGCCCTGGAACAAGCTACTCTTGTCCAGCCCACGATGGACTTCTCCGAGCTAATCCCATGTAAAACGATAGTTGATGGGAAACTTATTGGGGACTCTTAGTTTCTACAATTAGGAAAAATATTTTCACCTTTATGTGTATATTTAATGTTTGAACTTGGACAACATTAGGGATTTTAATCGTTTTGTGTATCCTAAGCGTGTGACTTCTTTTTTATTGTGCCCTTTTATGGCGTTTATAGCTTCACTTATAACATATAAATGAATGTTGTATTCTCAGAGTAACTTACGAAGTAAATTTGCTTACACACTAAGCATAGCATGGTTAAGAAGATTACGAATTGCTAACCTGAATTTAGATGAAGCGCCCAAGACGATGGGAATAACTCTTAGTAATAAGTTAGGTCATTGATGGATTGCCCCCTTTAGGGTCAAGCAAGTCGCTTGTTGTCTCAGCGTTGCTTAACCTACACTATTGATAAGTTTGATGTATATAATAGGTACATTACCGGGTCAACCTCACCTTATGGTTTCTTAGAAACGATATGTTGATGTCGATCATCCCCGAGTTAGTCTGACCTTAGGGTTCGACTAATAGGGGTGTATAACGATATGTTGAAGAGGACTGTCCCCGAGTTAGTCTGACCTTAGGGTTCGACTAATCAGGGTGTATAACGATATGTTGAAGACGACCGTCCCCAAGTTAGTCCGACCTTAGGGTTTAACTAATTGGGGGTGCGTAACGATATGTTGAAGATGACTGTCCCCAAGTTAGTTCGACCTTAGGGTTCGGCTAATCGAGATGTATAACGATATGTTGAAGACGACCATGTTGAATCAAGTGTGTTCAAGCTTTGAAGAATCCAAATCCTTTGTGTTTGATGGAAGGCTGGAGGTGCTTGTTGTTGCTAGTGTGCTTTAGAATAGGATCTAGGGTAGATTATATTTATAATCCACTCTTTGTTGAATCTAAAGCTTAAGTGTTTTCAAATATTTTAAGATTAAAGTGTTTTTCAAACTAAGTGAAAAACAACCTGTTGTTTTGTCGAAACAACCGATTGTTTTATACTTAGGTGTTTTTGAAAAAGTTTGAAAACTGTTTTGGATAGTTGACTTGCTGTCAAACCCAAACAACCGATTGATTCGCTATTTCAACTGATTGTTTGTTTGGAATCCTAACAAAAACAATTTTTTTTGTTAAAAGAGCTTTAATTGATTTCATAACTGAATACGCTCCTACTTTAAGTGCTTTGACCAAGATTTGAATACTATAAATAGTTTGTTAATGTTTTATAACAAACAACAAGAAAAAAAAAAACAGATTTGAGTTTGAACTTTGAGCTTTGGATATTCAAGAGAGAAGTGAAATAGGATTACTCTGTGTTAATTTCAGTTGATTCTGTAACAGTGTAATTCGTTCCGTGATTTGTGTACATTCTGGTGTTGTGAAGCCAAGAAGGGTTGTGTGCTTTTGAGGTTGTCAAAATCAACATTCTTGGTGGTGTATGTGCTGAGCCAAAGGAAGTGTGTGTCTTGAGGGGATCAAGGTCACTTCTTTGGTGGTGTGTGTATGTAATGTGGATTTGATTACCTAGTGGATTCCCCAGCGGTTTCTGGGAAACTGGATGTAGCTCTTGGGTTAAGAGTGAACCAGTATAAACTGTTTGTGCATTTCTCTCTTCCTTAAACTCTTTAATTTCAGTTGTTGTTATTTTACTGGTATAAACAACCGATTGTTTCTGCGAAACAACCGATTGTTTTTGCGAAACAACCGATTGTTTTTCTGTTGCTTTTCTGTTTTGAGCTTTGTTCTTGGCAAACTGAATTCCTAAATTTGGTTTCTTGCAAAGAATTTTATTCTATCTTAAAAAGTTTGTGAAAATCCTCTTTAAACCATTCACCCCCCTCTAGTTTAAAGCCATACATTCTAATAGACCGTCCCCAAGTTAGTACGACCTTAGGATTCGGCTAATCGGGGTGTATAACGATATGTTGAAGACGACCATCCCCAAGTTAGTCTGACCTTAGGGTTCGAATAATCGAGGTGTATAGTGGATTTAAAAAAAACATTTATTTCATGGCGACCTCATTAAAAAACCCCCTTTAGGGGAAAAAGAGTGTCACGAAAAAGGAAACATAAAATGTTTAAGAAACGTCATAAATAAATTGCTTAACTGAAATAGAATTTGAGACTTGCCGCGTTCTATGTTCGTCTCGTCCAGAATTTCCAACCGTTAAGCTTCGTTGTTGAGCACTTTGGTTACTTGATATGGGAAGGTCCACTCCGGGGACAACTTGTTCTCGATTTGATAAGGGTGGGCTTTGGAGTCTCAAGGATTTTTCTAACACTTCTTTTGGTATCATAGCGTCTGACCCGTACACTAGACTGAAAGTCCCTCTCGTTGTTGACTGGGGAGTGGTGATATGACCATAAGATTCTGGGAATTTTTTCCGACCAACCCCCTTTTACCTTTTCAAGCCTTCTCTTTAGACCCCTTAATAGGACTCTGTTAGCTGACTCGGCCTAGCCATTCATTTGGGGATGTTCAACTGAGGCAAAAATCTCTTTGATTCCCATTTATGTGCATAGTTTCTCGAGTTGTTGACTTGCGAATTGGGTTCCATTTTCTGATACCAAGTGTCTAGGAATTCCAAAACAACATATAATATTCTTGCATACAAAATGTTGGACTTTGTGGGCGGTTATCTGGGCAACCGACTCAGCTTCGATCCACTTGGTGAAATATTCTATGGCGACGATGAGGTACTTCATTTGAAGTAGGGCTAAAGAGAATGGACCCAAAATATAAATTCCCCTAGTATAAAAATGCCATGTACTAGAGATAGATCGTAGCTCCTCTAGTAGTGAGTGACTCCAGTCGGCATGCTTCTGACATTGTTCACATCTCTTAACATATTTCACACAATCCTCCTTCATCATCGGCCAGTAATACCCCGCTCTGATGGCTTTCAAAGAGAGAGTTCGCCTGCCGATGTGATTGCCACAGATGCCTTCATGTAGTTCAGACATTATTTGCATGCATTAGTCTCCACTTAAACAATTGAGAAGTGAATGAGTATAACCATATCAAAGAAGGTGACCATCCACCAAGGAGTACCGACTTGCGTTCTTCTTGACAATCTTAACTTTCGTGGGTTCGAAAGGGAGTAGTCCATCGGCGGGATATCGAACATACGGTATCAGACAAGTGTATGTCGAGCTGATCTGCATGATCCCAAGGTGGTTGTCATCGGGAAGCCCTTGGATGGTTGTCCTTGGTGACCTCAGGGTTTCCTTGATCACAGATCGACATCGTCCCCCTTTCCCCGAGCTGGCTAGTTTGGACAGTAGGTCCGCTCGAGAGTTTTGTGTTAGAATATATGGCCTTAAACAAGGGGGGGGGGGGGGGTTGGGGTGAATTGTTTATAAGAGATTTTCAAATTTTTTTGAAGGTTTAATGAAACTCAGTGAAGAAATCGAAAAGAGGAATCAAGTTAGCCAAGAACACAATTTGTTTTAAAGTGAAACACATAAAAACAATCGGTTGTTTCTTCGAATCAATCGGTTGTTTATACCAGTTACAACTTAAACAACTTAAAAACAAAATTTAAAAGAGTTCATAGAAAGGGAAATAAACACAAGCAGTTTATACTGGTTCACTCTTACAACAAGAGCTACATCCAGTTCCCAGAAACCACTGGGTAATGCACTAAGCAATCAAACCAGATTACAAACACCACACACCAAAGTAGTGACCTTAAACCCCTAAAGAAACACACTACGTTTGGCAAACCACACCAAGAGTATTGATCTTGAACACCTCAAGAATACACAACATTCCTTGGCAATACAACAACAAAAATACAGAAGATTAAGAAAAGGATTACACCTGATCAAAGTACAACTGAAAAGAATACAATAGCAATCCTATTCCACTCTCACTTGAAAATCCAAAGCTTGATGTGAATCTTGAAAACTTGAGATCAATTATATCAAACTGAATTTCCCAAAACTGTTTCTTACCCATCAGAAACATATAACAAACTATTTATATTTTCCAAAGATTGGTTAAAACATTTAACGAAGGAGCGTATTCAGTTAAAAAACATTTAAGACAGATTCACCATTCAAAACTGAATTCTGTTAGGATTTCAAAGAAAAAATCGGTTGAAACCACGAAACAACCGATTGATTTGGTTTGACAGTTAAGTCAACCAAGTCAAACAACTTTCAACCTTTTTCAAAACCTCTAAGAGCAAAACAACCGGTTGATTCGATAAAACAACATGTTGTTTTTCACTTAGTTGGAAAAACATCTAATTTAAAAAAGGTTTCAATTCACATCAGTTTTAGATTCAACAAAAGAGTGGATCACACTTTAATCTACCCAGATCCCACCCACACACAACAACAATACCAACCTTTCATCAAACACCTTGGATTTGGATTCTTCAAAGCTCTTGATCACTCTTGATCAACATTTTGTTCTAGGAACATGAACAAGGTCAAAAGTAGAGAAAAAAACTCTTAAAATCTTTACATACCCGAGATACGGGCTAGCTGCGGGTTCTTAGCTTGATACTCGTCGGGACCTGTCCTGTTATGAGCAACGAGTTGCTCTTTGCTGACAAGAGGTGAACTCCCAATTCCTTTGCCAACAACATTCCTGCTATTAGAGCCTCGTACTCGGCCTGGTTATTGCTCGCCTTAAATGCGAACCTAAGGAATTGCTCGATTAGGACTCCATTTGGTCCCTCCAGAATGATGCCGACTCCACTTCCAAGTAGGTTGGAGGACCCATCGATAGAGAGTATCCATAGGAAATCATCTGGATCGGGTTTGGAACCCTTGGGTGAGAGCTTTGTCATGAAGTGTGCGTATACCTGGCCCTTGATCGGTTAATGCAACTCTATGGCCTAATGCACCATCCTCCCTACAATATCGGGTTTTTGAAGGACCTTCCGGATAGGTAGGTCGGTCATTACCACTACGACGAAACTTTGGAGGTAGTGGCGTAGTCGTCGAGTTATAAAAACTACTGCCAAAGCAGCCTTATCGATAGTTTGGTATCGGATCTCCGCACTTTGCAATACTTTACTTATAAATTAAATTGGTCTCTTTGCCTTCCCTTCCTCTTGCAAGATAATCGAGCTTATGGCTCGATCGGTTAGTGAGAAGTACAAACGGATAGGAAGTCTCAAAGTAGGCTTGTTGAGTACGGCGGATTAACTAAGTATTCTTTTAACTTGATGAAAGTCTCCTCACACTCCTCGATCCAAACGAACCGATTGTTCTTATTGAGGCATTGGAAGTAAGGATACCCCTTATCGCCACTAGCTGATAGAAAACACGATAGGGCGGCCATGCGCCCAGTTAATCTTTTTACCTTCTTTATGTTGGCTGGACTTCTCATATCCAAGATCGTTACACATTTATCAGGATTTGCCTCTATTCCTCTTTTAGTTAGTAGGAAACTGAGGAACTTCCCTACCTGGACAACAAAAACACATTTGTCAGGGTTGAGCTTTAAGTTGTGTCTCGCTATAGTGGCGAATAACTCCTCTAGGTCGAATATATACCCATCTGCCTTCGTTGAGGTGACAACCATGTCATCCACATATGCTTGAACATGATGACCGGGCATTGGAAGCAGGATTCGGTCCATGAGTCTCTGATAAGTTTCCCTTGCATTCTATAATCCAAAAGGCATGACCTTGTAACAATAACTGGCGACTTCACCCATGAAAGCCGTTTTACTCTTGTCCTTTGGGTGCATCCGAATCTGGTGGTAGAAGGCATCCAAAAAAGTTAATAGGCCATAACCTGAGGGACTATCAACCAAGAAGTCTATGCTCAGCAGGGGGTAGGGATCCTTGGCACAGGCTTTATTGAGATTAGTGAAGTCGACGCACATCCTTCACTTTCCATTTTCCATTTTTACCATCACAACGTTTGCTAACCACTCGGGATATTGATTTTTCCTTTTGTGGGCAGCTACAAGGAGTTTTTGAGTTTCCTCTCGCTTGGCGAGGCGTTTTTCCTCATTCAATTTCCTTTTCTTATGAACTATGGGCTTAGCCTTCTCGTCCATAGTGAGACGATGGCACAGGAAGTCTAGGTCAATCTCAAGCATGTCGGCAGACGACCATGCGAAGACATTCATATTTTTTGAAATGACTTCGACAATTTTATCCTCCAGCTCCTTGCAGAGTGAGGCTCTGAGCTTTAACTTTTTACCATTTATCTCCAATTCCCGAACTTCACCAGTGGTTCTGGTCGCCTTTCGTTGCAGGGGTCGACTTCGGCCTCTAAACCTGATCCTCCCAACTGGGTGGGGATTGTGTAGGTTCCCGTACGATTTTTCAGTCTGTTTTCGTAACATTTTCGTGCCATTTTCTGGCCTATCCTCATTGTTATTACTTTTCCTTCGGGTGAGGGCAACTTCATCTTCATGTGGGTGGTAGAGGCCCTCGTTCCCAACCTGTTTAAGGAAGGTCGCCTCAAAACCAGGTTAAACGCAGAAGGGGAATTAACAGCGATGTACTTTACCGTGATCGTTCTTGTTGCGTTTTCACAGAGAAAGTTGTCCTTCACTCGACATATCCTCGCAGTTCCACTTGATCGCCTGCGAAGCCAACAAGGAAACCGTCGTAAGGCCTCAGTTGACCAGGGGAGATTTGTAAATTCACGAACGTTCCCCAAAACATTACGTCAACCGAGTTTCCTTGATCGATGAGGACTCTGTGTTCGTGGGGGAACACGTCTTTCGAGTCTGACGATGTGAAACAAAGAGAGGGCTCGAAGCAATGCTCAAACTTCTTTATGTCTAGGGACATCACAGGTCATGTATAGTGTTTTCGGCTAGGTGTCGAGCTTCCTCCTCCATAAAGTAGAATATGGAAGCTTTGATGATCCAAATCTGTGTTGAAGGTTGATGCTGTGCTGCTTTTGGTTAAGAGCTTAGTCTAGGGTGTTTAGAATTCTTGTAAAGATCATTCCTAGTCCTTTGCACAAGCTGGTTCAATATATTTTAAAAGAGAAAAATGTTTTTCTAGAGAAAAACAACCGGTTGAAACCACGATATAATCGGTTGTTTGTCACTTAGCTTGATTGAATGTTTTCAAAACTGTTTTCGACTTGGTTGACTAACTGTCTAACCAATTCAACCGGTTAAAACGACATTTCAATTGGTTGATTGTCACATTTCATAAAAGCTTTTCAAAAATCTGTTGGATCTGTTTTCAGTTGGATTAAAATTGTTTTGGCTCATGATTGACTGCCTAGAACGACTAGTTTTAAGAGCTATAAATATGGTTTCTCTTTGGATTTCAAAAACAACAACACAAAAACAAAAAGTGAGATTGAAACTGTTTTTGAGAAAAGTTTCAAAGTAAAGTTTTGCAAGATTTCTAAGTAGCCGTGCATTGGTTCAAGGTCTGATCCTAGGTGCTCTGTGATTCCTGTAAATCCAGGTGTAATCTGTTCCTTTCTGATTCTTGTAATAGTTTCTTTTTCTGTAATTGTCAAGTGTGTAAACCAGTAAGGTCAGAGGGTGTTCTGACTAAGGTTATGTGAAGAGAAAGAGGGTGAGTGGTTCTTGTGGTATCAAGATCACCTCTTTGTGGCTTTGAGTGTGTGTAATATGTGATTGATAACTAGCGGAAACCCAATTGTTGTTATGGGAACTGGATGTAGCTCAGGGTTGAGTGAACCAGTATAAATTGGCTGTGTAATCTCTCTCTCTCTCTCACTCCTTATAAACTGTTTGATTTGATTTTGTTATTGTTGCTGCCAAAAACAACCAATTAAAATGAAGTTTCAACTGATTGAAATTCTGCAAACAGTTTCAATTACATTGTTTGATTGTCTTCCTTGATTACTTCTTATGTGATTGTTGTTAAAACTTTATTCTTATCCAATATTTTCGAAAATCTTTTAACAAACAATTCACCCCCTTTCTTGTTTAAGCCATTAATTCTAACACAAAGAACCCTCCCGTGATGGTATTAAGATCGCCAAGGATGGGGGCTTCATGGTTTAGCTCTTAGGGTGTGGCTTCCCCCATTGGTTCTTCTTGGCCGTCCTCGAGGTACCTAGTAAAGAACCCCTCTTTGACTAACTTTGAGAGTTGATAAGATAGGGTGAGGCCTCGTTCGACATTGTGACCCCATGCCTTGTGGAAAGTTTAGCCTGTCTACTACGTCGACTTTGCCCATGAGTACCTTGTAGGATACTTAGAACTTCAGTCTGATTATATTTTCTTCGCTAGTTTGATTCTTCGACTCATATTTCTTTGTGATGTACAGGACGTACCTATGGTCGGCTCACTTACTTATGGACACATCGTCGCCCTTTGAGGAGTGATCATGACAACTCTTCTTATACCTCGGTTCTTATGTCCTCTTCTGCCTCGATATGAGTTGCCACTCGTTCCCTTACCTCGGATAATGACTCTGCCATGTTTCGGAATAACGAGTCGCTGAAGGGGCTCACCGCCACCCCTTTAACAAAAGCGGCGATCACCATATCCTCGTTCAGAGTCTGAAGCCTTACCGAGACCGCACATAATTGATTTAGGTAATCTTTGAAAAACTCTCCTTCTCTTAGTTTGACGTTAAAGAGGTCAGGCAACCGTGGGGGTTTTCTTTATTAGTCGAGAATATCTCCTTAAATATTCTAGAGAACTGTTGGAAAGAGGTGGCATGGCCGTGTGGGATCCTGCTAAACCATTGTAGAGTAGTCCCTCTAAATGTGCCCATGAGCATCTTTCATCGGAAAACGTCTAACCCACCCGAGATGATCATCAGAGCCCGAAATGATTTTAGGTGGCTCTTAGGATCTTCCACGTTAGAAAAAGGGGTAATCTTAGGCGTGATATAGTCAGGCGGTATGGCTTCTTCCTTGATTTGCTGCGAGAATGGTTTAGGGTCATCTCTCGAGGATATGTTCGGGGAATGTGCTCGGACGTGACGTTGGCCATGTCGGTGCATGTTCCTTCGCAATTCCTCATTGGCTTTGCACTTCTCGAATCCGTTCTTGCTTTTGTCGAAATTCTTCATTTGCCTGCTTGAGAGCTCTCATGGTCTCCATGATTTGTTGCAAGGTTGGGACCTCGTCCCCTTGAAGCACTTGCGTTGTCTATTGTTCCTCATTGTGTCGGGTTACTCGGTGCTTAATGTCTCGGGTTTAGAGCGTTAGTGGGATTATTTTTTACCAGGCCCCACGGTGGGTGCCAAATGTTCTCGTTGACTAACCTGGATCAGGTCTTGGTGGTGGATTTTGGGCCAATTTTTCTTTTCTGCTGTTGCAGCTTTGAGATGGTTGAAATCCACACTGAGGAAAACTCCACCTATTGAAAATACTCTGACGATCAAGTCAATGAGAGCATATAATTATGAGTATAGTGAGTAGTGTATGAAATTGCACTTACCTTTGTTCAAGGTCTTGAGGCCCTTTTAGGAGTTTAATAAACATAAAGATATTATGTTAATATATCACCTTTATTTTAGGGGTGCAGGTAGAGCATTATCTCTAACTGTTTTATTTTCGTCGATTTCGAAGTTAATGCCTATGCTTAACCGATTTAGTTTTTTATTCAATTATTTTTATTTGTTGTTGTTGCCTTTTTTAAAAATATTTTTCCAACTGTTTGGGTCAACTTTTCATGCGTCATTGAGTCCATTATCATTATGACCAAACTAAGCACTTACCTTCTTATACTATTTGGTCAAGAGTAATGCATTTAAGTGCTCGGGTCGGACCTCGAACACATATGACCAGTACAATAATGATAATGATCATAATAATAGTAGTAATAATAATAATATTGATAGTATTATTAATAATGATAATAATAGTAATAATAATAATGATGAAGATAATAATAATAACAATGATAGTACTAGTAATAATAAGAATGATGATGATGATGATGATGATGATGATGATGATGATGATTGATGATGATGATGATGATGATTGATGATGATGATGATGATGATGATGATGATGATGATGATGATGATGATGATGATGATGATGATGATGATTGATGATGATGATGATGATGATGATGATGATGATGATGATGATGATGATGATGATGATGATGATGATGATGATGATGATGATGATGATGATGATGATGATGATGATGATGATGATGATGATGATGATGATGATGATTGATGATGATGATGATGATGATGATGATGATGATGATGATGATGATGATGATGATGATGATGATGATTGATGATGATGATGATGATGATGATGATGATGATGATGATGATGATGATGATGATGATGATGATGATGATGATGATGATGATGATGATGATGATGATGATGATGATGATGATGATGATGATGATGATGATGATGATGATGATGATGATTGATGATGATGATGATGATGATGATGATGATGATGATGATTGATGATGATGATGATGATGATGATGATGATGATGATGATGATGATGATGATGATGATGATGATGATGATGATGATGATGATGATGATGATGATGATTGATGATGATGATGATGATGATGATGATGATGATGATGATGATGATGATGATGATGATGATGATGATGATGATGATGATGATGATGATGATGATGATGATGATGATGTGATGATGATGATGATGATGATGATGATGATGATGATGATGTGATGATGATGATGATGATGATGATGATGATGATGATGATGATGATGATGATGATGATGATGATGATGATGATGATGATGTGATGATGATGATGATGATGATGATGATGATGATGATGATGATGATGATGATGATGATGATGAGATGATGATGATGATGATGATGATGATGATGATGATGTGATGATGATGATGATGATGATGATGATGATGATGATGATGATGATGATGATGATGATGATGATGATGATGATGATGATGATGATGATGATGATGATGATTTGATGATGATGATGATGATGATGATGATGATGATGATGATGATGATGATGATGATGATGAATGATGATGATGATGATGAATAGATGATGATGATGATGATGATATGATTGATGATGAATGATGATGATGATGATATTACATAACAAGAAAATAATTAAATAACTAATTTAGAATATAAATTAGTTAGTATATTCATAAAATTAAATTGTAAATTAGAATATAAAGTATTTAGTACCTAAAACATTGGTAGCTAAGGTTAGATACCAATTTAAAAACTAATTTATAATTTTTTTATTAATAATAGAAACTACTTTAGATGCCAATTGTGTTAAGTTTGTAAAATAATATCTAACTTACTGAATATAGTAACTAATTATGTTGTGTCTATAAATTAGTTGTTATTTAATAATTGTATTATAATGATAATAATACTAATGATAATGATAATAAATAATAATAATGATAATAATAACAATAATAATAATAATAATAGGATTATAATTTTTCTTACAAGACCAAATTTATCTTACATGTATCCTCGGTCTTCTACTTATTGACTTCTTGGGTTCTTGAGTCCTTTGATCTTTGTTTTCAACTCTTCCAAGTCATTGAAGGGGTACATGTGATTATACTCTATCACTTAAGTTAGTTTTGGTCTGAGTTAAGGATAACAGTTTAGGATCAAAGTATCATTACCCTTCCTCTTGAGGGGTTGATACAAGAGGGGAGGGGATGAATTGTTTGTCAAAATATTTTTGCAAAGATTGACAAAGAATGAAGATTTATCAACAATCACAGAAAGAGCAATCAGGGAAGCCAAACAATCAAAGCAATTAAAACTGTTTGTAGAAAAACAATTGGTTCAAATTTCGTTTTAACCGATTGTTTATAGCAGCAGAGATAAAAAAATCAAATCAAATAGTTTGTAATGAGTAAGAGAGAGAGAGATTACACAATCAATTTATACTGGTTCACTCAACATCTGAGCTACATCCAGTCCCCAGAAAACCACTGGGTATTCCACTAGCAATCAATCACAGATTACAAACACTCAACACCACCAAGAGGTGATCTTGACCACACAAGAACACTCACCCTCTTTGCTTTTCACACAACCACAGTCAGAACAACCTCTGACCTTACAAGTATAGAAAGAAAAACAATTACAAGAATCAAAAGGAACAGATTACACCTAGTATTCAGGAAATCACATAGCTCCTAAAATTAGTTATTGAACCAATGCACAACCTTTAGGCAATCTTGCAAAACTTTGAATCAAATCTCTTCTAAAAAAATGTTTTCAATCTTACTTTCATTATCTTTTGAATATAGAGAGAAACCATATTTATAGCTCTTAAATCTAGCCGCTTTTGGTAGTTAATCATGAGCCAAAACAATTTTAAATCAACTGAAAACAGATTTAACAGGTTTTTGAAAAGTTGTTAAGAAATGTGACAATCAACTGGTTGAAATGTCGTTTTAACCGGTTGAATTGGGTTCGACAGTTAGTCAACCAAGTCAAAATCAATTTTGAAAACCTTCAAACAAGCTGGGTGTAAAATAACTGACTAAACCATGAAATCAACCGATTGTTTTTCATTTGGCATAGAAAAACATTTTTCTCTTTCAAAACAGATTGATTCAGCTTGTGCATAGGATTAAAAATGAACTTTACACAACATATAAACACCCTAGAACTAAGCTTCAATCAAAGCAACAAAGCATCAAGTACTCATCACAAATTGGTTTCATCAAAGTTTCCATGTTCTACAGTTGATACCTATTTATAGTGTTTGTCTTGGGCCTATTGAACAATGAAGCTTTGATGATTTCCAAATTTGTCATGAAGACCTGTTGTTCTGTGTGTGTCTAGTTAGGTAGATTTGGTCTTGTAAATTTACATATAGTTATGATCCAAGTAAACCTGATTTGAAATCACATTTAAATGTTTTGTTTTCCAAATTTGTGCTTATATTAACTAGTTGATTCATATATTAATTAGTTGAAATTACTTCTGTACTGGACCAGAGCGCTCAGAACTCAACACTCAATGGTTGGACCTTGGTACATGGTGCAGACAGGTCAGCTCGGCTCTTGGGCCTGAATAGCAGGCCATGTAGTTGGGCCCCGGTTGTATGTATAAGTCCATTTTTGTATAATTAAGGTAATCCTTCATACATAAGGCCTAGGCGGCTAGCGAGGGGTAATTGTGGACCTATGGGTGCGCTTAGTGCATAGGGTCTAGTTCAAGTAAGTGTTTTCTTTTAAACCTAAGCCCATGTGTGTTAGGGCACAAAGTGGTTAGGTTGCATGTATGATGAAAGGTAGCGTAACATCACGGAGGGGGTGCCTATGTAAACAGATCGAAACCGTGCTGTTGGTACATGAGTTGATACCCTAGTGGTTATTCTGTTATTATTTTATGCATTCCCTAGAGGAAAGATTCAGTTCTATTGCAGCACTGTGAGGGTATTCCCTTGAACATATTATTTTCTTGTTGAGTAGCTTTCAGTTGAGATTAGATTCTCGTGATGGAAAGATGTTACAAGAGGTAAGCTATAGAAGGGGCTTGAGACCCCAGGTAAAGGTACGTAGTCTTTAGACTGAAACTTATTACTTCTTAATTCTGATAAACCCTGTACTGACTTGATCGTCGGAGTGCAATCAACAGGTAGGGCCCCCTCTGTTTCAACGGAGCTACGTTCAAGAGCAGCAAGAGATAGGACGGATTGGTGAAGAGACATACGGAGCAAGAGCTTGTCATCGGAGTCAACCGACGAGCAAGTCAAGCGACAAATCCACCGTGGGGCCCGATAAACCCAGGTCCCACTTGTGCTCGAGTTTCTAAACGTGATGAGGAATACGAGGCAAGGGCCATTGGTATCTGATGGGAATGACTACCCAACCATACAACAACTTATGGAAACCATGAGTGCTCTCTAGGAGGCGATGACAATATTTAGGGCTGAACAAGAGAGACTCATGTCAGAAGCCCAAGCTGAGCAGCTGCTCAGGCAAGAGTAGTTGATGGCAGAAATAGATGTGTCTTGAGCAAGCAATGACAAGTTACATAAGACCATTGAGGAATTACATAGGAGTCTACAACAACTTGACGGACGCTCTGTAGGGGAGCGAGGCCCAATTGTCCAACTAACGGCTCGCCCCAAACCACTTTCACAGGTGTAGAAGATCCTGAGAGCCACCTAATAGCGTTTAACACCCAGATGATCATCTCGGGAGGAACCGATGCCAAACATTGCAAGATGTTCATGGGTACGCTGACAGGCACGACATTACAGTGGTTTGTTGGCCTTCCTGATGGCCACATAACCTCCTTCGACCAGTTTTCCGAATTGTTTATAGAACAATTCATTGTTAACCAGGCCCGACCAATAGTTCCTTTCCACCTCTTCGGTATAAATCAAAGATAGGGAGAACCTTTGAAGGACTTCCTGAATAGATTTGGAGCGTTCATAGTAAGGCTCCAAACCTAGGACGAGGCCCTGATGGTCCACGCCTATGGACAGGGGTTCATGTCATAACAGTTCAGCGAGTCACTGATAAAAAATCCAGCAAGGACGTTAGGGGAGATACGACGACAAGCTGTCGCTTACATCGCTGTCGAAGAGGGGGTATCAGTGAAGCGCAACAGCACACACCCAGGGCAAACCAAGCCCAAAGAGGGCAGCTGAGCTGATACAAACTAAGACAACAAGAAGATGACCAAGGATGCACACTATGAAAGGTCATGTCAACATTCAAGTGAAGACCTCACCATAGGGAGAAATGGACAAAGACTAGAGCATCTCAAGTTCTTCCTGCTGGTCTACTTAAGAATAAAACATGTAAATAATTTGGGCTCACTTTAGGGGTCCAAATAGCAAAGATAGGCTAGAATAAGGTGCCTTTAGCATAATAGGGGGTGTGGGTAGCATTTAAGCTTGTTCCTAGCCCTTTTGGAAGGCATTTTGACCTTGTTTCTAGAAGAACAAGCCTAGGATGCGGGTTTGACTAAGTCAAACTCTAAGGCTGCCTATTTGTTCCCTTTTCCCATCCTACCCCTTTAGCTTGTTCTCGAAGGCTCCTTCACCTATAAATAGGAGGCCTACCTAATGTATTTTGCTAGTTGAAATTAATAGAAGAAGAGTTACTCTGCACAAATTATGTGAGATGTTAGTGAGGTTTGAATTCCTCTTAGCATTTAGGTCTTATCTTGTGAGTATTGAGAGCTCTAAAGTGGCGACTATCTTCACTTATCTTGGAGGCCAATCACACTCCAAGTGGCGTGTTCCACTTCTCAAATCCATCACATAAGCTTTCTCCTTCCTTCATCTATTCTTCCATTGTCATTCCATTTTTACTCTTTGTATCATGTTGTTGTTTGGTTTTCCTTGTTTCCATTCGGCAATTCTATTTTGGTTTCTTTTCCTTGTTCTTTAATTCTGCACCTTCTAACATCATTTTCACCTTATAATTGTCTTTTCCTTTTGCCTTTGTGAAATGAACCTTCACATCTACTTAACCACTTGGTTAAGTTAATGTCCAGTGAGGATTTTCCTAAGGTTTTCACTCTTAAATTCATAAAATCTCAATCTAAGTAAAGTGTCACACCATAAAATGAACAATCCTAAAATCAACTCACATCATGTGGTTATCAGAGCTTAGGTTCTTGAGCTTATTTTACTTTGAGTTGATTGACACTTTACAATCTTTATATTCAAGCACCTTTAATTTCTTGTCTTTAAATTCAAGTACCTTTAGTTTCTTGTATTTAAATTCAAGTACCTTTAATTTCTTGCTTTTACATTCAAGCAATTCAACCCTTACTTTCTTGCTTTTATTTTTCAACACCTCTTTTATTCATTAGCACTTTTATTTTGCTTTTGAATGTTTAAACTGTTGTCCAATTTTTTTTTTCTTACTTCTTGTGATTATGTCATATGTTCTCAGTTTTCTAGGTGTCATTACTTTGATTCTACTTATTTTGCTTTAAAATTTTGAGGTCTAAAAATCACTATAAGTTTGTTTAAAGTAGAGGTAGATCTTTGTTCCAAACATAAAATTTCAAGTGATCAATTAATTTGAATCCAACACTTTTTTGAGAAATTGGTAGTAAATGAAATATGCATGAAAATAATTGTGGACATCTTATTTCCATAAACATCCAATTAGTATAAAAAAAAACAAAGAGAACAAAAGTAGACGCCACCATTTTTTTTTTGTCAAATCACCATTTCTTAAAGTGGATTCATGTTATTTGACAAATTGATTTCAACATTGTGGAATTGATCCTTTTGCTTTTAAATTTTTCTAGAAATAGTAAAACTTCATTATTCAAGGCTAAGTAAGTATCTTAGAGTCTTTTTGTGTGCCTTTTTCTTGCTTGTCTTCCTTTTCAAGTTTTGTCATCATCTCTTTTTCCAACTTGGTTTAGCTTTTCTTGCTTAAGCTTTTCTTGTTTGTCTTTTTTTTTTCCTTAAGTTTTGTGGTAGTTTCCTTTAAGATCAAGTGTTGAAGGCTTTTTCCTTTTTCATTTGAGAGTATTTCAACCTCAAGAAAGACCTAAGGGAATAAAATTTTCTTTGAGTGATCTCTCCATAAGTGGCCCAAACTTGAGAGTGTTTTTTCTTAAAAACTTCTATTTCTCTAATTGTTTGTCACTTGTGCATTATGGCTCATATTTCTTCAGGAGAATCTTCTAAACCCCAATCTCCCCAAAAAGCTTTCCTCATGGGTGAGTTGGTGGCAGCCAAAAGATCCTTAACTCAAAAGGATGAAGAAATGAGACAAATGGAGGAGAGGCTCCAAAGACTTGAATCGGCCCATGATAGACCCTCAAGAGGAAGAAGATGGAATCAAAGGCATGAATCAAGGAGTTATCACCAATATGGTTGCCAAGAAGAAGATGAAGAATTGAGATTGAACAATTTTGAAGAGAGGCACCAACATGTTTCTAAAATTTCTTTACCTTCTGTTAAAATTCCTAGTTTTAGTGGGGAAGGTGATCCCAATATCTATCTAGGATGGGAGGCTAAAGTAGAACAAATTTTTAATGTACATGAGGTCTAAGAAGAACAAAAGGTTAAGTTAACCTCCTTAGATTTTTTAGATTATGCCATGCAGTAAAACTATAATGGACATTGGACTAAACAAGAGGCTAGCCGTGGTCTCTTGGGAGGATTTAAAGTTATGCATGCGCGCTAGATTTGTTCCTCCACACTATAGGAAAGAGCTCTTGTTGAAGCTCCAATGACTTCAACAAGGAACACAAAGTGTGGATGATTATTTTAAAGAACTTGAAACAACCTTAACTAAAGTTGACATGCATGAAAGTGAGGAGTCCAAAATGGCTAGGTTGTAAGTGGCTTGAGAAGGGAAATCCAACATGTGGTAGAACTATATGAGTACTCATCTTTAGAAAAATTGGTTCACCTTGCCATCAAGGTTGAATCACAAATTTCAAAGAAAACCCATTCCAAAAATTCTCATAATGATATCTACTATCACTCATCTTGGAAAAATAAAAACAAGTCTTCTTCTAAGACTTTTCCCTCCAACTTTGTAAAGGAGTCCACTTACAACCCTACGGATTCTAAACCCTCCATTATAGTCCCTAAATCCCTTACCAAAACCTCAAGTAAAAAGTGTTACACCTTTGTTTCTCTTAAGATTCATCCCCATTCGCTTCCCAAACACGAGGGTCCGAAAAAACTACTTCATGAACATGTCATGGAGCTTTTTTTAGAGGTCGTTGAAATGTATGTGTCGTGCTCGAGGGGATACAAACTAATGGATACCTTATCCCCCAATAATATGTCTTAGTCGAGGAACTCTCAGATCGAAGAGCTCAACCCAACGGTATTTTAGTGGGGACTCTTAGGTGAACTTGTCCCGACCAGTCCTCGGTCCTCAACTTAGAGGCTGACCTCAGACATCACGTACCAATGCTTGGTGGATCCCTATCGAGAACAAAATCATAAATCACGAAAAGTTCTCGACCAAGGAAGAACCCACCCAAGTGGATCCCTGTTGAGAACAAAAACATAAATCACGAAAAGTTCTTGCCCAAGGAAGAATCCACCTAATTGGATCCCTATCGGGAATTAAATCATAAATGTCAAAGTTTTATCAGTCAAGGAAGAATCCATTTGGATCTCTACTGAGAACGAAATCATAAATAACAAAGTATTCTCGGCCTAGGAAGAATGCACCCAAGTGGATTCCTACAGAGAATAAAATCAAATCACAAAAATTTCTCGTCTGGGAGAGATTCCATTGAAGTTGGTCCTTGTCAAGGAAAAAATTAAATCACAAAAGGTTCTTGTGCGGGAAGAATCCACCTAAGTGGATCTGTATCAAGAAAAAAAAATCATAAATGAATAAGTGTTCTCAGTCAGGGAAGAATCCACCCAAGTGAATTCATGCCCATAACAAAATCAAATTACAAAAATTATCAACTAAGAAAGAACTCACACAAGTGAATTCGTGCTGAGAACAAAATGAAATCAATAAAAGTTCTCGACCAGAGAAGAATCCATCCAAATGGATCCGTGCAGAGAAAAAAAATCATAAATCACGAAGTGTTCTTAGCCAACAAAGAATCCACTCTTGGACCCTCCCGAGAATGACATCAAATATAAAAAAGTGTGAGTTCTAAACATATTCTTAAGAAAAAAGTTGCCAATGTTATGCAAGTAGTAAGGAAAATAAAAAGTGAAAGGTGATGCCAATGTTATGCAAGTAATAAGGAAAATAAAAAGTGAAAGGTGATGCAATAAGAAAGTCAAATTCATTACTAATTAAATCGATTAGCTAAGAATGGCTACTTGGATAAAAAAAATACAATGTATGGAGAAAAAAACTTTGAAACGTATGCATCAAAACAAAACCAACCCCTTCCCCCCAAATAACAAAAAACAAGCTAAGCTCAACTTAAGAAACCTCGGTCCTAACAACTTTATGAGTTGGAGCTCGTGTCGATTCCTCAACGGTGTCAAGGATCTCTTCAACTGGGACAAATTCTCTCTAATAGAAATTGTACCGGTGAGGGTCGTACGACTGATCACGTGTCTCAGTCCCCATCAATGGGCCGACTAACAACGCAAATCCAATTACGTTTAAACATAGTCAATGAAGCTAATTCATGATTAAGAGCTAGGTAATGTATCCCTAGGCACTGTTCAGCTCCCTAATATGGACCAATAAGAAAGGCCCATTAAAATAATATAAATAGCACACATTCAAAGATCCAGGTACGTCATCATATACAATGTAATCACAATCGAGCGTCGAATACCTATATTGACTTGAGCGTCAGAGTGCCTTCTGCAGGTACCATCCGAGTTTGGACTACGAGAAGACCAAGAGGTGAGACGAGTAAGGGGGAGGAAGGAGCTTGCAAGGAGGGAAGCTGAAGTGCAGTTCGACCGATCGACTAAGGAAGGAGAAGAGTGGTCTCAATAGCTAAGCCCCAACCCCGTTTGAGAACAATTGGCGCCCATCGTGGGATTGAGAGAATTTGTGTGAAGAGAGTTAGTAGATGGTATCAACCCGCAACATGGCAAGTGATACAAACCAAGACAACAAGAAGATGACCAAGGATGCACACTATGAAAGGTCACCTCAACATTCAAGTGAAGACCTCACCAGAGGAAGAAATGGACAAAGACCAGAGCATCTCAAGTTCTTCCTTTTGGTCTTCTTATAAGATACAAATATGTTGTAAATAAATTCGGTTCTCTTTAAGGGTCCAAATAGTAAAGATAGGCTAGAATAAGGTTCCTTTAGCATAATAGGGGGTGTGGGTAGCATTTTAGCTTGTTCCTAGCCCTTTTGGAAGGCATTTTGACCTAGTTTCTAGAAGGACAAGCCTAGGATGCAAGTTTGACTTAGTCAAACCCTAAAGCTGCCCATTTTTTTCCCTTTTCCCATCCTACCCCTTTAGCTTGTTCTCCAAGGCTCCTTCACCTATAAATAGGAGGCCTACCTAGTGTATTTGACAAGTTGAAATTAATAGAAGAAGAGTTACTATGCAAAAATTGTGAGGTGTTAGGGAGGTTTGAATTCCTCTTAGCATTTAGGTCTTATCTTATGAGTATTGAGAGCTCTCAAGTGGCGGCTATCATCACTTATCTTGGAGGCCAATCACCCTCCAAATGGCGTGTTCCACTTGTCAAATCCATCACACAAGCTTTCTCCTTCCTTCATCTATTCTTCCATTTTCATTCCATTGTTTACTCTTTGTATCATGATCTTGTTTGGTTTTCCTTGTTTCCATTTGGCAATTCTATTTGGTTTCTTTTCCTTATTCTTTAATTCTGCACCTTCTAGCATCATTTTCACCTTATAATTGTCTTTTCCCTTTGCTCTTGTGAAGTGAACCTTCACACTTACTTAACCACTTGGTTAAGTTCGTATCCAGTGGGGATCTTCTTAGAGTTCTCACCATATTCTTGCTTAAAATCTCAATCTAAGTAAAGTGTCACACCAAATATGAACAATCATAAAATCAACTCACACCAGCAAGTGAGAGGATGACCGAAGCTGAGCAGATGACGTTGTTGATGTCTCTGCAGAGAGAGATGGCCAAGATGAGGAGGAACAATGAAGAGGTTGCCAGGAAGAATGAAGAGGAGATTCTAGCCCTTAGGAGGGAGAACGAGGCGAAGAAGAGGAAGTTCGTTGAGGGGGGACCGTCTGTTGTACCGACCAACCTCGTCGGTAGGTCGTTCACCTCCCCTCCCAACCCGAAAACAACTGAGGAGACCAAGGACAAGGTCTGCATGATTGGGACCTCGAATTCGGTGTGCCGACATCCCTTTACTGATTCTATAATTGGGGTACCGCTGTCGAATAAGTGGAAAGGCTTCAACAGGGATCGTTGTGATGGCACGATTGACCCAGACGAGCACATGGATGCGTACACTACCCACATGAGCTTATATACCTCGAACGACACGGTCCTGTGTTGAGTGTTTCCTACATTGCTGAAGGGAGGAGCCTTGAGTTGGTTCACAAAGCTCCCTCCCAACTTCGTTGACAGCTTTGCGACACTGATGTCCATGTTTGAGACATAGTTTGCCACTAGCCGATCACACCACCTGACTTCCATCGCCTTGGTTGGCATCTGCCAGGAGAATGAAGAGTCCTTGAGGACCTTCATCAAGAGGTTCGGGAAGGTGACAATGAGCATCCGGAACCTTAGCCCGAACGTGGCCATGCACCACATGCTAACGACCTTACGATCGGGATCGTTTTCTCACAACCTTTGCATGCAGCCGACCACTAGCTTGGACGTGCTCAGGAGAAAATCTGCCAAGTTCATGCAGTAGAAGCAGCTGAGAAAGCTGCGCAACCAGGCCCGAGTGGAGGTCAACGGGAAGAAAGGGACGAAGAAAATGGACTCAAGGGACGAAAAGAAGGGGGAACTGAAGAAGAAGAGGTAGGACGAGACAAAGAAGACATAACTGACCTTTTAAAAGACGAAGAGAGCAGCTCAGTAGGACGAGGAATATTCAGGTCTCAAAGCAAAGATCAAAATAGTAGTGCAGTGCCTCGACACTGTTGGGACCACTATTTATAACCCTTGAGGGTCTTAGAAGACAAAGCGTCACAACCATCTCAACCGTTAGATCTTCCTCGATCCAACGATCCTCGTCGATTGGCGCCTAAAAAACCCCTCATTAATGCATGTCACGTCATCCGTTCACGCGCCGTTAGACGTTACGTCAGGCCTCGGGTAGCCCAATCGTCACGTCGCACCTCGGGAAGCCCGACCGTTACATTACTCTCATAGAATCTTGAGATTAATCATCCTCGAGCCCGGGGGCAAGTGTACCGGTGGGGACTGTACGATTGATCACATGTCTCGATCCCCATCTCTGGGCCGAGCGACAATGCAAATCCAGTTACGCTTAAACAGAGCCAATGAAGCTAATCCATGATTAAGAGCTAGTTAATGTATCCCCAAGCACAATCCAGCTCCCTAATCTGGCCCAATAAGAAAGACCCATTCAAATAATATAAATAGCACACATTCCAAGATCCAGGTACGTCATCATATACAATGCTCTGACAACTGAGCACCGAATACTTTTACTGACTTGAGCGCTAGAGTGTCTTCTGTAGATACCATCTGAGTCTGGACTACGAGAAGATCGAGAGGTGAGACGAGTGAGAGGAGGAAGGAACTCGCAAGGACGGAAGCTGAAGTGTAGTCCGACCGACCAACTAAAGAATGAGAAGAGTGGTCTCAATATCAAAAATACTTTCTCACATCAAATTTTCCCTTATCCAAAGGGGATCTTATAGAAATTCTCGGCCTGTTGCAAGGCCTTCCCAGTACCGAGTTCGTGTTGATCAAGCATGCTATCTTTGGCGACTGCAAGGTCTTTCTCCAGTTTCTCAACCTTACTTTACTCGACATAGTGTGTGAGGGCCATGTTTGTTAAACTTCGGTTAAGTCTTTCAATATCCACCACATATTGAGCTACCACATCTTTCTCCTCTACTCATAAGCCAAACACAGTTGCTGCCAAGACTCTACGTCCACCCGAGCAAGAGAGAGCCCAACCTCCAACTCCTTGGCCTCTAACACTACGCCAAAGGAGGCAGTCAATTTAGCAAGTTGAGCCCTTTACTCTGCATCGATCTGTAGGACTTCTAACGAATCCACCCCCGACAAGCCATAAGTACTTATCTTGGGCACCTTCAGTGTTTCTTTTGTCAAAGACTGGTGTTTCCTTCCTTTTATCAGGCTGACCTCTGAGGTTTCTACATGACTAACCTCCGCCGTTCCATCTAGAGTGGTCCTAGGTGACTTTAGGGTCTCTTGAATAACTGACCTCTGTCGACCTCCCTTTCCCGAGCTCGTCAGCTTGGATAGCAGGTCTACTTGGGCATTCTGCTCCCTTGGGACATGCACTAGCTCGAACATGAGGAAAGCTTCCCTCAAAAGTGTAACGTACCTCAAGTACGAGGCTATTTCTGGATCTTTGGCCTAGTACTCACCTGTGGCTTGCCCGGTCACCAGCAACGAGTCACTTTTTACCAACAAACTTCGAGCGCCCAACTCTTTGGCCAATACCATTCCAGCTACCAAGGTTTCATACTCAGCCTGTTTATTGTTGGCCTTGAAGGTGAATCTCAAGGCCTGATCGATTAACAGTTCGTTAGGTCCCTCTAGAATGATCCCAGCACCGTTACCTTGCTGGTTGGAAGACCCATCCACCGAGAGGACCCACTGGAAATCACCACTGTCTACCCGAATGGCTTCTAAGGAGAGCTTTACCACAAAATCAGCATATACCCGACCCTTGATATGCCCTATGGGTTCGTACTGCACGTCAAACTCGGACAGCTCGATTGCCCAACACACCATTCGACCTGTTATATCGAGCTTCTGGAGGACTTTGCAGATTGGGAGATCAGTCATCAATATCATAGTGAAACTCTGGAAATAGGGGCGCATCCGCCAAGCTGCAAATACCACTGCCAAGGCTTCCTTCTCGATGGCTTGATATCGCACCTCCGACCCTTGTAGCACCTTGCTCACGAAGTAAATAGGCCTTTGAGGAATACCTAGTAGCGACTTACATAGGATAGATGGGCTGGCCAGGTACTCCTTCAACTTGAGGAACGTGTCCTCACACTCGTGGGTCCACGTAAAACGATTTTTCTTTTTCAAGCATTGGAAGTAAGGGTACTCCTTATCTCCTCCTACTGATAAGAACCTGGACAAGGCGGCCCTACACCCGTTCAGTTGTTGTACTTCCTTCACTATAGCAGGGCTTCTCATCCCTGTGATTGTTGCCCACTTGTCCAGGTTCGCTTCTATCCCCCGTTCAGTGAGCAGGAACCCCAGGAACTTCCCTGCTTCTACCCCGAACACACACTTCTCTGGATTCAGCATCAAATTATACTTAGCTATTGTAGTGAATAGCTATTCCGAATCAGCTACGTGTTGATCCTTTTTTGCAGAGGTGACGACCATGTCATCTACATATGCTTGTATGTTTCGCCCAAACATGGGGGCGAGAATCATGTCCATCAACCTCTGATAGGTCGTGCCGACATTCTTCATCCCAAAAGGCATGACTTTATAACAATAGCTGGAGAGCTCCATCATGAAGGTGATCTTGCACTCATCACGAAGGTGCATGCGGATCTAATTGTACCCCGAGAATGTGTCTAGAAAGTTCAGCAATCGGCAACCTAAAGCGATGTCCACCAAAAAATCTAGTGTTGGGCAGCGGATACGAATCTTTGGGACAAGCCTTATTCTGGTCTGTAAAGTTGACACACATCCTCCACTTTCCATTTTCCTTCTTTACCAATACTATGTTTGCTAGCCATTTAGGGTACTGGATTTCCCTCATCCGGCCATCTTTCAAGAGCTTCTGTGTTTCCTCTTTGATGACGAGACGTCTTTCTTTATTGAGCTTCCTCCCCCTCTGTATTATAGGCCTGACCTTCTCATCCATAGTGAGTCTATGACACATGAAGTCAAGATCTATTCCAAGCATGTTTATAAATGACTAGGAAAAAGCACTCATATGCCTCGCTATTACATCAGCGATCTTGTCTTGCAACTCTTGGCCTAGCGATGTGCCGAGCTTGAACTTCTTCCCCTTGATCACCTTCTCTTGAACCTCACCAGCATATCCAGGTCGCCTTTCGTTGGTGACCTCATCTCAGGTGATCACCTCTGGCATCCGCGCCTGGACGGTGACCGTACACACTCCCCTTCTGTTCTTCGAGGTGAATTCCTCCTTGGTCGAGAACACTTCATCATTTATGATTTTTTTTCTTGGTAGAGATTCACTTAGGTGGATTCTTCCTTGGCGGAGAAAGCTTCTTGTGACCTTTTATGCTGGGTTTTTCTGTAGAGAAACTTTTATTGTTGAGGGTGCCTCGTTAAAAAATCCTCGTCCAAAACCCCCTATTGGGGAAAAATGTCGATGGTAGGAAACAATACACCTATTTACACTTTATATTAGCTAAAATAAAAATTTAAGTGGTTGAAATTTTAGGTCCTTGGTATATCCCGACCATCCAAATGTTGGATTTGGTATGCTCTATTTTGCAAGCTCTCTTGGATCGTAATGACCCTTACTAGTTTGACATGAACTTCCCATATGTTGTATCCTCTCATTCTCCATACTAGGTTTCCCTCTTGAAAGGATATTGATTTAGTCTCTATGTTGCACCTCCTGATCGTTCTTCGTTTGTATACATCTTCCCTCAACTTGGCCTTATCACGTAGTTCTTGCAATAGGTTCACCTATGTTCACATGTACGTCATATTAAGGTTTAAGCTACTTAGATTCCTTTAGATTATTGGCTCACCAACTTCTATTGACAACATAGCATTTGTGTCATAGGTTAGACTGTAAAGTGTCTCTCCTAATGTTGAGTGTAGTGTGCACCTTTATGCCCATAATACCTCAAAGAGCTCTTATATCCATCTATCCATGGTGAGCTTAGCCTTTTTTTTAAGTTCTATTAGAATGACCTTGTTGGCGGCCTCAACATGTCGTATGTCTAAGGATGCTTGATGAATCTCATCTTGTGTTTGATGTTGAGGTCATTGTAAAAAATTTTAAGCTTGTGATTAGTGAATTGATTCCATTATCATTGGTGATAGTGTGGGGAATTCCAAATCGGCAAACAATCTTTTTCCATATGAAGTGCATAACTTATTTGTCAGAGATCTTGGCGAGAGGCTCAACCTCGATCCACTCGGTGAAGTAATCCATCACCACTGGTAAGAATTTCTTCTTCCCCGTTTCAGGAGGGAAAGAACTGATTATGTCCATTCCTTATAGTGCAAATGGACAGGGTGAGTTGATACTCTGAAGGTCATGTGATGGGAGGTTTATTAAGAGGCCATTTTTTTCATAGCTTCTACATCTTTTAACGTCAGCCAGTAGTCTTGCTCCAGAGCGCAATCCGCAAAATCTGTTATAGAGCTCGTTCATTACAAACTCGACTTTGGCCTCTATTACACACTTAAGCAGTGGGCGTGGAATATCCTTTTTTGTAGAGATCTTGCCCAATTATGACGAATTGGGATGCCCTTTTTGCCCGGGCTAGGTCATAGGTACCTTTTATGAAATCCTAGTCCTTCACGGCCTTCTTCATTTGCGTGACCTAATCGAATTCTTTTTGATCCATGTTCATACCCTCCTCGCCTGCTACGGAGGGACTTGACAATGTTTGATGTACGGTTGTATCATGTTGGCATTTCCTTATATTGCTTGCTAGCTTAGACAACACAGTCGCATGGATGTTTTTTTCTCGTCGTATGTGTTGCAAACTAGCCTTTTCAAGCCTTACCATAAGCTCGGTTACTTAGTGGCAGTATCTGAGTAGCAGAGGATCCTTGACTTGGTATTCACCATTAATGTGATCAACTATAAGTTGAGAAATAATTTTACACTTGACCTTTTATGCTCACATATCCTTGGCTAATAACAACCCTGCTATAAGAGTTTCGTATTCGGTCTGGTTGTTAGAGATTTTAAAGACAAAATGTAAGGATTGCTTAACCTGGTGGTTCCCGGGCCCTTCTAGAACTCTTCCAACTCCACCTCAATTTTTGTTTGAGGACCCGTCCACATACAACGTCCATTCGCCTTCTACTTTGGGGTTATCTTGAAACTCAAACTCAAAGTCAACTAAGAATTGGGATTTGATGGATCCTCTTGGTTCATACCTTATTTTGAATTTCAATAACTCCACTTACCGTGCTAGCATCCACCCCACCAGTTTTGGTTTTCATAGCAACATTTTTCTCAGACAATTAGTTCGTATAATGAGCTCATGCTTTTGTAAATAGGCCTTAGTCTTTTGGAGGCATGCACGAGGGGAAAACCACCTTTTTTATCATCTAATATCTCTTATCGGCATCTTGCAACGAAATAGATTGACTTCTGCTTGGTCGTCCTCTGCACTAGGGCAACACTCATGAATTCAGGAGGCACTGTCAGGTAGACAAGCATCGGTTGCCCTAGTATAGGCTTACTGAGGAAGGGTGGTGTCATGATGGTGACCTTTATGACTGAGAATGATACGTCGCAAACATCATCCTATACAAACTTCTCAGCTTTCTTTGTGAGTTTTAAGATGGGCTTTATTTATCAGCTAACGTCGACATGAACCTAAATAAAGACGTCAGTCTCCCTAACGGTTAAGACTAATTGATTGAGATCCCTTGATTTGTGCTCTCTCATAATGTTAGATACATAGGTCGGGAAACGACCATAAATGACCAACTATCAGGCCAGACCCATGACCTAACATGCCCCCAAGCCTAAGGTGTAGGCCAATGAGGCTATCGTGAGTTTGAAGGTCGGAAGATGATCCATTTTGTATATTCCATCGGGTCAGGCCCATGACTTAACATGCCCCCCAACCTCAGGCATCAGCCAATGAGGTTAATAAGTTCATAGCCATTATTTACATAGATCGGTATCAGATCCATTTCACCACATGCTCGACACTTCTTTTACCTGCAATAAATATAATTTAAAACTTACAAACTGGAACGAGTTAGATCGGCATCTCCTTCCTAAACTAGACCAATCGTTGTCGACATTTTCTTCATCTGATAGATCGCCATCTCCTTCGCTTGCAAAATATATATATATATATATTTTATTTTATTTTTATTTCTTTGGTACCTTATCCGACTCGGCACCATGATCAACATGGATTTTATTTGGACCAAGCACCTAGCTAGGCACCATGATCAACATGAATTTTATTTGGATCAAGCATCTAGCTTGACACCATGATCAACATGGATTTTATTTGGACCAAGCATCTAGCTTGGAACCATGATCAACATGGATTTTATTTGGACCAAGCATCTAGCTTGGCACCATGATCAACGTGGATTTTCTTTGGACCAAGCATCTAGCTTGGCACCATGATCAACATGGATTTTCTTTGGACCAAGCATCTAGCTTGGCACCATGGTCAACATGGATTTTCTTTGGACCAAACATCTAGCTTAGTACCATGATCAACATAGATTTTCTTTGGACAAGCATCTAGCTTGGCACCATGATCAACATGGATTTTTTGTATTCGACTGATCGTTGTCGGCACCCCCAAGCTCTTCACTTGAGTGAGGATTTTTAAATTGGGTCGTCGATCCTGCTCCTACAAATTTCAAACTTGTACACCATATAGTATATTGAATAAACAATGTTATTTTCAATCAACATAAATTTGAAATGAATCAAATTGTACCAAATATAAATTAGATAAATTAACAACCGAATATTACAAATACTTAATTAGTTATAATTAAAAGTAAACTTGACAAAATTTGTATCTCCATCATTATTTTCTTTCTTCCACTTACTTTTATACTTTTTCTTTAATAAGAACGACATTGTAATATAGTAATTTTTTATAACACAATATGACATATCCTTAAAAACTTAAGAAGAAAAAGGTATGGATAAATAGGTAAGTTGTATTTATTTTTCTTAGAATATATGGCCTTAAACAAGAGGGGGAGTGAATTGTTTATGAAAGCGCTTAAAACAACTTAAAAGCATAATGTAAATGAGTTCAAAGCAAGAGAAGAGCACACAAGCAATTTATACTGGTTCACTCTTATCCCAAGAGCTACATCCAGTTCCCAGAAACCACTAGGTATCTACTATGCAATCAAAATCTAGATTACAACACCACACACCAAAGAAATGACCTTGAACATTTCAAGCCACACACTTCCTTTGGCACACAACATCACAGAAATCATAACACCCTTTGATTCTGCACTTACACAACAATTCCAAAAATACAAGAGATAGAGAAAGGATTATAGGCTCTCTTGGCAAAGCAGGACCGGAGATTAGTTCATAATCCTGAGTCTTTGGTATCAAATATTTTCAAAGCTCGGTATTTCCCCATAGGTTCTTTTATAATATAAATGCTAAGTTGGGGTTTTGTCCGAGTTACACGCGGAGGAGCCTTTGGGAGGCCATATGGATTATTTATAAAGGGTCGAGAATAAGCATTGCCTCTTTTTTAAGGTTACTACCTGATCAATATCCGAAAAGAAAAGATTACAACAATCATATTTCACTCCTTTGTGAAAATCCAAAAGCTTGATGCAAATCTTGAAAACTCAAATTTGTTTTCTCAATCTCAAAATGTCTAAACTGTTTCCCTTTTTATTTAGGAGCGTAAAACAAACTTTATATACTCCAAAGGTTTATTAAACACATTTAAAGCAGTAGTCAAAGCAGTTAGAAAACATTAAAAGCTTATTTACAAAGCATAACATAATTTTGTTAAGGATTTTCAAAAACAATTCGTTGAATTCTCGAAACAACCTATTGAATTGGTTTGACAGCAAAGTCAACCAAGTCAAACAACTTCAAACAACTTCAAACCCTTTTCAAAAACCGCTCAGTGTCAAACAACTGGTTGAAATGACAAAACAACAAGTTGTTTTTCCACTTGTTTGGAAAACACTCTTTTTCAAAAAGGTTTTGATTCAAATCAGTTCTAGATTCAAACAAGGAGTGGATTACACTTTAATCTACCCAGAACCTACCCACACAAGCAGCAACTCCAGCCTTCCACCAAACACTATGGATTTGGAAACATCAAAGCTCAAGATCATCCTTGATCAACAATTTTTTAAAAAACTGTTATAAAATCAAATAATAGTTAGAAAAGGATCATAATACTTAGTATAAGTTTTCTAATGTATATAATAACATAAAAGATCTATTTATAATAAAAGAATTTCATCTTAATAAAAATAAAAATATATTTAAACATTGATAAACATCCTCATAGAATTCTTAGGTAATAATATTTTTTTTTCATAAATTGTAAAACTTAAAAAGCTCGCCGTGTATAGATTATATTAATAGAAAGTTATTAAATGAAATTGTAAAATTCAGGAAAATTCATAAATACCATATATAACCAACATAACATTTTTTCTAGTTTTCCATAAACACCTCTTAAATATTTTAACCAAATAAATTCCAGCACAGGACAAATTTAACCAATAAAAAATAATATCCAAAAATAATAAAAAAAACTTCTTAAAGTATGAGAATGTATATAAATATCATTAACAAAAATTTCTCAAATATATAATTAAATTACGCATTTATTGGTAAATGAAATTAATATATTTTTTTTCATGTTATTGGTAACAAAAACTTACGCATTTACATATTAAATTAAATTAATATTTTCTTAGTTTATGGTTATGACATCAAATTAAAAAATTTCCTTTTCTTTTAATTTTATTAATTATTTAATTAATACTTAAATTGTTTCAATTATTATAATAAATAAAATAAGATGTGTATAAATTATTATTAAAATAATATTTCATTAACTAATCTAATTCTTAATATTTTAAAATAGAAAATAAACAAAACAAAACATCAATGACATAAACTCATAACAATGGATTTGGACACTAAATCACAAAACATGATTTCTTGTATATAAATTTGATTGCACTTTCTTTGTACTGATATTTCTTTTGAGTTTTAATTATCTAGAAAATTTTCAAATAATTTTATGTCGTAGAACATGAACAAATCAATAAATAGTATATATGACGTTAAACGGATAATGATGTGACTGTTTTACTCTATTCAATTTATTCATGTGTTTTTCCATTACGATTTGATTTTTGTACTCAAGGTGATCAATTATGGATGAAAATAATAACAAAATAGAAATCAATATGCTCATTAAAATTTAAAGGCAACGTCGGTATACCTGGCATGTTAGAACGGTTATTTCATGGGTGGTTACCTTGTGTGAAATAAGAAAAATTTTACATATATATTGTGGAGGTAGGAAAAATTTTACCTAGCCCCACGGTGGACACCAATGTTCTTACTAGCTCGAGGTCGGTCAGAATTTGGATAAGCTCCTAGTGGTCTCCCTTCAAGCTCTAATGATTCAACTTTTGGGAAACGAGAGGGGCTCCTCCTACGATGACACTCTGACGAGTAAGAACACAAAATATAATGAATATAAGATAAAATATGAGTTGAGAGCACTCCCTTTGTTGTGAATTAGATGTTGTTTATTGTATGATTGTTTCTGTAGAGTGTAATCTAGTATATATAGACCGAATTGTAACCTTTTTCACCTTTAATCATGATTATGTCTTAATTAAGTGGTTAAGATTAATTGATTGAGATCCCTTTATTTGTGTTCCCTCATAATGTTAGATACATAGGTTGGGAAACGACCATAAATGACCAACTATCGGGCTAGGCCTATGATCTAACAACATGTGACTGATTTTGTACTACTGGAAAGCTGAGAAGATCGACATGGTCGAATGGTCGAGAAGACCAAATGACTTTCTTAATCTAAACACATCCCATAAATCTACAATTAACCGTAATTAAGTCAGTTTAGTTGTAAATTATGATTGAAACACGATTAGTCTCTTTTTTGGACCCACGAGTAGGTCCAAGACAACTGAGGTCCATCCAAAATGTTTAAATACAAAAGAAGACCCAGCACCAAAGGTAATTTTTCTCTCTCGACTCACCTGCACATTGTACTCGGGGAGTGCCTTTGTAGGTTCCCTCACTAATCTCAGAAAAAAAATAACTTAGTTGAAATCACCACACTTGAAGACCGTGAAAATCAAAAGAAGAAAAATAAAAAAAAAGTCATTATAAGATAAATCCGATCTCGTAAAAACAGTTTTATTTATTCGGTTATTTCTTATTTAACAGAGAAAAAAAAACTCACTTAAAAATAATATAATTTAATATAAAAATAAATTTTACTTATACTTTCTTATAAAAAGTTATTTCTTGTTTCTTTATTCTTTTATATATACCATCGTCTCAGTACACGGACGCATCACTGCGCCCATACCAATGATCATTTGACGATCATAAACCACAACATTTCACAATTCACGCAATAGAGTTTATGATAAATTATGAGGTGATTTAATATCATCATAATCTATTATTTTACAAGCAATATATATTATAAAAATTTATTAAATAATAAATTATTTTTAAAATAAAAATTAATTAATTATTATACTGATTAAATTAAATATTATTAAAATAAAAAATTATTAATATTTTTAAGTAATTTATATTATTAATAAAAATTTATAAACTAATTTTTAAATTATTATTAATTAGTTATTAAATTTTTAATTTTTAATTACTTTAAATTCTACTGAAATTTTAACTATTAATTACTTTAAATTTTAAAAGTTTGTAATTAAAATTTGATGATTAATTAAATATTTATTTATAAATTTATTTATAAATTTTTGTTAATAATAAAAATTATATTAAATATTAATAATTTTTTAATTTATAAAAAAATATTTAATTAATATTATAATTAATTTTTTTCTTTAAAATCTATTTAATAATTTTATTATAATGATATAAACTACTCAATAATTAGAAAAATATCTAATAATTTTTCGTAATGTACACGAGAGTAATTTATGCTTAAACTTACCAATTTATTTTATCAAACCTAATTAAAAGTTTGTCTTTAACAGTTTAAAATAGCTCTAAATTAACTTTAACTCATTCACAATTTAATTAGTATTGTTTTTAAAGTTATTTTTTAATTTTAATTCAAAATGATAAACTGTAAATAAACTAGTTGCTCACAAATTTTTAATTTTTAACTTTTTGACTTCATCTCATTTTAATAATTATACAGGTTTTAAATATATATTTTTTAATTTAATTAAAAATGAATTTTAAAAAATAATAAATCAATTAAATTTATATAATTCAGAAAAACTTGGATTAATTTAGTCACGTGAAATCCAAAATTAAGACTAGTGACATTATTGGTAAGGCAAATCCATCACTATCTACGTGGTCTAGTTTCTGCAGTTATGCTTATCTATTGCACTTGAATTCATCGCATTTATTATAGTCCACTATTTTAAAAAAATAAAAGTCACTGTGTGGTCCTTTCTTAGTTGTCTTCTTCCATCACATGGAGCACACAAACCCTACTCGTCAAACACGCCAGGGCTTTCCCTTTTCCATTCAAAGTTTAGTGTCGATTCTTTATGCACGTGGGTGAGGAAGGACTCACAAAGAGACTCACCACCAAAAGAAAAATTCAAAAATGTCTACACATTTTTTTCTTTTTAAAGTTATGAAATAAATAAAGAGAAATTAATCTTTGTATACAAAAACTTGTATCCTTTTATTTCATCACAAATTAATGTTTAGAATGAGTTTGAGGATGGGGTTCGTACCTTCTTTGGTGTTCTTCCCAAGATTGGGATTGATAAGGGTTAGGGTTATACCTCATTTTTTCTTCTTTCTATGGATTGTGGGAGGGGATGGGATTACTTATGTCTAACTTCTTGTTGTTCTCCTTCTTTGAATTTGCATCTCTATCTTGAGGCTTGATGCACTAGATGTTCTAAGGTGGTATACTCTTGAAGTTCAATCACTTATTTTATGTCCCTATTTTAACCTTTCAATGTTTTTTTGCCTCTATGGTTAGTCAATCCTGCCATAATGATAGTGACTTCCATTTTGTAGCCTTCTACACTTAGCTAGGCATAAAACTTTGCCTCATGCAAAATTTTAGTTCATACACCATGTAGCAATGTTAAGTTTTTTTGTCCCTATGAATGTCCTTTTGGATTTGGTTCCGCCGAATCAAAGCATAGTCTTCAAATTCTAAGATAGCTAACCTACTTTAGTGTACTCATTTAAGCTATATAGAAAAGTGATTCATCTTTATATTTTCAAACATATAAGTTTTGTTGATACCTAGATTATCCTTACATATATTTTTGACAAAAGTTTTTATGATAATAAAACTGAATGTTATATTAGAAAAAATGTATATGTTTATATTACATGAACCTTCTAATGTGTATTTTACATTGCATACTTCAAGTGGTAGACAAATGAGAAAAGTTTCTTCTTTGAGACTTTTGAGTTGTTCTTGACATGATTTAGTGGTGGGGGATAAAGGATGGAAACTCAGAAAAAAATCACCTAAAATGCAAGAAATATAATGAAGTAAGATGATGGATGACAGGAGAGATACAATAAATGGAATAAAGGTAAGGTGATTACCTTACCAAATATACAAAATTAAGTGGTTGACTATGAATTTTGATGGTTTCTTGTCACCCTTATTAAAATCTCCAAGAAAAAATCAATATATAACTTAGAAAAAATCAACTAACCAAGTAACACTCTTACACAAAGAACATAGAAAAGGTTATTTAAGCTCTCAAACGTATATTCATTTCAAAGGTGATTTTTACAAGACATTTGTGACTACCTTTTATAGCTTAAGAAGTCACATTCTATCTGACTAAATGGAGATGTAGCACTTAATTTTACATATAGGAACTTAGAGGTAGATATTCTAACCTAGTTTAGACTTATTCTAAAAACCAAACAAGTTATTACATGTGCCTATTTTCAAGATACTTTCTTCATATATGAGACTTTCTTCTAATATTTTTACATTTTTATATTCTTTATCTTGTCATCTTGAGGAACCTTCTTCAAGATCTTCTTTATTTGAAGATCCTGTTTTTAGGATCACATCAAAGAGGTATGAGGTAAAACCATTGTGATTTTTTCATACCCATCATACTGCAAATTTGCATCCTCAAGCCAAGCTTATTTCTTTATAGCAGGTTCAACATGGGTGGTTCATCATTTTCACTGGTTGCATCGTCGATGGGAGGTTTGGACAAGGAGAAAGATTGTTCATAATAACGATTCTATTTTAAAAACATTCATTTTTCTCTTGGTTAATTGTATGCATGTTTATGCACAAGACTTTCTTGTACTCTTTATTGATCATAATATGTTGATGTATTTGGTTTGATTGACTCATTGTTTGAATCTTTTCTATTAAAAAATCTTTGTATCTTGTCCTTGGGATTTTCCTGGTTAGTTATATATTTTTATTGGTGTTTTTTATATATTCTTGTAAGTTAAAAAAAAATGTGTTGCTTATTTCTTTGTCTTTGATTTGTTATTTAGTTGTTTGTCATAAAAAAGATTAAATTCACAAATCAACTCATACATCATAGATTCAAGGTAGACAAGGCTTGAAATAAAAATATATTTGTAATATAAAAAAAGTTGAACACAATCCACCTATAATCTAGTCTAACCAAGTTGAACTCATGATGAACAAGGTTGATCCACCAACCCGATTGAAAAAAAAAATGACATAATTGATAATGTTAAATTGATGTGTTTTGACAATTGTAACTGCATTGTTATTTCTTTTTAAAAGAAAATATAATTTATCTTTGTTATAAGGTCTATTAATTATTAATAAAGTGATTCAATAAAATTATCTAGAATCTTAGCAAAAATAAAGGAATATCTTTGTGCGGTACTTGATACTTGAAATCAATTGAGGAGAATTTTAATGAATAAATAATATTAAGATTTAAAAGATAAGAGGTAACACTATATTTTTTTGTGGTACTTGAAATTAGTTAGAGAGAATTTTCAAGATTAAATTATATTAGTTAAGATTTAGAAGATAATTTATACTAAGTCAGACTTATAAATACATTGATCATGATGAATGAGAGGACTCAACCTGGCCTAAGGCCGTTTAAACTTTGAACCAAAATATTGGTGCCCACCGTGGGGCAAGGTAACAGTTTTCCTGCCACCACAAGAGAACACTGTCATGATTCATGTCCCTTTGACATGAATAACCAAATCCTCCATCAGCAAAATCGAAAGAATCTCTTCCTTTATTTCTCCTACAACACCTCTGATGATTCCACTTCGAAGAATCTTGACATATCGGACACTGCCACCATTACAAATAGTAAAAAGAAACATAAGCAAAAAGAGAAGATATATAGAGAAAAGGAGAAGAAATAGAGAGAAAAGGCCTCCATAATTCAGTGAATTCCACTTCAAAGATCCACTTTTGTTTTGGAACAACAAGAAGGTAAAACCAGGGAAGAGGGCAAGAATGAAACTATTTTACTTCTTTTTAATTGGTTTTGACATCATCATTTTCGTTGAAGGCATTGATCTTGTAGCATACGAAAATATACAACTCAGCATGAATGGCGAAATCTACTAATACTTCAACTCAGCATGGGTAGGTGAAATCTACTACGACTAAAAGAAAATTTACAACCCAGCACGACCGACACGACTGGGTGAAATTAACTACGACTAAGAGAAAATCTATAACAACACGACTGGGAAAAATCTACTACGACTGAGAAAAAATATACAACCCAACATGTTGGGCGAAATCCTACAACAACACAACTAAGCGAAATCTACATCCACTAAATGGGTCTATCTCGACTAGATTTCAGTCTTAGAAATAAAATAAGGTTAACCATCAATTGAACGGCTCTAGCTCAACTAGATTACAGCCTTAGAAATAAACTAAGGTTGACAATCGACTGAACAAATCAAGCTCAGGTAGATTTCAGCCTTAGAAATAAACTAAGGTTAACAATCGACGGAACGGGTCTAATTAGGCTAGATTTCAGCCTTAGAATAAATTAAGATCATTGACTGAATGGGTTTACCTCGGCTAGATTCCAGCCTTAGAAATAAACTAAGGTTGACCCTCAACTGAACGGGTCTAGCTCGGCTAGATTCCAACCTTAGAAATAAACCAAGGTTGACCGTCGATAAAACGGGTCTAGCTTGGCTAGATTTCACCCTTATAAATAAACTAAGGTTGACCATTGACTAAAAATGTCTAACTTGACTAGATTGCAACTTTAGAAATAAACTAAGGTTGACCACCAACTAAGTAAATCGCTTAAAACTCAAACATGGAAGAAATGAAACAATGAACGTCAAGCAACTGAATGATCAAAATGAACTGTGTTAAAGCTAAAGGATGGTTTGTCAAGGTATTTAATCTTTCCTACATTTGTTGTTTTTTAACATCAAATTTCAATACTTTCACATGCATATAAGGAACTTATTAACACTTTTATAATGATTTATCTTCCAAAATATAATGTCTTCATACACGACCATAGAAAAATTAGGCACAACTTACATCGTGATTTATTTCTTGGTTTTTTAATGGATAAATCTCTTCGCCTTGTTTACGCGGCTTGAAGTTGGGGTTGTGTACCATTATCTCTTATTAAAGGGGAATATAATTAATTTATATAGTGATTTATTTCTGATTTTTTCATTGGATAAATTTCTTCGTCTACTTGGCTTGAGGTTGGGGGTTGTGTGCCTTATTTCCTTTTAAAAGTAAATATAATTTATCTAAAGAGTTTGTTATAGGGCGCATTAATCATTAATGAGTTATTCAATAAAATTACCTAAAATCTTAGCAAAAAAATAAAGGAATATCTTTTTTTTGTAATTGAAATCAATTTAGGAGAATTTGAAGAATTAAATAAAATTAGTTAAGATTTAGAAGATAAGATAACAATATATCTTTTTGTGGTACTTGAAATCAATTGAGAAAATTTTAAAGATTAAATGATATTAGTTAAGATTTAGAATATAAGAGATAACCCTATATCTGTTTGTGATACATGAAATCAGTTGAAGAGAATTTTAAAGATTAAATTATATTAGGTAAGATTTAGAAGATAAAAGATAAAATGTTATCTCTTATCTTCTAAGTCTTAATTAATATTATTAAATCGCTCTATTAATTATTAATAACTCATATAACAAACATTTTAAATAAATTATATTTCTTTTTTCTTTTTAATAAAAGATATAGTCCAACCTCAAATTGAGTAGAAGAAGAAGTTTATTCAGTAAAAGAACTCAAAAATAAATCATTATAAGTCAATTATATTTTCTTCTGAGAGATAAAGGTAAAGTACCATCATAAGTCTTTTTATGTTTGTGTTTTAATTTAATTACTATATTTTTTATTTTATTATTTTGAAAAATATATTAACCTACAACTTTTAGTTTCAAATTTTAATGTTATTATCTGCTAAAAAATTATTTAGTTTATATTTTTTAGTGTAGTGTTTTATTTTATTTTATTTTAATAATAGAAAATCCAATAAAAATATGAATATAATTTAAAAAATTAAAGAAAAATAAATAAATAAATAAAAAATTGAAATTGAATTAATCTTAATGGGATGCTATTGATAATAATATATTGAGACATTTTGCTGATTTTACTTATAGATTTTTTTAATCTTATGTCTAAGATTCGGAGATTGTGTATGAGTAGGTATTTTGTTAACCTGATATATTCAATTATATTCAAGATTAATATTGTGTAACCTTTTATATATCGGATATATGACCACACTTCTAATAATTGAAAACTTTTAATTGATAAGTCTCTTTGCTTAACTCAAGATTGGGTTGTCTATTCAGATATCAAGATTGAGTATATCAGCCATCACATATTCAATAATTGAAAGAGATATTATAAAGGACTTTCCGAATAAGTTTAAACAGTTAGAAATGCTGAAAGTATAACAGACCAATAAATGTATCGTTCTTAGCGGAATTCAACCCATAAAACTTCAAGCTCCACAAATATATATATATATATATATATATATATTATTTTATCTTACAAGACTCATAATGCTTAAAATAAATCCATAATAGTTATTTTAAAATATATAAACAAACACTTAAAAATCACAGTAAATAAAAATATTAAATAGAAACTAATTAGTTATTCTATTAAATAAAATAAAAATCATTTTATAAATGAAAAAAATTATTAATATATAAAATATTTTTATTGTTAATAAAATTTTATAAAATATTTTTTAAATTGTTAATTATCAAGTTTTTACTTATTAGTTACTTTATATTTTCAATTAGTTTTTATTAATTTTTTAAGGATTAGTTGAAAATATAAAATATTAATAATTAAAATCTTGACAGTTAATTTAAATATCAACTTAAAAATTATTTTATTAAGAATAAAAATTACATTAAATGTGAATAATTTTTAATTTCTAAAATATTATCTAATTTAGTTAATATATTAATTAATTATTTTTTTATAAATTTGATTGTTATTTAGTGATGTTACTATAAGCCATTTTGAAATTACCATTTTGGGAATTGAATGCATCAAATTCTCTTTTGACCTTTTGTCTAAAACAAATTCCAATTTCATTAAAGAACAAGTATAAAAGGATATAAATAATCAAAGAAGATATTTTAAAAAAGATACAATATGAAATTAAAAAGCTAAAGATAATAATATATACAAGAATAAATATTTGATATGATGTTGTTTTGAAAAATTGTGTTAGGCCTTAAAAATTGGGTGCTCTGTTAGTCCCATCAAAATTATTCTTTAGCTATTGCGGTGTGTGCACGCATCTATACAGAAAACAAAAACAAAACAAAACATGTCTGGTGTTTGGTTTACGTTTACCTAATCCGAAGTTGAAAAAAGAGGTTAACTGTGATGATGCTTAATTACCATAAAAGAAAAAGAGAGACTTCAGAGACTCTAAAGATTCTTTTCATGGAAGACTCCTTTTATGTGACACACGAGTTCTAATTTTAGCCGTGAAGTCAAGGTTTATGAAACACTGATAAAATATTCTGCAGAACCAGATTTGTCAAAATATGGATGAAGGCTAAGCACGAATATGTTTAAACGTATTATAATATGGCAGGTAAGAATTTTGACCCTTCAATATTGTCCACTCATAATATAAAAACCAAATTAAACCATCTTTTTCATACAGAATTCTATCTATATCACATTTTATGCTTCTACATATATTCGGATTCATGCATGTTTTGCAACAAAAATGGCATAATCTTAGCCCAAAAACTTTCAGGTTCAGTAAGACCATATCAGTGCATGCATAACGTCAAAGCCTTAAAAGGTTTACATGTTGCAATTTGGAACCAGGAATAACATAAATCAGATCAATTTTATTTACATTCGTAACAAATTGGATGACAAAATTTATTAATTTATTTTCATCTATTAAAAAGTTAACAATATTTAAAATAATTTCAATCCCAATCTATATACTAACAATTAGTTAATGCATATGAAAAAATTCATTTTTGAAACAAATCAAAATTAAATTTTGCAAAACAAATTTAAATGTATATATATATATATATGTGTGTGTGTGTGTAAATTCTAAAAAGGTATAAGTTTAAGAAAACTTTAATGACAAAAACTGATTAAATTAATTTTGATCCAATATTGGATTTTAAGAAATAATACATAAATTATTAACTATTTCTATTAAATTAAATTGGTAAGTTTGATTTAGTTTATTTCTTTTATATACTTTTTTTTTCTTGATAAATTATATTGTAGTTGCTTTACCACCCGTAGACAATAGTATGTGCTTGGTACGTTATTTATTCGAGAAAAACTTGTGTTTCATATGATTTTTATGATCGTATCTATGTATGATCAAACCTAACGTAGGGACAAATTCTTATTCTCTTCCATCACATAGAGACACGAAGCAGCCAAAATAATTTGTTTTTTTATCAACAAGTAAAAAATTAATAAAAAAAAAGCCAAAATAGTAATGATATAAAAAGAATATATCAAAAAGAAAATAACAAACTTAGTTGTGGAAAGCCGTCAAACAATATGATCATTTGAGAACTTGGCATTGCCAAAATAAGAATTAAAATAATAATTGTTTGATAACTTTAAAGGGATTTTCACTACCTAGAATATTAAGGGGATACTGAGGCATTTTTAGAATTTCCTTTTAATCATATTTTAAATTCTAAAGTTAAAAAATTGAGACTCATTTCGATTCTTCAAATACAATATAAAAGTGTGCAAGTATAATAAAATAAGAAACAAAGTAACCCTCAAATCATTTAACAATTAAAAAATAATAACTCACAAATAACTCGTATAGTTGTTTTACGATACTCATAAAATGAATAGTATGAATTGTATTTATAATTTATTGATATATGTCATTAACATTTCAAATGTCTAATGGTATAGTTTTAACAGTTTTATAAATATGGAATATTTTGATATACTTATACTAAAAGAATAAGTTTTTTTATGATTTTTTTTAGTAAAAATTAACACACATAATATAATTTATGTTTTGACATTAAGTCTTTATAGAGTCAATTACTACATTCCAAATATTATCCATTTTAAAGTTTAAAATTCTGTTAAGTTGACACTAAAGAAGATTCATAATATTTACACACTTTAATCTCTTTTTAAAAAAAATCTAATACGACGCTTCCTTTTATACTTAGTTCTGTGACACCTTGATGTAATTGTTATAGCTCTAACTAGTATTAGGTTATTAAAGATTCTAAATTTAAAATAAAATAATTAATAAAAATTGATCAAGATCGCAAAAAATATGATCCAAGATTAATAATTTCGAAGTCAGTTATCAATTTGAAGTGATAAAAAAAATTATCCACTGTCTATAAACTTAAATAACAGGTGATATTACAAGTCATAAACTACACAAACTATTTGTTTTAGGTTTTTATTTTTAATGGGCATAAACTGATTCCATTATTTTTATTAGTTACAATTATTTTTATAATCTTATTAAAAATATTTATAATAAAATCATCCGAACATACTTAAATATATGATGGTAGTAGAAAAGTTTGCTGCATTTAAGTTGCACCCAAAAACCCAAAAAAGAAAAGCTTTTACAAATCCTTTATCTCATCTTATTTGTATACTCGTTCTAAATAATAAGAACTATGATGCGCACATGTTCGAAGATATCGTAAAGCATAAGGATAAATTATTAAGGTGTGAATTTGTTTAAACTCGGGCACGTAGGTATATGGACCGTCATGTTTCTTTTTCAACTTACAACAAAACTGACTTTTCAACAATTCACACACGCAAATATATCTATCTGTGTCCATATAGAGTATCAATTAAAAAAATCGAAATTGGTGAGAGAACTCAGCAACAAAACACACTAATAATAAATTAGTTCAGGGATAGAACCATCTCTCTGTTTAGTACGAAATGAATAAAATAAATTAGGGTAATTAAATAGCGATGCGATTAACGACGGAGTTTTTCCTCTCTAACTTTATATGCCACTTGAGAAAAAAAAAATAGACAGATACCTTCTCTAAGAATATTACTCTCTGTCTAATTATTTAATGATTAATTAAAGAATGTTTCCATTAATAAGTATATCACAGGTTTAAAGTAATTAATTTAGCGACTTAAGCTTGTAGATAGAGATGAATAGGAGTACCAACATGGCAGTTACAAGAAAAACTTTATTTTTCACACTTCTAATCAAGGATATTGCAAGATCTTCGATCTTTGATTAATGAAGGTTATAAATAGTATTTTGATGTCTTAATCTGTACCTTTACTTTGATTGGTGTGCACATTTATAAGCTCGTGGTGGACTTCCAATACTAAGTCTGGATTAGGATAAATTATCGGGTTAATCTTGGAATTAGGATATCGTTTTGTATTGTGATTATGTTAATAATGTTGTATCAAGGGATGCTTATTGAATCTTTGAGATCCATATCAGCCACGTCACCCAAGGAGGTCTCGATCAACTGTTCCAAGCAAGGGGGTCTCCATATTGTATGGTACACTTGCCTCGTAAGCTCGAAAGGTCATAATCTTGAAGAGGTTCTTGTAGTTGGTGGTTTTGGTTGAGTCATGCTCGGGATCGTACTGGTTTTGAGGTGTAACCGAGGGTATGTTGATTTTGGATCTTGAGGAGTTGTGGTAGATTCCAGAATGTTCCATGTTTTCGGCAGGAATTTGAGTTTAAGTTTTCCTTAGGGTTTGAACATTTTGCATTATGATTGTTGGATGTGATGAGAGACAGTTGTGAAGCGTCCTGGTGTTTGGGTTCCTGGTGGGCTCCTCCCTATAAATAGGGTTATTTTTGAAGTGGGGGATCACTCCTTCTCTTCGCATTCCGGATAGTGGCTAGGTGTCGAGATTTTCCTTTTCCTCCAAGTCAATGATGTCTTCTCTTAGAGTTCCTTTTCTTCCTCAGGTAGGCAACCCCCTGCAGATTCTAAGAAGTCTTCAGCAGCGAGAGGTAGTGAAGTTTCTGTGATGGGTTCTTGTTTTGCAGATGCATCTGTCAGGGCGCGAGATTTGGCCACGGAGTAGAAGGGGTGATTGAATGGAGTTTGAACTCAATTTGCGAATATAAAAACAAAGCAAACACAACGTCTAACATATAAAGAAAAGAGAAAAGTAGACAAATTTATACTGGTTCACCCTACCACTTGAGCTACATTCAATCCCCTTAAGCAACTCATTTAAGACTTTTTCACTAAAATGAGTTTTAACACCTCTCTAGGACGAGTACTTTAAACCTTTCCAGGTACACGAGTTTAAACACCTCTCTAGGTACACGCGTTTTAATACCTCTCCAGAAACAAGTATTCTACACCTCTCTAGGTAATCAGCCCTAATCTCCCCTAAGATCAAAACCTCTCAAAGAATTGAGAAAAACATTCTCGACAGGGAGAACAATGTAAGGTCATAGGGTACACTTCACAATGTGAAGAATTTACAAAGGTTTTAGCACACTACCCAACTCACTAGATGCTCTAAGAAGCAAAAATAATATGCACAAACCAAAACCTCTCACACAAACTTGTATTTCTATTTGAAATCTTTTCAATGTTCTTGTTGCATGTTGTTGTTTGTTCTATGTCTTTACATAGTACTCAAAATATGACCGTTGAAGCTTTATGTACTGCATATCTTCACATAGTCGTTAGATGCTTAGTATGAAAAGTTTTGATTTGAATCATTCTTTGTGCGTCTTGAATGTGTGAACCAACTTGAAATATTTCCTTTTTTTCTCAAATGTGTACATTGAAGCTTTAAATCTTTTTTACTCAAATATATGTTCAAATCTGCATAACTTTCCTTTCTTCGTGTAGTAGATGCTCAATAAGGCTACTTTTTCTTTGATGTAATCGTGTGTCTCAATCACAGTTTTTATCTTTTAAATTGTTTTTTCATTTTAAAAATTTTAATGTTGAAGTTTTATCATTTATGTAATTCAATCTTCATCATACAATACTATCCATCATCTTCTTCGTATTAGAGACTAAAAGGAGGAATGTTCTGATAATGAACTTTTAATGCGTCTTGAGCACTTTTTGCACTTGGAATCATTTTTCTATTTGTATATCTTTGATGATAGAAACTTGATATTGCTTTAATCATCATTCGTGCAAATCTCGTATTCACAATTAGTCACATAATTTTATTCACACTCAATAGCTTTAATCATAGATTATTGGACTATAATAATAAATAAATCCATTGTTTTAATTAATATTCATATAATTGGGTTTATTTTTCCTTAACTATTATTTTTGTTAATTTTGTGTTTTTGGAGTAAATTGTCTGAAGGAAGTGGCTACCTTTGTGAATGGGTCAAATATACAAAAGTCGAACTTGCTTCTTTGAAACAAAATAAAAGAAAATATTTTAGAGGATTTTATGCAAAGTATGAGAGATTTTCTCCACCTAAGTAGAAATTGGATCTTCTTTACTATTTTCTCCACTATCTTTTCCACGATTTTCATCATTTTCTCCATCATCTTCTCCACCAAAAGTGGAGCCTCCAGAATGGAATGTGGAGAAGGTTGCATGGAGCATGCCTATTTAAGAAGGGACCAATATCTTTGAGTGCAAGTTGTTTCCTTTGTTTATTTTTCTACAATTTTTTATCTTTGTATTTTTTTTTTCCTCCGCATGGAAGGCTAAACTCACTACAAGAAAAAATGGTTTTAACGAGGGTTTATTTTTACATTACCAAAGGTTAAAACTTCCATTAAGTGGTTTACCCTGGGTTGCGGTTTCCCTCGCTAAACCATCCCTGGGGAACGTGTTCCCTAGGGTTTTTTAAACCCCAGGAAAAGGCTTTCATAACCTCCATTAAATACCATAGGTTTCATAACCTCCGTTAAATACCATAGGTTTCAAACCTCCGTAAAATACCATAGGTTTCAAACCTCCGTTAAATACCATAGGTTTCAAACCTCCGTAAAATACCATAGGTTTCAAACCTCCGTAAAATAAAGACTCATGTCAACTTGGTTTTCTTTGTCTTTTTCATTTTTACGTGAGGGAGGTGGGTGAGGTAGGTCTTGTTTTACCTTGTTTGTCATTAAGGTTTTTTGTGGACAATGAAGAGCTATGTGCCCAAAACCTAAACATTTAAAACATTTTATATTGGAAGTTTTGGTAGGTGACTTAGGAGTAGAAGAATTTGTAGTAGAAACTTGTTTCGTAGATGTGGTTTTCAAAAGATATAATTCCATCTTGATGGCTATGCGAAGCACTTGCTTCAAAGACGAGTACTCATTTAATTCTATAAATTCTCTAATATCTCTTCTTAAACCACGGACAAACCATTTTATCTTTGACTCTTCATTAGCATGCATATTCATTTTAGTCAAAGTTGTTTCAAAATCTTTAAAGTATTCATCTACCGTCCTATGTCCTTGAGGAAGCCTTTGGAACTTCAACAAGTGTTCCTTCCTAGAAGGAGGAACAAACCTCGCGCGCATATACTCTTTCAAAGTATTCCAAGAAACCACGGGAGGTTTCTTGCGATACATAATGTCCATTACAATTGTACGACACCATTCTTTGGCATAATCACTAAATTCTAAGGTGGCTAGCTTATATTTGTGCTCATCAAGGATCTTATGGGTCTCAAATATTTGTTCACACTTAGCCTCCCAATCTAAATATACATTAGGATCACTAGAGCCATTGAAACAAGGAAGTTGGACCGAAGGTAGCCTAGCCTTTGCATTTCGGTAGTAGCCATCTTCACGTTTATCTTCATGAGCATGAGATGGTCTAAATCCATGAAAGTTGGGTTGAAGTCTCCTTCTTCTATGATCTTCTTCACGTCCATGATCATTGGAAGAGCCTCTTGATGAAGGTCTATGATGATGATGCTCTCCATGAATAGAATGAGAGGACCTAGCTTGCTTCATTTCAAGTCTTTGTAATCTTTCCTCCAACTTTCTTATAGCTTCATCATTGAGATTAATGGTTCGTTTTGCCTTTTTTAATTCATCAAGAGCAGCAGCTTTGCTAGAAGAATGCTGTTTGGAAGAACCACTGCTGTAATATGAAGCCATGTATAAAAGAAAACAGCAAACAACAAAACAGCAAACAAAGTTAAGAAAACAAAGTTAGCAAAAAGTAATTTGGTAGCAAACTGCCGAAGTGAATTTGGCTTGACAAGAAGTCACTCTCAAAGAAATAATGTCCCTGCACCAATCTGATCTTGAGGTCTTGGAATCCTCAAATGAAAGATGTCAAAGCAAGGCACACCAATCTCAAAGCCAACCACAACAAAACCAATGAAGCAATAAAGACAAACAAGAAAAGGTATAAGCAATGAAAGGCTATAACAAAAGGAAAACTAGATGTATGACAAACTCAAAGATTAATGAATAAAAGACAAGCAAGAAAATAAGGAACTCAATGAAAAAGTAGGCACACAAAAGAATACCTAAAGAAAAGCACTAGAGTAGATGAAGAAAACAAAAACAAGCTACTGGAAAATATTTTTTATGCAAACTGTGTTTGATGTTCACTGATTTAACTGGAATGATATAGAGCGAACTGGATTATGAAATTTAAACCACAGAAACTTCAAGATGTTAACTCAATAATGGCACTGGAATTACTTAAAAACAGTAAGCCAATTAATTGAGATAAATTTTTCAAAATCGCTGCCAGATTACCGTATTTTTTTTCGGCAGAATTGTACACTTTTTGTATTTTATTTATCATTTTTTGTGTACTTTGAATTTTTGAGTACTTCTTTTTTCTATGCTTTTATAAAACTTTGAAGAACACAAATCCATAATTTCAGAATTTTCCAGTGAGTAAATCAATTGCAATAAGGAAAAACAGTAAGCACGTTTTCAGAAAACAGAGGAATCCTAACAGGAATGAAAAACAGAATTAAGAACTAGCAAAGACATAATGGAAAATGATGTATAGGAACTTGTATAGGTCTAAAATACAAGTATGAACTCAATTCTAAAACAGAAAATGCACAAAGGATCAAGATACAAATGCAGAAAACTGTATTACACCAAAGCAAGAAACAAAATAAATGTGATTCCAATAGCAAGATATAGATGATTCTTTGACATTTTATGGAATCAACTTGAGTTGGAGAATGAATAAGCACTTTTAATAGAAATGGATCAATGTTCTATGTTTCAAGAACTCACCAAAACTTGCACCAAACACCAAACTCACATGGAAGACCCATTTCTTGCCAATTGAACCGATTAAATTGAACAAGAAAGTAAATGAACCGATTGAAACTCTAAAGAAAGCAATTGAACCGAACAAAACATGAAAAGGAGCTACTGAACTGAATTAAAACAGTAAGAAATTGAAAAGAACCGAACAAAAATGCAAGAAAATGAAGATGAACCGAATAAAAGAAACTACACTTGTTTTAGAGTTCATATGGACATGGAAATGGAAGAACTAAATGGAGAAGAGAGGAAACTTATGTGGATGAAGAACTTGATTGATGAACACGCCACTTGAAGTGTGATTTCTCCAAGATAAGTGTGAATTGCCGCCACTTGAGGGAACCAAGGCTCTCAAGATGAGACTAGGAAGAGGAGAAATCAAATCTCACTCACTCAATCACAAAATTGGGAGAGTTTCTTTACTACAAATTCCAAATCTGCATTATGAAGGACCTAAGCCCTCCTTTTATAGGAGCAAGGGCTGGTCATGAAGCTTACAAAACAAGCTAACCAAAAGTCCCTTGCATGCTACTCACTTCTAACACCTAAAGTGAAGCATGAAGAGTCACCTTCTAGAAAATTCTAAACTAATGCCTAAAGATGCTTTTACAAAAGAGGTATCTAAAGTTTCCTTCTAAGCACCTTCCTAAAAACTATATATTTAAACATTCTACATTTTATAAAAGAAACTATAAAGAGAGATATTTATTTGAAGCCCATTCTTTGATGGCTTGTAGACTTCTTTGGCTTTAGGCTTGATCCTTACTTTATTTTATGTCTTCTTTTAATTTTGAGAAGACTAGAAGGAAGAACTTCAAATGTGAGGGTGGATGTCCTCTTCCTCCCTTAATAAAAGCCTCCTTTATTTGATTCTCATCAGAGGAGGTAAACATTCTCATAGAGTAGACGCATGGAACAAAGTGGGTACTGATTAAACCAGTAAACACATGCTTTACTGGTGAGCTTTAGTTGAATCAGATTGACGCATGTTCAATTTGGTTTAGATTTGTTTGAGGATTGAGAAAAGACTAATCTTTAGATAACTTATGAAGAATTCAATGGTGGAAGAACTTGGAGATCAATCACTTTTTATTTGTTGTTTTAATCACTTTTATATTTTATGTTAAACAATCTTAACCTTTTTTTATCTTTATTCTTATTGCTAACTTTTCTTACTTGCAGATAGATTTTGAACATTGATTTACTGATTTCACTCTTGGATTTGTTGGAAGACGATTTGAGGTCATCTAACCACTTCTATACTATCATCTCAGTGGTGTTAGGTAGTCTATCATTGTGTTAGACAAACTATGTTGAAATATTCTTAATTTGACAAGAAAATGGCAATTTTCAAATTTAACGTTGTTGTTGGATTATCCAATTTGAATTTGGTTATCAGTTTTGTTTATTTGTATAATTTTTTTTATTTTCCTATATTTTTTTGTGCGTATCTAATTTTTTTTGTCTTTTGATTAGTTTTATTTATTTATTATAGTTTAAAAAATGAAAAATAATAATAAATTAAAAATCTGATATATATATATATATTATCTTATTTTATTTTATTTCCTTATATCTTATATATTTATCATATTTTATTTTATTTTATTTTTATATCTTATATCTTTATCATATTTTGATTTGCTAGATCTTATTTTATTTATTTTATATTTTTAATTATTATTTTTGCCATTATTTTTTTTCTATTTCTCTTTTGATTTTTGATTTTGTTTTTTATTCTTAATTTCTATTGTTATTTTCAATTTATATATATTTTTCTATTGTTTCTTTTTACAATTTTAATTTTTTTTTTAACTTCAACTTTAGTTTTGTTTCCCTTTTAATTTTTAAGATCTAATTTTCTTTAAGGAAATATGTAAAAGTTATTTAGGAAAAACTTGGTACTTAAGAGTGTCCAATTGTGACCCACCTCTCTTTTTTGGGAGTTTACTTGGTAAACTTTCATCTATTTTTATGTATTTGCATATTTTTTGTTTTTACTTTTTCTGCATATCTAGGTTTTCATTTTATTTGTATAATTTTTTATTTTTCATTGTGATCACATTATAAAAAAAACATATTCATAATAGACGATCTATTAATAGAACGTTTAACCAGTGTCCATTACATATCTCTTTTGTTTTAAATTCTAAAATGGAAAGGAAATTAGCTGATCAAATTTACAATTGAGATTCATTGTGAGCCATATTTGCAGCAACCTTCACAATTTTATTAGCATCCTTTACAACAATGTGAGCCCTACTTTCAGCAACCTGAACATTATAATCCATATTGTCAGCAATCGTATGAGTCGCCTCTGCAGCAATGTGATAAATAATTTCAACAACCTCAACATTATAATTCATATTGTCAGCAGTCCTATGAGTAACCTCAGCATCAACCATATTATCAACAATTCTATTATGATGAAACACAAACACCTTTTCAATCATTTTTCCAAACAGATAGTATTCCTCATAATCTTGAAGAGTCATCTTTAAAGGAGTTGGTGAGACAATTAATGGTAAATACAATGAAATCTCAACAAAACACAAATGCTAGTATATTAGAATTAGAAAGAGAAAGTTTGTCAATTGGCTAGACAAGCTGAAGATATTTCTAAGTAAAGTTTGAATTCACATCATTATCCTAATTTAGATATAGCAAAACTTTCAAAATCTGATACAGGTTATATGTGTGTTGAGATTAATTTTGTCATGCCTCTAGTTTCCATTTCATTTGCATATGTAGACCCTTATCTAGACGCTCCCAAAGTGCATATGACTGCTGAAGACAAGGAGGATTTTGATGATACATGTGCAGGTGAAGGCACTGATTTAAATAGAATGTCTAACCTTGAAGCGTCTACTATTCCAATAATGTCTACCACTGCCTCAAACACTATAAAAAAACTAGTCCATAACCATTCTCTTCTTTGCATTGAAAAACTTAATTGTTTTAAGGATGACAATTTACTGGAATTTTCAGGAGAATTTGGATTATCCTGTTTTACTGATAATTTTTTACTTGTGATTCATGTACTGGTTCATTCATTTGTCAAGCATGTGCTGAGATTAACAAATGCATATTGTCTGATGATATGATTTGCACTGAAGATGTTGGTATTACTACACCAACATCGTCTAATGAATAAAAGTGCATAAATGTAACCATAACAATTGTTTTTAACGTTTACCCTATTGATTTCCAGGTTGTTAAGATCTCTAGCCCATTACCATCTACTGTCCAATCACCGTTGATGGAGCTGAAACCAATTCTTAATCAGGAGGCACTAAATGCTATGAAACATCCAGTTAAGGATCATTATATATATCATATTGACACTGGGGATGAAAATGTGTTTGAGTTTCTTGGAGATTTTAATCTAATTGTTCTAATCCAACTTTTTGTACTAATGTTGACAAGTTTATATCATCCAATGATTGTTATAATAGTTGTAGTGCATGTTCTAATACAAAAGCATAGATCATACTGCGAGAATTCTCAGGCTCTACTAAAGCAAGTATAAACACATCTAGCTCAGCAAATTTGCAAGATACCGAAGTCTTTCTAGGCACTAAAAACCCTCCTACGTAGTCACCACCACCTCTTGACATACCTCTTATTTCATCACTTACCTCAACTAAACTTTCTACCATAGCTACGCGGTATAGTCGATCCTTCAACCACCATCCCACCTAACCTAAATGATCTACACTACAACCTAAGTATAACCTTAAATGCTCTAACTCCATCAACACCAGCCCACTAGCTCATCCTTTAGGACACATTCCCACAGTGCCACCCCTAGATTGTCCCATATTAGAAAAATACATTAGATTGTCTACATTGTATAAGTCTCTCTCTTCCATCTATAAATTACACACCACCACCCATTCATGGAACCATCTCTACCCTCTCTCCATTCGCCCCCTGACCCTAGCCAGTCTCACCATCTTGCACAGAGGCTCCTCACAACAAATGCTTCTTTTCATTCACTGTCTACATTAAGGTATTGTATGCCTTGGCCAGACCTTCCAATAGTCATCTTATTTGTGTTACACTATATGAAGGTCCTTCCTTGGCTTATATTGCAGAGGAGATGGTTGAAGAGATTAGTTGCAGTTTTTCCTTTCCCTCAAGCTTGATGAGGGAGTCTCACTTTCTCACTCTTTTATTACTTATTTTGTCATTTTAGTTTCTTACTCTTACATTGAGGAAAATGTATGATTTAAGTGTGGGAAGAATTATAGTTTAGGATTTATTTTTGTCTTTTGTTTTTTTTTTATGTTTTTGAGTTTTTCTTCTATTTAAATAAAATAAAATAACTAAGCTTTCTAGAACCGTGTAATGGCTGGTATGGTCATAATTCTTGCAAATTTTTGTTTCTTGTTATTTTTTGTTTGGATTTTCTTAAAAATTGAAAAATAAGTTGGTTATAAGAAATTTTGGGTTGAATCTTTTGATAGATTGTCCCTAATGAGTTTTTGAGCCTTAATTGTATATCATTTAATGCTCTTTTTAGTGTGTTTTTACTCATGTTTGCTTATACTCTAGAACTTAGCTTGATTCTTTGTTTTATAACTGTGATTTACGTTCATAAACTGATCTGATTGAGTCATTCTTTGTTTAATTCAACCCACTTTGCCATATTAACCTACCTTCATGATAATCCATTTGTTAGCCCTTTGAGCCTATAGCCTTTTTCTTATTTTTAACCCTCATTACAAGTCCCAAAACAGAAAAATCATGTTTGTCCCTACTTTAGAAGATAAAGGAGCTTTGAAATTATTTGGGAATAGGTTCTTGAATAAGTGTGGGGGTGTATCTCATTTTCATAGTTTACCTCTTCAATTCCAAAAAGAAAAAGATAGAAAAGAAAATAAGGAATAAAACAACAACAACAAAAAGCAAATAAAGAATGAAGAGTAAATCGTCTAATACACTGGGTAGATTGTCTACTGTATGAAAAAAATGATGTCTAGAAATAAAAAGAGAAGTAGAATTGTAATGACAATTACACTTGTTTTAGACCTATCCTCCATTGCTCCTTTGTTTTTCTATGGTTTTTAAGCCTTTTTTTTCTCACTTTTACCTACCTTTACCGTAGTTTTGTTACATCCCTTATTAATTCCTCTTTATCTATAATTGCATGATTGTGAATATTTGAGTTTTGCTAAGCATATGGTAGTGTTTGTCCGCATGAGAGTTGAGTGTAAATACAAACCCTAAACACTTGATAATTGGAGAGTGTCTAGTGAAAGTTTTGTCATTCTTGATTTATTATTTCATTTCAATTACCTACTTGTGCAAAAGGATAAGTCTGAGGGTATTTTATGAGCATAATTTTATTCACACTCAATAGCTTTAATCATAGATTATTGGACTATAATAATAAATAAATCCATTATTTTAATTAAGATTCATATAATTAGGTTTATTTAGGCCTTAACTATTATTTTTGTTAATTTTGAATTTTTAGAGTAAATTGTCTAGTAGAAGTGGCTACCTTTGTGAATGGGCCAAATATAAAAAAGTTCAAGTTTCTTCTTTGAATCAAAACAAAACAAAATATTTGAGAGGATTTTATGCAAAGTATGAAAGATTTTCTCAACCCAAATAGAAGCTGGATCTTTTCAACTATCTTCTCCGTCATTTTCTCCATTACTTGCTCCACCAAATGTGGTGCCTTCAACTTGGAATGTGGGGTAGGCTTCATGGAGCATGCCTATTTAAGGAGAGCTAGGAAAACACACAAAAGGGACTAATATCTCTGAGTGCAAAGTTGCATCCTTTGTTTATTTTTCTACATTTTCTATCTTTCTATTTTTTGCCTCCACATGGAAGGCTAAACCTTTTTGGTTGATTCCTTTGTAATTTTCCATTGAGTTATGAGGTTTTGATCAATAAAAGTTTCATTTTTTAATTTTCTATAGCAATTGTTTTAATATTTTAATCTCCTGGAAAACTAGTTTTTGTGAGAGGTTGTACTTGAATGCATAATTGACAGTATTCCTTATCTTAAAATTGGGGTTTCACAGTCAGTTTGAATTGTTATAATAATTTCTTGGACGCATGATTCAAGAGAGAGGAGACAAGCATTCTCATGGAGTACACACATGGAACAAAGTGAGTACTGATTAAACCAATAGACGCATGCTTTACTGGTGAGTTTCAGTTGAATCAAATTGACACTTGTTCAATCTTGTTTAACTCTGTTGGAGGATTGAAAAAAGACTAATCTTTAGAGAACCAATCAATCACTTTTTATTTGTTGTTTTAATCTCTTTTTGTATTTTATGTTAAACAATCTTAAGGATCTTTATTGTTATTGCTAACTTTTCATGTTTGCAAATAGATTATGAATAATGATTTATTGATTTCACTATATGATTCATTGGTAGGCAACTTGGGGTCATCTAACTAGTTCTATACTATCATCTTGTTTGCATTATGTACTTTATCAATCCGTTAGACGGACTACGCCAGAATTTGTTGAACATAGGCTTTGATGTCTTCAAATCCAAGTGGATTACTTGAAGACTCTGTTGCTGCTTGTGTGTGTGTTTTGTGTAGTTTGAATTTGTTAATTCACTCATAGTTATGATTCAAGGTTGCTTGATTGAAGTTCTTTTGAAAAAAAATGTTTTCTAATTAAAGTGTAAAATCAACCTGTTGAATTGTCATTTCTATTGAAGATGGATGTTGCTCCCTTCAAAGACAATGTGTTTGATAAAGCCTTTCATATTTTGCTTTGTTGTTTGGGTTTGGTGTTAGGGGTTGTATTGTGTTTAGATTAGAGGTTGTTTAAAGTAAGTTTTTTGCTGCATGACCCACCTCTTAACCCTTAACCATATGATAAGAGCAAGCACAATGTTTTCTATAAATGTTTTTCGCATGCTTTGCCATAATATGCTTTACTGCACAGAAAATGAATCTGTTCTTTCTTAAATGAATAGATTCTTTCTTAAGCTGAAGTTTTGTTAAGAGTTTTTAGTAACCTTGTTTTGTACATCATGTATTTTGACTTAGTCTCTCTGCTATCAAAACGACATATGTTCAAATATTTATAGTTATCTTTTAAAAAATGAATATGTTCTTCCTTAAATAAATAGATTCTTTTTAAATCTGGTGTCTGGTTCTTAAAAGGTTTTCATGTCTTTATCTTTGCACCAAGTAGATTGGCTAAGTCCCTTACGACTAAGCTGCAACATTTTAGAAACTCTCTTTGCCTTTGAAAATAAATCCATTCTTTTTACTTTCAATCTGTTCATTTTATAACTGCTTTAACTATTTTTTAAAAGTCAGTTATAAAATGTTTCTTATAAAAGGAGAGTTGGTACTAGCTTAAAAGGAGTTGTTGAGAAAACGTTTTTACACCAGAGATTAAGAGATTTCAGAGAATTAGCACGTGTTCTTGAAAGATTTTTCAAATTAGAAAGTGTGTTTGTTCTTGCTTGGTTCAAAAGCTTGGTTGAGGTGTTGTCACAGTGTGTGCAATCTGTTCTACTGATCTAAGACAGTTTTCTGCATTCTCTTTCTAGGTGTATGTTTTTCATTCTTCAATTCTTTGTAAAGTGTGGTTGTAAGACTCTTCTTGATAGGGTTTCTTGAAGAGTTGTGTGTGCTGGAATAATGTTTTTCAGCAAGGTGTGTCATGTTCTTGTAGGATTCAAGAACAGTGATTGTGTAATTGTTTTAATGGTGTTTTAGTGGATTTCACCTTGGATTAGGTGAGACTGGATGTAGCTCATGTGAGTGAACCAGTATAATCTCGTTGTGTTCAAATCTCTCTCAATCTCTGCACTCTTTTACTGTTTCGTTTGCTGATCTGTCAGAAAAATAAATTTGTTCAACTAAAATTGAATATATTCATTCTGGGTTTACTCTCACTGTTCTTGTTTTCTGATAAGATTATCCGATTAACATCTGGACAAATAATTTGCATTCTATTGAGGCACACTGTTTTACATATAACCCAGTATATCAATTAGCACATCCCATTCTGGTTTGACTCTCATAAATTGGATCTGAATTGGACAATCTGGTTTCTCTCATATGTGATTATCAAGATGCTTCTGTGATCATTGTTAAAAACAATTGAAACCTTAATATCTGAAATCTGAATAGCTATCTTGTCAATCTAAACAGGAAAAATAAATCTGTTCATTGCTAAATAAATAGATTCTTTTCCTCTGTTTTGCAAAAAGACCGAATTTGTGTAAAAGTTTTAAAAGCTCAATTCACCCCCCCCCCCCTCTTGAACTTTAACACTATTGAACCCAACAATTTCAACCGGTTGTTTTACACTTAGTGTTTTGGAAAAGAATTTGAAAAAGTTTTGAAACTGGTTAACCTTGTTATCAAGCCAATTCAACAGATTGTTTCAATCAGTTGATTTTTGAAAATCCTTAACAGAATTTTGTTAAAGTGATTTAATCTGTTTTAATTGTTTTAAAATTGATTTGGCTCTTGCATTAAATGTTTTTAACAACTAATTGGAGTTTAAATAATCTGTTTACACTCCTGGTTGTTAGTGATTCAGATTATCTCTTTCATATCAGTTTTTCCTAGATTGCTTCAAACTTTGAATTCTTTCTAAGAGTGAAATATGTTGATCAAGTGTGTTCAAGCTTTGAAGAATCCAAATCCTTTGAAGTTTGATGGAAGACTGGATGTGCTTGTTGTTGCTGAGTTGTTTTAGAATAGGATCAGGGGTAGATTATCTGTGTTAATCCACTCTTGATTGAATTCTTAAGCATTCTCAAACCTTTTAATTGAAAGTGATTTTCAAACAAAGTGAAAAACAACCTGTTGTTTTGTCGAAACAACCGATTGTTTTATACTTAGGTGTTTTTAGAAAGGTCGAAAACTATTTTTGATGGTTGACTTGCTGTCAAACCAAAACAACCGATTGATTTGAGCATTCAACCGATTGTTTGTTTTGGGACCATAACAGAAAACGGTTTTGTGCTTTGACTGAGCTTTAAATGATTTTATAACTGAATACACTTCAGTTTTAAATGCTTTGACCAGTCTTTGAAAGCAATAAATAGTTTGTTCAGTTTATGTAATAAACAAGAACTGAGATTTAATCAAAGAAAAACATATTTGAGTTTTTCACTGATTTTTGCTTTTGAAGAGTTGAAGATTGCTTTGAGATTTCTTTTGATCAAGAGAGTGTGGAATAGGATTTTCATCTTGTATTGATTTCAGATCTTTTTGTAACAAGTGTAATCCTTTTGTACTTTGTGTAAACTTTGTGTGTGAAGCTGAGAAGTGTTGTGTGCTCTTGAGGTTGTCAAGATCAGCATTCTTGGTGGTGTTTGTGCTGAGCCAAAGGAAGTGTGTGTCTTGAGGGGATCAAGGTCACTTCTTTGGTGGTGTTGTAAGTAATCTAGGGTTGATTGCTTAGTGGATTTCCCAGTGGTTTCTGGGAAGACTGGATGTAGCTCTTGGTTTAAGAGTGAACCAGTATAAACCTGTGTGTGCAATCTCTCTATCCCTTGAACTCTTTAATTTCAGTTTATACTTGTGAACTGGTATAAACAACCGATTGTTTCTGCGAAACAACCGATTGTTTTTCTGGTGTTGTGCTAAATTGCTTTGTGTTTTTGGCAAACTGAAGTCTTAATCAAGTTTTCTCAAAGGAATTTCATTCTAGACTTAAAAGTTTGCGAAAACCCTCTTTAAACCATTCACCCCCCCCCCCTCTAGTTTAAAGCCATACATTCTAACAATTGGCATCAAGAGCTTGGTTCTTGAAATTTATTCAAGTGTGATCCTAAAACTGTTTTTAAATGGCTAATAGATTACCTTTTGGAGAAGGTGCTTCAATCAACAGACCATTTCTGTTTTGTGGTTTGAACTACCAATTTTGGAAAGTCAGAATGAAAATCTTTGTAGAATAACATGACAAAGGTATTTGGGATGCAATTGAAAATGGCCCATTTGTTCCAAAATTTGAAAAAGATGGATCTTCCATTGGAAAACCTTGGTCTCAATGGACTGATTCTGAAAGCAAGAAGGCTAAATTTGATTGCATTGCTAAAAACATAATAACTTCTGCCTTGAATTCAGATGAATTTTTCAGGGTCTCTCAATGCAAATCAGCAAAGGAAATGTGAAACACCTTGGAGGTAACTCATGAAGGTACCAATGAGGTGAAAAGAGCCAGAATGCATACTCTAATCCAAGAGAGTGTGTGCAATCTCTCTATCTATTGAACTCTTTAATTTCAGTTTATACTTGTGAACTGGTATAAACAACCGATTGTTTTTCTGGTGTTATGCTAAATTGCTTTGTGTTTTTGGCAAACTGAATTCTTAATCAAGTTTTCTCGAAGGAATTTCATTCTAGACTTAAAAGTTTGTGAAAACCCTCTTTAAACCATTCAACCCCCCCCCCCCTCTAGTTTAAAGCTATACATTCTAACAAAATAGAATTGCTTTGTATTTTTATTCTCAATCTGTGAATGGACCAGATGTTATCATTCCTTTTCTCTCTTGACTATTGTATTTCTGTAAGAACTTTTGTTGTGCAGATCCAGAGGATGTTCTATGATCTATGGTGTTGTTTGCCAAAGGTGATGTGTGTTTTTTAAGGGTTCAAGATCACCACTTTGTTATGTATTTAAGGTGTTTGATTGTTTAGTGGAATTCTCATAGGTTTCTGAGGACTGCATGTTAGCTTTTGGGAAAGAGAGAACCTGTATAAAACTTTCTATTTTGATCTTTCTATACCTGATCTCATTTAAATATGTTCTACTTTGGTTTTTAATAACTGTTGATAAAAACAACCAGTTGATTTTCTGGAATCATATTAAAAACATATTTGTTTTTGGTTGAACTAATTTCTCCTTCATTGATTTCTCAGGCTTTCAATCTACCTTCAACATTTGCAAAAATCTTTTATAAACAGTTCACCCCCTCTCTTGTTTCAGGCCTACAATTCTATACAATGGAAGGAAGCCTCACATAGGATACCTAAAGTTATTTGGATGAAAATGATACATCCTAAACAATGGTAAAGAAAGTCTTGGTATGTTTGATGCAAAAGCTGACCAAGGTATTTTTCTTGGTTACTCTCTATCTAGTCATGCATATAGAGTTTACAATAAGAAACTTATGACTGTTGAAGAATTTGTGCATGTTGTTTTTTATGAAACTAAAAATTCTAAGCATGGTCCAATAAAGATCAGTACATAAGAAGATGAGCAGAATATCTTTTTGAAGAATCTGGAAAACTGTACAAAAAATCATTTGGTTGATTCTGCGAAACAACCGATTGAAAATATGCAATCTTTCAAAAGAGTGGAGGATCCCCAGATATCTCTTAGTTGAAAATATCATTGGACAGATCAACAAGGGTGTATCAACAAGAAGGAATGTAGTAAACTTCTGCAATCATACAGCATTTGTCTCCAAGATTGAACCAAAGACAATCAATGATGCACTCAAAGATGAACATTGGACTGTTGTTATGCATAAGGAGCTCGACCAATTTGTGAGGAATGATGTATGGTTCCTGGTTCCTAGAATAGATCAAATGAATGTCATAGGAACAAAATGGGTTTTCAAAAAAAAAAATTAGATGATTCAGGGGTCATCACAAGAAACAAGGAAAAACTTGTTGCTAATGGATATAACCAAGAAGAAGGAATAGATTATGATGAGACTTTTGCACATGTAGAAAGGTTAGAAGCTATGAGACTCTTACTAGCATTTGCTTGCATGCATGGATTCAAGTTATTTCATATGGACGTAAATAGCGCTTTTCTAAATGGAATTGTGACTGAAGAAATTTTTGTATCACAACCACCCGGGTTTAAAGATCACCTACATCCTAATCATGTATACAAGTTGAAGAAAGTCTTGTATGGTCTTAAACAAGATCCAAGGCAGTGGTATGAAAGGTTAAGTAGTTTTCTTCTATCTCATCAATATGAAAGAGGAAAGATTGACAAAACCCTTTTCATTAAAAAAATCTGATTTTGTTGTAATCTTAGTCCAAATATATGTAGATGACATTATCTTTGGCTCTTCTAGTGATAAATTGTGTGAAGAATTTGTAAAAGCTATGCAGGAAGAATTTGAGATGTTAATGATGGGGGAGCTCTCCTTCTTTCTTGGGTTGCAGATCAAGCAATCCAAAGAAGACATCTTCTTGTGTCAATCCAAGTGTTGTAATGACATTCTCAAAAAGGTTTGAGATGGAGAGTTGTAAAGTTGCAACAACACCTATGTCTACAAGTTGTTACCTAAGTGTTGATGAAGCTGGAACAACAGTGGACCAAACTAAATACAAGGGGTTGATTGGTTCCTTACTATATCTTACTGCAAGTAGACCAGATATTATGTTTGTTGTTTGCCTTTGTGTAAAGTTCCAATCCAGTCCAAGGGAATCTCATTTTAAAGCTGCCAAGAGAATCTTAAAATATCTTAAAGAAACAACATTTGTGGGTTTATGGTATCCTTCACACTCTCCTATTCATTTAGTAGGATACTCTGATTCTGATTTTGCAGGATGTAAATTGGATAGAAAGAGCACAAGTGGGACATGCCATCTACTTGGTTCAAGCCTTATATCATGACACAGCAAAAAGCAAGCTTGTGTAGCCTTGTCAACTACTGAAGCTGAGTATATAGCTACAAGGAGCTGTTGTGCACGGATCTTATGGATTAAGCAACAACTTGAGGACTTTGGGTTGAAAGTCCGCAAAGTTCCTTTATTTTGTACAACACAAGTGCAATAAATCTCACAAAAAATCAGGTTCAGCACTTCAAAACCAAACATATTGAGGTTCGACATCACTTCATTCGTGATCATGTTGGTGACTGTGAGATTCAATTTGTTGCCACTGAAAGACATCTTGCCTACATCTTCACAAAACCCTTATCCAAAGACAGGTTTTATTCATTGAGAAATGAACTGGGTATAATTGATCTACAAGCCTTATCTTGAATTTATATTAATTTTTAATCCTTCTATCTCTCTATTTGTGATGACAAATAGGGGGAGAAGTGAGCTTTGGGTTGTAATGTTCCTATATTTGCATCTGTTTTACTTTGCACATTGCATTAACTGGTTTTTAACTTGTTATAAACTCTTATACATATTTTAACCGGTTATTCCTACGAAATAACTGATTGTTTTTCTGATGCTACACCTATGCATGTTTGACTAGATTCTCACAATGATTTGGCTTATGTTCCTTTTGGAAATCACCTAGTGGAAACTAGTTTGTGATGTCTGATTAAACTGGAATAGATTATCCTGTATTTCTATTTTTATTTTTGCTTGTGAATACAGGTTAAGCAAGATTCTAAATAGAACATTCCAAAAAATATCCCAGAAATTTGTCTTCATCAAAAAGGGGGAGATTGTAGAACATGAAAGCTTTGATGAACCAAATTTGTGATGAAGGCTTAATGCTTTTCTGCTTTGATTGAAGCTTAGTCTAGAGTGTTTAGAATTCTTGTAAAGATCATTCTTAATCCTATGCACAAGCTTAATCAATCTATTTTAAAAAAGAAGAATGTTTTTCTAAGCAAAGAGAAAAACAACGATATAATCGTTTGTTTCACACTTAGCTTATTTGAAGGTTTTCAAAATTGTTTTTGACTTAGTTGACTAACTGTCAAAACCAAATCAATCGGTTGATTGTCACATTTCTTGACAGTTTTTCAAAAACCTGTTAAATCTGTTTTCTGTTGAATTAAAACTGATTTGGCTCATGATTAACTGCCAAAAACGGCTAAATTGACACAAAAAGTGAGATTGAAAACGTTTTTTAAAAAGAGATTTCATTCAAAGTTTTGCAAGATTGCCTAAAGGTTGTGCATTGGTTCAAGAACTAATCTTAGGAGTTTTGTGATTCCTGAAATACTAGGTGTAATTTGTTCCTCTTTTATTCTTGTAATTTGTTACTTTTCTATACTTGTAAAGATTGTAAACCTATAAGGTAGGAGGGTGTTTTGATTGTGGTTGTGTGAAAGGCAAAAAGGGTGAATGTTCTTGGGTTATCAATATCACCTCTTTGTGGCTTTGAGTGTGTGTAATTTGTGATTGATTGCTAGTGGAAAACCTAATGGTTGTTCTGGGGACTAGTAGTAGCTCAGAGGTTGAGTGAACCAGTATAAATTGATGGTGTAATCTCTCTCTCTCTCTCATTTTAAACTGTTTGATTTCATTTTGTTATTTTTGCTGCATAAACAACCTGTTAAAACGAAGTTTCAACCGATTGATATTTTACAAACAGTTTCAAATAATTTGTTTAATTGGCTTCCTTAATTACTTTTTTTGTGATTGTTGTTAAAACTTCATTCTTATCCAATTTTTGCGAAAATCTTTTGACAGATCTTGTTTAGGTCATTAAATCTAACATGTCTCGCAAAAAAAAGATTATCACTTAATGACATTATTAACAAATCTCTCATAAAATTGTTAACAAATCTCTCATAAAATTGTGTTTATGTAGCTAAGACTAATCTCAGGCCAGTGTGGTCACACTTCCTATGCCACAACCAATTATCTTCTTTTTCGAAAATGAGACAAGAAACCTCTAGATCTTAACTCGTCCATATCAATTTTGTAAATACTACATCGTCTAACATTTTGGTTCCATCACTTTGATCATTTTCAAAGACAACAATATTCTCATTCTCAAACTTATCTAACCACCACCAATCACCTAATGGTGCTAGTTTCCTCCGAAAATGTAAGATGACCATCCACTGTCCAAATACCATAAGAAGTATTTTCTTACTTGAATTAAGAACATCTTAATACCATAAGAAGTATTTTCTTACTTGAATTAAGAACATCTTAATACCATAACAAGTATTTTCTTACTTGAATTAAGAACATTTACAAGAGATAATTGTTAAGATAAATGATAGACACCACTTTCAACCAAAAGTTGATTTTAAAAAAAAAACAATTTTGATATTTTGATATTTTCAAAAATTGACATATTAGATCATTTTTATTTGATGATTTATTGAGGAAAATTTTTAATAATACATTTTATTTAGATTTATTAGTGATGTCTTTTCCTTGATATTATTATAATTGAAGTTACTATGATTACAAGTTTGTCCTGTTATGTTATAATAATTATTTAAGTCAACTAAATTATATAAAACTTTATTTTTTCTTTGAACAAATAATTAATTTAATTTTTACGATTAAATTATTTAAAAAAACATTTCAACAAATATATATTAAAAAGAGATTAAAGAAACACAATGAAACTAATCATCAAATAATCACCAGAAAGAGTCTAACATAACAAATAACGCCAAAAATAACAAATTCAATATTTTTTTTTTTGTAGTGACACGTAATTACGATGTTCGAGGGTTAAACCTGATTGCCTGTCTTCAAGAAATTTAATTTGATTAAGCAAGGAAGCATATGGATGAACTCTAGCAAGGAAATTAATTTATTCATCAATGATGTCGTTCATCTACAAGTAAATTCATTCAGTTCTTTCTGCAACTTAAACCCATTACCCACCACATGCTCACAAAAGCTGCATTGCTTCATAGTTGCCTTCCAGAAATAACAATTAGCCTTGTAGGTCCTTCACGCATAATTTCATCAATGTCATGGAAAGCACAACCACGAATAAGCACAAAAGAAATATTGAAACAATTGAACCACAGCTAAATTACACCTGACAAAAGAAACCTAGTGATCGGGATTGAAAATAGTTGATATTGATTTGAAATTCAAAAATACGGTAATTTTTTGACAAGTTATAATATCACTAAAAAGAGTTTGCTTCAGATTCAACTAAAGCCCCATGCTGCTCTCCTACCAAAGGTTCAACTATTTAAGGAAAGAATCACATACAGTAAATAGTTCCAAATGCTCCAGTACCTTGAACTGCTTCACCACTGCTTATGGGTGTGGGGCTCTCCCGAACCATAGTCGCAGTATGAACAAACAAATACAAATCTGCCAGTTACTACAGCCATTGAAAATTAAGTATATAAAGAACTTCAGATTTTATCAAGGAGAAGAAATGGAAATTAACTAACAAGTAACGGGGTACTTGCAAGAAAACAATTACCACCAAAATGTCAGGAACTGAAGTCTGATGCCATCAGGCCAAATCAAACATATGGGCGATATAAAGGCGTATCTAGATCAAAGTACGCAAAGCTTTAAGTAGGCACAAAATATCAGACATTTGATAACAGTAGCTGCAGAAACAAATACCTGCTCCGGATGCTCCAGAAGATTCAGGCGACATACAACTCAATAATGGTCACAACAATCTTTTTAACAGTATCACAACAGCTGAGCCTCACCAATAGCCAACTGCTCATCAGAATTGAGAGTATTCCACCATGCATGATGGTAGAAACAATTAAAAAAAGGATTAGCACCCATATAAGCAACAAATAGATGGCTATCAATTGCAACCCCTAGAAGAGCCACAGCTCACATGGCTCCTCTCTTTAAAAACAATCATATGCTATCAAATTGATGCATGTACACATCTTGATCTTCCAAAAGTATCAAGAGTTCACAGTAAAGATTTAAATAATCAATATTCACATCATAGTCTGAGTAAATAACTAGACAGTGAGTTCCGCATAATACTAGGAAATTTGAAAATAAAGTAAGCATTGTTTCAATTAGTTTAATACTGTTCACATTAAATTATATGAACATGTGTAAAAAAAAAGTTAGAAGTAACTTATAGACTACAGCAGCAACAAAACCATTTCCCACAAGGTGGGCGGGCTACAGAGAAAAATGAAGCATTGTGCTCTGTCAAGAATCCAGCTGGAAGTAAATGAGTTTAAAATTAAATACAATTAACATATAAAAGAAATAAAATACATATAAACAGTGATTATAAAATTTCAAAGAGTTGTATGCAGCTGCCAGAGTTACCACCATTTTCCATCTTAAGTCAAAGTCAAATTCAGACATCCAAGAGCCCAGAAGTAGCTTTAAATCAAGAGGAAAAAAAAGAAAAGTGTACAAGGCTGCACGGCTAAAAATGCCCATGTTCCCACTATCAAATCAAAGTTGCACATTGGCCAAAATACCATAAAAAAACTAAAACCTAACCTGCACACAACGCCTTCAACCTAGTAATTACTGTTCAAATCTCTACAATCTTTTTATCAGAAGATTCATCCCAGTGAACAAAATCTAAGTTGCTTATAAGCATTTTGATACAGTTGATATACAGTGCACAGGTATTGTATCATATGATAAGTGATGACGTCCATAAAGAAAGGTTTAGCATACATCAATGCTGAATGGCTTTGTTCAGCGAACTCGTCAGATACGATTCCAGATTCCAAAGTGGCAGATCTAAGAACAGAAACTTTGATGCAAAAAGTCAAAAGTCAGCTGAAATCTCAAAACTTCTCAGCTCATGAAACTGTTCTCCCATAGCACATTGATGCAATATAGAGATTTTTTGACCATTTTTCCTGCATAAACAATATGTCAAATGTAAACATTTCAGACCAGAAATGAATGAATCCAGTTCAGCAAACTCACGAGCAGTAGTGTTTACCTTTACATGACTACTTGGAAAGGCAGATGTGCGGAGTGTCTCTTGAGTTTCATCAGCTGGTTTTCTTCTTGGGACACTAAGAACAAAAGCAGATTGGTCCCATGTAGCAGCAGTTGAAGTGATGCGGTAACCATTGTCCCACCTGCGATGAATGCCTTCACTAGGATATAGGAAATCAAGCTCCACAACCTGGAATTAAATTTAGGAAAAAAGAAATTCATATCACATACTGTTTAACACAAGTAATTTAATAGAAAAACGCTTAAAAAATAATTGTCAAACCTGGTCCGAATATCCAGCACCACGGGACATTACAATTGCCCATTTACTCCCAGAAGTGGCCATAGCAGTGACAGAAAACCCTTCTCTCCATTTTTTATTGATCCACTTAAATGGAAATGACTCACTGACTTTATAGGATTGTTGCAAGTATTGGGTCCCTGAAAAAGGAAGCAACCCACAGATATGAGACAACAATCTAAACACAATACTACTCCCTAATTTATGCAAACAGATCCTCAAAAGAATTGAGGCAAATGCCACTACAATACTCCATGCCTGAAGAACAGAACTAAAATGACTTACCTTTAGACATTACAACGAATGAGCTCCCATTATTAGATCCTGCTATTGCACTAATGTAATAACTATTTTCCCACTGTTCCATAATCCATTCCTAACAAAAACAAACTATTAATTCACCAACACGACATTACTAACAAATACAACGTCACCAATTCTCAACAGTCTTAGAATAAATCATGTCTTAACCTTATGAAGAAAGTGGGGTGAGAGTTCATGAACTTGAGCAGTGAAACCAGTGCCAGCATCCATAATAAGTGCCCAGAGGTTAGAACAACAAGCTACGCTGCTGATAAATAACCCATCCTCATACCCCTTTTCAATGTGTTGGGACAGCCGCACATCAGCAACATTGTAATGGTACCTACATCAAAAAATAAAGGCCATTAAATCTGACCACTTTTACATTACTGCAATGACTGATTTATTTGTATTCGGGAGAAAACCTTTGCTTCATTGGTCGGCGGGCATTGTACACACTAATCCATTGCATTGCTGGCATTCCCATTCTGACTCTCTTCTTTGGTTGTTCATCATCATCTTCTTCCACAGTTAACCGTCCCCTCTTATGTCCAACCAGATATATAAGCTTCAAAGTACACATCAAATAAATAGCCACAAGCGTCAGCCCTTATCTACATAGTAAACTGTATACATTAAAGCAGTAGAGTATTTAGTACCTTTTGTGCACCGTCAGTATTTATGGGTCTGAAGTCAGGATTTGGTCCAACAATTCCATCAAAAAGTGATATATACTTTGCATAATTTGGTTCTTCATCAAACTTCAAATTCACTACGTACTCCACAAACTGCCTGAAAGGTGGAGGACAGACACAACACAAAGCTTCTGGTGAGGTTGCCATCTTTTTCTTGCAGACAAGAAATCCTTTGTTTTCTCCCTGAAAGTAACAATTTTATTAGAATGGCAGATTTTTAATATTATTAATACCAAAATGACTACATTTGAAGCATATAGAACCTGGTATCCTTGCCAAGGTAGCCGGCCACGAAGAAGGAAAACTAATGTGTAAGCAAGAGATTCCAAATCATCTCTCCTGCTTCCTGTTCTACCAAGATGAGCATGCACACTAGCATAACGAACTGTTCCCCTGTGGCAATAATATGTTATACAACGCCAAACAGTCTGAATATTGCTAAGAAAGTATTTAGCCAAATAAACATGCAAATAATTTACCTAAATACGTCAGGACGTTGATCATACTCAACATGAAGGCCAGTTGAACTATCCCGCCAACGGGTTGCTGCACAATAAAGCGGGTAGAGTGCATGTATATTAGGCAAATATTCAATGAGTGATATAGCATCACAATTTCAATAATAAGGTAGAATATTTACCTAACCCAAGATCAACCAGGAAAAGCTTTTTCTCGTCAGCAGTTCCCGGGGTGCCAAGCAAAAAATTCTCAGGTTTTACATCACCGTGCACATATCTGAAAATGACAGCAACACAACGACATTATTAACAACAATGAGACATATTGATAGAAATTTGGTAAGGGTTGGAAGCATTCCTAATCTACAGCAGTATTTGACCTAATTATGAATTAAATATGTGCTAAAGGTTATATCTAAACACAAATATACAAATCTTATAAAATTTGTACTAATAGGCCCCTTTTTGCATTTCACTCCTTTTCCCCAAAATCCTATTACTAATGTACTAGTGCAGGAAGTCTCCTCACTTCGCAAAGGTATAGAGGAGAATCATTGTTCCCCATGAATATGCAAGACTGTTTCTGGGTTCGAACTTGTGACCAACCAGCACAAATGGCAACCATACCCGGCTCGCTCTCTTCAACCAAAATCCTATATTTTCAAAAAATATGATACCACCCTTTGTGCAGTACAAGTTTTTCAAAAGTTATCTATATCGATGATAGAATTTCATTTAAAGTTAGAGGAAACATTAAATCTTTATCTAGGTACATTGTAACAAAAAATGAAAACAAACAAAAACAAAATCCAAATCTGATCTGTTCAGCTCAATGAAAGAAAGTTCAAATATATATCATAAGCAGAATAGAGAGAGAGAGAGAGAGAGAGAGAGAGAGAGAATGACCCTTTAGAATGCATCTTCTCTAATATGGAGATGGCCTCAATTGCTATACATGCCACCATTTCCGCAGACATTCTAAAGCCACAAAAGAGAAAACTGAGTTATCTATTCACCATAATATTAACAAATTCACCACAATATTAACAAAATAACGCATTCCCTTTCATGACATTCCAGTCTCAGAAATACTTACGTGTTTGAGTTGTTATTCCAGACATCCCACAGACTAGGGCCAAGCATATCCATGACCTGTAAAGCAACACAATGCAACATCAAGTTCCGACAGCATTCAGTGAGAAACACACAATGGACAAACTTCCGTCCCATCTTATGAAAGAATTTATTTTAGCACACATACCATAACATAGTAATCACCTTGCCGTCCCTTGTAATGAACACGTGGAACACCATGACTACCACCCAATGAACTACAAAGAAAAATAAACAAAAACAAAGTGAATTTGAATTAAAATGCCATGAAACATTTGAAACAAGGTTTTAGAAAATGGTAGCTGCGATTTCAGCTAGTGTCAAAATTTTCTGGCAAAATTTTAAGTTGCAGTCTCACTGTGTTTCTTGATATTGTGAGGTTACAAACAAATGCAGCTGATATGGCTATGATTACAGTTGCAAACACCGCCGAAAACATTGACGTAGGCACATTGCAGCAAAAATGGCGAATCAAACCATTTACTAAGGCCTTGGCTTTTGGGCGGAAGTGAGTGGTTTTTGGACGTATAAGCCACATTATCCGCAATTTCCCCAAGTATAAAGGATGGCGACAAAATCACAACAGTAGACTAAAAGGTTGATTGAAACGTTTCAGTAAGAAAAGGTAACTCACTTGTAAACTTGCCACTCATATGGAGGTCCATAATTGCATCCCTTACTGCTTCTATGTTCAAACTTCAAAGCTACCTGCAATTATTCCGCAAACCACATTGTGAATCGTAATAAAGCCCAAATAATCTAAAGTCAAACACGGTCTTAGTACTACTAATCTGCACGTACCTCTAACGCTCCGGCACCAGCCGCAACTCGTCGACCTACGTAAACCTGTCCAAACCCTCCCTTCCCAAGCTTTCTGTCTAATTTGTACAACGGAGAACCACCTACCTGTACCTGTTACCAAATTTTTTTTAATAATAAAAAACAAAACTCCATTTCCAACATGTAATAACAAAAAAAAACGAAAAATAAAATAAAACCATACCCTCTCGGGAATGGGAGCAGTGCTTCCTTCGTCTTCGACGGGCGCAGCCTTGTCAGCGCTCCGGCCACCGCCGCTGTCGAACTCGTCATCCATCACTTTCTCTTTATCTTCTTCCGAAACCCTAAGCAGAGGCGCGTGTTGTTGTTGATGTTGCTGCTCCTTCTCTTCTAATTCACGGTTACCGATTCTACAACGTGCGAGAGTGTTGCGATTGTTCCTCCCGGTGATGACTGTGGTTCTTCTCGTTCTTCTCTGGCGGGTTTTTGAGTTCGGGTTCGGGTACGGGTTTGGGTTTGGGTTTTGGTCATGCAACGTTGCCCGGTTTCTTCGGCTTCGAAGTTCAGGCATGGTGAGGGGGATTGTGTTTTTGTGGGCTTTGTAAGGCCATAAAGAGGGAGAGCGCCGTCGCCGTGTGAAGAGTCATGAAGGTTCTAGAATCGTCGCCGGGAATACACGATCTGTTCTGCAGAAGTTGTAAAGCAGCACCAAGGAGGTTGAGGAAGGAAGGAAATGAAACGACAAAGGGATATAGATCGAGGCATCATCCACCAAGGAAAAAGAAAAAAAGAAATATATTCCATGAAATTTTGAAAAAAAAAACATATTTTTTTCCTGGTAGCATAGTATGTTAACAAAAAAATGTAAAAAGGTTAATAGTTAACAGTTAATAGGAGCTATATTTACGTAACTTAGCATATTAGTCTGATGGTAAACAATGCAGGACAGTTAAGCAAAACTAGTTTAAAATTGTAATGCCTTCTATCAGTAATTTGCTGTCACTATTACATCAAATAAAGAAAAACAATGATAAACAAATTTCATTTTAAGTATAGCATTTCTTTTAAAATAATCAAATATATATTCATTAATCAAATATAATTTTGTAAGAATAGAGTATACAACACAAATATCTCGTAGTTGTTCTAAATATGCTATTTTATATATATATATATATATATATATATATATATATATATATATATATATATATTTTCATGAAAAGGTTTTTGCATGAGGCTTTCATCCCTTGTCGGTCGCTTCTATTAAATCATTTCTTTTTATGTAAAACCTAAAACTCTACTCATTAATTTTTCGCTCTATTTCAACTTATGGGAATGTACCAAGCACATGTCATTCTTTTGCATGATACTGTTAGAAATAATTAATATTTGATGAAAAATAATACTTTTATTCAAACAAATATTGAAGACCGCTTTAATTTTAATTTATATATAGTGAGATCAAATACAACATGAAAATATGGATCCGAGGAAACTTCAAAGAAAAACTAATTAATGATTTCTATGGATTGGTAGATATTTCGATTCAAATAATCAATTATCCTAATAAATAATGAACTATTTTGTCTATAAGTATATAATTACATGTTATCATTTTTCAAATAGTGGTTTAAATAAAAATAATAATTAATTATGTATTAGTACGATCGAATCACTTAGTGAGTCGGTCAGGAACTCGATCACAATTAGAGGGTGACGCGACGACACGTGGCCGATCGACCCATGACGACGAGTTGTGGGTTGACCAAGTCAGCGAGGTTAATCCACGATTAAGGGTTGTTTAGCACAACCCTAAACACGAACCAACCTCCTAATTTGGTCCACCAACGAAGGCCCATTAAGGTAATAAAAATAGTGCAGATTCCAAGAATCAAGTACGTCATTATCTACAGTACTCTGACACCCGAGTGCCGACACCCTGACTGACTTGAGCGTTGGAGTGCCTTCTGCAGGTACCATCCCAGCTTGTGAGACCAGACGACCGAGAGAAGGAAGGCGAGGCAGGAAGTTAATAGTGACAGCGATCGACCAAAGGGAGTAGAAGAGCAATCGTTATCTGGTCTCCAACACCCGTTCGAGAACAATTGGCATCCACCGTGGGGCCGAGAGGATAAGCATGAAGAAGCAACAGTAGATGGTATCAACTCGAAGCATGGCAAGCGAGAGGATGTCAGAAGCGAACCAAGCGGCAATGTTGATCGCTCTGCAGAAAGAGTTAGCTGAGATGAAGAGGGTACATGAGGAAGCTACCAGGAAGAACGAAGATGAAATCAGGAACCTCCGAAAGGAGAACTAGGAGACGAAGAAGCTTGTGGAAAGAGGACCGTCTGTGGACCCGACCAATCAGGTCGGAAGGTCCTTCGCCACCGCTGTCGGCCCTCAGACCGAGAGGGAGCCGAAGAACAAGGTTCTAACCTTGGAGATGGATGGTGAGTCTCGCCCCAATAAATCGCTGAACACGACCGGGACTGCGATGACCGGTCGTCGCCACCCTTTCACTGATGGAAGCTCCTCTTCCAGACAAGTGGAAATGGTTCAACAGGGACTGTTATGATGGAACGACCGACCCTAATGAGCATATGGACACGTATACAACTTACATGAGTTTGTATACCATTGATGACGCGGTCCTATGTCGGGTCTTCCCCACCTCTCTGAAAGGGGGCGCTTTGAGATGGTTCACAAAGCTCCCTCCTAACTCTTTGATAGTTTTGAGACATTGGTGGCCAAGTTCGACGTCCAAATCGCTACCAGTCGACTTCATCACCTAACGTCCACCGTCCTGGTCAACATCCGCCAAGAGAAGGGGGAATCATTGAGGAAGTTCATCGACCGATTTGGGAAGGTCGCCATGAGCATCCGGAATCTGAGTCTTGATGTGGCGATGCACAACATGCTCACGGCCCTCCGACCAGGTCCTTTTGCAGATAGCTTGTGTATGCAACCTGTTGCAAGCTTGGACGAATTGAGGCGTCGGGCCGCCAAGTTCATGCAGCTGGAGGAGTTGCGCGAGTTTAGAAACCAAGCTTGGGCTGAGGCGAGTGGTGAGAAGAAGGATGACAAAGAGCGGCAGGGTAAGTCCAGGTCTGGACGAGGAGATCCCAGGCGGTACAATCGTGGTCCTCGATTCTCGCGATACACAGCCCTCAACGCTGATTGAGGGAAGATTCTACAAGAAGCCCTTAGCACAGAATTGATGCCACCTCCCAGAAGGGCCTTGAGTCCTGATAATGTCGACCGCAGCAAAAAGTGTCGATACCACCAGAACACTGGTCATTCAATCGAAGAGTGTCAGGCCTTAAAAGATAAGATAGAAGAACTGATATATGTCAGGCACTTGCACCGTTTCGTACAAGGCGGCCGCGCCACAAGGCGTTCCCCACGTCGGGAAGAAACGTCAAAGAAAAGGGACTACAGTCCTCCAAGAGCAAGGGACGACGATCGGCGGCAGGAACGTTGCACGAAGAGGGACGACCCTCCAAAGGATGACCGAAGGAGAGGCTGCGAGGTCATAAACACCATAGCTGGAGGATTTGCTGGAGGGGGCAGATCGAACAACGCCAGGAAGAAGCATCTACGAGCGGTACATCAAGTCAACTTCGTGGCCATCCGTCCGAGGATGCCACCTATCACGTTTAGAGACGATGACTTCAAAGGGGTAGACCCCTCCCAGGATGATCTAATGGTGATATCGATCGACATCGACATCGACAATATCACCATCATGAAGACCCTGGTGGACCGTGGGAGCTCGGTCGATATCCTCTACTGGAAGACCTTCAAAGCTATGAGGATTCCAATAGAGGAAATGACACCCTACGACGACCATGTGGTCGACTTCTCGGGGGAGCGGGTAGGTACAAAGGGGTACATCGAGCTGTACACCACCTTCGGCCTAGATAAAGCTAGCAAGACTCTGAAGATCAGGTACTTGGTTATTGATGCTAATACCTCGTACAACATCCTGCTAAGGCGATCGTCTCTCAACAAGCTTGGAGCAATTGTGTCCACCCCACACCTCGCGATGAAGTTCCCGTCTCTGTCGGGCGACATCCTGACAATCCATGTGGATAAGAAGATAGCAAGGGAGTGTTACGCAGAGATCCTGCGAGTGGAACCCACTCAGCAGAAGCTCCTTGGCAATCGGTCACCAAGGCAAAAGATGCCTAGGCAAGGGAGGTCTCCTCGAAGAAATGTGCGGCCGGTTGAGCACGCGGTCACCATTATCGATCTTGACCCACGAGAGGTTGAACCGAGGCTAGAGGAGAAGGATGAGTTGCGTCACGTCTCTCTCATCGATGAAGAAAGAAACATGGGTATCGGCACGGATGTGGCAGCCGCTGACGCCAAGCTCATACACCAATCTTTGAAGACAAATGTTGATCTTTTTGCCTGGACGGTCGCCGAGGTGTCAGGCGTTAACCCGGAGGTCATAACCCACAAACTCTCAGTCTACAAAGAAGCGCGTCGATCGCGCAAAAGAAGAGAAACCATGGGAAATAGAAAAGGCTCACGGCCAGGGCAGAGGCCGACAAGCTCCTAAAAGTCGGTTTCATCCGAGAAGCCCGGTACACAACCTGGTTGGCCAATGTGTCACCAAGTCCAATGGCAAATGTGCGTGGATTACTAGGACTTCAACAAGGCATGCCCGAAGGACTCTTACCCCCTACCGAACATTGACCGACTCATCGATGGGGCAGTCGGGAACAAGGTATAGAGTTTCCTAAACGCTTACTATAGCTACAACCAAATAAGCATGCACCCTAGGGACAAGGAGAAAACAACTTTTACGATCGACGATGCAAACTACTTCTATGAGGTAATGTCATTCGACCTGAAGAATGCGAGGGCGACCTACCAGCAACTGATGGATAAGATCTTCAAGGGAATGATCGACAGAAGCGTGGAGGTCTACGTGGACGACATTGTGGTCAAATCTGACTCGTGCGTCCAACACATCAAAGACTTGCAAGAAGTCTTTGATGCTCTTAGAAGGACCAACATGCGCCTCAACCCCGAGAAGTGCGTGTTCAGGGTTGAGAAGGGCAAATTCCTGGGTTTCATGCTGACCAACAGGGGAATCGAGGCCAACCCCGACATGTGTAAGGCCATAACTGAGATGAGAATCCCGAAGAACCTGAAGGAGGTACAATAGTTGCTCGGCCGGCTGACAGCATTGTCTAGGTCCGTGCCTCGGTTAGCTGAACGAATCAGACCAATGGCGCAAATGCTTCGAAAGGCAACAAAGTTCAGCTGGAACGAGACATGTGAAAACATCTTCAACCAACTCAAAGAATTCTTGTCATCATCGACCATCATTCAAAAGCCCAGGCAGGATCTGCCAATCGTGGTATACCTAGCGGTATCAGAAGAGGCGATCAGTGCCGCCTTGGTACAGGATATCGACAAAGAAGAACGCCTAGTGTACTTTGTCAGTCGCACGCTCCATGCGGCCGAGACAAGGTACCAGATGATAGAGAAGCGCTAACGTACTGACCGCAAGGAGGATGCAACCGTACTTCCAAAATCATGCCATAACGGTAACGACCAACTACCCTATATATAAAATATTGTCTAAACCCGATCTTGTAGGGCGAATGATAGGGTGGTCGGTTGATCTGTCAGAATTTGACATCAAGTACGAATCGAGAGGGGCCATCAAATCCCAGTGCTTGGCAGACTTCTCGACGGAGCTAGCACCACAACCTGATGTCTCCACCACATGGACGTTGTATGTTGATGGGTCGTCTAATAAGATCTCCTATGGCGCAGGGCTCGTCCTAGAGGGACCAAGCGATTTACTGGTCGAACAAGCACTGCAATTCACCTTTAAAGCAACGAACAATCAAGCCGAATATGAAGTCATCCCAGCCGGCCTCAACCTGGCCCATGACCTCGGTGCGCGCGAGGTTGTGTGCAAGAGCGATTCGCAATTGGTCGTCGGCCAAATCAAATGTGAATTTGAAGTTAAGGAGCCCCTGCTCCAACAGTATTATCACACGGTCGACAATTCGATCGTCAAGTTCGATAAGGTCACTGTCGAACACATACGCTGACAAGACAATGAACGAGCGGACGCACTGTCTCGCTTCGCGTCCACCAAAAAACAAAGCCATCACCAGTTAGTCGCTCATATCCATTTGAAGCAACCAAGCGTGGGAGACACCAAATGCCTGGCCATAACCGAAATCGACACTTGGATGAGCCCAATCATCCAATATCTGGAGCACATGACCTGCAAACCGGGCAACGAGAAAGTGATTAGACTGCAATGCGCCCGGTACACCATGATCGATCAAGATCTATACCGGAGGGGATACTCGACAGCGCTCCTGAAGTGCCTCACCAAGGAACAAGCGCAATATGTGTTACAGGAGATCCATGATGGAGCGTGTGGTAATCACTTTAGGCAAGAACCATGGCGGCCAAAGTTATCCGGGCAGGGTACTATTGACCGACCGTCCAAGACGATTGTGCTGAATATGTGAAGAAGTGCTTGAAGTGCCAGGAGTTCGACCCACTACACCACTCAAAACCAGAAGAGCTCCACAACATGACATCGCCCTAGCCATTTGCCATATGGGGAATGGACAGCATCAGGCCTTTCTCACCTGGCAAAGGTCAAACAAAACATCTGTTGGTCGCAGTGAACTACTTCACAAAGTGGATAGAGGCTGAGCCCCTAGCATCCATATCGCCAGAAATGTCCAAAACTTTGTTTGGAAGAACATCGTGTGCAGGTTTGGGCTACCGAACACACTCGTGTCAGACAATGGACGACAATTCATCGACCGAGGGCTCCAGACTTTCTACGATGACCTCGACATCAAATCCGTAACCAGCTCGGTCGAACACCCTCAGACGAATGACCAAGTTGAAGCAGCTAACAAGGTCCTCTTGAACGAGTTGAAGAAGAGACTTGACGCGGCAAAGGGAAGATGGGCAAAGGAATTGCTGGAGGTCTTGTGGGCATATCGATGCACGCCTCAAACGACGACACAAGAAACACCATATAGCCTCATGTACGACACCGAAGTTATGATTCCCGTAGAAGTGGGTGAGCCGTCCATCAGGCGGCATTTATTTGATTTACCCCTCAATCAGGAAAGTTTGGCGGTCGGGCTTGACCTAATCAACGAGCTTCGTAATAAGAGTAAGATCTGCAAAGCCGCATGCAAGTTTCGGGCAGTAAGAAGATACAACACGAAGGTTCGACCACAAAGGCGACCTCGTTTGGAGAATGCGAAGTGACGCTAGGAAGTCAGACGATAAGTTCTCCTCAAATCTGGAAGGACCATTCTGAATCCTTAAAGTAGGAGAAGGGGGAGCGTACTACCTAGAATGGTTATCGGGCAAAATTGTACCGAGGACGTGGAATGCCACGCACCTCAAATTTTATTTCAGCTAAACAATGAATAAAATTCACGCACTCTTTCCTCGCTCGGTAGCACCAGCGGTCAGAGAGGTTTTAACGAGGTATTTCCATCAAACAACATGCAAACTATAAAATCAACCTAAGAGTCACGACTCGGCTAAGATGAAGCCTTAACCGACATACCCTCCCGACACTTCACACTCATGGCTCGGCCAGGATGAAGTCTTAACCAGCATACCCTCCCGAGATCCAAATATAAGTGTTGGCCAGGACGAAGCCTTAAACGACTACCCTCCCAACACTTCATCTCCACGGTTCGGTCAAGATGTAGCCTTAACCGACATTCCCTCCCGACACCTACTTAAGCGTATCAGTCCATCCCGATATCGCTAGCTACAACCAAACGAGGCGCTACACCGAATGCGTGATGTATCGAGAGTTCACTAAGTGGACGACGAAGATGTACCTAATTCTGCTAAATGCAATGATTGAAGAGGTACGTCGAGGATGCAGAATTGACGGTAGCTGGACCACTCAGGGATATACTAACATTGTTATGGCTCTACACGAGGCTGGATTATCGGCTATTAAGAAAAAACATGTCAAAAATCGTCAAAAAAGCCTCAAGGACAGGGGGAGGGAAGTACATGATTTGTTTGGTGGATTGAGTGGTTTCACATGGAACCAGACCACCAAACATTTTGAAGCGAAGGAAGAAGTTTGGAATGACTTGATCAAGGTACGATCATAAGTATATTTTACAACAAATACATTTGACTGCACCTTGGGCATAATGTACTAATATGTCACATCTATGTAGGCAAAACCATATGTGGCGAAATGGCATGTCAATCCCATTCACCATTTAACCTCATGGAGGAGTTGTGGTCTAATTACATAGCCACCGGAAGTCGGGTCAGGACAGCCCGTGACATCAATTCACCTCCTGACATAAGTAATATCAATGTCAACCTTGACGACAATAATATGGATTATATACCCGAGCAACCTAACTTTGAAGAGGCAGATGACTATGTCCCACGGTGATTGAAGAAGTTCTTGATTATTCAAGATACTTTAGTACAAAATGTCAAATGATGATGTTTGAAAATATGTTTAACAGAAGACCAGTCTTATCACCAAAAGCTATGCATTCTCCATTTTTTGTTGCTCCAGGGTTTGGATTCCAAAACCTTCTGAATTTCTAAGGTTTACAACTTTTCCTTGAAATGAAGCTTCCGTATTATGAGGACTTGGTCCGAGTGTTTTATAAAAATCTAAAGATCACACCTATTGGTCACCTTGCCATTGAGATTTGCGGAAAGCGAATACACATTAATCAATTGGATTGGATGAACATTGTCAATCTCAGGTATGACGATGTTAAGTTAACCCTAAGACAATCCCTGAGGAAGTCAATTTTGATCGAGCACTAGAATTATCGTTCATGATTCATGAATATGTTCAAGGTCAAAATGGGTGCATATCTCGTTCCCTCGTGGGAGAAAATTCGCACAACTATTGAATGAAGATATTTTCATGTTGTGGTGCATAAAAAATAATATAATGATTAATTGGCCTCATTACATCATGCAACACATAATCAAATATTGGGATAACAACATGCCTCTGTCGTATGGAATTTTGATAACACGGATCTTGCAGGTGTATGGCTTTGACTTGTCAAATGAGCAAGCAATAATGATAGGATGGAATCATTACTTTGGGAAAAAGAGTATGATAAAATTAAATATATTCTAGGTCAATGGTGTATGGCAACTTGGTAGGCCTCATCAAGCAGACGAAGAAGATGATGAAGATGATCAACTTGAGCCCACAATCCCCAGTCAAACCGAAATGTTAACCCAAATTTGGGTGGGGATGTAAGACATATAACAAAGTATGAGAAACGTTAATACCCGTATTGATAGGGTTGATCATAGGATGAAGTGAATTGAGGATACTCTGAATGACATTGAACGTCATCAAGGCCATTGATTGTCTTATCATTATGTTATTTTCACTCTTATTTTTATTTTTATTTTTAATGTTCAACATTGTTATTGTTATTTTTCACCTTCAACATTGAGAAATTGTTATTTAATATTAAGCTTTTATGGTAGTTTTCATGGTAGTTATTTAGAGAATGATATTGTTTTCAATGCAACTTCTTTAACATTTGATTTCTATTATGATTAATTATAAATTTGGGGTCCATTACCTAAATTGGACAATCAAGACCATTGATTAGGTGGCCTTCAATGTCTGCGCATGTCACCACATCGTCCTTTAGTTGTACTGGTTGTGGGTTGAAAACATGTGGTACTTTTACCATGTAGAAAAAAAAATGCAAATGAAAGAAAAACAACTTATGATCATAAATAAAAAAACAATTGATAAATAAATTCAAATTGGATTCCCTAACAATGACGCCAAATTTGATAGTTGTTGTCTAGCAATCAAATTAAAAAGATTTCAACGTAGTCCGTTTAGCACAATGATAAACTACCTAACACTAGAGAGATGCTAGTATAAAAATGGTTAGTTGATCCCAAGTTGTCTCCCAACGAATCCAATAGAGAGTTCAGTGAACAAAATACAAAACATATCTACAAGTAATGAAAATTAGCAATAATAGTAATTGAAAGGGAGTTGTGATTGTTAATAAGAAAAATATAAAAGATGAATTTAAAACAGTGGAGAACGCACGTTGAGTCCTAAGTTCCTCTTCCAATGAGTTCCTCACAGGTTATCTGAAGATTATCACCCTTCAATTCTCACATTGGGTTAAACTAAATCAAAGATGTGTTAATCCAATTCAACTAAATCTTATCAACAAAACATGTGTTTATTGATGTATTCAATACCCCACTTGTATCCATGCATGTACTTATGGGATGTTTCTCTCCTGTCTCTTGAATCATGTGCCCAATAAATTAATCAGAATAATGTGAATTGACTAAGAAACCAAAATTTAAAACAAGGAAGACTCTCAATCATGCGTTCAAGTACAACCTCTCACAAAAATTAACTTTCCAAGATGTATTGGACAAAGCGCTCAAGGCTCAGTGCTTGGTGGTCGGATCTCGGTGCATGGCATAGGCAGGTCAGCTCGGCTGTTGGGCCATGTGATTGGGCCCAATTTGGTTAGTAAACTCGTCTTGGCATAATTGAAATAACCTTTTATACGTTAATTTAAGGCTACTAGTAAAGGGTATTTTTGAACCTAGGGGTACGTTTAGTACATGTGGTGTCTAGGTCAAGTAAATGTTTCTTTTAACCTAAGTATGTGTGTTTTAGGCACATAGTGGTTAGGTTACATGTATGGAAAAGGATAACGTTGCACCATGAGTTGGGTGCCCACGTTAGCAGAATGGACCCCTAATGTTGGTACATGAGTTGGTGCCCTAGTGGTTATTCTTTTATTATTTTATGCACTCCCTGGAGGAAAGATTCGTTTTGTTGCAACACCAAGAGAGTGTGCCCCTGAACATAATATTTTCCTGTTGAGTATGCTTTTTGTTGAGATTAGATTCTCGTGATGGAAAGTTGTTACAAGAGGTAAGCTATAAAAGGGGCTTGAGACCCCATGTGAAGGGATGTTGTTTCTAAGACTAGAACTTGTTACTTCTTAAATTCTATAAGGCTAATACTGACTTGATCGTCAGAGTGCAATAAATAGGTATAACCCCTCTGTTTCAACGGAGCTACGTAGAGAGGACAAGTTCCTGAAGAGATAGACGAAGCTAGAGCCTGTCACCAGAGTCAACAGGCGAGCAAGTTAACCAGCAAGAACACAAGAGATCAAAAGAGTAAAAAACTGCTATAGAGAATTGAAAAACAAAAATTTTATTGATTAGAACTTTAGAACTCAATGGGGAATTACAAAGGAATCAACCAAAAAAAATTGAGCCTTTCATGCAAAGGAAAAACAAGAATAATACAAAAAATAGGTTTAAAGTGTATTGTGCGGCTATGAGACGCGAACCAAAAGATCTCATCATTCTTCCTCTAAAGTCTCTTTTAATCTCTTTTTCCTTGCACGTAAACAAATTCAAAATCTACCTCATGATATTATTTTACAATTATCAAATGTTTCCTTTCTTTGTTTCAAATTATTAAACAGATATCTTCATTCCCAATCAGCCTCAAATTTTATTCTTGACTCTCTTCCAAATAATTTTGTTTCCGATTTTTCTTCAGATTTGTGCATTGATTGTAATTGATTCTAACACTAATATGAGAGATATTGCAATATATTTTCTTGAATAATATCTTCAATGTATATTTGCTCTACTTTTGAGAGAATATCCCTCCAGAAGATTTGCTTCCAATTCTTTTTCTGAGATATTTTGCATATTTTATTCTCTAATTCTTTATATCATATTTCGTTTTTTTTATTTAAAGGAAGTAACTTGAGTTCAAAACACTGAATTAACAAAAATAACAATTAAGGCCCAAACAAACCCAATTAGAAGAATATTAATTAAAATAGTGGATTTATCCATGATTATAGTCCAAGAATCTATGATTAAAGTTATTAACCGTTAATAGAATTATGCTCATCATTAACTAATAGGTGCCTCCGGTTACACGTTTTTCTTGAATTTTTGAGTGAACTTTGCGGAAGCTTTGTGGAAGATATGGATAAAGGAGAGCTCCAATGAAGCTATGATTTCCTTGTAGGTGCATGAAGAGTAGGGAGAGTGATTGGTTGGGCCATATCAGTTGGAGAGGTAAAGAAGAAGACCAAAGATGTCTATCCTAGAGAGGTTTAGACAAGGGAGTGTTTAGGCTAGCAATTTGGCAGCATAACACTCATAAAATTGATCTTAATTTTCATGAGCCAAACACCTCGATTTATAGGAGAGAGGGCTGAAAATTTTGGAGCCAAAATTTGAAAATTCAAAATAAAACTCTCCAATGAGAAGGTGTCATATGGACTAATGCTTTCCATGTTTAGCTCACACATTCCATGCTAAATCCTCTCCAGTCTTAGGCTTCCATGTGGGCTTCCATGTGCTCCATGCCAAGGTAATTTTTGTCCTCTAGTATTCCTTGGACATTTTAAGGTTAGATTAGGCTCAAAGAAGCCCAATTGTTACCCTAACTGGTCAATTTTAACCCTAACTAGACCTATTTTACTATTGGCTCAAATATTTGGTCCAATTATTTTATGCTACTAGGCCTACTACATGGCCCATGAAATCCTAAACAACTTTTTACAATTTATTTAAGCTAAATCTTGTACCAATAATAATGTTGACTAGTCTGCCGAAACTTAGCCTTCTTATGTTCTTCTACCCAAAGCTCTAGTTTATGTCTTCATGAGTTAGAGGTCTTCTTGGTTATGTTTATGCATTATTTCATCCTATAATTGTCCTCTTGATTGGGCCTACAAAAATAACAAAAGCCCACTTAGACCGATATTTGCAAATAAATCCATAAATAGACTTTAGGTCTTCATCCTCCTTATTATATGATTGTGTGTGACTGGGGGCTCTGCCATCATCCCCTCCTTCTTGAATGGATCTTTCCTAAGATCTACATGGTAGATCTCAAACAATACCCTTATTTCTGCTTTGAAAACTATGTTCGTCTTCTAGGATCAAATGACCATTTGTTGGAGTCATCAAACAAATCAAATGAGTTAGTTTCAGCAGTTGTATAACAATCAATCTTATTAAGTTGCCATTCCTCTTTTTTTCTATTGTTTTTGGCAACTTTCACAAGATTTCATTAGAGAGGAGTACATAATTTTCTTTTCTAAGTTTTTCCTCCCTTGTTATAGATTTTTATTACTAGACTCTTTAGACACTACCTTTTGTTCTAGAAGAGCTAGTGATTTTTTCAATTTTTATTTTCTGTTTTAATCTTATTTGATCATCTAACACCTGAGAAGGTGTTAAAGGATAAAAAAGATATTTGTTTATTTCATGTGTGAAGGTAATCTCGTTGCTACGACCATTATGCATGGAGACATGACAAGTTTCCAAAAGCACTACATCACATAAAATTTTATCTTTATAGATGCCTACAGATAACTTGACCTTCAGTTGTTGGTTAACTGTTTATTCCCCTTCATCAGTTAGTCACTAAAGCTTATAAGGTTTGGAATGGGTAATGACAGGAAGATATAACTTTTAAACCAGTCTAGTACTACAAAGATTACAACACGACCCGCTATCCATAATGAGAGAACAAATATTTTCTAAAATTTTACAATGTGTATGAAATACATTCTCTGTTTGTGAATTGGATAAAGGACTAGACTGATTGTCAGGGTTTTTTTGAATAATGAGCAATTTAGCCTCACAAGGATAGGTTTTCTCACTTATTTTATACTCATTTTCTTCACTCTTACTGGTTTCTTCTTCTTGGCTACTATATTCATCTTTGTCCCTTAAGATAATAGTTCTTCTATTAGGGCATTGAGATGCTAAATGACCCCTACCAAGACACTTAAAACACTGAATTTCTCTAGTTCGAGTGTGTGAGATGTGCTCATATCTAGATAGGTTATGGAAAGGTTCTGAAGATGTTTCTTTTATATGTTTTACCCTCTTTGGAACTCACCCTTGTCATACGGTATAAAGTATAAACTTTGTTTTTGACTTGATTCTTTTCTCAAAATTTGTTGTTCAACTTTAATGCAAAGTTGAATCAAGTCATTTAAATATCTATATGGTAGAAGTTCAACTCTGTCTCTTATCTTAAGATTGAGACCACTTAAGAACCTAGATATGGTGATATTTATTTCTTCCCTAATCCCTGCCCTCATCATATATAACTCCATCTTTTGCCTATATTCTTCTACACTCAAATTTTTTTGATGAAGTTTTTGGAGCTTATCCATAAGCTCCCGATTATAATAGGAAGGAATATGGTGGTGTCGTAGAACACTCTTAAAATCATTCCAATATAAAATTGAAGGTTCATTAGAATGAAATTTATCATTCTCTAGGGAAGTCCACCAATACATAGCACTAGATTGAAAGCTTAAAGTTGCTAGGGGTACCTTCCTTTCCTCACTAACATGATGGAAAGCAAAAAGTTCTTCTAGATAGACTTCAACGTTTTCCTTTAATAAAAATAAGGTAGGTCAACCCTAGTTTCAATTTGTGGGCTTTTTTTTCTAGTTCTCCTAGGTGTAGGTGGATAATAGTCATTTATTCTAAGACTCTCTTTTTCATCATGAGAGTCACTAGACCTAGAACTAGATGGATGATAATTTTTATGATTTCTTATGTATTCCTCTCTTTCTTTAACAAGTTTCAACTCTTCCTCTACAAGATGAGAATCTCTTTCTTTATTTTCTTCAATAACTTGATTCTCATGTTGTAATTGTCTTAGTGTAAGTGATTGAATGTCTCTAGCCATTTGTTTCAAAAAGAGAGTAACTAGGTAATTTCCCAGGAAAGGGAAGTGGATCACTAGGATCTCTTAAGTACCAAGCATTTCCTTGCAAAAGACTATCCACAACACTTTCATAAACCTTTCTCTAAGAAATTTACTAAAAGCACAATCAAAGATAAAAACACCTTAAACAAAAAAAAATATGCAAAGCAATAAAACAATTGAAAGTTTCTAAACTAGAAAACTTTAAAGTTAAACGGTTCCTAGATGAGGTTTCTTGGCACCTTGGACCTTGAAGGCAAACTCACCGACTAAGCGTGATGTTAATCCACTAAGTAAACAAGTTTAAACAGATACAACATAAAGAAAATACAATAAAGTTTAGATCACAAAATTTTGCACGAAATTTAAATTGACAATTCTATGCACTCCAAAATTTGTAGCTCCTTTTACCTTGTATTTTATACCTCTTTAGTGATGTATCTTGCACACACAAAAATTCAGCTCTACAAGTCACCAAAGCAATTAGGCCACTTCTACAAAATTAGAGGTTAAACAATTTTTAAAGCAATAAAAGCTCAATTTAAAATAAGGACAACTTCAAATGGAGTTTCTAATTTACATGACTTGAAAGATTAATCAAGAAATTGACAATCAAAAAATTAAGGTTCACAATAACACACAAATGGAATCCTAATGAAAGGAACTAGAGTAGATGAAGAAAACCAAAACTGTACTACAATTTCTTTTTGTGTAAACTATTTTCTTAAATTGCCGATTTTATGCTGATCAGAATACTCCAAATTAGACTTTATATTTAAAATACTGAAACTTCAATGTTTAAGCTGAATATTGGCCTTGTAAATTCACAAAAATAGTGCGTCAATTAATTGCAATAATATTTTCAATTTCGCTGCTCAATTCAAATTTTCTAGAGTCAGATTTGTTTGCACTCAGTTCATTTTTCATTTGCCATATTTTTTCTATTTTGAATTTTGATGTACTTCTTTTTTTTTTCCACTTTTTCTTAACACATCAAGGTACTCAAATCCAGAATTTCATAATTTTTCACCAACACACCGAATTGTAATAAACTTTTTCAGTCAGCAAAAAAACTGGAAAAACAAAGGAAACCTAATTTGGAATTAAAAACAAAATTGAAAACTCAAAACCACAATGGAATTTGTATGTAACTAACAACAAGTATGAACTCAAGGAAAAATTAAAATGAACCAAAGCTTAAATTCATAATAGAATTTAGACTCAAATTAAAAATAAGCAACCAAATAAAAAATAATAGGCACCACACGAAATTAATGACATTGTAGGAAACACATGACTAGACATTACTTGAACTTGAATTCAAAATCAAAATGACTCAAATAAAATTGAAGTGAGCCAATTAAAATTGTGAGAAAACTAAAAATAAATGAAGAGCATATGGTAAGCTCAATTTAGAACCTATAAAAGCATGAAATGGACGGTTCAAGAATTTAAGTGATTTAAACTGATTGAAATTTGCACAAGCATCATAAAATGATTAGTAAATTGAAATTGAAGCACAAGACAATCAAGAACAATATATGAACAACATGGAAACAAAGAACAACACAAAATATAAGAGAAGGCACTTAGCTCTTGAAGAACCAAAGCTCTAGATACCAAATGATAAGGTGCCTTCATTCGGTTGCACGTTTTTCTTGAATTTTTGAGTGAACTTTGTGGAAGATGTGGATAAAGGAGAGCTCCAATGAAGCTATGTTTTCCTTGTAGGTGCATGAAGAGTAGGGAGAGTGATTGGTTGGGCCATATCAGTTGGAGAGGTAAAGAAGAAGACCAAAGATGTCTATCCTAGAGAGGTTTAGACAAGGGATGTTTAGGCTAGCAATTTGGCAGCATAACACTCATAAAATTGATCTTACTTTTCATGAGCCAAGGACCTCAATTTATAGGAGAGAGGGTTGAAAATTTTGGAGCCAAAATTTGAAAATTCAAAATAAAACTCTCCAATGAGAAGGTGTCATGTGGACTAATGCTTTCCATGTTTAGCTCACACCTTCCATGCTAAATCCTCTTCAGTCTTAGGTTGCCATGTGGGCTTCCATGTGCTCTATGCCAAGGTAATTTTCGTCCTCTAGTATACCTTGAATGTTTTAAGGTTAGATTGGTTTCAAAGAAGCCCAATTGTTACCCTAACTAGTCAATTTTAATCCTAACTAGACTTATTTTACTATTGGCCTAAATACAAGCCCAAAAACCTATGCTACTTGTCCCAAATATTTGGTCGAATTATTTTATGCTACTTGGCCCATGAAATCCTAAACAACTTTATACAATTTATATAAGATAAAGTTTGACCCAAAAATAATGTTGACTAGTCAGCCAAAACTTAGTCTTCTTGTGTCTTTCTAACCAAAACTCTAGTTTATGTTTTCATGAGTTTGAGATCTTCTTGGATATGTTTGTACATTCCTTCATCCTAGAGTTTTGCTCTTTATTGGGCCTACAAAAATAAACAAAAGCCCAATTAGACCTATATTTGCAAATAAATCCATAAACAGACTTTAGGTCTTCATCATCTTTATTACGTGGTTGTGTGTGGCTGGGGGTTGTGCCATCAATAACCATACCTCTCTAAAACTCTGATCATTCTTTGGGTTCTATATTTGGCTATTCTCTAATCATCATCAAGACAATGTTCTTCATCAAACATAGTTGAACCTCTATCGTGTTCAGACGCATCAATCAAGCGTCTATCGTTTTCAAATGTATCATACGATTTAGTGGCTTCAGATTTGTCTTGTTTACTGGATTCCACCTCAATTTTAGCATTCTCATCACCCATGCTTTCAATAGTCACATATTCAGAAACTTTTGGTTTGTAAACCATTTCCTTTTCTTTGAAGACAACATCTCTGTTGATAATACGCTTCTTGAATCCTTGCTCTAAACACCATAAATGATACCCTTTCACACCTTATGGGTACCTAAGAAACATGCATTTAATAGCTCGAATGTCCATCTTACCTTGCCTAATATGAGCATAAACAACACAACCAAATATTCTTATACGATGAAGGTTGGGGACTTGACCCAACCAGACTTATTCAAAAGTCTTCATCTCCATTGTCGTTGAAGGACATCTAATTATAAGAAAAACGGTAATAGTAGAAGCCTCATTCCAAAAATTATTTGGAACTCCGACACTCAACATAATACATCGTACTCGTTCTAGAATGATCATATTGAATCTTTCTACTAGGCCATTATATTGAGGTGTTCCTACAATTGTCACATGCTGATGAAACCATGAATGACTCATCACCATTTGAGCTAGCTCAACTTTCTAAGATGATGATCAACAACATGAAATAGGGTTCAAGGCTAGGACAAGCATCTCATATAGCTAGTGACTTAGGTCCAACCATTCCTCAAAGGATCATTAGGGACATAGCACAAAAACAAGGGTCAGGATACCAATTATTCTTTGTTTTAGTATTTTTATAAGATAGGGTTTAAATGTAATAATTTGGGCTCACATTGTGTCCTCTGGTGATGATGAGTTATAAGAACAATGTGAAGGTAACTTGTTGGTGGTAAGGGGAATCACTACAAATTTTTTTTGTATAAAGTGACAGTTTTAATATGGCGGATATTAATAACCGCCACAATTTTCCGTATAATACGACGTTTTAATAACCGTCACAATTATCTTGAATAAAATGTCGCATTTTTCTTCCCTCCATACACCATTCCTCATTATTCCCATTTTTTTAAAACTTGTTTTGACTCTTAAAAACTAAATCCTACCACTTTTCACACTTTTTAAAAATCCCGCGTTTTCTTTCCCTCCATACACCATTCTTCACACTTTTCATTCCCTCTCTCTCACGAAATCCTACCATTTTCCCCCTCTCTCTTTCTCTCTGCAAAACACTAGCTCTCTTCAGTACACACTCACGAAACGCTAGCTCTCTTCACTCGCGTTCACTCTCGCGTTGCTGTTTGTGAACCCTAGTTCTCTTCACTCTCATGTTCACACGTTACACGGTTTGCGATTATCCGCCATCGACCGCCACTGTTTGCCATCGTCCGCCACTATCCGCCACTGTCTGCCATCGTCGCCTCCTCCGCCATCTTTTGTTCAGGTTCGAAATCTACTACCGAATTGTTCCTAATTTGTGAAATCTATTGTGATTCTTAATTTGTGAAATCTATTGTTCTTAATTTGTCAAATACTTGTTACATGATAAATGTTGCTCAATTAGGGAGGAATGGGTTTGAGAATCAAAATGTATGACAGGATAATGTGCTTTGTGAATTGTAACATGGTTGCACATTTGGAAGCAATTAATCGGCAGAATACTGCGCAATCTTCTTAAGGTATTCTTAAATTGCCTTGATATGTGAGTTACTTTAATATTAGCTAGCGTGCATGATTATGATATTCAGCCATTGTTGTATATGATTGTACAAATTATAAATGGAGTTGCTCTCCTGTTTTTGGGCCTAATTATCCGATGGCTTAATAATCTTTCTAGTTCTAGTGGGGTTTTCATCCCTGTTACATCATTGGTGCTGGATGTTTTAGAATACAAAATTGCCAAGGACAGTGGGAACCTGGCAAAGTCTTGCAACCAATGTGTACCGTAAAGGTTAGATGAATTTGACACCACCGTCACCCCCAACACAATAATTTCTTTGGTTTAAACAATTATACATATCTAATATCATTCGGCCTCTTTCGTAGAACATATATGGACCATTTACTTGATCATTATTGTTGACAGTTTAAAATTACTGCAGCTTCCAAAGCATTGGTTAAAATCACGTGGCTTCCAAGAAGAGTGTATCTTATCCGCCTGTGAACCCCTTTCAGAGCACTTTGCACAATGGAGCTATCATATATCTTTTCCTAAGCTAGCGACAACTCCACTTAAACACCTAAAGAAGGTCTTTGAGAAAACTTCTATTGAGAGTTTCAGACATGTTATTAAGCGTTTCATTGATCATGTGAGTAAAGTAATCATGTTTTCCTGTTTGTCTATTTAGAATATTACATGTCATCTTGAATTTTGACATTTAGTTGAATGTCTGTAAGACTAGTTGAATCTTGAAGTCACTATCACATAGCAAACTGGCTATCATTGTTGTAAGTTCTGTTATGAGTGCAGTTTAGATTGCCCTGTTCTGTCATCAATTTTACAACATGTTACTTGATCACCACTATTGCTTTTCTATTTTTTTTTCCTGTTGGTACAGTTTGTCATCATTGAAACCCTTTGACAGGTATGATGCTTACATGGATGTGACGGATAGTGATCACAAATCTGTCCAGTGTAAATTCAATGTAAAAATTTCTCATATTGATAGATCAATAAGGAGAAAGGAGTTTGGGGTGATTATGAAATCAAATGAGAAAATAAGATCTGTTCTTGAAGATTTATGTTATGTTCCAGAAGCCACTCTCAGCCCAAACAATTTAGTCCTCCAGAACATGGACACTTCGTTCTTGCTTATTACTAACAGAAGTACAAAAGATAAGGCTATATATAAAATTACTTGTCAAGGCATCTCAATAGTCAAGAATGATGGACATGCACTCTTGCCTTCACTCACTCTCCCACACCCTAAACCAAACCCTCACTCTCACATGCCCTAAACCTAACCCTCACTCTTGCACCCTTCACTATCCACCGTCGTCGCCTCCTGACAAGGATTTCAAACTTTTGTGCACCATCATTTGTTCAGGTTTGTGCTTTATAACCTTGTCTTTGAAATCTATTGTTGGACTGCTTCTGCCGTGTGAAATCTATTGTGGTTCTTAATTTTTCAAATCTATTGTGAACAAATATTGTGTATTGCTTTAATGTGGAGAATAAATATGTCTTTTAAATTTAATTTGTGGTTTATCCTTCACTTTCCAAAAGAATAGTCACTTTGTGATCTAATGCTCAGTTTTGATCTGCTTGAGTGTTGCTACTATTGTTTGAGCCATGTGAATTGTGAGTTGCAATTCATGTATAATACACTCCTTGATTCACTTTTTCTAGTACACTATATTATTGGTTATTTTTTAAAAAATTAATAAACAAGGTAAGTAATAGTAAAACTAAGGAGGTCTTAAACAAAAAGAAGTTAATATATTTTTAAAGAAGTTCATGGGAATTTTGGAGTCAACTATTACTTCTAATTGATGATTGGGCGATAGAAAAGAAAATATTAGTGGATAATACAAGTCTTATGAGAGACAAGGTGAGAAGAACAGACATGCGTATTAGTGAAACATTTATGGCATACGAAAAACAGAGTGAACATTGTTGATCAAGAGTGATCAAGTGCTTTGAAGAATCCAAATCCAAGGTGTTTGATGAAAGGCTGGTGTTGTTGCTGTGTTTGGGTGGGATCTGGGTAGAATAAAGTGTGATCCACTCCTTTGTTGAATCTAAAACTGATGTGATTAAAAATCTTTTTGAAATCAAGTGTTTTTCCAACTAAGTGAAAAACAACCTGTTGTTTTGTCGAATCAACCGGTTGTTTTACTCTTGGGAGTTTTGAAAAAGGTTGAAAACTGTTTTAGTTTGGTTGACTTAACTATCAAGCCAAACAATTGGTTGTTTCGTGGTTTCAACCGATTGTTTCTTTGAAAATCCTAACAGAATTCTGTTTTGAATGGTGAATCTGCTTTAAATGTTTTTCAACTGAATACACTCATTCATTAATTGCTTTGACCAATCTTTGGAAAATATAAATGGTTTGTTTATGTTTTCAAACATGTAAGAAACAGTTTTGAGAAATTCAGTTTGAGAGATTTGATTATAAGATTTCATGATTCACATCAAGCTTTGGATTTTCAAGAGAGAGTGGAATAGGATTGCAATTGTATTCAATTGAGTTTGTACTATGATCAGGTGTAATCCTTTCTAAACCTATTGTATTTATGGTGTTGTTGATGGAGGAGGGCCAAGCACATCCCACCATGAAAGCCAAGACCCAAAGCTAGACCATGATGAGCGTCTAGACTCAAGGAAGGAGCGTCTAGGACGTGAAGAAGGGAGGCTACACATGGAGCGTCTATGGGAAGGCCTAGACCGTCTAGGCCCAATTACAAGATCAATGGCTAAGCACATTCACGCCCAATTGAATGAAGCCACGGATGGAAGAGAGAAAGCCTTGTACATGTTACATGGAGGCCCATTAGGGGTGCTTAGTAATTAGAGTAGTGTAGAAAGCATAATTGAGTGAACATTCTAGAACCTCTTCTGTTTTGGCCGGTCATGAGCACATGGCACATGTGCTTGGTGATTTGCATTTCATTTGGCTTTCATTTCATTTGATATTAGCTTAGCTTCTACGGCCATGTAGCTTATAAATAGGAAGGCCTACACCTTGTATTTGCAAGTTTATTGTGAGTAAAGTTATGCTGCCATTTTGTGCCAAGCTTTGCTTCTTCCTAGAACTCTAGGCTCTAAACTTCACATCCTTCACCTTTCCTTGGGCTGGCCGAACCTCCCTATGTTCATACCTATCATGCACCTTCAAGATCAACATCACTCTTAGGAGGATCTTGCACACACACCTCCATAGCTTCCGCACCATTTTCTTACATGATTCAAGAAGACCTTCATGAAATTTGCCATCATTTGGTATCAGAGCTTGGGTTCTTCAAGATGAGTTGCTTTTGGTCTTTTCATTTCTAGTTCTTATTTATTTCATGTTGTTCATCTTATTTCCATAATTGTCTTGCTGTTTTTTGCATTTTAATTTGTTTTGGTGTACTTTTTGGAAGATCCAACCGAAGCACTTTTGTTCAATTGATCTTGAACAATTTCTTGTGCAATTTCTTTTAGGCTTTTGAGTATTTATTGCACTCTTAATTTGGTTCATATTATGCTTTTGAGTCTTTAATTTCTGAATCCATATATGTTTTGTCAAGTCATGTTCATCCACAATGTCAACAATTCTTAGTAGTCCTTTATTTGGCTTGATTGTTTCTTGATTTTGGGTATCTTTAATAGCTTTGAATCTGCTGTTCTTTGATCTTTTGGTGCCTTTTTAATTTTAGTTTGAGTTCATATTGTGTTTAGATCCTACACAATCCTATTTCACAAATTCCATTGTGTTTAAATTTTGGTATCTTGCAGTTTTTGTTTCCAGTTTCCAGAATCCCCTGTTTCAAATTTTCTGTGCTGGCTGTTTTGTTCCAGAAAAATATTTTCACTCATAGGAAAATTTTGATTCTCTGGAATATGCAAGTTTGAAGTGTTATAGAAAGGACAAAAAAAGAATTAGTCCAAAAGAATCAACAGAAAAAAAATGATAATAAAATCAGTGTGCAAATCTGAGGCGCTACAGTTGGCGTAACTGAACACCAAAATTGAAAAATTTATTAAAAAAATTTGGTGCATGCGTTTTGAGTGATTCCAAAGCCAAATTTTAGCTAAGATCTTGAATATCTTGCATATCAAATTTCATAATCATATCTTAAAAACACAGCTCAGCATAAATTGGGGAAAAACACGTTTCTGGCCCACAACATTTTCCAATGGTGCTGTTTTTTTTATTTTTTTATTTGGTCATCTAATTCTAGTGCTATTCTTAGGATTCTTTTGTGTGCCTACCTTTTTTTTGGTACCTTTTATTTGCTTGCTTAATATTTCTTGGACCTCTTTCTAGTTGTCATAATCTAACTCCTTTTGGTGGTACTGTTTTATTCAATTAAATCGTTTCATGCTTTTGTTCTTTGACCTCTAATTTGGTGCTGGAATTTATTTCTCCTTTGGTGCTTAATTGAATGGAAACTTGACTTGGGTAAGGTCTAGTCTTTTGATAGGTGCTAGAATTGGAGAATTAAAACCTTCATTCTAAGGGGAAAGAAAGCCAAAGCCGAAACAAGCTTTCTTGAAAAACACTACACACACTTGGAGGACCAACAAGCAAAGACAACAAGGAAGTGAATTTAGCAAAAAGAGGATCAACAAAGGGAGTTTTCTTAATTTTTTTGCAACCTAATTTGTGTTAATTACCTCTTAATTACGATTTAGACGGTGAGTGTGTCTTCAAGGGCTCAAAGTGTCCAAGAAGCCTCACGTAGGGCCGACTAGTATAGAATTCTTAATTAGCAATTGTTAATTGTTTGAAATTGCCTTTTCTTTTGCTTAGTTAGTGACGCTTTGCATGATTATTTTGGTTTTATGTTAAACCGACTAGCTTTGTTAATTAGTTAGCATACATTGTTTTTTTTTCTTGCATTGAAAAAAAGTTTTGATTTCTCAACTTAATTGTGTTCTAAGTAGTTTACTAAGAGGAAGTTTTGTGTGAAGACATTGAGGGATAGTTTTTGGCTAAGGCAAAGGCTTGGTACTTAAGTAGTCGTTTGTGACTCACCTCCCTTACCTGGAAAACTACCTTCTTTCACTTTCCTAAATTTCCTTAAGGTAAAACACTTATATACACAAAAACTTTAGCCATGTCTTCTCCTCCTCACTCTCCAAAGTCTATTGAAAGTGAAGTCAAATCTATAAAATCTCTTTTAAAAGAAGTTTCACAAGCTGTACAAATGATTTCCTTCAGAAAATTGGAGAATGAGAATAAAATCAATGAATTGGCTAAAGCCCAAGAGGAGAAATCCCAAAAATCAAAAAAATCAAAGAAAACTCATACTCATGCATCTAGGAGTAATGAGTCTCTAGGGGAGGGAAGCCTTAGAATTAATGACTACTACCAACCACCCCCTAGAAGGAATAGGCAAAGGGAGCAAGAGGTGCCAAGGGAAACTAGAGTAGACCTACCTTATTTTCATGGTAAGGAAAATGTAGAAATCTATCTAGATTGGGAGATGAAGGTAGAACAACTCTTTGCTTGCCATAGGGTAAGTGAGGAAGGTAAGGTACCCTTAGCCGCCCTTAGCTTCCAAGGGAACGCCATGTATTGGTGGACCTCTCTCGAAAGAGAAAGGCGTCTTCATAGGGAACCTCCCATTACATATTGGAATGACCTTAGGGGAGCCCTAAGACGCCGACACATACCTTCCTACTACCATAGGGAGTTGATGGACAAGCTCCAAAGACTCCAACAAAAAAACATGAGTGTGGAAGAGTATAGACAAAAAATGGAGCTCTACATGATGAGAGCATCCATTAGAGAAGAGGAGGATACCACAATAGCTAGGTTCCTTAGTGGCCTATCACTTGAGATAAGAGATAAAGTGGAGCTCTTACCTTACCAAGACTTGAATGACTTGGTTCAACTTTGCATTAAAGTTGAGCAACAAATCTTACGCAAAACGTCAAGTCAAAAGGTGAGCCCTTACTCTAACTTTTATCCCAAGAAAGAGTTTAGAAGGGAGGGTAGTACATCAAAAGAAAAACCAAAAGAACCTACCAAACCTTTCACCAAAGAAACCTCCACCCCACCCATCCGAGCTAGAGATGTCAAGTGTTTCAAGTGCTATGGTAGAGGGCATGTGCAAGCACAATGCCCAAACCAAAGGACTTTGTTTCTTAAGGGTGTAGATGAATACACTAGTGGCGAGGATGAGCCTAGTGAGAGAGAGGAGGGGGGAGAGGATGAGAGGGTAGCTCCACTAGAGGGAGAATTGCTTATGATTAGGAGAACCCTCAACAATCACCCTAGCACATCCATTGAAACACAAAGAGAGAACATATTTCATACAAGATGCAATGTTTTAGAAAACATATGCTCTCTCATTGTGGATAATGGATCTAGTTGCAATTGTTGTAGTGTTAGGATGGTGGAGAAGCTTAAGCTACAAGTAGTTCCTCACCCAAAACCTTATAAACTTCAATGGCTTAATGAAAATTGGGAACTACATCTAGACAAGCAAGTGGAAATCAAGTTTTCCATAGGGAACTACAAAGATAAAGTTTTATGTGATGTAGTACCTATGGAAGCTTGTCATATCTTATTAGGGAGACCATGGCAATTTGATAAGAAAACCTTGCATGATGGTCTCACTAACGAGATTTCCTTCACCCACAAGTATAAAAAGTTTGTACTTAGTCCTTTACCACATTCTCAAGTGGTAAAAGACCAAATACAAATGAATCAAAAGAGGGATGAGGAAAACAAAAAAAAAAGAGCGCTAGAAAAAGAGAAAATCCTTAGGGATAGGAAGGCGTGGGAGAAGAGTGTTCCTTCCCACAAGGTTGGTCAACAAGAAAAGCCTCTTGAAAACGTTTTTGAAAATTTGCTTCTTGTTGAACAACCAAGTCTTATCTTTTGTAAAGGAGCACTTACATGCACTGCCACAAGTAGTGAACTTATGAATTTACCTCCTCAAATAGAAAACCTTTTAAGTGAATTTGAAGATCTATTCTCTAATGAGGGTCCCATTGGGCTTCCTCCCCTTAGAGGTATAGAACATCAAATTGACTTCATTCCAGGGGCAAGCCTACCAAATAGGCCTGCTTATAGAACCAACCCCGAGGAGACAAAGGAGATAGAATCACAAGTTCAAGACTTGTTGGAGAAGGGTTGGGTTCAAAAGAGCCTAAGCCCTTGTGTTGTACCTGCCTTGTTGGTGCCCAAAAAGGATGGAAAATGGTGCATGTGTTGTGATTGTCGAGCAATCAACAACATCACCATCAAGTATAGGCATCCAATTCCAAGGCTTGACGATATGCTTGATGAATTACATGGGTCAACTCTATTCTCCAAAATTGACCTTAAAAGTGAATATCACCAAATTCGAATCAAGGAGGGTGATGAGTGGAAAACCACTTTTAAGACCAAATTTGGATTATATGAGTGGTTGGTGATGCCCTTTGGGCTTACTAATGCCCCAAGTACATTCATGAGGTTTATGAATCACACCTTGAGAGATTGTATAGGTAAATATGTAGTAGATTATTTTGATGATATCTTAGTGTATAGTAAATCCCTAGAAGTCCATCTAAGTCACCTTAGGGAAGTTCTTCTAGTGCTTAGGAAAAATAGTCTTTTTGCAAATAAGGATAAGTGTACCTTTTGTGTAGATAGTGTAGTTTTCTTAGGCTTAGTAAACAAAGAGGGGGTGCATGTAGATCCCGAGAAAATCAAAGCCATCCGCGAGTGGCCCACTCCACAAAATGTAAGTGATGTAAGAAGTTTTCATGGGTTAGCTAGCTTCTATAGAAGGTTTGTACCTAATTTTTCTAGTCTAGCTTCTCCTTTGAATGAACTTGTTAAAAAAGATGTTGCATTTTGTTGGAATGAAAAGCATGAGCAAGCCTTCCAAAGGCTAAAAGCTCAACTCACCAATGCACCAATTCTATCTCTCCCAAATTTTTCCAAAACTTTTGAGATAGAGTGTGATGCATCGGGGGTAGGCATAGGAGCGGTATTGTTGCAAGGTGGACACCCCATTGCTTATTTTAGTGAAAAACTCCATGGTGCCACCCTCAACTACCCCACCTATGACAAAGAGCTCTATGCTCTTGTGCGAGCCCTAAAGACTTGGGAACACTACCTTGTGTCCAAAGAATTTGTCATCCATAGTGATCACAAGTCTTTAAAATATTTGAAGGGCCAACACAAGCTCAACAAGAGACATGCTAAATGGATGGAATTTCTTGAACAATTTCCTTATGTAATCAAATACAAGAAAGGAAGCACCAATATAGTGGCCGATGCTCTTTCAAGACGGCATACACTCTTTTCAAAATTGGGTGCCCAAATTCTTGGATTTGACCACATAAGAGAGCTTTACCAAGAAGATCAAGAACTCTCATCCATCTATGCCCAATGTCTACATAGAGCACAAGGAGGTTACTATGTGTCCGAGGGATATCTTTTTAAAGAGGGAAAAGTTTGCATTCCCCAAGGAACACATAGGAAACTCCTTGTCAAAGAATCACATGAGGGGGGACTCATGGGCCATTTTGGAGTTGATAAGACTCTAGACCTTTTAAAAGCAAAATTTTGTTGGCCACACATGAGGAAAGATGATGGAAGAGGGCCAAGCACAACCTCACAAGAAAGACAAGAGCCAAGACATAAGCACCCAAAGCCAAACCAAGAGCGTCTAGGCCAATGGAGGAAGCGTCTAGGCCATGGGAGGAGCGTCTAAGCCAATGGAGGAAGCGTCTAGGCCAATGGAGGAAGCGTCTAGACCAATGTGAATCCAAGAAAGATTTGTGTAAGATACATGGACGGCCCATTAAGGGTAGCATGGTATTAATTGTGGTGTAAATAGCACACATGGTTTCATAAGGACTTAACCTAGATTTGTTAAGATTTGGTGCGTTTTCTAGAAGGAATCTTTAGGCTAGGGCCGGCCATGTGCCTTTAGTCTTTGGATGTAATTTGCATTTCATTTTGGCTAGTATTAGGGTTGCATTATGGTCCTCCTTAGCCTATAAAAGGAGGAGCCTACACCTTGTATTTTCAAGTTTATTGTGAGTAAAGTTATGCTGCCATTTTGTGCCAAGCTTTGCTTATCCTAGAATTCTAGGCTCTAAACTTCACATCCTTCACCATTCCTTGGGCTGGTCGAACCTCCCTATAATCATACCTTTCATGCACCTTCAAGATCAACACCACTCTTAGGAGGATCTTGCTCACCTCATACATTGCTTCCGCCCCTTTACTCTACTTTGATTCAAGAAGAACTTCATGAAAATGCCATCAAAAGATGTCCAAAGACATTGTTCTAGATGCATCTCTTGTTTAAAAGCAAAGTCTAGAACAATGCCTCATGGACTCTACACCCCTTTGCCGATTGCAAATGCTCCTTGGGAAGACATTAGCATGGATTTCATTTTAGGACTTCCTAGGACTGCAAGAGGCCATGACTCTATCTTTGTGGTAGTGGACCGTTTTAGCAAAATGTCCCATTGTATTCCATGCCACAAGGTAGATGATGCTCAAAATATTTCTAGACTCTTCTTTAGAGAAGTGGTGAGACTCCATGGTCTCCCTAGGAGTATAGTATCCGATAGAGATCCCAAGTTTATCAGCCACTTTTGGAAAACTCTTTGGGGCAAACTTGGAACAAGACTACAATTTTCAACTTCTTGTCATCCTCAAACGGGACTATGCTTGGGACTATGCTTAGGGCTATGCTTAGGGCTATCATGAAGGGCAACCATAAATCTTGGGATGAGTATCTTCCCCACATTGAATTTGCTTACAATCGAGTAGTTCACAAGACTACTAATGCTTCTCCTTTTGAAGTAGTATATGGTTTTAATCCTCTCACACCTATGGATTTGATACCTCTTCCTAATCCACAAGATTTTGTGCATAAGGAAGGAGTAATCAAAGCCGACTTTGTAAAGAAAATGCATGAGAAGATTAAACTCCAAATACAACAATAAAATGAGAAGTACACAAAATACAACAATAAAGGGAAGAAAGAAATAATTTTTGAGGAAGGAGACTTAGTTTGGCTTCACCTTCGCAAAGATAGATTTCCAACTCAAAGGAAGTCCAAACTAAGTCCCCGAGGTGATGGACCCTTTCAAGTCCTCAAGCGAGTCAATAACAATGCATATAAATTGGACCTACCTCTTGAATATGGAGTTCATGACACTTTTAATGTAATTGATCTTTCTCCATTTGTAGGTACCAATGACGATGATGAGCTGGATTTGAGGACAAATCCTTTCCAAGGGGGAGGGGATGATGGAGGAGGGCCAAGCACATCTCACCATGAAAGACAAGACCCAAAGCTAGACCATGATGAGCGTCTAGACTCAAGGAAGGAGCGTCTAGGACGTGAAGAAGGGAGGCTACACATGGAGCGTCTATGGGAAGGCCTAGACCGTCTAGGCCCAATTACAAGATCAATGGCTAAGCACATTCACGCCCAATTGAATGAAGCCACGGATGGAAGAGAGAAAGCCTTGTACATGTTACATGGAGGCCCATTAGGGGTGCTTAGTAATTAGAGTAGTGTAGAAAGCATAATTGCGTGAACATTCTAGAACCTCTTTTGTTTTGGCAGGTCATGAGCACATGGCACATGTGCTTGGTGATTTGCATTTCATTTGGCTTTCATTTCATTTGATATTAGCTTAGCTTCTACGGCCATGTAGCTTATAAATAGGAAGGCCTACACCTTGTATTTGCAAGTTTATTGTGAGTAAAGTTATGCTGCCATTTTGTGCCAAGCTTTGCTTCTTCCTAGAACTCTAGGCTCTAAACTTCACATCCTTCACCTTTCCTTGGGCTGGCCGAACCTCCCTATGTTCATACCTATCATGCACCTTCAAGATCAACATCACTCTTAGGAGGATCTTGCACACACACCTCCATAGCTTCCGCACCATTTTCTTACATGATTCAAGAAGACCTTCATGAAATTTGCCATCAGTTGTGTTGCCAAGGAGTATTGTGTGCTCTTGAGGTATTCAAGATCAATACTTTTGGTGTGGTTTTCCAAAGGTAGTGTGTTTCTTAAAGGGTTCAAGGTCACTACTTTGGTGGTTTGTGTTTTGTAATCTGGTTTGATTGCGTAGTGGATTACCCAGTGGTATTCTGGGGACTGGATGTAGCACTTGGCTTAAGAGTGAACCAGTATAAACTGTTGGTGTATTTCTCTCTTACCCTGAACTCATTTAAATTTTGTTTTAAGCTTTGCTTATATAAATAACTGATTGTTTCGAAGAAACAACCGATTGTTTTTCTGTTGCTTTGTTGTACAACTGCTTAAATTCTTGTCTAACTTGATTCCTGTTCTGGATTTACACAAAGAATTTTGTTAAACCTGAACAAGTTTTCAAAAACCCCTCTTAAACAATTCTCCCCCCTCTCATTTAAGGCAATATATTATAACAATTGGCATCAAGAGCTTGGTACTTGAAAAATATTCAAGTTTGATCCTAAAATCTTTTTTCTATGGCTGAAAAACTACCTTTTGGGGAGGGTGCCTCAATTAACAGAACACCTTTGTTTTGTGGTTTGAATTATCAGTTTTGGAAAGTTAGAATGAAAATCTTTGTTGAATCTCTTGATAAAGGAATTTGGGATGCAATTGAAAATGACTATTTAATTCCTAAATTTGAAAAGGATGGATCTTCTATTGAAAAACCATGGTCCCAATGGACTAATGCTGAAAATAAGAAAGGCCAAGTTTGATTGCATTGTCAAGAATATCATAACCTCTGCTTTGAACTCGGATGAATTTTTCAGGATCTCACAATGTGCATCTGCTAAGGAAATGTGAGATACTATAGAGGTCACCCATGAAGGAACAAATGATGAGAAGAGAGTAAGGAAACATACTCTAATACAAGAGTATGAAATGTTCGGAATGCTCAAGGGAGAATCAATTGCTGAAGTACAAAAGAGATTCACTCACATTATCAACCATCTAATGAGTCTTGGAAAAACATTTGACAAAGAGGAGTTGAACATCAAAATTCTCAAATGTCTTGATAGATCATAACAATTTTATATATCTTTCACTGTCTAATGCATCTCTTATTTTTTATCTACAGTCCAGGATTACATGTGATTCATATTGCAGCTGAGATGGCAATAGTGGCTAAGGTCACCCATGTATCCTAATCCCCATGCTTTATTCTTGTGAATTCATTTTATGTTATCCCTAAATTTTAATTATAACACCTATTGGCATCTAAAGAGGCATGGCATAAGCATCTTGATTTTCCTAAAGAAGGGGAGTACTGGCTTTGAGTTCTACATTAATGAAGTGGTTCATTCTTTTCTAGACTTCTGGCATGTACCATTTTCACATTGCGATTCAGAACGTGACAAAGTTATCCACGTTCCTCTGATAAGCTTCCTAAATGAATAAATGCGAGAAGTTATTTCTCTCTCTTGGTCTTAAATGTGGTTCTGTTTTTTCTAATAAATTTGTGATTAATCATATCTTCAATGCAATTCCAGGAAAAAGGGGCTCAGTAATGCACCTGAACCAACATTTTCGAAGCACAAATTAGACGAGGAACACACCTATCTGTACAAGTTACGTGGTTTTTAATTTACTAAAGAAATTAATATTGAAATAAATTCCCAACCCTCCTTAAAATGTAGTCTCTTTTGTTTTTTTCCTCTCTTGTCATTTGTTGAAATCTTTTTTCAAAATAAATTAGTATTTAGTTAAGATTTTTTCGTAAGCTTGCTTTTTTCGCGCTTATTTGGATTGGAAGTTGTTGCAACTGCTAGATCCTAGCTCTTTGACAATGGTCTTCATGTACCATTGGTTCTGAACTTATTGAGTTCATTTCCTGATTAGATGGAACTGTATTTGGTCCTGATAGAAATCAAGAACCACTGCTAAAAAGACAATCTAAGAGAAAATAGAAGAGTAGTCATTGAGGAAATATAATTTTGGGTTCTTAAGTTGGAAATGGATGAACCAAATAACCCTTTCACAGGTTTGATATCTAACTAAGATTTTTAACGGAATCTTAAGTTTCTAAGTACATGACAGCTGACAACTGAGCAAAGTATATTGCACCTTACTATTGACAAAGCATTACAGTATGCATGATAGATGTCGCACTACTGAACTGAATATTACCCTTGCAAGTCTATACTTTTGTAGCTTATATAGTATGAAATCAACTAGAAATAATGCCATTGTCTGTGCGGAAGTTCAGGTGAATTAAGCATACAGTTGGCCTTGTTCTTAAGTCTCTCTAACTTTATAGTAATATTTAAATTGAGTTATTTCATGGACAGGTTGGTGGTTTGCGGATGTTGTCAGTGGTCTAGGTAAACACTTCCACTACAAAAAAAAAGTATATATTATGACCGTTATTTTCGTATAAACTGGTGTTTATAACCATCACAATATATGCTTGTAGCGGTCTCCCAAACCGCCATAGAACTGGTCGCCACAAAGTTTAATATGGCGGTTTTACGCTACTCGCTGCAATACCTGTCACTTTAAACATAGTGTAAGTAGTGACGATTTTTATATGTAAGTATTGTCAGTTATAACTGTCGCAATTTACATTTATTGAAGAAGATTCTGATGCCATAATATACGTAAGTAGTGGCGTTTTTAACTGACGTAATTTTAATTCTGAATAAATAAAATTTAACCACCACTTTTTTATAATCCTTTTTTTTATAATTTGTTTTATACAATTAACCTAAACATAATATATTTTCATAATAAAATAAATAATGTATAAAGTTATAATCATTCATTCATTTCATTGAAAATTAAAGCACACATAATATTGTTAAAAAATTTATACATAATTGAAAATTAAAACACATCAAAAGTTCATACATCCCTAATCAAGTTTAAAATTAAAACACACGTCCCTAATCAATTTTGCTTCCAACACTTGATCCTATTACTTGATTAGGTGATGGAGCACCACTTCCATTATTTGACGCCTGAAATAAATAATTTTAAGTTAATGAATTTGTATGTTTATAATTATAAAATAAAAACACTAATAAATATTTAAATATATTAATACCTCATTGGTGGATGCATGAATCAAATTAGCTGCAATTGCAGCAAAATGTTCCGAAACATCTATTCATGAAACAATATATGCAAGTAAAGTGTTCATTTGATTTTTTACGGTTGCAAACTCATTTTTCATTTGAGTTACCTTGTTCTCCCCATTTGATAAGATGGGAAAATGCAGTTCTCTGACTTAGTTATACTTAATTTTAGGATCCATATTTGCCGAAATAATAAGAAAGGGAAAATTAACTTGAATGTCAAACTATTCAAACTATACAAAAATAAGTGTCATTAGAAGCTAAAGCCAAAATAGACACATTGAACAAGTTTTCCAATCAGCAATGTTTACCACTTCAATCAATAAAATGCTAAGGCAGTAAACTTCAATAATTATTCTTGTTCTCCTGCGCATAATTCAATATACAGTAAAGAAAATTTCATGAAACAATGTAAAACCAATAATTTTCTTACTGTCATGTCAGCAAGGGACTTGTAGGCCAGAGCAAGAACACGAGACCCTTGACGTGTGTACTTTTTGAAGGTCTCAACATATGACGGTGGTATATCAATGAGCCTATCTTGTATAACTTCTCGAGCACCCTGAAATAAAAGGTCATAACATAAGAGTTTCTAAGAGGGAAATAATAAAGTAAAACAACCCAGTAACTCACTAGTAAAAATACCGTTTAGAATTTTTTTTAAAAACAAGAAAAAAGATGCAGGCTTTAAAGTAGAACTAAAACCAGTCCACTCAAACATTTTACCTCAGAACTTAATATGCATAAAATCTGTTGGAATATGGCAAAAGTGAACGGGTTATTCAAAAGAAAGGACACCTTGTCGAAATTGTGCTTCCCAAATTGTATGCAATATGATCGTGTCTGGGTATGCTATTTCATTAAGAAAATAATTGTTGATGCAGTTTTGGTAGTTGGTATCTTGCACTACTCTAAATAATTTGATTATTCATTCAGGTTTTGGATGTGCTCATTGAATCATAATTTGATAGTTAATTATATAAAAATAAAATATGGGTAGGGACATTCTATTAGATATTTTTGTTTTATTGATCGTCTTTATATAGTTAATTCTGTCAAGGTATGGTAATAAAATTATTACCAATTATATTATATATCTTCAGTAAATATAAGTAAATAGTTTTGCCTTTCATGATCAGGGTGTGATTGTTTTTTCAAACATTGTGACAACAGTTTCACATATTTATGTCCAAGAAGTGAGAATTAAAGAGGTATGGTTTATTTCTTGTTCTTGTACAGAGTATGTATTTTCTAGTTATATAAAAAAAAAATTGTCTCTAATTAATTAATATAAATAGCAGGACAATATCTATTGTTGTCTTTTAATTTATAATTATAAACATTGAAAATCATTAACTTAAAATTATTTATTTCAGGCACCAGATGTTGGAAGTCGTGCTCCATCACCAAATCAAGCAATAAGATCAAGTGCTGGAAGCAAAACTAATTAGGGATGAACAATGTGTGTTTTAATTTTAAATTATGTATCAATTTTTGAACAATTATGTGTGTTTTAATTTTAAATTATGTATCAACTTTTGAACAATTATGTGTTTTAATTTTCAATTATGTATGAACTTTTGAACAATTATGTGTGTTTTCATTTTCAATGCAATGAATGGATGCTTATAACTTAATATATTATTTCATTTTTTTAGTATTTTATCTTTTTATTATGAAAATATATTATGTTTAGTTTAATTATGCAAATTATATTATAGAAAAAGTGGTGGCTAAATTTCATTTAATTATAATTAAAATTACGTCAGTTGAAACCGGCATATTATTTTTACAATTTTATTATAATAATAACGGTTAAAAACGTCACATTATACCCTATATAATAACGCTGAAATCATTTTCGATGAACTAAATTGCGACAGCTATGACTGACACTACTTACATATAAAAATTGTCACTTTAAACAAAGTGTTAAAGTGGTGGGTGTTAGGGTGGGTAACGTAAGACCGCCACATTAAACTTTGTGACAACCAGTTCTCTGGCGGTTTGGGAAATCGCCACACGCGTATATTGTGGCGTTTATAAAGGTCAGTTTATACAAAAAAAAAACTGCCACCGTATATCGCGTTTTTTGTAGTGAATTTAAATCTTTTTACATAACTTGTGATTATAATATGAATAAGAACAATTTATTTCCAAATTTGTGTTAGTTTCAGGATTCTAGAGAAATTGGAGATGAAAGGGCTAAATGAGAATAGGCAGGATGAAAACGGAAAGTTGGAATATTGGAAACTCGCTCAAAACTCGCCCAAGTGAGTTTACTCCATTGAAGTTGGGTTTTTTCTTGACAAACTCGCCCAAACAAGTAATAACTCGCTTAGGTAAGATGTCACTTAACCCAAGCCTAACTAGTTTAAATACGAGGCGTGAGACATAACCCTAGAGGATTAGGAGAGAGATAGAAAACCCTAGAGGAGGCTGTCGTCAAGGAGAAACATCCTAGATTCTATTTTCTTGCTTTCCATGCTTGTAATGACCAACATAAGTGGCTAATTCTCCCCTTTGGGATTGAGAGTAATTTGTTCAAACTTTTATGTATTGAGGTGATATTTATCTATAATATTTTAGTTCTTGATTGATGAATGTATTATCATTTTATTCTCAAAGCTTGAATTATTCATGATTTTGATCCTTAGATTTGATCCTTTTACATATTATTTTCTATTTAGTGAATATTATACTTGAGAATTCAATTGTTCCTTGTGGGTTCGATATCCGTTCTTATGGACAAATTTATTACTCCTAACAAGGTACACTTATCGTAAAATCACCAAGTTTTTGGCGCCATTGTCGGGGAACAATTTTAATCTTTTAGTAGAAATTCCTAAATATTGTGAATATTTTAATTGTAAATTGTTTTTTATTTTTATTTTATTTTATAATATTTTAGTTCTTGATTGATGAATGTATTATCATTTTATTCTCAAAGCTTGAATTATTCATGATTTTGATCCTTAAATTTGATCCTTTTACATATTATTTTCTATTTAGTGAATATTATACTTGAGAATTCAATTGTTCCTTGTGGGTTCGATATCCGTTCTTATGGATAAATTTATTACTCCTGACAAGGTACACTTATCGTAAAATAGTCACCAAGTTTTTGGCGCCATTGTCGGGGAACAATTTTAATTTTTTAGTAGAAATTCCTAAATATTGTGAATATTTTAATTGTTTATTGTTTTTTTTATTGTATTTTATTTTCAGATTTGTTTTAAAAATTTTAATTTCAAAAATTTGATTATTCTTGCTAGTTACTCCTTGTGCTAATCCTTGAGTGAGTTGTCTTATATGATATTAAAATGACAGATTTCCAAAGACCAATTGCAATTCGAATCAGATATTGAAAAGACAACTCAAAAAAATAGGGAGGCAAAGAGAAATTAAAGAAAAAACTTCCACCAGTTCTCCCCTTCCCATTGATATTTTCAGGAAGAGATGAACATGGTTGAAGAGCAAACACCACAACATAAAAGAACACTAGGAGATTATGCTATGTAGTAGGGGCTAAAACATTTTTATAGTATTGCAATACCTGCCTCCACGAAGGCTTTGGAGATGAAAGCTATATTCCTCAGTCTGATCAATACCCATAAATTTATAGTAATGGATCATGAGGATCCATACAAACATTTTTCTAGATTCTATGAATTGGTGGGAACAATGAGCTTTCAATTAGGTGATGTTGAAATTGTTTATCTATGTTTGTTTCTTTTTTTCATTTGCAGGAAAAGCTAAGGAATGACTCAAATCACATCCAAATTAGAGCCTTACCATATGGAAGGACATACAGGAAAAAAATTTACAAAGATTTTTTTCCATTATCTCCTACATCAAAGCAAAGTCTGATATTTCTATGTTCAAGCAAGGGTCAGATGAAGCCTTTTGTGAGACATGGGAGAGATTCAAAGTGATACTGAGAAAATGCCCAAACCATGGGTTAGAAGACAATGTCAATTGAGTATCTTCCATAATGGTCTCAGATTTGATACCAAAATGCTTTTAGATGCTACAGTTAGTGGTACAATGATAGTTGTTGATGCAGAGCACGCCACAAAGCGTATTGATGCATCGACATCAACAAATTATCAAGCCCAAAATGATAGACAAACTAAGTCAAAGAAGGGGATGATAGATCGTAATGCTTTAAATGCACTTTTGGCTCAGAACCAAATTTTGACATAATATATGGAAGCATTGACGAAGCACACATATAATCTACCACAACAATTACAAGTTGTACATTCTTATCAGACACAGATTTAATCCATGAAGTGTGATTTTGTGGAGGTGATAATCCAAATGGTCACTACTATTTTCAAAATAATTAATCTAAAGAAGAGGTTCATTATATGGAAAATCAAGGAAGATAAGGTGGGTACTTCAATAATAATAATTATCCTCAAGGTTGGAGAAACAACAACCATTATATCCTTAATCTTAGGAGAGAATAAGCAAATTGGAGGATACCTTGCAGGAATTTGTGCAAGCATCACTGTCCAACCAAAAGAATATTGACACTTCTATTAGAATTTTGGAGACACAAGTGGGACAAATTGCAAAATAGTTGGAGGACTCTCAAAATGGTCAATCTACAACCAACACATAGGCAAAATCCAAGGAGTGATGTAAGTTAATTACTATTAGAAGTGGATTTATAGCATATTACTTGATTTATCACGTATCCCTTTATTTTATCTTAATGTATTGAATCTATTCGGTTGGTCAACTTTTGATACTTAGTGACTTGGTCCACTTGGCTTCGACCAGTACACTTGTCCCCAGGCTCGAGGGTGAACCTTTTAGAAGAGCCTAAATGTCATCTCTTGGTGTCTCGAGGTTGAAAGTGACAATTTGGATGATTAATGGTTTGTAGTGTTAGTGGTGATTGGACGTACATCACTCAATGCTTCGTTCGAGTTTAACCTAACTTTTGACCTCAAAGATCTAATGGTTCAACTGACCGTGTCGTTACGTGCTCCAACCATTTGAACTCGTTGGACTAAAGTGAATCCAATGATTGAGAACAAGACAATGTTTCGTCCTTTCGTGATAAGAAATATATAAATAACAGTTTATTTTTAATTTTTCTACGTTTTACTCTGCTCACTTTAATAAGTTGAATTATGATTGCTTGCTTTACCTTGCGTTTTTCTTATTTGATGATCCGACCGTGTAGGAGTGGTTAAAACCCTTTTTTAGTTAAACTGTTAGGAGGGATTTTCATTTGAGACAAAGCTTGCTTACCCGAGCTAACTATTTGGTTTATAACGATTTGGGAGGGATTGCCACGTTGGGCAAAGGTTCCTTAGTAGAATTGTAGATATTTTTAGGAATTATGAGGGATTGTCGATTGTTCGACAAAGTTTCCTTAACCGTGTCAAGCCTTGGGGCATCAGGAGGGATTGCCATGTTAAGGCAAAGCTTCCTTGACCGAGCCGAATCTTTGGGCATCGAGAGGGATTGCCATGTTAAGGAAAAGATTCCTTGACCGAGTCGAATCTTGGGGCATCATGATGAATTGCCATGTTAGGACAAAGCTTCCTTGATTGAGTCGAGCCTTTGGGCACCGGGAGGGATTGCCATGTTAAAGCAAAGCTTCCTTGACCGAGCGAAGTCTTTGGACATCAAAAGAGTTTGCCATATTAAGGAAAAACTTCCTTGACCGAGCCGGAGTTTGGGGCATTGGGAGGGATTGCCATGTTAAGGAAAAACTTCCTTGACCGAGCCGAGTCTTTGTGATAGAGGAGGGCCCAAGCTCACCACACTATGAAAGCCAAAGCTTCCAAGACTAGACCGTCTAGCCCATGATGAGGAGCGTCTAGTCTCAAACGGAGCGTCTAGCCTATGATGAGGAACGTCTAGGCCATGATGAGGAGCGGCTACATAAGGAACATCTAGGAGGAATCCTAGACCGTCTAGCTTCACATACATATGGGTCAAGTTACGGTTTTGAGAAGACCTTGTAATTGTCACATGGAGGCCCATTAAGGGTGGCTAAGTAATTAGAGTAGTGTAGAAAGCATAAATGAGTGAACATTCTAGAATCTAGTTGCTTGGCCGGTCATGTGCCATGTGTATTGTGAATTGCATTTCATTTGGCTTCCATTTCATTAGGAATTAGCTTAGCTTTTACGGTTCTATAGCCTATAAATAGGAAGGCTATCTCTTGTATTTTCCAAGTTTATTGTGAGTAAAGTTATGCTGCCATTTTGTGTCAAGCTTTGCTTCTCCCTAGAACTCTAGGCTCTAAACTTCACATCCTTCACCTTTCCTTGGGCTGGCCGAACCTCCCAATGTTCATACACATCATGCACCTTCAAGATCAACATCACTCTTAGGAGGATCTTGCACACACACATCCATGGCTTCCGCACCATCTCTTACATGATTCAAGAAGAACTTCATGAATTTTGCCATCATTTGGTATCAGAGCTTAGGTTCTTCAAGATGAGTTGCTTTTGGTCTTTTCATTTTTAGTTCTTCTTTATTTCATGTTGTTCATCTTATTTCCATAATTGTCTTGCTTTTTTTACATTTTAATTTGTTTTGGTGTGCTATTTGGAAGATCCAACCGGTGCACTTTGTTCAATTGATCTTGAACAATTCTTGTGCAAATTGTGATAGGATTCCATACACCTTTGAGTTGCTGTTTTCTTTTAGGTTTTTGAGTCTTTATTGCACTTTTAATTTGGTTCATATTATGCTTTTGAGTCTTTAATTTCTGAATCCATATATATTTTGTCAAGTCATGTTCATCCACAATGTCAACAATTCTTAGTAGTCCTTTATTTGGCTTGATTGTTTCTTGATTTTGGGTATCTTTAATTGCTTTGAATCTGCTGTTCTTTGATCTTTTGGTGCCTTTTTAATTTTAGTTTGAGTTCCTATTTATGTTTAGATCCTACAGAAATTCTATTTCACAAATTCCATTGTGTTTAAATTTTGGTATCTTGCTGTTTTTTGTTTCCAGTTTTCCAGAATCCCCTGTTTCACATTCTCTGTGCTGGCTGTTTTGTTTCAGAAAAATATTTTCACTCATAGGAAAATTTTGATTCTCTGGAATATGCAAGTTTGAAGTGTTATAGAAAGGACAAAAAAAGAATTAGTTCAAAAGAATCAACAGAAAAAAAATGATAAATCTTTTAAAATCAGTGTGCAAATCTGAGGCGCTGGCGTAACTGAACACTTGAATTGAAAAATTTATTAAAAAAAAATGGTTTATGCGTTTTGAGTGATTCCAAAGCCAGATTTTAGCTAAGATCTTGAATATCTTGCATATAAAATTTCAGAATCAAATCCAAAAAGCACAGCTCAGCATAAATTGGGGAAAAACACGTTTCTGGCCCACAACAATTTTCCAGTGGTGCTGTTTTTTATTTTGTAATCTAATTCTAGTGCCATTCTTAGGAACTCTTTTGTGTGCCTACCTTTAATTGAGTACCTTTTATTTGCTTGCTTAATATTTCTTGGACCCCTTTCTAGTTGTCATAATCTAACTCCTTTTGGTGGTACTGTTTTATTCAATTAAATTGTTTCTTGCTTTTGTTCTTTGACCTCTAATTTGGTGCTGGAATTTATTCTCCTTTGGTGCTTAATTGAATGGAAACTTGACTTGGGTAAGGTCTAGTCTTTTGATAGGTGCTGGAATTGGAGAATAATGACCTTCATTCTAAGGGGAAACAAAGCCAAGGCCGAATCAAGCTTTCTTGAAAAACACTACAAACACTTGGAGGGCCAACAAGCAAAGACAACAAGGAAGTGCATTTAGCAAAAAGAGGATCAACAAAGAGAGTTTTTCTTAATTTCCTTGCAACTTAATTTGTGTTAATTACTTCTTAATTACGTTATTAGACGGTGAGTGTGTCTTCAAGGGCTCCAAGTGTCCAAGAAGTCTCACCTAGGGCCGACTAGTATAGAACTCTTTAATTAGCAATTGTTAATTGTTTTTAGTTGTTTCTATATTGCTTAATTAGTAACGCTTTGTATGTGTGGTTGTTTTAAGCTTTGTTAAAACCGTCTAGCTTTGTTAACTAGTTAGCATACATTGTTTTTCTTGCATTGAAAAAAAAAAGAGTTTTGATTTCTCAACTTAATTGTGTTCCAAGTAGTTTACTAAGAGGAAGTTTTGTGTGAAGACATTGAGGGATAATTTTTGGCTAAGGCAAAGGCTTGGTACTTAAGTAGTCCTTTGTGACTCACCTCCCTTACCTGGAAAACTACCTTCTTTGACTTTCCTAAATTTCCTCAAGGTAAAACACTTATATACACAAAAACTTTAGCCATGTCTTCTCCTCCTCACTCTCCAAAGTCTATTGAAAGTGAAGTAAAATCTATAAAATCTCTTTTAAAAGAAGTTTCACAAGCTGTGCAAATGATTTCTTTTAGACAATTGGAGAATGAGAATAAAATTAATGAATTGGCTAAAGCCCAAGAAGAGAAATCCCAAAAATAAATAAAAAAACTCATACTCATGCATCCCATTCTAAAAGTAATGAGTTTCTAGGGGAGGGAAGCCTTAGAATCAATGACTATTACCAACCACCCCCTAGAAGAACTAGACAAAGGGAGCAAGAGAGCCCAAGGGAAGTAAGGGTAGACCTACCCCATTTCTATGGCAAGGAAGATGTAGAGACCTACCTAGATTGGGAGATGAAAGTCGAGCAACTCTTTGCTTGCCATGGGGTGAGTGAAGAGAGGAAGGTACCCTTAGCAACCCTTAGTTTCCAAAGCAATGCCATGTATTGGTGGACCTCTCTAGAGAGAGACCGACGTCTTCATAGGGAGCCTCCCATAGAATATTGGAATGACCTTAGGGGAGCCCTAAGACGTCGCCACATACCTTCCTACTACCATAGGGAGTTGATGGACAAGCTCCAAAGACTCCAACAAAAGAACTTGAGTGTGGAAGAGTATAGGCAGAAAATGGAGCTCTACATGATGAGAGCATCCATTAGAGAGGAAGAAACCACCACCATATCTAGGTTTCTAAGTGGGCTCAACCTTGAGATAAAGGATAGAGTAGAACTATTACCCTACCAAGACTTGAATGATTTGGTTCAACTTTGTATTAAAGTTGAACAACAAAATTTGCGCAAAACTTCAAGTCAAAGGGTGGGTTCTTACTCCAACTCTTATCCCAAAAAAGACTTTAAAAGGGAAGGTAGTACACCTAGAGACGAACCCAAAGAAACTACCAAACCCTTAGTGAAAGATGCCTCCACCCCATACATCCGTGCTAGGGACACTAAGTGTTTTAAATGTTTTGGAAGAGGACATGTGCAAGCACAATGTCCAAACCAAAGGGTTTTGTTCTTAAAAGGAAAAGATGAGTACACAAGTGGTGAGGATGAACCTAGTACACAAGAAAAGGGGGAAGGAGAGAGGATAAATCCTTTGGAGGGGGACTTATTGATGATTCAAAGAATCCTCCACAATCAACCTAGTGCATCCATTGAGACACAACGAGAGAACATTTTTCATACTAGATGCAATGTTTTAGAAAATATATGCTCTCTTATTGTGGATGGTGGATCATGCTGCAATTGCTGTAACACTAGATTGATTGAAAAACTAAAACTACAAGTAGTTCCTCATCCAAAACCGTACAATTTACCATGGATCAATGAGGATGGAGAACTACGTGTAGACAAACAAGTGGAAATCGAGTTTTCTATAGGTAACTACAAAGACAATGTTTTATGTGATGTAGTACCTATGGAAGCTTGCCACATCTTATTAGGTAGACCATGGCAATTTGATAAGAAAACCTCGCATAATGGTCTAACTAACGAGATTTCTTTCATCCACAAGCACAAAAAGTTTGTACTTAGCCCTTTACCACATTCCCAAGTGGTAAAAGACCAAATACAAATGAAACACAAAAGGGATGAAGAAAAAATAGAAAAAGAGAAAAATTTTGGGAAACAAAAGGCGTGGGAGAAGAGTGTTCCTTCCCACAAGGTCATTCAACAAGTCAAGCACATTGAAAATACCTTTACAAACATGCTTCTTGTTGAACAACCTAGCCTTTCCTATTGTAAAGGAACACTTGCAAGCAAAAGCACAAAAGAAGAGTCTTTAAAAGAAGCTTGCATAGATCAAGACTATTTCTCAAATGTGTTAAGATATCCCCAAAATAATGACAAGTTATCTATAAGCACCTCCCAATTTTTGTATGAAGTAGTGCCTAGAACAACTTGCCATGTCTTATTGAGACAACCATTGCAAAATATACAAATTTTCATAAACAATGGTTGTACCAACGAGACGCTCTTTGCACATAAGAGAAAAAGTCTACAAGAAGGAGAATTCATGGGGCAAATGAGAGTTGATGAAACTCTAGAGCTGTTAAGAGGAAAACTTTTGTCACCCATGAGAAAAGAGGTTCAAAGACATTACTTTAGGTACAACTCTTGTTTTCAAAATACACCTAAAGCAAAGTCTCAAGAACTCTATACTCCTTCACCTTTTGTAAAAGATCCTTGGGAAGACACACATTTCAAATTAGAGCTTCCTAGGACGACAAAAGGTCTTGATCCATTCTTCATGGATATGGATAAACTCGTCCTAAGAAACGTGACAAGCCTCCATGATTTATTTTCAAATGATAGAGCTTCAAAATTTGAAAACATAGCTCTTCCTTCTATGCTTCACGAAATCATGAAGGACATTCACAAATCTTGGGATAAGAATCCTTTTCCTTATAAGCATGCATACAATGGAGTAGTCCACAAGATTACTCATATTTCTCCATTTGAAGTTGTATGTGCCCAATGTCCTCTTGCCCTTTTAAAGTTGTTACCATTTCTTAAAGGGATTATGCCTAAGGGAAAAGTAACTACTTTTGGAAATTTTAGAAAACATAAGAGGATTAGAGGGCACCTACAACCCTCAAAAGGGAGGTATTGTGAGAAGTTGGCCAAAACAAGAGAAAAACAAAAATGGCAACTTCCCACATTTATTTGTTCTCCAAAGGCTCACCCTAACTCGTTTGCTTTGTTTCAAGATTCACATAGATTGATATTTGATCCGGGAGGACACATCTTGACGAAGCAAGAGGCTGCTATCCGAGATCAAGAATGCAAATATGAGGATAGATCTTCTCAAGAAGGAGGAGATGATGGACACCATCCAGCCACAACCATTCCCTTAGCAAAAGCCTTGGATTTGAGGACAAATCCTTTTCAAGAGGGAGGGGATGATGGAGGAGGGCCCAAGCTCACCACACTATGAAAGCCAAAGCTTCCAAGACTAGACTGTCTAGCCCATGATGAGGAGCGTCTAGTCTCAAACGGAGCGTCTAGCCTATGATGAGGAGCGTCTAGGCCATGATGAGGAGCGGCTACATAAGGAACATCTAGAAGGAATCCTAGACCGTCTAGCTTCACATACATATGGGTCAAGCTACAGTTTTGAGAAGACCTTGTAATTGTCACATGGAGGCCCATTAAGGGTGGTTAAGTAATTAGAGTAGTGTAGAAAGCATAAATGAGTGAACATTATAGAATCTAGTTGCTTGGCCGGTCATGTGCCATGTGTATTGTGAATTGCATTTCATTTGGCTTCCATTTCATTAGGAATTAGCTTAGCTTTTACGGTTCTATAGCCTATAAATAGGAAGGCTATCTCTTGTATTTTCCAAGTTTATTGTGAGTAAAGTTATGCTGCCATTTTGTGCCAAGATTTGCTTCTCCCTAGAACTCTAGGCTCTAAACTTCACATCCTTCACCTTTCCTTGGGCTGGCCGAACCTCCCAATGTTCATACACATCATGCACCTTCAAGATCAACATCACTCTTAGGAGGATCTTGCACACACACATCCATGGCTTCCACACCATCTCTTACATGATTCAAGAAGAACTTCATGAATTTTGCCATCACTTTGGGCGGGATTGCCATGTTAAGGCAAAGCTTCTTTGACCAAGCCGAGTCTTGGAGCATCGGGAGGGATTGCCATGTTAGGGCCAAACTTCCTTGACCAAGCTGAGCCGAGCCTTGGGACATCGAGAGGGATTTCCATGTTAAGGAAAAACTTCTTTGACCGAGCCGAGCCTTGGAGCATCAGAGGGATTGTCATGTTAAGGCAAAACTTCCTTGACTGAGCCGATTCTTTGGGCATCAGGATGGATTGCCATGTTAAGGAAAAGCTTCATTGATCGAGCCGAGTCTTTGAGAATTGGGAGGGATTACCATTTTAAGGCAAAACTTCCTTGACCGAGCCGAGTCTGTAGACATCACGATGGATTGCCATGTTAAGGAAAAGCTTCATTGATAAAGTCGAGTCTTTGAGCATTGGGAGAGATTGCCATGTTAAGGCAAAGCTTCCTTGACTAAATGATGTTTGGAATTTCATTATAATTGAAAACTTCCTAGATGTGTGGAAGTCACAATGAGACGAGGGGGCGCCACTTTTTAGGGGTCATCCTCTCTTTATAGAATTTTTTGACCGGTCTCCTCCCATTTGTCTTTTTTCACCAGAATAATATCAGAACAGATAATCATATATGTTATTTTCAGAATAATATCATACAAGATTTAAATAATAACAATTATATCTTTTATCTTCAGAATAATATCACAACAAATTTAAATAATAAAAATCATATTTTTTGTCTTCAGAATAATATCATAACATATTCAAATAATAACAATCATATCTTTTATCTTCAAAATAATATCACAAAAGATTTAATTAATAAGAATCATATATTTTATCTTCAAAATAATATCACAACATATTTAAATAATAATAATATATTTTATCTTTAGAATAATATCACAACTGATTTAAATAATAACAATTGTTGGTCGAGTGAGTTGGTCCACTCAACTCTGACTAATATATATTTAACTATATAACTATATTATATATATATACAATTAATTAATAAATTTTAAAAATTGATCTAAAATTAAAATTAATTTTGAAGAAAAAAAAACTTTTTGATTTTAACTTTCCTCATTGCGTGGTAAATTAGGAAGAATGAAAAGAAAATGTTGTCCAAAACTTAAATTTAAGAAGTATAACTATATGAAAAGAAATATGATGTTGTTTGTAAATTGAGAATGTAATTACATCTATATATAATATTTTTTCTTCTGAATTTTAAATTTTAAAACGTAAATTATTTTACTTTAAAAGAATATAAAATTAAAATTAATATAAACATTATAATGAGATGAAAGAAAAAAAGCCGTGGCCCGGCGTGGTTCCCTAGTTTCCCGAAAGCCCAGTCAAGTCAACCGTTGTGGCCACGTGTGATTGGGCAATTGGGCCGTTAAAGATGAGCTGCAAGAATAGCATTGCCCTCCCTCACGCCTATAAATAAGAGGCGACAGATCTCGTTGCTCTTCTCTCGCTATTGTCTCCTGATCTTTCCACACATTACAAATACCTTTCACTCTCTCTCTCTCTCTCTCTCTCTCTTCCTCACATTCTCTGGACATACAAACTCTCTCTCCCTCTCTCTCTCTTCATATCAAAACCTATCGCAACATACAATTCCCAAATGCTCTGTCTATATATCTCCTTTCTCATATAAAAGAACTCTTCTTTCGAATCCTTCGCGCGCTCTTTACTCCTTTTCACTCTTTTCCCTCTCCGATTCGCTCCACGCGCATATCCCAACCCCAATTTCTCTCTTATAGGTCTGATTTCACATGCAAGCACCCCAATTTCTCTTTTTTCTCAAACTAATTTTAAGACAGCAAGAGGGGTTCTTTGTATCGGGTGAAAATATTTTGATTATCTGTTTGGGTTTTTCTTAAATTTCGGGTTCTTAGTCTTTTTGGTTTTTAATTGTTAAAGGTTTTTCCTTTTCCTTTTTTTGGAGTTGAGAATAAGCCTAGCGTACTTTTGTTTGGTACTGATTGGTGTTGAACGTGGTGACTTTTGATTTTTTGGTTGCGGGCAGCTCTGCGATTGGGTTAATAAATTAGGGTTTGATGGCTGACCAAGTATTGGAAGGGATCCAGCCAGTAGATCTACAGAAGCATCCTTCTGGGATCGTGCCCACCCTTCAGTGAGTATCCGTTGTTTCTTTCAACAAATCACTTTTCCGTTTGGTTTCAATTGCAAGCTTTAGATGGCTGGATTTTAAGTTTTGAGTTGTGGGGTTAGCCTCTTTTTTGTAATACCCTTTGATGTGTTCCAGTAGGTCAACCCCTATGTCTTTGTATCTTCTTAACACTAGATAACGTAAAGGAACCCGCCCAGAGAACGGTATATGGAAATTTCATCTCGGACGGCTCAAACAAAATGCTCAAATATGGGTTGTAACAAAAAACAAATATGTGTAATAGAAAAAAAACTTATTTATTTAATCCCATGATTATAATTTTCTCTTACGTTAATAAAAAAATAGAAATCCGAAAGATGTTCCTTTTGGTTATAATGCCATAATCTCAAGTTGGAACACTTGTCTTTATCGTGATCTTTTAAGGCCTCTTGAATATTCTATAATTTACTTATTTTTTATTGAGTGATGATGATTGTGCAGGGTTTCTGTTAACACCTTGCCACATTAGCCAGAGCATGTATTTAACTTATATCTGTATTGCCGAAATTTGAATTTGAGGTCGTCCCTAACAAGTTGGCAAATCTTATTAGTCACTTTCAATCTCCTATGTCCTTTTTCTAGATGGATTTTTCTGTGGGTCAAAGCGTGTTGTTGTGCAGAGGTGCTTCATGTCATTTTTACCACCCTGTTTTTTTGTGTAATCTTTTTGACCTATCTGTCACACCCACACCAAATTTGCTACTTTTGATCAATTTGCCTTTATTTTGGATGGAATGTATATTAATTTTGCTTCTCTTCACATTGGAATGTTAAGGATTTGTATTATTTAACAATTTTGTTTGTGTTTACAATTTACTTTGGACTATGCAAATGATTTCTTTCTATTTATATTTGTGTACATAATAAATTTTCCTCTATTTAGATGGTGTAATTTAAAAATCAAGCTGTTTGTATTGCCAGAAATATTGTGTCCACAGTCAATTTGGACTGCAAGTTGGACCTCAAAACAATTGCACTACAAGCTCGTAATGCTGAGTACAATCCCAAGGCAAGTCTCATTTACTTGTAGTGAGTTTCACTCACATTCGTTACCTGCACAACTGTGCATGTATAAATGTTTATTTTTCTGATTTTGCATCTGAATTATGATAAAGATTGTTGTGCAATCATCTAGTCTGCTATCTGAATTTTGTTGTTCGTATCTGGATCAGAAAAGTACGGTTAATCTAAGATTGCTATTTTATGTACCCCATGTGATATCTTCTACATGTGTTATTCAGAATTATTAATTAGCTTATGTACTATATATACTAGTTCTAGTTGGTTGGTGGTATACTGTACTAATAATTTGTGATGTGTTTGCTTGCAGCGTTTTGCTGCTGTTATTATGAGGATAAGAGAGCCCAAAACAACTGCACTTATTTTTGCTTCAGGCAAGATGGTATAGTTCTTTTCTTACCATGCTTAATATCTTGCAATTAACAATACATTTCAACTATGCATCAGATGTAGGCCTTCCGATTTGCAATTTTCTTTTCTGATTTTCCTCATAGCTCTAATTTTTATTACAAAACCAAATTAATCTGGTACCCTTCTTGTAAAGGGATTCTTTTTCTTATGGATTTTGATTTATTCTTTTATGACCATTGACTAGGTTTGTACTGGAGCTAAGAGTGAACAACAGTCTAAATTGGCGGCCAGGAAGGTATGTTACTGTTTGTTTTTGCTTGGTTTTGAAACTATTCTTCCTGTTTTGAGTAGACTGAGGAGGCTGGTTTTTTTAAATTCTTTGCATGTGTTAATATTGATCTTCAGGTTGCTCTCTTCAGTTAGGATTGTGAAGATCATTCTGAAAAATTTTCATATTTTCTGACATTTCTATTTTACCCATTTCAGTATGCTCGTATTATCCAAAAGCTTGGTTTCCCTGCCAAATTTAAGGTATTGTCCTTGCTCTTCCTTATAATTTTTTTCTGAAATTGTTTTATCCATTATTGTTCTTTTCTCATTTAACTATGTAGTGCTTGATTACTAGTTGATTCCTTTGGTATTGTGCTTTAGGATTTCAAAATTCAGAACATTGTTGGCTCTTGTGATGTCAGGTTCCCCATACGGCTGGAGGGTCTTGCATATTCTCATGGTGCTTTCTCAAGTGTAAGTTTTTTATCTTTTGGTGAAACAATTCATGGGCTTGGATTGGATCTTTGATATTGACTTTTAAAATAACACTATTATTTATTTTCACAATCAATTTTTGGCTATCTTGATTTTTAGCAGTCTCAAACAATTTTAAGGGTGTCTTTTTGAATTATATACTTGATGTCAAAATAACCTAGGGAAAAACTGTATTTTGTTTAAAGCACTATGTTGCAAAGCATAAAAGATGGAAAGGCTGAGTTCGAAAATTTTAGACAGAGTGAAATGGTTAAACTGGACTAATATTATTATAAATCTTTATGCTCGTCTGATAAAGTAACTTGGGAAATATAAATTGTGGAAAGGGGCATCTTCTGTTGTTTATGCATGTGGTTAATCTAATGTTTTGAAGTAGAGGGACAATGGTGGATATTTGCTGATACTTTGCTTGTTTGTGGTGATAGTATGAACCAGAGCTGTTTCCAGGTTTAATCTACCGTATGAAGCAGCCTAAAATAGTCTTGCTTATATTTGTTTCTGGAAAAATTGTCCTAACAGGAGCAAAGGTGATATTTTTTGCTTTATAATTTTCCCTTATAATTTTCTCTCCCCTTTTTTTGTACTGGATTTTAGCTGTTTTCACTTCCATTTTTAGGTGAGAGAAGAGACATATACTGCCTTTGAGAACATATATCCTGTACTTACTGAATTCAGGAAAAACCAACAATGGTACGTACGAATTTCTCTTGATATATTTAACTTTTTCAATACATACACATGTAATCGCGGCTACCTTTTGTTTAGCCATCAGAATTATGATGCATTAGGTTTCGTAAGGTTGTATTTGTTGTGTGAGTGTTTATGTAGTTTACACCTGATGCATTCGTAAAATGAATTGATTTTTTGCTACTTTAGATCACTATTTCTGGCTATAAAACCATTATTCAATATTTGACATGGTTATTGCAGATTTGTCCAGAAAGAGCAGGAGCAGCGGGTCTTACAGAGAAGTTCGTGGAACTGTAAATACTATGACAAATATGAGATGAGATCTAAGATTGATATAAATTAAAGACAGCCGTTGTGTTGCCCTGTATCTGTTTTTTGATTGATCTTTTTGGTAAAGTGCCAGACATTGTTCTATTGATTTGACATTTTAAAAAAAAGATGATTTTGAGGAGTCAGAAATGAGAAAAAAAGTGGAGCTAAATGCAGTAGTAGCACATTCAGTTCTGACATTTATTTTGGACATGGATCTGGTTCTAAAACGTGTTGTTCTGAAGAGAATAAAGGGGATTTAAAGCTGTTCAGTAGAAAATCAATGGCTAATAACTATAATACAATCGTTGACTTCGTCTATGATTATTGTAGCATTTATATAATGTGCATTAGTGGTCGTAATGCGGGTTCAACCCGTCACGCATAGACATGTATCGTGTTTGGCCTACAAAAGTGCAGGTTGGTTGGCCTGTCGTGTGTAAGAAGTGCAGGTTTATTTTACTTTCTTATAAAAGGAAATCCGCCGGTCTACGGGTTAGTGCGGGTTTATTTTACTTTCGCATAAAAGGAAACCCGCCGGTCTACGGGTTAGTTTTTATAAGATTTTTTTCTTTTAAAATTAAAATTTCATTAATTGTAAAAAATTTATTTCTATTACTATAATTAAACTTTTATTTCTGTTTTAATTCATTCAATCATGACAAAAATTTAAATTCAAATTTTTGAAATTTTTGAGAGTTGTTAAGAAAGTTTGATTAAAAATAATTAAAGTTTTGTTTTGTATATATAAAAATATCTTTTGAAGGTTTTGTTAAAAAATATTTTAATGAAAATAACTATTTTTTCAATTATTTTATTTGAAATTTTTTCTTTATATTATTTTTAATTAATAAATTTTAAATATAAGATCTTATTTAAAATTAAATAATTAAATTTATTGTCACTTTTTATATACTAACTTCATGATTCAATTAAAATTGTGGTTCTGGATAACTTTAAAGTTTTTTCTATTTGTTTTTTTTTTTTACTGTCGTCATTTGGATCTATATATTCGATTAAACATAAGTGATTAAACATAAGTGATTTATATGAGTTGTTAGAAGGTTTGATTAAAAATAATTAAAATTTTGTTTTGTATATATAAAAATATCTTTTCAAGGTTTTGTTAAAAAATATTTTAATGAAAATAACTATTTTTTTAATTATTTTATTTGAAATTTTTTTTTATATTATTTTTAATTAATAAATTTTAAATATAAGATCTTATTTAAAATTAAATAATTAAATCTATTGTCACTTTTTATATACTAACTTCATGATTCAATTAAAATTGTGGTCCTGATACCTTTAAAGTTTTTTCTATTTGTTTTTCCTTTTTCACTGTTGTTTAGATCTATGTATTCGATTACACATAAGTGATTTATATGGGTTGGATCACTCTTAAGTGATTTTTATTTATTTATTTTTTATTGTTGATAAAAAAAACTAACTCTTTTAAATGATGAAAATAAAACATTTATTTTTTAGTACATGAAATTAATTTTTTAAATAAAATAAAATAAATGTCATACTACAATAATGAGTGAATAGAATATGATTTTTTCTACAAAAATAAAATAAAATAAACATTTATTATACGACCAACTCTCCATATAAAATGTAAATATGTCACGCCATGTTCTGAGAAACTTTAATTTTTTTATCTGAATTTTCTATAAAAACTTATGACCGTTTGATTTCTTTTTATGACCATTTGAAGATTGTTTATCCTAATATTCAATAAATTAAGTTACCACAAATCCTAAACTCCTGAAAAATCATCATATAAAAGGCAAATATGTCACGCCTCGTTCGTTAGCCCGTGCGGGCTGCGGTTTATTTGGAGAGGATCTTAGCGGGTCAACGAATTAGATTAAAGAGTTCATCCACGCTTTTTGTAGTGGGCTACCTGATTCTTGAAATATGTGCTATTTATATTATTTTAGTGGGCCTACCTTATAGGATCGGATTAGGGAGCTGGGCCATGCTTAGGGACACATTACCTAGCTTTTAATCATGGATTAGCTTCGATGACTCAGACTTGTGCTGTCAGTCGGTCCTATGGACGTGGGCCTTTACTTCAGTCGACCCAGTGATGAGGACCGAGACGTGACATCAGTTGTACGACCCTCACCGGTACACTTGCCCCCTGGTTCGAGGATGATTAGTCTGAAGAGTCCTTTGAGAGAGATGTGTCAGTCGGGCTTCTGAGTTTGGTGATTGGGCTTCTCGATGCTTGACGCGACGTCAGGCGGTGCCTGCATGCATGACGTGACCTGCATTGATGAAGGGTTTTTGGGCCCCAAACGACGAGGACCGTTGAGATGGTTGCGACGCTTGTCTCCCGAGACTGTCAAGGGCTATAAATAGTGGTCCCAATAGTGTCGAGACACTGCGCTACTACTTTGATAATTCTCCAGACCCGAACACTCCTTATCCTCCTAAGCTGCTGTATTTCTTCTTTCACAAGGTTAGTTATGTATTCTTTGTCTTGTCCTACCTCTTCTTCTTCTTCGACTCCCCCTTCTCCTCGTCCCGTGCGTCCTTCTTCCTCTTCGTCTTTTGTTTCTAACTCCTCTACGACTGAGCCTCTGTCGGTCGGTGCAATCCAAGTGTTGCACCCTGTGGAGGAGGTGGCTAAGGGGGACGACTCAGGCGATGTTGTCGACCGGTCGAACTCCCTTGAGCAGGTCATCTTCCCTCCAGAGATTGACTGGGTAGATCCTAAGGTAATAAGTATCACCTCTGCCTTTACGATTGAGACCTCTGTTGCAGATATTTTGGAGAAGGTCCCGGTTTTGAAGGCAGATGCTGGCCTCAGCTTCTTTAGGGTTGAGTTGTGCTTACCGACCTAGACCATATGTCTGGGTCGCTCTCCCACCAAGTCACCATTCTTCTACATGTATTCTCTTGCCTGTTTTTAGACTTACACGTTTCTTTACCTTTCGCTAACTTCATGATCGGCGTCCTTAAGGCGCTCAACGTGAATCCTACTCAGCTTCATCCAAACACCTGGGCGTCCATCCAGGCCTTCCGCCTGATATGTGATGTTCCTCGTTTGCATCCTACCCCTTCATGCTTTTTAAGTTATTATGCCTCCCATCCGGCCGAGCCTGTTCTGTGGCATTCATTGATCAGTCAGTCGGATAATGTTCTCTTCAACTCCTACACCACTTTGTACAAAAAGTTAAAGAAATATTTTTCAAAGTTTTCATCCGACCGGAAGCCGCACCATATTTCTTTGATGAAGCCGGTCGGTCGAGGTTTCCTATGTCTTGGTCTGGGAAGCCTCAGAAGTTTAAGGAGTGGCCTCGTCCGACCATGGGTGCCGAAGAGCTAAAGATTCTTTTTCTCTTCGATAAGCTCCCGAGGAAACTTCCTACACGGAAGCTAATAGCCGTGTAAGCTAAATCATCTCGCTGGGTGGCCTTTAAGGGCATTTTGGTTTCCTCTAGTCTCGATTGGTTGCTTTGGTTTTAACTAACATTTTGCTTCTTATTGTTGCAGAAATCATGAACCAAAACGCTCCTCTATTAAAGGGCTTGCTCGACGCTTTAAGGAAAGGGTCGCTTAGCAGAAGGGTAGGTCGAGTATTGAGGCCATGGTGGTCGGAAATGGACCATCCGATGATGTTGGCCCCTCCGGGAAAAGCAAGAAAAGGTCGAGGGAGGGGGTAACATAGTTACGACCACTCGCTCCCCCGAGTTAATGCCAACACCACCTCCTCCGCGTCGGACGTTGATTGAAGTTGACTCTCCGCCATAAGACAACTTTAACCGGCCGATTCCCCTCATGCGACCGAGCGTACACTGAAGGTCTCCATGTCACCCCTGTTGGTGTTTGGGGTGACTTACAATTTGCAAGGGGAGTCAAGATTGGTCTGCCCGAGCCAATGCGAGAGCTCATTCGGGGCGTCCCTTCGAAAGACTAGCTCCAAGGCAACATCGAGATGATGTGTCAAGTGCTCGTCCGGCCTGCCTAGGTTCCATGCCGAGGAGATCTCTCGGCCCGAGCACGAGCTTTCAGAGGCTTCGGGAAACCTGAAACAGTCTCTCGTGGCTAACACTGAGTACGCGGAGAGGCTTTCTCGAGAGGCCTCCGAGTGGGAGATCGTCGAAGGCCAAGCGACTGAGCTCGAGCGGCAAGTGCAGAGATTAGGACCGAGAATGCACGAATGAAGAAGGTTGTGGAGGAGGCGAATAGTAAGATCTCGGTGCTTCATGCCGAGAACTTCGAGCTGAAGGTCGAGAAGGAAGCGGTCGAGGTGGGGCTGGATAAAATTTTTGATGACAGTTTGGAGTTACTTAACCAAAGTTTTTTCCAGGCCTACGTCCTCTACAATGTTGTGTTACCGTCTGGTGACTTCAACCCCGAAAACGAAGTGTTTGAGGGTCAGATCTTGTCGAGGGTTGAGGTGAGGGCTTTGGAGAGCCCGACGCAACCTGTGACGACTGAAGGTGCTGAAGGCGAAGACTAGTAAGTTTTATGCTTTAGTTTTTTGCTTCCTTCAATTGGGATATGACCCTTTATCATTTTCTCATATATAGTAGTTTAATTTGAACACGTGAATTGAACAAGTTAAGTTCCTTGGTCGGGATAACTTAATTGAATAAAGAAAATTGAACAAGTTAAGTTCATCGGTCGGGATAACTTAATTGAACAAGTTAAATAATCGGTCTGCTTGTTTTTGTAGTGCGTTTTAAGGTTTCGGTAGGGTATGCCAGTTGAGGCTTCGTCCAGACTGAACATTAGTCTTCTAGGTGTCGGTAGGGTAAGCCGGTTAAGGTTACGTCCTTGATCGCACCCAACTTTTATGGTACTGGTATGGTATGTCGGTTAAGGCTTCATCCAGATCGAACCACGGTTTTGCAGTGTCAGTAGGGTATGCCAGTTAAGGCTTCATCCAGACCGAATCGAGGCTTTCCGATATTAGCAGGGTATGCCGCTTAAGGCTTCATCCAAACTAATATGAGGTTTTGCGGTATTAGCAGGGTATGCCAATTAAGGCTTCATCCATACCGAACCGAGGTTTTGCGGTATCAGCAAGGTATGTCGGTAAAGGCTTCATCTAAACTGATTCGAGGTTTTGCGGTGTCGGCAGGGTATGCTGGTTAAGGCTTCATCTAGGTCGAACCGAGTGTTGAAAGATGTGTGAACTTGAATTTAAATTGCAAATCGTTGGAGAGAAACACCTCGTTAAAACATGTATGACCGAAAACCCTCCTTAGGGAAAAACAGCCGGGTGAGGAATAGTGTGTAAATTTTATTAATTTTAACCATAATAAAATTTGAGCTGCGTGGCATTCCACGTTCTCTATACAATTTTTCCTGAGAACCACTCTAAGTGGTATGCCCCCCAGCTGCAACTTCTCGGATCTGGAAGGGCCCTTCCCAGTTGGATGAAAACTTGCCTTCATTCTTCCTTGTGTCGGTTCTTATCCTTCAGACGAGGTCTCCCTTTTGAAAGCTCCTCGGTCGGCCCTTTGTGTTGTAGCGTCTCACCTTTCGAAGCTTGAATGTTGCCTCTCGAATCTTGCTCTTGTCGCGGAGCTCGTTGACCAAATCTAGGTTGACAAAGAGACCCTTTTCATTCATGGTTAGATCAAACATCTGCCTTCGAACGGTAGGCTCGCCTACCTTGACTGAGATCATTGTTTTGGTTCCATACGTTAGGCTATATGGTGTTTCTTGCGTGGTCGTCTAGAGGTGCAGTGATATGCCCACAAGACTTCCAGTAGTTCTTCGGTCCATCAGCCTTTTGCTTTGCCGAATCGGTTCTTCAGTTTGTTCAGGATGGCCTTGTTGGCAGCCTCGACCTGACCATTGGTTTGGGGGTGCTCGAACGAGGTTGTTATGAACTTGGTACCGAGGTCATCGGAGAAAGATTGGAGCCCTCGGTAGATGAATTGTCGACCATTATCAGTTATTATTGTGTTCGGCACACTGAATTGAGACACAATACTTTGCCATACAAAATTTTTCAAGTTCTTGGCGAAAATGGATTCGAGTGGCTCGGCCTCGATCCATTTGGTGAAATAGTTGACTCTGACCAAGAGGAATTTTGTCTGACCCTTTCCCAGGGCAAAGGGACCAATGATGTCCATCCCCAGATGGCAAACGACCATGGGGATGTCATGCCATGCAGTACTTATGGCTTCAGGTGTTATAGGGGATCAAACTCGTGACACTTGGCGCATTTGTTCACAAACTCTGTGCTATCCCCTTTGACGGTCGACCCGTAATAACCAACTATGAGGACTTTGGCAGCCATTGTCCGTGCACCCGAGTGACTGCCACATACCCCCTCGTGGATCTCCTCGAGGACGTATTCAACCTGGTCTTTGGTGATGCCTTTCAACAACGGCGTTGAGTAACCCCTTTAGTACAGGTCTTGGTTGAGCATGGTGCACCTCGAACAATGCTACTTCATTGCTTTCTCCTATTTCGGCTTGCATGTGCCGTGCTCAAGGTATCGGATGATCGGGGTCATCCAAGTCTCGGCTTCGACGTCAACGACCGCTAGGCATTCAGTCTCTACCACACTAGGTTGTCTTAGCCAAATTTGTTTGTTTTCTTCTTGGTAGTCGACAAATGAGACAACGCGTCAGCCTGCTTGTTCTCTTGCCGATGTATGTGCTCCACTGTTACCTTTTGAAATCGAGTGATTTTGTTGCGGACTGTGTGGTAGTATCTTTGGAGCAAAGACTCTTTTACCTCGAACTCCCCTGTGATCTGGCTGATCATAACTTGGGAGTCGCTTTTTCAAGTTACCTCGCGAGCTCCCATGTTGTACGCCAGGTTCAGTTCGACAAGAAGAGCCTCATACTCTACTAGATCATTGGTGGCCTTGAACCCAAATTGGATGGTTTGCTCCAAGAGGAGGTCACCAGTGTTAGAATATATGGCCTTAAACGAGAGGGGGGTGAATTGTTTAAGAGGGGATTTTGAAATTTTTTTCAGCTAGAACAAAATGCTTTGTTTGAATTGTTACAATATATGGCCTTAAAAAAAGGGGGGAGGGGGGGATGAATTGTTTATAAGAGATTTTCGCAAATTTTGAAGGTATAATCAAATTCAATGCTGAATTACAGAGAAAAGAATCAAGGAAACAAAGAACCAAAACTATTTTAAATGATATCAGAAAAATAATCGGTTGTTTACACCAATAAGAACTTTAAACAACTTTAAAACATAATTTAAAGAGTTAAGGGTAAGAGATAAGCACACAAGCAATTTATACTGGTTCACTCTTACACCAAGAACTACATGCACTCCCCAGAAACCACTGGGTAATCCACTATGCAATCAAAACCATATTACAAACACCACACACCAAAGTAGTGACCTTGAACCCCTCAAGAAACACACTACCTTTGGCAAACCACACCAATAATGTTGACCTTGAACACCTCAAGAACACACAACACTCATTGGCAACACAACTACAAAAATACAGTAATCAAGGAAGAAGGGAATAGAATACACCTGGTGATAAGTGTTTAATTTCAGTAATATTTCATATTAAAATATAGGCACTTATGAGGATTTATTGCTAATTTACATATAAAATAATCCCTAATTTATGAATTTATACCTTTTTACATTTTTTGTGATCTTTATTTGAATAAGAGTATTCTATTCCCAAATTTGGTGTTAATTGCAGATTTCTAAGGAAGATTGGAGATTTGGATTAAAGATGAATGATTTGAGCTAAAAAGATAAAGATAGAAGGTCCCAGAATAGAAAAAGATGCAAAGAAAGATTAAGCCTTTTTTATGTTTTATCATTTAGCCCATTAGCGCGACACAATAAACAACCTAACCCTAGAAAACTAGGATAAATAGAGGGCTAGAGGCTCAACCTTAGTGTGCCAGATTGAGAGGAAAACACCATAGAGTGAATTGTAACCCAATTGGGAGAATGGAAGGTGCTAGAAGTATGCGTGACTAATTCTACCCTTTGGGATTGGGAGTAATCTGCTCAAACTTTTATGTATTGAGGTGATATCTTATATATTAATATTTAGTTTTTGATTGATTATTGGTATTGCTGTTTTACTTTTAACTTTCCGTGATAAATTGAGAATCTTAAATCTGACCGAGAGGTATTTTTAGGGTTTGGACCTAAACATCAATACTTAGCATATTTGAGTGTTAGGGATAAACTTGAAATGTTAATTTCCATTAACGTCTGAGTGTGATTCTAAGTTGTTTTTATAAATATGCGAGAGATCGATATTTAGGAAACATTCTTAAGGATTTTATATGCGAATCCTTCTAGAAACGTAGCAAATCTTAGCAAATCTAGGTCAAATCCTCATGGAATCAAGTTTGTGCTATTTACACTACAACTAATACTAAGCTACTCGTGATGGGCCTTCATGTAGCATATACAAATAGCTCTCTCTTCCATTCGTAGCTTGGTCCAAGTCTCCATGGATTCGCTTGGCCATGGACCTAGTAATTGGTCCTAGACGCTCTCCCCTTTGCACTAGACGCTCTTCTTTTGGATGCTCACGTCTTGGCTCTAGACGCTCTTCACTTGGCTCTAGACGCTCTTGGCTTGGCTCTTGTCTTTCATGGGAGGTTGAGCTTGGCCCTCTTCCATCATCCCCTCCCTCTTGAAAATGATTTGTCCTCAAATCCAATGCTTTTTCTTCAACTAGGGGGATGAATGTGGCTGGATGGTGTCCATCATCTCTTCCTTCTTGAGAAGATCTATCCTCAGATCTACAGACTTGATCTCGAATAGCAGCCTCTTGCTTCGTCAAGGTTTGTCCTCCCAGATCAAATGTCCATCTATGGGAATTTTGAAACAAAGCAAAGGAGTTAGTGTGAGCAATTGGAGAAAACTTAATTGTATGAAGTTGACATTTTTGTTTTTTTTTTTGTTTTTGGCAACTTTTCACAATATTTCCCTTTTGATGGTTCTATGTGTCCTCTATTCCTCTTATGTTTTATAAAATTTCCAATAGTAGTTACTTTTCCTTTAGGCATAATTCCTTTAGGAGGTGGTAACAACTTTAAAAGGGAAAAAGGACTATGTTCACATACAACTTCAAATGTAGAAATATGAGTAATCTTGTGGACTACTCCAGTGTATGCATGCTCAATAGGTAAAGGATACTCATCCCAATAATTGTGGTTGTCTCTCATGATTTCTCGAAGCATAGTAGAAAGAGCTATGTTTTCAATTTTATTTTGACCATTCTGTTGAGGATGATAAGACTTTGAAAAGAACAATTTAGTTTCAAATTTTTCCAAGAGAATTCTCAAATGATGGTTTTCAAATTTTGGAGCTCTATTCAACACTATGTTTGAAGATAAATCATGAAGACTTGTCACTTCTCTAAGGAAGAGTTTATCCATATCCATGAAGATGGAATCAAAACCTTTTGTTGTCCTAGGAAGCTCTAATATGAAATTTAGGCTTGTGTCTTCCCAAGGATCATTTGCAAAAGGTGAAGGAGTATAGAGTTCATGAGACATTGCCTTAGGTGTAGTTTTAAAACAAGAAATGTATCTAGGGTAATGTCTTTGAACCTCCTTTCTCATGGGTGACAAAAGTTTTCCTTTTAAAAGCTCTAGAGTTTTATCAACTCTAATTTGTCCCATGAGTTCTCCTTCATGAAGAATTTTTCTCTTATGTGTAAAGGTAGTCTTGTTGTTGTTGAAGATGGTTGTTGCCCCTTTAAGATTGTGTTTGATGAAGACTTATATGTACATTTCATTTGTATTTTGCTTTGCTTTAAGTGTGTCTTAGGTAGTGCTTAGAGGTTGTCTAAGAGTAGGCTTTTTTGCTGAGTAACTCACCTCATAACCACTGGCCATGTCATAAGAACAAGCATAAGTTTTCTTAAACTGTTTTTCACATGTTTTACATAAAACACGTTTACTGCATAAAAATAAATCTGTTGTTTTCTAAATAAACAGATTCATTTTTACACTGATGCCTTGGCTAAGTCTTGTAAAAAATTAGATTTTGTGCATCATGTATTTTGACTAAGTCTTCTATCTTTCAAAACGACTGAGTTTTAAATAGTTAAACTTTCTCTGTTTTCGTTTTGAAAAATAAATTTGTTCATCTGTAAATGAATAGATTCTTTTTGTCTCTGGTGCCATGTCAAGCTTAAACGATTTTCAGTTTTATCTCAGCACCAGAATGGTTGACTAAGTCTCCTCACTTAACAAATTCTCTAACTGCTTTTTGAAAATAAATCTGTTCATTTTATTTTCAATCTGTTCATTTTATAACAGCTTTAACTGTTTTTCAAAAATCTGTTATAAGTTGGTTTTCTATAAAATGCAAACTTGTTTCTGAGTTTAATAATCATTCATACATTTGCAAAAACAAGTTTTGACAGCAGAGAATTAAGTGTTTACAAAGGATTAGCATTTGTTCTTCAAAGATTTCAAAAATCACAAAGTGCTTGTTCTTGGTTTGGTTCCAAAAGCTTGGTGTGAGGTGCTGCTACTGTTCTAGCAATCTTGCCTACTGGTTTAAGGAAGATCTTTGTATCCTCAATCAGGTGTAGTCGTTTCACTTCTCATTTCTTGTAATAGTTTGGTTGAACACTCTTCTTGATAGGTTTTCTTGGAGAGTGTGTGTGTGAGCTGAAATAGGTTTTTTCAGCAAGAGTACCTAAGTTCTTGTAGGTTTCAAGAACAGTGGGAATTGTACTTGGTTGTACTGTGTTTTAGTGATTTCCACCTGGTTTTGGTGAAGACTGGATGTAGCTCAGTTGAGTGAACCAGTATAACTGCTTGTGTTCATTCTCTCTCACTCTCTGCAATTTCGTTTCTGCATAATTGATAAAACAACAAAGAAATAAATCTGTTCAATTGAAAATAAATCTGTTCTTTCTGGGCACTGTGCATACTGTTCTTAATTTCTGAAAAAGTTGTTTGAATCTGATAAGAACATATAAAATCTGCTAAAAGCCACTGGAACAGATTGACTGTGATAGGTTGTTCAAGAAATTGTCAAAGCTATTAATTGAACCTTAAACAATTGCTTAAAGTTGAAGCTTGCTGTTCTGTGATTCATTGTTCTTAATTCCTGGTAAACTGTCTGATTTCAATAAGAACACTGACAATCTGTTAAAGGCTAATCAAACAGGTTGTGTGTGATAAATTGTCTCACTAATTGTCAAGCCCTTAACTGAACCTAAATCACACGAATTGGAATTAAGGTTTGCTGTTTTTTGTGTTACACTGTTTTTCAATCTGACATCTGTGTGTGTGCATCTGGAAATTCTATCTGCATAATCTTGTGATTAACCTTGCTGTATTAAAAGTTTTTCAAACAAAAACAGTGCTGAAATAAATCTGTTCATTTTCACATAAATCGATTTATTTTCTGTAAAACTGTGTTAAACACTGTTTCTGCGAGAAAGTTTTAAAAGGTCAATTCACCCCCCCCCCCCTCTTGAACTTTGGCACTATTAAACCCAACAGTTGTTACAACCATTGTTTATGAGAATTTGTACATTTTGCAATGGTTGTCTCAATAAGACATGACAAGTTTCTTTAGGCACTAGCTCACATAAAAATTTGTCTTTGTAGATGCCTATAGATAACTTGACCTTCACTTGGTGATATCTTAGCACATATGAGAAATAATCTACTTCATCTTTATCTATGCAAGCTTCTTTTAAAGACTCTTCTTTTTTTTATTATGCTTGCAAGTGTTCATTTACAAGAGGTAAGGCTAGGTTGTTCAATAAGAAGCATATTTTCAAAGTTATTTTTAATTTGCTTGTCTTGTTGAATGACCTTATGGGAAGGAACACTCTTCTCCCACGCCTTTTGTTTCCCAAGGGTTTTCTCTTCATCCCTCTTATGTTTCATTTGTATTTGGTCTTTTACCACTTGGGAATGTGGTAAAGGGCTAAGTACAAACTTTTTGTGCTTGTGGATGAAGGAAATCTCGTTAGTTAGACCATCATGCAAGGTTTTCTTATCAAATTGTCATGGTCTACCTAATAAGATATGGCAAGCTTCCATAGGTACTACATCACATAAAACTTTGTCTTTGTAGTTGCCTAAAGAGAACTTGATTTCCACTTGTTTGTCTACACGTAGTTCCCCATTCTCATTGATCCATTGTAAATTGTAAGGTTTAGGATGAGGAACTACTTGTAGATTTAGTTTCTCAACCAATCTAGTGCTATAGCAATTGCAACATGATCCACCATCCACAATGAGAGAGCATATATTTTCTAAAACATTGCATCTTGTATGAAAGATGTTCTCTCGTTGTGTTTCGATGGATGCACTACGTTGATTGTGGAGGATTCTTTGAATCATCAATAAATCCCCCTCTAAAGGATTTAACCTCTCATCATCTTCCCTTTCCTCTTCTTTTTCGCTAGGTTCATCCTCACCACTAGTGAATTCATTTTTACCTTTTAAGAACAAAGATCTTTGGTTTGGACATTGTGCTTGCACATGTCCTCTCCCAAAACATTTAAAACATTTGGTGTCCCTAGCTCGGATGGGTGGGGTGGAGGTATCCTTCACTAAAGGGTTTGGTAGTTTCTTTTGGTTCCTCTTTAGATGAACTACCCTCCCTTTTATAATCTTTCTTGGGATAAGAGTTAGGATATGAACCTACTCTTTGACTTGAAGCTTTTCTTAAATTTTGTTGTTCAACTTTAATGCAAAGTTGAACCAAATCATTCAAGTCTTGATAGGGAAGAAGTTCAACCCTATCTCTTATCTCAAGAGGAGCCCACTTAGGAATCTTGCTATGGTGGTGGCTTCTTCCTCTCTAATAGAGGCTCTTTGTTGGAGTCTTTGGAGCTTGTCCATCAACTCCCTATTGTAGTAGGAAGGTATGTGGTGACATCTTAGGGCTCCCCTAAGGTCATTCCAATATTCAATGGGATGTTCCCTATGAAGACGTCTATCTCTCTCTAAAGAGGTCCACCAATACATGGCATTTCCTTGAAAGCTAAGGGTGGCTAAGGGCACTTTCTTCTCTTCACTTACCTTATGGCAAGCAAAAAGTTGCTCTACCTTCATCTCCCAATCTAGGTATACTTCTACATCTTCCTTACCATAGAAATGGGGTAGGTCTACCCTAACCTCCCTTGGGCTCTCTTGCTCCCTTTGCCTAGTTCTTCTAGGGGGTGGTTGGTAGTAATCATTGTTTCTAAGGCTTTCCTCCCTTAGAGACTCATTATCTTTAGAATGAGATGCATGAGTGTGTGATTTTTTTGAATTTTGAGATTTCTCTTCCTTTGCTCTAGTCAATTCATTGATTTTAGATTCATTCTCCAATTGTCTATAGGAAATTAATTGAACATCCTTTGCAAGTTGTTTCAAAAGGGATTTTATGGACTTCATATCACTTTCCATAGACTTTGCAGAATTAGAAGACATGACTAGAACTTTGTGTATGAAAATGTTTTACCTTGAGAAAAATGAGGGAAGTTAATGAAGGTAGTTTTCCAGGTAAGAGAGGTGAGTCACAATGGACTACTTAAATACCAAGTCTTGCCTTAGCCAAAAACTATCCCTCAAGATCTTCACACAAATCTTTCTCTTGGTAAATCACTTAAAACACAATGAGGATGTAGAAATCCAATTTTTTAATGCAAAAAACAATGCAAACTATCTAACAACCCAAGCAAAAATTATCAAAGCTTAAACAAGACAAAAGCAAAGCAAATAAGCGTAGCTAACTAAAGGCAATTGATGTAATTAAAGCAATTAACAAATGCTAAGCTAGATAGTTTTAAGCTAGTCGGCCCTAGGTGAGGCTTCTTGGACACTTGGAGCCCTTGAAGACACACTCACCGTCTAATTGCGTGATTAACAAGTAATTAACAAGAGTTTAAATGACACTCCCTTTGTTGTTTTTCCAAATGCACTCCCTTTGTTGTTTCTTCTTTGTTGGGCCTTCCAAGGTGTGTGGTGTATTTAGTATGTGTTTGTTGCTGCCCCTTGCCTTTGATGCTCTTGGGATTAGGTAATTAATTTCTTCAATCCAGCACCTATTAAGCAAAACTAGACTCCCCTCAAGTCAATTCCCACTCAACAAGTACCAATTGATAATTAATCCACCACCAAGCTTAGAGGTCAAAGAAATAAAGCAAGAAACAAATTAATTTGAAAAACAGTACCACACAAATGGAATTAAATGTGACACAACTTAGAAAGAGTTCAAATGAAATTAGACAAGAAAATAAAAAGGCACTCAAAGAAATGGATGGCACACAAAAAGGAACCTATGGAATAGCACTAGATTTGATTTAAAAACCAAAAAACAGCACCACTGAAACAAAAAATGTTGTGGTACAGAATGCGTGACTTTCACAGATTTATGCTGAGCTGGATCTTTAATATTTGCTTCTGAAAATTGATACTCAAACAAATCAAGATCTTAAAAAATATTTGGCGTTGGTTTCACTCCAAACGCATGCACCAATTAAATTTAATAATTTTTTTTAAAATCAGTGCTTAGAACCACCAGATGTAGCGTCAAGATTACACACTTTTTTTTGTAATATTTATCTTTTTTTTTCTATTTCTTTTTTTTCAAGTTATTCTTTTTTTTTTCTTTTTCTAACTCCTCAATCTAGTGAAATCCAGAGGCTCAGAATTTTCTGATGTTATATTTAATTTTCATAAGCAAAATCAGCCAAAACAGAATGGTGGAAAACAGAGGATTCTGAAAATCTGGAAACAAAAAACAGAATGATATACCAACAAAAACACAATGGAATTAGTGTAATGGAATTTGTGTGGATCTAGCACACAAATATGAACTCAAACTAAAAATAAAAAAGCACCAAAGGATCAAAACACAACAGATTTCAGATCAAGCATTCAAACAAAAAAAAACAAGAAACAAATAAACCAAGAAAAGTACTACTAGGATTTGTTGACAAATATGGAAACACATGACTTAGACAAAACTTATGGATTCATAAAATGAAAAGACTCAAACACATTAATATGAACAGAATGAAATTGCAATCAAGACTCATGCAACCTAAAAAATTAAAAACAACAACACAAAGTATCAAGAATCCTACACAAATTTGAAATAAGATGTTCAAGCACAATTTGAACAAAAACTACCGATTGAATTGAATAGAAAAGCATTCAAATCATATTAAAATCATAAAAACAACAAGATAAGATGAACACAAGATGAACAACTTGGAAATAAGAAGAACTCAAAACAAAAATTGCAAAGAGATACTCATCTTTGAAGAACCATAGCTTATGATACCAAATGATGGCATTCCTATGAGCTCTTCTTTGCTTTTTGGAGATGAAACTTGCAGAAGCTTAGTGGATGAGATGAGCAAGGCCTTCCTAAGAAGTATGGGTGCCTTGAAGGTGCATGAAGAGTGGGGAATTGGGGAGGTTCGGCCAGCCCCTTTGAAGGTGATGAAGTGAAGATTAAAACCTAGATGCTAGGCAAGGAGTAGTGTATGGCACAAAATTGGCAGCATAACAATACTCTATTTAATCTTGAAAATACATAATGTTGGCTCCTCCTTTTATAGGCTAAGGAGGACCATAAAGGTTAACCTAATGATAAGCAAATGCCATCTAAATGAAATGTAAATGACATCACAAGGAACCCATGGCACATGGCCGACCCTAGTGAAGGAATCCTTCTAGAAACGTAGCAAATCTTCGCAAATCTAGGTCAAATCCTCATGGAATCAAGTTTGTGCTATTTACACTACAACTAATACTAAGCTACTCTTGATGGGCCTTCATGTAGCATATACAAATAGCTCTCTCTTCCATCCGTAGCTTGGTCCAAGTCTTCATGGATTCGCTTGGCCATGGACCTAGTAGTTGGTCCTAGACGCTCTCCCCTTTGCACTACTCGCTCTTCTTTTGGATGCTCACGTCTTGGCTCTAGACGCTCTTCACTTGGCTCTAGACGCTCTTGGCTTGGCTCTTGTCTTTCATGGGAGGTTGAGCTTGGCCCTCTTCCATCAATCTTAAGGAGTGAATTAACAAGTTTCAAACAACTAGACAACACACACACACCCAACAACAAGGTCTTCAAGCTTTCCTCTTGGATTTGGAGACATCAAAGCATCTTGTTCAACAAATTATTGGTGGTCTTGAACACAAATTGGATGGCTTGTTCCAAGAGGAGGTCACCGATGTTAGAATATATGGCCTTAAACGAGAGAGGGGGGGGGGGGGGGGGGGGTTGAATTGTTTAAGAGGGGTTTTTGAAAACTTTTTCAGCTAGAACAAAATCCTTTGTATGAAACTCAATCAGAAATTCAGTTAGCCAAGATATTGAGCACGAAACAGCAAAGCACCAGAAAAACAATCGGTTGTTTATACCAGCAAAGCAATAACAACTGAATTTAAAGGAGTTTAAGGGAAGAAAGAGATACAGAAACAGTTTATACTGGTTCACTCTTAAACCAAGAGCTACATCTAGTCCCCATAATCCACTGAGCAATCCACTAAGCAATCAATACAAATTACACAAAAACCACCAAAGAAGTGACCTTGAACCCTTCAAGAAACACACTTCTTTTGGCACAACACACACCAAAACTGTTGATCTTGACAACCTCAAGAGCACACAACACTCCTTGGCAATAACACCAGAATTTACAAAAAATTCAGAACGAATTACACTTGTTTACAGAACAATCTGAAATCAATACAGATGTAATCCTATTCCACTCTCTCTTGAGAAAACCCAAAGCTTGAAGTGAATGTTCAAAACTTGAAAGCAATCTTTCACAACTGAAAAACTCAAATCTGTTTTTCTTGTTGTTATAAAACATAAACAAACTATTTATATCTTTCAAAGATTGGTCAAAACATTTAATAGAGGAGCGTATTCAGTTGGAAATCATTTAAAGCACACTTAACTAACCAAACATAATTCTGTTAGGATTTTCATGGAAACAATCGATTGAAACCACAAAACAATTGATTGTTTTGGTGTGACAGAAAGTCAACCAACCAAAACAGTTTTCAACCTTTTCAAAAACACCTAATAGTAAAACAATCGGTTGTTTCAATAAAACAACAGGTTGTTTTTCACTTAGTTTGAAAAACACTTTAAAACTTAAAAAGGTTTTAAAACACATTAGCTTTAGATTCAACAAAGAGTGGATTACACAATTAAACTACCCAGATCCTATCCTAGACGCAACAACACCTTTAGCCTTGCATCAAGCACACTTGGATTTGGATTCTTCAAAGCCTTTGATCACTCTTGATCAATAACCGGGTCCTTCGAGGACGACTCCTGCTCCACATGCAGTCTTGTTTGAGGAGTCGTCGATGTATAGCATCCATCCAACCGAGAGGTCTGACAGAGGTGTGAGCTCAACGGAGAAGTCAACCAAGCATTCAGACTTTATGGCACCTCTCAGCTCGTACCGGATGTCGAACTTCGAAAGCTCAACTGACCACCCTATCATTTTCCCTGCAAGGTCGGGTTTAGATAAAATTTTGAAATGGGGTAGTCAGTTCTTACTGTGATGAAGTGGTTCTGGGGGTGAGGGCCACCTTCTCTATCATCTGGTATCTTGTCTCAGCTGCATGGAACGTCCAACTGACAGAGTATATCAGTCGTTCTTGGTTCTCCACCTCCTGAACCAATGGGGCGCTGACCGCTTCTTCAGAGACTGCCAGATACACCACAATGAGTTGGTCAGGTCTCTACTTCTAGATGAATTCCGGCATCAACAAAAAGTCCTTTAGTTGTTGGAAGATTTCTTCACACTTCTCATCCCAACTGAACTTAGCTGCCTTGCGAAGTAGCTACACCATCGGCCTCGTTCTGTCGGCCAACTGGGGGACAAATATGGAGAGGGCAGTAAGACGCCCTATCAGCTGCTTAACCTCCTTTATGTTTTGGGGACTTCACATCTTGGTGATCGTCCGACACTTATCCGAATTGGCCTCAATCCCCTGGTGGGTTAGCATGAAACCAAAGAGTTTTGCTCCTTCAACCCCGAATGTGCACTTCTCGGGGTTGAGCCTCATGTTCGTCCGTCTGAGGGATTCAAAGACCTCTTCAAGGTCCTTGGTGTGTTGGTCAATCGGACTTCACCACGATGTCATCCACGTAGACCTCCAGATACCAACCGATAAGACCCTTGAAGATCTTATCCATGAGTTATTGGTAGGTTGTGTTCCTGCCAGCTGACCAAATCGTGCTTCGTGCGTAGCTAAGACTCCGACGCTCAAGTCAGTGTGGTAGTAAACACCGTGCACCTCTGTATCGAAACACCGTAACTGTAGTGTTCTGAAGGTGCGTAATTGTTTTCTAACTAACTTCTCTCTTGTGCTCCAATCACTCGTGCGTACAGTGTGTAAGCTAGAAAATGATAAAACGTACCTCACTAAGCTTTCAGAAAAGCTTATATACCTTGGGTTTCAGTGCTACTGCCACGTGTCACTTATGACTTAAGCGCAACTCCACGTGAAGGCCTTACGACACTGTAACCCAACTTAGGGAAATCCCAACGCGTAAGTCTTCCCTCCTCGAAGTGCATCCGGTGCAGGGGATGACTACCTGGGTGCCAACTCATGCGCCCCAGCCTCTAGTCACTCGCCCTGGGAGTATCCCAACCTTCCTCTCGTACCATGCATGTAGATTACCCCTGGGACGTGGCCCTCTCCCGGGTCGTGTCTATCCCAGCGGCTCTCCAAAGGTGGCGTGCACTGCCGCGTCCCTACACCTCATGTATGGGTACTTCACGAGTTAGGTCACTCCCTGCTGGTAATGGGAATATGGCCTTGAAGCCACCTTTCTCTTCTCTTTATTACTATTCTGAGGTACCGAGGTCCGAGGCCTCCACGCCCGTACCGTGGCCTCTTACCGTGCCGCCCCCTCCACGGTCTTCCCTACCCGTGGGTATCGGGGGGTGGCCCCTCCTATCTGTGGGCGTGTCCTATGGTGCCGCCTCCTCCACGGTCGTTCCTACCCGTGGGTATCGGGAGGTGGCGCCCATCGGATGTAAGCGCCCCTTGGTTCAAACCCAGTCAACGCCCGAGGCTGGTCAACGCCCGAGGCCTGACCATCTTCCTTCTCCTCTCCCTGTGCCTTTGATGGGTCCCACCCAGTGTTTACTTTGGTCAACGCCCGAGGACGTGTCGGTACATAAGCCCCCCAGTCTTGAGCTGATAACTTGTTTTTAGCAAAAAGACTAAGGCTTCGCCCTACCGTCCTACGTGGCATTCTAGTGATGGGACGTTTCTGCGCTGTGGCGTGATACCTTAAGTCGCGCTCTAATCTCCCGACACGTGGCCCAATCGCACGACCACGTCTTAACGTTGTTTGCGCTTCTTATGTTTACGTTACTGTTTTCAAAAACGCGAGCTCCAGTCACTGTTCCATCACTTGTATTCTCACTCACTCTTCGTCTTCCTCTTCGAGCTTTCTCTGAACTCTCTCCTCACACCCAAATCTTCATTACTTCGATCATTCAAAGGTATGGCTTTTCTTCATCGATGGCTATTTCTCTTGACCTTTTGTACTGATATAACTGCCTGGGTCTGTTTACATTTCTCGTATTTTACTCTTCCCTTCTCATTTTCTTTGTTCCCCTATTTTCTGAACTTCTCGTGTGGGTAGGGTTTTTCTAGGTTTCCTTTCACCTTTGACGCCATAACCCCTGTTTGCTAAACCTCTGTTATTCTCCTTCTCAACTTTCTTTGCTTGAGCCATGGCGCGCACAAAAACCACAGCCAACCCTCTTCCTCCCAGAGTCAACTATAAAGAGCTATACTGATGGATTTCCTATGAGCTCTTCTTGGATGTTTGTTGAAGATGGTGCGGAAGCTTAATGGAAGAGATGAACAAGGTCCTCCTAAGAGGTGTGGAGACCTTGAAGGTGCATGAAGAGTCTGGAAATGGGGAGGTTCGGCCAACCCCTTTGAAGGTGGTGAAATGAAGATTAAAACCTAGAAGCTAGGGAAAGAGTAATGTATGGCACTAAATTGGCAGCATAACAATACTCTATTCAATCTTGAAAATACAAGGTATAGGCTCCTCCTTTTATAGGCTAAGGAGGACCATAATGCAACCCTAATGCTAATCAAAATGAAATGCAAATTTACATCACATGGAACACATGGCCATGTGAAGAATCCTTCTAGAAAGTGACCAAATCTTTAGCAAATCTAGGTCAAGTCTCATGGAATCAAGTTTATGCTATTTACACCACAACTAATACTAAGCTATCCTTAATGGGCCTTCACGTAGCTTATACAAGTTGCTTTCTCTCCCATCCACAGCTTGGCCCAAGTCTCACATCGGTAGCTTGGTCATGGACCTAGTAATAGGTCCTAGACGCTCTACCCTTCCTCCTAGACGCTCCACCTTGTGCTAGACGCTCATCACTTTGGCCTAGACGCTCTTGGTTTGGCTTTGGATGCTCATGTCTTGGCTCTTGTCTTTATATGAGATTATGCTTGGCCCTCTTCCATCATCCTCTCCCTCTTGAAAAGGATTTGTCCTCAAATCCAATGCTTTTTCTTCAGCTAGGGGGATGGCTGTGGCTGGATGGTGTCTATCATCTCCTCCTTCTTGAGAAGATCTATCCTCAGATCTACAGACTTGATCTCGAATAGCAGCCTCTTGCTTCGTCAATGTGTGTCCTCCCAAATCAAATGTCAATCTATGGGAATCTTGAAACAAAGGAAAGGAGTTAGTGTGAGCATTTGGAGAAAACTTAATTGTGTGAAGTTTCCATTTTTGTTTTTCTTTTGTTTTTGACAACTACTCACAATATTTCCCTTTTGATGATTGTATGTGTCCTCTAATCCTCTTATGTTTTCTAAAATTTCCAATAGTAGTTACTTTTCCCTTAGGCATAATTCCTTTAGGAGGTGGTAACAACTTTAAAAGGGCAAGAGGACCATGTTCACATACAACTTCAAATGTAGAAATATGAGTAATCTTGTGGACTACTCCATTGTATGCATGGTCAATAGGAAAAGGATTCTTATCCCAAGAATTGTGGGTGTCCCTCATGATTTCGTGAAGCATAAAAGGAAGAGCTATGTTTTCAAATTTTGGAGCTCTATCCATCACTATTTTTGAAGATAAATCATGGAGACTTGTCACTTTTCTTAGGAAGAGTTTATCCACATCCATGAAAAAGGAATCAAAACCTTTTATTGTCCTAGGAAGCTCTAATATGAAATTTGTGTCTTCCCAAGGATCATTTACAAAAGATGAAGGAGTATAGAGTTCTTGAGACTTTGCCTTAGGTGTAGTTTGAAAACAAGAATTGTACCTAAAGTAATGTCTTTGAACCTCTTTTCTCATGGGGGACAAAAGTTTTCCTTTTAAAAGCTCTAGAGTTTTATCAACTCTAATTTGGCCCATGAGTTCTCCTTCATGAAGACTTTTTCTCTTATGTGTAAAGATAGTCTCGTTGTTACAACCATTGTTTATGAAAATTTGTACACTTTGCAATGGTTGTCTCAATAAGACATGACAAGTTTCTTTAGGTACTACTTCACACAAAAATTTATTTTTGTAGATGCTTATAGATAACTTGACATTCTCCTGGTGATATCCTAGCACATATGAGAAATAGTCTTTATCTATGCAAGCTTCTTTTAAAGACTCTTCTTTTTTGCTTATGCTTGCAAGTGTTCCTTTACAAGAGGTAAGGCTAGGTTGTTCAACAAGAAGCATGTTTTCAAGGGTATTTTTAATGTGCTTGCCTTGTTGAATGACCTTGTGGGAAGGAACACTCTTCTCCTACGCCTTTTGTTTCCCAAAAGTTTTCTCTTTTTCTATTTTCTCTTCATCCCTCTTATGTTTCATTTGTATTTAGTCTTTTACCACTTGGGAATGTGGTAAAGGGCTAAGTACAAACTTTTTGTGCTTGTGGATGAAGGAAATCTCGTTAGTTAGACCATCATGCAAGGTTTTCTTATCAAATTGCCATGGTCTACCTAATAAGATGTGGCAAGCTTCCATAGGTACTACATCACATAAAACTTTGTCTTTGTAGTTACCTATAGAAAACTTGATTTCCACTTGTTTGTCTACACGTAGTTCCCCATTCTCATTGATCCATTGTAAATTGTAAGGTTTTAGATGAGGAACTACTTGTAGATTTAGTTTCTCAATCAATCTAGTGCTACAACAATTGTAGCATGATCCACCATCCACAATGAGAGAGCATATATTTTCTAAAACATTGCATCTAGTATGAAAGATGTTCTCTCGTTGTGTCTCGAAGGATGCACTAGGTTGATTGTGGAGGATTCTTTGAATCATCAATAAGTCCCCCTCCAAAGGATTTATCCTCTCTCCTTCCCCCTTTTCTTGTGTACTAGGTTAATCCTCACCACTAGTGTACTCATCTTTACCTTTTAAGAACAAAGCCCTTTGGTTTGGACATTGTGTTTTCACATGCCCTCTTCCAAAACACTTAAAACACTTGGTGTCCCTAGAACGGATGGGTGGGGTGGAGACATCTTTTACTAAAGGTTTGGTAGTTTCTTTGGGTTCTTCTCTAGATGTGCTACTTTCCAGACTATATTTTGCTCAAACCAGTCATCCCTTATGATGGCAGAGGGCCCAGCTCAGGATCAACCATTAGAGCTATGGCAATGAGGATACAAGAAGATTGAGACTATGCTACTGATGGCAGAGACACCTTTTTATATATGTTCAAAAATGTCATAACCTAGTGTAACTTTTCTAGAGTATAATTTATTTTTCTTGCTAAAATTAGTATAGGAAATTTACTTGCATTTTTCTTAAGTGAATTAGGGTTAAGTTAGATGTATAAAAACCTACTTAGGGTATAATTAGGGCTTCATTGCAGCCCATATTTACCCTCGGCGGGTCCTTTAGACCTTATTAAGTCACATGGAGCACACTTGAACATGCTTGCCAAGAGACTCTCATTTAGGTGCCTAATTCAAAGTCCCTTATGTTTGCAAGTCTACATATCCACTTTCCTAACAATGCTATATTAAATATTTTTATATCTTCTACCTTTAGGCCTCCCGATTCCTTAGGTTTACACATTGTATCCCATTTAACCCAAAGGATTTTTCCCCTTTCAAGTACCTAACCTCATAAAAAAATTCTTTGTATTTTCCTCAACTCTTTTTCAATCCTTAAAAGAATCTTAAAAAAAAAAAAAAAATAGGGAAAGGACCGTAAGGACTTATTTGAGTAAGCATATTCTCCTTGCAAACGAAAAATATTTACCTTTCCAACTAGTTAATCTTTTCCTCACCTTCTCTGTAATAGGAAACTAGGTCTGGAATTTTTTAGGTAGATCGAATTTTGCAACAATGGAGATGCTTTGTAATATATTACATTTTTTTGCTGATAAAAGGAAGAGGCAATTAATCAGATATTTTTTCTTCTTTGATGTGTTGCTTCCTCAGCGAAAATGTGTGTATGTATTTTAACTCAAATACATGCAAGAATTTAATGTTAAATGTTGTTGGTTGCATATATTGTATAAATGATAAAGATGGTAAATGAAAAATTTATAATAACAATGTTTTTCATTCTCTTGGTAACAACTGTATCAATTACAAAAGATCTGTAACAAGTATATGTATTTTTTTCATCTGAGTCCAATAGGACTTTACAATCAAAGAACAAAATAAATCTCTATTTTAATGTCTATTTAGAATAAAAGAATGTCAAATAAAAAAATCAAATAATTAGTTACAAATATAACAAATTAACAAAAATATTTCATAATATTATTTACTAGAGTCATAGAGTTTGGTTTCTTTCTCGAGGAAGTTCTTGTACCACATTGCCGAGAGTTTGTTATATCTTTTCAACCCATTTTTATAATCTATGAAGATCATTCCGAATCGTGATGTATAGCCTGAAGACCACTCAAAATTGTCGAAGAAAGACCATACATAATACCCTTTTACATTTGCGCCATTCCTATAATGAATAAATGAAATAAAAATAAATTAAAAATTATTAAGTTAAATAACAACATAAGATAAAACATTTGTACAAATAATAATTACTTACCTAATTGCCGATAGAAGATAATAGAGATGACGATAATGATAATCAATTCTGAAAGTATCCATGAGAGATTCTTCAAGTGATAAAGAGGGTTCATTATACTCATTTACACCTATAAAAGTGAAGAAGAATATATTCAAAATTAGGATACACATTGACCTTAACAAGATAGGGATACTGAAAATGATGTAGAAATATGTTAAATTGAATATAGACATGAAGAATAGTCATTTACCATTCTCTGTGATGTAAAATCAAAGGATTATTGTACTTTTCCTTGGTATATAATAAAAGATCACGAATTCCTTTTGGATAAACATATAGCCAATCAGAAGCAATCTGCATATAATTACAAAAAACGGTTAATTATATATTTTATAAAAATTAAAAGGTTGAAATCGTAGAACATTTTTATTTCTTAGTGAGTATAAAAGTACCTTTATTCCAATAGGTTTCCCATCACGTTCAACTGTAATCAATCAAAAACATAAAACACAATCTATTGTTAGTCATGATCATATTCAACTATTTATGCATCAAATTTAGGGTATTGATAAAATCTTAGAAAATTGAAGTCCTTACATGAAGCAGTGACAAGAGAATCAGTTATGTAGCTAGGGTTGGCATTGCTTAGTTGAGGTGCATCAGAGGAATATGTTGTAGAGTAATAGTTTAGGCCAATAAAATCGAATGAACCAACAAGTAATCTAGCTTGCTCTGTGGTGAACTTTGGCAATCTTGTTCTCACAAGTGATCTCATACTTTTTGGATAGTCACCAAAAGTTAATGGATTCATAAACCTGAAATCATTTAGCATTCAAATTAGATTTTTATTCACCAAACCAAATAGAAAATTTGTCAAGTTCCTATATGAAATTCTTAACACATCGTTTTGATAGAGTGTGAAAGGAACTCTTACCATCCATACATGAAGTCAATTGCTCTTTCAGCAGCCTTTTGATCAGATTTGGTATCTCTGAGTGGCAAAAACCAATTGGCTACCAAGGTTATGCCTATCACACCCTTTTGAGTTGTCTGCATATATCATATTCAGATATTAAGTTTTAAAAACAAATATACAAGGAAACCTTAAAGAACATGGCAAAGTCTACTCAATTTTAACATGCCTAAAAATTCAAGAATAAATTAATAATTAACTAACCTGATACTTGGTCTTGTAGACACGAACAGCTGCTGCATGAGCAAGAAGTTGGTGATGTGTAACCAAATATGGCTCCGTTGCAGAATCACCACCAGTGCAATTTGAATTCATCCATGCAGAACAACGACCTGGTGCCATCCCTCCATTTGCATAGCCATTTTGACTGTAACTCCACGGCTCATTCAATGTAACCCAATACTTCACCCTATCACCAAATTCCTTGAAGCAAAGTTCTGCATAATCTCGAAAATCCTTCCTGAAGAACAATATATGTTTGATTGTCAAATTATATTCCTATTGAGATGTTAAATGTGCTAAGCACTTATACAAGCTAAATTAATTTCAGAATTGAAACTTACACTATCAATGGACTTAAGAAACCACCATACTCGTCTTCTAGTGCTTGGGGAAGATCCCAGTGAAAAATAGTCACAAATGGTTTTATACCTGTAGTTGTTAATAGTTAACTAATAATGATCATGAAATATTATAAAACTAAAGTCCAAATACGATAAAATTTAAATCAGAGTTTAAATTCTAACCATTAGCGAGTAGCTCATTGATAAGGTTGTTGTAGTAGTTTATTCCTTCTTGATTTATTCCTCCACTTAGTTTTCCTTCTGTAAATAGTTTAATAAAAAATGGTTAATATAAAAGGAAGAATCAACTATGAAATACTTAGTGATTAATTACAAGAAAATAACTTACTGGGAAGAATCCTTGACCAAGATATGGAAAATCTGTATGAATCCAAATTCGCATCCTTCATCATTCCAACATCTTCCTATAGACACAGAAAAATATAATATAGATAATTTATGAACACCGATAAGTATATATGTTTTTGAAATAAATAATTCGTATATAATAGAATACAAAAATAAAATAAAAGTGCTGTGATCAAACCTTGTAAAGATGATATGAGTCGATGGCCACGTCTCCGTTGCTTCTATCCTGGATCTTACCTGCATATTAATAATTAAAAATTAGAACATATATTTGTTTATTATTGAAGATGACTCAGAAAAAAATATTATTGTTTATTAATTCTCTTCCACTCCCATTCTTTGATCTGTTTGTATGGGGGAGAATCGGAGACAGTGAGTTACCTGGATATTTATGAGTGAAAGTATCCCATACACTTGCTCCTCTACCACCTTCCATTGCTGCACCTTCGAACTATATGACAAACATAAACGAAATCAAAATCATGCAAGAAAGTAAATCAAAATCCCTTTAATTATGTGTTTGTTTGTAAGAAGTATATACCTGGTAGGAGGAAGATCCAGCTCCAAAGATGAAGCCTTCAGGGAAAGAGTTCCGATTGAGTGAAATGTCAATAGTTGGAGAAACTGAAACTGCTTCTTCGCATGTAACTTTAGAAGATCTAAGAAGAAGAAGAGCAAAGAGACCCAGAAAGTGAGAGCTGTAGAAGGCCATGTTATTTTTCTTAGAGGTTTGATGCTGTTTCTGTGAATGCTTCACTGTCTCTTTAAATAGGAAGGAATGCCAACTACCACCTCATACTTTGACCACTTGATTTCATAATAATATATATAACATACTATTTTTGACTTACAAGTTTTTGACTTAGAAGAGTGACTGAACTTGTACTTAGTTTGTATTTTTTATGAAACCATTACTAAATTCCCACGTTTCAAACTTTTCCAATAAAGTTTAATATCCAAATAGGCGGCTATGCAGCAATTTTTTAACAAGAAAACACAACTTTTACTATTGTTTTCAGAAAACACCCATGATGTTTTTAACACGAAGTTGCATGGAAAAGAGAAAGGGATCTGTGTCTAATAACTTTTACAATCATATTCTATGTTAAAAAAGATTGTACACCTATAAAGAAAATAAATTCTAATTTAAAACATATTCATTAAAATAACGCAATAAGTAACATATATAACAAAATCTGTAAGTTTCTGTAAAACAAAAATCTCTAAGTTAGAAGCAGAATACGTTTTTCTTTGCTAAAAGAATAACAGTATAAGCTAGGGAAAGAAATTGAAGAAACAATAGTTTATTTTATTTTTTATATGACCACTTGTGTCTCAAATAATGCTAATTATAACGACTTCCTAATGATACATACATGACGTATAATATATACATCAGTTAATTAATATGATGTCATTAACTTTCAAAAATTCCCCATAAGATGCAATAAAATAAATTGACAAATATTTGTAAATGACATCTTCTTTCTTAACAAAAGAAAACCTTTTACAACACACATCAAGTTAACTTTCTAAACCAAGCCAAGTTTAATATGATATAAAATTTAATTTTTTAAGAGTTAAAAATCATAAAGTTCACATGAATATGTCTCTTATGTCAATGTCTATTACAAGAATACAGTCAATTTTAAGTTGATGCTAACTTTTCAATAAATAAAAGTATTTGTGAAAGTGCTAGAGCTGATGTTACCAGACTCCACTCAATGTTAGACACTAATAGAGTTGACATGGTCAACTCTAAGTCATTAATAACTATTTTTAGCTTAATTTTGCTAGTATAATATTAGTGTCAACTTAGTCAGTATAGTCGATACTGGCTGAAATAAATACTAAATATAATTAAGGTAGGAATTAGTCTAATAGACATTAATGTTATTTAATTGAAGTTTTTATAAAATCTTGGGTATTTTTAATTAATGGTTCTTCTCTAGCCCAACTCTTTGTGCAAAAATAGAACTTCTCATCTTTACCTACTTTCCAGACTATATTTTGCTCAAACCAGTCATCCCTTATGATGGCAGAGGGCCCAGCTCAGGATCAACCATTAGAGCTATGGCAAGGAGGATACAAGAAGATTGAGACTATGCTACTGATGGCAGAGACACCTTTTTATATATGTTCAAAAATGTCATAACCTAGTGTAACTTTTCTAGAGTATAATTTATTTTTCTTGCTAAAATTAGTATAAGAAATTTACTTGCATTTTTCTTAAGTGAATTAGGGTTAAGTTAGATGTATAAAAACCTACTTAGGGTATAATTAGGGCTTCATTGCAGCCCATATTTACCCTCGGCGGGTCCTTTAGACCTTATTAAGTCACATGGAGCACACTTGAACATGCTTGCCAAGAGACTCTCATTTAGGTGCCTAATTCAAAGTCCCTTATGTTTGCAAGTCTACATATCCACTTTCCTAACAATGCTATATTAAATATTTTTATATCTTCTACCTTTAGGCCTCCCGATTCCTTAGGTTTACACATTGTATCCCATTTAACCCAAAGGATTTTTCCCCTTTCAAGTACCTAACCTCATAAAAAAATTCTTTGTATTTTCCTCAACTCTTTTTCAATCCTTAAAAGAATCTTAAAAAAAAAAAAAAATAGGGAAAGGACCGTAAGGACTTATTTGAGTAAGCATATTCTCCTTGCAAACGAAAAATATTTACCTTTCCAACTAGTTAATCTTTTCCTCACCTTCTCTGTAATAGGAAACTAGGTCTGGAATTTTTTAGGTAGATCGAATTTTGCAACAATGGAGATGCTTTGTAATATATTACATTTTTTTGCTGATAAAAGGAAGAGGCAATTAATCAGATATTTTTTCTTCTTTGATGTGTTGCTTCCTCAGCGAAAATGTGTGTATGTATTTTAACTCAAATACATGCAAGAATTTAATGTTAAATGTTGTTGGTTGCATATATTGTATAAATGATAAAGATGGTAAATGAAAAATTTATAATAACAATGTTTTTCATTCTCTTGGTAACAACTGTATCAATTACAAAAGATCTGTAACAAGTATATGTATTTTTTTCATCTGAGTCCAATAGGACTTTACAATCAAAGAACAAAATAAATCTCTATTTTAATGTCTATTTAGAATAAAAGAATGTCAAATAAAAAAATCAAATAATTAGTTACAAATATAACAAATTAACAAAAATATTTCATAATATTATTTACTAGAGTCATAGAGTTTGGTTTCTTTCTCGAGGAAGTTCTTGTACCACATTGCCGAGAGTTTGTTATATCTTTTCAACCCATTTTTATAATCTATGAAGATCATTCCGAATCGTGATGTATAGCCTGAAGACCACTCAAAATTGTCGAAGAAAGACCATACATAATACCCTTTTACATTTGCGCCATTCCTATAATGAATAAATGAAATAAAAATAAATTAAAAATTATTAAGTTAAATAACAACATAAGATAAAACATTTGTACAAATAATAATTACTTACCTAATTGCCGATAGAAGATAATAGAGATGACGATAATGATAATCAATTCTGAAAGTATCCATGAGAGATTCTTCAAGTGATAAAGAGGGTTCATTATACTCATTTACACCTATAAAAGTGAAGAAGAATATATTCAAAATTAGGATACACATTGACCTTAACAAGATAGGGATACTGAAAATGATGTAGAAATATGTTAAATTGAATATAGACATGAAGAATAGTCATTTACCATTCTCTGTGATGTAAATCAAAGGATTATTGTACTTTTCCTTGGTATATAATAAAAGATCACGAATTCCTTTTGGATAAACATATAGCCAATCAGAAGCAATCTGCATATAATTACAAAAAACGGTTAATTATATATTTTATAAAAATTAAAAGGTTGAAATCGTAGAACATTTTTATTTCTTAGTGAGTATAAAAGTACCTTTATTCCAATAGGTTTCCCATCACGTTCAACTGTAATCAATCAAAAACATAAAACACAATCTATTGTTAGTCATGATCATATTCAACTATTTATGCATCAAATTTAGGGTATTGATAAAATCTTAGAAAATTGAAGTCCTTACATGAAGCAGTGACAAGAGAATCAGTTATGTAGCTAGGGTTGGCATTGCTTAGTTGAGGTGCATCAGAGGAATATGTTGTAGAGTAATAGTTTAGGCCAATAAAATCGAATGAACCAACAAGTAATCTAGCTTGCTCTGTGGTGAACTTTGGCAATCTTGTTCTCACAAGTGATCTCATACTTTTTGGATAGTCACCAAAAGTTAATGGATTCATAAACCTGAAATCATTTAGCATTCAAATTAGATTTTTATTCACCAAACCAAATAGAAAATTTGTCAAGTTCCTATATGAAATTCTTAACACATCGTTTTGATAGAGTGTGAAAGGAACTCTTACCATCCATACATGAAGTCAATTGCTCTTTCAGCAGCCTTTTGATCAGATTTGGTATCTCTGAGTGGCAAAAACCAATTGGCTACCAAGGTTATGCCTATCACACCCTTTTGAGTTGTCTGCATATATCATATTCAGATATTAAGTTTTAAAAACAAATATACAAGGAAACCTTAAAGAACATGGCAAAGTCTACTCAATTTTAACATGCCTAAAAATTCAAGAATAAATTAATAATTAACTAACCTGATACTTGGTCTTGTAGACACGAACAGCTGCTGCATGAGCAAGAAGTTGGTGATGTGTAACCAAATATGGCTCCGTTGCAGAATCACCACCAGTGCAATTTGAATTCATCCATGCAGAACAACGACCTGGTGCCATCCCTCCATTTGCATAGCCATTTTGACTGTAACTCCACGGCTCATTCAATGTAACCCAATACTTCACCCTATCACCAAATTCCTTGAAGCAAAGTTCTGCATAATCTCGAAAATCCTTCCTGAAGAACAATATATGTTTGATTGTCAAATTATATTCCTATTGAGATGTTAAATGTGCTAAGCACTTATACAAGCTAAATTAATTTCAGAATTGAAACTTACACTATCAATGGACTTAAGAAACCACCATACTCGTCTTCTAGTGCTTGGGGAAGATCCCAGTGAAAAATAGTCACAAATGGTTTTATACCTGTAGTTGTTAATAGTTAACTAATAATGATCATGAAATATTATAAAACTAAAGTCCAAATACGATAAAATTTAAATCAGAGTTTAAATTCTAACCATTAGCGAGTAGCTCATTGATAAGGTTGTTGTAGTAGTTTATTCCTTCTTGATTTATTCCTCCACTTAGTTTTCCTTCTGTAAATAGTTTAATAAAAAATGGTTAATATAAAAGGAAGAATCAACTATGAAATACTTAGTGATTAATTACAAGAAAATAACTTACTGGGAAGAATCCTTGACCAAGATATGGAAAATCTGTATGAATCCAAATTCGCATCCTTCATCATTCCAACATCTTCCTATAGACACAGAAAAATATAATATAGATAATTTATGAACACCGATAAGTATATATGTTTTTGAAATAAATAATTCGTATATAATAGAATACAAAAATAAAATAAAAGTGCTGTGATCAAACCTTGTAAAGATGATATGAGTCGATGGCCACGTCTCCGTTGCTTCTATCCTGGATCTTACCTGCATATTAATAATTAAAAATTAGAACATATATTTGTTTATTATTGAAGATGACTCAGAAAAAAATATTATTGTTTATTAATTCTCTTCCACTCCCATTCTTTGATCTGTTTGTATGGGGGAGAATCGGAGACAGTGAGTTACCTGGATATTTATGAGTGAAAGTATCCCATACACTTGCTCCTCTACCACCTTCCATTGCTGCACCTTCGAACTATATGACAAACATAAACGAAATCAAAATCATGCAAGAAAGTAAATCAAAATCCCTTTAATTATGTGTTTGTTTGTAAGAAGTATATACCTGGTAGGAGGAAGATCCAGCTCCAAAGATGAAGCCTTCAGGGAAAGAGTTCCGATTGAGTGAAATGTCAATAGTTGGAGAAACTGAAACTGCTTCTTCGCATGTAACTTTAGAAGATCTAAGAAGAAGAAGAGCAAAGAGACCCAGAAAGTGAGAGCTGTAGAAGGCCATGTTATTTTTCTTAGAGGTTTGATGCTGTTTCTGTGAATGCTTCACTGTCTCTTTAAATAGGAAGGAATGCCAACTACCACCTCATACTTTGACCACTTGATTTCATAATAATATATATAACATACTATTTTTGACTTACAAGTTTTTGACTTAGAAGAGTGACTGAACTTGTACTTAGTTTGTATTTTTTATGAAACCATTACTAAATTCCCACGTTTCAAACTTTTCCAATAAAGTTTAATATCCAAATAGGCGGCTATGCAGCAATTTTTTAACAAGAAAACACAACTTTTACTATTGTTTTCAGAAAACACCCATGATGTTTTTAACACGAAGTTGCATGGAAAAGAGAAAGGGATCTGTGTCTAATAACTTTTACAATCATATTCTATGTTAAAAAAGATTGTACACCTATAAAGAAAATAAATTCTAATTTAAAACATATTCATTAAAATAACGCAATAAGTAACATATATAACAAAATCTGTAAGTTTCTGTAAAACAAAAATCTCTAAGTTAGAAGCAGAATACGTTTTTCTTTGCTAAAAGAATAACAGTATAAGCTAGGGAAAGAAATTGAAGAAACAATAGTTTATTTTATTTTTTATATGACCACTTGTGTCTCAAATAATGCTAATTAATGACTTCCTAATGATACATACATGACGTATAATATATACATCAGTTAATTAATATGATGTCATTAACTTTCAAAAATTCCCCTTAAGATGCAATAAAATAAATTGACAAATATTTGTAAATGACATCTTCTTTTTGAAAACCTTTTACAACACACATCAAGTTAACTTTCTAAATATTATTATGCACCAAGCCAAGTATAATATGATATAAAATTTATCTTTTTAAGAGTTAAAAATCATAAAGTTCACAATGAATATGTCTCTTATGTCAATATCTATTACAATAATACAGTCAATTTAGTCAATTTTAAGTTGATGCTAACTTTTCAATAAATAAAAGTATTTGTGATAGTGCTAGAGTTGATGTTACCATACTCCACACTAATAGAGTTGATGTGGTAAACTCTAAGTCGATACTGAGTATTTTTAGCTTAATTTTGCTAGTATAATATTAGTGTCGACTTAGTCGATACTGACTGAAATAAATATTAAAAATAATTAAGGTTAGCATTAGTCTAGCTAACATTACTGTGATAGTGCTAGAGTTGATGTTACCATACTCCACACTAATAGAGTTGATGTGGTAAACTCTAAGTCGATACTGAGTATTTTTAGCTTAATTTTGCTAGTATAATATTAGTGTCGACTTAGTCGATACTGACTGAAATAAATATTAAAAATAATTAAGGTTAGCATTAGTCTAGCTAGCATTAGTCTAGCTAACATTACTAAGTCAATTTTAAGTTGATGCTAACTTTTCAATAAATAAAAGTATTTGTGATAGTGCTAGAGTTGATGTTACCATACTCCACACTAATAGAGTTGATGTGGTAAACTCTAAGTCGATACTGAGTATTTTTAGCTTAATTTTGCTAGTATAATATTAGTGTCGACTTAGTCGATACTGACTGAAATAAATATTAAAAATAATTAAGGTTAGCATTAGTCTAGCTAACATTACTGTTATTTAATTTTAGTTTTTATATGTTTTTACGATAGCGTCGGTTAGACTGATATTAATTTTATTTATTTAAGTTAATGTTGATTAGGCCGACTTAATATAATATATCTTTCATATTTATTTAAGCTAAAGTCAAATTATTATAAGAATATGTGAGTCTTCATGACAATGAACAAAAATCATAGATTATTTTTAAATCCAAATACACAAATTTAAAGATGACAAATTTTCTCACTCAAAATTTCACTCTCTCGCCTTTTTATATCAATCTATTCACTCTCACCTCATTCATCAATACACATCTCCTTCAATTTTATTTCTTTTCTTTATTGTTTTCTTTCGATTTTATTTTTGTTGAAGCGATAGAAGTACTGTGTGAAAAACTATTTTTGACATTCTAAGGTGTTTTGAATTGGTTTCTAGACTTAAATTCAGTTTTATTAAAACCAAAATAGGGGGTGTGAGGGTGGAGGCAAACCTAATACAAAGGTTTTGGAAAGTGTTGAATTGTTACATTATGTCTTTATCTTTCATTTACCTAGGAATGTAAGGGGAAACCTAAGAAACTATCAAATATGGAAAAAAACCTTTAGAGAATATAAGGGAAAAAAAATCACTTGGAAAGGAAAGTATTTATGATTTGTAGGCAAAACATTTTTCCTGAAATATGTAATTACTACATTGTCACCATTTTATTTATCCTTTTTAAAAATGCTTGCAAGAGTGTATAAGGAACTACAAAAAAATAGAAAAAGGAGTTCTTATGGAGGTGGGGAAGATAAGGTCAGCGATAACTTAGGTAAGGTGGGAAAAAATATGAAAGGCTAAAAATCCAAAAGAAGTGAGGATCACTGGGAACATATTCAAAAGATAGGTGACAGGTTACCCTAGGCCAAATTAACTCAAGAACAAAAACTCTCCCCTTGTTTGTCATTTATTATTCATGAATGATCAAACAGTGAAAGACAGTTCAAAAATGAAAATTAGTTCAAAAACAAAAAACTAGTGAAAGAGGAACCGTACAGTGAAATCAAATATAAAAACAACAAATACTACATGGTAAAAACAACACATATAAGATAAAAAAAAAAAAAATAAAGTTCCTATTATAAAAATAATAGTTGAAAATCTATGTAAAAATCATGTTAGGTAGACAAAAACGACTCATTAGACGTGTTGAGCACAAACACAATTCCCTAATCTATGAAACCCTCAAACGTAACATGAAAATGGAGAAAAATAAATTTCATGGAAGAAGAATGTAAAACAAGGTAGAATAGAGTATCAAGAATCAGACACAAAACCATTTAACGTTGTTATACAAAAAGGCCTGTCTACAATAAAAAAACATAATTTCACTATGAATAATATTTGAGACTAACACACTAACTTTCTCTCAAGTTTCACAGTGAACTCTTGACTCTCACATTAAAGAATAATCGTCAAGTTAAAGTTACTATATACAAGACAAAATTGTCTTACAACTTCCAACTAAGGACGTTTCTCATAAGAACCAACCACATGTACAATGATTTAGTTACAATAAACGGGAGGTGTCAGTAGTTGCTGAGAAGTTCTTGAAAGAGGTAGACGATCCAAGATTTAATCTTCAGGTTCTTAGACCAAGGCTAACTCATCATACAATGACAAACCACTAGACGTTTTTTAGACCAATAGATATGACGAACTGATAAATGATCTCAAATCTCTAGACGATATAACACCTCTGAAACATCTAGGAAACCAGAACTTAGATTTTATCTAAATCAATTCTTCGCAAGAGGGTTACCTACTAAAATGACCCTCTAGACGGTCATTGTCTAGTCTACATAAAAGACCGTCTAAAACAACAAAATTTAAGACAAAAGATTATAAATGATGGAAACAAAAAAGAAAAAAAAACACTTTTATAAAAAAAATGCATGTTAACTAGACGATTTACTCTTTACTTATGAGACTGTATACTATGTACAAAAATCGAAAACAACAAAAACTCCTCTGACACTTGAGTCAAACATTGTCCTCAATGTGGGGATAGATGGAAAACTAAAGAAAACAACTTAAACAAACAATTAAAACAATGAAACAAAAGAAAAGGTTCAAAATCATAGTGTAGATAGTACAACATACTATTGTCCACATTTTAATAACAAAAACTGAGAATAAACTCTTAAGCCTTTTCAGTTTATGATTAACAAATATTATGTCAAATTTATGCCCATAAGCATTGGGTTTGTTGTTCTTGTCTACATATAATGGCTTGTGTTCATGTTATAAATGATATGACTGACTTCATGAAAAAAGGAAAAGTAAGAGCATCAACATAAGCAACTTTAAAATCAATAGATGCAACATCCTTGTCAGTGTGGTTATGAATATGATAAAGGATTATATCAATTGCTGCATTCAGCTGCTCTGGCCAAGAATCTTCACTTGCAAAATGGTGAGACATTGTATGTTTTATGAAATTAATAAAAGTATTAGAAGAGATATCGGCAGGCTTAACAAGAATATTAACAACATCAGGTGTATCAGTAAAATCATGAACAAAGTCAGCAAAAGCAATATTCTTGGTATGAATAGGTTTAGCATAATTATGAACAATAAAATCAATGTTCATCAATGAAGGTATGATCTAAGTCATTAAATTTATGAGCATAAACGGGAGAATCAACTCAAGCATCACTAATGAAAGCATAAAAAAACATAACCACAATTATCAATTACAAGTTCATTCATTATATCGGTAAAGGATTCATCTGTTAGAATAAAATTTTCCAAACAAGTGTTGGTCAAGTAATCTGGTAAAAAATTAGGTTCTAGTGGCTATCATTGATGAAACAATGGAGGATTAGTTGATATTGGATGGCTAGATGATATAGGAGAGATGTTGTTAGTATATTAGACAATGTGGAGTTATAGAGGCATTAAACGATATGTGTATATAAGACATTATGGATACACTAGATGATATAGGGATGTGCACTTTAATGTTAGACTTTATGGAAATGCTAGACAATATGGGGATGCTAGACACTTGATGGGGATTAGACTCTGTGGAGGGAGTAAACAACCCATGGATAGTACAAGGTATAGAGATTATAAACAATATATGGTTAGATGTTGATAACAAATATGGAGTTAGAAAATAAAGAATTAAGTGATAGCAGCGTTGGGTGTTTCTACGTTTTACTCGCTCAAGCGAGCTCAATCTCGCTTGAGCAAGAATTCACTTAACCTAAGTTATTTAGGTTAAATAAGCGGCTTGGGGCACAACCCTAGGTGTGCAAGATTGAGAGGAAAACACCATTGAGTCAATTGTAACCCAATTTGGAGAATATGGGGTGTGAGAAACATTAAAAGAAGCAGTTGTCAAGGAGAAACATCCTGGATCTTCTTTTCATGCTCTCCCTCCTTGTAACAGTCATCATGTGCGACTAATTCTACCCTTTGGGATTGGCAATAATTTGTTGAAACTCTTGTGAATTGAGGTGATATCTAAACATAATATTTTGTTCTTGATTGATGATTGGTATTGTTATTTTGTTTGTAATGCTTGGTTTACCATGATCTAGAATCTTAAAACTGCCTAGAAAGTACTTTCAAGGTTCTTACCAAAATGATAATACTTAACATATTTGAATGCTAGGAATTGATTTGAAATGTTAATTGTTATAAATGTTTGATCTTAAGGATAAGTTGTTTTTATAAATATGCGAGGAATTGGTATTTAGGAAAATCATAATAATTTTATATGCGAGAAATCTGTTAGAATTGATGGCTTAAACAAGAGGGGGGAGGGTGAATTGTTTATAAAAGTTTTTCGCAAATGATAACTAAGAATGAAGTTCTTTAATGATTTATAGAAAGGAGAATCAGAGAAGCCAAAAGAAATAAGCTATTAAAATTGTTATCAGTAAAACAATCGATTAATACTACGATATAACCGGTTGTTTATATTAGAGAGATAAAAGCAAGTATAAGCAGTTTATAAAGCATGAATATCAATCGGTTGAAAATACGAAATAACCGGTTGATTATGATAGCAAATCAAATATCAAACAAATTATAATAGAGAGAGAGATAAAGAGATTCACACAATCAGATTATACTGATTCACGCAACCCTGAGCTACATCCAGTCCTTAGAACAACCTCTGAGTATTCCACTAGCAATCAAATCCAGATTACTACAACACACCACAAAGAGGTGACTTTGAATCCCACAAAGCCTACTCACCCTCTTTGCAACAACACACCCATCAAGCCAGAATCCCACTGACTTTACAAGATTTTACTAACACTTACACAGGTTTATCAAAGTACAATTACAGGAAACTAAGCAAGAATAGAAAACACCTAGAATTACAAAATCAGAAGCCCTATGATCAGTTCTTGCACCAGAGCAAAGCTTTAACAAAAATCTTGCTAAACTTTGAAAAACTTCTTTCAAAAGCGAATCTTTAAACTCTCTCTTGATTTTGCAACAATGTGTTAAACTTGTATATTTAAAACATTTGAAAGAAGGCTATATTTATATTATTTGAAATCTAGCTGTTTAAGGCAACATAACAGAGTAAAATCAGTATTGTTCTCATTAAAACAGTTGAAACAGGTTTTCAAAAAACTGTTAGCAAAGCACTCATTTAACCGGTTGAAACCACGATTTAACCGGTTGAATGGATCAGGTAGTTACATAACCAATTCAAAAAACAGTTTTGAAACCTCATTGCCAGCTAAGTGACAAACAACCGATTGTGTCGACAATTCAACTGGTTGTTTTCCCTTTGCATGGAAAAACACTTTATTTCTTTTAAAACTGATTGATTAAGCTTGTGTAGGAATCACGGACTGATCTTTGCAAAGATTCTAAACACCCTAATCTAAACCCAAACCTAGAAAGCAGAACAGTTTCAGGCTTCATGTGGATTTGACACATCAAAGCTCCCATGTTCAAAAAAATCGATATAAATGATTTTTATACGGGCATCAATATCAATCAAAGGGCACAATATTGTCATGTTAATCAAAATACAAAAGAGTGAGAAGGATGAAACTCAATCCCTATTTTTCAATTGAAACAACAACTTTTTGACTTGTTTTCTTGCTCATCCTTACCAGCCTAACAAATCCCCACAAAACTTTTATTATTCTATTTTATATTTAGTGAATCTTTTACTTTATTGTTGAATTGTTCCTTGTGGGTTTGATATTTTTCCATAGGAATAAATTATTACTTCTGACAACGCGGTGCACTTGCTGTAAAAAGTCATCAATTCACTGACATAATTTTCATCTCTTCCCAAATTTCTACAATCCTTCATGCTTATGCAATAGTGTTCATCATCCGTAGAAGATACTCAAATCAAAACAAATGAAGATACAAGCTAGGATTGCATCAAAGATCTAAGAAGAAGAAGAACAAAGAGACCCATAAAGAGAGCTGTAGAAGGCCATGTTATTTTGCTTAGAGGTTTGATGTTGTTTATGTGAAAGCTTCATTGTCTCTTTAAATAGGAAGGAATGTCAACTACCACCTCATACTTTGATCATTTGATTTCATAATAATATATATTTTTGACTTACAAGTTTTTGACTTAGAATAGTGATTGAACTTGTACTTAGTTTGTTTTTTTATGAAACCATTACTAAATTCCCACATTTCAAACTTTTCCAATAAAGTTGAATATCCAAATAGGCGGCTATGTAACAATTTTTTAAATAGAACACACAACTTTTACTATTGTTTTCAGATTTATGTGGTTAGAGATAAAACACGATTTTGTTTTTAAAGGGTATGCCCATGATGTTTTTAACACAAAGTTGCATAGAAAAGAGAAAGGGATAAGTGTTTAATATATTTCTTTTTCAATTTTTTTCTTAGATAAATCCTCCTCCCTCAAGATTAGATGGTTGGAGTTATGTCCCTCAATCTTCATACCTGTAGGTCCTAGGACATTTGCATTGTTCTTTGGAGTTTACCTATGTATTGGTCGTAAATTCTTTATCTTGATGTTCTGCTAATTTCTTGGCCAACTACCCCATTTGTGTTTCCAAGTTCTAGATGGAATATTTAGTACTTTTTTTATTCTTTAAGAAGGCTTGCATAAATTTTTCGAGTGTATCTCTAACTTTGATGTTCTTTCTCGAGTGAAGTATAACATTGTTGTTGATATGGCTAGTAGGATTGATTTTGTTGGAGGAAACAATTTTTTCCATCCGTAGTTCTGGTTTTAATTATTCCTCCAGCCTTGCGTTCCTTGATTATTTAGATAATGAATTTGTCGAGTGTATTCTCTAACTTTGATGTTCTTTCCTGAAGTGAATGATAACATTATTGTTGATGTGGGCTAGTAGGATTGATTGTTGTTGGAGGAAACATTTTGTTTCCATCCATAGTTCTAGTTTTAATTATTCCTCCAGCCTTGTGTTCCTTGATTATTTAGATAATGAATTTCCTCTAATGTTGTGAGGTCACAAAAATTTGGGAATTGATTTTTCCCAAAGTCTTCACATGTCCTTGGCTGATTAGGATGTTGGGGAGGGTTGGTGGCATGTAGTTGTTGAGGTTGTTTTGACATTTGCCTTGTTAGGGCTTTAATCTATTGCGTTAGGATTTTGTTTTATGCAAGAAGTGCATAAGTTGTGTTTAATTCCAACACTTCTTTCTTGTTTTCAGCAGTTGTGTCATCTTTTGCTTGATAATATGTTGAAGCTAAAGCATCTATTGTTTTTGTTGCTTGCTTTGCATCTACAATCATCATGGTTCCTTCCATTGTTGCATCTAGGATCATTTTTGTCTAAGCCTTAGACCATTGTGAAAGATATTTAGTTGGGCCACGTCTTCAAAACCATGGTAAGGGTATTTTTTCAATAGTGTTTTGAAGTGCTCTCAGTCTTCACATAAAGGCTCATTTGCTCCTTGCCTGAATGTGGAGATATTATATTTAGATTTAATAAAGCGACAGAATGGAAAAACCTCTTTAGAAATTTCTCCTCAATATCATTCTAACTATTCAAGTTTTGATTAGGATAACATTTAAGCTACTATTTTACTTTGTCTCAAATCCCATAGTACCTATCAATTCATAGAAAGTGAATAAATGAGTATAGAGTTCCTCATGATCCATTCTTGTGAATCAATGATTACTTCTCAAGCTTAAGTGTTGGTTTCATCTCTAATGAACTTGTTGCAGTGAGCATGGTTATGCTTGAAAAATATCTTGGACCTTGTTGAAAGAATAGTCTCCCAACGTTCTTCTTGGAGGATTCACAATTCTTCCTCCTTCATTGTTTTTTATTTTCAATCATTTCTTCAATTTGGGTAATGTGGGATTGAGAGTTAAGTGAGGTTGAATCTAATCTCTTTTCTGAATCTCCTTAGCTTTGTTTGAGCTTCTTTCTTTCAGATCTTAAAAAAAAATCCATTGTCTTACCTAAACAAAAAATTGTTTGAAGAGGACTTGCCTCTTGTTAGCATGCAAATGTAAACAAAGAGATTTTTTTTTTCAAAAATAAATAAATAAATGAAGAAAGAAAGAAAAAGGTTAATCTAATCTAAGAAAGAAAAATCAGGTATAGATTTACAATTAAGGTGTTAGATATTAACAAAACTTTACTATGTACTTCTTCAAAACAAAACATGAAAATACCTCATAACAATTAATTCCTCAGTAACAATACCAAAAAACTTGGTGGTGGCCTAAGTTAAATCAATTTCAATTAAGTTAAATCATATTCTTTTTATTCGACAAGCAGACCGAATCAACCGTAGTACAGGTGAATGTCGTATCCACAAGAAATTAATGATATCAAAGTATAATTATCTTTTAAGATGAAGTGATACATAAAATGAAGTTTATTTGCATGTAATATTTATAAATGCCAAAAAACTTGGTGGTGGCCTAAGTTATATCAATTTCAATTAAGTTAAATCATATTCTTTTTATTCGACAAGCAGACCGAATCAACCGTAGTACAATTGAATGTCGTATCCACAAGAAATTAATGATATCAATGTATAATTATCTTTTAAAATGAAGTGATACATAAAATAAAGTTGATTTGCATGTAATATTTATAAATAGCAACTATAAATAATAATAATAATAATAATAATAATAATAATAATAATAATAATAATAATAATAATAATAATAATAATAATAATAATAGATATTTAGATCGAGATATGAAGTTTAGACAAATCATTGAAACAAGGAAGTAACAATATAACACACATGTTGGGATTAAAATAACTTTGTGAATTTCTTTTGTTATTGTTATTACGTTCTTACTTTAGTCAAACCAAGTCGATTCATTGCGCAAGATTATCTAGAGCAAAAGTCACTGTTATGACTTACCTCTTCATTAAGATGAAAAAGTTCACCATAGTCTCAACTTCGTGTTTTGCGACCATTGAATCCTATGGTTGGTTAAAGAGTGATGGAGATCAAGCTCAAGTGGACATGAAGGCCAATCATCAAGAGCAAGAAGAGGTTGAGGCTCAAATGGAGGACGCTCATGGAGTTCAAAGCCCATCTCAAAGGCTTACAAGGAGCATGTTCAAGGCTTTAGGAGCTAATGGACGTTTATTTTCTCTTTTTGTAATTTCTTTGTTTGAAGGTGCTTAGAGGGAAACATAAGAAACCTCTTTTGTCAAAGCATCTTTAGGTCTTTAGTTTAGGAGTCTTAGGGGGATGTGCGTTTAGTAAAGAGGTGTAGAAGTAATAGGGAGGTGCCAAAGTGGGAGAGGAAGTCACACCTTCCTCATGCTTGGCGCCACTTTCATGTATTTGGGGGGAATTTTGAATTTAATTAGCTTTGCATTTCAGCACCTCTAGGCTATAAATTAAGGTGCTGCCTTTGTATTTTTTAGATTTGAATTTTGAATTAGAGAAACTCTACTCAATTTGAGAGAGAATTGGAGAGCTTTGTGCCTTCCTCACTTAGTCTTATCTTGAGAGTTCTATGGTTACCTCAAGTGGCGGCATAGCACACTCATCTTGGAGTCTCCATCCTCTAAGTGGCGTGATCATCCAACCATTCCTCCGTCTTCATGAGCTCTCTCTTCTCCTTCCTTCCTTCTCTTTTTATGTTCATGTCTTAGTTTGATTCTTTGCTTTTTCAGTTCGGCTTTTCAATTTCCTTTGTGTTTTGCTTCGGTTCTTTTAGCTTTTGCTGTTCAGCTTTGCTTCTTCTTCTTTTCTAGTTGCTGTTTTTGGTTCAATTTGACAATACATGGAACTTCCATATGAGTTTGGGTTTTGGTACTAGTCTTGGTGTGTTCTTGAACATAGAACCTTGATCCAATTCTATGAAAAAGTGCCTACCTCATATCCAACTCAAGTTGATTCCTAAGAATGTCAAGAATCATTCATATTGTGCTATTGGAATCATATCAAAGAGGGTTTAGAAACATGAAATCGCCTTCCGACCTCATTCATGGCCTATGGACAATAAATGGTCGTTCCTCACCATGAAGCACACTACCAATTTGAATATAAAAGAGAAACATGCATCTATAAACAATAATAACTCTAAAAATATCACCTTGCCATTTAATCCCAACAAATAGATTTAGCAGCTCATGATAAGATCTTACGGTTAAAGTTCAAGATGACAAGCTAAACACAACAAAAATGGATCCTTGAGTATTATTACCATCTTGCATTCAAGATTTCCTTCTCTAGAGATTAACTTACACTTCTTTTGAGGTTTTGGCTTTGTAGCTAGATTGATTCTGAAGTTTAGACTCTCTGAGCCTAAACCAACGTAATTTCTATATCTAAACCTCTTTCTGGATCTCATTTGATCATCTTAACATCTATGTTTCTCTATTTCTTGATACCTCTCTATGCCTCTCGATGCTTAGAATGTTGCCCCAACGTCCCTATTACAGCTTTTATGAATAGGATTCAAAGGGATTCAAAGGTTTTCATCATGAACTTCGTGTAGGCCAATCTACTCCGCGGATTGACTGTTTTCATCCTTAAGCAATATTTTTGGGCTTCAATCCTCAATTATTGAGCTACATTAGATTCCAAGGTTAAGGATTTGTCAAAGATTTGCTCCATATTCTCTCTAGCCTTAAGCTTTCTTAATCATGAAACAAGATTGGCTTGGATTAGGCTTCAACCAAAATCTTCTTCTTTCGAAATTTGCTGCATGTTGGTTTGGGCCCTTCCTATGAAAAATTGGGTTTCTTCATGTTTAAGTATGCTAATTCGCTCAGCATATGTAGATGCGCTCATCGTTTTGAGTGTTTTCCAATGAGTTTTCTCTATGGACTCAATTCGTTGAGTCGTTCTACATGTGGTGGGCCTATTGGATTTGTTGCTCCATCCTTTTTTGCTTGTTAGAGGATTTTGGCATGATTCTTACTAACATTTGTACATATATATTTTACCTAAATTACATGTCTTTTCATCTATAATAATTACTATAATTAAACATTTATCATCTCCTCGCACTAGACGCTCCCCCATGCTCACCTTAGATAGTCCCCCCTCACATTAGATGCTCCCCACCCCCATCCAGTTAGATGCTCCCCCCTCCTTGCGTTAGAGGCTCCCCTTCCTCGCATTAAACTCTTCCCCATGCTCTCACTAGATGCTTCCTCTCCTCACTTTAGACACTCTCCACTCCCTCTTTGTGTTAGACGTTCTCCCCTCTATATGAGTTTTGAGAGTTTTAAGAGAAGATGGATCCATCCCACGATGTGATGATGTTGATGTGATGGTTTGAGTTCTAGTGAGTACCATAAGAGTTGTGGTCCGAGAATAGTTTTATTGGAACTCCATGGTGGGCACCAAATGTTCTTACCAGATCTGAGCTAGAATCGTTTGAGGTTTTATCGAAACTCTATGGTGGACATCAAATGTTCTTACCAGATCTAAGCTAGAATCGTTTGAGATTGATACCGAGCTGTTAGACGAGTTGATCTCTTCGTGAGAGGGTTGTCGAGCTCTGATGATGAAGACCGAATGATAATCCACCTACAAGATATTCTTCAATGCTCAAGTCATTAAAAATTTAGAAAATAAAACTATATTTATAAACTTTAAAAAAAACCTAGCAAAATATCTAATATGGTTACCAAATAATGGACTGACCAATCAGTTATCAAATATTGAAATGATTTTCATTTTATCATACATCAATTTTAAAATAATTCCAAAATGATGTAGACTCAATTATCTCAAATGAATATTATATTATTAATATTTTTTAATATTTTTAGTACAAAACTAATTAAATTATTTTGTATGACATAGCAATTAAATTATTTTTTAAAATATGTTATAAACGTGTGTACAGTTATAATTTATAAACTCTTTACATCCTTAAAAACAAAATATATATTAACAGCTTGAAGACTACCATAACTGATATTTTCCACGAGGGTGATTTGTTTCTTATTAAAATATGAATACTTTCTTCTCCAATTATTATTGTTTTTAATCTTTTATATAAATTACTCTTTTAAGAAAAATAAAAAATTATTTGCTAAAATCAACATACATATAAAATATTTTGTACGATAATTATATTTGTTTTAACATAATTTTTTTAATTTATACGTAAGTTCATTCTAATTTATTAAAAACATTTATTTTTTGTTTTCTATTTTTCTCAAGTTAAAATACTTGTGAAAACATATCTCACATGCTTAACTAATATTACATTTTCTCACCGATTTATTATTATATTTTAAAATAAATAACACATAGAAGTCTAACAATATATTTTCTTTTAGTTATGAATTTATTAATTATTAAAATAATTATATGAAAAGTTATACGAAATATTTTTAATAATTAAGGGTGTAAAAGAATTTAAACCGAGAAAAATCTTCGCAGTGATAAGTAAACGTTGCTTTGGGTACGCTCTGTTTGAATCTAATCTAATAGAATTTAAAATTTCCTATGCATATAAATAATATTCCTTTCTTATCATATTAGAGAAGATATCATATTTATCAGATTATTGAAAAAACGGGGAACTCAAATGGTGCATCGTTCTCGAAGTGTTGATACCTGACGGAACGAAAAGGGGATCTCAATGGAGAGCGTCAAACCTCTCATCGAACTGGAACCGGACGACGATGGCAGAATCAGAAGAACCGGTTCGTTTTCTTTCTAACTACCTCGAATCTTCAATTTCATCTCTGAATTTGTATTGATTTCAGTTCTGAACGCTATAATATTTAGATTTAATATCTAAATCAGTGTTTTTAAGTCCTTAGGCTCTCTGAAAGACTTGATTGTAGTAGCGTATTAATAAGTTTTTCAGTTCATATTTAAGTGAGAGCAACTTCATCAACTGGTTGACGCTCCGAGAGAGAATTTTAATGATACAAAAGTTAAAACAAGTTACCAATTTCAAGAATGCGTATTAACTCAATTATAACATGAAAGACCAAAACTGAAACGGTTAAAACTGAGTATCTTTTGTAGATTTGGATCTTCAAAGTTGAGTTAACTATCGCTCAACTCACTTTAGAAGTAAAATATACTGTAGTGCCCGTTTAGGCCCAATCAACCTGATGTAAACTTGAGGTTTGCAAATCTCTGTTGTGTATTCTGTCACAGTTATGTCGAGTTCATATGAAGTTTTCAATAAAATAACTTATCTTTGTTAAGAAAATTGTTAGTTGATGTTATGATTTGTTAAACATGTAGATACTATCAATAGTTGATTTCATCATCAAGAATGGAAATTAGTTCCTTTATCTTCTTAATTGAGGTACTTATTTTAGAGAAGTGAGATTCATTTTGTGCATTTGTATACTTAACCAGTTATCAGACATTCTTTTCCTAAGAAATAAAACATTCAAATCCAGATGAAGCTAAAAGAGCATATATTATGTTTGTGTTCTGTTTGCAGGGAATGTGTTGACGGCAAGCACACACATTATAACTGTGGTGGTAGGGGCAGGGGTGCTGGCTCTTGCATGGGCCATGGCACAGCTAGGATGGATAGCAGGCATAGGAAGTATCATCACCTTTTCAGCTATCTCCATTTTCACTTACAGTCTTGTAGCCGATTGTTACAGATATCCAGACCCTGTCACTGGCCAGAGAAATTATACTTATATGCAGGCTGTCAAGGCTTACTTAGGTATTCTCAACTTCCATAATTTCATTATTCTAATGATTTTTTTCTTCTAATCACTGCTACCGATTAGTTTGTAAGATACATCTTTACTGTGAGAAGTATTGACAACTAATATACCCTAAAAGTGGAAAACATCAGAGCTACATTGCAACTCTGCTAAGTTAAGAGTCAAAATAGTTGCCCTTTTACATGATTGAAAAATGTTGTTGTGGTGAACATACACATATTCACATATAAGAAGTTATTGAATTGTTAAATTTACTTTCTTTTTAATCAATAATTATAACTTTATTATTTGAAATATTTATTGGAGTAAAGTCAGCAGAATTATAATCTAACAATTATGATGTCTGCTACTTGGGTCCGAATGAAACTGTTGTGGAGACTAAAGGTCTTAGAATTAGCTTTAAATAAATATATATAATTAAGATAAAAATTTCACCAAAGATCACTTGCTAAACCTATTTTCGATCTCATTAATCTTATCATATGTTAGACTGGGGTTGTAACTTATAAGTAGTCACCCAAGTACCTAAATCATAATAGAAAACTTGATGATATTATCTAGGTAATTATGTTACATTTAATAATAAATCTTGGTAATTACATTATTCTAAATGTATCCATTAATAAATAATGGATGAACCTGTACCTTGAACAAGACTTCATTTATACCATCAAGTAGGAAAAAGCGATTATGACCATAACTTTTTATTGATCACGGGACAAATAGGAAAATGTAAATAAGAGCCATAGAAATTAAATATTGTAGCTTGGGGTCTTCATACCTTTAACCAGAACATTTTGTCATCGATTGATGATGAATGGACCTGGTGAAATACTTTTTAATGTCCTTTTTCCTTCACGAGCAAACTTGTGACTATAACAGAAAAGTGAAATAGATGTTACAATACTAAGTTATGGTTTAAGTGATTTTTTATTTCTATTTGCTACTTGAACATGTATTGATATCTCCGCCTTCAATTAAAAATTATTGGTGTATATATGAATCTGTTATAACTAAATCATTATCTTTATATGTGTACATGTTTCATGTTTTTTAAGGGTGTTCTATGCATCAGGTTAGTTCTTATGACAAATAAATAATTAACATCCAGTTTTTTTGTCAGATATGCCAAATGTATTTCTTTCTAATAATTTTATACGTCAATTATTATTATTATTTTTATTTCTTTCACACCAATATTTTTTGTCTTATCTATTAAATATTTAAATTTTTCTTATCTATTAAACATGTTAACTTTAAATTGTAGAAATTTTGGTAATATCTATTGGTTGTAATTTTCCCTCTAACTTAACTTAAGGTCTCAATTCCTCTCGATTATAACAACAATAATTATAAGTGTAGATACTGTGATTGAATTCTTTTTTTCATTTGTTCGTAGTCTGTTTCCATTGATTAATTTGGTCTTGCTATTTTGGTAATAGGTGGAACAATGCATGTGCTTTGTGGATTGGTTCAATATACCAAGCTCGCTGGGATCACCGTCGGCTACACAATAACTTCTTCCACAAGCTTGGTGTGCGTAATATAATTAAAGCTTATTTAAGAATTTATTTATTACAAAAATGCAAATGAGATTACCGCGTCTAACTTCTTCCATACTTATCATTTAGTATGATATTATTTGTGAATCATAATTGGAATACAAAATTACTTATCAATCAAAATGTTATTTTAATGAGATCCTAACTTGTAAGCAACTCCGGAGATGCTATTAATAGAATTTTGAATTAATCATTTAGAATACAACTATTAACTATAAAATTTAAAACTCTTGAATACAGATTATTTAACCTTTTTATGTCGTATGGTTTATGACGATGAGTGTGATATGGCAGGGCAATAAGGAAAGCAATTTGTTTCCACAGAGCAGGAAATGCAGCTTCCTGCAAGTTTTCGAATAATCCCTTCATGATCGGTTTTGGCATTTTGCAAATTTTCTTGTCTCAGATTCCAAACTTTCACGAGCTTACATGGCTCTCAACTGCTGCTGCCATCACCTCTTTTGGTTATGTATTCATTGGTAGTGGGCTATGTCTCTCGGTCGTCCTCTCAGGTAAGTGCTTTTAACTTTTCACCATTACTTACACAACTATCTGTTTTAGTTTTTCATTTTCGTTATGTGAGTTCTTCCCTTCATTTTAGTTATTCATAGGTCAAGATAATGTATATATTTTAAGAACATTGATAATATTTTTACTAAAATGTTATTATTAAAAAAATTAAAGATTAATTAAGAATTTAAATGAGATGGTTATGAATAATTTCTTTTGAAAATAAACTAATATTTTTTGGATACTTTCAATGACAATTTCTTTTAAGATAAACTAAAACTCCTAAATGTATATGTATACGGCAATTTACGCCAGCCACGTGATTAGGTGACTTTAGCTATATTGTGATGGTTGAAAAGAGAAATAGATAAGAATATGGGTGTTGTGGATGTGGTTACGCGTGTCTATCATGTCATGTGTGGAATGTGAATTTTTTTTCTCTTGCCCTTCGCTTTTATTAGAGAATGAAAATTGAGTAAGTGAAAAAAAAAAAAATGAAAGAAAAAGAAAGAAAGAGGAAAGTGAAGTTATTTATATTAAAAAAAAGAGTAGAAAACAAAGATAAGTAGAAAGTAACTAGTATTTAGATTAAGAAAAAACGAGAGAAAAATAAAGATAAATGAATGGAAAGTTTAGAGTGATTGTAATGTGAAAGATTTTTTTTAAATTGATATATTTAGAAACTATCCAAGTACTTTTGCATTTAAAAAAGATATAATTCAATATTAAGAAATGTTTAATTACGCTTCGAGTTATAGAATGTCTCTTGGATACTCGTTTATAAAAGAATTTTCCACTCGTTTATAATATCCCTAATTTTATAAAATAAATTAATGGAAAAAGGTAATTTAAAAACATATAAATTAAAATGAAAATTAATTTAAAATTAAATAAAAAATCATCATAAAATCTTAATCGAGAAAAAAATTTAGAATAACAAATTAAAATAAGTTAGTTATCAAAGTATCACAGTTTAAATTAATTTGTTTTATTATTATTTTAATATTTATATTTTAATATTTTATTTTTATTATAATAAAAACATAAATATAAACAAAATATTAATAATATTATCAATTATATTAAAAAATAATAACCAATATATAATAACATAATCATATAAAATATACTTTATGTGTATAAATATTAATAAAATATTTATATTAATTAGTTTTGTCTTCAAATATAATTAATTATACCACACAAATCTATTTATGATTGCAAGTTAAATACATAAAGCAATTTTCCTTAACCTTTTAGTTTCTTTTATCTTTTTATACTTTTTCCACCTTCCTTTGTTTGTTATGTTTCCGCGCAGACATGAATGACCGTTTGTTTACCTTTCTTCACATAGGGTAGAGTCGTGTATAGAGATTTGTTGAGGCGCAAAATTTTTAGACAAATTTATTATTATTCTTCTTTATATTAATTTTCGACCTTTTTAGCAGCAAAACTATTTATTAATGTTTTGTAATAAAATAATTCTAATATTTCATTATCAATAGATAAAATTGCTAATCCATTTAATATATCTTGTAACATTATTGCGCTTAAATAAGGTTTAAGTAATTTTAACTTTAAACAAACCCTTCCAAGAATAGCAATTTGTTATGGGTACTGTTAATAGTATTCTATAATCCTTGTAAACATCATCAGTCTTAAATGACATTTAAGTAATTTTAACTGTAAAAAAATTCTTTCAAGAATAGCAATTATGGGTATGTTAATAGGATTCTATAAGCCATACATGCATTTGGAAAAGAATAAAAAAATTATGCAATTTAATATTTTTATTAGAGTATTAAATTCTTTTAAAACTCTTCTCAACAATTTTATTTCTTAAAATAAATCATGACCGTTAATATTAAAATGTTCACTAAATCTTATAAAAAAAATTCAAAATTAATATAATATTTTTTAATTCATTTTCACTTGTTTTAATTTTTTTGGATTCAAATAAAAATCCATAATTGTTTCCATATAAGAAGAATTATATAAATCGAGTCTCAATTGAAGAAATAGACAGATCTACTTTATATATATAAACATTAAATACGAAAAATATCTCCAATTGAATATGTAATCTCATCATTAACACTTTCATCAGAATGTCATTTTTATGAATTTTTCATTTTTCATTAAACTTATTCTTGTTTGCATTAAAAATTGGTTGAACATTTAAATGCATTAAATTTGAATTTCTCTCATTTCAAATTATTTTGTTTTCAAATATTTTACTTGGATAAGAGAATTCAAATTTATTAATTTTTATTTACATAAAGTAGTTCAATTACCACTATATATATAAAAAATTTATTTAAATATCAACAATTATTAATAATTAAAAAATATTCAAATTGATGATATCATTTTAGTCAATCTTTGATGTTACTTTTTTCGTTAAAATTGGTCAAGATTTTTTTCATTTGACTGATGAAGCTTTTTTTTATACATGTCAGTCAAAATTGTTCTTTTTGTTGATATTAACCATAATTATTTACACTTATATTGATCAGGATTATTTTTTTATTGTTTTATCAATATCAACTGAAAAGTTATCTCAGTCTACATTAGGAATAAAAATCCCAACTAATGTTCGTTGAAAATTTTTCTTCCTAGCATTAGAAAAATAATCCTAGTTTCGGTGACAAAAATAGTCACTGTTCACATACAAAAAAAATCTACGCAAATCAAACAAATCTAGTTTACATCTGCAAAAGAATAATCTATCTAACATTGAAAAAATTCTGGCTAATGTCCAAAACAAAATAACAGTGGTTTGTGACAAAAACAATAAAACTAGTCGTAACAATCTAAATAAAAAAAACATCTCTTCTCAAAATGAATAAAAATATCCAACTAAAATTGAATTGAGAATAAAAAAAATTCAACTAAAATTGAATTGGGAAGATAATATGAAAAGATAATGCACAAATTTAAAAATATAAAAAACTTCAAAGTCTTACTTCCTAAACAAAACAACATATTTTGTTATAAAATATTTTAAATTTTCTATGAAAATGAATTAAGCGTTTAAATTCTTGTCCAAACACAATAGGCTCTATATCCATTTCATTAGCTAATTCTTTGGAATCTAAAGTTAATGCAAAGTTATTTTCCTTATAAATTAAACCTATTAAATGATATACATATATATAGCAATATCTAAAATATTAGTAGATTTTAAATTAGTTTTTAAAAGATTTATAGAGTCTAATTTAAAATATAAAATAGGTAGTAATTAAAATTTTGATAATTTTTTTTTCAAAAATATTATCTAATTTAGTCAATGATTAATTATATTTTATCTATAAATTTTTATTATTATTAATGATTTTTTTATAGTATTTTTTTTTATGAGATTATCAATGTATTGTTGCTTGCATTACGTTGGTGGTTCCGATGTAGCGAAAATCAAGATTGACAAATAGAATACTTGGGACTGATAGAAGTATTATCATTTTGTTGTAATTATGACTGACACTATTTTTTTCAATAAAAAGTAAAATTAGTTAAAAGGGAATATTTTAGGATGTCTTAACCTTATACAAATAACATGTTGCTAAATAAAAAAAAAGAAAATCCAAAACAGTTTACATCAGTACCACAACTCCCTGCATAAGCGCCTAAGAAAGCTTGCCTGCTCAAAAGATTAAAACATGTATCTCAAGCAAAAGGTCATCACACCTAAACAACAATTTTCATCCCCGAAGCTATCCCCAAATCAATGAAACATCTCTAATTAATACCAGCTTTAGAAGTGCCAAAGCTGCTTCTTTTAGGACCAGTTTCCAACTCTCATGCTTCCTTAACAACATTGTTTTCTTACTCTATAGGTGCTGGCAGCTAAAGCGACATACAAAGACTGGCACTTGCTGCCCAAAAAATCCGTCCCAACCCCACCCTTCAGTCTTCCAATTTCCATCATCACAGCACCAGTACAGTCCATTATTCTCGCTAACTGACAGCTACTAAAACTTCTCTATTGCCCCCTTTTTTGTGTGGATTCATATTCTTTATAAATACTGAGTAAAGCCTTAACTTGGCTTCCTCATCTACTCATTAAATCAATTTCAGCCTTCTTTGACCAGCACAAACAGTGGCATTCTACCTTTTAATTGGCTCTTTAAACTTTCTCCCTGTGCCATATCCTTCCAGCAATAGTAGGATCAGCGTATACCTTCCAAGTTCTTTCCCTATGCATTCACCTCTGATACATGTTATTCACTGCTCCCCTCCAGCTTTACCTGCATCGAGAAACACTACCTTCCACACCTCTCAACTCAACTACTTCAAAGATACAATACATGCCATAACAATGATTGTGAGTAATTCATACTATAATTATTGATACAATCCAGCCTTTCATACATTGAATATTGAAAATAAATTAGTTACACAGGTTTCTACAATCTAATCTTATTTTATTGTTATATTAATACAGGTTAAAGGTGATAAAATCCAATCAGAAAAAAAAATTTAACTTTCCTTTCTTTATGTTTCATCCATACCCATGATTGTACTTGTGCCAAAGTAAAAATTTTCTCTGCATCTATCTTTGCTTGGTTAAAAATAACCTTGTTTCTATGCTTCCATATACACCATAATACTGAGACCCAAAGGCTTTTCCATAACCTATTGCCTTCTTGATTTAAGCATATGCAAGAGAATTGTTCGAAATGATAAATCAACTCATTATGATTCACCGAACTAATCCCCATCCAGCTAAAGCACATATTCCATACTTTAATTGATTCCTTCCATGAAACAAGGATGTGTGAAGTTGTCTCCTCCTCCCTCCCACAAAAAACGCATAAAGTATCCCCCGATGTGACACCCCTTTTGTGCAGATTCTGTTTAGTTGCTATCCTATTCGAAAGGGCCCTCCACACATAAAACAGAGTTGAAGGCATAACCTTTAAATTCCAAAGATGTTCAAACACCACCGATACCCCCAAATCTGTGATTTACTAACTTATTATAAGCAAATTTTAGCGAGAAAGTGTATGATGGAGGGTCGTTCCATATCCGTAAATCCTCTTTATCTGGGTGTAGTGACACCTGTGATATAATTGCCATAAAATTCTCTACCATAGTTTTTTCCCACTCAAACCATTCTCTTCTCCAACTAAATTTCCACTCCCACCCTTCTGTAGATCATCTTCCGAAACTACCAATAGACTTGTCCTTAAGCTCAGAGTTATTATATATTCTTTCATATCTTTCTTTGAGTTGACCATTGGCTAGCCATTCATCTTCCCAAAATTTGACCTTCTCCCCAGATCCAACTTTCCAGACCATATCGAATTGAACCAGTTGTCGCCTTGGTCTAAAAGACTGACTTTGGATAAATCATTCCACCATCTAGATGTATTCCTGTTTCGTTTCGGTTCAGGTGAGTTTGTCAGCCTCCGCGGACCATACTTTGATTCGAGAACATCCTTCCAAAGTCCAATCTCTGGGGAACCCATTCTCCATAACCATTTTAGCCAAGAGTGCCTTATTGAACAAATCAATGCGCCTAATACCTAGTCCACCCTACTTTTTTGCTTTACAAATGTTCTCCCAGCTAGTCCAAGCGATTTTTCTCCCTTTCGCTCCCCACCCCCACAAAAACTTTCTTTGTAATTTTGTGATCTCCTTACACACTCCAATTGGGGCTTTAAAAAAGGATAGAAAGAATAGTGGTATGACATTAATGACAGATTTTATAAGACAAACTCTCCCCGCAAATGACAGGTTCCTCCCCTTCCATACCGAAAGTTTCTTTCTTATCTTCGATAGCACTGACTCCCAAAAGCAACACCTTGATGGATTACCACCAATAGTTAGTCCTAAGTATGTAAAGGGTATATCCATTAGACTGCAATGAAGTATTTTCGAGTACATTTTCACCTCATACCTATCTACTCCAATTGTACCAATTTTGCTTTTATGGAAGTTAACTCTAAGGCCAGAGCTTAATTCAAAACATCTTAATATAGCCTTAATGAACATGATATTCTGCACTTTTGATTCGCATACAAAAAGGGTGTCATCTGCAAATTGGAGTAGATTCACATCTACCTTTTTATCCCCGACTTTTGTTTCAGAAAACAAGTTTTTTCTTGTCGCTTGTTTTACTAGCCCTACCAGTCCTTGTGCTACAATCAGAAACAAAAATGGTGCCATCGGATCCCCCTGTCTAATGCCTCTAGAAGGTTTGAATTCTTTTGTCGGGCTACCATTTACCAAAATCGAGACGGTAACTGATTCAAGGCATGCTCTAATCCACTGTATCCATTTTTCGTAAAACCCTAATCTTCCCATCATGTAAAATAAGAACTCCCAACTCATCGAGTCATACGCCTTCTCGAAATAAAGTTTCACAATCGTCCCGCTTTTCCTCCTTTTCAAATCATCCAAAACCTCATTCACTACGAGGACACTGTCTAATAATCCTCTATTGGACAAAAAAACCGATTGTGATCCATTTATCACCTTCTCAATAACTTTTTTAATCCTATTAGATAACACTTTGGTCAGAATCTTGTACATACAACTTACGAGTGAGATGGGTCTATACTCTTCAAGAGATTGAGGATTCTTAGACTTTGGGATCAACGTTAAGAATGAAGCATTACAACCCTTCGGGATTTTCCCCTCTTTGTGAAAGTGTTCACTGCACCCAACACATCCTTATTTAGTAAACCCCAGTACTTTTTAATGAAACTGAAAGTTACTCCGTCTGCACCGGGGCTTTTATGACTATCGCAATTCCAAATGGCATCCTTAATTTCTTTTTCGTCAAAAGGATCAGTCAAGAATCTGTTATCAGATTCTGATATCTCCTTAAATTCAACATTATCCAACCTTACTCCAATATCCTTTATAGCCGACATCTTTTTCTTGTAGAACTCTGTAACCAACTCCTTTACCGTATTTGGCTCTTCCACCCAGTTGCCAGAGTTATGACAATGTACTCCTTTTATCTCATTCCTTAACCTCCTCCATTTAATTGACGCATGAAAGTATTTTGAGTTGGAATCCCCCTGCTTGATTCATAGTGCTCTTGACTTTTGTTGTAATAAAGATTCGTTCCTCACATTGATATCCTGTAATTGGCTCAAAAGTTCTCTTATTTCCTTGATCTTGTTCTCATCCATGGCGTTTACATCATCTCTTATATATAGCTCTTGTATTTTCCTCAAGATATCAAGTTTTATCTTATCAGTATACCCAAAAACATCTTTATTCCATCCTTTCAGGTCACTCTTTAGCATTTTCAATTTCTCTTTTAACACTACGATTGCGTTGCCCTGCACCAAGTAACTTTCCCATTTGCTTTTAACAAAATTGTCAAACTCCTTATCTTCCTGCCAGAGTTGCTCCCCAATCTGCCACATTTGATTTTAGCACCAATGCGCAGTGGTCATATATTGAACACATAGGGTTATGTTTATATAGGAAAAAGAAACATATGGGCTAAGCCCATTACATAAATATGAGATATCTAACAATATCTATAATATCTCATAATATCAAATAATATCTAATTATATCTAATAATATCTAACACTCCCCCTCAAGCTGGTGCATATAGATCATATGTACCCAGCTTGTTACAAATGTAATCAATCCTAGGTCCTCGTAAGGGTTTAGTAAAAATATCTGCTAATTGATTATTTGAATTAACAAACTCAGTCTTGATATCTCCTGATATAATCTTTTCTCGAATGAAATGACAATCAATCTCAATATGTTTTGTCCTTTCATGAAAAACTGGATTTGAGCTAATATGAAGAGCAGCCTGATTATCACATATCAGTGTCATTTGAGTAACCTCTCCAAATTGCAATTCTTTAAGTAACTGTTTAAGCCAAATAAGCTCACAAGTAGCCGAGGCCATAGCTCTATATTCTGCTTCTGCACTAGATCTTGCCACAACACTTTGTTTCTTGCTCTTCCAAGAGATCAAGTTATCACCAATGGAGACACAATAACCAGAAGTTGACCTTCTATCAGATGGAGATCCTGCCCAATCAGCATCTGAATAACAAACGACTTTGGTATGGTTATTATGACCATATAACAAACCTTTTCCAGGAGAGCCTTTAATGTACTTCACTATACGAATGACTGCATTCCAATGATCTTCACATGGAGAATTAAGAAATTGACTCACCACACTGACTGCAAAGGAAATATCAGGACGAGTAACAGTGAGATAGTTCAATCTTCCAACTAATCTCCTGTACTTCTCAGGATCTGAAAGAGGCTCCCCCTGATTGGGTAGAAGCTTGACGTTGGGATCCATGGGAGTATCAACAGATTTCGAATTCATCAACCCAATTTCCTCCAAAATATCTAATGCGTATTTTCTTTGAGAGATAACAATACCAGTATTGGATTGTGCTACCTCAATCCCCAAGAAATATCTGAGTTTGCCAAGATCTTTGGTCTGAAAGTGTTGACAAAGGTGTTGTTTTACTTGTGAGATGCCATGGTGATCACTGCCGGTAAGAACAATGTCATCAACATATACTACAAGATAGATACACCCAGCACTCGAGTGACGATAAAAAACTGAATGATCGCCTTCACTGCGAGTCATACCAAATTGTTGAACAACATTGCTAAATTTTCCAAACCAAGCCCTAGGAGACTGCTTGAGGCCATATAAGGATTTGCGAAGACGACATACCAATCCAGAAGACTCCCCCTGAGCAACAAAACCGGGAGGTTGCTCCATATAAATTTCTTCCTGCAAATCCCCATTAAGAAAAGCATTTTTAACATCCAGTTGATAAAGAGGCCATTGTTGAAGAGCAGCCATAGCTATGAATAAGCGAACAGAGGCCATCTTTGCTACTGGAGAAAAAGTATCACCATAGTCTAAACCAAAAATTTGGGTATAACCCTTAGCCACAAGACGAGCTTTGAGACGATCAATAGTACCATCAGGACCAACTTTGATAGCAAAAATCCACCTGCAACCAACAACAGATTTCCTAGATGGTAAAGGAACAAGTTCCCAAGTTCCATTATTCTGAAGCGCATTCATTTCATCAAGCATGGCCTGACGCCAACCAGGATGGGCTAAGGCATCACCTACAGATTTTGGAATGGATACAGAAGAAATAGACGAAAGGCAGGTATAAAAGGGTTGAGATAGTCTATGGTAACTCAAAGCAGTATAATGTGGAGAGGGATTACGAGTAGAACGTATACCTTTACGAATAGCAATAGGAAGATCAGGTTCAACAGTCGGAGGTTCAACTATAGGAGCCGGAGGGGGATGAGGTGTTGGCACCAGAATAGAGTCTGCTGATGGACGATGAGACGGTTGACGACGACTATACACCTGAAGAGTTGGCGGCGGTGGTGAATTGTTAGGTGCACTAGGCACAACAAGAGGAATATTAACTTGATTAGATGAAGAAATTGAAGGAGAAGGACAAGACTTAAAGTAAAGGGAAGATTCACTGAAGGTGACATCTGCTGAAATAAAATAACGGTTTAAAGACGGTGAGAAACATTTATATCCTTTTTGTGATCTAGTGAACCCTAAAAAGACACATTTGTGTGACTTAGGAGATAATTTATCAAGACCAGGACTAAAATTATGAACAAAACATGTGGACCCAAAAACTTTGGGAGGTAAAGAGTGGAGAGGGTCATGTGGAAATAAAATAGAATGAGGAATTTTGTTATCTAAAACTGAAGATGGCATGCGATTAATGAGATAACATGCACTAAGAACGGCATCACCCCAAAAACGCTGAGGAACATCACCATGGATTAAAATAGTACGAGTTGTTTCAACAAGATGTCTATTCTTGCGCTCAGCTACCCCATTTTGTTGAGGTGTATAAGCACATGAAGTTTGATGAAGAATACCATGAGAAGCCATAAAATTTTTAAAAGAATGAGAAAGATACTCACGTCCATTATCACTGCGCAAAATTCGGATGGAAATTCCAAATTGATTTTTAATTTCATTGTAAAATATTTGAAATATAGAAAACAACTCAGAACGGTTTTTCATTAAAAATACCCAAGTACATCTTGAATAATCATCAATAAAAGTAACAAAATACTGAAATCCTAAATTAGACTTAATACGACTTGGTCCCCAAATGTCAGAGTGAACTAAGGCAAAAGGAGATGAAGCACGTTGTGAGACACTACGAGGAAAAGAACTACGAATGTGTTTCCCTAACTGACACGACTCACACGATAAAGTAGACACATTAGACAAACATGGAACAAGCTGTTGCATCTTGGCAAGACTAGGATGACCCAACCGAGCATGAATGAGAGATGGAGAATCCATAATTGCGCCAACATGTGCAGAGATCTGTAGTTGATAAAGTCCATGAGACTCACATCCGGTGCCAATCATCCGTCCCGAACTCCGGTCCTGTAAAGTAACAGAATCTTTGGTAAAAGAAATAACACAGTCAAGGGAACGAGTGAGACGACTAATGGATAATAAGTTAAATGGAGACCCAGGGACATAAAGAACATTATCAATAGATAAAGATGAAAAAAGATTAATAGTACCAACACCATGTGATGGTACCTTATATCCATTGGCCATGGTAACTGAAGGTAAATAACCCGTAGTAGATAGGGAAGAGAAAAAAGATTTATTACCAGTAATGTGATCAGTGGCACCTGAATCTAGAACCCAAGGGCCATGGGAAGTGGAGTGAGTGAGGCCAACAAAAGATGTACCTGAATGTGCAACAGAAGCCGTGGAACTAGGGTTCTGACGATCCTCATACCATTTAAGAAATTCATTGAAAATAGCAGGCTGGCTTGGGGTATCAATTGAAGTATGGTCCATGGTAGAAGGTTGCACAGGGGTAATTTGAGCAACCGCAACAGATCTAGGAGGACGACCATGTAAGGCATAACATCTGTCAATTTTGTGGCCAAGTTTGCCACAATGGTCACACTTGTGACGCCCTTTGCCCGGCTTGTGAGCGCGAGTACGATCATTATGCTGAGATACTAAAGCAGAAGAGTCATCAACATGAGACGTTATATCAGCGGTGTGTTTACCTAGATATTCTGCCATTGTACCATCAAGACGTTTGGGAGCAATAATTGTGAGAAGATTTTGACACACACCATAAAGACGTTGAGTATCATTGGTGTATAATAATTTTGCTTGTTCCCAAACTTCTGAACATGTTTCATAGGTACGAAAAATTTGTTTTAAAGATGAGTGAATGGTCGATTTGATAACAATGCATAATTGAGCATCAATTTTCGACCAACGAACAACCTCATTTTCAGCAAGAGTAGGATGAGTAAGATGATCAACATAACCTTGACTCTTAAGCCATAATTTAATATCTGATGCCCAAGTGTCATAATTGGTTCCATCCAATTTGTCAATGGAAAGATGAACATTGACGTAATTAGTATAAATAGATGAATCCGGCATAATGACGGAAGAAGAAGCCATAGTGGCAGCGGAAGCGGAAGAAGCCATAAAAGATAAGGACAAATCCAGTCACCGGTTAATTGGCGGGAGCAACAAAGATGAAGGCTCCGACAGCGATTCCGGCGGTGTCTCCGGCGAAGGTCCGGCGAAGTTCCGGTGAAGGTCCGGCGAAGGTCCGGCGAAGGTCCGGCGAAGGTCCGGCGAAGGTAGGGGTGGTGGCTGGAAAAATTCCAGTGAATAGTGGATTCACCAATAAAAATTGAACCCTAAACCCTAAACTCTAACCTTATGCTCTGATACCATATTAAAGGAAAAGAAAGAATAGGGTAAATCCCTTGTGTATATTGAACACATAGGGTTATGTTTATATAGGAAAAAGAAACATATGGGCTAAGCCCATTACATAAATATGAGATATCTAACAATATCTATAATATCTCATAATATCAAATAATATCTAATTATATCTAATAATATCTAACACTCCCCAATCTGCCACATTTGATTTTAGCACCAATGCGCAGTGGTCATATATTAGTCTATCTAAAACATATTGCTTACAACCTGGCCAATGTTGCAACCATTCAAAAGTGGTTAAAAACCTGTCAAGCCTGCTCTTAGCTTTGCCATTAGGTCTATACCAGGTATATTTTCTTCCAATACAGGGTATATCCACCATCTTCATACTATCAATGAAATTATTAAAACCTTGCATTTCTCTCATATTACCACTGACTCGATTAATCCCCTTTCGTTCCCCTTCGCTTCTTATGGAATTGAAGTCCCCCAATATGCACCATGAGTTACAAGGTTCTTTCTGTCTAATCTCTTTTAAATCTTCCCACATATGCATTTTGATTTGCAGATTACACGAAGAATACACATTTACTATAACAACAAGAATATTACTCTCCTTAAAAAACCCAAAAAACACTATGAACCATCTATTGATTATGTGATTAGAACATTGAAATTTTTTTTTGTGCCAAATCGTAAGAATGCCCCCTGCCCCATTAGTTGGTTCACTGTAAAAATAATCAATATCATTATCTCCTCACAACTGACAACATTTATTTAAACTGAAATTTACCATTCTTACTTCTTACAAACACACCATTCTGACACCGTCCTTTCTAATAATATCCTTAATATACCTCCACTTCACAGGACTCCCGAACCCTCTCACATTTATTGATAAAATTCTCATTGATAACCCAGATTTTCGCCCACTTCCCTTTGGGATTTTAGAATCCTATCCCTTTTTTCCAATTCTTCTAGGTTTACCATAACATTTCCTTTGTCCCCACATGTAGCACCTAACTGTTTTTCCCATTCTCATAATCTAATCATTTCTAAACTTCCATGTTTTAACCAAAATAATCGATTGCATTTGTTTATAGTCATATCAGACACTGAATTACTAATCTGAGATAAAACTGACCTTAATTGCTTGCGTTCTTCCCACTTACTGTTTTTGTTTCATTCACCCACCCAGAAGACTCTTCTTTACGTTGTAGCCAAAGAATTAATGGGATTCAGTTCATTGACTTGTATTGTTTGGTTGTCCGCTCCTTCTGAAAACGGTTGAAACCCCATTTTTCTTTGCTCGTCGTAATAAAATACTTCAGAATATTAGAAGCGAATTAATGTTAAAGAACATTTTTTCTGAATCTTGTGAATAAATAAAGAGTGACTTTGTGTATTTGATGTAAGTTGCAATAATACTTGTAATCAAGTTTTAACAATTGTAAAGAAGAACTAGAGGTAATATGTGTAGAGTTAATCAGTATAAAAAATTTAAATGTTTCACTGTTTTACACCTGTACCAGCCTCTGGCTTTCCTTTACGAGCACTTTACGAATTTTTTTTTGAAACGTTTTCAAAGCATTAGATGATACCGTCTAATCCTCTTCGTCTAACAATTTTATTACAAAAATCATTTTAGGTCAATTCAACCCCTTCTGGTCTATTTTTTCAGTTATATTCATAGAAAAGACAACTCTTCTGCAAATTTGTTAGGCTCTGAGGCCATATATCCTTTCTAACTTTCTTTGGTAGGACTCGATCCCGCATTTTAACTCTGTCGACTTCAATAGTTTTGATTTCCATGTGTTTGTTCTTGTCCATGATTTGTGTTTGTCTCTTTTTGTTTACGAGATTATCTGTGTGTCGTTTCTTGCATTCTATTGGTGGCTCAACATAGTGGAGATCACGTCCCCAAATGTGTAGTCCGGCTAGTGTCACCTTTCAAGCAAAATTACACTTATTAAGGAGTCTAATTAATGTTTTTGGAAGTTCCGATAATAATAGTGTCACAAAGAGTACGCATGGAAGAGAATTCTCAACACTCGTTCAGAGCTTCTATTATATATTTAGGGCATGTCTGGAGACTTCCCTCTAAAGATTTTTAAGAAAAAAAAAGTGAAATAAAATTTTCAAAAACTAAATTAACTTATGTATAAACAAAAAGTAAAATTTTAAAAAAGTTGTAGAGAGTTTATACGAATTAATTTGTACCTAAGTTAATTTTAAATTATTGAGATTTTTTTTTAATTGTTATGAAGAAACTCAAGAAATATGTCCTTAATCCTTCAATAATGAATTAGTTCCTTATTGTTTCGTTTGATTTTAGAGAGAGAAAAAAGTAATTACAATTTGGATTTGGATGTGTACAGGAAAAGGAGCTGCAACCAGCATTACCGGAACCAAACTACCTTTAGAAGATAAACTTTTGAAGGTTTTCACTGCAATGGGAAACATAGGTCTTGCGTGCACTTACGCTACTGTTATTTATGATATAATGGTACTCATTGAACACTTTTTTTTTTTATAAGAGATCGAAGGTTACTGAAAATCATCATGAAAATATGAGTAGTGAAATTTGTTAACATTTGTGGTTTTTAATCAATTTCAACCAATCTCAATCACAGAACGAGTGTTAAAATAAGATGAGGGAGTGCTTACATTCCTGTTTTAAGAAAAGAACTGAAGCGTACAGAGATGCCAGTAATGTAGTTATAGCAAATTGGAATTACGAATTGTCACAGTGCTGAATCCCATTATTGGATTATGTTTTTGCTTAGGACACATTAAAGTCACACCCAGCAGAAAATAAACAAATGAAAAGGGCCAACGTGCTAGGGCTGACAGCAATGACAATATTGTTCTTGCTGTGCAGTGGCCTTGGCTATGCTGCTTTTGGTGACAACACTCCTGGGAACATCTTGACCGGATTTACCGAACCCTTCTGGTTGGTCGCACTGGGGAACGGATGCATCGTAATACACATGATTGGAGCTTATCAGGTTGGATCATTATTTTCCCAGAACTTCAATTTCTTTTTCATCTTTCAAAATTTTGATACTCATTTTTTTTTTTTGATTCGTAATTATATTGAAAGATATGCTTTTAATCCGCGTCATTAGATTTTTTTTAGTTGAATATGATAGCATAACAGAAAAACCAGATTAAAACTGGTTATGTTATGTTGCTTTTATATAATATTTCTATCTGCTGTTTCTCTTATATGTATCAATAATAGTTTTTTGGTTTTGTTTCCTTATTCCTCACTGTTCTCTACGTGGTATCCAGAACCTCTTGATTTTGGTCATGGCTGCTTCTTCCTCTACCTTTGAAAATTTTTCTTCTTCCTTCTTCCTCCTCCATGCTTCCTTATACGTTTCATACCCTATTTGTCTTAAACTGGATGACAATAACATTCTGATTTTGCAACTAGTTCTTGCCGCTGTTAAAGGTTTGAAGCTTCTTCATTTCTTGGACAATAAGATTATCCTACCAAATTTCTCACTTCTCATAATGTCATACACAATATTATCAATCCTACTTTTCTTCTTTATGAGCAACAAAATCAACTGCCTGTTGCTTGGTCTCAATGTCTCCTTCTATGCTCACAAAAAGGGTTAATTCCGTTCGATTTTTTCAAATTTGTAGATTGGGTATCATTATCATATTCATGCCAATAATTAATGGTAAGGTGTCCAAATTCGCTACTCAAAAGTAAGATACTGAAAATATATAATTCAATAAATAAGATTTGATTGAATTTTTTCTACCTTCTTAATATCATACCGGAATCATTTTAAAGGAGACTTTGTTGGATTTATTGTGTAACCCATAAATGTATATTCTGATGTAAATAGTTGATAAAATTGAGTTAGGTTTAAAATTTACTTCTTAATCTTCTTACTAAATTTCAGGAATCTAGTCCCATTTTTTTTAATTTAATTATACAATTTTATTTAATTAGTTAACTTGGCCAGTAATATTTAATGAGCATATAGTCAAATCGAAAGATATGAGGACCAAATTGGTAAAATGATTATCAAAGAAAGAAAACTGCAAGTACATATAAAATGGCGGAAGAAATGATTTTTATAATGTTGATAAAGTTAGAATAAGTACTTTTTAAGGGAAAATGGATATGTTTTCTCTACAAGTGAGGTAAGTAAAGTTGAGTATTTATGCCCCCCAATAAAGTGTCTGAAATCAATATTTGGTTGCAGGTGATGGGTCAACCATTCTTTCGTATAGTTGAAATGGGTGCCAACATGGTGTGGCCACATGCAGATTTCATAAACAAGGAATATCCATTGATGATGGGCAATGTAGTGGTTCATTTCAACTTATTTAGGTTAGTTTGGAGGACGATTTTTGTGATATTGGCCACAATCCTTGCCATGGTAATGCCATTTTTCAGTGAGGTTCTTTCCCTCCTTGGTGCAATTGGGTTCGGACCTCTAGTAGTCTTTTTTCCCATACAAATGCACATTGCCCAGAAACAGATTAGAAAACTATCACTCAGGTGGTGCTGCCTCCAATTTATAACTTCTCTGGGCTTCATTGTTTCGGTGAATGCTGTAATTGGTTCTATTCATGGGATTATTCAGGATTTCAACAAAACCAACCTTTTCAAGTCTAAGCAATGACCTAAAATAATTAATACAAATATTGTTCCTATAATAACGGTTGTCAATTCTCATTTTTTGTAACTTGTAACTATTTAAATAAACAGGTTGAATGATTGAATCAAGAAAAAAATATATATAACTAAAAGTAGATTGTTGTAGACTTCATAGAATATTCAATATTGTATTTTGCTCTTCCATGGATTTTAAGACTATTATTTATATGCATTTTAATCAAAGTTAAACCATAATCCGGGGTGCTACCCTTTTTTTGCTCTGATTATTAAATCATGGATTTAATTATTTCGTTTTCAAAGTGATACTATGAATAGGATCTCGTTGATGACTCGAGTTCACTTATTAATTTAAGTGCTCATTAACGGATATGTTTACTTTATTAAGAGAAAAATTACTAAAAATATTTGTATTGTTTAGTATGATAAAATCATCAAATAAATTATTGTAATTTCTTTTGTTTTAAATATATTTAAAAGTAAAACAAAAATATTTTAAAAATAGTATCTTTAAAAATCTTATTTTTAAAAGAATGTGATTTTTAAAAAATGTGATTTACTAAAAGAATCTATGTTCTCTCTCACATAATTGTGATGTGATGGAGGAGGGCCAAGCGCACCACACTATGAAAAGCCAAGCTCCAAGTCTAGACCGTCTAGAACCATGTGAGGAGCGTCTAGCCCATGATGAGGAGCGGCTACATAAGGAGCGTCTAGGAGGAAGCCTAGACCGTCTAGGACCAGGCACATTCACGTTCACAAAGGTCAAGCTACGGTTTGGGATGAGAAGGCCTTGTATATGTTACATGGAGGCCCATTAGGGGTGCCTTAGTAATTAGTGTAGTGTTAGAAAGCATAAACTTGTCTTACACATGATTTACCCTAGATTTTGTGCACTTTCTAGAACATTTGCTTCACATGGACGACCATGTGCCCATGTGCTCCATGTGGAGTCATTTCCATTTCATTTGAGAAGCATTTCATGTGTAATTAGCTTAGCTTTTACGGCCCATTAGCCTATAAAAGGGAAGGCCATCTCTTGTATTTTGCAAGATTAATGAGAGTAAAGTTATGCTGCCAACATTGTGCCATGCTTTGCTTCTACCTAGTTTCTAGGCTCTAATCTTCATCTTCCTCACTTACCATAGGGCTGGCCGAACCTCCCTACTTCCATACATATCATGCACCTTCAAGATCACCATAGCTCCTAGGAGGATCTTGCACATTTACAACCATGGCTTCCGCACCATCTTTCACATGATTCTAAGAAGAGCTTCATGAATATGCCATCATTTGGTATCATGAGCATAGGTTCTTCAAAGATGAGTAGTTCTTGGTCTTTTTCATTTTGAGTTCTTCTTTATTTCATGTTGTTCATCTTGTTTCCATAATTGTCTTGCTGTTTTTTAATTTTTACTTTGATTTGGTGTGCTATTTGGAAGATCCAATCGGTGCACTTTGTTCAATTGATCTTGAACAATCCTTGTGCAATTTGTGATAGGATTCCATACACCTTTGAGTTGCTGTTTTTCTTTTAGGTATTTGAGTCTTTATTGCACTTTTATTTGGTTCATATTATGCTCTTTGAGTCTTTTAATTTCTGAATCCATATATGTTTTGTCAAGTCATGTTCATCCACAATGTCATCAAATCATAAGTAGTACTTTGTTTGGCTTAATTGTTTCTTGATTTTGGGTATTTTTGCTTACTTTGAAACTACTGTGATATTGATCTTTTGGTGCCTTTTATTTTTAGTTTGAGTTCATATTTGTGTTTAGATCTTACACAAATTCCTTTTTCATCAATTCCATTGTGTTATATTTTGGTCTCTTGCTGTTTTTTGTTTAGGGTTTTTCCAGAATCCCCTGTTTTACATTCTCTGTGCTGGCTGTTCTATTCTAGAAAATTATTTTCACTCATAGGAAATTTTTGATTCTCTGGAATATGCAAGATTAGGCTGTTACAGAAAAGACAAAAAAAGAATTAGCTCAAAAGAGTCAATAGAAAAAAATGATAAATATTTTAAAAACAGTGTGCAAATCTGGGCGTTACAGTTGGCGTAACTGAACACTGAAATTGAAAAATTTATTAAAAAACAATGGCTCATGCGTTTGGAGTGATTCCAAAGCCAGATTTTAGTTAAGATCTTGAATATTTTGCATATCAATTTTCAGAGGCAAATTCCAAAAGGGCAGCTCAGCATAAATTGGGGAAAAACACATTCTCTGGCCCACAACAATTTTCCAGTGGTGCTGTTTTTTTATTTTGTAATCTAATTCTAGTGATATTCTTAGGATTCTTTTTGGGTGCCTACCTTTATTTGAGTACCTTTATTTGCTTGTCTAATATTCTTGGAACTCTTTCTAGTTGTCACAATCTAACTCCATTTGTGTGGTACTGTTTTCTTCAATTAATTTGTTTCTTGCTTTTATTCTTTGACCTCTAAATTTGGTGCTGGAATTTAGTCTCTTTTGGTGCTTATTTGAGTGGAAATTTGACTTGGGTAAGGTCTAGTCTTCTTGATAGGTGCTGGAATTGGAGAATTAAAGTCCTTAATTCTAAGGGGAAACAAAGGCAAAGGCAGAATCAAACACTTCTCAAAACACCACAAACACTTGGAGGGCCCAACAAGAAAAGACAACCAAGGAAGTGCCAATAGCAAAAAGAGGATCAACAAAGGGAGTTTTCTTAATTTCTTTGCAACTTAATTTGTGTTAATTACTTCTTTAATTACGTGATTAGACGGTGAGTGTGTCTTCAAGGGCTCCAAGTGTCCAAGAAGCCTCACCTAGGGCCGACTAGTGTAGAATTTTAATTAGCAATTGTTAATTGTTTTTAATTACATTACTTGTTTTTTTAGTTACGCTTTGCATGTGTGGTTGTCTTGTTTAAGCTTTGTTAATTCGTCTAGTTTGGCTAATTAGTTAGCTTGCATTGTTTTCTTGCATTTGATTTCTCAACTTAATTGTGTTCTAAGTGATTTACTAAGAGAAAGCTTTGTGTGAAGACATTGAGGGATAGTTTTTGGCTAAGGCAAAGGCTTGGTATTTAAGTAGTCCTTTGTGACTCACCTCCCTTACCTGGAAAACTACCTTCTCTGACTTTCCTAAATTTTCTCAAGGTAAAACACTTGTATACACAAAGCTTTAGCCATGTCTTCTTCTTCTCACTCTCCAAAGTCTATTAAAAGTGAAGTAAAATCTATAAAAACTCTTTTGAAAGAAGTTTCACAAGCTATGCAATTGATTTCATTTAGACAATTGGAGAACGAGGCTAAAATCAATGAGTTGACTAAAGCACAAGAAGAGAAATCACAAAAATAAAAATAAAAACACCTACTCATGCATCTAAAAGTAATGAGTCTCTAGGGGAGGGAAGCCTTAGAATCCATGATTACTACCAACCACCCCCTAGGAGAACTAGAAGACGAGAGGAAGAGAGCCCAAGGGAAGTAAGGGTAGACCTACCCCATTTTTATGGTAAGGAAGATGTAGAGGCCTACCTAGATTGGGAGATGAAAGTAGAGCAACTCTTTGCTTGCCATAGGGTGAGTGAAGAGAGGAAGGTACCCCTAGCAACCCTTAGTTTCCAAAGCAATGCCATGTATTGGTGGACCTCTCTAGAGAGAGACCGACGTCTTCATAGGGAGCCTCCCATAGAATATTGGAATGACCTTAGGGGAGCCCTAAGACGTCGCCACATACCTTCCTACTACCATAGGAAGTTGATGGACAAGCTCCAAAGACTCCAACAAAAGAACATGAGTGTGGAAGAGTATAGGTAGAAAATGGAGCTCTACATGATGAGAGCATCCATTAGAGAGGAAGAAACCACCACCATATCTAGGTTTCTAAGTGGGATCAACCTTGAGATAAGGGATAGAGTAGAACTTCTACCCTACCAAGACTTGAATGACTTGGTTCAACTTTGCATTAAAGTTGAACAACAAAATTTGCGCAAAACTTCAAGTCAAAGGGTGGGTTCTTACTCCAACTCTTATCCCAAGAAAGACTTTAAAAGGGAGGGTAGTACACCTAGAGACGAAACCAAAGAAACTACCAAACCCTTTGTGAAAGATGCCTCCACCCCATCCATCTGTGCTAGGGACACCAAGTGTTTTAAATGTTTTGGAAGAGGGCATGTGCAAGCGCAATGTCCAAACCAAAGGGTTTTGTTCTTAAAGGGAAAATATGAGTACACAAGAAAAGGGGGAAGGAGAGAGGATAAATCCTTTGGAGGGGGACTTATTGATGATTCAAAGAATCCTCCACAATCAACCTAGTGCATCCATCGAGACACAACGAGAGAACATTTTTCATACTAGATGCAATGTTTTAGAAAATATATGCTCTCTTATTGTGGATGGTGGATCATGCTGCAATTGTTATAGCACTAGATTGATTAAGAAGCTAAATCTACAAGTAGTTCCTCATCCAAAACCTTACAATTTACAATGGATCAATGAGGATGGAGAACTACGTGTAGACAAACAAGTGGAAATCAAGTTTTCTATAGGTAACTACAAAGACAATGTTTTATGTGATGTAGTACCTATGGAAGCTTGCCACATCTTATTAGGTAGACCATGGCAATTTGATAAGAAAACCTTGCATAATGGTCTAACTAACGAGATTTCTTTCATCCACAAGCACAAAAAGTTTGTACTTAGCCCTTTACCACATTCCCAAGTGGTAAAAGACCAAATACAAATGAAACATAAAAGGGATGAAGAGAAAATATAAAAAGAGAAAACTTTTGGGAAACAAAAGGCGTGGGAGAAGAGTGTTCCTTCCCACAAGGTCATTCAACAAGTCAAGCACATTGAAAATAACCTTGCAAACATGCTTCTTGTTGAACAACCTAGCCTTACCTATTGTAAAGGAACACTTGCAAGCATGAGCACAAAAGAGGAGTCTTTAAAAGAAACTTGCATAGATCAAGACTATTTCTCAAATGTGTTGAGATATCCCCAAAAGAATGACAAGTTATCTATAAGCACTTACCAATTTTCGTATGAAGTAGTGCCTAGAACAACTTGCCATGTCTTATTGAGACAACCATTGCAAAATGTACAAATTTTCATAAACAATGGTTGTACCAACGAGACTCTCTTTGCACATAAGAGAAAAAGTCTACAAGAAGGAGAACTCATGGGACAAATGAGAGTTGATGAAACTCTAGAGCTTTTAAGAGGAAAACTTTTGTCACCCATGAGAAAAGAGGTTCAAAGACATTACTTTAGGTACAACTCTTGTTTGAAAACTACACCTAAAGCAAAGTCTCAAGAACTCTATACTCCTTCACCTTTTGTAAAAGATTCTTGGGAAGACACACATGTCATATTAGAGCTTCCTAGGACAACAAAAGGTCTTGATTCATTCTTCATGGATGTGGATAATCTCTTCCTAAGAAACGTGACAAGCCTCCATGATTTATTTTCAAAAATAATGGATAGAGCTCCAAAATTTGAAAACATAGCTCTTCCTTCTATGCTTCACGAAATCATGAGGGACACTCACAATTCTTGGGATAAGAATCCTTTTCCTTTTAAGCATGCATACAATGGAGTAGTCCACAATATTACTCATAATTCCCCATTTGAAGTTGTATGTGAACATAGTCCTCTTGCCCTTTTAAAGTTGTTACCATCTCCTAAAGGAATTATGCCTAAGGGACAAGTAACTACTATTGGAAATTCTAGAAAACATAAGAGGATTAGCGAACACATACAACCATCAAAAGGGAAACATTGTGAGAAGTTGCCAACAACAAAAGAAAAACAAAAATGGCAACTTCACACAATTCATTTTTCTCCAAATGCTCACATTATCTCGTTTGCTTTGTTTCAAGATTCTCATAGTTTGACATTTGATCCGGGAGGACACACCTTGATGAAGCAAGAGGCTGCTATCCGAGATCAAGTCTGCGAATCAGAGGATAGATCTTCTCAAGAAGGAGATGATGGACACCATCCAGCCACAACCATCCCCCTAAGAAGTAAAAGCATTGGATTTGAGGACAAATCCTTTTCAAGTGGGAGGGGATGATGGAGGAGGGCCAAGCGCACCACACTATGAAAAGCCAAGCTCCAAGTCTAGACAGTCTAGAACCATGTGAGGAGCGTTTAGCCCATGATGAGGAGCGTCTAGACTTCAAAAGGAGAGCGTCTAGCCCATGATGAGGAGCGGCTACATAAGGAGCGTCTAGGAGGAAGCCTAGGCCGTCTAGGACCAAGCACATTCACGTTCACAAGGGTCAAGCTACGGTTTGGGATGAGAAGGCCTTGTATATGTTACATGGAGGCCCATTAGGGGTGCCTTAGTAATTAGTGTAGTGTTAGAAAGCATAAACTTGTCTTACACATGATTTACCCTAGATTTTGTGCACTTTCTAGAACATTTGCTTCACATGGCCGGCCATGTGCCCATGTGCTCCATGTGGAGTCATTTCCATTTCATTTGAGAAGCATTTCATGTGTAATTAGCTTAGCTTTTACGGCCCATTAGCCTATAAAAGGGAAGGTCATCTCTTGTATTTTGCAAGATTAATGAGAGTAAAGTTATGCTGCCAACATTGTGCCATGCTTTGCTTCTACCTAGTTTCTAGGCTCTAATCTTCATCTTCCTCACTTACCATAGGGCTGGCCGAACCTCCCTACTTCCATACATATCATGCACCTTCAAGATCACCATAGCTCCTAGGAGGATCTTGCACATTTACAACCATGGCTTCCGCACCATCTTTCACATAATTCTAAGAAGAGCTTCATGAATATGCCATCATCTCTCACATAATTGTAGCAAAATAAGGTCAAGAACACTCAAACAGGGTTGATTTCTTGAGGTATGTATGATCATTGTCCGTAAGGACTTATTTGCTATATTTTGCGCAAGTTTTCCAAGATACAACAAGAACTTATCTTAGAATTAGCAATACAACTCCTAAGAGTAAAAGAACCCAAGAATACGAAAGAAAAGAAAATAAAAGATGAGAAAAGGTGTGTGCCTTGGAGAAGTGTAGATGCACCTATTTATAGGTGAAGAAAACCCAAGGTTGTTGATGAGAAGGAGAAGGAGAGCAGAACGTGCATGAAACTTCTCAATCATGGCGACACTGAATCTGGACGCATCTGATAGCAGTTACAAACCAGTCACAAAACCAATCTCCTCTACAATAACTCCAGGTTTGTGCAACAGAAAGGGTTGTGACTTTTGCGATATTTTAGTTTTTCAGAACAATCGCTCACATGTTGAAAAAGGCAAGAGATAGAATGAAAGAAAGAACAAAGTCCTAGGTTCATATAAGATGTAATGCATCATAAATAATATAGCAAGCTATATGAACTAGTCCTAGATTGATGAAGTTAACACACATGTAGATGGTATAGCAGGCTATATAATCCAAGACACATAGTATGTGTTGAAGGGATGTGAAAATCCTTAAATTTTTTGTTAGAAGTTAAAATTCTTATACCTCATAGAATTTTAACTACAAAGTTTACCCTCTTGATAATGCATTATCTAACACTTTCACACACTAAGGAATGAACAAATTTGATATTAAATCAATTATAGTGCTTGAAAAACTAACAAATGACTTATTTTTACCCATATGAACTTTATTCTTAGGATCTCCAATCACAAAGGTTGGGTTTCCATCAGTTGTTTGTTTACAAATGATTTAAGTCTCATTCCTCTTGATGTTTCTAGAATTAGTTTTTTTCCTAGGTTTTTTGTTAGAGGATCTGCCAAATTTCATTATGACTTGACATAATCAATGGAAATCATTTCACTCTTTAGCAGTCGCTTTACCAAATTATGTCTCAATTATATATGTATGTTCTTTCCATTGTAAGTTTTATTTTTAGTAATACTTATTGCCAATTGGAAATCACAATGCATTGATACAAATGAGGTTGGTTTCATTCATAACAAAATGTTTGCTAAGAAGTTTTTCAACCACTCAGTTTCACTTCCAGCCATTTTTAGAGCAACAAACTCATATTTCATTTTTGATCATGTAATAATTATTTGCATGGTTGATCTTCCATGTAACTGCACCACCCCCAAGTGTAAACACATAACCACTAGTAGATTTTATCTCAACTGAATCAGAGATTCATTTAGCATCATTGTACCCTTATAGTATAGCAGGAAATTAGGGCATGAGTCTTAAGTATTTCATGAGTCTTGCAAGCGCATCCCAATGATCCAAATTAGGACATTGAGTATGCTTACTCAATCTACTTACTGCATAAGCAATGTATGGTCTAGAAAAGCTTATTAGATATAATAAAATCTGAATTATCTGGGCATACTGAGTCTGAGAAATAGATTCTCGTATGTTTTTCTTTAATTTAGAGTTAACATCATAAGGGGTGTTCACTGATTTAAAGTCATAATAACCAAACTTTCTAAGGTGTTTTTTCAATATATTTTTCTTGAGATAGTAATATACTATATCCCTTCCTTATGACTCTAACTCTTAGAATAACACTTGCTTATGTCTTTCATCTCAAACTTAAATCCAAGAAAAAAATTTGTTTTAAAAACTATGTCATTGCATGTACCATGTCATCCACATATAAACATATAATGACATATTCACCATTTTTAGATTTAGTGTATTCATACTTATCAACATCATTAGTAGAAAATATGTCACAAAGTAAAATATTTTCAAGTTTTTCATGTCATTGTTTTGGTGTCTGTTTCAATCCAAAAAGATTTTAAAAGTTTGTACATTTTTTTTCTCTTAAACTAAAGCTACACATTCTTTATGTTAAGTCATATAAATTTCCTCTTCTAGCTTATCATTTAGAAAATTTGTTTTAACATTTATTTGGTGAATAATTAACTTATGGATAAATGCTAGAGCTAACAACACTCAGATAGAGGAAATCCTAATAAATGGGAAAAAATTATCTATGTTGGTTTTTTACAAATCGTGCCTTGTATTTTTCTATTCATCAGGATGATACTTATTCTAAAGATCCACTTACAACCAATATGTTTTGCTCCTTTAGGAAAATCTACTAAGGTCAAAGTATTAGTTTTCTTAATTGAATCAATTTCAGTTGTAATGTCCTTATCCCAATATTTAGCATTAGGAGTACTAGTAGCTTCCAAAAAAATTAGTTGCATCATTTTCAACTAGATAAGTGTAAAAATCATCTCCAAAAGAGGTTTTCTTTCTTTGTCTTTTACTTCTCCTCACATCCTCACACATGACATCCCTAACAGTATCTATAGGTTGTTCAAATGTACTATTAATCTTTAAGGGAAAAATATATTCTAAAAACTTAACATGTTTCATGTCAACTATAGTGTTACGTTCAATTATATCACTATTAAGAACAAGAAACATATAGGCAAGATTATGTTTCGCATAGCCTAATAACATACAATCAAAAGTTTTATAACCTACTTTCCTTTTCTTTGGATACCATTACTTTAGTTAGATACCCCCACACTCTTAGGTATTTAAGATTAGGTTGATAACCTTTCAACAACTCATAGGGTGTTTTACCAGTTTTCTTACGTGGTATCCTATTTTGTAAACTTGTACTTTCTTTTTCTGTTTTTTTGTTATGTACAATATGTCCTCTTTTCTCTTCACACCCAATGTATATAAACCCTTTTAGGGCTTTTTTGTAAATGCAGATTCAGATTCATAATACAATTCTTCTTTTTCCTTTCATGAAGTGCTTCATCTTTCTTCTTTATTGTTCAAGTCTCGAAGCCCTTTTCTTCCCTTTTGTAAATGTCATATTTGCACAAAGTTTATTCATCTGGTTTTCTCTGTTATGGTATTATAGCTCTTCATTGAGAAGAGCTCTGTTGTGCACACTCTGATTTCATCCTTTGTTCTCCTTAGATTCCTTTTTTTTTTTTTTTTTTTCTTTTTTATGTTTCGTATATCTTTTTGTTTTTGCATCCCTTTTGTTCTTTCTAACAGTTGAATGTTTCTTTACAATTCGTGATTTCCTACTCAAATGGCTGACGAAAACCATGATCGAAATGAAAACCCTAACCCTAATCAAAGCAAGAATTCTGTTCAAGGTGAATTTTTTTTCCATAGTTTCTTGTACGTGCATCCCAGTGAAATCCCTGCCACACCCCTTGTATCTCCCATTCTTGATTCCACAAATTACCTCTCTTGGAGTCGCTCGGTTATAACTGCATTGAGTGCAAAGAATAAAGTCGAATTTGTCAATGGTACTGCTCCCCGACCTTCAAAAACTGATCATTCCTTCTCATCCTGGATAAGATGCAACAATATGGTGGTGTCCTAACTTGTGCACTCGGTCTTTGTTCACATACGCCAGAGTATCATATGGATGGATAAGGCATTAGACATATGGAATGAACTCAATGCTTGCTTCTCACAAGGCTATTTATCTCGTATCCCTGATCTTCAAATGGAAGCTTCTTCACTCAATCAGGGTCACCTTTCTGTTACTAATTATTTCACTAAACTCAAGATTATTTGGGATGAGTTAGATAATTTTAGGCCTAATCCTGTATGTTTCTGTAATGTGCCTTCTATTACTGCTCAAAGAAAAAGAGAGGATCAGGCAATACAATTTTTACGTGGTCTTAATGACCAATACAATGATATAAAAACACATATTCTCCTCAACATGTCCTTATTATTACCAAAATGTTGTCCAACAAGAATGTCAGTTCAATAATAGTATTCTTGTAGCTAATATCAAAAGTGTTACCTCTATTACCCCTGTTACTTTTGTTAACCACACCAATACCATTACCTATTCTTTTTGTGGAAAGTTGGGTCACAGTGAGAGTGTTTGTTTTAAGAAAAATGGCTTTCCTAACCAAGAAAACAGAGTGTTTGGTAGTAATAAAAAGGTTTGTAGATACTGCAATAGAACTGGTCATACTATTGATGTTTGCTACAAGAAACATGGGTACCCCCAGGTATAAATCTCAGTATGGTAAGTCTTCTCAATCCAACAACATCTCCACTACCATACAAGAACAAAATTTTGGTAATCAAGATCAAAACAAGCAGGATAACAGAGGAGATTTCTGCATCACTCAACATCAATACCAAATTCTTTTAGATCTTCTGAAGAATGTCAACAATTCCAACAATCAAGTTCAAGTCAACCAAGTTGGTTATCTCTCTACTGATCATCAAGATCAAAATTCGGGTGTCACAGGTAATATCCAAAATCTAAAAAAAATCCAATTTTAATGAATGTACTTGGATTCTGGATTCTGGTGCCACTGATCACATTTGCTTTTCCTTGTCAAATTTTACATCATATAATCATATCAAACCTATCACTTTCCAATTGAAATTTTGTTATTGCTTCCTGCTCTGGCACAATTTTCTTTAGTGAAAACTTTATTCTTGAAAATGATTTGTATGTACCATATTTATCTTTCAATTTAATATATATTTTTCAATTGATTGCATCCTTTAAATGTGAACTGATTTTTTCTTCCACTAAGTGTGTGATACAAAATTCTAGAACCAAAGACAAGATTGGTGCAATTGATCTTGTACTGCAAAACATAACATTTGCATAAAAAAGTATTATACATCAAACCACTTGTATTGAAACACCTGAGCAAAATGGTATTGTTGAAAGAAAATATCAACACCTCTTAAATGTTAAACGTGCCTTGCTTTTTCAATTTAATCTTCCTACTGTTTCTTGGTGCTTTGTTATACAACATGCTAACTTCCTTATTAATTGTATGCCTACTTCACTGCCTAATAATGCTACTCCTTGTGAAAAATTGCATAAAATGCTTTGTGATATTTCTTTCCTTCGTGTTTTTGGGTGCTTGTGTTATTCTTCAACTATTCTTGCTCATAGAAGAAAATTGGACAACCGTGTTGTTCCAATCGTTTTCCTTGGTTTCAAACCAAACACAAAAAGTTTTTTGTTTCTAAATCTTAAAAACCATAAGATAGATTTGACAAGAAATATTATTTTTTTATGAAAAATATTTTCCTTACCATTCAAATCATATTCAAAATAATGACTCAAACAATCTTTCTTTACCTATTCATGAACACTATGCCTAGACTAATGGTGATATTCATATGCAAACTGAAAATATTGTTGATAATGTTTCTGATAATGTTCTTGAGATTAATACTAACGTTGATCAAAATGAGACTATTGTTGTATCTTCTAGAAGATATACCCGCAACAGAAGACCCCCCATTTATCTCCAAGATTTTGATGTGCCAAACTTCAAAAACAATGATGTGAGTACCAAATATTCAATCCATTCTTTTTTAAATTACAAATCTTTATCCAAGTTTTCAAAAATACAATACTGTTAATTTCTTCTGCTAAGGAACCTTGCAACTATGAGGAAGCTTTCCTTGGATCCAAGCCATGAAGGAGGAATTGCAAGCGCTTGAAGATAATGAGACATGGTCCTTACCTGGACTTCCAGTTGGAAAAATAGCAATTGAGTGTAGATGAGTCTATAAAGTCGAGCATCATGCAGATGGTTCCATTGAACGCTACAAAGCCCGATTGGTAGCAAAAGGATACAACCAAATTGAAGAACTGAACTTCTTAGACACTTTTGCTCCTATAGCAAAGTTGACTACCCTACGTCCACTTCTTGCTCTAGTCACAGCTTAGAATTGGACACTCAAGCAACTTGATGTGAATAATTCCTTCCTACATGGAGACCTAGATGAAGAAGTTTACATGCAATTGCCTCCAGGTTTTCACACCTCTTCTCCCAATCTTTTTTGTCGCCTAAAGAAGTCCCTTTATGGTCTCAAATAAGCAGGTAGACAATGGTATGCAAAACTCTCAAACTTCTTACTTTCACACAATTATAAAACCTCCATTGCTGACCACTCTTTATTTTTGAAACATGATGGCAAACACACCACGACGCTCTTGGTCTATGTGGATGATATTATTCTCACTAGGAATAATCCTATGGAGATATCTGCTATCACTAGTTTGTTACACAACTTTTTTCATATTAAAAACCTTGGTGGTTTAACTTACTTTCTGGGCATTGAAGTTGCTCGTAATGCCATTGGTATCCACTTAAGTCAGTGCAAATACACTTTGGATCTACTCAAAGATACTAGTATGTTGGGATGTGCCCCTACTCCTACACCAATGTTGCACACTGTCAAGCTCTCAGCCACAAAAGGTACTCCTCTTGGTGATGTAGAGTCCACTGCATATAGACGACTGATTGGACGACTCATTTATATGACCAACACACAACCTGCTATTTCCTTCTTAGTCAATCCTCTCAGCCAGTTTGTCTCACACCCAACTAGTGAACATCATCAGGCAGCAATCCGTATCCTTCGTTATCTCAAACAGACTCTAGGAAAAAGTATCTTCTTACACAGGTAGTCTCTTATTCAATTAAAAGCATATAGTGATTCTAATTGTGCTACTTGTCCAAAAACTTGCAAATCCATAACTAGTTTTTCTGTGTATTTGGGGGAGTCACTCATCTCTTGGAAGTCCAAGAAACAACAGACCATATATTGGAGCTCCTTTGAGGCAGAATATCGTGCTCTTGCTGCAACCACTTGTGAGATTTAATGGATAACATATTTGGTGCATGACTTACGCATTCAACACATGCAATCAGATCTTCTCTACTGTGATAACCAAACTGCCATCTAGATTGCTAACAACCTAGTCTTCCATGAACGCACCAAACACATTGAGATCGACTGCCATGTTGTCAGGGAGAAACTCAATGTTGGTCTACTCAAATTGCTTCAAATCTCTTATTACGCGACATACTTTTTCACTAAGCCTATTCCTACTGCTCAATTCAAGATCTTATTTTCCAAGCTTGGAATGAAGAACATCTACTCCTAGCGTGAGGGGGGCTGTTACAATATTAGAAGTTTTTTTTTTCTTTTAGGCTTTTGAGCCTATTGGGCCTTTCTTTTTCTCTTTTTTTGTTATGTACAATATGCCCTCTTTTCTCTTCACACCCCATGTATATAAACCCTTTTAGGGTTTTTCTGTAAATGCATATTCAGATTCATAATACAATTCTCTTTTCCTTTTCACGAAGTGCTTCATCTTTCTTTTCAGTTCTTCAAGTCTTAAGCACTTTTCTTCCCTTTTGTAAATGTCATATTTGCACAAAGTTTATTCATCTGGTTTTTCTCTTATAGAAGCCAAGAAGGCGAAGACAAATTGCTTTTAAAATCTAAACAAATTGCTTTAGATCTTTCAAAAATTATCTCGACTGATGGTTATCACGTCCAATTTGAATATATCGGAGTCAACATGGACCAATTTGAAGAAGCAATATCAAGTCTATCAAAACATGTTTTGAGAAGATTGTAATTTACTTTAATTTTATTAATTTTATACGTAGTAGTACATTTTATGATTTCAAGACCTTATTTGACAATTTTTATTTCATGTATTTGTTGTTTATATTTTCTCCAATATTTTTCATTTATCAATAGTATATATTTATTTGTATGTATGTCTTTTATGACATAAACGTTGTTTGATAATACTTTCTTGACCTCAAAACAGTCCCTCCTAAGGGAACCACTTTCCAAATGGTCTCAATTTTTTATGTATGGTTAAAATAACTTTCATAGTAATGTGATTTTTATAAAAACTGATTACATTAGTTTTGTCTACTTCTTTCAAAGGGTTTACATTAGTTTGATCTACTTCTTTTAAAGGGATTGATTCGACTCATTTAGTAAAATAATCGTATGTAATATTACATATTTATGACCTTTTGACAAATGTAGATGTATTTTTCCTATAAAATAAATTGTCCATCCTCGAAATCATGGTTTAATGATCCAATGTAATTCATCGATGGTAACTTGTTGAGTAGGTTCAAAATGTTATCACTCTTTACATAATGTAACATCTTTTTTACAACTTCGGTGGCTAATAAACTCCTTGTCTTAGTAATACCCATCTTATTTTTCTTCTCTTATTAAATGTGTTTCACAAAGTCCATGATGAACTTCTTCCGTGGCTATCACTTTCCCTCCCCAAACTAATAATATTAATAAAATAATAATAAAAGTAATAATAATAACATTAATATTATTAGTAATATATTATTATTAATAATATTATTAATATCAACATTAATAATATTAACTTTAATAATATTAATAAATATAATAGTAATAATAATAATATTAATATTAATAGTATTAATAATAATTAAAATAATATTGATTTTATTTTAATAATAACATTACTAATGATAATAATAATAATAATAATAATAATAACTTGATCATTAAAAACCTATAGTCTGATGGTTACAAGTTCTTGTACTTTATCGACCTACCGTAAAATGTTAATATTATCTTTAATAATGATATAGTAACAATATAATAGTATATAATAGTAGTAGAAAATAATAATAGTAATCAATTATAAATATGATTTTAAAATTGGTCACTATTTCACTTACATTGTTTTTTTTTTTTTTTTATGTATGAAATATGATTTTCATTGAGACACCTTAATAACACACCTCTCCAATCCCTCTTTTATATAATTTATTTACCTAATAGGATAACTTGTATTTTTGTATTTGATTTTCTTTTCCACTTGGTTATTCATGTTGTTAAAGAATTTGAGACTAAACTAAAACAAGAGAGTAGTGATTTGATTTTGAAAATTTTCTTGAAAAAATTAAACCAACATTTTGGAAATAAGTCTAATTAAAAAATGAATGCAATTAATTATGGAATCAAGAAGATAAAAATAACACACACAAAATCAATACAACAACAATAGAAAAATTATGAAAAAGATTACACAAAATTTATAAATCTACATCTAATCTTAACTATTCAACTCTAGAAAAATTGAAATTCACTATAATTAAACGTTTATTACAACTTAACACTTGTGAAACATATACAAGATAAAAAACATAAATAAATAGATCTTGAATACATTCAAAGAAAATATGTCCAACTCTTGAATCAAACTAAAAGAAATTCAACAACCACTCTTTACAGTCATCCCTCAATTCTCATCCTTTTTAATAACTACTTCATCAATGCTTATATTTAAACATCTCTTGAGTTAGTTTACCTCGAGTTACTTAGATTTTTTTTGTGGGTAATTTTATCTCTGAGAGTGTTGTGTCTTCTCAAATATAATTCAAAATAAGCTTTGTTGACTTAACTATCTCAAAGTCTACTATTTTATTTTCTCGAGATACATAACATTATTTGAACCTTCTTGAAGTTAATAATTTGTTTTGTACACTCTACTTAATTCTCAATTAAATATATTATACTCCAGCACTAGTATAAAAATAGAAAAAAGTACACTATTATTTCTCATTCTGATTCAAACTATTGTATGATTTTCATAACCATTTTATGAAAATATTTGTCAACCCTTACGAACCCTTCAATTGTTTAATAGACTATAAATTACAAAAGTTTTTGAAGCACTTTTTAAACTTTATTCCAACTACTTATAATCCTAATATTTTATTTTAAACTTTAACAATTTTTTTAATACAATTTGATACCAACATAGGGAGAAGCCAATTATTTTTAAAGTTTTAAATTTTAATTTTAGAGAAATTTATTTAAACAGACAAAAAATAGCTGTATAACATAAAATATTCAAGAATCATGCGACAAATAAGATTTTTTAGTAAATAATTCTCCAATGGAAAAGGCTAAGCATATACTACCTTTAATTTTACTCCAACGTGCCCATAATAATCACAGGTTAGGTTTACAAAAAAAAAAAACATTAAACATTTTCTCGTGATCATATGACCCAGTTTAGCTACATTAAATGTCTAATTTTTTTCTTTGAAAGACCAAAGAATTTCGTAATCATTAACTAAACATGAAAGTCTCCATCATCTTTCTGATAAAGAATACAAAAGTTAAAAGGAATTAAAGTCAAATTTGGTTTTGACTAATGAGTGGTACAAAACAAGTAAAGGTATTTGAATCATTATTTTCCATTTGAACTTGATGCCACATGTGAGTGTAGCTTTTACTTAAATTTGTGTCGGAAAGTGTGTTTTAAATAAAAGGTATAAAAGTAATATTTGAATTCTTTTATTTATATTTTGGAATCGATTTTAGAACACTGCAATTATGTCGTTTATATATAATGTGTATTAACCATATTTTTCCAATAAATTCTTCAAATACAGACATTAAAATAATTTATTTAGGAGTAAATTACAAATAATATAGTTAATAATTTATTAAAATTTAAAAATAATTTATATAGTCAAATTTAGAATTTTTTAAAATATAAAAGCTACACTAATTTTAACAGAAAAAGTATATCAACTGATTAAATCGATTACTGACCAGATGATGTGAATGTATCAATATATTATCCCACAACTTCAAATGTATAGTGGCGTAGGGCATTATTATTTGTTTTTAATTATATATTAATATAAATTGTTTTCTATGTAAAATAATAATCAACTTTATCATCGTGCGAATTTTCATAATTCACGTATATTATAGCATTTTTCTTTCTAATATAATTTATTTCATATTCAAATCACTTAAATAAAAATATAAGTTATTTTAATTCATTTCATGTAATATTGGTATGTACAATAATACAATTTAATATTTATTTGATATTAATTTTAATAGTATTTTTTATTTAACTATTAATTTTCAATTTTATTTTATTATTTTAAATATTTTTAATTTTATTTTAATTTTTCAAACAAGTTAATATAATATTTTCAATTAAATTTGTTATAATATTTGTTATTCATATTATATGTGAATTGTGTGTGATTATATATTGATGGGTGGTCTCTAATCAACTTTTGTTAAAGATAGATTATAATTCTAATACCATATTAAGAAATAATGCATTTATGTCTAATTCAATATTACAACTAGACTTGTAAGATAAGATATGAAAGGTCCTTAATTAGAGATCTCAAACTATTAATAAGTTAGCTTTTAACTAATAACATTTTTTTATCAGCTTTTAACTAATAACATGTTATTGAGTGTTGATTTCAAGTGTTGTTTGTAATATCATTATTATCAATTTGGTGGAAGAAACTAGTTCATCTTGAAAGGAAACTATGAACATTTAAAATAATGGGATAAAAAAAAAAAAATTATAATAATAAGAAGAAAGACTAGCAAACCTTGTTCATAATACCTAATATGTTGGGTTGGTGAAATAGTTTAAGTTGTTGGTGAAGGGTGGGACAGTCTTACAAATGAAAGGAATGTTAATGAAGTCCATGGCTTCACTATCTTACTCATCCAAACTTTCCCAGCTACCACAATAGTGAACACTCCAACACGTACTAACCAACCTACCACACCATCATTCATTTGGCTACTCTTCATTCAGCTTCACCTTTATATATATTCTAATAACATCACGTTTTATAGGTTGAGATATATAAATATCTACAGCACTAAGATTCCATAAAAGAAATGGTTAAGATTCCATTTTGTTTTAAAAGGTAATTGACTGTGGGAATCATGAGACAAATTCATATTTTATACTCATTCTTTTGTCCATCTTGAATTGTTTAATGGGTTGTTAGGACATGTTTAGTTGTTTAATTCCATAAGGAATAAAAAAAAAAGTATAAAAAATTTAAGAAAGTCAAATAAAGTCATGTATATGCTTTTGGATGGGATCTGGATTAATGTGCACCACCCATCATTTGACGAATCTGATTATCTTGGAAAAAAAAAATCTATGCTTTGATATATTAAATTTATAGAGCCATCAGTCATGCCAATACAATATCATATATCCACCATTTTCTTTTGTCGAATTTTAGTTCTCTATTATGCACTTTGGCATAGAAATGCTAATTTTTTTCAGATACCATTTTTTATTGGAGAATCTATAATGCAAAGGATTCTTTTTGTCTGTTTTCTCTCCTTCCCCTTTTTAAACCAGGGATTTCAATATTATACCCTACTTGCTTTACCTTTAAAGCAGTGCCAGATGAGTTTTTTTCCATCCTGCTAAGAGTCCCTCGCCTGGGATTTTTTTTGGTTATAAGAATGGAAATAGACTTTGATTTATTGGTTTAAATCATGCTCGTCTAATAAATAATATATAACACCATCTATGGAAGAGTGTTTACTTGTGTTAAAATTGAGTTAGATTATATACCTCTTACTTCTTGTATTCTTGTAAATAATCTTGTCTTATTTGTTTAAACGGATTTCTGTTGTCCTTAGGTTTTAAGTTTTGTATAGAGACCTACTATACTCTTTGGAGTACATTAGGTAGAGATTTGTTAAAAAGGAATGAGTGACTTAGCTAAATCAAGAAGGGTGGGGTGAATTGGGTTGAAATCTTTTTACAAATATTGTCTTTTTTTTCAAGCTCTTAAAACTCTTCTAATTTGAAAACTAAACGCAATTAAATTGGAATCGAGATTGATACGGACAACAACAAAATAAATGAATATAAAGATAACATAAGAATACTTATAGTTTAAATCAAATAATCTTACATTCAATCTTAAAATAACTAATTTCACTATCTTTAATAAATTTGTATAAAGCACTCACTCTCTACAATTATAAACTCAAGACAATTAAATTAATTATTGAACATTTTCAAGAGAATATCAACAAAAACAATTATTGATCATCCAAGAGGATATTTGCCTTATCAACTCTGGTACAAGATGAGAGAAACATTAGAACACTCCAACAAGAACAACAAAGAAATAATTCACCAAATTATAACAACAGAAAAAAAAACAAGGTTCTTTCATAACAGAACACAATCTTAAATATTAAATCTTGTAAGCACAATTTCAAAATGTATAAACATTGCTCAAACTATCTAAATTTAATTCAATTGTATACATTGTATAAAGATTGAGATAGAAATGTTGATTTAAATCAAATACTAACACATTTAATCATTTATTTCATGTTACTAATCAATTATTCTTAATTAAATTTGAAAATTAGTTATAACACTTTCCATTTTAATAATTTATGGCATGTGTCTTAATCGATTATTTTCATTTTCAATTAATATAAAATAACACATTTAATCAATTATAAAATATGTTAATCGATTAATATTCTAAGATATGGTTTTCCTACTATTTTTTTTGTTTAATTATTAAATAGATAATTGATTAGCTTGTTTTGAACCTAATCTAGAACACTTTAATCAATTATACAAAAAAAAATTAACTAACAAGGCCATAAAACATTTTTAATTTTTTTTTGCAATTTTCAAAACATGTTTTCTTTTCATTAATTTTAGTAGTGGTTGCGTGCTAATTAAAAACCTTGTGAATAACTTTCGTGAAAGACTTAACAAAATACAATGAAAGGTAAATGATTTATAAACAACTTTAGCATCTTCATCTTCAAACATCATCATCAAAACAACTTCTTTTGAGGCTTGAGTAACTCTTCAAGTTGAACAACATTTTGTGTGTGTAGAATCTTTTGTTATAATATGGTTGCATTTTTCCATTATTGTTCTTGTGTTTTTATGTGTGCAAACCCAACTATTAGTGTCATTTATGGTGATAAGAGGAAGAAAGTCAATAAGAATAAGGTTTGAAGACATGGTCACCAAGTTTGACATTGAGTAGTTTTTTGGTGAGAACAACTTCGAGTTATGGAGCATCAAGATGAAGCTACCTTGATACAATAAGGATGTGCGTATGTAAGAAAGGGTGACACGGACATTTCAGTTTTGGTCTCAAAAGAAAAAACTGACATGATCAACAACACTAGAAGCATTATATTTTGTCCCTTGAGGATAAAACACTTAATGATGTAAATAAGGAATTGGGAGAAGTTGTTGAAGATGGAGAAAGAGAGCAAGAAGGAATAAATACAAGAAGCACGACAAGGAAAATTAAAGAAGAAGAACTAAAGAAGAAATTTCAAGGGATATTAACAAGAGCAAGACTTAAGAAACTAGAAGAAGTTGGGAAACACTTAATTTTGTAAACTCTTAAATTCACTAGTGCAAAAAGATTAAAAGAATACTCCTTATTAAGTGCGGGTTCGCGCTTAAACGCATTCGTAAAAAACGCGGTGGCATTTTTGAAATTATGTTTATTTACAAATGCTGTTTTCATGGAAAACCGCATTTGTAAATCAAGCGTATTGATTTACAAATGCGGTTATTGGTAAGACCGCATTTGTAAATCAAAGCGCATTGATTTACAAATGCGTTCTTACCAATCACCGCATTTGTAAATAAACATGCTTGATTTACAAATGCGGTTTTCCCTGAAAACCACATTTGTAAATGTTTTTTTACCCTAAATATTTGGAACGCGCCATAGTTTAAACAGTTTCTCTTCACCGTCTTTCCTTTTCACTGTTGCTGCTTCGTTCCAGTTCGCGTTTGCATTGTTCCTACATTCCCGTTCGCCTTCTTCTCATACACATTTGGTAAAGTTCTTTCGTTGCTCATATTCACAGTTGCTGTACCGATTCGTTTTCGTTTCTTACATTGTTACATTGACATTGCACCGATTCATTCTTGTTTATTTTTCTCTCCTTCGTAGCTTCATTGAGCGCCACCGGTTCCGCTGCCGCCGCCACAGCTATCCGCTCCTTCTTTACTTTTTACCAACGAAGGCTTCTCACACAAGGTAGGTGGTTTTTTAATTTTTTTTTAATTTTTTTTTAATGTTATGAATTTTTATTTTTTTTATGTATTATAATTTGTATTTTTGAATTTATATTATTTAGTATTTATTATAATTTGTATTTATATTATGTTAGTTTAGTTGTATTTATAGCTTCATTAGGTCTCATTGCTAGTCAGATTGGCAATGAACCTTTTCCAGTTCCGTGGGATGATACATTTCTTCAAATAAACACTGAACTGCCACTGATGATATACAACACAGATTTATCAAAATTTATATCTGGGAATCAGGAGCTCAATATAAGTATAATTCAATTTTTTATGATGTAAGTATTTTTACCTATTATTCAATTTACTTTATGTTAAATTATTATTGATTATGCTTTAACTAAAAACTTGTAGGTTTTTGCATAGAGTCTGTATCAATGAGGGGAAGGAAAATATGTATGGATTCTTAGATCTGCATATACTAATCCCGTTGGACCAAAGTCATTTGAGACTCAAGCATACATCACTAACACCCTGAAAAAAGAGGGAAAACAAATTTATTTATGCCCTTATATTAATGAGTAAGTTTAATTATATGTCATCAATTATTACTATTTCATGTTTTAAATATTTACTAACTCTTTTCATGGATGATATAGGCATCATTAGCAGTTACTTGTCTTATCAATGATTGATAAGACTGTTGTGTGGTTCTGTTCCCTACACAAGAAGATTCCCACAAAATTTAAGGATATCATTGATACGTAAGTATATTATAAACTTAACTTTGTATATGTTACTAATTAACCATCCACTAACGAGGTTTTTTGTATTAACCAGTTCATGGCGTGGATATAACATCCTAAAAGGTTGATTCAGTTCAAATAATTTGAACTACATAAGAATAAAGGTTTGTAATTTTTTTCTTTCTCTATTATCATTGTTTATCAATATACTAACATATTACTTTTTATTGAATTATAGTGTAATAAACAACCAGGAAGCTATGAGTGTGGCTATTACATTATGCAATGGATGATTACCATTATAAGACTAGGTGTTAAAACTGGTTGGAAAGAGGTAATAACATGATATGTTAAATCATTTTTATAATTCTTGAGCATATATATATCTATAAACTAATTTATGTCAACTATATTTTGCAATGCATTTATTCACGGACGAAACACCAATGAATTCGCAAGGCATTTCATATGTCAGAGATTCCTGGTCCACATATTTCATAAATTTTTATAACTCTACCATAGTTAATCAATAGTGTAGGTTTTATTATGTTTGATTACTATTGTAAATGTACATTTTGATTACTATTGTAAATGTACATTTTGATTCTCAATTTATCTCTATGTTTCTGTATTTGTCTGGTTGGGTTTGATCATTATGCAGGTTAATTTATATGGTTTAGAGACAATACAAATTGCACTTAAAAAAAAACACTATTTACAAATGCGGTTATTTACCAAAGCCGCATTTGTAAATCAAAAAACAAGATTTACAAATGCGGCTTTGGTAAATAATCGCATTTGTAAATGTGATTTACGAATGCGGCTATTACTAAAGCCGCATTCGTAAATCGCATTTACAAATGCGGCTCTATAGCCGCATTTGTATCTTTCTGATTTACGAATGCGTGCTGATATGTAAAATAGCCGCATTTGATTAGCATTTCTGCGCTAGTGTTTATAGAATATTTCTTAATTCTCTTGGAATATTCTACAATTCAAAGAGTGAATCTCGAAGGACACATGTTGGATGACCTTTCAAAACATGAAGGGACTGATAATGGTTAAATCATTGTAAAATTTATAGTAAGATAGGCATAAACTATGTGTAAAATGTATAGAAAAGCAACCGGAAAAACATGCAAAACCCCCACGAAACAAGGCTTCCCTAAAAAAGGATTGGAAGAATAAGAAATTGAAGAAATCTTGTAGAAACAGAAAAAAAAAACAAAGATAAGAAAAGATCATTATGCCCAACACATGAAGAACAACTAAGCGGATTGTCTCTAGAGAGCGAGCATTAAAGAAATTCCCAAATTCCTTAGTGTTAATGACATGCACTAATCATAATGAGGCCAGAAGAATAAAGAAATACAATGTTTAAAAGGCTGAGCAAATTCACAAAGGTTGAGCAAAAAGAGTCCTTCACCATGAAGGAAGCTCAGATTCACTTAGAGAAGGCTTGAAGCCAACCTAAACCATAGAGAAGAATAATATTTGCTTAGGCTTGGCTTAAAGCCAATTCTAATTCCAGGAAGAATTCATCGTTAAGAAAGGGATGCTTTCAGCTCAACCTGAAGCGAATCCCTCTAAATCTTTGGACATTTGAAACCAAGGAAGCCTAAAAGATTTCTTCAACATGAAGAAAGCCAATTTGCTCAGTGGATTGGTCTGCATCGAGCGAAAGCTAAATCTGCTAGAGTCTCTTTCTAAAATCTATATATAGAGAGCCTTGAGTGTCATTCAAAACATTGAGGGTTTAGGGAAAAAAGTTGAGTAGAAATTTCAGAGCATCTAGGCTCAAGAAAGGTTGAATTACAGAGTCATGTCAGGTCATAAGACCAAGACTCAAGGCTAAAGCAGAGTCAAACTCAGAAGGAAAGGATCAAAAGCCTAAGTTGGACAACAACATCCAGGGATTCATGTTTAATGTTCTTTAGCTTTTCATTTGTGTGCTTCACAATAACATTTACTATGAGTTGCTAAACTTACCTTGTTGGGATTAAAAAACAATGTGATATTTCTTAAGTATTGTTGTTTATGAATACATAATTTTATTTGAGATTTAAGTTCTAGTGATTTGATAGTATGCTTAATGCTTAATGGTGAGGCATGATCGTTGATGCATTTGGAGCATGAATGTGGTCAGAAGGCGAGTTCATGTATCTAAACCCAATCAAGTCAACCATATATGTTAATGGACAAAAACTTTAGATTTGAATATGTGGTTGACATGTTCCGTCTTAATGCAAAAATAAACTATTAGGATGCCAGAAGTTGATTGGAATAGTTTATGATTCTAGATAACCTCGTGCAAGGAATGAACTTGGTTTGGCCATTAAGAACAATGAACTTAAACAAACATAGTATTTATAAATAACAATAATGAAAGAGATTCATAAAGTTCTTTCAATCCCAACACTTGTGTTGTATTGTTATCTTTTTACTTCATTTGTTTGTCAAAGTTGCACCCCTCACTAAATATTATAGTAGGATTATTATAGTTATTTACAAAATATATGAAATCAAATATTATCCTTATCTCAACTTCATCTTGAAAGTTATTTCTATTTTCATAAACTTTAATTTCTTGTGGATACGACAAACCTCAATTGTACTACAATTGACTTGCCGAGAAAATAATTTAAATCCTCTCCTATCAAGGACACATGAAGAGTTTTTAACCAACACATGTCACTCTTAAGTCACATGTGATGGTTAGAACTCCTTCACTTGGCCTTTCAAGATCTTAGGCGCCATTTTATGTCTCTTGGAGTAAACCATGTACTTATCTAACTAACTCCTTAAATCATGAAACAAACCATGTGCCTTTTCCTTAATGCAAGAAGCCTCACATTTGACTTGTTCAGTTAAGAGTTAACTAGGTATTAGTCATATGATTAATTAGTCTTATGAATGTATTTAGGATTCTAAACTTTCAAGACACATGAAAGTATCTCTTCCACATCCTAATCCTAAGTTGTGGCATACATATATAAATAAGAGTCACCCCTCTTATAAAAATCACTTTTAAAGATTAAATAAAATTATATTTTTTGAGTTGGACTAAATTAAGAAATTCAAGATGTTGTGAAAAAGTACCATTATAGAAGTTTGGAAATGTAATAAGCTACGAAGGTGGAAAATTAATTTGAAAGGAGAAGTTCCTACAAAAGAAACCATTCATATCCCTCATGGAAGGATAATAAGGAAGAGGAAAGGTTATTCCACGATAAGTATTATAAAAACAAGCATTCTTCTTCTTCTTCTTCCCCCCATCATAAAACTCTCAATACATATTCTTCTCATTCCAAGAATCAAATCTCTTAGTCTTATTCATAAAAAAACACATTTTAATAAAATAAAAGCACTATTAAATGTTTTATCAACTACAATTTTATCTTTTTTGAGCTTTTCATTTTCTAGAAGCAAAACTTTAAAATTTTGTTTGAGTTTTTAATACTTCTCAAAGATAGAGTTATAGCTACTGATAAAATATGATTTTAATATTCACCATCAAACAATGAGCAAGATGAATATGATTCATATTGAAAATTAGAAATGGAATTTGTGAATACCTCTTCTTTTACTTCTGCAAATAGATATAGATTAGCATGTTCATTTGTCCCTGAATCTGAGTCTTCCTAAGTGGCTATGAGACTATTCTTCTTAAACTTGGGCTTTCTTTTCAACTTGGGACACTTAGTTTGCACATTTCCAAGTTTTTTGCATTCAAAGTAGATGATATCTTGTTAGGATTCATCTTTTCTTGGTTGAATGAAGCCTTCCTTTCTCATTTGAGCAAACCTTATTGAGACCCTAGACGATCTACACCCCACTAGATGGCTTGATGCTAGTAGACCGTCCATATGTTTTGATGATTACAAACACTCTAAGTGTCTTATTTATTTAAATATTATTATTATACTCTAACATACGCTTTTCTTATTTGTTTAAATGTGATAATTTTATATGATTATTCTAACATGAGTTTTGTACCGTGGAAGAATCTTACATATCATCAATTATCTATAGAAAGTCTCAATGATAGATGGTCTAATAGACCATATAGAATGAGAATCTAAGTTTATGATAAGCAAGATGTAACAATCAAGTTTTCTAGATAAACATGAAAATTATGAAATAGTTTTAAACATTTATAAAATCGGGAATTAAAGATGGATTTTGATCAATGATATAATAACAACTTATTAAAGAAACAAGCACAATTATGCAATTCTATTTTAGTTATAGCTAATTGTCATAGATTTGAGTTGTTTCCTTAATTTGTATTGAAGAAATACACTTGGAACAATCAAATCCAAAGTTTCCACATATAGTGTTTACATGAATAAAGATGAAGGTACATTTTGAAGACTTGTAGAAGTTTATGTATAATCAAAGCTTATTTTATCAATTGCTTCAACAACCGTCTTTTCAAGTGGTATATAAAGAGATAAAGTTGAAGATGAAGATATGCAACATAAATATCCAAATATGTACATATGAAAAAAACATACGTACTACAATATTATCAAGCTTTGAAGAGCGTCTAGTATTTTGGGTTGTGTGCTAAACCTTGTAATTCTTTACTTTGTGAAGTTATAGCCTTGTGAGCTCTACTTTTGCTCTCTCTGTGAGTGTCTTTATCCTTTTTGGGTTCTTAATCTTGGCGAGAGATTAACCTGGAGAGGTTTGTTAACTCATGATAACCTGGAAAGGTTTGTTAACTCATGTATGTAACTTGGAGAGGTTTGTTAACTCACTATGATAAAGTAATTTGATTAATGGAACCTCTTAAGCATTTGTTTGAGGAAATTTCAAACATATGATAATGGCTAAATTTTTGTAAAACTCATAGTAAGATAGGCATTCATTTTATGTAAAACTAGTATGTTGACCCGTGCAATGCACGAGAATATTTAAATATTTAATATTTAAATGATGATATTATAATAATAAATAACAAATCTATACATTAAAATTAAGAATGTTAGTAGAGTCAATTATAATTATAAATCAAAATTATATGAATTATTAGTAAACAATTTAAGAATATATCAAATAGACAAATAAAAATATTATATGACTCAAATTAAAACCTTGGCTTTTGTTTATTGTCATAGCAAAGCACAAAGATATTGTGAATTGTCTTCTCTGAAACTTAAAAGGCAGGCTTAATTCATAAAAAATCAAGTTCATTCTAGGAATAAATATGTTATCACCAATATTTTTCCAGTAATAACTTTGGAACCAATAACATTCTTCCCCAAGTGAATTAAATCTTGTTCTATTGCAAAGTCCATTGTCTTGATCAATATTCCTTAGAAGCATTATTGGAACTCCAACTTTTAATTTAACACAATGATTAGGAATTCCCGAGCATTTGATATCATTCAAAAATTCATTTGTAAACCACTCAACTTGAGCATTTTCTTGTTGATCAAATTGGCAAGGGGTGTCTGAACTTAAATAGCTAACTTCTTCTTCGAGGATTAAGGATAAAATGAACTCATTCACTTCGTCCAGACATTCTATAGTAGGACATAGTATTGCACCATCATTAAAAAATCCATCAAAGGTAAGATTATGAATGTAGCCTGGATAAACAAATTTAACCAAGTGTAATAAAGGTTGTTCAACATGTACAATTACAATGTCTTCTAGTATTTCAATAGTTGCTTGTCCCAACTCATTAAGTCCATATCTTCATCTCCAATATGAAGTATCCAATCAACAAACTCTTTTATTTATGTTGTAGTTTGCATTGATTTCTCACTGCTTAATTTCATATTCTCTGTAAGTTTCAAGACTTTGCAATGTTTCCATAATTCCACGTAGTTTACTATTGCCTTTACAATGTCATATCTTGATCCATTTTTTTACAACAGGTAATATTGCCTAAAATCTTCTCAACAGTGTAACAAACAATCTTCTCAACTGAATTCTTGAAGCAAGGTTGTTGGCCTCTATAATGGCATCAGTAAATTTTTTATCCTCTGCCAATAGCCCCATCGCATAGCAAGCCTCTTTATATGTTTTGTAAATTACCCCATTAACAGTTTTGATGTTTTCATAATTACAACACTCTTTTTATAATTGAACAATATCCTGAGATAATATAATTCTCTTGACCCAGGAGGAATATATGTAAGCCTTCCAATTCTAACATCCATCTTCCTTGGCTTTCATTCTCTTCGTTCTGCCATCCAAACAAATTGGCTAGCATATTCAGAATAGGTCAAATGTTGCCCCTCTAGATAAATTTTATTAGCCTCAACCAAGCTAAAAACATTGTTCGTTTATGTTCATTTGTGTTCAATATTTCATCAATTTCTTCGTTGTCTTTAAATAGAATGGGTTGCTCGTATAACAGATGAAAAGTTAACCTTTGTACTGGAAGCCATCTAGTTGACAATCTAATTGACAAAACATGCCAAACAACAAACAATGGGAATTGAATAACATAATTTTCTTACTTTAGCTGACATAAATTGAGTGTTGAGCAATATTGAGTTATAATATCAACACATTTCAATCACCGTTGTAGATAACTTAAATGTAGAACTGCTGGAAGGAAATATATGAAAGATAAGAAACTAATTTTTTACGTGTCATACTCGTACTAAGTCTTTAAAAAAACAGGAAGTAGAAGTATTATTTTGTCCAAATGCAAATATAGGAATAAAATATTTTGACAAGACATTATTGTTAGAATATGTGGCCTTAAACGAGAGAGGCGGGGGGGTGAATTGTTTAAAGGGGTTTTTGCAAACAAGAAACCAGATTAGGAATTTAGTTAGCCTAGAAACAAAGCACAATTCAGCAAAGCACCAGAAAAACAATCGATTGTTTATACCAGTAAAATAATAACAACTGAATTTAAATGAGTTTAAGGGAAGAAAGAGATACACAAACAGTTTATACTGGTTCACTCTTAAGCCAAGAGCTACATCCAGTCCCCAGAATCCACTAAACAATCAAATACAGATTACACACAAAACCACCAAAGAAGTGACATTGAACCCCTCAAGAAACACACTTCCTTTGGCACAGCACACACGAAGAATGCTGATCTTGACAACCTCAAGAGCACACAACACTCCTTGGCTTACAACACGAGAAAATACAAAGTATTTAGAACGAATTACACTTGTTTACAGAATGAACTAAAATCAATACAGATGTAATCCTATTCCACTCTCTCTTGAGAAAACCAAAGATGAATAGTGAATATTCAAATCTTGAAAGCAATCTCTCACAATTGAAAAACTCAAATCTTTTTTTTTTCTTGTTTGTTATAAAACATAAACAAACTATTTATAGCTTTCAAAGATTGGTCAAAGCATTTAAAACAAGAGCGTATTCATTTGAAAATCATTTAAAGCTCACTCAACTAACAAAACAGATTATGTTAGAATTTTCAAACGAACAATCGATTTAAAGTACGAAACAATCAATTGTTTTGGTTTGACAACAAGTCAACCAACCAAAACAGTTTTCAATCTTTTCAAAAACACCTAAGAGTAAAGCAATCGATTGTTTCGATAAAACAATAGGTTGTTTTTCAGTTAGTTTGAAAAACTTTAAACTTAAAAGATTTGAAAACACTTTAGCTTTAGATTCAACAAAAAGTGGATTACACAGATAAACTACCCAAATCCTATCCTAAACACAACAGCAACTTCAGCCTTGCATCAAACACATGGATTTGGATTCTTCAAAGACTTTTACCACACTTGATTCAACAATTATATTTATTAAAATTTTGTAGCAGAAGCATAAGTATGATCAGAACAACAATATCACTCTGTAGATTCAAATAAGAAACAATTATTAAAAAACAAATGATTTACTGACTGTTGCTTATAACATTGACCAAGAAAAAAAAGTAGACCTTTGGAAAGTGTTTGACCTTGGCTTTTATTTATAGTAATTGCAAAGCAAAAGGATGCTAGGAATTATCTTCTTTGAAACTTGAAAGGCAATCCTGAATATGAAGTAATCAGTCCTTCTTGGAATGAATATTTTATGACCAATGTTTTTGCCTGTAATCATTATACCACCAATAACATTCTTCCCTAACTCTTTAACTTGTAATCTTGTGCCATTACATAGTCCATTAGCTTGATCAATATTTTTAAAAGCATTCTTGGGACACCAGTTGAGTTTTAGGCAATGATTAGGAATCCTGAGCATCTAAATGTCTTCATGTTCATCGGATTGGCAAGGTATGTCTAAACTTAAGTAAGTAACTTATTCTCTAAGCATTAAACATATGATAAATTCATTGACTTGATCTACACATTCAGTTGTCAGACTAAGTATTGCACCGTCATAAATAAAGTTAGCATTGCTCATATTATCCAAGAATTTAGGATACACAAATTCAACTAAGCTAAGTAAAGGTGAATCACTGTGTTCGATTAAGAGATGTTTGGGTGTTTCAATTATGCGTTCACCCATTTCATTTAAGTTCATATTTCCATCACCAATCTTTAAAATCCAATCAACAAATTATTTGATATCTCCAACACTTTCAAATGATCCCTGACTTATTAATTTCACATTCTCTAGAAGTTCCAAAACTTTGCAGTATTTTCATAATTGAGAAAAGTTTATTGTTGCCTTTAAAATGTCGTATCTTGAACCCTTCGTGTCAACAAACAAAATTTGCCTAAAAACACTTCCTAATACAACAATTTTACCATCAAAAAGCTTGTTACTGTTCTCTTCATCTACAATCTATAATAATAATATCATTAAATAATTATAATAAAAATACTATAAATTGTATATATTAATTTTAATTATCATTTTTTAGAATGATTTGATATAATGTAATGTGTAGATTTTGGAACCTATTAAATAAATTTCACGTGTAAACAAATCATTACATATTAGTTATAATAAATAATTCAATAATTTTTAAATATAAATAATTCAAATTTAAAAAAAATAAATTCTTAATTAGTAAGTGGAAGTCATTATTAACAATGTTTCCTGCTGCAAGCATCTTTATTTTAAAAGTAATGAGTTTTTATATTTTTTATGTAGAGTTTGTAAAAGTAGCATTCATTTTAATTTATAATTTTATTTGTACATTTGTTAACATGTTTTAAGAAATACTTTGTTAAATTAGTCATAGTTGCAATATTTTGTATTAATGTGAGCTTGTTTAAAAAAATGGATTTAAATGATAAACAGGAAACAATACCAAATAAAATATTCTATAAACCACACAGATTTAATTCTTTTCATTTTTATTACTAATTAACTTTTTTAAAAAATCAGAAAAATATTTATGGCTATATGCATATCTGTTTGGATTTGTGCAATACACAATGTTTGGAATTCTTCCCCATTTTTACTCTAATAATTATTGTTTATTGAGTTTGTTCGCTATTTTTATAACAGTCTTCTTCGTTATATTTTTCAAGTTATTTCTCTTAGTGAGCTTGAGAGAAGAGAATGACATTAAATAATAAAATAATATTAAATAATGAAATAACCTTAAATTACATTAAATAAAATTGTAGAAGAAAACACACAGAAAGTACATATAAGGACATAAATCAATGACATGACAATAAATTTAAATTCACTTTATTTTTAAAAAATTAATAAAAGAGTAGTGATTATAATAATGAAAATGTGACACTTATAATGAAAACGGGACACTTATCAATTTTTTCCTAAGTTTATTAAGCCTTTTCAAGTACTAATGATTTAGTGCAATACAATTACGAAATTTAAAGTATGGAAAAACTATATTTTTTATATGTCGTGTTAAGTTCAGTTATTCATTTATAATTACAATTTTATTCCATTGTATTCCATTTTATTAAATGTTCATAAATGAAAAAAAATGTATTTTTGTTCTCATTTAATTCTAATGTTATTCCCCTTTAATATGTAATTTGTATTTTTTTAATTTATTAACCCAAATTTAGTATGAATGTTTAGGGTTCAAAATTTTAATGGAGGAAACAAATTAAAATTATAAATAAATTCACAACACTTTTAAAATTAAATTAAAATAGAAATAACAAAATACCACTTACATATTAAATGAAAATTATATTAAATTTAATTTAAATTTCCATTCTACATCACTTTTGAATTTTACATTTGAATGAAAAAAATCCTAAAAGAAACAAAGCTAGTCCTATCAACAACCGAAAGTGTCTTACCTCGATGCTTGAACATATGATGGATTGAGTTTGCCAAACATGAAAATGAAGAAAAATCTATCATAGTACTAGTGGCTGCACCAGAATAGCAGATCCCAAATGATGTAGATTTTGAATTTAAAGATCGAGATGCTATTAGGGTTTGAGAGAAGAACGGGATGAGAGAGAAAATAAAAGTGAGTTTGAAAACGTGCTACGTGGCACGTTTTGGTTGGTCTAGGTGTATTGTGCTGATTGGTGGAAGTTTTTCTACTTTTGGTATTAAATGTTTTTTATTTTTTTCAAAATTTTGTGGAGACTCTCCACAAAATTATGACTGTTTTTTTAAAGTCTGTTATAAATTGTTTCTTATATAAAGAGAGACACATCTCACTTGAAAAGAATGTTGAGCAATCAAGTTTTAAACAGAGATTAAAAGTTTTCAGTGAGGTGAAAAGGATTTGCACGTGTTCTTGAAAGAGTTTCCAAAAGAAATCAAAGTGTGCTTGTTCTTGTGTGCCCTAAGCTTGGTGGAGGTGATGTCACTAGTGTGCTGCAAATCGGTTCTACTGGTTTCTTCAGTTTCCTGCATTCTCTTTCCAGGTGTATTCGATTCCATCATTCTTGTCTCTATAACAATGTTTGTAAGACACTTCTTGATAGTGTTTCTTGAAGTGTTGATAGTGCTGAAATTGTATTTTTCGTCTTGGTGTACCTTGTTCTTGTAGGGTTCAAGAAACTTAAGGTTGTGTAATTTTTTTGTACTGTTTTTAGTGGATTTAACCTTGGGTAAGGTGAGACTGAATGTAACTCTATTGAGTGAAATAGTATAAACGTGGGGTGTTCAATCTTTCTTAATCTCTGCACTTATTTACGGTTTCTTGTGTTAATTTGCCAGAAAATAAATTTGTTCAATTAAAATTGAATCTATTCTTTCTGGGTCTGTTCATAATGTTCTTTATATTCTGAAAACTTATCTAAATAACTTGTAGTTAACTGAGTGCCTGATTTGGTTGTATTAGAAGTAAATCTCTCTGTTGAAACAAAGCCAATTAAGCTCCACGTTCTATTCAAGTGTGTGGTTTAATATTCAAAGATTGTTTCTTGATTCAACTCTTACTTTTCATCTTTGCATATTAATGTGATACATTACTTGTTGCTTAATTCTCTTAATATCTGGAAAGCATATAACTGAAAAACTATCTTGATAAACTAAGCAGAAAAAATAAATATGTTCTTCCCAAGATAAATCAATTCTTTAGCTCTGTATTGTTAAAACCCGAATCTATTTGAAAATTTTATAAGCTCAATTCACCCCCCCTCTTGAACTTAGAGACTAATAAATCCAACAAGGGTCTCATTCAAAAACATCGAAGGATCAAGGATTCAAGGTTTAAAGAGATTCATGAGCTGAAAAAAAAAAAGTTGTAAGTTCATAAACCTAGATTAAGGAGAGGTTGAGCTTTAGAGTCATATTAGGTCATCAGACCAAGCCTCAAGGCTGAAGCCAAGAAACCTTTTTGAAGGAAATGATCAACACTAGGGATCCATGTTTTTTGTTCTTTAGCATCTCATTTTTGGGCTTCACAGTAAGATTTACACTGTGTTGCTAAACTTATTGATGTGATTCCAATAGCCACATAGAACAAGATTCTTGACACTTTGAGGAATCACCTTGAGCTGGAAAATGTAGAGGCACTTTCTTAGAAGTTGGATCATGGTTCTAAAATCAAGAACTCACCAATAACAAGTACCAAATCCCAAACTCATTTGGATGAACCAAATATTGTCAAATTGAATCAACAAAGGAGAATGAAAAGAAGAGACCGAACAGAATTGAATTAAAAACAAAAGTACCGAACAGAATTAAGAAGCAAACAGAAAATAGGTGCTGGAAAATTAAAGGAACCAAAACAAAAACAACTCAAAACTCAAGGCTACATGAACAAATTGAAGAAGAAGAAAGGAAGGAGAAGAGAATGCTCATGAAGATGGAGGAATGGTTGGATGATCACGCCACTAGAAGAATGGATGCTCCTAGATGAGTGTGCAAGCCGCCACTTGAGGAAACCATGGTCCTTCAAGATAAGACTAGAGTAGAAGCTCAAAAGCTCTCCAAATGCTCACTCCAATTTTGAGTATAGTTTCTTTAGATAAAATCAAATCTGAATTTTACAAAGGAAGCACCTCTATTTATAGCCTAAGGTGCTGAAAAATAGGTGGGAAATTTCAAATAAACTCATTTGAAATTCCCACCAAAAACAAGTCACATGGGAGGTGTGACCTTTTTCTACTATGACACCTCCCAAAAACTACACCTACACCACTCTCCTAAGTCACATGGACAATGTGACTTTATTTTACATTTTCACACACCTTTATTTAATAACCACACCTCCTAAAACTATACAAGAGTATTTCAAAGCTTGGCCTTGCCCCTCATGGGATGGAGTTGGGCTCTTTGGGCTTTGGCCTTCTTGGGCTTGGGCTTGGGCTTTGGGCTTGGGCCTCATCTTTATTTTATGTCTTCTTTTAATTTTGAGAAGACTAGAAGGAAGAACTTCAAATGTGAGGGTGGATGTCCTCTTCCTCCATTAATAAAAGCCTCCTTTATTTGATTCTCATCATACTCCTCGAGTTGAAGAGAATTCGTCCACGAATTCTGAATCCCTGCATATAACAAAGTCAGTTTAGTTTTACAATTAAAAGTGGAAGAAAAATGTAAACATGACTTAGCATTTGTAAATAATGGGATTTCAGAAAAGGAGGTTCTATAAATCGACCAAGTTGGAAAAATTTGTTTGGGAATGATGTGATGTTTTGGAAAAAGACCTCTTAAATGGTGACAACCATTAGGAGGTATGAACAAATCATCCCTAACATTTTTTAACCAAGATGGTGGTGAAATAGGAACCTTGGGTAATGAAAAAGATAAGGAAGGAAAACACCTTGGAGGTGAAAGGATAAGACCCATGTCAACTTGGCCTTCTTTGTCTTTTTCTTGTTTACTTGTGGTAGGTGGGTGAGTTAGGTCTTGTTTTACCTTGTTGATCTTTAAGATTTGCTTTTGTGGACAATGAAGAGCTATGTGCCCAAAACCTAAACATTTAAAACATTTGATATTTGAAGTTTTGGTAGGTGACTTAGGAGTAGAAAGATTTGTAGTAGAAACTTTGTTTGGAAACATGGTTTGTTTGGAAAAATTGGAAGGAGAAATTTTGTTTGCATCCTTCATAGAAGAGTTGTAGAAATCATCATCATGAGTATTTTTGAAAGTTTTGTTCAAAAGATATGATTCTACCTTGATGGCTTTGCGAAACACGCTCTTTAAAGAAGAATATTCTTTTAATTCTACAAAATCTCTAATATCTCTTTTCAAACCACGTACAAACCATTTAATCTTTGACTCTTCATTAGCATGCATATTCATTTTAGTCAAAGTTGTTTCAAAATCTTTAAAGTATTCATCTACCATCCTATGTCCTTGAGGAAGCCTTTGGAACTTCAACAAGTGTTCCTTCCTAGAAGGAGGAACAAACCTCGCGCGCATACACTCTTTCAAAGCATTCCAAGAAACCACGGGAGGTTTCTTGCGATATATAATGTCCATTACAATTTTATGCCACCATTCTTTGGCATAGCCCAAAAAGGATAAAGAAACTAATCTAAGTTTTTGGTCATCTTGGACCTTATACACATGAAAATAATGGTCAACCTTAGTCTCCCATTCTAAATACACATTAGGATCACTATCACCATTAAAACTAGGGACTTTTTTACAAGCAATGTTGAACACTTGGTGATATCTTTGGTCACGGTTATAGCTCTCTTCATGAGAATGATGGTGATGCCTCCTTCTTCTATGTTCTTCTTCACCAAGGACTGAAGCTTTGGAAGGAGAATGCTGTTTGTAAGATGCACCACTTGAATAGCCAGCCATTTTGCAAATAAAAAACAGCAAACACACAAAAACAGCAAACAAGTTAAGAAACAAAATTAGCAAAAACAGTGAGCTTGGCAATGAAACTGCCGAAGTGAAATGAGGCTGAAAAAAGAGATCACTCTCAAAGAAATAATGTTCTTGCACCAATCTGATCTTGAGGCCTTGGAATCCTCAAATGAAATATGTCAAAGCAAGCACACCAATCTCAAAAGCAACCACCACAAAACCAATGAAACAATAAAGACAAACAAGAAAAGGTATAAGCAAAGAAAGGTAATTGCAAAAGGAAAACTATATGTGAGACAAACTCAAAGAGTAAGAATGAAAGACAATCAAGAAAATAAAGAACTCAATGAGAAAAGTAGGCACACAAAAGAATACTTAAGGAAAAGTTCTAGAGTAGATGAAGAAAACAAAAAAATTAGCTACTGGAAATTTTTTTTTTTTAAAATGCAAACTGTGCTTGATATTCACCGATTTAACTGGAATGATGTACAGCGAACTGGATTATGAAATTTAAACCACAGAAACTTCAAGATGTTAACTCAAAAATGGCACTGGAATCAATTAAAAACAGTAAGCCAATTGAGAGAAATAAATTTTTCAAAATCGCTGCCAGATTACCGTATTTTTTTCGGCAGAAATGTACACTTTTTTTATTTTATTTATCATTTTTTTTGTACTTCGTATTTTTGAATGATTCTTTTTTCTATTCTTTTCTAACACTTTGAATATTTCAAATCCAGAATTTCAGAATTTTCCAGTAAGTAAATCAATTGCAATAAGGAAAAACAGTAAGCACTTTTTTCAGAAACAGAGGAATCCTAATAGGAATAAAAAACAGGATGATGAACTAGCAAAGACATAATAGAAAATGATGTATTGGAACTTGTATAGGTCTAGAATACAAGTATAAACTCAATTCTAAAAAGAAAATGCACAAAGGATCAACATCAATTCAGAAAATTATATGACACCAAAGCAAGAAACAATCAAAACAATAAAAGTACTACTAGAAGTAATGACATATATGGAATAACATGACTAAGACAAAACTTGACATGATTACAAAATTAAAAGACACATCACAAATTTTAACAACAAGTGAAAGGAAACTTAAGGTAAACTCTAGGAAGGATAATGCCATTCCAAAAGAGCAACCATACTCATAAGAATTATGAGTGCCATAAACCTTTTCACAAGCACTTGGTGTAAAAGAAAAACAGCAAGAATACTCAAGTAAAATTCTAAAACAGAAACTTAAATTGCAAGAAATTAAAGAGCTCTTGAAATAAAGTGCACACAACTCAACAATTAAACAAGAATGCACCTAAGACTCATGATACCACATGATGTGATTCCAATAGCCACATAGAACAAGATTCTTGACACTTTGAGGAATCACCTTGAGCTGGAAAATGTAGAGGCACTTTCTTAGAAGTTGGATCATGGTTCTAAAATCAAGAACTCACCAATAACAAGTACCAAATCCCAAACTCATTTGGATGAACCAAATATTGTCAAATTGAATCAACAAAGGAGAATGAAAAGAAGAGACCGAACAGAATTGAATTAAAAACAAAAGTACCGAACAGAATTAAGAAGCAAACAGAAAATAGGTGCTGGAAAATTAAAGGAACCAAAACAAAAACAACTCAAAACTCAAGGCTACATGAACAAATTGAAGAAGAAGAAAGGAAGGAGAAGAGAATGCTCATGAAGATGGAGGAATGGTTGGATGATCACGCCACTAGAAGAATGGATGCTCCTAGATGAGTGTGCAAGCCGCCACTTGAGGAAACCATGGTCCTTCAAGATAAGACTAGAGTAGAAGCTCAAAAGCTCTCCAAATGCTCACTCCAATTTTGAGTATAGTTTCTTTAGATAAAATCAAATCTGAATTTTACAAAGGAAGCACCTCTATTTATAGCCTAAGGTGCTGAAAAATAGGTGGGAAATTTCAAATAAACTCATTTGAAATTCCCACCAAAAACAAGTCACATGGGAGGTGTGACCTTTTTCTACTATGACACCTCCCAAAAACTACACCTACACCACTCTCCTAAGTCACATGGACAATGTGACTTTATTTTACATTTTCACACACCTTTATTTAATAACCACACCTCCTAAAACTATACAAGAGTATTTCAAAGCTTGGCCTTGCCCCTCATGGGATGGAGTTGGGCTCTTTGGGCTTTGGCCTTCTTGGGCTTGGGCTTGGGCTTTGGGCTTGGGCCTCATCTTTATTTTATGTCTTCTTTTAATTTTGAGAAGACTAGAAGGAAGAACTTCAAATGTGAGGGTGGATGTCCTCTTCCTCCATTAATAAAAGCCTCCTTTATTTGATTCTCATCACTTATCCTTTTGGGATTGAAAAGTAATGTGATATTTCTTATGTTATTGTTGTTTATGAATACATGTTTTTATTGGACATTCAATTCCTTTGGGTTTGATAATATGTTTAATGCTTAATGGTGACAAACGACCATTAATGCCCTTGTAGCATGAATGAGGCCAGAAGGGGAGTTCATGTATCTTAACCCTATCAAATAAGTCATATATCTCAATGGTCGCAGAGTGTGGAGCTAAGAATATGGTGAAAATTTCCATCTAAATGCATAAATAAGCTATCATGATGGAAGGAATTGATTGTGATAATTTATGTTTCTAGATAACCTCGTGCGAGGAATCAATTTGGTTTGGCTGTAAGGAACAGGAAACTTGAACAAACATGATAGTTATAATAACAATAATGAAAGAGAATCACAAAGTTCTTTCAATACCAATATTTGTGCTATATTGATTGTCCTTTACTTCATTCTTTTGTCAAAGCTTTATCCCTCGCTAAATATTATTGTAGGATTTGTATAGTTGGTTATCAAAAATATGTGAAACCAATCTCTATCTTTATTTAACTTCATCTTGAAAGATATTTCTATTGTGTAAACATTAATTCCTTGTGGATACAAAAATCCTCAGTTGTACTACAATTGACTCGGTTTATTTGCTGAGAAAAAGATTTTAAATCTGCATATATACCCCAAGTCAATGTAACCTAGGTGCTAGGCATATATATGTCTCAGTTTTCTAAGAATTCGAGTCCCTACAATAAATTTTTCTGGATTTGATTTCTTGAACTAATTTAGCCAAAGAAAAACCCATAAGAAAATGGAATTATAACAGTTGCACCTAATGATTGTGGGTCCCAAATCTTCCTAAAACATGTTCATTTTAAGAAATATTTCAAAAATAAATTCCAATACTTTTAAACTTTAGAAAACTTAAAAAGCTAAACACAAACTCAAAGCAAACAAAAGCAAGACAAAAACTACATCAACCAAGTATCAAAGTCATTCCCTTTTTTGAAGAAATTTTTTGCCAACAATAGAAGTTATGGATACAATTGCTTGATTAATGGATTAAACTTTGAAACATAGAAAATAACAAGTCTTAACACGTCTACTATGATTCGGCCAATGAAAGCAACTAAAAAAACACAAAGAATCACATTCAAATAGAAATGTGTTTCATACTCATTTTGGAAGAATACTTACTTGTAATGTGATGAACACCTTCTTTGAATGGGTTTATCTTTATTGAAGCATCTTCAAGCAATAACTTCTGCTTGCTCTCCTTCTATATCCACTTCAAAATAGTGAAGGAACTTAGAAATCAAAATAGCATAAGGATAATGAAAGTCACATAACCTCATGGCTTTTTGCATATGCTCTTTGATAGTGTGAATCCAGTTGATCTTCACTTTATTCATGATGCAGCAAATCATGAGAAGATCTTCTTCAGAAAAAGTTGAATGGTTGCTCCCCCTAGGTGTGAGAATCCATGAAACTGTGAAGGCCACAAGCCTTTCATCAAGCTTCAACTCTCCAACAGAAAAATTCCTCACTTTGGAATGGGGATTCTTGAGACAACTTTTGTAAAACTGGATTTTGTTGAAATCTTCCACAACTTCAAGGTTTCCCCTATAGTCTAGAAGACTTCAGCTCGGTCACAACAAACCATACCTCATTTGTAATAATCATATCCACACCTTTGACATGAGAAACAACTGAGTCACCATTAAAACTAAGGTTAATGTAGAATACCTTTACAAGATCAGGATACATGTTCCCTGTGAGTTCCAGAAATATTTTCAGCTTTTGTTCTTTGAGGACAGTCCTTACAGAATCTAACTTCTGTTGTTTCATCCAAGAGAAGGAAATAAATTTTGGAGTATTCACATTCTTTCTACTAGACTCTAGTAGGTACTTGTTGATGAGATTGGTATCCCCTGCAAACCAACCTTCAAGCTTTCCAGAGCTTTTGACACCCCTGGACTTCATTCTTTTTGCAGATGGAGGAGATCCAGCCATTGCTTAAATCAGAAATAGTTTCTTCAAAGAAAACTTTTGAAGAAGGATAAAAATAACAGTTCTAGTTTAACCGATTATTTGTGAGTGGAAACAACAGCTGAATGCATTGGGTTTTATAACAGAGAATCCCTAGTCAAAGCTGATTGTATTCAACATAAAAACGAATCAAATCTGAACAATAAAGCTGACATGGTCAGTCAAATCACAAAGTACAGATTCACATGTGATATTTGACCAAGCATTTAAGACAAATTTGATTTTCAAGATAGGTAGAAATCTGATCTATTAAAAGCTAATGTACCAGAGTTAAACTGTATTCAAACATCAATTAAAACAAGTTTGACCATACACATCACTAGGTTTAACAGAATCACAAATCCCAAAATTAAAAATCAAAAAACAGATTCATTCAGAGCTTATCTGATAGAAATAATCGGTTGTGTTAAGGAAACAATCGGTTAAATTTCTGTTTTGAAAAAAAATTGTTTTAAACCAAAACCACATGTTGCATGTAATTATTAGGTTTTCAAATAACTGCAAGCTATAAAACATATGGAGAGAAGATAGAGCACATAGAAATCATTCATAGAAACATAGAGAAGCATATTGAATAGAATTTTGTACATTGATAGCTCTTAACAAAGAATGAGAGTTTAGTCCCTAGATTACTGGTTTTCTAATTACAGAAGTTCAAGGAAACCATCACAAGACTCTAATATGTTGACTAGTACAGAACATCCAGTCCTTGCTGAATCTTTCATGACAAGTACAGATCATCCAGTCCTTGCTGAACCTTTCAAAAGAAATCAGAAATCTGCAAAATAGAACTTTGTCAAATCTTAAGATTTGATCCCTTGAAGAATTTGGGACCTTCAGTGTTAGATTTATTTTTTTGTATTGACAATACATCTTGGAATCCACTTATAGATGTCTTTAGGTACAAGAGATTTACGAAACCTGAAATACCTGACAGAATGACCTTTTTTCATGCAATAGAAGCAAGTAACAACCGGTTGAAACAATATTTTAACCGATTGTTTTTCTGGAAAATTTAAAAAAGGTTTTGCAATTTTTTTTTTCTTTGCTTTGAGGATAAAATCCCAAACCTGCTTTTCCAAAACCACATTTTTGTTGTGAGGCTAAAACATTTTCAAAGTTGGACTTTCCAGTTGTAAACTTGTCCAAGGTTTTCAAAAGATAGCAAATCTTTTTTTCAAAAAGTTCACAATTTTCACAACTCATTTTCTCACAACTGCAAGAAGAATTCTTGTAGATTAAATCTAGATGTTCTAAATCTTCATTGGTTTTGTACAACTCTTTCTCAAGATCCTTAACTTTATTTTCTAACCAGTTATTTAATCCTTTCAATCAGTTGAGAGAAAGGGTCAATCGGTTGGCTTCATCATGAGTTTCATAAAAAGCATTAAGCAATTGATCATAGGTGGTACCTTTACTTGTTGAAGTAGAATCCACACTACTTGTTACAGATGCTAGAAGACAAAGATTAGCTTCCTCATCATCTGAAGAGCTTGAGGATGAGACATCATTGTCATCCCATGCTATATAAGCTTTCTTTGCTTTTCCCTTTTTCTCCCTTTTGAAGTCTCCCTTTTCTTTGACTTCATTATTTGGGCATTCAGACTTAATATGTCCCTGTTCACCACAACCATAACAAGTATACTTATTAGAATTGAATTCACTAGGTTTCTTTGAATCATACCTTTTAGAAGCTTGTTTCTTTCTCAAGAATTTGCTGAATTTTCATGATAACAAACTTATATTTTCCTCTTCACTTTCACTGGAAACATGTTGTTGTTTGCTAGCTTTGAGTGCTATGATCTTTTTATGCTTGTCTTCACTCTCTTGAACAACAACCCTTTGAATCTCAATTTCATGCTCTCTTAGTTTGCCGAAAAGAGATGCCACAATCATTGAAGTGAGATCCTTTGATTCTGAAATGGCAGTAACCTTTGGTTGCCATGTTCTATCAAGACAGTTTAGTACCTTAATGTTGAGTTCTTCTTGATCAAACTTCTTACCAAGACTCATAAGGTGATTCACAATGTTAGAGAACCTCTTTTGCACATCACATATTGATTCTCCCTTCTCCATTCTGAAGAGTTCACACTCTTGGATCAGAGCATGCTTCCTAACTCTCTTTACATCATTTGTGCCTTCATGTGTGACCTCCAAGATGTCCCACATTTCTTTGGCTGAGCTACATTGTGAAACCCTGAAAAACTCATCACAACTTAGAGTAGATGTTATAATATTTTTAGCTATCCAATCAAACTTAACTTTCTTACATTCTGCCTTTGTCTATTCAGATGAAGGTTTATCAACTAAAACATCATCTCTCTTAACTTGAGGTACAAAAGGACCATTTTCAATTGACTCACAAATGCCTTTGTTAGTTGAATGTATAAAAATCTTCATTGTAACTTTCCAAAATTGGTAATTAACTCCACAAAACAAAGGTGGCTTGTTTATTGAGGCTCCTTCCCCAAAGGGCATTTTATCATCCATCAAAAGATTTTAAAAAACCAGAAATAAAAAACTTGAGTAACTTTCAAGAACCTTGCTCTTGATGCCAATTTTTAGGTTTGATGGCTACAACAAGAGGGGGGTGAATTGTTTTCAAACTATTTTCACAAAAACTTTGCTTAGAATGAAGCTCTAACAAACAACTCAGAAAAGCAATTCAGAAAACTAATTCAATAGTCAAACAGAAACTGGAATCAGAATATCAATCGGTTAAAATTGCGATTTAATTGGTTGTTTATGATAGCGGAAAATACAAACAATTTAATAAGAGATTAGATAGAGAGAATCACACACAGAGATTATACTGGTTCACTCAATCACAGAGCTACATCCAGTCCTCAGTCAAACCACTGAGTTTTCACTATGCAACCAATCACATATTACATAAACACCACACACAAAGAGGTGACTTTGAATCCCACAAAGCCTACTCACCCTCTTTGCACACAACACACACCTCAAGCCAGAATCCCACTGACTTTACAGGATTTTACAAAGTTATACAGAATGTTATATGAACAATTACAAGAACTTGAACAGGATTAGAAAACACCTGGTAAAACACAATACACCAGCACCCTATAGATCATTTCTTTGAAAGACAACAAAGCACAAAGCAATCTTGCTAGAAACTTGGTAGAAACCTTTTCACAAACAGTTTTGTAATCTCTCAAATCAATCTCAACTCAGAGTATCAAAAGTTTTATGGTTTCATTAATCATCAATCTTTTAAACGTTTGAATCAAAAACATATTTATAATACTTGAAATGCTAACATTGAAGCAAATCTAAACAACCAAATCAGTTGAAACAGATTTTCAAAAAGCTGTTACAAGGACATACATTTAATCGATTAAAACCACGATTTAACTGGTTGAATGCTCTTGTCAGTTATAAAACAATTTTAAAACCTTCTTTGCCAGCTAAGTTACAAACAACCCATTATTCCGAAACTTTAATCGGTTGTTTTTTTCCTTTGCATGGAAAAACACTTTAATCTTTAAAACTAATTGAAATGAGCTTTGTCTGAGAATCAAAACTGATCTTTAGAAAGATTCTAAACCCCAAACCAAAACCTAAACCTAAAACATCACACAGCTTTAGGCTTCATTTGGATTTGACACATCAAAGCTTCCCATCTTCAACAGAAAAGAATGAAGAAAAAAGAGAGAAAAATAAAAGGATCGAAAATAAAGAGAGAAGTGCTCCCATAATGAATATACCCTATCCTCATTCTCATTCAAGAAAAGATAAGGAGAGGCAATTTGCAAGATTTCAAGATATTTTAAAAGGCTACAAATTACTATTCAATTTGCATAAGCCTTAGAGAAAATGGGCACATATGCAAAATTTATGAAGGATTTGCTGACAAAGAAAAGAAGACTGATAGAGGAAGAGACTATAGAGTTGGAGGTTGGTTGTCGTGATATCATTTAGAAATCTTTACCCTTAAAATCCAATGATCCAAGAAGTTTCAATATCTCTGTAAGTATAGATGCTTTGTCTGTGGAGAAGTCTTTATTGGATTTGGGGGCTAGCATCAACTTAATGCCTTTAGCTATGATGAAAATGATAGGTGATTTGGAGGTTAAACCCACCAAGATGACACTACAGTTAGTTGATGGATCAATTAAGTATCTGTATGGTGTGGTTGAAGACGTCCTTGCCAAGGTGGACAAATTCATGTTTCATGTGGATTTTTTTGTGATGGACACAGAAGAAGACAAGGAGGTTCCCTTTATACTTGTCACACCTTTCTCAAAAATTGCTACAATTATTATTTATGTTGATAATGGAATGCTTAAAGTGAGAGCTCAAGATGATGAGGTGAATTTCAATTTTTTTGAGGTTTTGCAACCTTCCAACAAAGGGAAAGTGATGGAGGACCATCCAAGCCATCATATACAAGAATAAAGAAGGAAGAATTATTTGTATAAATGGTAGAATAGTCATGTATATGACCTGTATTTTGCACTACTTTCAAGAGTACTTTGTAAATAAATCAAAGACACTCCAGAAACCCTCACTTGTCACACAAGTAAGGTTTTCTAGAGAATCTTAAGAGGACCTACATGGAATCTCCTTAAGCCACTAAACGTCACTATAGTTAAGCTTGCTTAACTAGAGTTATGGTAGCTTAAAGAGCAAGGTAGCTTCATCCTCTTCATCTATAAATAACTCAAATGAACACCATGTACTCATATTTGTCATTATTGAATGAAGTATTCAGATTTTGAAACTCATTCCCTCCCAAATCTTCCTTGCTAGAGAGCCTTATTGGCCTAGTAAAACCTTAAGAAAGTTGGCCACAACTCTTTCTTCTTCATTATACCTCAAACCCGTTCCAAACCTCACCTTTTCCTTTCCTTTTCGATGCACATATTTAATCATTTTTGTTGTAACTCCATCTTTTCATCCAACCCCAAGCTTGGATTGCATTAGGTGGATCAGAGCACACCAAAGATCCAGCCAAGCTAAGTCAATTTTCACCAAATTTTTTTTGCCCAACTTTGTTTCTTCACGGTTTCATCACTATTCTTGATTGTTTGTCATAGTTCTTTGTTCTCTACCATTTATGTTTCCACTACTTATCTATTGTTTCCACCGATTAAAAACCATTTTTCGTCGTTTATATTGAATGAAACATTTAATTCTTTTGAAGTTTACTCTCGCTTCTTTTACTACAATTCCCCCATAAAATTGTTTTCACCAAATTCTCTTACTTTGAAAATTTTTGGGACTCACTCTAGTCGATTTCTTTCAAACAAGTGTGAAAAGTTTCTTACAATCAACCATGAGTGGCCCATTTCATCAGTCTGGTGTTCATGGCATTATAAATGCTTAAACTCAACATGATATTTGTTTCCAACTAGACCAACAGACTAAAAATCTTTCTGAGATAAAGGAATTCCTTATACAATATAAACAAACTCAGGAAAGTAAAACACATAGGTCTAGGAGTAAATATAGAGAATCTTCACATAGACCTAGGGGAAAACACAGGGAAGGGTATTATCGAAACACTGAACTTTATAAGAAACCCTATTCTCCAAGTAAAGAGGCATTCTATAATTCTTATAATGTGGATCAATATTCTAGCTCAACCTACCCTGGGCAGGATTACAAAAGGGAGGGTCATTCATAAAGCCACATTCTAGGGAGAAGACTTCTCAAATGGTATCTTTTGTTGAACCTATTGTTTGTAAACCTACTTTTCCATATCTAAAGCAATTTATTACAATAGGTCATAATTTTATAGATGTAGAAAAAGATTATATCTGTAGAGAGAGAGAGAATTTAGCAAAAAATTAGCATCTCTTCCAAGAAAACACGAATCTCCATCCTTAGAAACTCAAAAGGAGGTACCTCAAATTATATCTACATTAACAATAGAACATCCTACAAATCTAGAAAATAATAAGCAAGAAATAAAGATATCTTCTAAAGAGTTGATTAATATTGAGCATATAGGAGAGGAGTCTAGTTCTAGTATTGTTCATGTTCCTTCTAATGACTCTTTACTTGATTCCAATATTTTGTTTAAAAATGTTAATCAACTTCTTACTTTCCATAGAGAATATGATTTTCATCATACTTGTCAAATTTTTTAAAGGTTTTCTCTTATGGATAGTTATCAACTTATACCTTTGTTTATTCAAATGTTGAAATACACCATAAATACTCATTTCCCATCTTATAAACATTTTTTCTTTCAAAATGATGGGGATTTAGTTATGACTCAACAAGTGCAAGTCAAGCCTTATTTAGGACCTTATGATAAAAAGGATTTAAGATCCATTGTTCCTATAGAAACTTATGATGTTTTATTAGAAAATGCTAGGAATTTTTCCAGTCCTTTTTTTTTTACTAGGGTTGTTTTAATAAACTTGTTTTCACTAACAAAGGAAATAGCTTTGTGACTAGTTTTGCCTTTTAAAATTATTTGTCTAAAGCTAAACCAAAGTTGGTTCAAACACCTTATGAAGACTTGCTTGTACTCAAGCACGACGATCAAAAGTTTCAGCAAATTCATGAAGTACAAACTCAAAATAACAAAAACAATACTCCTTGGATCTATTTTGTCAACCTATCAAATAGAGGGTACCTTCACCTTACCCCCAAGGTCCTCTTTTCCATTTTTCTTTTTCCTTTTATTGTACACATTTCTTTCATGTTAATTTTTGATTGTTTTTATAGGGGCACTTTTAAGCCTAGCAAAAACAATAAATTTTTTTCTATATTCTTATTACAAAGTGGACTTTAAGCCTAACTCAACCCCATAAAACCGGCTCATGAGGTTGAGGTTTGCACCCACTTATATACAATGAAATTTCCTCATCTCTAGTCAATATGGGATCTCCAACACACCCCCCTCACCCCGAGAGTGACAACTCGTGCGTGGGACTATATATTATGGGTGGTCCGATAGCGGCCCGATAGCAGGTGGCACAATAGGCCCAACACAAACATTCACTAGGATAGGCTCGAAATGACTCGGATACCATATCACGAAGTGGACTTTAAGCCTAACTCAACCCCATAAAATCGGCTCATGAGGTTGAGGTTTGCACCCAGTTATATACAATGAGATGTCCTCATCTCTAGTCAATGTGGGATCTCCAACAATTCTCTTCACCCCACACAAGGTCGCGAGGGTACTAGTAAAACTATAAACAACTTTTTCAAGACAATCTTCAAATTCACACACAAAAGAAATCATATGACCATATTACCTCGACACAAAAAATAAATTGTATACTTTTATCACCTAATCGAGGTAATTCTTCTTTTTATTATCTTTCGCCTTATTCTACAAAGTTTTCTCATTTCAGTGTGGTATTTTATTTTCTACCTTAGGAAATAAGAACCACCATAAAGGTATCATACAAATACATTGTTTGTTTTTATATTTCCATATCCATCTACTTCTACTCTTTTGTATTCTCCTTATGTTTGTTATCCTTTTAAAGTGGTTTCATGAACTAGGTGGATCTTAAAGTCATTCATTTCACATAAGGTGAAACTTTAAACTGGATATGAGGACAAATCATTTTGAAGGGAGGCATCTTGATGGAGGATCATCCAAGCCACCATACATAAGAATAACGACAAAAGAACTATATGTATAAATAAGTAGAATACTCATGTATAGGACCCTTATTATCATTTACTTTCAAGTGTATTTTATAGATGAATCAAAGACACTCTAGAAACCCTCACTTGTCACACAAGCAAGGGTCTTTAGAGCATCTTAGGAGGAAAAATATGCCCCTTCTTAAGCCACCAAACCTCATTATAGTTAAGCTTGCTTAACTACGATTATGGTAGCTTAAGGAACAAGCTACCTTCACCATCTTCATCTATAAATACCTTAAATAAACCTCATGTATTCATATTTCACATATATTGAATGAAGTAATTTGAATTAAGAAACTCACTCTCCCCTAAATCTTTCTTTGCTAGTGAGCCTAAAAGGCCTAGTGAACCTTGGAAGGTTGGCCACACCTCTTTACCCTTCATTGCTTTCACCATTGTTGTCAAAACTTCACCTCTCCAAAACCACTCGTTCTACTCCTCCAAAGCCTTCCACTGCCTCATTACATTCCAATCAACAATCAACTACTTAGATTGCATTAATTCCAAATGAAGAAGAGACTATCATAACGAAAAAAATTTCTAAAGATAAAGGGAGAAACAAATAAAATATGAAAAATATAAATAAATGAAAGAGCTTGTAGCCAAAGGAAGAAAATGTATAGATTGAGAAAAATAATTTATAAGAAGAGAAAAAGTACAAGCTTTTGTTCAAAGAGAATAGAAAGAAAGAAAAGAAAAAGAGAAGGAAGAAAAGAGAGAAAGAAGAAATAAAGGAGAAAGAAGAAATGATAGAAAAATCAAGAAAATAAGAGTTTCTCATAACACCCGTTACAAACATGGATGAATAATCTGTAAAAAGGGGTTACAATACTTTAAACTCTTCTTTCCACTTAAATCATTATGCTAATTTTTCTTTTCACTTAAATCATTATGCTAACTCTTCTTCCCAAGAATCTAAAAAACAACATTTTGTGGTGTTGTTTCCTAGTTTGGACAATGAACAAAACAAAGTGGACAAAAATATCTTTCAAAAGTGCCATACTTTTTCTCATCAAAACTTCTATAAAAAAAATTTCGTTATTTCCTTACTCTTTTCTATAAATACATTTGTACCTTTTAATAAGGAAATTTATTCAAATATTGTTTGCCATTTTCTACATATGGATTAGATCCATGAGGAAAATAAAAAGAAATGAATAAATAAAGGAGGCAATCCCCCTACAGTTTCATAGGGTTTTCTTAGTTTTTTTTTCTTTGTAATTCTTTTGTCCTGCCTTCGCATGGAAGGCTAAACTCTTTGGTTGATTCTTTTGTAATTCCCCATGAGTTTTGAGGTTTTGTTCAATAAAATTTTCGATTTTTAATTCTTTATAGAAAAAAAAGGAGGCAATCCCTAAGCATCACTTGCATATTCATATCTTTTTAAGAGGGAGACAACCTTGATTTAGATAGCCTAAGGCCTAATTGGATGTCAAGGTACAATCCTCTCCATTAAAGAAGGAAGAGGCAAGAAAAGAGTCTACATGTTCACTTATAAGATCACATGATCCTTGGAGGAGTATTGGAGCTTATAAACACTTCAAAAATAAAAATAAAAGAATTGAGCAATATGGAACTGCTTTGCATGTTAACTTAGCAAGTAAAGAAAAAAAAACGGGAGTCACTAGTTTGTGCAATGTGTTACAGAAGCATTTGATTTTTTTTAAATGAATTAGAAGTTGAAATTATTCTAGAAGTCAAAATTCATCTAACTTTTTTGCCCCCGGTATTTCAAATACAACGGGTAAGAATACCGTCGAGAATTTTGTTTCTACGTTTTAAACTTCGTTCTTGTCTCTATTAAAAAAAAATTGAACTGGAAAATGAAGTTAGGCTAGTATCACTATTGAATATGCATTTTTATGCCAATTTAAAAACGGTTAGTGTTCATATATACTTTGGTTGACATTGCTATCAAGTAATGAAATGAGAGTGATTCTGTAAACACTTGGATTGAAATTTTGCCATAATAAGAGAACTCAGAGAGGCATTTCATGTGCATCATCTTATTTTTGTTACAGTAAACCAAAATGGAGAGTCCAAATGCGTAGGATCTTTTAAATGGGTTTTTTACTGAGACACATAACCACTTCATCCATGTGTTGTTAGGTTTGGATTTACCAAATTTTAAGGAGACTTACAAAACTCTAAATCTTTTCCCTATAATCTTTTATTAAGAGTGTTTATGATACTGTTTTATTTTATTCTTACTTAAAAATGTAGATGAATTAAATATAAAAATTATATGTAATTTGGTTTATTTGATTTGAACATAAAATAAGTCTATACCAAATTAAAATAAATTTTGCGTTTTAGTTTGAATAAGTTTACAATTTTTTATAATTTTTATTAACTTATATATTTGATATATTATGATAAATGATTTTTTTTTTTCTTTAATGTTATATATAATATTAAATATTTTTTAAAATATATTAATAATATTTTTTTGTTCTAATGAATAAAGGAAGACATAATTTTCACATACACATTTCTAATATATTAGTAAAATAATAGTTAATATAATAATTTGTAAATAATTAATTTTAGTTTGATTTGATTTAAATTAATTTTAACACTAAAAATAATTATTAAATAAAAATTAATTTTAGAGACTAAATAATTAATTATTATATTTATTAGATTAGAGAATATTTTATAAACTAAAAAAATTGTTAGATACCAATAATTTGTTAGTTTGAAAAATAATATCTAACTTAGTTAATATAGTAATTATTTTTTATTTAAATTTGATTATTATTTAATGATTTTTTTTAGTGCAATGCACGTGTAAATCAAACTAAAAGGTAAATCAACCAAATAGTTTGACTAAAAAATATAACTTAATTAAAAAAAAATTAATCAAGTATAAATTTTTAAGTTAGTTTTAAGTTTTTTTATCATTTCCGAACACTTAGTATTTATTAGCTTATACAAAACTATTTTTATAAAAAAATTATCCTTTTAAATATTTACTCAACTATTATAAATTAAAGTATTTTTTTAATAAAATTTTATGCTAGTCATTATTATGAAATCTGAAATCTCAACTAGGCTAAACCAAAACTCATACAAAGAAAGGAATAACCTTATACTAAGCGAAACATGGGTAACTTATACCTATTATGGAAAAAATTCAAAAAGAAATGTTAGAAGGAAAACTATTGTACCTAACAAAATCTTGCCTATGAAGAAAGGCAAGATTGGTTATCCGCACAAGAGTTACTTTCTCTAAATATGTGAGAAACTTTAAAAGAAATACTTCTACAATAAACAATACACTTATTCCATTTATTTCTAATATGCTAAGGAACCTGAGTACTGGACTGAAAAGCAGAGGAAGCCAAAAAGGAATCACATTATAAAAAAAAAGACAATTGTAACCCATTTTCTGAGATTCTTCTATGGCAAGGATAACACTCATAAACTCAGCGACCAAAAAAGAATGGACCATAAAGAAAGAAGAAAACTCTCCAATAAAATCTCCAGTACTACCACGGAAAATACCAGGACAGGAAAGACCAGGAGAACCTCTTGAAATACCATCATTGCTAATCTTAATATAACAGAAGAAGGAAAATCCAAACTGACAGTATACAATGAAGTTAATGATATCACAATGAAGTTAATGATATCTTTTTGCATACAGATGCTAGAAGCATTCCTGACTAAGCACGTAAAGTCTCTAATAGAATCAATGGTTGTATGAAGGCAATCTTCTACTGGAATCTAGCATGATTTATCATCCTCCAAATTATTCAAACAAAAAACTTAACCACAATCAATTTGATCAATTTAATCAAAGAACTATTATCAAACCTAATAAAAGAGATAAGATCCTTGGCCAGATTGAAGTTGATACTAGGAAAATGTTGTTTAATCCAATCCCAAATATAAGTAACAGAAGAACACTCAAAAAATAAATATTGAATAGACTCCTCCTACCTAAAGCAAATGTACAAACTTTTTTTGCATGCCTATGTCAATAGGAAGTCTTCCATGAAAAAAAATTCCAAAAGCAACAAAGTTTTAGCAAGTGGACCATATAAGTTTCCTCCAACAACAAAGAGTAACAGTATCTGAGCAAAATCATCTAGCAAATTTAAAAGTAAAAGTACATGAATCTTCCAACATCCAATTCGGCATATTATAAATTAAAATACTTAACTTGAAAATTAATCATTTTTTACTTTCCTCAATATCTCGATTACATAGTTTTAATATTACATATGAAATATTATAAGTTAGAATACATAGAAAATTAAAAATTTTACTTTCTTCAAGCTAAAAATATTTGTAATATTGCATCTATTATTCCATCCTCCTTTTTAATTTTCTTTAGTACACTGTCCTCTAGTAAGAAAATCTCTTTTTATTAGGGATGACAATGTGAGGTGGGCCATGCGGGTCGATCCGTAGCCCGCTACTAAAAAGCGTGGGACGAACTCACTAGTCTAGCCCACTGACCTGCTTAAGCCAGCTCCGCATAACCTATAGCCCGCGCGGGCCAACAACGAGGCAAGGCGGGTTGGTCCCCGCATAAATAAAAAAATAATTATTTTATTTTTTCTACAAAAAAATTATATCTCACTCACATTATTATTATAGTGTGACATTTATTTTATTTTATTTTAAAAAAATAATGTACCAAAAAAAGTATGTTTTATTTTAATCATCTAAAGAAGTTGATATTAAAAATAAGAATGGATTTAGTTTTAAGTAAAGTTTTACATTAAAATTTGTTAATAAAAATAATATAAAGAAGAGATTTCATTAAAATATTTTGTAGCAAAACTTTGAGAAGATACTCTCATACATTTACATACATATAGAAGGAAAATATATGCAAAACAAAACATTAATTATTTTTAATCAATCCTTCTAACAACCCTCATACTTAAATACCTTTATATTTTTTTTATCTTAATTGACTAAATTAAAACAAGGATGGAATTTTAATTTTTTAATAGCATAAATATATTTTGTAATTAAATTTTAATGTTAAAAAAAATATTTTCCTTATGTAGGTTGACCTGTAGGCCCGCGACCTACCTCTTACGCGGGGCGTGCTAGTGAAATGAGTCTGCACTCCTTGTGCAGATGGGTCAACCCGACCTGCATTTTGCGGGACTAAACGCGGGGCTGACCTAAGCGGGGCGAGCCAGCCCGCATTGCCACCCCTACTTTTTATGATCTCAATTAATTATTTTATCTTATTCTTCATTTATTTCTTCTTGTCTATTGTGTTTTAAGAAATTTCTAAACTAAATTCCAATAATTTTTAAAATAATTGTTAATAGTTAAAAGTTATCTATTACCACAATTTAAATTATTCATTGTAACATCCCTATATTTTTCCCATATCTAATAACCATAATCTGCACGAAATACCAAAATAAATATATAAATATAAGACAAATATGTTTACAACTCTTTGATATAGTGTTTCAAATTATATTCTGTTGAAGCTGGAGGAAGCTTCTTCCCTACCAAGGCTTGATGTGTGTTTGATGAAGAAAATAGCTTGAGTGCTTTGAAGATTGTAATAGGTTTTAGATTCGTTTGTAATTAGGCTTGTAATTGTGTAAGGTTGCCTTTTGCTGTATAACCCATCCTAGATGCCTAACCAAGTCTAGATCAAGCACATGATGTGGTTAAATGGTTTTTGAAAAGCTTTTTAAAGTATTTTTAACAGTTTTAAATCAGTACACAAATAAATCTATTTTATGGAGAAAGAATCTGTTTATTTCTTCTCTGTTAAAAGGCTTTTCTAAAATTCTGTTAGGGCACCATAGGTAAAGCTAAGTTAGTTATTTCAGTTAAAGCTGAGCTGGCCTGTTTGCTATATTTTAATTTGTTTCACTGAGAAAGAACAGGTTTATTCTTTGGTGGGTTGAAAGGTTTTTCACAAGTTAGTTAGGGCACCAAAGGTACAACTCAGACAGTTATTTCAGTTAGCTGAGTTGGCGGTTTTCACAAAATAAATCTGTTAAGTTCAAAAATGAATCTGTTGTTTTCATAACTGCTTTTCAACTGTTTTTTGAAAAGAGGTTAGAAACTGTTTTCTTTATAAAGAAAAGTCTCTCTCACATGAAAAGAAGCTGAGCAATTACATTTTTGACAGAGATCAAACAAATTCCATGTGAGAAGAAGGATTGAAAGTTTTTTTAAAGGTTTTCCAAAGAGATTTTCAAGTGTGCTTGTTCTAGGAAACCTTTGATCTTGGTGAAGGTGCTGGTGCAGTTCTGCAGCAAATTGAACTACTGGTTTTGAGTTCTTGCATCTTCTTTTCAGGTGTAATCTTTCCTTTATTCTTGTTTGTAAAAGTGTAAGTGTTAGTCACTCCTTGATAGGGTTTCTTGGAGTGCAAGGTGTGCTGAAATAGGGTTTTTCAGCATTGTTTGTGTTGTTCTTGTAGTGTTGAAGAACTGCTGTGTTTGTAAGTAATTGGTACTGTTTTTAGTGGATTCCACCTTGGGGTAAGGTGAGACTGGATGTAGCTCTGTATGAGTGAACCAGTATAAAAACTTGTGTGCCTTTTCTTCTCATCCCTGCACTCATCTCTGGTTTTGCTTAATTCTGTCAAGAACTAAATCTGTTCTTTTGAAATTGAATCTGTTAATTCTGGGTTTAAATAAGAACTGTTCTTCCTGATTTGTTAAAGCTATCTAATCTCAAACAAGGCAGGTGTATATGCTGTTTTAATTGATTTGCAAACAAATTGTCTATTCATTAAAACCTGAGAAAGATTCATTCTCATTAAAACCTTGTGTTGAATGAAGTTGATTGATTTCTTGGCATAGCTGTATTCTTCATACTCATAAAATCAAAATTAATCTGATTCTGTTATAACTCTTTGTTGATTACAATTTTAATTTGAGCAAAGTCAAATTGTGCTAGACTGCTTTGAAGAATCAATCTGTTTCATGTAAAATCAATCTGTTCTTTTTGCCTCTGGTATACTAAAAATTGTGTGTTCTTGCGAAAATTTTATAAGCTCAATTCACCCCTCCCCTCTTGAACTTAGACACTAATAGACCCAACATATTCCTCTTCATAGGACTTTAAATATTTACATAAAATTAAAACAAATATTAAAAAAAAATTCATCATCTAGCTTCTCAGTGAGGAACTTTATCACCTGTAACATCATTTGCTCCTGTGTAAATACACAATCATCACAAATTAAGGAAAAATAACCACAAAATAAAGCAAAGGGTGAGTTAGCTATTTTTAAAACTTCTAATATGAATATAACTTTAAATATCGACATAAAGCCATCAATTTTCATGCATTTCCACATAACCATCAATGACTATAAAAATTACAATTCATTTTTCTCATGTGAAACTTCTACTGACTCTCATCATATAGACACTTGACTCTACTTCCAGAAGACTTGTGTATTGAAATTAACATCCAGAGACCTGCACCTGTCATACTGCTCGTTGTGAAATCCACACAGCCATGCGCATAATCATCTCAATATCTCATAATCTCATATGACTAGGTAAATCCATTTGATCTGCTATGATCAGTTCTTTCAAACCTCAGACTCAACCAAATGGACCTCCTTCGACTCTCACCAACTAAATAACTTCATCTATGTAATTTCATTATATCAGTAGAGTCAGGATCGTCTCATTCACAGGATACTCACAAATCAATACACCCTAATCAAATCTAAACACGGTATTTTCTTTCCTGAAAATACTATGTGATGGCAAATTCATGAAGTTCTTCTCAGAATCATGTGAAAGATGGTGCGGAAGCCATGGATGTGTATGAGCAAGATCCTCCTAAGAGCTATGGTGATCTTGAAGGTGCATGGTGTGTATGGGAGTTGGGAGGTTCGGCCAGCCCAATGAGAGGTGAAGGATGTGAAGATTAGAACCTAGAAACTAGGTAGAAGCAAAGCTTGGCACAAAGTTGGCAGCATAACTTTACAATCAATAATCTTGGAAAATACAAGAGATGGCCTTCCTATTTATAGGCTATAGGGTCGTGAAAGCTAAGCTAATTCCTAATTAAATGAGAGCCAAATGAAATGCAAAATGACAAGGCACATGGCACATGTGCTCATGACCGACCAAGTAAACAAGTTTCTAGAATGTTCACTCATTTATGCTTTCTAATACTACTCTAATTACTAAGCACCCCTAATGGGCCTCCATGTAACATATACAAGGCCTTCTCATCCCAAACCGTAGCTTGACCCATGTGAACGTGAATCTGCTTGGTCCTAGACGGTCTAGGCTTCCTCCTAGACGCTCCTTATGTAGCCGCTCCTCATCATGGCTAGACGCTCTCCTTTTGAAGTCTAGACGCTCCTCATCATGGGCTAGACGCTCCTCACATGGTTCTAGACGGTCTAGACTTGGAGCTTGGCTTTTCATAGTGTGGTGCGCTTGGCCCTCCTCCATCACTATGTCTTGATTAAATTCATATTCCAAATATCACAATATCCAAAATCACACAATCAAGTCATACCAAAGCTTAGAATTTCAAAACACACAATATTTCATCCAATACTCACATAATTATCTAATTAATTTTTTTTAATTAAATATAAATAGAACAAAATTTTACATAATTTATAATAAAAAAATTATAAACTAGAAATAACCAACCTTTAAAAGGCAAGTACAAAATTGGCTTGAGCGAAAATCTTTTAGTGTGAGCAAAAATGCACCTGCGAGCAACCCAGAAAATTTGGCTTAGGCGAAAATTTTCAGTTTTAGCGAAAATGCACTCGCAAGCAACCTAGAAAATTTGGCTTGAGCGAAAATCTTTTAGTTTGAACGAAATTGGACCACTGGGCACTCTAGAATTTCCCCATTTTCGCTTGAACGAAATTCCATTTCGTTTGAGCGAAAATGGACCATAAAGTACATAAAAAATTAACCCATTTTTGCTTGGACGAGATCCCATTTTGTTTGAGCGAAAATGAACTGAGAACACCTAATATTTTCATTCAAATTGTTATTTTTTCAAATATACTAAACCAAAGTAACAAATTCCTTGTTAGAGTTGGATAGTTACTCTAAATCAAAATCAAACAACCAATACTCAACAACATTCTCCTTTAAGCGATTCATCAAACTATTTAAATATATTCCTTTACTTATTCAAATAAAAAAATATATTATTTTTTAACATATACCATATATAAAATTTCACATTCAAATCTCAATCAACTTCTGCAAGAAATTTTGAGATTGGTGACCACGTCACCCCTACATCCAGATCTTGTAGCCTAGGGTTCTATTGGAAATTTAAAACTAGTTTTCCTTACCTGAACTTGAGTAAATGCTCACTTAGAGCTCCAAACCTACCAAAAGCTCAAGGGTAGCTTAGCCTGCACCACAAAGTCTTCATAAAAAAATCTAACTATATCACTAGGATCCTAAGCTAACAAAGATTAACCCTAAAGTTAAAAGGGTCACATGCAAAGCCTACACAGAGACAGACCTAACAAGTTCAAAATTTAACTCAAAGGGAAGAGCAAAAATTAACTTACTCTATGAAAGATTTTGATTGGTCAGTCTTGTAGTATTCATTGTCAGGATTCTGATAGCGGAGTCTGGTCGCCAAACTGATGAATGAGAAGATCATAATCTTAAAGAGAAGGCAGAGGAAAGGAAAAAATGGAGTTTTTATAGAGATAATAGTTCTTCTAAAATGAAACAAGAATAGCTGAAGCTCTATTTATATAATTTTTTTACTTTAATAATAAAATATTTAGGTGTCATTTTAATTGTACAACTTCTACTCTAAGACTAATTTTTTTGTTGTCCTTACAATCTTCATAAATCTAAAATATGATTACATATTTAAAAACATTTCTAGATTAAAAACTTTTCTTATAATATGATTTATATTCACAATATTTATTTATTATAAATTTTAATTATATGGAATAAATTTTTTTTGGAAATACATAAACTAAAATATTAGTTTAAAAAATAAATTAATATATATACATATATATATACATATATATATATATATATGTTTGTTACCGGTAAATATTTGTAAAATATAATCCTATAGGTTTATGTTCTTGCCGACTAACCTGGGTCGGACTTTGTCGGTGGACTCCAGGCTAACTTCTTTGCTTGTTGTTGTTGTTGTTCCGAGACGCTTAGCACTCTATAATGAGGGGAGCTCCATTTGTTGATTACACTCCAACGATGAAGTCAGTGAGAGCATTCAAACTATGAATATATGAATAGAAAATTTGTATCAGTGTAGAGTTCCCAAAAAAACCTAACTTTGCTTAGGGTCTCCAGCCCTTTTTTTTATAGTTTTCATAGACTTTCCTCCAGCAGTTTCATCAGGCAAGAATATTCTGTTAATATATGCTTTTATTTTACGAGTTCATGCAACATCATTGCTAACATTTTTTATTTACATCGAAAATATATACGCTTAACTAATTCGATTATTTTTTATGTCATTTTTGCTTTAATTATCTTTTCAATATGGATTGCCAATTGTCTAGGCCGACCTCAGAACACATCAATGGGCTTATCTTTTATCCTAGGCCGAGATAGGTATTTTTCAAATGGGCCTGACCAACCGAGTTATCACATTTAAATGCTTGGGTCAAGGTTTCGAGCACGTCCGACCAGTACACAGTCCCCCAGGCTCAAGCCGGGTTTGAGGAGGCTTACTTGTACCGGTGACTGACACGACATTTCTTACAAGGGGTAGCTGGGACACGATTTTCGAAGCATGTTTGGAAAAACATCTCACCATACTAAATATGATGCATACAGGTGGCACACACATCAACAGTGGGGAAATTCTATTGTTTCGTCTTCACTTCTTCCATACATAATGTTTTTCCTTTTTCAACTCATCACTCTTTGTTTCTTTCTCTGCACATACAAGAACTTTCCTCCCTTCATCGTGCCACCTCACGCCATCGTCTTCCATCGAAAAACCAGGTATATTTTATTCGTTATACATCGATTCGACTCATTCTATATGTGTTTTGCCCTGAACTACGTTCGCATTCTATCTCTATTTATGCTTAGTTATCTTCGAATATGGATTATAGTTCTGCTTATACCTGGGCAAAAAGGAACTGCTTAGAGAAACCTATGTTTTTACTACCCGCTTAAAAATTAGAGAGCTTAAAGAATCGTGGGGTTTAAGCAAAACGAATGAGAGTTTAGTGAAAGTAGTAGAGTGTAGGGAAGGGGGGCCTATATGTAGTGATGAGTCATTAGATCTAGACAGACCATTTTTTTTTCTACGCCACATTTTTCACAAAGGTTCTACCTCGCCATCCCTTATCAATCTTTGAAGAAAAAATGTTAACCGAGTCGAGCGTAGCACCCGCCCAACTGCATCTAAAAAAATTTCATAATTTTATGTTCCCAGCTCGAAATTTCATCGACTGTGGAAGTCTTCCTCTATTTCTTCGAACTCAAACATTCTAGTCGTCATTTGTGGGTTTCTTTAAATGGTGCCCCTGGGAGAGGTTTGCTTACCCTCTTGCAGTCATCTTACAAAAACTTCAAAAATCGATTCATAAAAGTCCGCGCCTCAGCAGGAGATCCGTCTCTACTGGATGGCTTTCCTTTGTACTAGACACCCAATCCCCGATTCCAGAGTTTTCGACGCCTGGAAGACTTGTCCCCAAGGGAACAAGGTATTTGCGAATTCTTGGAAAATATCAAGGTCATCTTGGACAACACTCCTGAACAAAGAATGTTGAAGATGGTTGCTGCCCCTTCAAGATTGTGTTTGATGAAGACTTGTATGTAGTGTTTGATGAAGACACTTATGTACTTTCCATGTATTTGCGCTTTGCTTTAAGTATGTCTTAGTTAGTGCTTAGAGGTTGTCTAAGAGTAGCTTTTTGCTGAGTAACTCACCTCATAACCACAGGCCATGTGTTAAGAACAAGCATAAGTTTTCTAAAACTGTTTTTCACATGTTTTACACAAAAACACGTTTTACTGCATAAAAATAAATCTGTTCTTTTCTAAATAAACAGATTCTTTTTCTCCACTGATGCCTTGGCTAAAGTCTTGCAAAAATTTGATTTTGTGCATCAGGTATTTTGACTAAGTCTTCTTCTTTTCAAAACGACTGAGTTTCAAATAGTTAAACTTCCTCTGTTTTCGTTTTGAAAAATAAATCTGTTCATCTGTAAATGAATAGATTCTTTTTTGCCTCTGGTGCCATATCATACTTAAACGTTTTTCAGTTTTTTCTCAGCACCAGAATGGTTGACTAAGTCTCCTCACTTAACAGATTCTCTAACTGCTTTTTGAAAATAAATCAGTTAATTTTATTTTCAATCTGTTCATTTTATAACAGCTTTAACTGTTTTTCAAAATTCTGTTATAAGCTGGCTTTCTATAAAATGCAAACTTGTTTTCTGAGTTAAACAACGATTCAAACAGTTAATACATTTGCAAAAAACAAGTTTTGACAGCAGAGAGTTAAGTGTTTTCAAGGATTAGCATTTGTTCTTCAAAGATTTCAAAAATCATAAAGTGCTTGTTTTTGGTTTGGTTCCAAAAGCTTGGTGTGAGGTGCAGCTACTGTTCTAGCAATCTTGCCTACTGGTTTAAGGCAGATCTGGGTACCCTCAATCAGGTGTAGTCGTTTCACATCTCTTTCTTGTAATAGTTTGGTTGAACCCTCTTCTTGATAGGTGTTCTTGAAGAGTGGGTGTGTGTATGCTGAAATAGGTTTTTTCAGCAAGAGTACCTAAGTTCTTGTAGGTTTCAAGAACAGTGGGAATTTTACTTGGTTGTACAGGTTGTTAGTGAATTCCACCTGTTGTTGGTGAAGACTGGATGTAGCTCAGGTTGAGTGAACCAGTATAATTGTTTGTGTTCATTCGCTCTCTCTCTCTGCAATTTCGTTTCTGCATAATTGATAAAACAGCAAAGAAATAAATCTGTTCAATTGAAAATAAATCTGTTCTTTCTGGGCACTGTGCATACTGTTCTTGATTTCTGAAAAAGGTGTTTGAATCTGATAAGAACATACATAATCTGCTAAAACCATTGGAACAGATTGACTGTGATAGGCTGTTCAAGAAACTGTCAATGCTATTAATTGAACCTTAAACAAATTGCTTAAAGTTGAAGCTTGCTGTTTTGTGATTCATTGTTCTTAATTTCTGGAAAATTTCTTGACATCAAGAAGAACACTCATAGTCTGTTAAAAGTCACTGGAACAGCTTGTTTGCAAAGGTCACTCAATTAACTAGCATGTTATCAATTGAACCTTAATCACTTGCTTGAAATTGAAGCTTGCTATTTTTGTGTTTCACTGTTTTTCAAATCTGATATCTGTGTGTGTGCTGCTGGAAATCCTCACTGCATAGTCTTGTGATTAGCTTTGCTGTATTAAAAGCGTTTCAAACAGAAAAACAGTGCTGAAATAAATCTGTTCATTTTCACATAAATCGATTTATTTTCTATAAAACTGGGTTAAACATTGTTTCTGCGAAGAAGTTTTAAAAGGTCAATTCACCCCCCCTCTTGAACTTTGGCACTATTAAACCCAACAATTGGTATCAAAGCTAGGACTTGTATTTTAATCAAGTTTGTTTGTAATAATGTCTGAGTTTAATGTGCTTTTTGCTGAAGGTTCTGCTGTTAATAGACCACCTATGTTTAATGGAATGAATTATGCATTTTGGAAAGTTAGAATGAGAATTTTTATGGAATCCATTGATGCATTAATTTGGGAAGCTGTGGTCAATGGACCTTATGTGCCAATGCAGGTTGTCAAGGATGAACAAGTGGAAAAGCCAAGATCAGAATGGAATGAGACCGAAAGGAGGAAGGCTCAACATGATCTTGTGGCCAAGAACATCATAACCTCTGCATTGACAATGGATGAGTTCTTCAGGATATCTCAATGTAAGTCAGCTAAGGAGATGTGGGAAGTCTTAGAAGTGACTCATGAAGGTACTGAAGATGTGAAAAGGTCAAGGAAACATGCACTCATCCAAGAATATGAGTTGTTCAGAATGCAACCCGAGGAGAGCATTGCTGATGTGCAGAAGAGATTCACCCACATTGTGAATCACCTCACTGGCTTGGGAAAAGAATTTGACAGAGAGGAGCTCAACACAAAGATTTTGAAGTGCCTCGACAGAAGCTGGCAACCAAAGGTGACAGCTATCTCTGAAAGCCGTGATCTGTCAAAATTGGAAACTGCTGCACTGTTTGGAAAGTTGATGGAGCATGAGCTAGAGCTTAAAAGACTTAAAGAGCAGGAAACAACAGAGAGAAAACCCAAAGGGCTTGCACTGAAAGCAACTGAATTGGATGAGATCAAGGAAGAAAAAGAAGATGCTGAAGATGATGATACAATCAGCCTTCTTACAAAAAGATTCAGCAAATTCCTGAGGAAGAAAAGCAAAAACAGGAACCAGCAGAAAAGAAGGTATCCTAAACACAATGATTCAAATTCTTCTAAATATACTTGCTTTGGATGTGGCAAAACAGGGCATATCAAAACAGATTGTCCAGACAATCAAACAAGGGACAAATCTGCCAGCAAGAAATCTGAAAGGAACAAAGGAAGGAGAGCCTACATCCCATGGGAGGAAAATGAAGTATCCTCAACTAGCAGCTCTTCAACAGAAGATGAGGAGAATAATTTGTGCTTCATGATGAAGGATGAGGAGTCAAGCTCTGAATCAATTGGAAGCAAGAAAAACCAGTGGTACTTGGACAGTGGCTGTTCCAAGCATATGACTGGAGATCTTACAAAGTTCACCAGCTTAAAGCTCAAAGCAGAAGGACATGTGACCTATGGTGATAATAACCGAGGGAGGATTTTGGGCAGAGGAACTGTTGGAACAGGGAATTCAACAACCATTGAGAATGTGCTGTATGTAGAAGGACTCAAGCATAGTCTTCTCAACATAAGTAGGCTTTGTGACAAAGGATACAAAGTGAATTTTGAGTCAAGTGGCTGCACAATCTCAAGTAATTCATCTAGTAAGGCACTGTTAACTGGTAAGAGAGTGAATAACATTTACTTGTTGAATATCATGGAAACTAACTCTTCAAATGAGTGCTTGCTGTCCAGAAGTGATGAGTCTTGGTTGTGGCACAGAAGGTTAGCCCACATACACACAAATCACTTGAATAAATTGAAATCTAAAGATTTAGTTTCTGGTTTACCTAACATTAAATTTCAGGATAACAGGCTTTGTGATGCTTGTGTGAAAGGTAAACAAATCAAATCCTCTTTCAAAGTTAAAGGATATTGTCTCTACAAAAAATCCATTGGATGTGTTGCATATGGACTTATTTGGTCCATCTAGAGTTGCTAGCTTGGCTGGAAATCTGTATGCTTTAGTTGTTGTGGATGATTACTCTAGATTTACATGGACTCTATTTCTTGCACATAAACATGATGCTTATTCTGCCTTTAAGAAATTAGCAAAAATTCTGCAAAATGAAAATGGTTGCTGCATAAAATCTATTCGAAGTGATCATGGGGGAGAGTTTCAAAATGCTAAGTTTGAGAGGTTCTGTGAGAAGCATGGGATAGCTCATACCTTTTCAGCCCCTAGGACACCCCAACAAAATGGTGTAGTTGAAAGGAAAAATAGATCACTAGAGGAACTTGCTAGAACTATGTTAAATGAATCTAAGCTTCCTAAGTATTTTTGGGCTGATGCTGTTTATACTACAGGTTATGTCTTAAATAGGACCTTAATAAGACCAATTCTTAAGAAAACCCCATATGAACTGTATAAGGGTAGAAAACCTAGTGTAAGTCACCTTAGAGTATTTGGGTGTAAATGTTTTGTATTGAATAATGGTAAAGAAAATCTTGGTAAGTTTGATGCTAAATCTGGTGAAGGTGTGCACATTGGTTATGCTTTGAATGGTCATGCATATAGAGTCTTCAATAAAAGGTTGCTCATAGTAGAAGAATCAATGCATGTTGTTTTTGATGAAACTGATCATAGCCTATCTAAAACTGCTGATGAACCTGACAGTAATGAATTTAAATCTGTTTTAAATCAAAATGAATCGATTCATTTTGATACTGCTGATACACATACTGTACAAGAATCTACTGCAGCTGCAGGTTTGCCAAAAGAGTGGAAAACCCCAAGAGACTTAACCCTTGATAATGTCATTGGGAACATTGAGAAAGGAGTGTCAACTAGGAAATCCTTGAATAATTTCTGTGAAGCAATGGCTTTTGTATCTCAAGTTGAACCCAAGAATTTGAAGGAAGCTCTCAAGGACAGCAACTGGATTTTAGCTATGCAAGAGGAACTAAATCAGTTTGCTCTTAATGAGGTTTGGACTCTTGTTCCTAGAATACCTGAGATGAATGTAATTGGAACAAAATGGGTATTTAGAAACAAAATGGATGAGCATGGAGTGATCACTAGAAACAAGGCTAGGCTTGTAGCTAAAGGGTACAATCAAGAAGAAGGAATAGACTATGATGAGACATATGCACCAGTGGCTCGGTTAGAAGCTGTTAGACTGCTGCTTGCCTTTTCATGCATCAAGGGGTTCAAGCTATTTCAAATGGACGTGAAGAGTGCCTTTCTAAATGGCTATATAAATGAAGAGGTATTTGTCTCACAACCACCAGGTTTTGAAGACCATCAACATCCAGAATATGTGTTCAAACTCCAAAAGGCCCTCTATGGACTCAAGCAAGCTCCTAGGCAATGGTATGAGAGGCTAAGTGATTTTCTCACCTCTCAAGGCTATGACAGAGGCACATCAGATAAGACCTTGTTCATTAAGAAGAAAGGAGATGACTCAATTCTAGTCCAAGTATATGTGGATGACATCATTTTTGGATCAAACAATGGAGAATTGTGTGAAGCTTTCGTGAAAGTCATGAAGAGTGAGTTTGAAATGTCAATGATGGGTGAGTTGAACTATTTTCTAGGCTTGCAGGTCAAACAACTCAAGGATGGAATTTTCCTAAGTCAAGCTAAGTATTGCAAGGATCTGCTGAAGAAATTTGAAATGGACAAGTGTAAACCAATCAGCACACCCTTCTCAACAAGCTGTCATTTGGATCATGATGAAGCTGGAATTTCTGTTGATGAAACCAAATACAGAGGACTCATAGGATCACTGTTGTATCTTACTGCTAGCAGGCCAGATATAATGTTTGCAGTGTGCATGTGTGCAAGGTTTCAATATGCTCCTAAAGAATCACACTACAATGCTGTCAAAAGGATTTTGAAGTATTTGCAAGGAACTAAAGAAGTTGGCTTGTGGTATCCAGGTAATATTTCATTAAGCTTAACTGGTTATTCTGATTCAGATTTTGCAGGTTGCAAAATTGATAGGAAGAGCACAAGTGGGATGATGGAAAAGGCCCAAGCACAAGCCCACATGCAAGCCCACCAAAGGGTAGATTTGGGCCAACCATAGAGTTATGGCCAAGAGGATCCAAGAAGACGTTCTTTTACATAATCAAATGCCATAAACTCTAGTGTAGAGTAGACTTTAATTTCTTGTCAAAATTAGCATAGGAACTTTATTTGTAATTTTCTTAGAATTACTTTTGGCACCTAAAACACCAACCTAGGTAAACTTAGAGTTTCTAAAAAAACCTCTAAATTTACCAAGGCCGGTCTAGAAAGCCCATGGAGGGGGTGAGCATAAAAACTAGACACACCCCTCCCCATGTGCTCATTTGTGCACCCATGTGCCATGTGCACCCATGTGCTTCACATTTACATTTCATTTGGCTAGCATTAGGGTTGCATTATGGTCCTCCTTAGCCTATAAAAGGAGGAGCCTACACCTTGTATTTTCAAGTTTAATTGAGTATTGTTATGCTGCCCATTTTGTGCACTAGCTTTACTTCTCCTAGAAATCTAGGCTATAAACTTCAATCCTTCACCTTTCTTCCTTGAGCTGGCCAAACCTCTCAAAACCATACTCATCATGCACCTTCAAAGCCAACACAACTCCTAGGAGGGCTTTGTTTCACTCACCCATTGCTTCCGCATCATTTCTACTACTTTGATTCAAGAAGAACACATGAAAATGCCATCATTTGGTATCAGAGCTTTTGGTTCTTCAAGATGAGTAGCTTGGTCTTTTAATTTCAGTTCTTCTTTATTTCATCTTTGTCATTTCAATTCCTTACTTGTCTTGCTGTTTTTATATTTTAAATTGTTCTTGGTGTGCTTATGGAAGATCCAACCAAAGCACAATTGTTCAATTGATCTTGAACAAATTCTGTGCAGCTTGTGATAGGATTCCTTACACCATTGTGTGGCTGTTTTTCTTTTAGGAAATTGAGTCCTTATTGCTTTCTTATAATTGCTTCATTTTATGCTTTGAGTCTTTATTTTCTGAATCTATAAATGTTGTGTCAAGTCATGTGAATCCATATTTGTCAACAATTCTTAGTAGTCCTATTATTGGCTTGATTGTTTCTTGCTTTTGGGTCTCTTTATATTGCTTTAATCTGCTGTTATTTTGATCCTTTGGTGCTTTTTATTTTTAGTTTGAGTTCATAATTGTGTCTTAGTTCTTACACAATTTCCATTCTTACATTTCCATTGTGTTAATTTTGGTTATCTTGCTGTTTTCTTCCAGTTTTCCAGATTTCCCCTGTACCATCTCTCTGTTCTGGGCTGTTTTGTTTAAAAAACATTTTCCACCCATAGGAAAATTCTGATTTTCTGGAAAATGCAAGTTTAAAGTGTTATAGAAAAGACAAAAAAAGAATGAGGTCAAAAGAAGCAACAGAAAAAAAATGATAAATCTTACAAAATCAGAGTGCAAATCTTGAGCGCTCCAGCTGGCCTAACTGCACACCAAATTTGCAAAAATTATTAAAAAAAAATGGTGCATGCGTTTTAGGTGATTCCAAAGCCAAAATTTAGATAAGATCCTGAATTTTCTTGCATCCAAATTTCAGAAACAAATTTTACATTTACAGCTCAGCATAAATCGGGGAACAAACACGTTTTCTGGCCCACAACATTTTCCAGTGGTGCTGTTTTTTTATTTGGTCATCTAATCTAGTGCCTTTCTTTAGGAATTCCTTTTGTGTGCCAACTTTTATTGAGTACCTTTAATTGTTTGCTTTAATTTCTTGAATCTCTTTCTAAGTTGTCATATTATAAATCCTTTTGGTGGTACTGTTTTCTTTCAATTAAATTTGTTTCTTGCTTTTGTTCCTTGACCTCTCATTTTGGGTGTTGGAATTTAATTCTCTCTTGGTGCTTATGTGCATGGAAATTGACTTGGTTTAAGGTTAAGCCCTTGTGAATAGGTGCTGGAAATTGGAGAATTAAAGCCAACTTTCTAAGGAGGAGTCAAAGCTAAGGCGAAACAAGCTTCTTGAAACAAACACTACAAACACCTAGAAGATCAACAATCAAGACAACAAAGAAAGTGCACTAACCAAAAAGAGGAACAACAAAGGGGGTTTTCTTATCTCCTTTACAACTTGGTTTATTGTTAATTACCTCTTTTAAATTACGTTTTAGACGGTGAGTGTGTCTTCAAGGGCTCAAAGTGTTCAAGAAGCCTCACCTAGGGCCGAATAGCATAGTAATTTTGCTTAGTAATTGTTACTTGTTTGTAATTGTTTTTTCTTGCTTTCATAGCTACGTTTTGCATGTTTAATTTTGTTTAATTTTTGTGTTAAACCGACTAGCTTTGTTGATTAGTTAGCATACATTGTTTTTTTGCATTGAAAAAAAAAAAGTTTTGATTTCTCAACTTAATTGTGTTCTAAGTAGTTTACTAAGAGGAAGTTTTGTGTGAAGACATTGAGGGATAGTTTTTGGCTAAGGCAAAGGCTTGGTACTTAAGTAGTCCTTTGTGACTCACCTCCCTTACCTGGAAGACTACCTTCTTTGACTTCCCTAAATTTTTCTCAAGGTAAAATACTTCTACACACAAAGCTTTAGTCATGTCTTCTCACTCCTCTAAATCTCTTAAAAGTGAGGTGAAATCCTTGAAATCTCTTTTGAAACAACTTACTAAGGATATTCAATCAATTTCATCTAAACAATTGGAGAATGAGATCAAAACTAATGAATTGACTAAAGCAAAGAATGAGAAGTCTCAATTTTCAAAAAAATTACATTCTCATGCATCTAGCTCTAAACATCATGATTATCTTGGGGAAGAAAGTCTTAGGAAAAATGAATATCATCAACAATTCCCTAGGAGAGCTAGGAAAGAGAGACAAGAAAACCTAACCAAGCATATCTCTCACACTCAAGCTAGAGAAATTCCATGTTTAGAATACCTTGGCAATGATCAATTAGCATCTCAATGTTTCAATGAAAGATCTATGATCTTAAGGGACAAAGATGAGAATAGTAGCCAAGAAAAAGAAGCTAGTGAGAGTGAAGAAAATGTAAAAATAGAAAAGCAAGAGAAAACCCTTGGGAAACAAAAGGCGTGGGAGAAGAGTGTTCCTTCCCACAAGGTCATTCAACAAGAAGGAAAAGTTGAAAATACATTTGAAGATATACCTCTTGTTGCACAACCTAGCCTTACCTTTTGTAAAGGAACACTTGCAAGCCTAGAAAAAAAAGAAGAATCCTTAAAAAAGGCTTGCATAGATAAAAATATAGTAGATTATTTTACATACATGCCAAGATATCACCAAGTGAAGGTCAAGTCATCTATAGGCATCTACAAAGTCAATTTTTTATGTGAAGTAGTGCCTAAAGAAACTTGTCATGTCTTATTGAGACAACCTTTGCAAAGAATTGAAATTTCCATGAACAAAGGTTGTAACAACGAGACTACCTTCACACATAAAAGAGAAATTCTTCATGAAGGAGAACTCATGGGTCAAATTAGAGTTGATAAAACTCTAGAGCTTTTAAAAGGGAAATTATTGTCACCCATGAGAAAAGATGTTCAAAGACATTACCTTAGATACATTCCGTGTTTTAAAAATACATCTAAGGCGATGTCTCATGAACTCTATACTCCTTCACCTTTTGCAAATGATCCTTGGGAAGACATAAGCCTAAATTTCATATTAGATCTTCCTAGGACAACAAAAGGTTTTGATTCCATTTTCATGGACATGGATAAACTCTTCCTTAAAGAAGTGACAAGTCTTCATGATTTCTCTTCAAACTTAGTGTTGGATAGAGCTCCAAAATTTGAAAACCATCATTTGAGGATTCTCTTGGAAAAACTTGCAACTAAGTTGTCCTTTTCAAATTCTTATCATCCTCAAAAGAATGGTCAAAATAAAATTGAAAACATAGCTCTTGTTACTATGCCTAGAGAAATCATGAAAGCCAACCACAATTCTTGGGATGAGTATCCTTTTTCTATTGAGCATGCATACAATAGAGTAGTCCACAAGACTACTAATATTTCTACATTTGAAGTTGTATGTGAACATAGTCCTCTTTCTCTTTTTGCTTTGTTACCACTTCCTAAAGGAATTATGCCTAAGGAACAAGTAACCACTATTGAAAATTTTACAAAGCATGAGAGGATTAGAGAACACATGCAACCATCAAGAGAGAAATATTGTAAAAAGTTGCCAAAAACAAAAGAAAAACACAAATGGCAACTTCATAAAATTGATTTGTATATAACTGCTTCAACTAACTCATTTGCTTTATTTGATAATTCCCCTAGGTGGACGTTTGACCCGGGAGGGCAAGCATAGTTGAAGAAGCAAGAGGCTGCTATCCGAGATCAAATCTCTAGATCTGAGGATAGATCTTCTCAAGGAGAAGGAGATGATGGACACCATCTAGCCACATCCATTCCCCTAGCCATGAAGAAGAAGAAGCAATGGATTTGAGGACAAATCCTTTTCAAGAGGGAGGGGATGATGGAAGAGGCCCAAGCACAAGCCCACATGCAAGCCCACCAAAGGGTAGATTTGGGCCAACCATAGAGTTATGGCCAAGAGGATCCAAGAAGACGTTCTTTTACATAATCAAATGCCATAAACTCTAGTGTAGAGTAGACTTTAATTTCTTGTCAAAATTAGCATAGGAACTTTATTTGTAATTTTCTTAGAATTACTTTTGGCACCTAAAACACCAACCTAGGTAAACTTAGAGTTTCTAAAAAAACCTCTAAATTTACCAAGGCCGGTCTAGAAAGCCCATGGAGGGGGTGAGCATAAAAACTAGACACACCCCTCCCCATGTGCTCATTTGTGCACCCATGTGCCATGTGCACCCATGTGCTTCACATTTACATTTCATTTGGCTAGCATTAGGGTTGCATTATGGTCCTCCTTAGCCTATAAAAGGAGGAGCCTACACCTTGTATTTTCAAGTTTAATTGAGTATTGTTATGCTGCCCATTTTGTGCACTAGCTTTACTTCTCCTAGAAATCTAGGCTATAAACTTCAATCCTTCACCTTTCTTCCTTGAGCTGGCCAAACCTCTCAAAACCATACTCATCATGCACCTTCAAAGCCAACACAACTCCTAGGAGGGCTTTGTTTCACTCACCCATTGCTTCCGCATCATTTCTACTACTTTGATTCAAGAAAAACACATGAAAATGCCATCATGGAACCTGTCATTTGCTTGGATCAAGCTTGATCTCATGGCAATGCAAAAAGCAGGCTTGTGTAGCTCTCTCCACTGCTGAAGCAGAATACATTGCAGCAGGAAGTTGCTGTGCTCAAACTATATGGCTAAGACAACAATTGAATGATTTTGGTATCTTACTTAACCATATACCTCTGCTGTGTGATAATACAAGTGCAATCAACTTAACCAAAAATCCTGTCATGCATTCAAGAACCAAACACATTGAAATAAGGCATCATTTTCTAAGGGAACACATATCTAATGGAACATGTGATATTAAGTTCATTGGTACTGATTTACAACTTGCTGATTTGTTCACAAAACCATTAGCCAAAGATAGGTTTAATTTTCTGCTTAATGAATTGGGTATTATAAATGTCAATTGTACCTAGCAGTGAAAAATTAAATCTGTTTATTCGCAATTGAATGTGTTTATTTTCTGCATTGATATGAATTGATGACTAGGAAAGAGAAATTCTGATCTTTGACTGCTTGACTGACTTAGTGGGCATTAACCTCTGTACCTTTGACGGTTTTGGTCAGGGTTATGTAACCGATTTGATGGTTTGGGTGCTCAATAAGAATTTGAGTGTATGCATCGTGACCCTAAAGATTTGGTGCATATTTTCAAAGATTCTCTGCACAAATTCAAAAGCATAAAATCTTCATGCATATCCACTCATAACTGCCATATCAATCCATTTATTCTGCTATAAATCTGTGTGAATACATGCTACCCACATTGGCCATTCTCTTTCTATTCTCACCATTTGAAATCAAGAAAAGAATTCAGGTTACCATGGCTTCGTCTTCAAGACAAAAACAGAAAGGCAAGGGAAAGCAAACCACTTCTCAAGGTGTGTTAGAAGGATGGTTCGCTGGAAATGAAGAAGGCATCAATGCCTACATTCATGAAACAAGCAGGAAGCAGATCAACATACCCAAGGTGCTGGATTTCAACTGGCTGAAATCTGAAAAATTGGTAGAAACAAGGGCTGTGTTAAAGCACCAGAAACTGAAAAAGATGCTGGAATTAACGGGTAATGTTTATCCTGACTTGGTTAAGGTGTTTTATACTAACCTCACATTGGATGGGAAGAATGTTGTCTCTTATGTGAAAGGAATCAAGATGAAGATCACAAGTGAGGTGTGGAATTCTGTGGCTGGAATAAAATATGCTGGACTGAAAGTAGGAAAAGGAAATACCAGTGGAATTTCAGAATTCAACAAGCTGCAATATTACAAAAGTTGCATGAGGAATCCTACATAAAGCATAAACAGGTTCCATGCAGGGCATTTGAACCTCACTCCACGTCTAGTTGCATACATCATAGCTTGGCAACTGATTCCAAGAGGAACAAACCATGTTGTCTTACATGAAGAGGATCTCATTCTCCTATACTGCATCATGAACCAGATTAAGGTAAACTGGGTGTTCATTATCAATGAACACATGCTCAAGTCAAAAAGGTTGGCTGATTACAGATTTCCCTATGCTATTCTTGTTTCCAAATTAATTGATTACTTTGGTATTAATGTTACAAATGAGAGAAATGACCCTATCAAAGCTGTAAGTGAGATTGATACTTCAACTCTCACCAAAATGGGTTTTCACAAAATTGAAAACAAGTGGGTGGTTCTCAAGGAGAAGGACTCTCAAGCAGAACATGAGGATGTGGATGAAGCTGTTTCTATGGATGATGACTCACCTGCTGCCCAATCTGAACATGAGGAAGTTGCTGCAAATGCCATAGTTGCCTATCAAAGTCCAGAATACCGTGGAGAACCAATGTCTATGTTTGAGAGGCAAGTGCTGTACCGTCTTGATGTCATGTCTGCAGAACAAAGGGCACACTTTGAGGCTACTCATGCATGGTTCCAACACCTTGATCATCAGATTGAAGGAGTTCAGGCACAGCTTGCAGAGCTTTACTACAAGGATCAGTAGTTTTTTCTGTTTTTAATGCTTTCTTTATCAGTTTTCAAGTTTATGTAATGTTGAACAATTTGGTTTTCTGGTTCTAAACTATTATGGTTATAATTTCTGCTTTATACCCCTGTATTCCCTATGCTTATATGTTGTTTGATGAATCCAAAGGGGGAGAAAAATAGCTCACCATGCTAGGTGATGCTAGCTGAAACAGGGAGTTGACTCTGCACCTTTAAACAAATTCTGCATGTTATGCAATATTGCTGTTTTCTGGTTTAAAGTCTGGTGCAGTGCAGGTACTTAAAGCAACAATGCTATGAGGTTAGCTATGGGGATTTGTCTCCATCAAACAGGGGGAGATTGTTGAAGATGGTTGTTGCCCCTTCAAGATTGTGTTTGATGAAGACTTGTATGTAGTGTTTGATGAAGACATTTATGTACTTTCCATGTATTTGCGCTTTGCTTTAAGTATGTCTTAGTTAGTGCTTAGAGGTTGTCTAAGAGTAGCTTTTTGCTGAGTAACTCACCTCATAACCACTGGCCATGTGTTAAGAACAAGCATAAGTTTTCTAAAACTGTTTTTCACATGTTTTACACAAAAACACGTTTTACTGCATAAAAATAAATCTGTTCTTTTCTAAATAAACAGATTCTTTTTCTTCACTGATGCCTTGGCTAAAGTCTTGCAAAAATTTGATTTTGTGCATCAGGTATTTTGACTAAGTCTTCTTCTTTTCAAAACGACTGAGTCTCAAATAGTTAAACTTCCTCTGTTTTCGTTTTGAAAAATAAATCTGTTCATCTGTAAATGAATAGATTCTTTTTTGCCTCTGGTGCCATATCATACTTAAATGTTTTTCAGTTTTTTCTCAGCACCAGAATGGTTGACTAAGTCTCCTCACTTAACAGATTCTCTAACTGCTTTTTGAAAATAAATCAGTTAATTTTATTTTCAATCTGTTCATTTTATAACAGCTTTAACTGTTTTTCAAAATTCTGTTATAAGCTGGCTTTCTATAAAATGCAAACTTGTTTTCTGAGTTAAACAACGATTCAAACAGTTAATACATTTGCAAAAAACAAGTTTTGACAGCAGAGAGTTAAGTGTTTTCAAGGATTAGCATTTGTTCTTCAAAGATTTCAAAAATCATAAAGTGCTTGTTTTTGGTTTGGTTCCAAAAGCTTGGTGTGAGGTGCAGCTACTGTTCTAGCAATCTTGCCTACTGGTTTAAGGCAGATCTGTGTACCCTCAATCAGGTGTAGTCGTTTCACATCTCTTTCTTGTAATAGTTTGGTTGAACCCTCTTCTTGATAGGTGTTCTTGAAGAGTGGGTGTGTGTGTATGCTGAAATAGGTTTTTTCAGCAAGAGTACCTAAGTTCTTGTAGGTTTCAAGAACAGTGGGAATTTTACTTGGTTGTACAGGTTGTTAGTGAATTCCACCTGTTGTTGGTGAAGACTGGATGTAGCTCAGGTTGAGTGAACCAGTATAATTGTTTGTGTTCATTCGCTCTCTCTCTCTGCAATTTCGTTTCTGCATAATTGATAAAACAGCAAAGAAATAAATCTGTTCAATTGAAAATAAATCTGTTCTTTCTGGGCACTGTGCATACTGTTCTTGATTTCTGAAAAAGGTGTTTGAATCTGATAAGAACATACATAATCTGCTAAAACCATTGGAACAGATTGACTGTGATAGGCTGTTCAAGAAACTGTCAATGCTATTAATTGAACCTTAAACAAATTGCTTAAAGTTGAAGCTTGCTGTTTTGTGATTCATTGTTCTTAATTTCTGGAAAATTTCTTGACATCAAGAAGAACACTCATAGTCTGTTAAAAGTCACTGGAACAGCTTGTTTGCAAAGGTCACTCAATTAACTAGCATGTTATCAATTGAACCTTAATCACTTGCTTGAAATTGAAGCTTGCTATTTTTGTGTTTCACTGTTTTTCAAATCTGATATCTGTGTGTGTGCTGTTGGAAATCCTCACTGCATAGTCTTGTGATTAGCTTTGCTGTATTAAAAGCGTTTCAAACAGAAAAACAGTGCTGAAATAAATCTGTTCATTTTCACATAAATCGATTTATTTTCTATAAAACTGGGTTAAACATTGTTTCTGCGAAGAAGTTTTAAAAGGTCAATTCACCCCCCCTCTTGAACTTTGGCACTATTAAACCCAACAAAGAATACCTTCTCGGTGCTCTCAAGGCCTACATCGGTATATATCCTTTCTCGTCCTTGAAAGGAAAACTTAATCCATGGCTTCTAAACATTTGTTTGTTTAAGAAGATAATATGCTTTCTAATATTAGCAAAATCGAGTTGGTCGAGTGTGCGTGCCAGGAAAATGAGGGCAGTTGCGAACATGAACAAGGACTCTTTGTTACAAAAGAGGAAAGCTTTGATTGGTGCCGCTCAAGTCCAATCTGAGCAAGACTAGTACACCATCTTGGGCCTTGTCTTTAAGAGAAAAAGATTGGATGTAGCTCCCCCTACCGAGAACTCACACTCGGATGGTCGGGCTTCTAATCAGGATGTTCTAACTATCCAGGAATGCGAGGTAGAAATTTCACGAGGGAAAAGCTTATGGGATCCCAACTTCGACATTCCAGCCCATGGCGGGTCATGCTTCTTGCCTAACAAAGATAAATTCAAATTGATGGCTCATGACGAAGAACACCACCATCACGAAACCGAGAAAATCCTCATCCAAGCATTTGCCCTAGCTTGCGTAGTCAACGTTAAGGCGAAGGATTGGAAAAGAGCTGAAGACCAGAGATTTAAACAGAATCTTGAACTCCATCAAGAATTTGAATGCCTCCAAGATGAATTTAACTGTTTGGGCGTGGCATTGGCCAACAAGACCCAAGAGGAACTTGTCTGGGCCGAAGAGAAAGGTAAACTTTTCAATGAGATTGAAAGTTTGAAAAAATATATGACGTGCAAAGAAGAATATTTTTCTAAGGTAGTTGATTCCTTCAAAGAAGACACCACCCAATCATACCTTGTTGGGTTTGAAGCTGCTTTGGAGTAGGCGGTTGTTGTCAACCCTATGGTAGACTTCTTAGAGCTGGATCCTGGCAAGAACGTAATTGATGAAAAGCTAGTGGGAAATTCTTAATTCAAAATTTTTATGGACCGTATTTACTATTTACCTTTAATTGTCGAACTTATTTAACACTTAAATTCCTCGTCGATATTTATTTAGCATCTTGAGACTTAGATAATCCTAAGATGTTCATTATTTTGGAATCAAAAGGTTTTACCTGTAACGTATGAGTGTATGCACAAATGCTTTGCCAATCGAGCTGACTTAACTTCACACCCTAAACATAGCATGATTAATGTAATATGACCTTGCTAACTTGGGTGGGACAAATCGTATAAACGAAATTAGTTCTTAACGAATAGTCTAACATTTTGATGGTCGATATCTTTATGGTTGTCCGAGCTGTATATCACTTTAACTTAACTTTTCCATCGTTTGCTTGGACCTCTTCAACTCAGTTCATATCACGAGTCATCCAAAGGGTACAACATCATAAATCTTGCTAGGGTAACCCAAGCTCGGACTTGGCCAGACGATAAACTCTGACGGTATTCGCCCCCGAGCTGGGTAGTCTTACCGCGTGATTATCACGTCTGCTTCAAGTTAACTCACCTTACAGGGTGCCAACTCAGATAGTTGCATCTGATTCGAGCTAGGTCGTCTTACCATGTGCTAGTTAGGATAACTACACCTGTTCCACGTCAATTCATCTCACCGGGCGCCTATACTCGGGTAACTACATTTGTTCCGAGTTAGGTTCTCTTACCCTATGCTACCTCGGGTTTCTACATATGTTCCGAGTTTGTCTCACAGGGCGCCTATACTCAGGTAACTACATTTGTTTCGAGTTAGGTTGTCTTACTTTGTGCCATCTCGGGTAACTTCACCTATTCAAATCAATTCATCTCACATGGCGCCTATACTCAGATAACTATGTTTATCTGAGTTAGGTCGTCTTACTGAGTGCCATCTCGGATGTTTACGCTATTCACGTCAACTTATCTCATACATATTTCCAGAGAACGAATTTATTATTGGGTGACCTCATTAAAAAAACCCCTTTAAGGGAAAAAGAGCGTCACCTCAAACGGAAATATAATGTTCAAAGAAAAGAAAAACAAATCTAGACACCTTAACTAAAATAAAATTTGAGATTTTCCGCATTCCATGTTCGTGGGATGGCTCCCCCACCCAGAGTTTCCAACTTATATGTGTCGTTTCCGATTATCTCGACCATACGAAAAAAGCCAATCCATTTCAGAGACAACTTGTTCTCGATCTAATAGGGGTGGGCCTTCCTTATGACCAAGTCGGCGACCTTGAATTGTCGAGGTTTCATTTTGGTCTTATGCCTCAACTCCACTCTTCTCTTTAGGGCTTCCGAGTTTATACGGGCGTGATCGCGTGCCTCTTCCAATAAATCTAAATTCATCCTTCTTCCTTTGTTGGATTCTTCAGCAACGAAACTTTGGAATCTAGGAGAATTTTCTTGCAGTTCCACTAGTATCATGGCATCCAAACTATGTACCAAACTGAATGGTGCTTCTTTTGTTGTTGATTGTGGGGTGGTGTGATGGGACCACCAAATTCTAGTGACTTCTTCTAACTAACTTCCTTTCGCCTTCTCAAGTCTCTTCTTCAAACCTCTCAACAAGACCTTGTTGGCTGACTCGGCCTGCCCATTCGTTTGGGGGTGTTCTACCGAGGCGAAGATCTGCTTTATACTTAGCTTCGTACATAGCTTTCCCAATTGTCGTCTGGCAAATTGGGTTCCATTGTCGGATACTAGGTGCCTGGGAATCCCAAAAGGCATACAATGTTCTTCCAAACGAAATGTTGAACTTTGTGGACAGTTATTTGTGCAACTGGTTTAGCTTCAATCTACTTAGTAAAATACTCGATGGCGATGATAAGGTACTTCATCTGGCATATGGCTAAAGGGAAAAGGTCCAAAATATCTATCCCCTAAGTATGGAAGGACCATGGGCTGCAAATTGATCGCAACTCCTCGGCTGGTGCATGGTACCAGTCGGCGTGCTTCTAACATTGTTCACACCTCTGGACATATTTCCTACAGTATTCCTTCATTATCAGCTAGTAGTATCCTGCTAGGATGATTTTTAACGAGAGAGCTTGTTCGTCAATGTGACTGCCACAAATACCTTCATGAAGCTCGGACATTATCCTGGTGCATTGGTCTCCACTTACACAAATGAGGAGTGGATGAGTATAACCATATCAAAATAGATGTCCATCTATCAGGGTATACCGACCTGCGCTCCTCTTGATAATTTGGTTTTCGCAGGTACATAGGGAAGTAATCCATTGTCGAGATACCTTATATAAGGTGTTAACGAAGTATCCATGGTACTGATCTACATAACCTCAGAATTTCCATCTTCAGGAAGTTCATGAATGGTTATTCTTGGTGCTTTCAGGGTTTCTTGGATTATCGATCGATGTCTTCTCCCTTTTTTCGGGTTGATCTACAAGACCTCAAGATGGTCAACTACGGACAGCCCCTCTACGGTTGTCCTGGGTGATTTCAAGGTTTCCTGGATTACCGACCTTTGTCGACCTTCTTTCCCTGAGCTAGCCAACTTAGACAATAGGCCATTCGAGACTTTTGTTCTCTAGGGACATGAATAAGGTCAAAGGCAGAGAAAGTTGTTCTTAGAGTCTTCACATATCCGAGGTACGAGGCTAGTTGTGGGTCCTTGGCCTGATATTCGCCTATGACTTGTCCTATTACGAACAGTGAGTCACTCTTCACCAATAAGCGTTGAGCTCCCAACTCTTTTGCTAATAGCATTCCTACTATTAAGGCCTCGTACTCAGCTTGGTTGTTGCTCGCCTTAAATGAAAACCTAAGTATCTGTTCGATTAAAAGCCCATTTGGTCCCTCTAGAATGAATCTAGCCCCGCTTCCTTGTAGGTTGGAGGACCCATCAACTGAAAGGAATCATCGAAAATCATTTGGGTCAAGCTTGAAGTCCTTGGGTGAGAGTTCTACCATGAAGTCTGCATATACCTGACCTTTAATTGGTCCTCGCGGTTCATGTCAAATTCAAACAACTCAACCACGCAATGCACCATCTGACCTGGAATGTCATGCTTTTGCAGGACCTTACAAATGGGTAGGTTGGTCATTACAACTATAGTGAAACTTTGGAAGTTATGGTGAAGTCGTCGAGCTGTGAATACGACAACTAGAGCCGCTTTTTCGATACCTTGATACCAAACCTCTCGCCCTTGTAGCACTTTGCTTACGAAGTAGACCGACTTTTGCACCTTTCCCTGCTCTTGCGAGATAACTGAGCTGATGGCCCGATTTGTTATTGAAAAGTATAGACGAATAGGGATTTCCAGAGCAGGTTTTCCGAAAACTAGAGGACTAGCCAAGTATTCCTTTAGCTTGACAAAAGCCCTTTCGCATTCATCAGTCCATGCGAACGGTTATTTTTCTTAAGGCATTGGAAATAAAGATATCTTTTATCTCCATTGACTGATAAAAAACGAGACAATACGGCCATGCACCCGATCAGTTGTTGCACCTCCTTCACATTGGATGGACTTCTCATTTCTATGATCATTGCACATTTATCGGGGTTCACTTCTATACCTCTCTCGGTTAGTAGGAAACCAAGAAATTTTCTTGCTTCAACTTCAAACACGCATTTATAAGGGTTGAGCTTCATATTGTACCTTGTTATAGTGACAAATAACTCCTCCAGGTTGGTGACATGATGGTTTACCCTTTTCAAGATGACAACCATGTTGTCTATGTATGCTTAGACGTTCAGGACAAAAGGCATGACCTTGTAGCATTAACTGGCAACCTCGATCATAAAAGCTATCTTACTCTCGTCTTTCTGGTGCATAGGAATTTTGTTGTACCCTGTGAATGCATCTATGAAACTCAACAAACGACAACCTGAGGCGCTATCTACCAGGGAGTCTATGTTCGGTAGAGGGTAAGAGTCATTGGGACAAGTCTTATTTAAGTTGGTGAATTCAACACACATCCTCCACTTTCCATTTTCCTTTTTCACCATTACCACATTTGCTAACCAATCAGGGTATTGGATTTCCCTTTTGTAGTCAACAACAAGGAGTTTTTGAGTTTCTTCTCGCATGGCGAGACGTTTTTCTTCATTGAATTTTCTTTGTTTCTAAACCATAGGATTAACCTTTTCATCCATGGTAAGTCGGTGACATAGAAAATTTGGGTTTATCCCAGGCATATCGGCAGACGACCATGCGAAAGCGCTCATATTCTCCGAGATGACGTCAGCATTTTATCTTCCAATACCTTGAATTTCTTACCATTTATTTCTCTCTTCCGAACTTCTCCAGCGCGCCCAAGTCCCCTCTCATTGCTGAGGTCAACCTCTGCTACCCATCCTGGCTCTCTTGGCTAAATAGTAATTGTGTAAGTTCCCTTGCGATTTTTCAGACTACTCTCATAACACTTTTGTGTCATCTTCTGGTCGACTTTTATCATAATTATCTCTCATTCGGACGAGGGCAAATTCATCTTCATGTGAGTGTTTGAGGCCACTACGCTAAAGCTATTCAAGGAAGATCATCCGAAAAGTAGGTTGTACGCGGAAGGTGTATTGACGACGATATACTTTATAGTGATTGTCCTGGCTGCACCTTCATCAAAAAAGGTCATCCTTAGCTCGACATATCCTTGCACCTCCACCTAGTCACCTGCAAAACTAACTAAACAGCCATCATAAGGCCTCAACTGGTCAAGGGATACTTGTAAATTGGCAAATGTTCCACAAAACATTACATCAGTCGAGCTCTCTTGATCAGTTAAGACTTTGTGCACCTTTTTCCCTATAGTGATAATGAATATTACCAATAAATTATCCTCATGGTGAAACACATCTTCCAAGTCGAAATTTATGAAACAAAGGGAGATCTCGGTGGACCGACCAGACCTCCTGCTACCTGCGGACATCACTGCTTGGGCGTATCGTTTGCATTTAGAGGTTGAGCTTCCCCCTACAGAGAATCCTCCTGCAATTGTGTTCAGGTCTCCAAGGATTGGAGTTTCAAGTGTTTGCTCTGAGGATGTGGTTTCTCCTTTTGGCTCCTCCTGGCCAACCTCAAGATATTTTGTCAAGAAACCCTCTTTGACTAAATTCACCAGCTGATAACTTAAGGCAGTGAATTGTTCAATGCCATGTCTATAAGCCATGTGAAAGTCACACTAGGTATCTCTTCGTGACCCCAAAAAAATGATTTGTCTTTTGTGGAAATTTTAACCTATCTGCCACCCCGACCATGCCTACGAGTTCTTTATAATGTACTCAGAACCTAGGCCTGATCATCTTCTCCTCCCTGGATTTTGTCTTGGGCTCATCCTTCTTGGCAACATATGGGACGTACCTCTGGTTCGTTCTTTTCCCTGTGGATGCTTTATTGCTTCAGGCGAAATGATCTCAGCTATTTTCTTTGTACTTTGGTTGTTTTGACCGTGAGCGGTCATTTTAACTTAAACGGCTTCTTCAGCCTCGATATAGTTGTAGCTCGTTCACACACCTCAGATAATGTTTCCGCCCGATTCCTGATTAATGAATCACTGAAAGTTTGTTGTCATTCCTTTAACGAAAGCAGCGACCACGATCTTCTGATCTTGAGTTTGAAGTCTTACAGAGACTGCACAGAAACGATTTAAGTATTCTTTGAGTGACTCCCCTTCCCTCTGTTTGACATGAAAAAGATCATACAATCGTAGAGGGTAGACTTTATTAGCCGAGAATTACTCCTTACACATTCTGGAGAATTCAGGGAAATAGGTGATGTGTCCATTCAGGATTCCACTAAACCATTGCAAAGTTGTTCCCGTGAATGTGTGCATGAACATCTTACATCGGACTGCGTCTGACCCCCTAGAGATGATCATTTGAGCCCTGAATGCCTTTAAATGATTCTCAGGGTCCTCCACACCAGAAAAAATGGCAATCTTAGGCGTGATATAATGGGGCGGTATAGGTTCCTCCATGATTTAATGAGAAACGGCTTGGGGTCATCTCTTGATGAAAAGTCTGGGGAACGTTCTTGGGTGGGACATCATCCATGACGGTGCATATTCCTCCGCAGTTCCTTGTTGGCCCTGCGCAACTCCTCATTGGCTTGTGCATGCTATTCCAAAGTTTTTTGGGAAGCTTCAATCTCCGCCATAAGGCATGCCTAGTTCAATCGCGTTTCCTCACGAAGGCGTTCTTGGTCAGCCCGGGCTTCTGCTCATAGCCATTCTTACTCGGCCATAGCTTCTTCCCGAATTCGCCCTTGCTCACATCGATATTCTTCATTTGCCTCTTGGAGAGCTCTCATGGTCTATATAATTTGTTGCAAGGTTGGGGCCTCACTTCTTTCGGATTCTTGCATTCCTTGTCTAGTACTTCTCATCACGTCGAATTGTTCAGTTGTAAACGCGAGTGGGGTCAATTTTTACCGGGCCCCATGGTGGGTGCCAAAATGTTCTTTCCGGCTGACCTGGGTCGGACTTTGTTAGTGGACTCCAGGCTGACTTCTTTGCTTGATGTTGTTGTTCCGAGACGCTTAACACTCTATAAGAAGGGGAGCTCCACCTGTTTATTACACTCCGACGATCAAGTCAGTGAGAGCATTCAAATTATGAATATCTAAATAGAAAATTTGTATTAGTGTAGAGTTCCCAGAAAATCCTACCTTTGCTCAAGGTCTCAAGCCCTTTTTATATTTGTTTTAGACTTTCCTCCAATAATTTCATCGAGCAAGAATATTTTGTTAATATATGTCTTTATTTTACGAGTACATGCAATATTATCTCTAACAAATTTTATTTACATCGAAAATATATACGCTTAACTAATTTTGTTGGAGATCCCACATCGACTAGAGATTAGAGCATTTCATTGTATATAAGTGGGTGCAAACCTCAACCTTATGAGTCGGTTTTATGGGGTTGAGTTAAGCTTAAAATCCACTTCGTAACATGGTATCAGAGCCATTTCGAGCCTATCCTAGCGAGTGTTTGTGTTGGGCCTATTGTGCCACCCGCTATCGGGCCGCTATCGGACCACCCAAAATATATAGTCCCACGCACGAGTTGGCAGTCTCGGCGTGAGGGGGGTGTGTTGGAGATCCCACATCGACTAGAGATTAGAGCCTTTCATTGTATATAAGTGGGTGCAAACCTCAACCTTATGAGCCGGTTTTATGGGGTTGAGTTAACCTTAAAATCCACTTCGTAACAAATTTGTTTATTCTTTATGTCATTTTTGCTTTAATTATCTTTTCAATAAGGACTGACAATTGTCTAGGCCGACCTCACGACATCTATGAGCTTATCTTTTATCCCAAGCCTTTTCCAAATGGATCTGATCAACCGAGTTATCAAATTTAAGTGCACGGATCGAGGTTCCGAGCACGTCTGACCAGAACAATTTTCAGTTACGGTAAAAGTATTTGTTAGTTTTATTTTTTTTTATGTTTTTTATCATATATTTTTAATTCTTATCATTAAGTAGTTAATTTCAAGTTAAAAAATAAAATATTGATTAATATAATTAAAATAGTAAATAATATGTTCAATTAAAATAATTATATTTTTAAGTACATAATTTAATTAAGTAATATAAAATATTTTCCTGTTTCATTTATTCAATATAACTCTTGTTACTTTCATATGAACTTTTTATTACGTACGTAAGATGTTTAGTATGATGAGAGTAGGTTATGATGTAAGATATTAAGTAGGTGTTAAAATTTATTACGAAACTTATACAGATTTTCCTTCACGGAATTGAACTTCTTTTAGATATTTAGCACGAAAAATAAATATTTTTTTCAGAAATATTCTTTTGAAATTTTTATAAGTCAATATTCTTTTATGACTTCCACCATTGATCACTTTTCTATTCACTATAATGTAGCAGATAAATAGTACAAATAGTACAAGAGAGTTTTTTTTGTCTTTAATGACAAATAGTAACTTTAAAAAATACCTTTTGTGTTTCCTTGATCCATTGATCACTTATTTCACAAAATTAGTGTTAGACACAATTAGAAAACATTTTAGTTTATCTAATTAAACTAGTTAAATCTTCATTTCATCAATTACCACTATCTTTATTATCTTTATAAGACGACTCTACAAAAAAGATTGACGCACTAGACTAAATTTCTCTAAATTACTAAAAGAATATTAGCACTAGTAATGATTATAATAAAGCTCATTAACATTTTGAATTTTTTTTGTCAATAAGTATATTAAATATTGTAGAGGGTCATTTAATGACTTTTAAAACAAGTACACAATATTTTAAAAAATGTTTAATTACCGATTAAGTTGACTTGCATAACTGATGCTAAACATGTTGGTTTATATCGGTTAACCCTAACATGAGCTATATCCAGTTTTTTTTTTCAATTTTAAGAGATTCCATTAATCAACCACAATTACAAGTATTATCGCTACCACTTTTAGTTTATAACAAGTAAAAAAATTCATTTTTGTCTATTTGTTATTACAAGAAATCAATGGCAATTACAGAAAAGGGAAAATGAAACTTTGGTGATTCAGAAAGAAGCAGAGAAGAGAGGAGAGGAAACGTTCGTGTGAAAGTTGAATCTTATTCAATGAATAATGAAAGAGTAAAGTTGTGCCTTATATAGATGGGAGTGCAGATTACACACAGGCCCAAAAGAATAGACTCAACAGAACAAATAAAAAGACAATATTTAATATTTTATCAACCCCCACTACAAGAAAATCATGAAATAGAAACCAATTTGTAGAAACCAAAATAATTAGTTGCAATAGTAACTAAATTAGAGACCATTTTAGAAACTAAAAAGAAATTTGGTTTCTAAATTAGTTTCTATTATTTTCTATTATTGTTAAATAGTTTCTAAATTGGTATCTAATTAGCAACCAAGGTTTTTGCTACCAAATTTAGAAACTAAATAATTGGTAGTTAAAACCTTAGTTGCTAATTAGATACCAATTTAGAAACTATTTAACAATAATAGAAAATAATAGAAACTAATTTAGAAACCAATTTTTTTTTTAGTTTCTAAAATGGTCTCTATTTTAGTTCCTATTGTAACTAATTATTTTGGTCTCTAAATATTGGTTTCTATTTCATGATTTTCTTGTAGTGCCCTCTCAAGCTGGGAGTATATGTTTCTCATTCCCAACTTGGAAAGCAGAATGTTGAACTAGGCTATAGGAAGAGGTTTGGTGAAGAAATCTACATCTTGAAGAGAGGATGATATTGGAAGAAATGTAAGAAGTCCAACATTGAGTTTTTCCCTCACCACATGACAGTCGATTTCGATATGCTTTTTCCTTTCGTGGAATACTTAGTTTTTTCCAAATTGAATTGCAGCTTGATTGTCACAATAGAGCAAATCTGGTTGCGGATGCTTGATGTGAAGATTAGTTAGCAGGTATGTGATCCACTAGATCTCACAGGTAGTGGCAGCTAGGGCGCGTTACTCAGTTTGAGATTAACTTCTTGATATAGTTTGTTGTTTCTTGGATTTCCAAGAGATAAGAGATTCTCCCAAATAAACAAAAAAACCAGTTATAGATTTTCTAGTTTCGGGACAAGTTGCCCAATCAGAATCACTATAGGCTTCTAATTGAATAGGAATCACCCAACCTTGTGGCTAGGTGAACCAAATTTTCCAAAGATGTATTCTCATAAATTTCTACAATATTTTGAATTTCTCTTCTTAATCCACTCACAAATCTAGCTATCTTTGGCTCCTCACTATCATGCATATTAATTTTAGTCAGAGTAGTTTTTAAGTCTTTAAAATACTCATCTACCATCCTAGGTCCTTGGTGAAGTCGTTGGAGCTTCAACAAGAGTTCCCTCCTATAGTGAGGAGGAACAAACCGCATGCATTCCTTTAAATCACACCAAGAGACCACGACTGGTCTCTTGTTCAAACCAATGTCCATTACAATTTGATGTCACCACTGCTTGGCATAGTCTTGGAACTTTAGGGAAGCTAACTTAACCTTTTGGTCCTTTTCGACCTCATACACATTAAAAATATGATCTACCTTGGCTTCCCATCCTAAATACAAATTTGGGTCACTTTCCCCATTAAAACTAGGTAATTTAATAAAAGGCATGGTCTTCTTTAGTTGTTGATTTCGGTGTTGATGGCGCCTAGCTTCAAATTTCTACACTCTCTAATCTTCTTCTTGTTCTGCGCCTAGCTTCAAATTTCTACACTCTCTAATCTTCTTCTTCTTCTTCTTCTTCTTCTTCTTCTTCTTCTTCTTCTTCTTCTTCTTCTTCTTCTTCTTCTTCTTCTACTACTCGACACGAACTTAACCAAGTGGTTAAGTAAGTGCGGAGGTTCTCTTCTAGAGAGCAAAAGAGACAACACAATAATAAAATGATTATGATGATTCTCGAATTGAAAAGAACAAAAGGAAGAAATGGATAAGCAATTATGGAAACCGAAAATGAAGAGATAAGAATGACACTAATGAAAGGGGGAAATGCATAAATAGAGTAATGAAAAGTGAAGGATGAGAAAAGCTTATTGATGGTATGAACATGCCACTTGGAATGATGAGAAGTTCCAAGATGAGTGGTGAAGAGTCGCCACTTGAAGTATGCTCTCACAAGATAAGACCCACAATTTAGGAGAAAACACTCACTAAATACTCAAGCAGAGCTTTCTTACTTTTCAAATTTAATGTGTAAATACAAGAGGAAAGGCACTCTATTTATAGGAGAGAGTGCATTGGAAAACGAGTGAGAGGGGTAGGGGCGAAATTATGGAAAGGCTTCTAGAAACTAGGTCTATCCTAGCTAATGCCACACCATGTGGAATGCTTTTAGAAGGTAGGTTAAAGAGTGATGGCATGGGCGACATATGGGAGTAGTGTGAGTTTGGAACAAGCCCAAGTTATACTAAGTACACCCTGATCTAGCTTATTCTTCTATTTGAACCCCAAAGTCAGTCCAATTTATTTACATAAACTTGTCTTGTAAAAAGACTAGAAGGTAGAACAACTAGTATTCTGGTTCATGTCTGATTCTTCTTCTATTGAGGCTCTTCTAAGATTTCGTGGGGGGGCTTGTCTTGTATGTTGAGATGAGTGACCTGGGTGTGAAGTGTTTGTGGTGTCCTTAATCATCTGCTTGTCGAGTTGGGTTGTATCACCCACACTTAAATCATACATTGTCCTCAATGTAAAAGAAAGCAAATAAACATGTATGATAAAAGTAAAAAAAAAAAAAAAAAACTCCCTCATCAAGCTTGAGGGCAATTCACCTAAGTTTCTCAATCATCTTCTCCACAATATAAGTGAAGGGAATTTGTACAATATGGAACAAAGATGATGTTTGTTGGAAAATTCGACCTAGGCTTACAAAACCTTTGTGTAAATAGTGAACAATGGAGACCAAATTTTGTTAAGAACCAATGCGCAACAAGATGGAAAGAAGGGGTCAGGGAGACAAATTTAGTGGGGATAGAAAAGGGGCCATGAATGGGTGGTAGTGTAGGAGGAAGAATAGTTATGGGCAAGAGGCTTATATAGTGTAGATGGTCTAATGGCATTATTAGATATGGGGTCGTCTAGGGGTGGTTGTATGGAAAATTGTCCTAAAGGGTGGGTTAGTAGAGTTCGAGCATTTAAGGTTATGCTTAGGTGGCATTGAAGATGGTTTAGTTTCGGTGAGATGGTGGTGGAAGATTTGACTAGACTGTTTAGCTATGGTAGACAGTCTAGTTGGGGAAGGTGGTGGAGTGAGAGATATGTTAGGTGGTGGTGGTTGTGTGATAACTATCATTTAGTAGTCCAATTAAAAAGATTATAGCATAAATTTTTTAACACAATGATAAATTGTCTAACATTAGAGACATGATGGTATAGAAGTGGTCAAATGACCTTGATTCATCTCCCAACGAATCCAATAGCAAATTCAGTGAAATAATGTTCATAACCTATTTGCAACCAATAAAAATTATAAATAACAATAAAGTAAAGGGGGTTTGTAGTTTTTCAATTGGAAAATATAAAGATGCTTAAAAACAGTAGGGAATGCAGGTTGACTCCCAAGTTTATTCACCACGAATTCCTTATTGATTTTTCTAAGATTATCATCTTTTAATTTTCACACATATGTCATACTTAATAAATCAAGCGTCAATCAAATTCAAAAATATCTTATCAAAAAAACAAGTGTCTATTGATGTATTCGATATCTCGCTAGTTCCAAACGTATAGTCGTGAGATGTTTATCTTCTACCTCTCGAACTAAGCAAACAAGAGATTGATTAGAGCTAAGAAAACTAACCAATAAATCTAATTAAAGAAAAGAATTTAATTTTGAAAAAGTGTTCAAAATCAATTTTCTTAAACTCGATTTCAAAAAGATAAAAGATAAAGCATAATTTGGTATAAAAAAATTGAAGAACAACAATTTATTGAATAGAACCTTGGAATTCAATGGGAAATCACAATGGAATCAACCAAAAAAGCTTTTAACCTTCTATGCGGAGGAAAAAACAAGAAAAATAAAAAAATGAAATAAAACTAGGGTTATAGTGTGTTGTGAGGCTATGAAATGTGATGCCCTTGCAACGCAACACATTTTTCATCCTCCGGAGTCTTTTTTTATAATCTTTTCTTTGCAAAAATTGAATTCAAAATCTGCCTCAGGATATTTTCATACAATAAGTAACTTGGACTTTCACATCATTCGACTCATTCACAATGGCAGACACTTCTATTGGATAATTTGATCAAACACTTCTATCAGATCGTCTGGTGAGATACTTCTATCATATCGTCTGGTCAGATGCTTCTATCAAATCGTCTGGTCAAAAACTTATATTAGACCATCTAGTTAGATCATCTGGTGCAAATGAAATACAAGATTAGTAAAAATAACAATTAAGGCCCAAATAAACTCAATTAAAATAGTGGATTTATTCATGATCACAGTCCACGAATCTATGATTAAAACATTAATGTGTGTACAAAATTATGCTTATAGAGCTACTTTAGTATCATTCAAATCTATTAGACTAGATTCATTTGTAGTTACTTTAGTTGAGCTTGAGCATTTTGGCATAATGATCTTTGCTACTATATCAAAACCTACACTACAACTGTTATAACAATCATTAGACGTTATAAAGTCATCTATCTTAACATATGTACAATAAGTTATACTAGACCAATTAAAATCTCCAAGAAACTCAACTACGTTTTCATGTTAAGGGTCAATGTGAAATACGCAATGATCCTTAATTAGATGTGTCATAGCATCTAGTGCCTCCTGATTAAGAAGTGGTTCCAACTCCATCAGTGGTGGTTGGACAGTAGATGGCAATGGTCTTGCACATCAACTAGGCCAACGTTAAAAATAGTTGTTATGACTGCGTATATGCATTCCAGTTTGTTAGACGATATTGGTGTAATAAAACCAACATCTTTAATTCAAATTGTTCCTTCCGGCTGACTCGCTCCGCCGGTTGACTCTAACAACTGCTACCGCCCTTCGATCTTGCCTGAGAATCGTGCCTTCTTGTTCAAGAAACCTCTCACCTGCAAAAGACAAAGGAGTGCCCTAGCGGCCTTTTGCACTCCGACGCTCAAGTCAGTATTAGGGCAAAGAAACACCAAGTGTGTATATTAGCTTCAGTCTTAGAAACTGCGTACCTTACTAGGGTTCTTGGCACCCTTTATATAGGCTGAAACTAGGGTTTACCTTTGCGTCGTTGCACTTGACTAGGGTTCCTTAGAGAATGTCCTTGCGCCGCTGTTCATAGAATCTTAGCGTTTCTGGCACATGAACTTCCCTTAACTAGAGTGCAACGAATGACGGAGTGGCCGCTTGGGTGCCAACTTGTGCACCTATTCTCTAGCTCCATATGCTTCGTGGGTGCCCTAAGTATTCACGTGCCATGCATGCAACTTCTTGAGAAGCTCTAACCCTAATGGGCCTTAACGCCTGCTAGGATTATCCACACGTGTTGCGACTTCATGCATCATACACACCACATGCATGGATCCCTCGGGACTTAGGTTTCCCACATATCTCTTGTCTTTAACTGTTATCTTAACAAAACTCTAGGGCCCACCTTACGTGGCCCTCTACAACGTCCTGACGATCGACGTCCGATCTTCTCCCTCCACTGGTGAGGTCCGATATCAATTTCCAACATCGGGCTTAGGATGGCAATCTCAAAGACTAACCAAACCCCTGGTAGGTGCTTCTAGGGCCCACCTCACGTGGCCCCCTTCAATTACCAAGCATCAGTGCGCGATGTTCGAGGTCAACCTTCGAGTCGATGACTGAGGACTGGTCGGGACACAAGCCCCCCAGTCTCGAGCTGTAACTTGTTTCAGTGAAGGGACTAGGTGGTCGCGTTGGGCGACCTACGTGGCACTGGGTAACGGGCGGGAACAATACACCGAAGTGACATCTCATCATTCTTCGTTAATCAATGTACACGTGTCAAGATCGATGGTTGGGGCTTGTTGGCGCTCGAACTTCTTCGTGCACTGTTCAAACACTTTAACCCTTACACTCCCACCACTGTTTCATTACTTTCACTTACTCGAGACTTCACTTGGCATTCTGCGAAAAACCACTCTCTTCTCTTTCTTCCCAAACTCAAACCCTCGAACCTCAATACTCTAAAGGTATGATTTTTATTCACCAACTGCTTTGCAATTCATGATTTCGTTGCTCGTAACATGCTTTTAACTGCCTGGGACTACTTATGATTTTTGCATTTCTCTGCGCATTCATTTCTACTGTTCATGCTTCGAGTCTCCGTTTTTTGGGTTTCTCTGGTTATTGTCTAGTTAAGCCACTTTCCACCTCTAAAGTTTCTCTTTTTCTTCTCCTTTTTAGCTTTCTTATCCAAGATGACCAAACGAGACAAACGAGTTCCTGAACTGCTTCTCCTTCAGACTCCAATTCCACTTCAACTTCATCCCCTGTTCCAACCTCTTCACCAGTTCCCCCTCCTCCAGCCTCATTCTACAAGTCCCTGTATCGCTAGGCACCGATGGACCTTCAAGAGGAAACGTCCACCTTCACTTCCCTTGAAAGCATAGCGACCTATAGGAAAAAGCAAACATGCCACCCTTCGCGCGTATTTGACAAAGACCATAATAAGTTTGTGCGGATCGTGGCTTGTCGTGAGGGCGAACCGGTATGTTCTGATGAAGCTTTTGATCCGGAGGGCCCCTTCTGCTTTATTATTCCACCATTTTTCGAAGATTGGGGCATAGTTTACCCCTTACTCCCTTCGAACGCACACTCCTGACCGAGGTGAACGTAGCCCCTGCCCAACTACATCCCAACAGTTGGGCATTCGTAAGGGCTTTCGCCATCCTCTGCTACAGCCTCGGCCTTACGCCGTTTGTAGACACCTTTCTTTTCTTCTTCGAAGTTAACGACCCTGGAAGAAATTGTGGTTAACTTCAATGGGGTGGCTGGGAGGGTGCTCTTGACGCTCTTCCAACAATCATATAAGGGGTTCAAGAAGAACTTCTTCAAAATCAGGAGCAACCGGAGGGGCCTCGCTTTCCTCGATGGGTTTCCCTTGTATTGGACGGAGAAACCCATCCTTCAAAGACCCCGAAGTCTTGAGGATCTTGCCCCTCAAGAGCGGGGGATATGCGAGCTCCTTTATGGACTCTCTACCCCTTTCAGTACATTGGAGCTACTTAAATGTAAGTTTAGCCCAAAGAATCTTAAGATATATATCGGTATTTTTCTTGTTCTCATGCCTCTTGTTTCATTTCATTTTTCGCTGGTGCCTCATTTGTCTTTGCTCTGTATTTACCTGCCCTTGCTTGTATCGACTTCGACTAACAGCGCTTTCGACCTAGGTTCGCCCTTTAGGTAGCACGTTTAACTTTGTATATTGTGCGCGCGAATCCCTTAACTGGCTCGGCCTTGGCTCGAGGATAAACCTCATTTGTTGTTCTTGATCTTCCTGCGAAGTAGGGCAATTTGTTCGTCTCGCCCCTACCCTCCTTGGATCGTCGGGGATAACTTGCTAGTAATACTAGCAGACCACACCGTTCCTGACTTTGGCTTACTAACATAGGAGAGGTGAGTCCTCTCGATCTCGACCCTGCATCACAAAGGCAAAGGTGAACTTAACTGGTGAGCCATACTATTCGATCCGAGAGTAATTACGCAAGAGGGGGGTCCCCTAAGGAGCCATACTTTTCCCATCTTGGTGTTTGTAACTCGAGTGAATGACCCTTTTTAACTAGTGAGCCATGTTGTTCGACCCTGGAGTTAATACGCAAGAGGTAGATTCCCTATGGAATTGCACTTCTCCCATCTTGGTGTTTCTAACTCGGGTGAACGGCTCTTACCGACCTCATCCTTGCTGTATAAAGCCAAGGGGCAAGTTTGTATATCTGGTCGCGACCCTGCTTGCACAAAGTCAAGGGGCAAGCTTTCAACGTTAGAACCATGCTATTCCCGGCCTTGGTAAACTTGCGTAAGAGGGAGGTTCACGATTGAACCGTACTATTCCCATCCTAGACACATTACTTCAAGGGGAAGGTTCGTTTCGCTGGTGAACCATACCGTTCTTTGCCTTGGTGAACTTACACGAGAAGGGTTTATTGGGAAAACCAAACTACCTCTACTCTTCGCGTATCACTTCAAGGGAGAGGTTTATTTAACTGTCGAACCATGCTATTCTCGACCTTGGTGAACTCACCCAAGAGGGAGGTTCACTGAGGAACCATACTACTTCCGCTTTTGGCTTAATCACTGCAAGGGAGAGGTTCATTCAACTGCAATGCACATTTCTTAACTGAATAACTAGAATTTTATTCGGGTGACCTCGTTAAAAAACCCTTATGATGGAAAAAGAGTGCCCCTTTAAACATGTACAATGCAAAAATTAACTAAAATAGAACTTCAGGTTGGTCGCGTTCCAAGTACGAGGGATCGCGCCACCCTCCAATGTTTCAAGTCTGCATGCTCCATTCCCTAGGGCCTCTATTACTTTGAAAGGACCGGTCCACGTGGGAGATAGCTTGTTTTCTAACTGGTACGGGTGGGCCTTCCGCATCACCAGGTCGGCGACCTGGAACTACCAAGGTCTCAACTTGAAGATGTGCTTGTACTTCACCCTCCTTTTCAAGGCTTCTGCCTTAATCCTTGCTTTTTCCCTCACTTCATCTAGTAGGTCCAGGTTTACTTTCCTCTCTTCATTGGACTCTTCGACCATGAAATTCTGGAAACGCGGTGAATTCTCCTGGATTTCCACTGGAATCATTGCGTCTGAACCATACACCAAGCTGAAAGGTGTTTCCCTGGTTGTAGATTGGGGAGTAGTGTGGTAGGCTCACACGATTCTAGGAACTTCTTTTGCCCAGGTCCCTTTGGCTTTGTCAAGCCTTCTCTTCAGACCTCTGAGTAGAACTTGGTTGGCCGACTCGACCTGTCCATTCATCTGGGGGTGTTCTACTGATGCGAACACCAGTTTTACTCCCAACTCCGTACATAGCTTGCCCAGCTGCTGGCTTGCAAACTGGATACCATTATCAGATACCAACCTCTTCGGGATTCCGCAGCGGCACACTATGTTTTTCCACACAAAGTGCTGGATTTTATGGGTTGTGATCTGTGCCACTGGCTCAGCCTTAATCCACTTTGTGAAATACTCTATGACAACCACAAGATACTTCATCTGCCGTACTGCCAAAGGGAAAGGCCCTAGAATATTGATTCCCCCGGTATGAAATGGTCATGGGTTGTAGATCGATCTCAACTCCTCTTGGGGCGCCTTGTGCCAATCAGCATGTTGTTGGCACTGCTTGCACCGCTGGGCGTACCTTGTGCAATCCTTTCTCATGGTTGGCCAGTAATACCCTGTGCGAATGGCCTTTGATGAGAGAGATCGGCCACCGATGTGGCTACCGCATATCCCTTCGTGTAGTTCTGCCATAATGCGCGTGCATTGTTCACCGTCTACGCATACCAGTATAGGATGGGTGAATCCGTGCCTAAACAGTTTCCATCGATCAGGGTGTACTTGCTCGAATTTTTCTTGATTTTTCGAGCTTCTGCGGGTTCTAACAGGAGTACTTCATCGGCTAAGTAGCGTTGGTAGGCCGTCATCAAAGGTTTCTCCTGATTCAACTTGGTAAACTTGCGGCGCTATTTCCCCAGCAACTGGGTACCTGCTTATTCTGGGTGTTTTCACTGTCTCTTGCGTTAGCGACTGATGACTCCTCCTCGTCCCTTCCGATGTGCTAACCTGTTGAATTTCTGCCATATTGTCTGTGGTGGTTCGAGGTGTCTTCAGGGTCTCCAAAATCACTGTCCTATGTCTGCCCCCCTTGCCCGAACTGGCGAGCTTTGCAAGCAAGTCAACTCAGACATTCTGTTCTCTGGGCACGTGGACTAACTCGAACACTTCAAGCGACTCCTTCAGGACCTGAACATATTCCAGGTATGTGGACATCTGAGGGTCTTTAGCTTGGTATTCCCCCATGACTTGGCCTCTAACTAGCAAAGAGTCACTCTTTGCCAACAGCCCCTTGGCTCTCATCTCCTTAGCCAGCGATTGGCCTCATACTTTGCTTGGTTGTTACTGGCCTTGAAAGCGAATCGTAGGGCCTGCTCAATCAGCAACCCATCTGGTCCCTCCAAGATAACACCAGCTCCACTACCTTGTTGGTATGAGGAACCATCTATAGAGAGCACCCACCTGAAACCTGCCCCTTCTTGGTGTGTAGCTGCCGAGGAGAGTTTCACTACGAAGTCGACATAAATCTGGCCCTTGATGGGGGCCTCTAGGTTCGTAGTGTATGTCAAGTTCAGACAGTTCTACCACCTATCGTGCCATTCTGCCCGCTACATCTGGCTTTTGCAGGACCTTGCGGATTGGAAGGTCTGTCATTACTATCACAGTAAAGCTGTGGAAGTAGTGGTGGAGTCTTCTCGCTGAGAATACCACTACTAAGGCTGCTTTGTCTAAGGCCTGGTGTCTCACCTCTGGCCTCTGCAATACCTTGCTGATGAAATAGATTGGCCTCTGCACCTGGTCTTGCTCCTGCAATAGGACCGAACTGATCGCCTTCTCTGTAACTACGAAGTATAAGTGGAGTGGGGTACCTAGCTCTGGCTTGCACAACACCGGTGGACTGGCCAGGTACTCCTTCAATTTCACAAATTCCTCCTCGCACTCACGGGTCCAAACGAACCTGTTGTTCCTATTCAGGCACTATAAATAAGGGTGTCACTTGTCTCCCCCTGCCGATACGGATCTGGACAGAGCGGCCATGTGCCCTGTCAACTGCTGTACTTCTTTTACTGAGATTGGGCTTCTCATAGCTATTATGGCAACACACTTCTCGATATTTGCCTTAATTCCTCGTTCAGTGAGTAGGAAACCCAAGAACTTACCTGCCTCAACCCCGAACACGCACTTGTATGCGTTTAGCTTTAGCCTGTACTTCGCTATCGTGGTGAATAGCTCTTCCAGGTCAGCTACATGCTGCTCCTTCTGCTGGGAGGTGACCACCATATCATCTACGTATGCTTGGACATTTCGCCCTAACATGGGTGTCAACACTCTGTCCATCAGTCGCTGGGGTGCATCATGATCTGGTTGTAACCAGAAAAGGCATCCAAGAAGCTGAGTAACCTACATCCGGAGGTGTTGTCCATCAAAGCATCAATACTAGGCAACGGGTAGGAATCCTTTGGACAGGCCTTGTTGAGGTCCGTGAAATCAACACATATCCTCCATTTTTTGCTGGCCTTCTTTACTAGTACCACGTTGGCTAGCCACGCGAACGCGTCAAGGTGTCGCGCTATGACCTCAGCAACCAGATCCTGCGAGTCCTCCTTGCTCAAGGATCGCCCAAGTTTGAACGTCTTCCCACCGATCTCCCTCTCCACCACACCTCCTGCGGGCTCGGGTTGGTTTTCTTGGGCGATCTCTACGCAGGTCACTCCGTCTTCTCTGGGTGGTCTGGTAGTAACAGAAAACACCCCTTTCTTCATCTTGAGGTTGTTTTCATAGCACATTTTCGCCTCCTTCTGGTCAGATTTGATGGTGATCACTACCCCCTCAAGGGAAGGCAATTTCATCTTCATATGCCTCATGGAGGGAACTACTCCCAACCTGTTTAAAGTTGGTCTTCTAACAATATATTATAGGCCGAGGGAGCACTAACAATGAGGTACATGATGTTGGTAGTGCGCGAAGACGCGCCATCCGTGAACGTCATTCTCAACTCGATGTGCCCACGAACCTCCACTTGGTCCCCTGCAAAACCATACAAACATCCAGTGTAGGGCCTTAACTGGTCCGTGAACAGCTGTAACTGGTTGAAGGTCGTTCAGAACATCACGTCGGTTGAACTTCCTTGGTCTACAAGGACACGGTGCACCCTCCTTCCTACTGTGACTAGCGAAATTACCACCGGTTCATTATCATGAGGCACGACATCCCGGAGGTCGGCCTTTGTGAAGGCGAGGTCGATGTCGGGGATCTGGTCCACCTGTTGTACCTCCACCGTCAGCACGTCTCGCGCGTACTTCTTTCGCTGGTAGGCAGTGCACCCTCCCCCTTAAGAACCCTCCTGAGATAGTGTTCACCTCCCCGTGAATAGACACCTCGTGCCCCTGATCTGCCCCTGCAGTTACCAACGTCTGGTCATCCTGCGGTTCTTGGAGATAATCTTTCAAGAAACCGCTTTTCACCAACTCGTCCAATTGGTGTGCCAGGGCCAAGCAATTGCGTATGTAGTGGCCATTTGCCTGGTGAAACTCACACCAAGAATTCTTGTTGGGCCCCATCTTTCTGTCGGTCTTTGTTGGCACCTTCAGCCTTGTCGCTATGTTTGGGATAGCGATCAACTCCTTGAGATTTACTCGGAAATTATGCTTTGGGGGCAGATCTCTTCGTGCGCGAGTCCCGGCCTGGGTCCGTTCGTAAGGTTTTCCCGCCCTCTTCTTTTCCATGGTCGCCTCGTGCACCCTCATAGGCTGAGGCCGTGCAGCTGCTCAAGGTCGGACAGGGCCGACAAGGCCTTGCTTCTGTGTTACCCGATCGTTTGCGGCGATGTGAGCCAACGCTCGACGTCTAATCTCTGTGAATGTCTTTGGGTAGAACCTTAGCAGTCATTCGCTGAAAGGTATAGGTAGCATTCCCTTGACGAAGGCATGTACGTCATGGCCTCATCGGTGGGTTTCAGCCTTACTACCTGGACCCCAAACCTGTTCAGGTAGTCCTTCATGGACTCCCCCTGATATTGTTTGACATAAAAAAATGTCATAAGAAAGTCGGGCAGGGGCCTTGTTGACAAGGTATTGCTCCCTGAACAGCGTTGCAAACTAGTCAAAGTTGGTGATGTGCCCGTTGGGGAGGCTAACAAACCATTCCAACGCCGCGCTTGTCAACGTGCTCATGAGCATCTTGCAGTACCCAGCATCAGATCCTTCTGTGAGCATCATCTGGGTGTGGAACACCGTGAGATGGGCCTCTGGGTCCTCTACTCCTGTGAAGGAGACCTTCGGGCCTAGAGACGTTGTTGGTAACGTCGCATTCATGATCGCTCGTGAGAACGACATGGGACGTGCGCTAAGTGGTACGGGAGTGGCACGTTCGTCCGCTGCGCGTTCCCCTACTTGTTGCAGATCCCTACGCAGTTCTTCATTGGCTCTACGCAGTTCTGCGTTGTCCGCTCGTGATGTCGCTACTTCTGCTTGGAGGGCATGCATCGTATCCAAGATTTGTTGTGTGGTAACGTTGTCCCCTTCGGGGGGCACAGTTCCAACGGATCCAGCGGTGCCTTGCCTCGTACTCCTCATATTGTTGGTAAAAGACTCTCCAACGTGTTTATGAGTGGGACCTTGATTTAACGGGCCCCATGGTGGGCACCAAATGTTCCTACCAGTTGACTCCCTCCGCCGGTTGACTCTAACAACTTCTACGGCCCTTCAATCTTGCCTGAGAATCGTGCCTTCTTGTTCAAGAAACCTCTCACCTGCAAAAGACAAAGGGGCGCCCTAGCGGCCGTTTGCACTCCGACGCTCAAGTCAATATTAGGGCAAAAAAACATCAAATGTGTATATTAGCTTCAGTCTTAGAAAATGCGTACCTTACTAGGATTCTTGGCACCCTTTATATAGGCTGAAACTAGGGTTTACCTTTGCATCGTTGCCTTTGACTAGGGTTCCTTGGAGAATGTCCTTGCGCCGCTATTCATAGAATCTTAGCGTATCTAGTACATGAACTTCCCTTAACTGGAGTGCAACGAATGACGGAGTGGCCGCTTGTCTGCCAACTTGTGCACCTATTCTCTAGCGCCATCTGCTTCGTGGGTGCTCTAAGTATTCACGTGTCATGCATGCAGCTTCTTTGGAAACCCTAACCCTAATGGGCCTTAACGCCTCCTAGGATTATCCACACGTGTTGCGCCTTCATGCGTCATACACACCACGTGCATGGATCCCTTGTGACTTAGGCTTCCCACATATCTCTTGTCTTTAACTGTTATCTTAACAAAACTCTAGGGTCCACCTTACGTGGCCCTCTACAACATCCTGACGGCCGATGTCTGATCTTTTCCCTCCACTGGTGAGGTTCGATATCGATTTCCAACATCGGGCTTAGGATGACAATCTCAAAGACTAACCAAACACCTGGTAGGTGCGTCTGGGGCCCACCTCACGTGGGCCCCTTCCATTACCAAGCATCAGTGCGCGATGTCGATGACCGAGGACTGGTCGGGACACAAATCATATCATCAGACGATATGTATGTGATAATCTCAACACATGATTGACAAATGAATGAATCAGTACATGAATCACAAGTAAAAGTGTTAGTAAAACAGAATAATTGAAATTGTCCTAAAAATTCAAGTAAATCATCATCTTTAAAAACCAATAATTTGTCAATGCAAGGAATATAGTTATACTAGATTGGCTATTTTACAGCGTATAGGGGAGTGGTAGATGATTCAATGTTAGACAATCTATTTAAACCAGTCTATACCTGAGCATGTATAATCAAAATCCTCCTTGACTTGAGTAGTAATATTCACTTTGAGAGTGTCTATAAATGAGATGGAAATTGGAGGCATAGTCTCAATAGATATATCAGAATTATCAAATTCTAAACTTTTTGCTAAATCTAAATTAGGATCATGAGGTGAACTCTAAAGGCGCATTTGGCTCCAGAAGGGAGGTTGAATGAAGCCTAGACACTAATTATGAAATACAAGAAAAACAAAGGCAGCATTTAACAGAGTATAGAATAGAGAACAATGTAATGATTAAGGTGATGTTTTTTTTCCCTGAAAGGGGTTTTTTAAAGAGGTCATCTAATGATAAGTTTGTTCTTGGAAGATGGAGCATTAGTTATATTGGTTTATGTGAATTACATGGTAAGACGACCTCGATCGGAATGAATATAGTCATCCGAGAATATATGTGAATATACACAGAGCTATTAGTTAAATAAATATTTGCATAAAGCTGTTAGTTGAATATATAAAGTTGTTAAATAAGTGGAGAGCACCCGAAAATAAAAGTGCACGAGATTTTCTTCTGTTGTTAGCACCGTGATACAAACCAAGTAGCTACAAAGATGACCAAGGAAGCAAAAGACAAGGCACATGGTGAGCAGTCATCTCAGTGAACAATTCAAGACCTCACCAAGGATCTCATGGACCTCACCAGAGGAGATGGGCATAAACTAGAACACCAATTGTTTTTCCTTCTGGTCTTCTTAAAAGATAGAAATATGTTGTAAATAATTTGGGCTCACTTTAGGGATCCAAATAGCAAAGATAGGCTAGAATAAGGTGTCTTTAGCATAATAGGGGGTGTAGTTATCATTTTAGCCTGTTCCTAGCCCTTTAGGCAGGAAAATTGACCTAGTTTCTAGAAGGACAAGCCTATGGTGCGGTTTTGACTTAGTCAAACCCTAAGGCTGCCCCATTTTTAGTGTTTCCCATCCTACCCTTCATGCTTGTTCTCCAAGGCTCCTTCACCTATAAATAGGAGGCCTACCTCATTGTATTTTACATGTTGAATTTTGAGAAGTAAAGAAACTCTGCACAATTTGTGTGAGCTTATAGTGGCTTGTTTCCTCTTTACATGGTCTTATCTTGAAGAGTGTGAGGCTCTCAAATGGCGGCCCTTCCACTCATCTTGGTGGCCTCCACACCCCAAGTGGTGTGATCATCCTCACCATCCCTTCCCTAAGTTTCTTCTTCCATTTTCCTTTCCATTTATGCTCTTAATTTTCATATGTTTCCTTGAATTGTGTTCTTGGGTTTTGGCACATTTATTGAGTATGGATCATCATTTGATTTGGTAATGACCACCATTGATGCTTACCATGTTCCCATTTCATTTTCGCAATTGCATTCCATATTCACCATATCTTGTTTTTCCATCTTTGCCTTTGTGAAGTGAACATTCACACTTACTTAATCATTTGGTTAAGTTCATGTCCAGTAGGGATCTTCCTTGGGTTTCACCATAAATTGCTAAAATACCAATCTTAAGTAAAAGTGTCATCATAAATGAAAACATCTAAAAATCAACTCACATCACACCGTGAGTGAAGGTGCCCGTGGACAGAATATTTTCCTATTATTTTGTATGCCCTCACTACCTTGACCGTCGAAGTATGATCAACAAGTAGAGCCCTTTCTGTTTCAGCAGAGCGTTGTTCCAATGAGCCATGAGGAGACAGATTAGAACCAAAGCTTGCCCATCCAGTCAACTCGAGGTCAGCCATTGAGAACAATAACCAAACCATTAATCGACAAAACCAAAAGAACCCCCTTTACTTTTCCTCGACACTTTGTTAAGAAAATTCTTCTGAGAAAGGGTTAGAAAATTATGTAAATCCTAAACCCTAAACCTTATTCTAAATCATCTTATGATGATTTTGCTTCAAAGAGTCTTGGCATAAATACCGCCACCACTATAAACAATAAAAAGAAATAGAAGTAGAAAGAGAAGAGGCAAAGAGAAAGAGCCTTCGTAAATCAACGGATTCCACTTGAAAAACCTGATTTTGTTTTGGAGCAACAAGAGGGTAAGACTAAAGAAGGAAAAATCAAAAGAACATTTTCCTTTACTCCTCCTTCGACACTTTGTTGTGAAAATTCACTTGAGAAAATGATAGAAAAATCTATAAACCCTAAAAATCAACGAAAATCGAAACAAACTCAATCCCAATCCAGTCCAACAATGTTAGATCCAAAAAACCTTCTTTTGAATCGTCCTCCATTGATTATGTTCTAAATGGTCTCAACATATCAGACATTGCCACCATTATACATCAAAAAAAAAAAAAAAAACAAAATTAAAAAGAGAAGAGGTAAAAGACTATAATTGTTCGTCATTTTCGTTGAAAAGATTGGTAAAGTTATCTATTATTCACTTTTTATTACTAACCTTAACTTCAGATTTTTCTTTTAAAAAAAGAAAATAAGAAACAGTAATAATTTTTTAAAATTATATATAGTTTTAATATATTTAATTGTTATTATTATTTTTGTGTTTAGAGATTAAATGTCTATTTTTTTTAGTGCATTAGAAAATAATTTTTTTAATAGTGATTCAAAATTATAATATTATAATGTTTATTTTAAATTACAACGTTTAAAAAATAACCTATGTCTTGAAAAAAATAAAAATTAATGTATATGATTATTTGTTTATATTAAATAAAAATATATTTTTTTAATTAAATTATTTGTTTTAAAATATTAATGATTTTTAGTTTTCATTTTTTATTACTTTAATTATCTTAATTAATATTTTTTATTGTAACATTAAACTAATAACACTCCAATATAAAGACTAAAAAATAATATTACAAAATCTCAAGACGTAAACTTTATAAATATAAACAACATATTTATACAAACTAAAAATATATTTAATTTTGTTTTGATTACATTTTATTATTATTTTTTTGTTTTACGACATGTATCATTCTACAAATTTACTTTCAAAAGAAAAAAATATATTAACGAGTATAAACTTTTATAAACTAAATTAAAAAAAAAACATACACTATTTTATTGAATATTAATGATAAAAACTTTTTTATTTAATTCTTTTATTAAACTATTAATAAAAATTATTCAAATTTCACATGTTATATTTTCTTAAAATGAACATCTTGGATTCGAATAAACAAATATAATATTGGCTTATCGTGTTTAATTTAAACAAAAATCTTTTTTATAATAAATTTTTGTGTTATTAATATTTTTTTCAAGTTATCAAATGCTGATCAACCTAGATTTAGGCTCGGTTGGATTGTTAAATTTGATGAATAAACTCAGGCTTGATCCAAACTCGGTTGAATTGTTAAATTTGCTGACTAAACTTAGCCTCGACCTTAGCTTAATAGGATTCTTAAATTTGTTGACTAAGTTCAGTCTTGACCCCAACTCAGTTGGATTGTTAAATTTGTTAACTACGCATAGCCTCGACCCCAACTCACCATATTGTTAAAATTGTTGACTACGCATTCAACCCTAGATTGATAAAATTGTTGATTGTGTTCATTCTCGACCTCAACTCAACTAGATTGTTAAAATTGTTGACTATGCTTAGTCTCGACCCCAACTTAGTTGAATTGATAAAATTATTGACTATGCTCAACCTTGACCTCCAACTCAACTAGATTGTTAAAATTGCTAATTATGTTTAGTCTTGATCCTAACTTAGCTAGATTGATAAAATTGCTGACTATGCTCAGCCTCAATCCCAACATGGTTGGATTATTAAAATTACTGGTTGTGAGCCTCGACCCCAACTCGGTTGAATTTTTAAATTGCTAACTATGTTCAGTTGTCAACTTGACCAGAAGCTTAAAAAGTTGACCTTATCACACAATATTTACAAAGTCTGCCTTATGAAGATGATATGTACAAAAGCTAATCTTATCAGATGATATGTACACAAATCAACCTTATCAGGCGGTATCTATACAAAACGACCTTATTAGGTGGTCGACCTTATCAAGCGGTCGACCTTATCGAGTGTTATCTACCAAAAATTGACCGTATCAGGCGTTATGTACAAAAACCAACCTTATGAAGTGGTATCTACAAAGACTGTTGATGAAAACCCTTCCAGCCTCGAAACATTTGGCTAAGAAGATTGGAAGCAAAAAAAGGATCTCAAAAGACTCTCATATAAGGGAGAATTAATTGTTGTCTACTCTTCCATTTTTTAATCTAGTTTTATAAACATTATACAAAATAGTATAGGCTTTATTTTGGGCTTGTATTTGAGTCATTTTCATGGGCCATGTATTGGGCCAATTAGAGTAGGGTGTAAATAGAAAAAGAAAGAGTCTAGCTAGAGTTACAATTGGGCCTCCTTGGATCCAATGCAACTCTAGACCATATGAAGAGTTTTTAGGGTTAAAGCTTGCACATTGGCTGCCCATAGCACTATAAATACAAGTGTTAGCCCCCTTGTAAATCAGATTGGAATTGATAAAGAAAGACTGCCTAAGTTGTTAGCTCATTTGTCTTCCAATTCTCACTCTCAAGTTTGCACTTCTAATAGTGTTTTACTTTAATCTTTTTAGGAGTTGGCTTAACCTCTCTTAAGCTTCATTTTCATTCTCCATACACCATTACTTCATAGTTTCTGTCACTCATTTTAACCACCCAATCCCACCAAATTCCGCAAGCTAGGATTGCATCAACTGACCTTATAAAATAGTACCTGTACCGGGATGGCTGACCGACATGTTGACGTGTCTCGGGCACCTTGACCGAACCGACCGAGACACCACGCACGGCCAGGCCAACCGACACATATAACCATTAACTCTCAAACCAAGGTCAGTGAAGCTAAATTACCATTAAGAATTAGGTAATGCAACCATAAGTGTGATCCATTCCACTAATCAGGTCCAATGAGGTAAGCCCATTAAAATAATATAAATAGCACACATTCCAAGGAACAAGGTACGCCATTATTACTGTACACCTACCCGAGTACCGAACACCCTTTACTGACTTGAGCGTCGGAGTGCCTTCTGCAGGTACCTCCCCCATTTGGCATTCACACGAGACTGAGAGCCAAAGGAGTAGCACGAAGATGAGAAGGATCTCAATGAAGCCCCAGCAACCTACCCGAAGGAAGGAGGAAGACGAAGACTTCAATAGTTCTATAGGTCCCATCTCCCTAGCAGGAACAATACCAAACTAGTTCTAGTGATATTTGCTTAAAGTCTAATCCTATGTGACACACATAAGTTTGTTTTTCTTAACTTTGGACAATTGATAAAATGTTGAGAGCAAACTAATACAACCATAAATTGATTAAGCAACTAATGTTATATTGGACGATCTAATGTTTTCATGCATCACCATAAAATGATTAGGCACAACTTAAATTGAAATTATTTATGAGTTTTTCATTGGATAAACCTCTTCGCCTATTTGGCTTGAGGCTGATGGACTATGTATTAGTAATTAGTTCGGTGTCCTATTAAAATGGAATGTAACTTCTTTAAAGTCAATTATAAGACCTATTAACCATTAACAAATACATTCAATAAAACTACCCTAAATTTTAGTCAAAAATAAAAGAGATATCTACTTATGGTACTAAGAAAAATACAAATTTAAAAATAAAATAATATTAATAAAAATTCAGAGAATAGTATATAGCTAATTATAACTTATAAATCTTTCAGTGTAAACAAGAAACTCAACTTAATGTTTTCATTTAAAGTCACTTAACCTTTAAATCATAAGATAAACCAATCTCCTTTTAACTTGTTTTTTACAAATCTCATGTTGCATATGTTAAAATGGAATATCAAAATGGAAGAGAGTTCGCATTGTTGTTGTTTCTAATTAGCACAGTGAAAAAAAATTATATAATGATAGAAAAAAAAGAAAAAAAATGACAAATGTTTATGGAATTAAAACATTAATATTAATGGTTTAACTAATCTATGCTCATTCACATCAGACAACTAAAGCAATGTGTATTTAATGTAATCCACTATTAAATAACACAATCCACTATTAAAGCTGTTAATATTAATTAACTGTCGTTTCCCTACAAAAATTATTTGAAGTAAATTTTTAAGATTTTTTTAGTTTACTACTTTTCAGGGACAAAATTAAATACATTGAAGGATTTATTGACTTTTCAATCCAAAATGAAAAAAAAAAACTAAATTCAACCCTTCAAAATTTAAATTTTTAAATAAATAAGAAAGTTTAGTTTTTTCCCCTTCTTTCTATCTATTTAAACGTACCTGAAATATTTAGTTTCTTATAAAAAGAATCTACGTAGTACGGGTAAAAAAAATTAATTTAGTTACTAATAAAAGAAAGTATTTATTTACGGTGTCTATCAGCCGCAGCCGAGCCACAGCACACAGGTTCGTAGTTCATTACCGAACCTACCCATATGGTAGGACCCACCCATGCAGCGGCTTTAGCATGCCACATAGAACAGCTCACACGTGGCATCACTGCGAATCCTAAGCTGTCCTCAAAGAAAACAGAACAGTGATGAGGTCGAAGCTGGTAATTACAGAAACAACACCAGGAAGCACAACAAGAACAAGACGTGGTCCCCACACTTCCTTCTTCTACCCCTTCTTCTCCTTTATATATCCACCTTCTCCTCTCCTCACAACAACCCCCCACAACACACGCCCTCAGCCATCGCTCTCTCTCTTTCTCTCCCTTCCTCCATATTTCCAAAGGTTGGGTATTCTGTCTTCATCATACCAGACCGTCCTTGTTTTGATTCGAAAGCTTTAACATCTATTTCCTCACACCCGCTGCTTCTCAAGCCACTTAACCGGAATCCGGATCTTCAACCGATAAATCCAGATCTGTTTCTGTTAATGTGAAAAATACCCCAAATCCTTTGTATTTCTTCTGGATATATGTTTATCTGTTCATTCTTTCTCTATTCAGGCACTTGTAACAGAATCTGGACGCTCAAATAAGACTCCCATAACAACCACAACATTTTCTCACAAGTTAACTAAATTAAAACTATCGCAAAAAAGAAACACCTGGTTTTCACGTTTCTGTTTCTTTATTTGTTATTTTCTTCGACCGGACAATGTCGAACGCTTTGTCGTTCACGCTACCCGCTCTAAACAACCCTCAAATAAGCGCTTTCAACAGCCCTAACAAAGCGCGTCTGCATCTGAGAAGTAGGGTTGCACGATGCCCCGCCTCGACCGTAGAGAAGAAAAGACTGTTCGGCGCACAGGTGCGGTCGAGCGGGTTTGACCGGATCCGGTTGCTGCAATCGGGGCGGTTGCCAAAATGGAGGGTGGCGGTCCGGTCAGCATTCTCTGCCGTGCCGGAGAAGCCGCTGGGGCTGTATGATCCGGCGATGGACAAGGACTCGTGCGGGGTGGGGTTCGTGGCGGAGTTGTCGGGAGAGTGTAACCGCAGAACGGTACGTTTTGGTTTGGTTTTAGATTGGGATGTATCGTGGTCTTTAAGATTGATGAGGTGCTTTTATTTCCGTGCGTGTGCACTGCAGGTAACCGACGCGCTGGAAATGTTGGTGAGGATGACGCACAGAGGTGCTTGCGGATGCGAAGCCAACACTGGAGATGGTGCCGGAATTCTTGTTGCTCTGCCTCATGTCTTTTACCAGGAGGCACGTTTTTTGTTTGCGCTTTTTAATTTTACAAATATCTACCTGTATGTTTTGTTTTTTTTTTTTTTAATTTTACAAATATCTACCTCTTTTTGTCTTTGTTCGTGTGCATGTCTCTTTTTATTTTATATCTTTATAAATATACATTTTTTTTTCTTTTTGGAAGTGAAAAGTGGATTCTTGTTAGTAATTTGATTTTCAACTCATAAACAAATATTAAAGGATGATTTCATAATTAATTCTACCAATACCATTAAATGATGATTTTTAAGACAATATAGATATCTGAATTCGTAATGATTACATTTACATTAATAAAAACATATAGATAACTTTCTTATATTAATAAAAGCATAATAAATATGATATTTTTATTTCTTCTATTATAGCTAATAAAAAGAATATAAATAAAAACATGTAAATATATATATATATATATATATTATAATTTTTTAACATATTTATTATATATTATTTTACTTTACATAATAAACATGATATTTATGTTTCTTCGAATATAACTAGTAAAAAAAAAGTATTGATGAACTATTGCTTCGAAGATTTTATAGAATTAAGCGTTTCTAAGCATTTTATAAATGTATTTGAGTTTTAAATGTCTATTAGATTCTATTTATAACTTTTATAACATAAAATTGACAATCGACATTTGCACAAAATTGTCTTGTTTATATCTTCGAAATGTATCTTTTCGTTACTATTTCATCAATTTTTTTTCTAAACATCTAGATTCAGTTTATCTAGAGAGAATTATGTCATCTTGAATAAATAAATATCGAGATAGGCATTGTTGATTCGTGGTTGTTCTACTATTCTTTTGAGATGTATGTTGTTAGATGAGACATCTTGATTTTTATATCTATGTTTCACTCAAATCTCTAGCAATTTTATGTGTGTTTGTTTATTGGGTTTTTTCATTTAAAGTATCTTTATGATTTTTATTTTGTTGTTTTTCTGAAAGTACGACTTGATGATGATTTGATTTACTAAAAACAGGTTGATTTATTTAAGATTTTTTTTTCTTACTTTTAATTCAATCAGCTAGAGAATTATTTATATTTACGGATACCGATTCCATAATGAGCATTAAATGTGGATGCTTACTTTTTTTTCTTTCTATTCTTTTCCTTTTCCTTTTTTCCCTTATTCTTTTTGTTGATGGCTGCCTTTTTTTGGACTATATTATTTTTCAAAATTGTATCATAATTTTCCTCTCAATTAATAGAATTATTTTTATACTAAAGAGCTTTACATTTGCTTTTTTTTTTCCTTAACAAAATACTTAATTGCATTAATATAAATTCTGATTGACTCATTCTTATCCTTTAACCTTTTAGTTGATGAAAAATTAAGAAAAACATTTCATTTATTGGTACTTAGCTTGGTATCTTGCACCAGTTATATTTGTAATGGGCTTGTCTTGTTCCAGGTTGTGGATTTTGAGCTTCCTCCCCAAGGAAAATATGCAGTTGGCATGTTTTTCTTGCCAAAGTCTGAAAACCGAAGGAAGGAAAGCAAAAAATTATTTAGCAAGGTAAATCTGATTCCAAAGTTTCTGTTTCTGATATTTATTTTTAATTGATTTCATGTATAATAATGGCTTCTGAATTCAGTTTTTTTTATAATACTTTTTAAACTATTTTGATCATGCTAAATTGTCCTCCACCAGCTAAAATTCTCTTTTAATATTTTGTGCATATCCTTTTATGATTACTGTAATAATTATTTTGTGTTTTACTGACAATTGTTAGTAACTATGCTTTGCTTCTGGTTTAAGGTTGCTGAATCTCTGGGGCACACTGTTCTTGGTTGGCGGTCTGTACCAACTGATAACACAGGATTGGGCAAATCGGCCCTACAGACTGAACCAGTGATTGAACAGGTGTTTCTTACACCAAGTGCTGAATCAAAAGTTGATTTGGAAAGACAGGTACATTTTCTGCATGTTGACATTGGTGGCAAGACATTTGTGTTAAAATATTTAATTGAACAAAATGATGGAAACATATTTCTTTCCCATGAAAACTGTTAAGTTTTTTTAGATATAAAATCCTGGTGAGAGTGAATTTATTGCTGAAAAAAGTTTGGTTCAGCTCATTTTTATATTGCTGTATGATTAATTCTAAGTGATAATTAAATAGAACTTAATAGATACTTGGTTTTTGCAGATGTACATATTAAGGAAGCTCAGCATGGCAGCTATTACATCTGCATTAAACCTCCAAAATGATGGCATTACTGATTTCTATATCTGTTCACTTTCATCAAGGTGTGTTGTCAAGAGTAGACCTCATTTTCTCCAGTAAATTATGTTTACTACAAAAGTTATGTAGTCAATATCAAATTCCTGATGATTATCCAATCTTGTACAGGACTGTTGTTTACAAAGGTCAGCTAACACCAGCTCAGTTGAGGGATTATTATTTTGCTGATCTTGGCAATGAAAGGTTTACGAGCTACATGGCCCTGGTAAATATATTAACCATTAGCCTATTTTCTTTCTCCACTAACTCTATACTCCAACAAACAGCATGGGAACAACCAGTAACTGAAGAGATGCAAGGTTGGGGAATGACTTCTGAGGCATTGAGGTTTGAATGATCTCTTAAGTTCTTCCGCTTCCTTGATTACTGTTTGAGTTTGGATGCTGGATTGGATGCAATGGTTGAGTTGGTAAGAAAGTTCATTATCAAGATAAATCATGTTTGCAGAAATTTCTGCTGATGCTTTCTGTCGGTAGTTGATCTGGAGGACAATTTCTTCAAAGTGGTGGAGTGAAAACCATTTTTGGTGAAAGTGAAAAGGATATTTAGGATTTCTAAATTCCTACTGGAACTTAATATATGCGTTTACCTGGAATAAACAACATTTTTGAATTTGATTTTCTACACTGTTTTATGTTCTGTTTGGTGTGCATATGTGCAGATACATTCACGGTTTTCTACAAATACTTTTCCTAGCTGGGATCGTGCTCAACCTATGCGTGTATTAGGACACAATGGGGAAATCAACACACTCAGAGGCAATGTTAACTGGTATGCCTTTAAAAGTTTTTGCCTAGCTGTAGTTTGATGGTATGACCCATAAGAATGAGTTGTTATTTCACTGCAAATTTAAATGGTTCATCAGCATTATACCCATGATGCTGAAAAGAATGAATGATAAATAGTGTCTGTTAATTAAATGATTGTATCTTTATTCCTCCACAAAATATGGATACAGTGTTTGTTTTGTGTGTATCAAGCTTCGTGCTAGATGATTCTGGGTGGTTATAAAAGCATTGGAAATTGTGTGGGGTGTACGTGTACTAATTGCATTTTGATAGATATAGTATTGTCTCATTTCTTAGGATGAAGGCACGTGAGGGTTTACTAAAATGCAAGGAGCTTGGTTTATCAGAGAATAAATTAAAGAAGCTTTTGCCCATTGTGGATGCAAATTCATCCGATTCAGGTGAAATCGTGTCTGATTTTTCTATTAGCACCCTAGACTAAGGTCATAAAGTGAATTCTAATGGGTATTTTTTATATTGCAGGAGCTTTTGATGGTGTGCTTGAGTTTTTGCTTCATTCAGGAAAAAGTCTCCCTGAAGCTGTTATGATGATGATTCCTGAAGCATGGCAAAATGACAAGAACATGGATTCTCAGCGTAAAGCATTTTATGAATACTTCTCAGCCCTCATGGAGCCATGGGATGGGCCAGCTCTTATATCATGTAAATTTTGCTGGGGCTGCAGTTCTATCACATGTTAATGTCCTGTTCGTATTGGTTTATGATTTGGCACTAATTTAATCTAATATCACTACAGTTACCGATGGTCACTATCTTGGAGCTACATTGGATAGGAATGGACTGCGACCAGGCCGTTTCTATGTCACCCATAGTGGACGAGTTATAATGGCAAGTGAAGTGGGGGTTGTTGACATTCCACCAGAAGATATATGTAGGAAAGGTAGACTAAATCCTGGCATGATGCTTCTGGTTGATTTTGAAAAGCATGCAGTTGTAAATGATGATGCCTTAAAAGAGCAGTACTCATTGGCAAGACCATATGAGGATTGGCTCAAAAATCAGAAAATTGAACTCAAAGACATTGTTGATTCTGTTCCTAAATCTGGGAGAGTACCACCACCTATAGCAGGAGTGGCTCCAGTAAGTATAACATGAATATTAATTGAACAACTCACAAATTTCTTGTAGACAATTCTAATTGTTGCATCTTCAATAACTGCAGCCGTCCAATGATGACGAAGATATGGTAAATATGGGCATTCATGGCTTACTGGCTCCATTGAAAGCTTTTGGGTATGCAACATCCAACATTAATATTTGTTCAATTTTATCTGCAGTGTTTATGAAGAAAATGTTTTTTATATGCTGCTTTATTCATGCAGATATTCAGTTGAATCTTTGGAAATGCTGTTGCTTCCTATGGCCAAGGATGGTGTAGAAGCCCTTGGGTCAATGGGAAATGATACACCGCTAGCTGTCATGTCTAATAGAGAGAAACTTACTTTTGAATATTTCAAGCAAATGTTTGCTCAAGTGACAAACCCTCCTATTGATCCTATTAGAGAGAAAATAGTCACTTCTATGCAATGCATGGTTGGTCCAGAAGGCGATCTGACTGAAATCACGGAAGAGCAATGCCACCGCCTTTCCCTCAAAGGTCCCCTTTTATACACTGAAGAAATGGAAGCCATTAAAAAAATGAATTATAGGGGATGGCACAGCAAAGTTATAGACATAACGTACTCAAAGGAACGTGGTAAGGGAGGGTTGGAAGAAGCATTGGACAGGATATGTGCAGAAGCACATGATGCAATTAGTGAAGGCTATACCACTCTTGTGCTGTCAGATAGAGGTATTATTACACTCCTGGAGACCTTTTTTGCTTAAAGTTACTTAACTGTGTATGTCAATCTAATTTATTTACCTCTGATTGAATCTGTAGCCTTCTCAAGGAAACGAGTTGCCGTGAGCTCCCTCCTAGCTGTTGGTGCTGTCCATCAACATCTAGTTAAAACACTTGAGCGCACTAGAGTTGCCTTAATAGTTGAATCTGCTGAGCCCCGTGAAGTGCACCATTTCTGTACACTTGTTGGTTTTGGTGCTGATGCTATATGCCCATATTTGGCTATAGAGACAATTTGGCGACTGCAGGTTGATGGAAAGATCCCACCTAAATCAAGTGGTGAATTCCACTCAAAAGAAGAGTTGGTCAAGAAGTATTTCAAAGCAAGCAACTATGGAATGATGAAGGTTCTTGCCAAGATGGGAATATCAACTTTGGCATCATACAAAGGTGCTCAGATTTTTGAAGCTCTAGGTCTTTCATCTAAAGTGATTGAAAAGTGCTTTGCTGGGACTCCAAGTCGAGTTGAGGGTGCAACATTCGAGACACTCGCTCGTGATGCTTTTCAACTGCATGAGTTGGCTTTTCCTTCCCGTGTTTTCTCTCCTGGAAGTGCAGAAGCTGTAACGTTGCCAAATCCTGGTGATTATCACTGGAGAAAAGGTGGTGAAGTTCACCTGAATGATCCTCTTGCTATAGCAAAGCTCCAAGAGGCTGCCAGAACTAACAGTGTAGATTCATATAAACAGTATGCTAAGTTCATTCATGAATTGAACAAGGCTTGTAATTTGCGGGGACTACTGAAATTTAAAGAGACAGCTGTTAAAATTCCTATTGATGAAGTGGAGCCTGCTAGCGAAATAGTAAAACGGTTTTGCACCGGGGCCATGAGTTATGGGTCAATATCATTGGAGGCACACACAGCATTAGCAATGGCTATGAATAAAATTGGAGGGAAATCCAACACAGGTTTGTTAAGCATTTTGGAAGAATATCCAAGCAGTTTTTTCTAAACTGTTAAATATATTTACATAGCATGTTTTCCCGCGACATTTTCCCACAAAGATATCCAGAATATCCTGAGTTACTTACCACTTGAATTTCTATTTGTATTAGATGATGATTAATCACATCAATTTATGAGATTATCTGATGATTGATTTCTTGCATATTTGTCATAGGTGAGGGAGGGGAGCAACCATCTCGTATGGAGCCTCTTCCTAATGGCACAATGAATCCCAAAAGGAGTGCCATTAAGCAAGTGGCTAGTGGGAGATTTGGAGTTTCAAGTTACTACCTTACAAATGCTGATGAACTACAGATAAAAATGGCCCAGGTAATTATCAAAGTTAGTCTATTGAATTGAGGTAATTGTCCTTTTTCTTAAGTATCAAGAAATTTTATTGACTGGTCTCCAGACCCAGCATTACAATTGGAGTTAAATTTCTATTGTTTATGAATTTATATTCATGGCAGATGATGCTATGATTTCAAGGCACCTCTGGGTGCTCTTGTGTCGTTAAGTATATATACACCTACCTGCATTTGACCTTCGGTAAGGTTAGATATAAACTGTAGTTTTTCACTTAACAGAGGGGTATTGTCTTACATAATTGTCATCTCTAGGGAGCAAAACCTGGTGAGGGAGGCGAACTTCCTGGCCACAAGGTTATAGGAGACATTGCTGTTACTAGGAATTCAACTGCAGGGGTAGGACTTATCAGTCCACCTCCCCATCATGATATTTATTCAATTGAAGACCTTGCCCAACTAATTCATGATCTGAAGGTATTTTGATCTGAGGTTATATTTCTCAATCAGTGCTTTTAATTGAATATTGCTTAAATAGACGTTAATCCTGTTTAATGCCGTTTTGTTAATTTGTAGAATGCCAACCCAACTGCTCGGATTAGTGTGAAATTGGTCTCTGAAGCTGGAGTGGGGATTATTGCTAGCGGAGTTGTTAAAGGCCATGCCGACCATGTGTTGATCTCAGGTCATGATGGAGGTACTGGGGCATCCAGATGGACTGGCATAAAGAATGCTGGGCTTCCTTGGGAACTTGGCCTGGCTGAGACCCACCAGACTTTGGTTGCTAATGATCTACGCGGTCGCACAGTCCTCCAAACTGACGGGCAACTGAAAACTGGGAGAGATGTGGCAATAGCTACTCTGCTTGGTGCAGAAGAGTTTGGTTTCAGTACTGCTCCACTCATCACTCTTGGCTGCATCATGATGCGGAAGTGCCACAAGAACACCTGTCCCGTTGGCATTGCTACTCAAGATCCCGTACTCAGAGAAAAGTTTGCTGGAGAACCCGAGCATGTTATCAACTTCTTTTTTATGGTGGCAGAAGAAATGAGAGAAATTATGTCCCAGCTTGGGTTTAGGACAGTTAATGAGATGGTTGGTCGATCTGATATGCTTGAAGTTGATAAGGAAGTCATTAAGAGCAACGAGAAACTAGAAAACATTGATCTCTCTCTATTGCTTAGACCTGCAGCTGAATTGCGGCCGGAAGCTGCTCAATATTGTGTGCAAAAACAGGATCATGGTTTGGAAAATGCCTTGGATAACAAGCTCATAAGTCTATCTAATGCTGCTTTGGAAAAGGGTCTCCCTGTATACATTGAGACTCCAATCTATAATGTAAACCGTGCAGTGGGAACTATGCTTAGCCATGAGGTGACTAAACGGTACCACCTAGCTGGTCTTCCAAGCGACACCATTCATATCAGATTTACTGGCAGTGCAGGCCAGAGCTTTGGTGCATTCCTCTGTCCTGGTATCACTTTGGAACTTGAAGGTGATAGTAATGACTACGTTGGTAAAGGATTATCCGGTGGCAAGATTGTAGTGTATCCTCCAAAAGGAAGTAATTTTGACCCTAAGGAGAACATTGTGATTGGTAATGTGGCTCTGTATGGGGCCACTCAAGGGGAAGCTTACTTCAACGGGATGGCAGCCGAAAGATTTTGTGTCCGTAATTCTGGGGCTAAGGCTGTTGTGGAAGGTGTTGGTGATCATGGGTGTGAGTACATGACTGGTGGGACTGTTGTTGTGCTTGGGGAAACTGGTAGAAATTTTGCTGCAGGTATGAGTGGCGGGATTGCTTATGTTCTTGATTTGGATGGAAAATTCCAATCTCGATGCAACTTGGAACTAGTAGATCTGGACAAGGTTGAAGAGGAAGAGGATGTTTATACACTTAGAATGTTGATACAGCAGCATCAGCGTCACACAAATAGTCTGCTTGCCAACGAAGTGCTTGATGATTTTGAGAATCTTCTTCCTAAATTTATCAAGGTGTTCCCTCGGGAGTATAAACGTGTTCTAGCCAGTGTGAAGTCTGAGGAGGCCTCCAAAGATGCAGTGGTGCAGGCAGCAAAAGACGCAGAAGATCAAGATGATGAAGCACAAGCAGTAGAGAAGGATGCTTTTGAAGAACTTAAGAAACTGGCAACTGTATCTTTGAATGAGAAACAGAGTCAGGTTAGTTTATTTTTACCATCAACTTTTTTACATTATTTATGTATTTGCTGTACCATTTCATAAGAAAAAAAACGATCTTTTTTGAAAACTAAAACCTGTTAGATTGGGTTTCACTCTACAAAATTTATAATATAATATTGATTTTTAAATAAAATAAAAAGGGCAGTGTTAGATAATAGAATTGAGGTGAGGTGCAAATGGAGGGGTTATCTTCGTTAATTACTGGACAGTATACCTAGAAGTTCTAATTTTATAGTATTTATTTATAGTGTTTCCTCTTTGCTGCTTGAGGTGTCCTATAAGTATTTTAAATTAACCTGGTGGATACTCTGCTGTGTTTAGTGTGAGTACGTAGAGAACTTTTGCACAGTTTATCCAGGTTGATGTGTTTGAATATCTGCAGGCTGAGACACCCAAGAGGCCAAGTCAAGTCACTGATGCCATTAAACATAGAGGTTTTGTTGCTTATGAGCGCGAGGGTGTTCAGTACAGGGATCCTAATGTTCGCATGGCTGATTGGAATGAAGTGATGGAGGAGACAAAGCCTGGTCCACTGTTGAAAACACAGTCAGCCCGTTGCATGGACTGTGGTACCCCTTTCTGTCATCAGGTGTGCATTTCCACTTCCAAGTTTTCATTTTTAGTTTACAACTTACATATTCTCTTCAAAGGCTTTCTGAATCTGCATTTAAACTGAAGATATTTGCATAATATTTCAGGAAAATTCTGGATGTCCTCTTGGAAATAAAATACCAGAATTTAATGAGCTAGTATACCAAAATAGGTGGAGGGAAGCATTAGAGAGGCTTCTTGAAACAAATAACTTTCCCGAATTTACTGGTCGGGTATGCCCAGCACCTTGTGAAGGTTCTTGTGTCCTTGGTATTATTGAGAACCCCGTATCCATTAAAAGCATTGAATGTGCCATAATAGACAAGGCTTTTGAGGAGGGTTGGATGGTGCCACGACCTCCAGTCAAGAGAACTGGGTAGGCTGTTTTTCTTCTTAGCATCTCTTTAGTTTTATTTATTTTTATTAAGTTGTTCCTTTTCAGCAGATATGTATTGTTCAATAATTTTCTGTTTTTAAAATGTTCAACTCTGCTACAAGAATTAGCAAAATTTAACTGGAACATTCTATTAGTTTTTGAAATTGACTAGTGTTAGCATTAAGTAATATCTTTCCTGATACAGGAAAAGAGTAGCCATCGTTGGAAGTGGACCATCTGGTTTGGCAGCTGCTGATCAGCTAAATAAAATGGGTCATGCGGTAACAGTGTATGAAAGAGCTGATAGGATTGGAGGGCTTATGATGTATGGGGTCCCCAACATGAAATCTGACAAAGTGGATGTAGTTCAACGACGAGTGAATCTTATGGCGGAGGAGGGAGTAGATTTTGTGGTGAATGCTAATGTTGGAAATGATCCTTTATACTCTCTTGATCGGCTTCGGGAGGAAAACGATGCCATTGTCTTGGCTGTAGGATCTACAAAACCTAGGTCAGGCAGTGACATCATGAAGTCCTATTTATTACCTATTTGGTTAAGATCAATTTCTTTGAATGAGTGTACTGAGAATCATATAAATCTTTTCATGTAGGGATCTTCCTGTACCTGGTCGGGAGCTGTCAGGAGTCCATTTTGCCATGGAGTTTCTCCATGCAAATACTAAAAGCTTGCTTGATAGTAATCTTGAGGATGGTAGCTACATTTCAGCCAAGGGCAAGAAAGTTGTTGTCATTGGTGGAGGTGACACTGGCACAGATTGCATAGGAACATCCATTCGTCATGGTTGTAGTAGCATTGTAAATCTTGAACTCCTTCCTCAGCCCCCACCAACTAGGGCTCCCGGCAACCCGTGGCCTCAGGTTAGATTTGGATTGTTAGTTTTAAAATTCTATCATGTATCTTCTTAGCAGTACACAACCTCAAATTGGACACTTGTAATTACTTGTAATGGCTAAATAGGTGCCAAAATAATTTTGTTCATATTAACTGTTATTGACTTGATTCGTTGAGCTTAAACCTCATTATTTCTGGAATGCAGTGGCCTCGCATATTCCGAGTAGATTACGGTCACCAAGAGGCTGCAGCCAAATTTGGTAAAGATCCAAGATCGTACGAGGTTCTGACTAAGAGGTTTTTGGGAGATGAAAATGGAGTTTTGAAAGGACTTGAAGTGATTCGTGTTTGCTGGGAGAAGGATGAAACCGGCAGGTTTCAGTTTAAGGAAATTGAGGGTTCGGAGGAGATTATTGAGGCTGACCTAGTTTTACTAGCCATGGGGTTCCTTGGTCCCGAGCCTGTAAGTATCCATCAAAATAACGTTATTTTGCTTGCTCAAAAGCTTACTTAACTGATAGACGTTTATGGAAAAGTGAAGAGAAATAAGGTGCCTCTCTTATGTCATACAAGAATAAATATTACACTTAGCATCTTTAGTATTCTTAGATAGCATGGTATCCATTCCTATTCTCTTATACTAATTTCTAAAAATATTAAATTATCATTCCTTATGCATTGCATTAATCAGTGTATCCCTATATAAGTTGTAAACGTTGAAAAAACTGTGCAATATGAGAAAACTTCAGAGGTGCTTTGGTCTAACTTTTATTGTTATAGCCAAGTTCAAACTTTGTAGTAATATTTTTTCCAACTGATCATATGCTTTGCTTTTGTTTCTGCCAGACAATTGCAGAGAAGTTGGGTTTGGATCGAGACAACAGGTCAAACTTCAAGGCTGATTATGGCCGCTTCTCAACCAATGTCAAAGGGGTGTTTGCAGCAGGTGATTGTCGCCGGGGTCAGTCCCTGGTGGTGTGGGCCATTTCAGAGGGACGACAAGCTGCGGCACAGGTGGACAACTACCTCGTCAAAGACGATGATGAGCTCAGGAATCAGGATGGGCTTGTCAAGAGGCAGCAGGGGCTCAACAAGAAGCAGCAGGGCAGCAGCAAACACACGGTGATGACTTAGGTGGCGCGTGTAATTTTTCATGAAGTTCCCAAAGAATTGCACAGAATAAAATAAGATTGTTGTATGGTTCAGCCTGAGATTAATTGGTCTACTTAGGTATTCTTGATTGGAAGTTGCTACCCCGAAGGGATGAAATAATCACAAATAAAGACATTTAGAGTGTAGGGAGAGCTAGAAGGACGTCTTCTTGGTGTTGGTGGATCTTAGGTTATTGCACATTTGAGTGTTTTTGTTCATAGTTTGTTATTATTCGGGCTTTATTGTTCGGAAGTTTAGCTGTATTAGTTGGTAATGGTGACTATTATATGTAATGAAATGTACAGTTTGGTAATTATTATTATTTGGATGCAACATTGTTTCAATTTTAAACATCTTTCTGAATTTAAAGTAGAAATGTTGTCATCATTATCTTATTTCTTAAATGCAGCAGCACTTTTAAGTAAACATTCCTTGAGTTTTAATGGTGTAATTTTGTTTCAATTTTCGCTTAAGTTAACTTTCCATCATATGAAGTTTGTAGTCTGCGGCAACACAATATCGGCTCATATATATATATATATATATATATATATATATATATAATTGGAAAATGTATAGGATAATAGAAATGAACTCGAGGATTACTAGGATTAATGGAAAAATTGAGATGATTTAAATAATTTACATTTAAAAAAAAAAATCGTATATTGGTGAGTTTAATTACCGAATATCCAGACAATTTGAGATATAATATACATTTCCAAAAGAATTTACTATACAAAATAAAATTAAAATTGATGAAGTCTGATAAACTTCAGAAAAGTTAACTAAAAATATTTGATCAGTTATAGATTCGTGGCATAGTTATGCAGCCTCTCAAGTGCGAAGTGTATTATATGAAGATCACAAACTTCCAATTTAAAGTCACATGTAGCATTATATGTGTAGCAAGGGTATTACTTTACTTTCTAAATATTATTTGTAAACCTCATTTATGAAAATACTTTACTTAATGATAATCAAAGAAATTTATTAAAGGGTATAGATACAAGAGTTATAGAAAAATGTTAATATTAATTGTGTCTTTTCTAGTTCTTAGTTATTTCTCTTTATAAAGGTATAACCTTTATTTTGTTCGTTCTGATTCTAGTATTTATTGATTGATTTTTTGTTTTCCATTTTCTCTCTTTAGCTAGACCTATAATGAATGTATTGCTTGTATATATTCAGATCATTTGTTTTGATTTCAATTGAAGAATAGAAGAGATATTCATTCTCATATCCTTTGCCTTCCTTTTTTTTCTTTTCTTTTGTACATCTCTATTATTTTATAATACGGTATCAAAGCTTTGTTAGAGCTCTGGTTGCTACATTGATCCATGGGTGAAGTAGTTCATCTCTCACAAGATCTTTGTTCATCTTACCATATTAGTTCATCAGATAATTCTTACTTTCTCATTGTCCCTATTATTCTTGAGGGACCAAACTATCATCATTGTTCTCATTCATTTCAAATGAGCCTGATTTCAAAGAACAAAATAGGTTTCATTGATGGAACCATAGTAGCTTCCAATCATACCAACTCATTGTTTCCAACATGGCAGAGAGCCAATATATTGGTTGTTTCCTGAATTCTCAAGGTTGTTTCTCAATCCATTGCATTGAGCATCTTGTTCCTGCAATGCTCTAGTGAATGTTTCTATATATAAAGCACAAGACCAAATTATTCAATTTCTAAGGGGGCTAAATGATAGTTATTTGACTGTGAGAACTCAAATCCTATTGATGGACTCTTTGCCATCCTTGAATAGAGTTTGCTCCTTTGTTACACAACAAGAGAGACAAATTTTTGGTGATCAATCCAAGACAATGATTGCTACTAGCAAAGGAGGTTATAAAAACAAAGCTACAACCTATGGAAAAAGTGTTGGCTATGGAAGAGGATATGCTTCCAAAATTTGCAGTCATTATGGAAAGACAGGGCATACCATTGATACATGCTATAGAAAGCATGACTTTCCACCTCATTCCAAGTTTAAAAATCTGAACCATGATCAAAGTCATACTAATGCAATTTTTCATAATACATATTTTAATAATGATGAGTAGAATCATGAAGGTTCAAAGTCAAAAGTGTAGTCTCAACAAATTGGTTTTACTCCTAAACAGTATCAAACATTGTTAGCTCTTTTGCAACAGTCCAAATCCAGTGACAATGTTTCTAATCAAGTCTATGTTATTCCTTCCAACATGACAACACAAACTGGTAATAACTTTATTTCTTCCTTCAGTTCTTTGATTATTGATAGTGGTGCTACTGATCACATTTGTTCATCATTAACTTATTTCACTTTATATCATCAAATTAATCCTATTTATGTCAAATTACCAAATGGAAATCAAGTCATTGTTGCCAATTATTCTGGAAGTGTTTTTCTCAATCAAAATCATGTCATAGACAATGTTTTGTTCATCTATGTTCTATTTTTCTTCATCAATATTCTATATTTCTTCTTATTTTCTTTAATGTTTTTTGTATTCTCGTTAACTTATTGCATTACTTTACACGATTCTCTTATTTATAATCAAATATTTGTGCGTATAGCTAATATAAAAAATGTGTTTGTTATACAATATTAAGTTGTGATCGTAAATATGAGTATATGGATAATTTGTTTAGGTTTAGGAATTTATCTTATTTTAGAAATTTTAGTTTAATCAAATTTTGAAGAAAATATCATACATTGAAAAAATAAATCACTGAAATCAATTTTTAAGAATTCATATTTTACATAAAATTAATTGACATGTTCGGAGGGACAAACATCCATGTCAATTATAACGTCATGTTATATTAAGATGTGATTGGTTAGTTTTATAATTTAAATGTTAGAAAAAGTAAGTTATTTGGGTTGTATGATTGCATTATTATTTGATATTTGTATTCCTGTATGTAGTGATAAAGTATTACATATAAAAAATAACAAATAATAATAAGTAATGATAAGCAATTATAAGTAGTAGGACAATAACACTACGACGACATGTCAAAATCCTTAGCTACTAATTATTGTGAGTCTGATTTGTTGAATAAGATGCTTTAATGTCTCCAAATCCAAGAGGAAAGCTTGAAGACCTTGCTGTTGGGTGTGTGTTGTCTAGTTATTTGAAACTTGTTAATTCACTCCTTTAGATAATCCAAGTTCATTTGAATCTTTAACCTTTTGAAAAGATGAGTTTTCTAAAACGCTGTTAAAACTTTAACAGGTTGTTTTACCTTAGCAGTTTTTGAAAAGGTTTTGAAAAGCTTGACTTTGCTGTCAAGTCAATTCAACCGATTGTTTCGACAAAACAATCGAGTGTTTTCCTGTAAACCTTAACAAAATTCTGTTAAGTGGTTTTAATATGTTTTAAATGATCCTAACTAACTTGGCTCTTTTATTAAATGTTTTTTACCACTTGGTTGATCTATATAAAGGTGGTTTTACGCTCCTAATCTTGAAGTAAGAGAAAGAGTTTATCAAAACAGTTTTTCCAAGATTTGAAAGAGCTTTGGATCATTCTTAAGTGTGTGGAATAGGATTGGGTTGTAATTCTGAACTTTAAGCTTTGTAATACCCAGGTGTATTTTATTCCCTTCTTCCTTGATTACTGTATTTTTGTAGTTGTGTTGCCAAGGAGTGTTGTGTGTTCTTGAGGTGTTCAAGATCAACATTCTTGGTGTGGTTTGCCAAAGGTAGTGTGTTTCTTGAGGGGTTCAAGGTCACTACTTTGGTGTGTGATGTTTGTAATCTGGTATTGATTGCATAGTGGATTACCTAGTGGTTTCTGGGGACTGGATGTAGCTCTTGGTGTAAGAGTGAACCAGTATAAATCTGTTTGTGTGATTCTCTCTTTCCTTGATCTCACATATATCTGTTTTAAGTTGTTTTTGTTGAAGATTGATGAAGCTTCTTCTCTACCTAGTCTTAGTGTGTGTTTGACGTAGAAAATAACTAGTTTGCTTTGAAGATTGTAATGTGTTTTAGATGATCTTGTATTTAGGCTAGTGTGTGTTTAAGGTTGCCTTTTGCTACATGAACTATCCTAGAGGCCTAATCAAGGTGGTAAGATCAAGCACATGAAGTGATCAAATGTTTTTCAAAAAGCTTTTTAGAGTTTTCTCAAAAATCAGGATACTGCACAAAAATAAATCTGTTTCTCTGTAAAAGAATAGGTTTATTTTTGGTCTGCTGAAAGGTTTTCCGAAAGTTGGTTAGGGCACCAAAAATGCAGTTCAGTTAGTTATTTCAGTTAAGCTGAGCTGACAGTTTCCCTGAAAAACAATCTGTTTGGTTTTAAATCAACCTGTTGTTTTTATAACACCTTTTTAACTGTTTTTTGAAAAGTTGTTAGAAACGGTTTTCTATAAATTAAAAGGTCTTTCTCACATGAAATGTAGTTGAGCAATCATGGTTTTAACAGAGATTAAACATTTTCTGTGTGAGAAGAAGGATTGAAAAGAGTTTTTGAAAGGTTTTCCAAAGGGATCTTCAAGTGTGCTTGTTCTAGGAAAACCTTGATCTTGGTGAAGGTGCCAATGCAGTTCTGCAGCAATTGAACTACTGATTTTGAGTTCTTGCATCTTCTTTCAGGTGTTATCTTTCCTTTACTCTTTCTTGTAAAAGGTGTAAGTGTTAGTCACTCTTTGATAGGGTTTCTTGGAGTGTAAGGTGTGCTGAAATAGGGTTTTTCAGCTTTGTTTGTATTGTTCTTGTAGGTTTCAAGAACTGTTGTGTTGTAACTGTTTGGAATTGGTTTTAGTGTATTTCACCTTGGAGTGAGGTGAAACTGGATGTAGCTCTTTATGAGTGAACCAGTATAAACCGTGCTTGCATAAATCTTCTCATCCCTGCACTCGTTTTTGGTTTTTTGTTTAATCTGTCAAGAACGAAATCTGTTCATTTGAAATTAAACCTGTTAATTCTGAGCTTAATAAAAACTGTTCTTCTTGATCTGGAACAGTTCTCTAATCATAAACAAAGCTTTTGAATATAAGTTTGTAATTGGTTTAAGGACGAACAATTTTCTTCATTAAATCCTTGATAAAGATTCATTGTCTTTGAAGCTTTGTGTTGAATAATTTTGATTGTTCTTTTGGTATATTCTGTGTTCTTCAAAACTTTTAAAAGTGAACCAATTTGATTTTGCTATATCTTTCACTGTTTGATCTCAATCCTAATCTGGATAAGTTCTGTTTGTGTTAAAGTGTTTTGAACAATCAATCTGTTCATTCTAAAATCAATTTGTTCTTTTTCCTCTGATATACTGTAAAACAGTTTGTGTTTGCGAAAATTTTATAACTTCAATTCACCCCTCCCCTCTTGAACTTAGACACTAATAGTTCCAACAATTGGTATCAAGAGCTAGGACTTGTATTTTACTCAAGTGTGTGTATTATGTCTGAGTTTAAAATGCCTTTTGCTGAAGGTGCGTATATTAATAGACCTCCTATGTTTGGTGGTGTGAATTATGCATTTTGGAAAATTAGAATGAAGATCTTCATGGAATCTATTGACATGGGTATTTGGGATGCAGTGGCAAATGGACCTTTTGTACCTATGCAGGTTGTCAAAGAAGAAACAGTGAAGAAGTGATGTGATTCCACTAGCACACTTTGAATGATTCTTGACGTTCTTTGGAATTATCTTGAGTTGGATATGAGATAGGCACTTTAAGATAGAAATGGATCAATGTTCTATAATGAAGAACTCACCAAAACTAGTACCAAAACCCAAACTCATATGGAAGTTCCACATATTGTCAAATTGAACCGATTAAATTGGAAGAAAAGGCAAATGCACCGAACAAAATGTGTAAAAACTGAATTGCACCGAACAAATAGCTAGAAAAGGAAGAAGAACCAAAGATGAACAGCAAAGAAGCAATTGAACCGAAGCAAAACTAATAAGAACAGAAAATGCCGAACAGAAATTCAAAGGAAGCAAGCTAAGACATGAACAAACAAAAGAGAAGGAATGAAGGAGAAGAGAAAGCTCATGAAGATGGAGGAATGGTTGGATGATCACGCCACTTAGAGGATGGTGACTCCAAGATGAGTGTGCAAGCCACCACTTGAGGTAACCATGGAACTCTCAAGATAAGACTAGTGAAGAAGGCACAAAGCTCTCCAATGCTCTCTCAAAAATTGAGTATAGTTTCTCTAATCAAAATTCAAATCTGAAAAATACAAAGGCAGCACCTTAATTTATAGCCTAGAGGTGCTGAAATGCAAAGCTAAATGAATTCAAAATTCCCCCCAAATACAAATGAAAGTGGTGCCAACTATAGTCATGAGGAAGGTGTGACCTTCTCTCTCACTTTGGCACCTCCCTAATTACTCCTACACCTATCTACTAACGCACCCCCCTAAGACTCCTAACTAAAGACCTAAAGATGCTTTAACAAAAGAGGTTTCTAATGTTTCCCTCTAAGCACCTTCAAACCAAGAAATTACAAAAAGAGAAAATAAACGTCCATTAGCTCCTAAAGCTTTGAACATGCTTCTTGTAAGCCTTTGAGGTGGGCTTTGACCTCCATGGGCGTCCTCCATTTGAGCCTCCACCTCTTCTTGCTCTTGATGATTGGCCTCCATGTCCACTTGAGCTTGATCTCCATCATACTCCCCGAGTTGGAGAGAATTCGACCACGAATTCTGGAGACCTACAAAAAAAGGAGTTAGATCACTGATATTAAAAGTATGACTACCTAGGAATGTATCAGGCATATCTAATTCATAAGCATTGTCATTAATCCTCTTTAGGACTTGGAATGGTCCATCTCCACGAGGCATTAGTTTGGACTTCCTTTGAGTAGGAAAACGATCCTTCCTCAAGTGAAGCCAAACCCAATCACCCTCCTCAAACAACAATACTTTTCTCCTTTTATTGGCAAGTTCAGCATACTTGCCAACCTTCTTCTCAATTCTCTTCTTGATGTCTTTATGCAAAGTTTTCACAAAAGAAGCCTTTTCATCCCCATCTTTGCACAAGACATCTCCAAGAATGGGAATAGGAAGAAGATCAAGAGGTGTTAAGGGGTTAAACCCATAGACAACCTCAAAAGGAGAATGTGAGGTGGTAGAATTTACTACACGGTTATATGCAAACTCAACATGGGGTGGTAAATTCTCCCACACTCTAGGATTCCCCGAAATAAAACATCTCAATAGTTGTCCCAAAGTTCTATAGACCACCTCGGTTTGACCATCGGTTTGTGGGTGGCAAGTGGTAGAAAATAAAAGTTTAGTTCCAAGCTTGCCCCACAAGGTCTTCCAAAAGTGACTTAAGAACTTGGGATCTCTATCGGACACTATAGATCTAGGGATCACATGCAAACGAACCACTTCTTGGAAGAAGAGGTTTGCAATATGACATGCATCATCCACTTTGTGGCAAGGAATAAAGTGAGCCATCTTTGAAAAACGATCCACTACCACAAAAATGGAGTCCTTTCCCTTTGATGTCTTGGGTAATCCTAAGATGAAATCCATAGATATATCAACCCAAGGCATTGAAGGGATAGGAAGAGGAGTATATAAACCATGGGGATGCATCTTAGACTTAGCTTTGCGGCAAGCTATGCATTTATCACACAAACTATGAACATGTTTATGCATATGAGGCCAAAAGAAATGTTCATGCAACACATCCAAAGTTTTAGCAACCCCAAAGTGACCCATTAAACCCCCCTCATGAGCTTCTCTAACAAGAGATAATCTAATAGAGCATTGAGGAACACAAAGACGTTTTCCCTTAAAAAGAAAGCCATCTTGTATAAAAAAATCTTTGTGTCCTCCCTTAAGACACTCTTGATAGATGAGAGAAAAATCAAGGTCATCATGATAAAGTTCCTTAACGTGATCAAAGCCAAGATATTGAGAACTTAAAAGATTTAGCAAAGTGTATCTTCTAGAAAGTGCATCCGCCACAATGTTTACTTTGCCTTGCTTGTGTTTGATCACATAAGGAAATTGCTCAATGAATTCCACCCACTTAGCATGCCTCTTGTTAAGCTTATTTTGGCTTTTCAAATACTTAAGAGATTCATGATCACTATGTATCACAAACTCTTTAGGAAAAAGATAGTGTTGCCAAGTAAACAAAGCCCTAACAAGTGCATATAATTCTTTATCATAAGTGGAATAATTGAGATGACTTCCCTTCAATTTCTCACTAAAATAGGCTATGGGGTGGCCCTCTTGAAGGAGAACAACCCCAATGCCTATGCTAGAAGCATCACACTCAATCTCAAATGTCTTAGTGAAATTAGGAAGGGCCAAGATGGGAGCATTATTCAATTTTTCTTTCAAAGTTTCAAAAGCTTTTTGTTGTGCTTCTCCCCACATCCTTTTTCACTATGTCATTGAGAGGTGCGGCAATGGTACCAAAGTTTGGTACAAATCTTCTATAGAAAGAAGCAAGTCCATGGAAACTTCGAACTTCATTCAAAGATTTCGGTGTAGGCCAATTTTGAATGGCCATCACCTTTGTTTTGTCCACATGGACCCCTTTGCAACTCACAACAAACCCTAGGAATTCTATATGATCAAGAGCAAACATACATTTAGCAAGATTAGCATACAAATGTTCCTTCCTAAGGGTTTCTAAAACTTGCCTAACATGCAACCTATGGTCATCCAAAGATAAGCTATCAATGAGAATGTCATCAAAGTAAACAACAACAAACTTACCAATGAAAGGTCTAAGAACATGATGCATGAGGCGCATGAAGGTACTTGGTGCATTAGTTAATCCAAAGGGCATAACTAACCACTCATATAAACCAAAGTTGGTCTTAAAAGCCGTCTTCCATTCATCACCCGGTTTGATACGGATTTGATTGTAGCTGCTTTTAAGATCAATCTTTGAAAAGATATTTGAACCATGCAATTCATCCAACAAATCATCTAGTCTAGGTATGGGATGCCTATACTTAATTGTAATGTTATTGATGGCCCTACAATCCGAACACATTCGCCATGTGCCATCCCTTTTAGGCACTAAGATGATAGGCATACCACAAGGACTCATGCTATCTTGAACCCACCATTTCTCAATCAAAGCCTCAACTTGTTGGCGAATTTCCTTGGTTTCACTTGGATTGGTCCTATATGCTGGACGGTTTGGTAAAGAAGAGCCCGATATCAAATCAATTTGGTGCTCAATCCCTCTCAAAGGTGGAAGTCCTTTTGGAGGATCTTGAAACTCTTCTACCAAATTTTCCAAACAATGAGGACTATCAACAAGTGGTTCTATCTTAAGAGTTCTAGGGATGGCTAAGAAAAAAGGATGATGATCCACAATTTCCCTTTGAATCTCATGCCTAGACACAAGAAGTGTAGGCTTAAAACTCTTATCTTTTTTATCTTTTTTATCTTTTTCACTCTCCCTCTTTTTCTTCATTATGATTTGGTCCTCATGGACTTCTCTAGGAGAGAGAGATTTTAAAGTAACCTTGTGACCATGGAAATCAAAAGAAAGTTTGTTGGTAAAGCCATCATGAAAAACTTTTCTATCAAATTGCCAAGGCCTTCCCAAAAGAACATGAGTAGCTTCCATGGGCACAATATCACATAATACCTCATCTTTGTATTTTCCAATTGAGAAATGGATGAGGACTTGTTTATTCACAACAATTTCTCCTACTTCACTAAGCCATTGCAATTTATAGGGCTTTGTATGAGAGATAGTAGGCAATCCAAGCTTATCTACTACTCTTGTACTAGCCACATTAGCACAACTACCCCCATCCACTATCAAAGAGCAAATGTTGTTTTGAATATGACATCTTGTATGAAAAATATTTTCCCTTTGACTTTCATCAAAAGGTTGTGAAACTTGGCCAAGAAGTCTTCTCACAACTAACAAATCCCCTTCAAGTGGACACTCACTCTCATCCCCACTAGATGCACTAGAATGCAAAGAATGCTTAGGAGAATCCGAATCATGCTCACTCACTACAATGCCATCATGCATGTACATACTTCGTTTAGAAGGGCAATTAGCAGCTATGTGACCATAACCCATACATTTAAAACATTTGGTATTAGACGTTCTAGTGGGTGATTTAGGCCTAGAAGTAGATGGCTTAGGTTCCTTGGGTTTGAAAGAAGAATCTTTGGAAGGAAATTTAGAAAAAGACTTTTTGTTCCTCCAAGACTTGTTGTAGTAACCATCATTGGGAGTATTTTGAAAGAATTTTTCTTAGCAAGTTGGGCTTCCACCTTCATTGCAAGATGAACTAAAGAACCCAATGATGAATACTCTTGTAACTCAACAATATCTTGAATATCCTTCCTTAGACCACTCACAAACCTAGCAATCATAGCTTCCTCACTTTCCTCTAATTCAATTTTAAGCACAAGCGTTTCTAGCTCTTTATAATATTCATCCACATTTAGCGTGCCTTGTTGAAACCGTTGGAGTCTCAACATGAGGTCTTTCCTAAAATGTGGGGGCACAAACCTAGTGCGCATTTGATCCTTTAAAGAGTTCCAAGAGTCCACGGGAGGACCCTTATGATAGATAATGTCCTTTACAACACCATGCCACCATTTCATGGCATAATGGCATAATCACTAAACTCTAAGGTGGCTAGCTTAAGCTTATGCTCATCTAGTATCTCATGGATCTCAAATATTTGTTCACACTTAGCCTCCAAATCTAAATACACATTAGGATCACTAGAGCCATTAAAACAAGGAAGCTTGACCGAAGGTAGCCTAGCCTTTGCATATTGGTATAAGCCATTTCCATGGTGATGTCTCTCCCCTTGGTGGTGATGTCTATGTCCATGGAATTGGGGTGGAGTTCTCCTTCTCCTATGGTCCTCTTCACGACCAAAATCATTTGAAGAACCTCTTGAAGAAGGTCTATGAGAATGATGCCCATCATGGATAGAGGGAGATGGTCTAGCTTGTTGCACCTCCATCTTTTGCAATTTCTCTTCCAAACGTCTAATGGTGCGTTGAGCTTCATGAAATTCACCAAGGACCGAAGCTTTGGAAGGAGAATGCTGCTTGTAGGATGCATCACTTGAAAATCCAACCATTTGCAAATAAAAACAGCAAACACACAAAAATTGCAAAGAAGTCAAGAAACAAAATTAGCAAAAACAAAGGAGATGTGGGAAGTACTGGAAGTAACCCATGAGGGCACGGATGATGTGAAACGTTCAAGGAAGCATTCACTCATTCAAGAATATGAGTTGTTTAGGATGCAATCAAAAGAGAGCATTGCAGATGTGCAGAAATGATTTACACATATTGTAAATCATCTCACTGGTCTTGGTAAGGTCTTTGACATGGAAGAGCTCAACATAAAGGTGTTGAAATGCCTTGATAGGAGCTGGCAGCCTAAGGTAACAAAATCTCAGAATCCAGAGATTTATCCAAGATGTCCACTGCTGCATTGTTTGGAAAATTGATGGAGCATGAGCTAGAAATCAAAAGATTGAAAGAACAAGAAACAGTGGAGAAAAAGGCCAAAGGAATTGCCTTGAAGACTACCATGGAACATGATACAAGTGAGGAAGAGAAGAATTCTGAACATGATGGGACCTTGAGCCTGCTCACCAAAAAATTCAGCAGATTCCTTAAAGGAAGAACCGAGACAGAACTCAACAAAGAAAAAGGTACTCAAAATCCAATGACTCAAATTCTTCTAGTTATACTTGCTTTGGTTGTGGCAAACCAAGTCACATAAAGGTTGATTGCCCAAACAATCAAAACAAAGAAAAATCAGCAAGCAAGAAGAGTGAAAGAGGCAAAGGAAAAAGAGCTTATAGCTCTTGGGAAGAGAATGATACATCCTCAACAAGTGACTCTTCAACTGGAAGTGAAGAAGCAAATTTGTGCTTCATGGTAAATGATGAAGGATCAATCTCTGATTCGGTGAGTGATTTTTCCACTGATTCTGAAACTTATGATCAACTGTTAATTGCATTTAAGGAAACACATGATGAAGCAAATATATTGACTTTAATATGTAACAAACTGAATAGAATAAACAGGGTACTTGAACCTAAGGTTAAGTCACTTGAGGAAGAATTACATAAAGCTAAAACTGATTTGGTTAGCCTTGAATTGACTTGCTTGCATGCATCTATAAAAACCTGTGAAAATTGTAAGAAGCTGGAAAAACAAGTTGAATACTTGCTGAAAACCTTATCAAATTTCACCAAAGGTAGAGAAAATCTTGAAACATTGCTGGGATCTCAAAATGTTGTTTTTAATAAAAATGGGCTAGGATATAATCCTGGAATAAAGAACAATGTGAAAAAGCTGTTCAGTTTTTTTGTTTCTTCCAAAACATGTTTCTCTTCTTTTAACAACTCTAATACAATGCATACTGCATCTTGCTTTTACTGTATGAAATCTGGACATATCTCTAGAACATGTAAAGCTAGAAGGTACCTTGTTCCCAAAGGATTGGCCAAATGGCTTCCTAAGGAAAGGTATTAATCATGCTGGACCCTAGACTAGAAAGGGGTACCATATGTGTTAAATCTGTTTTGTTTTGCAGAAAAATAGCAGGTAAAATCAGTGGTACTTGGATAGCGGGTGTTCAAAGCACATGACTGGTGATGTGGCTCAATTTACAAGTCTGAAACTTAAAGCTGAGGGACATGTCACATATGGAGATAATAATAGAGGAAGAATTCTTGGAAGAGGAAATGTTGGTACTGAAGATTCAACCACAATTGAGAATGTCTTATATGTGGAAGGACTAAAGCATAGTCTTCTAAGCATTAGCCAACTGTGTGACAAGGGCTACAAGGTTAATTTTGAAACCAACACTTGTACAATTTCAAGCGAAACCTCTGGTCAGGTGTTGTTCACAGGTAGAAGGGTAAACAACATTTATCTCTTAGATATCATGAATAGTTGCTCTGAAAATAAATGCTTGCTATAAAAAAAGTGATGAATCTTGGATGTGGCATAGGAGATTAGCTCATATCCATACTAATCACTTGAATAAGTTGAAGTCTAAAGATCTTGTTTCTGGTTTACCAAATATAAAGTTTCAAAATAACAGATTGTGTGATGCATGTGTAAAGAGTAAGCAAATAAGAACTTCTTCAAAACAAAGGATGTGATTTCTACAAATAAAGCTTTGGATGTTCTGCATATGAATTTGTTTGGACCCTCTAGGGCTGCTAGTTTAGCTGGAAACTTCTATGCTTTGGTAATTGTTGATGACTTCTCAAGATATACATGGACTTTGTTTCTTGCTTCTAAAAATTATGCATATAAAGCTTTTAAGAAACTGGCTAAGGTTCTGCATAATGAAAATGAAAATAGCATAAAACAGATTCGTAGAGATCACGGGGGAGAGTTTCAAAATGAAAAGTTTGATAGGTTTTGTGAAAAACATAGGATCACACATAGCTATTCTGCTCCTAGGACACCCCAACAAAATGGTGTAGTTGAAAAGAAGAATAGATCACTAGAGGAATTAGCTAGGACCATGTTAAATGAATCTAATCTAGCTAAATATTTTTGGGCAGATGCAATATACACTGCCTCTTATGTGCTTAACAGAACTTTGATTAGACCTATTCTTAAGAAAACTCCTTATGAATCGTATAAAGGTAGGAAGCCTAGCATTAGTCATCTTAGGGTCTTTGGTTGCAAATGTTTTATTCTGAATAATGGAAAAGATAATCTAGGCAAATTTGATCCTAAATCTGATGAAGGAATACATATTGGCTATGCTATAAATGGACTTGCTTATAAAGTGTATAACAAAAGATTGCTTTCTGTAGAAGAATCTATGCATGTGGTGTTTGATGAATCTGATTGTATTGTGCCTAAATTTGTTCTGGATGAACCTGGTATAGATGATTTAAGAACCATTCTTCAAAAGAATCAATCCATTGATCTTGATGCAACTAATCCAAGTGTTGTCAAAGAATCTGTTGTGAATGCAGGATTGCCTAAAGAGTGGAAAACTCCCAGGGATCTCACACTTGACAATGTGATTGGGAAAATTGAGAAAGGAGTCTCAACAAGGAATTCTCTTAACAATTTCTGCAAGACAATGGCCTTTGTTTCACAAATAGAGCCTAAAAATCTGGAAGAAGCTCTACAAGACAACAACTGGATAACAACAATGCAGGAAGAACTGAACCAATTTGAACACAATGAAGTATGGTCATTAGTTCCAAGAACACATGAGATGAACATAATAGGAACCAAGTGGGTGTACAGGAACAAGATGGATGAACATGGGGCTATCACCAGAAATAAAGCAAGGCTGGTTGCTAAAGGCGACAACCAAGAAGAGGGAATATATTTTGGTGAAACCTATGCACCAATAGCACGTCTTGAAGCTGTCAGATTACTCTTAGCATTTTTCCAGCATAAAAGGATTCAGGTTATACCAAATGGATGTTAAGAGTGCATTGTTGGATGGATACATTAATGAAGAAGTGTTTGTATCTCAGCCTCCAGGGTTCGAAGACTACAAAAATCCAGAGCATGTGTACAAGCTCAAGAAGGCATTGTATGGATTAAAACAGGCACCTAGACAATGGTATGAGAGGCTTAGTCAGTTTCTGCTCTCTAAAGGTTATGACCGTGGAACCTCTGATAAAACCTTGTTCATAAAGAAGAAAAGAGAAAACATTATACTTGTGCAAGTCTATGTAGATGATATCATCTTTGGATCCACAAATGAAGAAATGTGTGAAGCTTTTGTAGATGCAATGAAAAATGAATTTGAAATGTCAATGTTAGGAGAAATGAATTTCTTTCTTGGATTGCAAGTGAAACGGCTTAAGGATGGAATCTTCATAAATCAAGCAAAGTACTGCAAGGAGTTGCTTAGGAAGTTTGATATGGATCAATGCAAAGCTATCAGCACCCTATTTCAACAAGCTGCCAGCTAGACCAGGATTGTGCAGGAAAATCAGTGGATCAATCAAAATCAAAATACAGGGGTTTAATTGGTTCTTTATTATACTTAACTGCTAGTAGGCCTGACATTATGTTTGTTGTATGTTTATGTGCTACATATCAATTTGATCCAAAGGAATCACATTACAATGCAGCTAAGAGGATTCTGAAATACTTGCAAGGGACTAAAGATGTTGAACTATGGTATCCAAACAATGTTTCCTTAAACTTGACTGGTTTTTCAGATTCTGATTTTGCAGGTTGCAAGGTTGATAGGAAGAGCACAAGTGGGACTTGTCATATGCCTGGGTCAAGTCTAATCTTTTGGCATTGCAAGAAACAAGCCTGTGCTGCTCTCTTTACAGCAGAAACAGAATACATAGCAGCTGGAAGTTGTTGTGCTCAAACATTATGGCTAAGGCAAAAGCTAAGTGACTTTGGAATTCTTTTAAACAAGATACCTATCAATTGTGATAACACTAGTGCTATAAATCTGTCTAAGAATCTTGTCATGCATTCAAGAACTAAACATATTGAAATAAGACATCATTTCCTAGGAGAGCATATAGCTAATGGAACTTGTGATATTAAATTCATTGGAACTGAATTTCAATTGGCTGATTTGTTTACTAAACCTCTTGCTAAAGATAGGTTTTACTTTCTTCTAAACGAATTGGGTATCATTAGCTTAAATTGTCCACTGCAGTAAAAAACTTAAATCTGTTATCCTATGATTTAACGTGTTCTTTTTCTGTTTCAGAATCACAATTGTGACTAGGAAAGAGAAACAAGTACCTTTTTCTCTCTCCTTGACCATTGACTACTTTTATGGTTATTGACCAGTAGGTTTATGACATTCATGTGTGGATATCCTAACTGATTTGATATCTTGATTGTGCAACAAATTTGATTTGTTAAGCTGAAATATGTTTCCAATATATTCTTACATCATTCAAAACTGCACCTGTTGTACTAAATAAAGAATCAAATATGTATTGCATTTGTTCTTATTGATTGTGTTTTTCAAAACCCGTGATCCTTGAAATCTGACTTGAGCTCTATATAAATTTTGGTTATATCAATTGCTTTTCACAATTTCTCATATTTGCTATAAGTTGTCCAGGTTCAAAACTGATACTCTATGAATTTTGTTTCTGGTATTGTTGATCATATGAATTGCATACTAACTTTCTTTCTAGCTGGAACTATCTACTAGTGAATAGGTGCAGGCAACAACAGACTAAGCAATGGCATCCTCTTCACACAGAAAGAAGAAGTCCAAAGAGCAACCAAACAGCAGCCAAGGAATTTTGGAAAATTGGTTTGCTGGAGATTCTGAAGCTATGACAAGGTTCATACATGAGACAAACAGAAAGCAAATCAATGTACCTAAGGTGTTGGAATTCTCATGGTTGAGGGATGAAAATCTGACAGAAGCAAAAACCTTGCTCAAGCATCAAAAGCTGAAAAACTTTCTGGAAATGACTAGAAATGTATATCCTGACCTAGTGAAGGTGTTCTATAACAACCTTGAACAAGATGGCAAGAATCTTGTGTCCTATGTGAAAGGAGTAAAGTTAAAAATCAATAGAGAAATATGGAGCAGTGTTGGTGGAATCAAATACTCATGGCTAAAAGTGAGCAAAGGGAACACTGCTGGAATTCAAGGGTTCAACAAGATGCTATTTTATAGAAGATGTGTGAGGAATCCTACTGAACCAGTGGTTAGGTTTCATGCAGGTAATTTGACTTTAATTCCAAGACTCTTAGCTCACATCATTGTTTGGCAACTCACTCCTAGAGGGAGCAATCATGTTGTTCTTCATGAGGAAGATTTGATACTGCTTTACTGCATAATGAATCAGCTTAAGGTAAATTGGGTGAGTACTATGGTGGAACATATGCTAAAATCCACAAGGCTCCCTGATTATCGATTTCCATTTGCAATATTTGTGTCCAAACTAATTGACTATTTTGAAGTGGATACTACAAATGAAAGAAATGATACTATTAAAGCAGCAAGTGAGATAGATAATTCTACACTCATGAAAATGGGATTTCATAAGGAAGAAGATGGCTGGGTTTTTAGAAGGAATGTTGCCCATAGAGCTGAGCATGAAGCCTCTAATCATGGAGATGGAGAGGAAGAGAATGCTGGAATGCATAGGGAAGATGAAACTGTGTAGGCTGCAGAAGGATCATTCCATAAGACGCATCATTCATCATCTCACAGGGTTGAATCACCAGCTCAGCACATGGATGAATAACCAATCCACTCCTTCATGAATAAAGATGTTCCTGCCACAAATTCCAATGCACTAGTTGCATACCAAGAACCTGAATATAGAGGTGAACCTCTACCAATGTTCGAAAGAAAGGTTCTGGACAGGTTAGACACACTCACAAATGATCAAAAGACCTATTTCGAAATGACTCAAGCAAGGTTTCAACACTTAGACTATCATATTCAAGGGGTCCAGGAGCAGCTAGCTAAGCTTTACTATAAGCACATGTGATCCTTTCCAAATCTTTCTCTTTTATGTCTTGTTGAACAATTTGGTTTCTGATTTTCTGCACTAGTTTTATTTTGATTACTGGTCTGTAATAGAATTTTATGTTGTTTTATTTCTAAAACTATCATGTATGGCTATGTTGTATCTCTTTTATCCCATGCTCCCATTCTGTTTGATGAATCCAAAGGGGGAGAAAAATAGCTTGATACAGGTTATGATAGTTGAAGAATAGCTCATGTATGTTGTTGATGTGGTTCAAGCATTAAATCTTCAGGGAGGTATAACAATACTCATATCTGTTATGTTCTGCTTTAGATCTAATAGTTTTCTGTGCATATATTAGAACCTAGTGCAGTGTAGGTATTGATCATGACTTTCCTTCAAAGCTATGCAAAGCAAAGGGGATTTGTCTCCATCAAACAGGGGGAGATTGTTGAAGATGGATGAAGCTTCTTCTCTACCTAGTCTTAGTGTGTGTTTGATGTAGAAAATAGCTAGTTTGCTTTGAAGATTGTAATGTGTTTTAGATGATCTTGTATTTAGGCTAGTGTGTGTTTAAGGTTTCCTTTTGCTACATATCCTAGATGCCTAATCAAGGTGGTAAGATCAAGCACATGAAGTGATCAAATGTTTTTCAAAAAGCTTTTTAAAGTTTTCTTAAAAATCCGGATACTGCACAAAAATAAATTTGTTTCTCTGTAAAAGAATAGGTTTATTTTTGGTCTGCTGAAAGGTTTTTCAAAAGTTGGTTAGGGCACAAAAAATGCAGTTCAGTTAGTTATTTCAGTTAAGCTGAGTTGACAATTTTCCTGGAAAACAATCTGTTTGGTTTTAAATCAACCTGTTGTTTTTATAACACCTTTTTAACTGTTTTTTGAAAAGTTGTTAGAAACTGTTTTCTATAAATTGAAAGGTCTTTCTCACATGAAATGTAGTTGAGCAATCACGAATTTAACAGAGATTAAACATTTTTTGTGTGAGAAGAAGGATTGAAAAGAGTTTTTGAAAGGTTTTCCAAAGGGATCTTCAAGTGTGCTTGTTCTAGGAAAACCTTGATCTTGGTGAAGGTGCTGGTGCAGTTCTGCAGCAATTGAACTGCTGGTTTTGAGTTCTTGCATCTTCTTTCAGGTGTTATCTTTCCTTTACTCTTTCTTGTAAAAGCTGTAAGTGTTAGTCACTCTTTGATAGGGTTTCTTGGAGTGGAAGGTGTGCTGAAATAGGGTTTTTCAGTTTTGTTTGTATTGTTCTTGTAGGTTTCAAGAACTGCTGTGTTGTAACTGTTTGGAATTGGTTTTAGTGTATTTCACCTTGGAGTGAGGTGAAACTGGATGTAGCTCTTTATGAGTGAACCAGTATAAACCGTGCTTCAATAAATCTTCTCATCCCTACACTCGTTTTTGGTTTTTGGTTTAATCTGTCAAGAACGAAATCTGTTCATTTGAAATTAAACCTGTTAATTCTGAGCTTAATAAAAATTGTTCTTCTTGATTTGGAAAAGTTCTCTAATCATAAACAAAGCTTTTGAATATAAGTTTGTAATTGGAAAAGTTCTCTAATCATAAACAAAACTTTTAAAAGTGAACCAATTTGATTTTGCTATATATTTCACTGTTTGATCTCAATCCTAATATGGATAAGTTCTGTTTGTGTTAAAGTGTTTTGAAGAATCAATCTGTTCATTCTAAAATTAATCCGTTCTTTTTCCTCTGATATACTGTAAAACAGTTTGTGTTTGCAAAAATTTTATAACTTCAATTCACCCCTCCCTTCTTGAACTTAGACACTAATAGACCCAACAACTTTTATTAACTGCTGACAAAAACAACCGATTGTTTCAACAAAACAACCGATTGTTTTTCTGATAACATCTTAAAACAGTTTTGGGTATTTGTTTCCTTGATTCTTTTCTCTGTAATTCGGCATTGAATTTCATTATACCTTCAAAGTTTGCGAAAATCTCTTATAAACAATTCACCCCCCCCCCCCCTTTTGTTTAAGGCCATATATTCTAACAATTGGCATAAAGAGCTTGGTTCTTGAAAGTTATTCAAGTTTTGATCCTAAATCTTTTTTAAATGGCTGAAAAGTTTTCTTTTGGGGAAGGTGCCTGTTTAAACAAACCAATTTTGTTCTGTGGTATGAACTATGATCTGTGGTGCATAAGAATGAAATTCTTTGTTGAATCTATAGATAGAAAGATCTGGAATGTTATTACAAATAGTTATCTCATGCCTATATCTGAAAATGTTTCTTCTGAAAGAGAACATCTTGATTGTGTAGCTATGAACATCGTTGTATCTGCACTTGATTCTAATGAATTGCTCAAGGTTTCAAAATGTAGTTCTGCCAAAGAAATGTGGAATACCCTTGAAGAGTATTACAAGAATCCAAGGAGTGCCTTGATGGACAAAGAAGAATCTTCTGCTAAATCTTTTTCTTCAGAATCCAGAAAGGAGGTTTGTCTTATGAAAAAAGAAAAATCTGGATCAAGTCAAGCAAGAAGGAAAAGAAAGAAAAATAAAAAAGAAGCCAATTTGTGTTTGATGGCCAAAGAAGAAGATGATGCAAGTAGTGTAAGTTCTTGTACTTCTTTAAATGTTGAAAATTATAGTCAACTTCTTCAAGCCTTTAATGAAACTCATAAGGAAGCTCATAGGTTGGCCCTTTTAAATAAACGGCTGAAAGGTTTAAACAACTTGTTGGAAAATAGAGCCAAGACTTTGGAAGAAGAGTTGAACCATTCAAAAACAGATTTTGAAAGTTTGGAAATGATTTACAAAAACTCTTCTTGAAAGTGTGATTCTAGCTTTTGTGAAAATTGTGAATCACTTGAAAAGAAAGTCCACTAACTTTTAAAAACCATGGACAAGTTTTGCAAAGGCCAATCCAATATTGAAACTGTTCTTGCTTCTCAAAAATGTGTTTTTGGCAAGGCTGGGTTGGGGTTTAATCCAAATAGCAAGAACAAATCTGTTTCAAAACCCTTTTTAAGTTTCTTTGAAAAACAACCTGTTGTTTTATCGAAACAACCGGTTGAAATTTGTCATTACTGCATGAAAAGGGGCCACACTATTAGATTCTGCAGAGTAAGAAGGTTTTTTGTTCCTAAAGCTATTTTGAAATGGGTTCCTAAGGTTTCTAAGGTTCCAAAGACTCCTACTAACATCATAGGACCCAAATTCATAAGGGGACCAAATCTTGCTTCTTAATCTTTTCTTGTAGGTATCCTTGGCAGCCAAGAATCAATTTTGGACTTGAAGAATGACTGCTAAAGGGAAGAATATCAAGAGCAAAGACAATCTTTGTACCTACACTTTTCAATTGTATATGTCTTGCAGGGTTCTTTGAATGTCAAGAGACATCCTTGGCACATGCATAGTGTTGATCAAAAGAAACTTCAAAGAGAGTATGTGTGTTTTCATTTCTCAATTTATGTAAGAGTGCCTTGTGACCATATGAACATCTCAAAGTCTTCTTTTTGAGTGAATCTATTGGGATTCTCTGTGCAAAGGTATGAACAAATTGCATACTGCATTTTCACCAATTTAAAAGGTAATTTTTGGTTATGAAAAATGTTCTTTTTGCTGTCACAGTAAAACAACCGATTGTTTTTCCTCTGGCACCTTTGTATAATGCTGCCAAGTTTGCTTATGCATGATTAAACCATTTCTTTTTTTTTTCAAATCTTGTTTTTGGACAAATATACATTGAATGTGCCTCAGAATCTGATAATAAAAGATTATACCCACTTGTTTTCTTGAAAGCTCTATATCATTTTCTATTCTTGAAATGTCAACATTGTTTGTATTGTTGGTCTACTATATTATCATTCTGATTTCTGCTTTGTACAACCCTTCTCATTGTCTATTTGTGAGAGCAAACAGGGGGAGATAAATGCTTGATTTGGTTGTATAAGATAGCTTTAAAAACTTATGCATTATGTTGTTTCTTCTCTACACTTGAAAGCACTTGATTACTTCAATTTTTCTAGTTTTTCTGCTAATGTTGTATATGCAGAAAGCTAGTTTGTGTGTGTCTTGTTATCTTGTTGCTATACTTCCTTTGTATATGCATCAATTCTGTGTTACATGACCTTTCAAGTACATGTGCTATGATGAAGAATGATCAAAGTGATGTTTATGGTTCAAGAGCATATACACCTTACTCGTATTCTTGAAGGGTCAAAATTCATGACCTATGTAAAGAATCATCAAGAATAAAGAGTCTGATCTGGTGTTGTTGATGGCTTATAATTGTGGAGGAGTTTGTCCATGTGGTGTTTGATGAAATCATTCATAGTGATCAGGGTTCTACAAAGGTTTATGCAGAAGAAGATGAGCATAACATCACCTTGGAGAAGCTGGAATCTTGTCCAAAAAAACAACCGATTGATTCTGCGAAACAATCGGTTGAAATTCTGCAACCAGAAGAGCTGCCAAAGGAATGGAGAATTCCAAGGGATCTTTTAGCAGATGAACATCATTGGATGCAAATGGGTTTTTAGAAACAAGTTGGATGAATCTGGAGTAATTACAAGGAACAAGGCAAGGCTTGTGGCTAAAGGTTATAATCAAGAAGAAGGCATAGATTATGGTGAAACCTTTGCTCCAGTTGCAAGATTAGAAGCTGTAAGGTTATTGCTGGTCTTTGCTTATATGAGTGGATTCAAATTGTTTCAAATGGATGTTAAGTGTGCTTTCCTCAATGAAATCATCAATGAGGAAGTCTATGTTGAACAACCACCGGGCTTTGAAGATCATCAACATCCTAACCATGTATACAAGCTGAAAAAGGCCTTGTATGGGCTTAAGCAAGCTCCAAGACAGTGTGGTATGAGAGGCTTAGTAACTTGTATATGTTCATCCTTTGTAAAGTAAGTTGTATATGTTAATCCTATGCTTTTGGCTTCATAAGACCAAATGAAATTCTAAACATGCTTGAGGTAAGGCAAAGGTATGAATGTATTTCATTATGCATTTCCCATCACTTTGAAAGATGATTTGCTTTGAAAAATAACATTTTCTTGCTGTCTCAGAAAAACAACCGATTGTTTTCACGAAACAACCGATTGTTTTACCTCTGGCACATTTGAATAAAGCTGTTATGATTTCTTATGCATGATTACAACTATTTCTTTTCTTTCATAACCCATTATGAGTCAATATGCATTCTTTGTGCCTCTGAATTAGATCATAAAGAGATATATTCTTTGTTTTCCTTGAAATTCAAAGCTTTTTATGAATGGCAACCACATTGGTGGTCATGGGGTTGATGAATATTTGTGAATGTATCTTTGGAACGTCTGGAAGGTTTGCTCTTAACAGAAGAAAGAATATTTCTACCAAATCCACCTCTTGAGCAATCATTTGACCAACTTGAATTGTTGGATGAAGAAAAGATAGGGGGAGAAACTGTGGTCTCCTTGCTGAAATTTCTAGGGTCTATGGTACTTTGATTCTGTTGTTGTCATAGCTCTGATACACCATAGATTTTCCTGCAATTCTGATATGGTACCAAAGATTTGTTGTTGCAATGGTGCTACTGCACACACTGGTTTTCTGGTTTATTATGTTGTTGTTATATGTTGGTTTTCAATGCTGGAAAACACTAATGCAAACAGGTTATTCTTTTTTTATCCCTTTCATTCTATTTGTGAAGACAAATAAGGGGAGAATGGTGTGGTTTTATGTGTTGTATTGTTGCTACTACACTCTGGTGTTATCTGGTTTTATCATGGTTTAAATTTTGTTGTTGCCATGCTCTTATTCACCATAGTTTTGCTGCACACAAGTCTCATTTTGGCATTGGTTTTTATGGCTATTTGACTAGTTTTATGCTTAAAGGCTTATGCAGAAAACTGGTTTTGTGTGCCTTGGTATCCTGCTGGTATACTTGCTTTGTATATGCACAAATTTTGTTTTGTAGGACCTTTCAAGTTCAAAAACAACAACACAAACAAACCAGGGATTTGTCTTCACCAAATAGGGGGAGATTGTTGAACAAGATGCTTTGATGTCTCCAAATCCAAAAGGAAAGCTTGAAGACCTTGTTGCTGGGTGTGTGTGTTGTCTAGTTGTTTGAAACTTGTTAATTCACTCCTTAAGATGATCCAAGTTCATTTGAATCTTTAACCTTTTGAAAAGATGAGTTTTCTAAAATGCTGTTAAAATTTCAACAGGTTGTTTTTTGAAACAACAGGTTGTTTTTTGAAACAACAGGTTGTTTTACCTTAGCAGTTTTTGAAAAGGTTTTGAAAAGCTTGACTTTGTTGTCAGGTCAATTCAACCGATTTTTTCGACAAACAATCGATTGTTTTCTTGTAAACCTTAACACAATTTTGTTAAGTGGTTTTAATATGTTTTAAATGATCCTAACTAACTTGACTCCTTTATTAAATGCTTTTGACCACTTGGTTGGTCTATATAAAGGTGGTTTTATGCTCATAATCTTGAAGTAAGAGAAAGAGTTTATCAAAACAGTTTTTCCAAGATTTGAAAGAACTTTGGATCATTCTTAAGTGTGTGGAATAGGATTGGGTTGTAATTCTGAACTTTAAGCTTTATAATACCCAGGTGTATTTTATTCCCTTCTTCCTTGATTACTGTATTTCTGTAGTTGTGTTTCCAAGGAGTGTTGTGTGTTCTTGAGGTGTTCAAGATCAACATTCTTGGTGTGGTTTGCCAAAGGTAGTGTGTTTCTTGAGGGATTCAAGGTCACTACTTTGGTGTGTGATGTTTGTAATCTGGTTTTGATTGCATAGTGGATTACCTAGTGGTTTCTGGGGACTGGATGTAGCTTTTGGTGTAAGAGTGAACCAGTATAAATCTGTTTGTGTGATTCTCTCTTTCCCTGATCTCACATATATCTGTTTTAAGTTGTTTCTGATAAAAACACGAAACAATCGATTGTTTTTCTGATAACATCTTAAAACAGTTTTGGGTATTTGTTTCCTTGATTCTTTTCTCTATAATTCGGCATTGAATTTCATTATACCTTCAAATTTTGCGAAAATCTCTTATAAACAATTCACCCCGTCTTGTTTAAGGTCATATATTATAACATGATTTTCGAACCACAATAGTAATAATGTTGGGTAGTTCAATGGTAATTACTTGAGTGGAATCTACTTAATTTTTTTTCTCTTATCCCAACATTGGGGTAGGAACGTCGACTTAAATAAATCAATCTACATTTTTAATAGGAGATCTTATTGGGAAATTTGCCTTGGTAGAATACCTATATGATAGGAATAATCATAGGTTAATATTCAATGGGAGTCAAAATTCAACTTAGGCTTATAATAAAAACCTTAATAATGATAACCCCAACACTGGTATATCGAGTGAAACTTGGAAGTATTAAGACAATAAATGGATCATAGCAATTTTAGCACAATTCACATGTTATCACAACGAATTATAACTATCCTCAATGCACTAGTACAATCCACGCCCAATAGTTTTAGAATGTTGGTCAACCAAATGGTTAAGTTAGGTGAGGCTCTTTAGCTTTAGTTCGAGAAGAAATCAACATGGGTAATTATGGAACAAACAATAGGATCCATCAAAAGGATAATCCATATGTTATAAATGTTAATGTTATATTGTAACAATTGAAAAAAAAAAATCTTGATTAGGCTTAAATAATATCTGTAATAATTACTTAAACTAAGAACAATTTCATCAACATAGAGTAAACAATGCTTTAAAATCAACATAGAGTAACCAATGCTTTAAAATAATTTATAAACAAACAAGGAATTGAATTCGAGCAACTTAATCAACCTTATTTTGTTTCTCCATTCCTACAAATAATACTGGAGTTGAATACCTCGATCGAGGGTATAAAGTACCCAAATTCACTAAATGTGCAGGAGAAATAGTTAAATCTACTTTAGAACATGTGGCCATATATCAAATTGAATGTGGTGATATATCTACTAACGAATATTTGAAAATGAAATATTTTCTACCATTTCAATTATTTAACCGATTTAGGAAATTGAAACCATATGTTTCACTCAAGAACATCATTGTTTTAGATTTCAACATAAAATCCTTGAGGAATGAAGTTATGGTTTGCCTTAATGTGACAATTGGGTCATATATTTGACCTGTCATGTTCGTTGTGTTGCACTCCAAAGATAACTTTAATATGTTATTGGGATTACATGGGGTAGGAGTAGTTCCTTCAAGTTTACACCAAAAAGTGTTCTTTTGGAATTGAGATGAACACCTCAAGCTACTGCTCGGAACATATATATTGCATGAGTTGCATGTGATCGACCTTTGAAGGAAATCACTCTAAGTAATCTTTTATGTTTTTAAGATACTCAATATTTTAAGGAGAAAACAAATATTTTTACTACAAAAAATCATGTATATAGTGGCGGTTTTAATATAACGGTTATTAAAACTTGTCACAATTATTCGTATAATACAATAACTAATAACTATTACAATTATCCTTCAGAATCTGTCATTTTGAACCGTCACAATTCTCCTTCAAAATACAATCTTTCACGTTTTTGTTCCTTCCATACCATTCCTCTTTCCCAATTTTTTTCGAAAACCTCACACTTTGGAAACTTCACAAAACCTCTCACTCTCCGCAAACCCTCTTCACTCTCCACAAACTCTCTTCATTGTTTCACACTCCCCTATTGTCAATCTCACTCTCCACAACCCTCTCCTTCACTCTTTCACTCTCCACAAACCCTTCACTCTTCCACTCTATGAAACTCTCCTTCACAGAGACCCTCACTCTTATGCAAACCCTCTCACCACAAACTCTAAATCACACAGACCCTCACTCTCCCCAAACCCTCTCAATCTTACGCACCCCCCCCCCTTCCGTGCAAACACTCTCATCACAAACTGTCTCACTTTCGCACAAACTCTCTGTAAAACCTAACACTTATCATTGTTGTCGTTGGTTATGTCTGCCATTATTGCCGACTTGAACGACGCCCTCCTCACGATGATTTCTATCATTCGTTGTCGTAACAATTACGATTTTGATGATTTCAGTGAATCTTGGTTTGGTTTCTGAATTGGATTCCAAAAATTGTTGATGTGTGTTGGTGTGTGGTGTTTTTATGCATTTCCATTGTTTATGAAAGCTTGATTGATTTTAATTGCATAATCTATCTTGTTTTGTCAATTTTGAAATCCCGTTGAATTTAAAATTCCTTGTCTTTAAGAGAAAACATAGACCATTAAATTCTTTGATTGCTAATATATATTGTGAGCAAATCTTCATCTTCGTCCACCATTGATATCCTTTCGCAGTACCTGCTTTCATTTTTATATGAATATGGGTTTGAATCTTTCTTATTTTAAAATATTTTTGGATACTTAAAAAACTAATTAATCAATGATATAACAAAATGAAATTACTTGTTGTAGTATAAGTATGGATCAATATTCACTTAACTTTGTTTTTTTTAAGATTAGTTGTAGTTTTCAAAATTGTCTCTTATTAATAATAACCTTAAGAACTTAAAATAGGTTTTTTTATTAATAAAGTAGCATGTGTTTGGAGAGAAAACTTTATATTTATGTGTGTTTCAGTTTACACATGGTTTGATTCAACAATAAAATAATGCTAGCTTTTCTTTCATATATTGGCATAGTATTCTTCTCGTTTCCATAAGTCACATAAATTAGAACTCTCAACAAACCTAGAGCACCAACCAAGTCGTAATCAGTCCACTGAACAAGAAATAGAAAAATAGAACTGAAAGCATCCTCTGTCACTTTCCCTTAGATAGTCCAATGTCAAGGTATTAGCATACTGAATATCAGCTTCTAGAGCTTTAAGAGAGTCCTTGAAGGAGTATTTTTCCATAGATATTTTTGAAAAAAATATTTTGCATGCCCTGCCCATCCCACATTGACCATACCCCTATAGTTCAAGTAAGTGAACACAATAGTTAGACCCCATGTTGTTGACTTCAGATAGTCAAGAAATAGATTTGGGTACCATGTTTCCTAAAAATAGTGGTTATGTGGTTTGGGTTTCTTTGCTATGGGTCTGTATTTGGGGTTTCAAAAAGATTGGATGAAATGGCTGAGTGCGGTGAAATAACATGTTTTTTTTAGAGAATTACATATTTATGTGTTTTAATTAATCACTTATATTTGTAAACTTTGGTAAAACTTTAAATGTGTAATGTTCCAAGTTAGAGGAATGAAACATTCATGTAGTACTCTTTTTTTTATGCTCTTTGTTTGACTACCTCCCTAATGTGTATCAATCTATCTACTCAGTTTATAATTTGTATGTGCTCTTTGATACTCTACATAGACCATTAAATTCTTTAATATGGTTTATTTGACAAAAGCTCTCTTATTGTGTTGGACACAGTGATATAAACTTCGATGATATCCTTTATATTTTTCAAGTTAATATTTTTCTAAGCTGAAATTTGTTTCTCATTGTTTCACGTAATAGGAACTTGATATGAATCTGTTCAAAAGCTCAATTTGGAAAATTACATAATTTGAATCAACCCAATTACAAATGAAAATAAATTATAATTAGGGAAGACAAATTATAAAGGTGTTTTCTGAACATTTTTAAAGTAACAAAATTCTTAAAAGAAAACAATAAATTATAATTAGGGAAGACAAATTATAAAGGTGTTTTCTGAACATTTTAAAAGTAACAAAATTCTTAAAAGAAAACAGGCAACAAAAGAGTCTTTGAAGTTCTTGGAGAATATTTTCACCTTGGATCATTCTATTGTGTGAAGAAGCTTTTCCTGAGTTTTTATTTTGTTGTATTCATACTCTATAATAGACTTAGGTGATTTCGTTTCATTCTTACTTGTATTCTGTTCTTAGGAAGATCCATACAGGTTTTCTGGCTTTTTTGTTGTGTTTGTGAGAGTTTGTCTTTCTTGAAAGATTCAAGGAACAAAGCTCTTGTGTGTAGTTCTTGTAATCTTTGATTCTATGTTTTGTGAATTCTCAATGATGTGCTGAGGACTAGATGTAGCTCTTGGTTAAGAGTGAACCATTATAAAATCTTTGTGTGATTCTCTCTATCTTTATCATTTTACTATATTGTTATTTTCTGTTTATCGATTAAATAAACATAACAACTAGTTTATATTTTGTTTTTATGTTTGTTTCTCTTTTTACAACCGATTGAAGAGTGATTTCTGTTAGTTTAATTTGATGAAATTTTCAATCTGACTTAAACAATAGTGAAAATTACAAAAATCTCTTGAAAACAATTCACCCCCCTCTTGTTTATTAGCCATATATTCTAACAATACTCTTGTGTTGCTTTTGTTGTGTTGTGTTGTTTATGGTAACATCTTTCTTTTTTGAATTGCTAGAGTGTTTCCAATTTATATCCTCTTGAGTGTTCAAGAGTTGATTTGGTTGGTTTCCTCTTGGTGTGATCCAAGGATAGAACATATATTTTCTATTATATTCACGAGTTAATCTTGTGTTGTTTATGTTATGTATATTGTATTCGAATTTGATAATACATTATGAATTACATAATCCATAAATATACTCCATAATATGTAATTCAAAATACATTTTTAGATTTATGGATCCTATAATCTAAAAATGTACCATAACCTAAAAATGTATTTTAAATTATAGCATGCAAAATACATTTTTAGATTTCCAAATTACATACATAACTTAAAATGCATTTATGGACTATAATATGAAAATGTATTCTAAATTTTACGATCTAAAATTAAACAATGTGAAAACATATTTATGATTGTATAATGAAATAATTTTTATATTACACAATCATTATATAATTTGAAACACATTCTAGATTGTGTATTCTATAGTCTATCTTCAATTCCAAAAATATAATTTAAATTATACTATAACATTTTTTAACTATAAAATACATTTTCAATTACACAATCTAAAATGTTTTCTTACTATGAAAAAATTGAACTTTTCCAACGTCAAGATATAAGAATAAGAAACGAAAGTGCTAAAAGATATATCCTAACCCAAAAGTCCAACATACCTATACCACGTGTTTGAATTTCAAGGATTTCAATAAATTGAAATATATGAATTATTATTTATAATGGATTTTGTTTCACTTTCTAGATGTTTTATTTAAATATAATAGTTTAATTATATTCCAATTTTTTTGATAAAGTAATTGAAATTTTTTAAAAGTAAAATTTTATTTAAAAAATATTTATTTCATATATATTAAATAATTCAGTATTCTAATATATATATATATATATATAAAGAAAGTTATATTTCAATTTTCTCTTCTTTCTTAATAAATCTAAATTCTATTATTTTAATTATTTAAAATACTTTTTAAATTTTCCTATTTTTTTAATTATCAAATACCTCATTTTGTTCTAAAGGATTTCAAATTAACAAAAATAAATTAATTAATTTCCTATATTACGCCGCCCAAACACTTGCGTAGAAAAGGTCAAATACTGTCACTGACATTATTGCCTACAACACAATCTTGACTTGTGGATCTTGACTTCGGTGCTAGAGTTAAATGCAGTTTGAACAAATCTTATTACAAATTTAGTTATTTTATAAAAGAGAAATTGATATCTATTTTGAGTTTTGTAGTTTCGATTATTATGTAATTATAATTTTAGATTTTCTGAAATGATTAATTTTTAATTTTAATACTTTTATTTATTTTTTAAATTCGTATATACTTTTTTTATTTGAATAAGTCATTTTATCTAAAGTAGTTTATCTAATAATTATTAATTTAATTTTTATTTATTTATTTTTATAAATTAATTTTTGCTATTCATCAATTTAAATCACTGCAAAAATAAGGTCTTTTTATATATAATTTTCATATATTTTTATGTAATGAAACATTAGTTACTTAATTTGTAATTTTAGATCCTTTTAATTTGAACTATAGAAATAAATTAAAAAGTAATATAATAAATATTAATAAAAGTTTAAAAAAAATAGTCATATCTATATATCACAGGAAAGAAAAAGATGTCTTTATAAATCATACCTTATACCTTATTAAGACTGAATGATTAAATATGTCTAAAAATAGTAGATCAATTCTGATAAAGTTTTAATGATTATAAATACATATAATTGGTTGAATTTATTTCTTGTATTTTTTATAAGTTATCTAACACATGTTTTATTACACTTTATTGAGGATGTGACATATTTGGTGGAGTGAGGTAACTATATGTGTTGGGTTTTTGTATCTTGTCTGGAATTTTATCTTTGATTTGTAGTGTAATGTTTGTCGGATTCCTAGTTGGTAGGGTACTAGGAAACTTGGTTTTAGGGTTTTGTATAAGGGTTAGGACACCCCTGAAGTGTCTCATTTTATTTTATTTATTCTTTGCTGATAAAAAAAAACACATGTTTTATTAAAGACTTTATAATGTTACATGGCACTAGTTACAAAACCTCCTAATCCAGTTATAACAAACACTAACACTAGATGATCTATACTGTTTAAACATAATAACTACACCAATATATATACCACATGAATTAAGTAATCATTTCAATCCGCATCCAATGAACTAAACCTTTTAGAAAGAAATAAATTATTATTTGATCAAGGGAAGTTCTAAAAAATTGTCAAAGAAAGTCCACTCAAGCTTTAAGATGCAACAAAAGATCAACAACAAACTATGCTTCCAATACTCAAGTTCTTGGTTGGTTTATGGTTTCTTTATGGCTTGTATTGATTTCGGCTAGCCGTAGCTATGTTGGGGAAGGATTGTTAGTTGACTTAGAAAGGTTCTTAAATGGATCAAAGTAAGTTTTTATTAGGTTCTTGGGAAAATCTTTGAGAAATAAGTCTCAAAAAATCTGTGAAAACTAATGGAAAGGTAGGTTAAGGTTGTTGGTCGCCTTTCTTTGTGAAAAATAGGTAAGAAACACATTGAAGTGTTGAATTTTGTTTTAAATTTTTTGAAAACTTTTCACAAATTTTTATGTTAATGCAAAAGTCCAACATCCCAAAATTTTAATTAAATGTTAAAAATAACTAAGTATAAAACATAGTCATACTTTGTTTGTAAGACAAGTTGTATGAAAACAACATATCATTTACGATACAAGTGTTTTGTTTGACATATGATACAACATTATGTTGTATTGTATTATGATAAGTTACATATATAAGAACAAATGAAACAATATTAAACATTAGATGGTACACATAGACTAAGTTAACCTCATACTTCAATAAATATCTATACACTTATTCTATGATTACAATATTTGTTTCTCAAATAGATATGTTCAAGATTAAATATAAAAAAAATATCGAAGATCTCTTGGGATGTGACCTGAAGTTATTTTCCTCATCAACCTCCTGACACAAAAAAGTCTTTCATCTTTGACCTAGTTATCTGCCTACGGTATGCACTTTTACCATGAAATGGTGCAAAAGGCTATGCTACATAGGGAGATAAACATTGTCAGTTATCAAGGACATTGTGAAAAAGAAAAAAGAAGCTCAAATCAAATATGTATTAAATGCAACAATCACATTAAGGCTTGTCAGACGCAAAGTGGATAGGAATAAAAGTTGGAGCTCCTCAATGGTTATAACAAATAAGACTACATTATTCTATAGCTTATTTAAAAGTTTTTCTTCAAGAAGAAGAAAAGAGAGGATATGCCATGCCAAATCATTGTTTAAATTAAGAGTACTCTTCTAAGTCAACAGAGTTTACGTTACACCATACCAAAATGTTGATAAAATGATAGAGCAAACCTCACAACTTTATAGAAGGACCCTCAAGCTTAAAGTAGGAACACTGCTACAATATTATGATCTAGAAAAATTTCATGAAAAGCACTAAGAGTGTTTATCCAACTACCTAGGAGAGAGAGCTTATCCATTGTATACCTCGAAAGGTGTTACCCATCCTAGAAAGTAAGATGATTTGCAAAGCTTAAATTGTGTATTCGTTAAATTTGTGAGACACTATCATTCTCCAATAATTAGATAAGATGATCAGACGATCATCCAAGCATACAATCATTGTATGTTAGCTAGAAGTGGCTAGAGGAAAAATAATACTAAGTTGAGCCAAAAGTGGCTTGCGAAAGAAAACTCCTTGACAGAGCCAACTAGGAGTGGTTGCGACCCAAAATAATTCTCGGTTAGCCAAGAGTGGCTAGGTGTAAAGAATACTCATTAAGTCAAGAGTGACTTGAGGAAAGAATACTTGGTAAGCCAGAAGTGACGTGATCAAGAGATTATCCAGAAGTAGCTACGAGCCCAAAGAACACTCTAGTGTACTTCTCAACATTCGTTTTCATGGTTGAACTTGACTTGTTGGTCAAAAACTAGATGTAATCTGTGTTATGACAGACAAACCATATAATTTTTTTGTGAGTATTCTCCTTATCTTTTTTACTTTGCATACTATTATCATCTGCATTAACCAAAGAAGGAGACTCTTTGTGATAATACAAATCTAAGTTATTTATCAAAGCATGTTTAAAAAAAAAGTTTTTGTATTTCTTTCCGTATAAGTTGGTCATATGCAAGAACTATATATGACTTGATTAATTGTCAAAGTAAACAAGAAAATATGTTAATCAAGTGATTCAGTTGATTTTCAAAAACTACGTTTGATCTGACTGTTTAGATTAAAAGAGTTGAGAATAAAATAAGGTATTATGCTTTCGAGTAAGCCGCTATGGTGAAATTGGTAGACACGGTGCTCTTAGGAAGTTCATTTGGTCATATTTGTTGGAATAATTGATACATCTTGTCTATTCCATCAAACAAAACTTGTTGAAAATTATTTTATGAAAATATACCTCTTTTCAACCTTTCAAGTTAGATCAAGCGTGCATCAATTGCTATTTTTTAAACACAAGAATTACAATATAACCATTGGTAAAAATCGCTGATAGAATATAATAGACGAATGATTAAGAGAAAAATTAGCTCCTGGCATCCAACATGATACACCATATGAAAGAGTTATAGTTTGAAAAAATTCATTTGAATATCGTCAATTAAATTATATTTGCAAAGAGTTTCTCAAATTTAATTAAATTACAATTCAATCCTCCTTCTTACAAGCTTCCTTTTTTATGGTACACTAATCAATTTTTTTAATAGACTTCAAATTTGTTTTTACTTTCTAAATTTATTTTTATATATTCTTCAAAATTACAATATAATTAATAACTTCATCGATTTAAAATGTATAAGTGAATTAAACTTGTAAAAATTAACATGATTCGTAACCATATAAAATCCGACAAAAATGAATCCTAATCTCCTAACAGTGGGGTGAACTAATTCCCAACACATTTTCGTATAGTAATTTGGAAATTAGTTATGGTATAATGGTGTGGGAAAGAGTAAAACTAAAGTATGAACAAGGAGAAAAGTGGATGAAGGGAGGGGCAGTTGTTAATTCAAAATGCGAGGCAATAAATGGAGTAGGAAGGGAGAACATGTTTTCATAATATTTTGAAAGCATGGAAAAAGAAGGCTGGAATAGCTGCTCTTGCTCTGCGCACACCCTGCTGTCAATAGTTGCTACAATCATTCTCCTATTTCAACCAGATTACTGCATCGCCAAGCGACACCCACCATGTCCTCCTTCCTCATGCGCCCAAATTCACAACATATCTTACCCCTTTCGCCTCAAAGGAGACCCAAGTCACTGCGGCGACAAAAGGTATGAATTAGATTGCGTTAACAACGCCACACTCTTAACCGTGTTCTCGGCAAAATTCCATGTACGAGATATCGACTACAAGCGATACAAAATCGTTGTTACTGACCCAGGTCAAGACGAGTACGCTAATTGCTCCTTCATCCCTCGCAATTTCTTAACGAATCGCAATTTCACGACAGCAATTGGCCCTGATGATTTCGGATCACAGCCGTTCACTTATGAGCCCTGGGAAATTATCAGAATAGGGTACTTCAACTGCGTGAATCCTGTGAGTGACGATCCACGATATGTTAAGGTGGACATGAGTCGATGTAGCAGCGGAGGGCACGTGTACGCTGTATTGGAACCAGACTTCTATGAGTTTAGTGTGAACGACATCGAGGTTGGGTGCTATCTGATGGTGGCTACGGTTTGGACACCGAAGCAGAATGTTACCTACCATAAGTGTGATGGGAAGGACACGTGCGATCTAAGGGAGATTACGTTTCTTGAGCGGATACCGAAGTTGAATAGTAGCTACGATGAGATCCGTGGCTTAATAAGTGAGGGAATTCAGTTGTCGTGGTTGCCTATTATTTGCGAGGATCGATGTGGAAGGGGGACCGACTGTAAGGTGATCAATGAATCCAAGGGAGAAGTTGAGTGTGAGAAGCATTACTGTCATTACGCCTACCACACCACCCATAAATGCGGTATTATCCACTTTCTCTATCCTTTTATTCCTTATTATTATTATTACATTTTATGATCTTTTTAAGTTTAAAATACATATTATATTTTATACTATTTTTTAATTATTAATTCAAGATTTTTTTTATTCAATTCTAAAATAACTCTTATAGAAAAGTAACTAATTTATCATTTTTCATTTATTGTTGAGCTTTACACAATTGATGGATAGGGATGACTTAATTTATCTCGTATTGGTCTAGAAATGTGAATTGAGTTAGTCCGTTTCAGGTAGAAAATGTGGTTGATTTTATTGACTCATTTCATATGTGAACTAGTACAGACTTGTAGGCAGTTGTATAAGAAATATTCTGAAATTAATAAAAATAAATTTTGAATAATTTTTTTATTAAGTTAATTTTTTCCTATTTAGATGAATTATGAAAATGTTCTTACAATATTATTTTCACTACATAGGCATTATCAAATGATCCTATTTTCAATGAAATATGAATTTTAATCGTACTAATAAATTGATTAATAAAATGTTTCACTAAATATATACACTTTTTTAAGGTAATACATGTAGACATATTATTACTATTTTAATTTAAAAAATAATATAAAATAATATATATATATATTATATTTAAATTTTATTATAAAAGAGATTAAGGTCTAACTATTGCGTATAACATTTGATGAATATTGAAATCTAAATAATTTATGCATTTCATAAAGATAAAAATACTATTAAATATTTCATGAAGGTGTTATGAATTATAGATTGATGGTAGTGCACTTCTATACTTTTCTTCTTACACCTCATACTTCAAAAAATACTCAAATTATCCTTTGACTTTTTATTTGATGTTTTTCCTTTAATTTTGGAATGTGAAAAGACTTATCAGGTTATAGAATCTAGAAGTTAAAACTTTTGTTTCAAATTTACAATATTCTAGATTGCACAATATATAGAATTTAAAAAATATAAGACTACAAGAAAATATTCTGGGGTGGAAAAAGAAATTTCTAAAGTTTTTAAAATATATTGGTTATGTGGATCAGTCTCCTTTGCCTCGCACTTGGCCCGTGCGTAACTGGATCAACCCTCCCTATTTTGTCATTCCCATTGATGAATGTGTTCCTTTTTTATTTTTATTATTTTGTCTATTTATTTTTCTCTCTTGGGCTCACCAATAGTCATGGTGGGCTTTTTTAACTTATTTTTCTGGTTTATTTCTTCCTGCACTTTCATAATTACACTTCCATAACTTCTTGTGACACTCCATATTTTTTAAAATACCAGAGATATAGGTGATCTGAAAATTTCGGAGATTATATAATCTAGAAGGTATTTTCAAATTGAAAATATCATTTGAATTCTATAATCCAAAATGACTTTTTTTAAAAAAAAAACATTTTGAATTTTGAAATTTAAAAAATATTTTTGGATTATATAATTTTTGTAAAGTATTTATGGTTTAGGGTTTAAGATTTGGACCTGAAAATATTTTCTGAATTTTGTAATATAGATTGTATAATACTTTCTACAATCCGAAATATATAAATAAAAAAAATTAAATTATAAAATTCAGAATATTATTTTAAGAACAAAATAGTCTTTTATGGGTTGTCAGACGAAAATATGGAAGTGCAACCTTGAGAATTTTAATTCTATAATTTAAAAATTATTGTATTTAGTTGGTTTAAATATATTTGGTTCTTGGAAATATTTGTAAATATTTTAGCTAGCCCTTTCATTTTTGCATCGTTAAATGATTTCTGAAATATTTTTGAATTTTCTATTCCATTTTTGGAATTTTTTTTTATCATATGCCTTTTTAAATGATGACTCGCTTCAATTAACGAAGTCAGTACAACAGTACAAAAGGAAAAATAAACACTAAGAACCAAGAATTAAGAAAAAGATTATTAAAGATAAAGAGAAATAATATACCAATATTATAGAAATAAAAAATATTTTGTACCACCTTTTAGTAATTTTTAATTTTAAGTTATAAATTTAAGAATATCCATATAGAAAATTTTAAAATTATAATGAATATAACTTTTAAGCTATCTAATATAAAATATAATAAACTTATTAAAACTGTTTATTGTATTAACAATTACATTAGTTTTTCTAAATATGAATGACTAAAATTACTTTTTTATTAATTCAACTAATTCACTTTTTTATTATTTCAACAAATTAACTTCTTCTTTGGCGGTGGTAAGGCGATGAACTCGTGGTAACGAAAAATAGTTTATCCACAGCAGAAGTGGTGGTTGTGAGGTAAATGTGATAATGGCATGACATCAGAATTTAGAGGACAGTGGTTCATATCAGAATAATAATGATACTCACAGCAATAAAAACCTTTGGGCATAACTATAGTAACCTTTCTGCTATGTTAATAAATTAAAACCAAAATCATGAACATCATTAAATACTGTCATGTGAATTTTCTCACAATTGTGATTTTTACGTACTTATACAAATAAGAGGTTAATTGTGATTTTCATATTATTTCTGTTGTTTTCCTGTGTTTCAGAACAATGGCAACAGATTTTGGGCTATATTCGAGGTAAGTAATTATTTCTGTTTATTTTTTATTTAAGTTTTAAATATATCATACATTAGAGTATCTTTAGTTAAGTTTTTATTAAAAAAATTATTTGACTAATCAATTTCTTTGAATTGAGTATTTGATATTACTTTCAACCACATTATGTAATTGTTATTTTTCTCATCTCATCTTTAACTTTATCTCTAATGTCCTCAAACTTATTACTTAACTCATTACTTTCTTCTACAAAAACGAGTTGAAGAAGATTAATTAGAGAGAAAATAACAAACTGATAGAAGAGTTATAGATAGAAAACAAAAGTAAAACTCACTTATATTAATTTCTTTAAAAGATGATATTTATATTATGGATAAATTAATTTTAATTTGCAGAATTATATTTTATGTTTTTACTCTTAATTTCTTAATAATGAAAAAATTACTTAAACATACCCTGTATTTCAAACCTTTTTACCAACTGTTGCAGCAAAAAGCATGCCATAATATTGAAGTCATACAATTTAAAAATGTTGTCGGTTTTGACATTTATGTTTTTTTTATTAGCAATATTTTGGATACAGATCTAATAAGCTGTAATCAATTGGGGGTATTTGTTTACTTATGGTACTTAGTGATTATTTGATAGTGGTTATGATAAGAAACATTTTGTAACTTGTATTTGATAGAATTACCATTATAGTTCTTCTGCTTATCTTTCTCAACTCAAGTCAAATAGTCAGCTCTTTCGTTTTATAAAGTTATTTTTAAATTACGTGTGTCATGCCTTGGATTGACGCGATATTTTATTTTTGTTTTTGTTTTTCAGCTTATCTGAGAGGCGTTATGTATGGTAAGATCCTTCTCCGTGATTCCTAAAAAATGAATTCACATCATATAACAAATTCCATTAGTTTTTATGTTTTTAACCAAAGTTATGAATCAGACCCAAGCATATGTTGTTACTTCTTACTCATAGGACGATATCTTTGTAGGATTAGGTAGCAGAATAACATTCAGCACGAAACAATTGGACAGGCCAGTTGGACTGCAATATTTTGATGGAGGAATATTCATAGGACGAAACGTTATATCAATATTTTTGGCTGCCAGATGTCTGTTTGGAGTTGTACTTATTCTTGTGTTATTGATCTACAAATGGCGACGAAGACATTTCTCAATATATGAAAATATTGAAAATTTCTTGCTAGATAGCCATCTAAATCCCATTAGGTATGAATATAGAGAAATAAAAAAAATGACTCGAGGTTTCAAAGTGAAATTGGGTCAAGGAGGCTTTGGTACAGTATATAAAGGAAAACTTCGAAGTGGATTAGATGTAGCAGTAAAGATGTTGAACAAATCCAATGATAATGGACAAGATTTCATGAATGAAGTAGCTACCATTGGAAGAATACATCATGTAAATGTGGTACATCTTTGGAATGCTTTTAATGGAAATGGCAAGCAGGAGGAGGAACTCAAATCCTCAAGTAGAGCATTCAAGTCAACATTACTTTCCTTTTTGGATTTATGACCAATTTCAAGAAGAAAAAAAGATTGAGATAAGAGATGCTTCAGAAGAGGACAATATTCTAGTGAAAAGGATGTTATTGGTAGCACTTTGGTGTATTCAGTTAAATCCAAGCGATCGTCCTTCAATGAACAAGGTCATAGAGATGCTTGAAGGGATGATTGAAAGTCTTGAATTGCCTCCAAAGCCTTCATTCTACAAAAATGAAACATATAAACCTGATGATATTAGCCCAGACTTCACTAAGTCCACTGATAGTGAGTTTGTGAAAACATGAAATTGGATTCACCAAAGAGTATGGACAAGGGCATAAGTAATACTACTTAAATTAAGTGTAATGTTAATGGACTAATGGATTAATCTTATAGGTTGGTATTAGATAAATTGATATGGTATTAGTTATTCATTAGTGTTGACAATTATGAGTTTTAAAGGCTTTCATGTGGTAATAAGTGTGGGAAGAGAAATCTCACGTTAAGGGAATTCTACTTTGGTACTTACTATATTTGTTATAAAAGTAATACATTTTTTTTTTTAAGATATACCAAAATCACTTCATTTTATTTTTTATTGTTTTAGTGTTTGATAGAAAAATTAAGATAGAAAAAATAGTGTCTCTTTCCTAAGGTTCTTTTAATAATTGTTTTTCCTATTTCTAAGAGAGAGTGTTATTCTTTTCTTATTGGATTTACTGGTAGAAAAGTGCTCTTCTACGTCTATGATAACTTAATAAGGACCCAAGTTAAAATGAGTGGTGAAAATTTTGAAATTCTAGAAACTACTTTTTCGTTAGTTAAGCTTGGATCTAACTTAAAACTAGATATTTACTTTGATTGCATTGATAGCCCAACATAATTATCTAGTTTTACCTCAGATTTAGACTTAGCGACAAAAAAAGTTCATTAAGAACTCTTTCTTTTTCATTTTTCGTTTTGCACCTGAACTATTCTTCGTTTTCCTTCCTTTCATTGATGTTGTAGCTTCCTCACTAAAAGTGCCTTGTCCTCATTGTGGTTGCATCATCGTGTCGTTGCCACCATTGTTGTTATCATTTGTGGTTATTTAAAGTTCCTCCATTAATCATTGTTGTTGTTGCAACCAAGCTTGAGGGTTTTTCATTTGCGATTTCGCTCCTACCTTTCAGTCACAGGTTGTTTGCCCTTCGTCTTTGTGTGTGTAGGTTATACCCGACGTAGCCATTGAAATATTTTTTTTTTCTTTGTGAGCATTAGTATGGTGATTTTAAAATGGAGTTTTAATTGTATGAAATTATTCTTTTTTGTATGTTTGTGTAATTGTTGGTTTTTATATATTTTACTAATTTTTGTAAAATAAATATTGTATTGAGAGACACATTGGGTGAATGTTATAAAATAAATTATGATGACATGATAGAAGTTGAGGATGATCCAATATCTCAGCTTCTTACCATATTACCCAAGTTGTGGAGGAAACCGTTGCAACTACACTGGGACAACAAAGTATTTGGCATCGATAGTGTTATTGTCCCTTTGTACATGTTCTTACTAGACGCATTGGAGGTTGTTGGGAGAACCTCCATGTTAAACATTTTAGTGATACATATTATTAGATATTATAGATATTGTTAGATATTTCATATTTATGTAATGGGCTTAGCCTATATGTTTATTTTCCTATATAAACATAACCCTATGTGTTCAATATACACAAGGGATTTACCCTATTCTTTCTTTTCCTTTAATATGGTATCTAGAGCATAAGGTTAGGGTTCACTTTTTATTGGTGAACCTACTGTTACCGCCTCGCCGGATCCGCCATAATTGTTGCCTCACCGGAGCCGTCGTCAGACCCTCGCCGGACCCGTCGTTGAAATCTCGTCGGAATCGTCGTTGTCGGAATCGCTGCCATAATCGTTGTTGGGGTCTTCATCTTTGCTTTTGCCGCCAATTGACCGGTGGCTGGATTTATCTTTATCCTATATGGTTTCTTCCGCTTTTGCTGCCACTGTGGCTTCTTCTACTGCCGCTGCCACTGTGACTCCTTCCACTGTCATTATGTTAGATCCGTCAATTTATATTAATTATGTCAATGTTCATCTCTCCATTGACAAATTGGATGGAACCAATTATAACATTTGGGCCTCATATATTAAATAATGGCTTAAGAGTCAAGGTTATGTTGATCATCTTATCCATCCTAATGTTGTTGAAAATGGGGTTTCCCGTTGGTTGAAAATTGATGCTCAAGCATGTATTGTTATCAAATCTACTATTCATTCATCTTTAAAACAATTTTTTTGTACCTATGATACCTGTGAGACATGTTCAGAAGTTTGGGAACAAGCAAAATTATTATACACCAATGATACTCAACGTCTTTATGGTGTGTGTCAAAATCTCCTCACAATTGTTGCTCTCAAACGTTTTGATGGTACAATGGCAGAATATCTGGGTAAAGTTCATGCTCTTCTTCATGATTTTAATGAGTTATTACCTCCTTCCCCCACTCCTTCTCAAAAACTAGAACAAAGATCCAAGTTCTTCATGTTATTGGGTTTACATGGGCTTCCTGATGATTATTCTCATGTTCGTGATCAAATTTTGGGATCTCCTATCGTGCCCAATTTTACTTCCACTTGTTCTACCCTTCTGCGTGTGTCAGGAAAAACCCACCACTGAATTAACGTCTCATGTATATGACTTTTCTGCTTTAGTCTTTCAGCATAATGGTCGTACTCGTCCTCACAAGCCGAGCAAAGGGCGTCACAAGTGTGACCATTGTGGCAAACTTGCCACAAAATTGACAGATGTTATTCCTTACATGGTCGTCCTCCTTTAATCTATGGCGGTTGCTCAAACTGCTCATGTGCAACCTTCTACTATGGGCCACACTTCAATTGATACCCTGGGCTAGCCTGCTATTTTCAATGAATTTCTTAAATGGTATGAGGATCATCAGAACCCTAGTTCCACAGCTTCTGTTGCACATTCAGGTACATCTTTTGTTGGCCTCACTCACTTTACTTTCGTTGGCCCTTGGGTTCCAGATTTAGGTCCTACAGATCACATTACTGGTAATAAATCTTTTTTCTCTTCCCTATCTACTACAGGTTATTTACCTTCAGTTACCATGATCAATGGATATAGGGTACCATCACATGATGTTGGTACTATTAATCTTTTTCCTTCTTTATCTATTGGTAATGTTCTTTATGTCCCTGGGTCTCCATTTAACTTATTATCCATTAGTCGTCTCACTCGTTCCCTTGATTGTGTTATTTCTTTTACCAAAGATTCTATTTCTTTACAGGACCGGAGTTCGGGACAGATGATTGGCACTGGATGTGAGTCTCATGGACTTTATCACCTACAGATCTCTGCACATGTTGGCGTGATTATGGATTCTTCATCTCTCATTCATGCTCGGTTGGGTCATCCTAGTCTTGCCAAGATGCAGCAGCTTGTTCCAAGTTTGTCTAATGTGTCTAGTTTATAATGTGAGTCATGTCAGTTAGGGAAGCACATTCGTAGTTCCTTTCCTAGTAGTGTCTCACAACATGCTTCATATCCTTTTACCTTAGTTCACTCTGACATTTGGGGACGAAGTCGTATTAAGTCTAATTTAGGATTTCAATATTTTGTTACTTTTATTGATGATTATTCAAGATGCACTTGGGTTTTTTTAATGAAAAATCGTTCTGAGTTGTTTTCTATATTTCAAATATTTTATAATGAAATTAAAAATCAATTTGGAATTTCCATTCGAGTTTTGCATAGTGATAATGGACGTGAGTATCTTTCTCATTCTTTTAAAAATTTTGTGGCTTCTCATGGTATTCTTCATCAAACTTCATGTGCTTATACACCTAAACAAAACGGGGTAGCTGAGCGTAAGAATAAACATTTTGTTGAAATAACTCGTACTATTTTAATCCATGGTGATGTTCCTTAGCGTATTTGGGGTGATGTTGTTCTTAGTACATGTTATCTCATTAATCGCATTCCATCTTCAGTTTTAGATAACAAAATTCCTCATTCTATTTTATTTCCACATGACCCTTTCCACTCTTTACCTCCCAAAGTTTTTGGGAATGCTTTGTTCATAATTTTAGTCCTAGTCTTGATAAATTATCTCCTAAAGTCACAGAAATGTGTCTTTTTAGGGTTTACTAAATCACAAAAAGATATAAATAATTCTCACATTCTCTAAACCATTATTTTATATTAGCAGATGTCACCTTCAATGAATCAATCTTCCCTTTAATTCAAGTCTTGTTCTTCTCCTTCTATGTCTTCATCTAATCAAGTTAATATCCCTCTTGTTGTGCCTAGTGCACCTAAAGATTCACCACCACCACCAACTCTTCAGGTGTATAGTCGTCGTCAAACGTCTCATCGCCCATCAGATGACTTTCTTCTAGTGCCAACACCTTATCCCCCTCCGGCACCGACAGTTGAACCTCCGACAATTGAACCTGGTCTTCCTATTGCTCCGTAAAGGTATACGTTCTACCCGTAATCTCTTTCCACATTAAACTACTCTGAGTTACCATAGACTATATCCATTCCAAAATCTGTAGGTGATGTCTTAGCTCATCCTGGTTAGCGTCAGACCATGCTTGATGAAATGAATGCGCTTCAGAATAATGGAACTTGGGAACTTGTTCCTTTACCATCTACAAAATTTGTTTTTGGTTGCAGGTGGATTTTTGCTATCAAAGTTGGTCCCGATGGTACTATCGATTGTCTCAAAGCTTGTCTTGTGGCTAAGGGTTATACCCATTTTTTTGGTTTAGACTATGGTGATACTTTTTCTCCACTGGCAAAGATGACTTCTATTCACTTATTCATAGCTTTGATTGCTCTTCAACAATGGCCTCTTTATCAACTGGATGTCAAAATGCCTTTCTTAATGGGGATTTGCAGGAAGAAATTTATATGGAGCAACCTTCTGGTTTTGTTGCTCAGAGGGAGTCTTCTGGATTGGCATGTCGTCTTTGCAAATCCTTATATGGCCTCAAGCAGTCTCCTAGGGCTTGGTTTGGAAAATTTAGCAATGTTGTTCAACAGTTTGGTATGACTTGCAGTGAAGTAGATCATTCAGTTTTTTTATCGTCACTCGAGTGCTGGGTGTATTTATCTTGTAGTATATGTTGATGACATTGTTCTTACAGACAGTGATCACCATGGCATCTCACAAGTAAAACAACACCTTTGTCAGCACTTCCAGACCAAAGATCTTGGCAAACTCAAATATTTCTTGGGGATTGAGGTAGCACAATCCAATACTGGTGTTGTTATCTCTCAAAGGAAATATGCATTGGATATTTCGGAGGAAATTGGGTTTTTGAATTCGAAATCTGTTGATACTCCCATGGATCCTGATCCTGCCTGTTGACCAGAACGTTGAAGCTTGCCTCGTCAAACTTGGATCGACGTGTGCGCCGCGTCAACCTCCGTCCTTCGCCGCGATCCACCTCAAGAACCTGCAAAAGAACAGAGCGGCGCCGCTGCGGCCGATCGCACTCCAACGCCCAAGTCAGTGACGGAACCACCAAATACTAAGAGTAACACTCAAGAACTCTCAAGGAACCGTGCAATGTTCTCTCTCACAGTATACTCAAGAACTCGCAAGCGTAAAGAAGACAATCTGAACGTGCGTACCTCAGAAGTTCGTTGGGAAACCCTTATATACCTGGGTACTTTCTCTCTCCTGGCAGTTACACACCTGGACACGTGGCTCGCATCCAGCCGTACACGTGCCATCATCTGGAGCCTCCTTGACTTGGGCGCTGCTTCTGACTCTCCTTTGGCTAAGTTACTTATGCATGATACTACTCAGTGCATAGCTGTCCTGGAGTGCGATCTCTACTGGATTGGCGAGCTAGGGTGCCTTCGTACACACCTTCCCTGTGGTCTCGCCGGCCGCCTTCATAATCTGCACCACCTTCATCTTCGGCGATGTGCTTGCTCCGGCGATCTCTAATCACTTGGTCGCCTGAGTTTACATCTGGCGACTTCATCTTTAACCCGGTGACCGCCGGTTCTGGTGTGCTGGAGATCGGAGCATGCCAACTTAATAACTGGCGACTTCACGAGCCCCCCGACTTCCTTCCCTTCTGCCAACCTGGCGTCTCGTCAACACGCCTATACCGTAGCTTGATGCCACGTCATCACTTCCGACTACCAGGGCGGTACACAAGCCCCCCAGTCTTAAGCGAAGACTTGTCCAGCGAAAAGACTAAAGGAGTCACGTCAATACCGATCTACGTGGCGTTGGCGCAGAATTCCAAGCGGTTGTACTTTCTGCTTTCCTGACGCTCCACCAAACACTCCTCCCATCGCTCGACACGTGGCTTCATCAACGGTTACCTTCAATTGACGTTTGCGCTTCCCAAACCCATTCGAAAAAACCCTTAAACCCATTTCTCTTCATTGTTCCATCACTTCTTCGTTTTCTCAGACTCTTCAACTTTCTTCTGCAAAAGCTCTCGACGTTCTTCAACCTCCTGAATCTCCAACTTCCTTCATCACTCTTCCGATCACAAAAAGGTACTTCCTTTACTTCTTCTGCTGGTTTTTCCTGCATTTTAACCGATTCGCATCATCCTTTAACTGTCTGGTGCATACGTTGTGGGTTGTTTTTTTCTATTTCTCCTTTCTCGTAACTTAGGGCTTCATCTTCGTTACAACGAACCTTCGTTCGTTCGTTTTTCACCCCTCTTCACGATCGAGTCAGCCTCTGCGAACCCTGATCACCTTTTCTTTTCTTCTTCCTTTGCAGATGGCTCGCTCAAAAATCACCCCAAATCCTCCTCCCTCGTCACGAAACCCCTCATCTCAAGCACACAACCAACCGCGAGCACCTGGTGCTTCTTCTTCCCAAACTGAGAGGCCTGCACCCTCCCGCTCGAACCTGGCTCAGGCTACTCCACCTGTCGCCGGAGGAGCCTCCGTTCCTGCCCCAAACTTCAAAAAATTATACCCCTGGGCCACCTCGACCTTGTTGAAGGAAACCTCCTCTGTAAACTCTGCTGGGGCAGTTCTTCGTTTGAAGAAAGGGGACGAGCCTCACCTATCGTTCCACAAGGAGCACGACGACAAGATGATGGTGCTACCTTGCCCCTCCGACCTGCTAGTGTGCGTCGACGACAAAGGGAACACCGGCGGGTTGTTCTGCTTCATATATACCACCCTGTTCAAGAAGGTGAAACTTAGGTTTCCCTTCACTCGCTTTGAAAGAGAGCTACTTACCGAGCTCGACATCGCCGCCGCCCAGCTCCATCCCAACAACTGGGCGTTCGTGCGGGCGTTCCAGATTATGTGCGACCACCTGGGGCTGCCAGCGTCAGTGGACGTCTTTCTCTTCCTCTTCGAAGCCAAACACCCAAGAGATCGCCTGTGGGTGAGCCTTAATGGGATTGCTGGGAGGTCAATCCTCTCTATCTTCCAGCAATCTTACAAAGACTGGAAGGGCAAGTTTGTCCAAGTGCGCCCGAACGACAAGGACCCCTCACTGCTCGACGGTTTCCCCTTGTATTGGGTAAACAAGGGGAACAAAGAGTCCAAAGGCAGCTTCAGGAGGCCAAGGAGTCCTGATAGCATGGGTGCTTTGGACAAGGACCTATGCTTCTTCTGGAAGAGTGTGGCAGACGCCAACATTACTTTCCTCACTACTACACTCATCTCCTTCGAGTTCTTCGAAGATCAACTCGAAGTTCGCATAGGTTAGAACTCACCTCAACGTCTAAGTCTTTACTTTGACATTATCTCTGTCAACTGTTTCTGGGCGTCTTGTGCGTTGTGCACAAGACTTTGGTTTTATTTTCTGCACCACTGATCTGCTTTCTGCTGCATACTGACTTATGCGTTTGTTTTTCTCTCCGAGCTAACCCATGTATCTTTGCATTATGCAGATCGTATGTTGGGCCAGGGCAAACTTGCTGAACTGAGGGCGCTCGCCCGAGCCCACGGGTTGGCATCGGGTTCCCAGACCGTGCCAAACTCAGTGGTGGAGATCGCCGCTGCACAGGGCAGATCGCCACCCAAAGGCCCAACTTCCTCCGAGGCCCAGCCCGCCAACCAGCGCAAGAAACTTATCCTCAGGAAACCAAAGAGGAAAGCCCCTCAAGTGGTTCATGAGGAAGAAGAAGAAGACGACGAGGCGACTGAAGATGGCCTCGTCACCAAGAGGAAGAGGGTGGCGCCTTCTTCACCATCTGCTCCACCTCCTCTTCCAACATCAACACCGCCATCCACACCAGCTCTGCCTCCAACATTGCTTCCTCCACCAGCTCCCGCCTCGCCAGTCCAAGCGATTCCACTGGCGTCTGCACCTCCTGTGGTTCAGGCCGCCGAAGCCAACTTCATGGAGAACCCCCCGAGCGCCTCCACGCCTTATGTATCAGCGGGAGGGGATCCTCCTTCAAATGCTTCAACCGCAGGGGCTGCTCCAGTCGGGGATGAGGGTGCTCACAACTCCCCAATCCTCATCACCGAATCCCCGACGTCGCCACCACGCCAAGAAGCACTCATTGAACAACCAGCTCAGGAAGGTGGCGGCGAGAACCAACAACAAGCCCCCCTGGTGCCTCCACCAGCAAACCTCTCTCTTGAGGTCAAAAGGGTATGGGAGCCCTTCTCAGCAAAACTGAAGATGATGGCGGAGGATTTCCCCTCCATCATATCTAAAGCTGTGGAGAGTTCTACCAGGAAGCTCCAGGATGACCTCTTCGCACTCCGAACCGAGAATAGCACCTTAAGGATTGAGGCGGAGAGGTTATCCTGCAATCTGACACTCGCTGAGATCGAGCACTCCCGAGTAGAAGATGCCATGAGCACTGAGCTCCGGGTGGCGCGCAAGGAGGCCACTGATCTATGCCATAAGGTGCAGCTCTTGGCTCAAGAGAAGATTGAGCTAGAGAGCAAGCTAGTACCTTATCGCGTCAAAGTGGCTGACCTGGAGGCCTTGATCAAAGCTGACGCCGCCAAGGTGAAGAACCTCGAGAAAAGGTCAGCCGACCGGGAGGTCTTTTTGGGGAAGGTGGAGAAAGAAAGAGACGACACCGTGGCCAAGCTCGCTGAAGCCAACAAAGAAAACGGGAAGATCGCCGCTGAACTGGGCCAGGTGCAGGCAGAATCCAAGAAGGTTGCTGAAGACCTTCTTCAAGCTCGGGAAACCATTGAAGAACTTAAAAAACAAGCTGAAGAGCTGAAGCAGCAGAACGAGGGGCTGAAGAAACAGATCGAAGAACTTGACCTGAGTTCTGCCCAGATTCTTGCTGCTGGATTCGAGGCCGCCCGGGAACAGTTCGCCTGCCTGTACCCCGATCTAGATCTTACCATGGTGTCTCTTAACAACGAGGTGGTGGACGGGAAGGTTGTTCCTGCTGAAGACTGATTGATTCCCTCCATCGACTACTTTTATGCTTTCTCCTTACATACGATTGTAATAGACTTTCCCCTTTTCTGTATATGTACCTGGAACTGATGTTTACTTGATGATAAAGTCTTTGTATTCTCTTGTAACTTCTCTGTCTGCTTTATCTTTCCTTGCACAATTTTCTTCAAGAAATTAACTTAGCAATTCCGCAAGCGCGATTATATACTTAACTGCTTCGAACCACTGACTTTCGAATAGCAATCACTCTAACAACTTGTAATCTCAAGGCAATGAACCTTAGCGTAAAATCGCTCTTCAAATAAGGAACTTCACCTCAATTAATGGCTTAAGACACCGCTCACCCGATCTGCTTCATCAAAACGGGTCTTTGACTTTCTTGCCATTGCCTGAATTTCTCCTGGTCACCAAAGACTCTTGGCGATATCAGCTTCCTCCTGGCTTCATAACTTGGCCATTGTTCCTTCATCCGGGGGTAGAGGCGCCTTTCGGATCCTTCTCTGCCTCCCTGATCTTCAGAACAAGAGACCGGGTGGCTAGGCGTTCTCTTCGAACCTACCTTAGCCACCCTCCAAACTTCTTCCACCCTTTACACCATACCTGAACTCGTTCGAGACAAGAAGGATTTTATCTTGCCTGAACTCGCTCATAGGCGAGAAGGTCTTTAACTCGCCTGAACTCGCTCATCGGCCAGAAGGTCTTTAACTCGTGCCTCTACATTGCCCCGGGGGTTACATCTCCTCTCCCCCAGAAACACTGAGGACTTTTTGCTGGTGCATCTACATTGCCCTAGGGGTTACATCTTCTCCCCCCCAGAAACACTGAGGACTTTTCACTCTTCCTCGCCTGCACTCGCTCGACGGCGAGGAGGTCTTTATCTCGCCTCAGAACGCGCGAGGGCGTTGAGGTCTTTTAACTGGTGCCTCCGATCGCAGAAAGACGATGAGGACTTTAACTTTAATTGGTGCCTCCGATCGCCGAAAGACGATGAGGACTTTAACTTTAACTGGTGCCTCCGATAGCCGAAAGACGATGAGGACCTTAACTTTAACTGGTGCCTCCGATCGCCGAAAGACGATGGGGACTTAGAAACTTTTTAGAAAGCATGCAATATATCTTTAACTTGCCTTAAATCACATATAAGTGACAAGGTCTTTCTTCAAAACTTTCGGAAAACAACAAGCATGCAATCTAAAACGCTTTAAACTTCGAAAACTCTTCTTTATTGGGTGGCCTCATTAAAAACCCTCCTTAGGGAAAAAAGAGTGCCCCCTTCAAACTGTTTTAACAGAAACATTGTAATATAACTTCGTGTTTGTCTTTACTTACAAAGTTCTTAACTGTAATATAACTTGAGGTGCGTGGCGTTCCAGGTGCGAGGAATCGCCCCTCCTTCCAATGTCTCTAAGCGGTAGGCGCCGTTCCCGAGCACCTCGGTTATTCTGAACGGTCCCGTCCACTTGGGCGACAGCTTATTCTCCATCTCGTACTGGTGGGCTTTCCTCATCACCAGGTCGCCTTCTCTGAACTGTCTCGGCATCACCTTCGAGTTATATCTTCGTTCAATCCTTCTCTTCACCGCCTCAGCTTTTAATCTCGCCTCTTCCCTGACCTCATCCAGTAGATCCAGGTTCAACCTTCTCTCCTCATTCGAGTCTTCCTCCACGAAGTTCTGGAATCTCGGCGAGCTCTCCTGGATCTCCACTGGAATCATTGCGTCGCACCCATAGACCAAGCTGAACGGGGTCTCATGGGTTCCTGACTGCTCGGTGGTGTGGTACGCCCAGACTATACGGGGTACCTCCTCAGCCCAACTTCCTTTGGCTTTCTCTAGCCTTCTCTTCAACCCTCTCAGCAGCACCCGATTGGCTGACTCTACTTGGCCATTCGTCTGAGGGTGCTCGACAGATGCAAACACTTGTTGAATTCCCACCCCTTCGCACAACTTCTTCAACAGGTGACTTGCAAACTGAGTCCCATTGTCCGACACCAGGCGTTTGGGCACACCAAACCGGCACACAATGTTCTTCCACACGAAACCTTCGATCTTGTGTGCGGTGATCTGGGCCACTGGTTCTGCTTCGATCCACTTGGTGAAATATTCAATTGCCACCACCAAGTACTTCATCTGCCTGATCGCCAGCGGGAATGGTCCCAGGATGTCGATTCCCCATGTATGAAACGGCCAAGGACTGTAAATCGACTTCAACTCCTCGGGAGGCGCCTTGTGCCAATCGGCGTGCTGCTGGCATTGCTTGCAGCACTGTGCATACCTCTTGCAATCTTCTCTCATCGTTGGCCAGTAGTAACCTGCACGGAGAGTCCTTGCGGCCAGAGCTCGACCCCCGACGTGGCTTCCGCATATCCCTTCATGGAGCTCTACCATAATTCTCGTACATTTTTCTCCGTGCACGCACTCCAGGAGTAGGTGAGTGAACCCAAGCCTGTACAACTCGCCATCAATCAATGTGAACTTGCTAGAATTCTTCTTTATCTTCCTAGCCTCTGTCGGATCCAGCGGGAGAAGGCCATCCGCCAGGCACCGCTTGTACTGTGTTATCCAGGTGTCTGGCTCATGGGTAGCGCAGACCTGCGTCATGTTCACCCTCTCTCCCCGACATGCTCTTATTCTCGGCGATCTCAAGGTCTCTTGAGTCAGGGATCTGTGACTCCTCGGCGCTTTCTCCGTCGACTTGCTTCTCTGAAGAACCAGGTGATCTGCCACAAATGCTCTTGGCGTCTTCAAAGTTTCTTGAATCACCGTCCTCTGCCTACCCCCCTTGCCCGAACTGGCGAGCTTGGCTAGCAAGTCAGCTCGGGCATTCTGCTCTCTGGGCACATGCACCACTTCAAAGGAGGCAAAGGAACTCTTCAATTCCTGTACATACTCTAGGTAAGCCGCCATTTGTGGATCTTTAGCCTGGAACTCGCCTGTTACTTGCCCCGTGACTAGCAGCGAGTCACTCTTTGCCATCAACACCCTGGCTCCCATCTCTTTAGCCAGCAAGATACCGGCGATCAGCGCCTCATATTCTGCTTGATTGTTGCAGGCCTTGAAGGCAAACCTTAAAGATTGTTCGATCAGCACGCCGTTGGGTCCCTCCAAGATGACTCCAACACCGCTACCCTGCTGGTTCGACGATCCATCCACTGAAAGCACCCAACGAAAGTCATCCCCTTCAACTCGTGTCGCTTCAGACGAGAGCTCGACCATGAAATCTGCGAAGATCTGCCCCTTGATCATACCTCGGGGCCCATACTTAATATCAAACTCCGACAGCTCTACCGCCCACTTCACCATCCTTCCCGCAACGTCGGGCTTCTTCAAGACCTTCTGGATGGGGAGGTCGGTCATCACCAGTATCGTGAAGCTATGGAAATAGTGACGCAACCTCCTCGCCGAAAATACCACAGCCAGCGCAGCGTTCTCCAGGGCCTGATATCTCGTTTCAGGGCCCTGCAACACCTTACTAACAAAATAAATAGGCTTCTGAGCCTGATCTTGGTCCTGGGCGAGCACCGCACTCACCGCCCTCTCAGTTACAGCAAAATACAACCTGAGAGGGGTTCCCACCAGCGGTTTGCACAAAACCGGCGGGCTCGCCAGATACTCCTTAAGCTTGACGAAGGCTTCCACACACTCCTTCGTCCAGGCAAACTTGTTATTGCGCCTTAAACACTGGAAATAGGGATGGCCCTTCTCTCCGCTAGCTGACACGAAGCGAGATAGGGCGGCCATCCGACCTGTAAGTTGTTGTACTTCCTTCACAGTGGCCGGGCTCCTCTTTGCCAAGATGGCGGCACACTTATCCGGGTTGGCCTCTATTCCTCTTTCAGTTAAGAGGAAACCCAAAAACTTTCCAGCCTCCACGCCGAAGATGCACTTCTCCGGATTCAGCTTCAACCTAAACTTGGCGATCGTAGTGAACAATTCCTCCAAGTCCGCAACGTGCTTGCTTTTCTTTGGCGAGGTCACGACCATGTCATCCACATACACTTGCACATTCCTTCCCAGCATTGGTGCAAGTACTCGATCCATCAACCTCTGGTACGTGGCCCCCGCATTCTTCAGCCCAAACGGCATCACCTTGTAGCAGTAGCACGATCTCTCGGTCATGAAGGCAGTCTTCTCTTCATCCATGGGATGCATCTTGATCTGGTTATACCCCGAGAAGGCATCCAGGAAACTCAACAACTTGCACCCTGCAGCACTATCCACCAGGGCATCTATGCTTGGTAAAGGATATGAGTCCTTTGGACAAGCCTTATTCAGATCAGTGAAATCGACGCACATGCGCCATTTCCCATTACTCTTCTTCACCAGCACGACATTTGCCAGCCATTTAGGGTACTGGACTTCCCAGATGTGGCCTGCAGCGAGGAGTTTCTGTGTTTCGTCCCTGATCGCCTGCCTCCTCTCCTCGTTGAACTTTCTTCTCCTCTGCCGCACTGGTCTCACCAAGTTGTCCATCGCCAAATGATGGCACAAGAAGTCGGGATCGATCCCGGGCATGTCCGAAGCGGACCATGCAAATGCATCCAGATGCCGTTCTATCACCTTAGCGATCTGGTCCTGGAGCTCGACCTCCAGGGATCTTCCCAGCTTGAAGATCTTTCCCCCGATCTCTCTCTCGAGCCACTGCTCGACGGGTTTTGGCCTGGTTTCTCTGGCGATCACCGCCCTGGCGATTCCCAGCTCCCTCGCTTCCTCAGGGCGATTCCTCGCCTCTTCTTCCTCCAGACCGGCGTTCCCCTCTCCCAGCTCAGCATCCACCATCTCCACGTCTCTTCCGGCGGTCTCTTCTATCATCGTCGATCTGGGCTTCACACCAGGAAGCGGGGTGGTTGTCACGTAACTCACAGACCTTTTGTTTTTCAGGCTATTCTCATAGCACTTCTTCGCTTCTTTCTGGTCGGATTTGATGGTGATCACCACCCCCTCCATAGATGGCAACTTCACCTTCATGTGCCGGGTCGACGGTATAGCGCCTATCCTGTTGAGCGTGGGCCTTCCCAACAGAATGTTGTATGCTGAAGGAGCGTTCACGACAAGGTATTTGATTTTCTCTGTTCTCGAACCCGCCTCATCTGTAAACGTAGTCCTCAACTCAATGTACCCCCTGACCTCCACCTGGTCGCCAGCGAAACCATACAAACACCCTCCATAGGGTCTCAGCTGGTAAAGGGGTAGCTCCAACTGCGCGAAAGTCGGCCAGAACATCACGTCCGCCGAGCTTCCTTGGTCCACCAGAACCCTGTGGACCTTTCTTCCTGCTGTGATCAACGAGATGACTATGGGATCGTTGTCATGAGGCATAACGTCCCGAAGGTCTTGCTTGGTGAACGTAATGTCCACATCCGGCGAGTGGTCTTCAAACATATCCACCGTCATCACAGACCTCGCGTACCTCTTCCTCTGTGATGCGGTGCATCCACCACCTGAGAAATCCCCTGCAATGGTGTGGATTTCCCCGTGTCTAGGCATCTCGTGCTGCTGAGCCTCTCCACCTGCTGGTTGGGAGCTCGACGTGCCCCCCGTCCTTCTATCCAGCAAATAGTCATTTAGGAACCCGCTCTTAACCAGATCGTCGAGCTGGTATCCTAAAGCCAAGCACGAATCCACGGTGTGGCCAAAGCCCTGGTGAAACTCACACCAGGCTTCTGGCTTTGGTCCCAGCACCTTGTCGCCCACCTTCTCGGGCGCTTTCAACCTAGCTGATATGTTGGGAATGGCGATCAGGTCCGCCAATCCCATGACAAACTTGTGCTTAGGCGGGCGATTGTACTCCCGGCGTGCTGGTTGAGGGCGTCCTTGGCCCCTGCCCTTGTTCTTCCTTGGATCATAAGGATGGCGAGTCCTCTGATCCCTTCTGGCCGCCGCTGTCTCCAGCACCCTCTGTGGCTGGATTCTGGTCTGGGCGCGCGGCCTAGCGGGAGCCACGCTTCCTCTCTTCTCGGCGACTTCACTCTCATCGGCGATGTGGGCCACCGCAAGTCGCCTAACCTCAGCAAACGTGGTGGGGTGGGCCCTGATCAATGCCTCGCAGAATGGTCCAGGCAACACGCCCTTCTTAAATGCGTAGACCAACATTTCTTCATCTTTGGCCGGCGATCGGACCATCTGCGCCCCAAAACGATTCAGGTAGTCCCTGAGGAACTCTCCCTGATACTGCCTGATATCGAACAAATCATAAGACACCCTGGGCGGTGCCTTGTTCACGATGTACTGCTCGACGAAAATTTTCGAGAACTGTTGGAAGTTGGTTATGTGACCTGTAGGCAGGCTCACAAACCATTCCAGCGCCGTTCCCTGGAGTGTGCTTACAAACATCTTGCAGTACACGGCGTCTGATCCTCCTGACAGCATCATCTGCGTATGGAACGTGGTGAGATGAGCCTCAGGATCCTCCACGCCGGTAAAAACAGCCTTAACAGGTACCACACTCGCAGGGATAGGCGTGTCGGTAATCGCCTGAGCGAAAGGCATAGGAAAAACACGAGGCGGCGTTGACGGCGCGACCTCTTCAGCAATAGGACGCCCTCGCTGCTCCTGAAGAGCTTGACGCAGCTCTTCAGTCACTTTGCTAAGCTCATCATTCCTGGCCCGAGAGGTGACCAGGTCCTCATGCATTCTCGCCTGTTCTATGCGCGAGGCTTCCACATTCGCCTGCAACGAACGCATAATCTCCACCATCTGCGCCATGGTCATGGCGCCGGCGCCTTCAGCAGCAACGGGCGCAACTGGACTTGAACGGTTGCTTCTCATTTTTCTCATGAACACTTAGCAAATCTCAGAGAGCGATGAACAACACCTCCTTCAGCGACGATCGATTCAGCGATCAATCGGTCAAAACTTCGCGAAACTCCGAAAGAAAACTCAAGAACACAGAAAACTCAAGAACACAGAAAACTCTCCACAGAAACCTGCGACTCCACCAGAAACCACCGCTTCTTCCACGAAAAACCAATACGAGCCAAAAAACTCAGATCTCACCGAACAAATCTCGCGTAAGCAGCAGAAAACTTCACCTCACCGAACAAAAACCCAAACGAACGGTGGAAAACGCGAAAACACCGAACAAAACCTAGATGAACAACGAACAATGGTTGCACCAGCACACAACCACACAGAAAACTGCAAAAACCTCCAAGAACTCACACTGTGGATGGGAACAGGTTTTACACGGCCCCACGGTGGGCGCCTGATGATCCTGCTTGTTGAACAGAACGTTGAAGCTTGCCTCCTCAAACTTGGATCGACGTGTGCGCCGCGTCAACCTCCGTCCTTCGCCGCGATCCACCTCAAGAACCTGCAAAAGAACAGAGCGGCGCCGCTGCGGCCGATCGCACTCCAACGCCCAAGTCAGTGACGGAACCACTAAATACTAAGAGTAACACTCAAGAACTCTCAAGGAACCGTGCAATGTTCTCTCTCACAGTATACTCAAGAACTCGCAAGCGTAAAGAAGACAATCTGAACGTGCGTACCTCAGAAGTTCGTTGGGAAACCCTTATATACCTGGGTACTTTCTCTCTCCTGGCAGTTACACACCTGGACACGTGGCTCGCATCCAGCCGTACACGTGCCATCATCTGGAGCCTCCTTGACTTGGGCGCTGCTTCTGACTCTCCTTTGGCTAAGTTACTTATGCATGATACTACTCAGTGCATAGCTGTCCTGGAGTGCGATCTCTACTGGATTGGCGAGCTAGGGTGCCTTCGTACACACCTTCCCTGTGGTCTCGCCGGCCGCCTTCATAATCTGCACCACCTTCATCTTCGGCGATGTGCTTGCTCCGGCGATCTCTAATCACTTGGTCGCCTGAGTTTACATCTGGCGACTTCATCTTTAACCCGGTGACCGCCGGTTCTGGTGTGCTGGAGATCGAAGCACGCCAACTTAATAACTGGCGACTTCACGAGCCCCCCGACTTCCTTCCCTTCTGCCAACCTGGCGTCTCGTCAACACGCCTATACCGTAGCTTGATGCCACGCCATCACTTCCGACTACCAGGGCGGTACAGATCCCAATGTCAAGCTTCTACCTAATTAGGGGGAGCCTCTTTCAGATCCTGAGAAGTACAAGAGAGTAGTTGGAAAATTGAACTATCTCACTGTTACTTGTCCTGATATTTCCTTTGTAGTCAGTGTGGTGAGTCAATTTCTTAAAGTTTGTGAAAGTTTTATGGAATTATCAAGTATAAGATTCACTAAATAGAAAACAAAATAATAAAGTTTGTGGAAGTTTTGTCATGATTGCAAGAATTGTAAAGAAAGCAAATAAAAATGTTTGTTGGTTCAATTGGGAAAATTGGGATTGTGGTTCATCCTTCCTACTCTTTTGTATTTTGAAAAGCATAGTAATATTCTATCATTTGATTGATGTTGATGCCCATATAAAATTTATTTATTTCGATTCCTCGCATATAAAATTATTAAGAGAGTCTCCTAAATATCGATTTCTCGTATATATATAAAAACTCTTTAGCATTACGATTAGATGTCGATGACAATTAACATTTCAAATCTATTCCTAGCATTCCAATATGTTAGGCATTATCATTTGGGTCATAAACTTAGAGTTACTTTTAAGCAAATCTAAGGATCTTTAATCATGGTAAACAAGCATTACTAATAAAATGAGAATATCAATCATCAATCAAGAACATAATATTATATTTAAATATCACCTCGCTACATAAGAGTTTGAGCAGATTATTATCAATCCCAAAGGGTCGAATTAGCCACTCATGTTGGTGATGACAAGCATGGATGCATTGATTCGGTCGACTTGTTGCAAATTGAGTGTCGAACTTGGACAAAAGTGTTCTAAAGTAATTCACCATGTTAGGGGGAAGCCTTGTGAACCAACTGAGTGTCCCTCAACACGGAGTTGTCAGACGTATAGAGGCTCATCTTCCTTTTATATGCATCCATGTGCTCGTCCGGATCTGTAGTTATGTCATATTGGTCAATGTTCAGCCCTTTCCAATTAGGAGGAAATTGTGCTTCCATGATTTGATCAGTAAAGGGATATTCCTTAGGTTCTTCCTCTAAAATAACAATGCGTTCGATTGTTTAAGCCTGGATGATGCATGAGTCTGAGTCCGGAGAATGGATATCTTTTCTTGATTCCTTGTGTCCTCAATTTTTTTCGGGGAGGACAGTATTCTAACTTTTGGATTTGGCCTTCGAGGCCTTGGTTCAAGTATGATTTCAGCCAGTTGTTGCCTCATTTGATCATTTTGTCCTTGGAGGATTCATATTTCCTCTTTGTTCTTTTAACGCATGACTCCCATCTCCTCCTTGTTTTTTTGGCGCATCCCTACCATCTCTCTTTGTAAGGTTTGGAACATACCTATTTGCATGGCCTTCGTCATTCTCCCGCTTGCCATATGCATTGTTGATACTATTTGATGCTCTTCAATACTATCTTGGCCCCACGGTGGGCGCCAATTGTGCTTGTATAAGGCCTAGATAGTACCTGTTATCGGCTTGAACAATTTTTTCTCGTCCCTCGGTCGCTCATCCTTTGCCTTCTCATTCTTGTTCTCTCGTACTCGGTGGGAGTAGCCTTACAAAAGGTTCTTTGAAGATCAAGTAAGTGTTTTGTATTAGAGTGAATAATATATTGATAAAAGCATACCTTACTCTTTTCTAATCATGCTTATTTATAGTGCTTATAGTGGGTTATTTCGTTTATGGGCCATACTTAATGAATATCTTTGCTAAAACAACATTATCGGATTTATAACATATTACTTGATTTATTGCGTATCTCTTTATATTATCTTAATGTATTGAATCTATCCGGTCGACTCCTGACACCGAGTGACGTGGTTCACGCGACCCCGGTTAGTACAGTGTAGTTGTTTACATCTCCTTAATAGACACATTGGAGGTTGTTGTGGGAACCTCCATGTTAAACATTTTACTGATACATATAATAGATATTTTATGTCTAAGATGTATGAAATAATTTTTGTCATTTCTTTCCCATTTTATTGTAATAGGCAAACACCCTTATTCGAATGTGACTTCTATATGATATATTGGATAAGAGTAACTATTTGGTCAGATATCATTGACTCTTGGACAAAGTATTTAATGATCAATCTTGTGAATGAAATGTTTCAAGTATTTAATGATCAATCTCCATTGTGCCAGGATGACATCAAAAAGCTGAGAGAATAATTGACTACTTTTTAGGTTAGAAAACATGATTTTGAATATATTTTTTTAGTAGAAATGTTTAATTATTGTTATTGACAGTTTATTGTATTTTAGGTTTTATTTTGAAGACAAAAATAATATTATTTTTTAAAACGTCCAAAATTTACATAAGACAGTACACGGTCTGACTTAAATTTTGGACCTTTTGAACTTATTTTTTTTATTACCCCTTTACATCGGAATATGTTTTCGTCTGACAAAAAATAGAAGTTTTTACGTCAAATATTTGGTTTGATGTAAACTTACCTCACCCACACCTACGTCAGATTGTTATTAAACGTAAAGTGCCCTAAATAATATATGTAAAAAACCTTTTCTACACTAGTGGGACTTAAAGAATTTCATGACACATGATTATTTGTTCAAAAAATTTTAAAGACGAGAGTCCCATGTATGAAGTATCATATCAGTGACGAGGAATGAATGCAATTTTGTTTAAGTCGTTTGTACTCCTCTTGGCTGGTTTGTTGTTGAAAATTCTTATAATTACACAAATATGTATTCACAATTTTTGGTTGTCTCATTTTATTATATTATTTGCATTGTAGGGAAAAAAAAAAAGAATAGTCAGCCAAGAATAGTAGAAGTTGAATGATGCACTCCATCTACTATCGTGAGAGGGGTACACATTGTTAGAGTTGTGCCTCATTAGGGTTGAAGAAGAGGTAGCATGAATTGAGTTTGCTGACCTTGTATCTCCACCTCCTCACTATGAGATGTGGAAGGTTGCTCGCACGAAATTAGATGGAAAAATTGTTAAAATAAAAGTCGAGTTCAAGAGGGGATGAATTGAACTATCGAGATTTTTTAATTTTTTTTGAAGAGTTAGGATGGTGTTTCTTGTAAAATTAATTGATTACAGCAAAATTGGTACAAACTTTAATAGATTAAAAATTCCAGTCATAGTAAAAACAAGATCAATTCAAAGGCTGAAATAACGAGAGAAAGGGAGAGAATATTACACAATAATTTTATGATGGTTCACTCTTAAACAACAGCTACATCATGTTGCTCATCTAAACAAGTGAAGCTCACACTATATCAATTGTTTATAAATACAAAATACATCAAGAACACCACTCTTGAATCCTACAAGAGTGTTTTTTTTCTTACCTTTGTAAAACCTTATTACAAAACCATAATTAGAAACCCTATCCAATCATGGTCAATCACCACAAATCAAAATTATACAACAAAATAATATCATCTGAATACAACAATATCAAAACTAGATTAGAAAAATTCAGGTGAAATCCTTTTAGCCAAAAAGATTGATCTCAAGAACAGTTAAAGAAAGCTGCAAGATTTGGTCTAGTCCCCCCAGATTTTCATCTGATGGCAGATGATTGTTGTTACTTGAGGTGTCAGCCTAGTTGAGATGTCAAGTTGCATAGTGATGCCTAACATGAAAACTTTTATAAAAAAAAGAAACCTCCAAGAAAACACTTTTAGACTCAACAGATTAACTCTTTCAGATGTAAAGGTATTCTAAAATTTCAAACTTCAAAAAATGTATTAAAAAAAGCTCTAAGAATGAGAGTTATATAGAATTTATCATGTTAATTTAACGAATTAAAATTGCATTTTAATCTATTGATTTCACTTATTAATGAAAAGAATGGATTAAATCACTATTCCTATATATTAAAATTGATTCATAAAGATCCTTCTGAGTACAAGACATTTCAATATATTAAAAACTCATTTTAACATTTAAAACATCCTACCATGCCATACCTACTAATGGTTTTAGGTAATAATCGACATTGTAATCAACTAAAATATCCATTGCAGTATTTTAAGACTTAGGATTAAAGCATTTTAGAAGATTAAACTATAACTTAATCAATTAAAATTATCCTTTAGCCACTATAAGTTCTAAAAAATATTTAAATAAGCTTTCTTATGCACTTATAAAGATCAAACTAATATCAGAGAAGAAAAACATACAAATTAAAAAGACACAACACACACATACACATTATATATACCACTAAGTCTTCAATCTTTAAGAATCCTTTAAGAGTGGATTCATTAGATATTGCAACACCAACAATTTCAACAAACTCCCTTTATTTTATGAAGACAATATTATTGAGTGTTTGTGAATTTGTATGAAATAACCTTTCCCATACATTGCAAAAAAAAAGAAGCCAAAACATAGAAACAAAGTGGCAACATGATATAACCTTTAGTCGCATTAGATTCTCAAAATAAAGTTAAGTTTCCTCTAATATGGTATAGGGTCAATCTAGATTTGTATGAGGAGTAAACAATTATGTAAGAACAATTATATTATTTTCTTTCTTTCAGAAATTATCAAGGAGAAATTGGAATTTAAAACGAAACAAAAGGTAACATAGAGTGAAGACTAGACTGTCTATAGACAATTCTCTAACAGACCATCTAAGAAGGTATAATTACCTTTTTGGTTCCTACATTTGGGGTCAATATTCAATTTACTATAGTAGTTTTTAAAAAATCAAGTTGGTCCCTTTGTTTTTTAAAAAGTACCCAAATTGATCCTTTCTATTAACTTCCCCCCAACGACGTCAAGTTCTGCTGATATGGCACAGAGAATTGTAGATGTGGACTGTGAATTGCGAGACACATGGAGTTGGATGTTGTGTGAGGTGACAAGTGGAGGGGTTGGCAGATTAGTAAAGTTGAATACATTGGGGTTAGGATTTTTTAATTGCAATCAGTGAGTTTGGGCAATTTGGTGAATTGTAATTTGGGCAATTTGGTGAACTATGCGATTTGGGTGATTTGGTGAATTGTGAAATTTGGGCGATTTTTCCATTTTGGATTTCAATTATGGTGCAGTGGTGGTTTTTGGTCCTTTCTAAGGTTAGGTCTTTTTCATTTACATTGTGTTGGTTCATCAATTGGTGGGTCTCAAATGTTGTTTAATTGATTGTTTTATTTTATATGTTGTATGTCCTGTATTTGATTACTCTAAGGGAACATTTACAGTAGTTTATTATGTAGGGTCCCACCATGTGCAAAAAAAAATTGTGTGTGGTCCAACATTTGTTTTTTGACAATTAATTGAAGGATTAGTTTGTAATTTGTTTGGTATTTATGTCCATATGTATATTTTACAGGGATACCTTTTATAAATTTGTTATCATGTATGAAGGTGTTTGTTATCTTGTGGTCCACCATAGTGAGAGATTTTCTGATGGTGACAGAGTGATGAGATATGTTGGTGGTGATATGTCAACATGGTCATGTTACTATGATAGATGAAGTTACATTGAAATAGTTGGCATTGTAAAGGAGATTGGCTTTTCAATAATTGAACTGATGTGTTATTCACGTAGAGGTTGTTCAGTGTTGGAAGATAGATTGCAACTTGTGGTTGATGATGGTGGTACAATAGATATCTTCAAAGCTGCAAATAAATATTTTGATGTTAACTTATATTTTAGTGCACGGTATATCAGAGGCAGAAGTTATGGAGGGCTTAGGTGACGGTTCATGAGAGGTTGGGGTTGAGGGTGAGGGTGAGGATGATGGTGGTAAGGAAGGTGATGTTGGTGACGATAATGAGGAGGAAGGTGATGGTGAGGATATTTGTCAGGATATTGGTGAACATGATGCTATGGAACCTGATGTTGAAGCTATTGGTGGTAAGAAAGGTGATGGTGGTAAGGGTATTGGTTGTTGAGGAGGAGAGATGTGATGATGGGGAGGAAGAAGGTGATGATGATGGTGGGCATGTGTCAGAAGATTCTTCTTGGTTAAGGGAAGTTGAATTTATTGAACGTGAACTTGAAGTTCAGAGTGAGACCGATAATAATAAATGTAAGGGTTAGGGTGAGACATTTGTTAAGGTTGAAGAGTTAAGGGCTACTAACAGTAGGCAGAGGCGCACAAGTATAAGGCAGGCAAATAATCCCATAGAAGGTTATGAACCAAATTCTGTAGTTGATTTGTAGAATTTGGGTGATGATGATGATGATGAAAGTGAAGGTAGAGTTGTGCATGATAGAGGGTTGTTAGATAATGATTGGGAATCAAAACAGTTAGACAACATGGATGAAGTTGAAAATAATGATGAGGATATTCTTTCTATCCATTGTTGACTTTGTTTGTGTATATTTTTCATTTAACTATTGTATATATGACTTTTTACAGGGTTTGTTGCCTGCCATTCAACTGTTGATACTTGAAGCAGTCCAACACTTTTGTGTTCGACATTTGTACTCCAACTTCAGAAAAAGGTTCCCAAGTCAAAAATTAAAAAGTTTAATGTGAAGGACAACCAACAACAATATCCCCAAGCATGGGAGAGGGAGATGAGAGTTATAAAGGAAGTCATTGATAAGACTTTCAAACATCTAATTGCAAAAACTTAACAGAGCACATACAACACCTAAGAGAAGTGTTGTAGACTCTATGAAACCCTTCTCTTTTTGCCAAAAGATCTAAATGCTATTTTGTTGTCCCAGAATTGGAGTACTTAAGCCATATTATTAATGAATAGGAAGTTTGTACAGAACCCTGCAAAGTTGTTGCCATTGTAGGTTAGCCTGTACTACAAACCTTGAAATAGTTGAGAGGGTTTTTAGGCTTAACTGGTTACTATAGACGATTTGTACGTGGGTATGCTAAAGAAAGAAAATTTCATTTGGTGTGAAAAGACTAAAAGAGCCTGTGAAGACTTAAAGAAGATGATGAGCAGTACTCCAGTTTTGGGACTGTCTAATTTTCCAAAGGTCTTTGTGGTGGAGGTAGACACTTCATGGAAAGGCGTGTGAGTAGTATTGATGAAAGACCACCATTCCATTACCTTTATTAGTAGAATTTTTAACCTTAAAAACAATTTTATTCAACATATGAGAAAAAGCTTGTGGGAGTAGTCTATGCGGTGCAAAAATGGAGACATTACCTATTGAATCGCCATTTTACTATCAGAACATACCATTACAACCTTAAATACATTTTAGATAAGAGATAGACCACAAATTTTCAATAGTGGTTGGTCAAGCTTATGGAATTTGAAAGGGAAAGGATAATGTTGTGGTTGATGCACTCTCTCGAAGGGACTTAATGGAATCTAGAGGTCTTATTACTTTATAAATACAATCTGATTTACTAAATGAGATACAACAATCGTGGATTACAAATATTCATTTGCAAAAGCTCATAATAGAATTACAGGAGAACACCAACTCATATAAACATTACATAAAGGGACATGAGCTAAGGAGAAAATGAGACTGGTGCTAGGGACTGATTTGTTGTTGAGAAAGAAGATTTTGCAGTGGCTACATGCATTAGCAGAACGGGCTCATTCGGGTATGAACACAACAATTAAAAGGATGAAAGCATAGGTTTATTGGAAAGGACTGAATAGAGACATTAAACACTTCATCTAGAGGTGTTTTGTGTGTCATTAAAATAAATATGACACAATGACTAACCTAGGCGTTCTACAACCTTTACTCATTTCACAAACCATTTGGCAGCACATCGTCATGGATTTCATAAAAGGCTTATTGAATTCAGATGTTAAACAAGTCATCTTTGTGGTGGTAGACAAACTAAGTAAAACTGCTCATTTATGGCCTTAATAATGATAAGTGCCTAATTTCAGTAATATTTCATATTAAAATATAGGCGCTTATGGGTATTAATTGCTAAAATAAGTATAAAATAACCCCTAATTTATGAAATTATACCTTTTTACATATTTTATGATTTTAATTTAAATAAGAACATTTATTCCTAAAATTGTGTTAATTTCAGGTTTCTAGGGAAGAATGGAGATAATTGGGCAAAAGGAAAATATACAAAGCTAAAAAGAGAAAGTTGGAATACATCAACACTCACTAAAGTTGTCCAAATTCGTAAAAAGCCAAGATTGCCACAAGTGGATCTCGCTCAAGCGAGTAAAATCTCGCTTGAGCGAGATAACGTCAAAGATATTGGGCCTTTTTATGTTTCAAATGAGTCCATTCGTGCGACGCAAGAAGTCACCTAACCCTAGTAAATTAGGTTAAATAGGGTGCTTGAGGCACAACCCTAGGGTGCAAGATTGAGGGGAAAACACCATTGAGTGACTTGTAACCCAATTGAAAGAATATAAGGTGTTAGAAGATGTGTGACTAATTCTACCTTGTGGATTTGGGAGTGATATGTTCAATCTCTTATGTATTGAGGTGATATTTACATATGATATAATATTATGTTCTTGATTGATTATTGGTATTGTTTTTTTTTGTTTCTAAATAGTTGTGACATGTTTGAGAATCTTAAATCTGACCGGAAAGTATTTTTAGGGTTCTAACGTCTGAGTGTTAGGAATAGATTTGAAATGTTAATTGCTATTAACGTTTGAGCTTGATTCTAAGTTGTTTTTATAAATAGGCGAGGGATCGATATTTAGGAAACAATCTTAATAATTTTATATGCGAGGAATCGATATAAATGAATTTTATACGGGCATCAATTTCAATCAAAGAACATAATGTTACCATGCTAATCAAAATACATGAGAGTGAGAAAGATGAAATCTAATTCCTATTTCTCCAATTGAAGCAACAACTTTTTGATTTTTTTTCTTATTAATTCTTGCCATTATAACAATTTTAAAACCAACCTTTTATTGTTATGTTTTATATTTAGCGAATATTGTACTTGATAATTCAACTGTTCCTTGTGGGATCGATATCCGTCCTTAGGCACAAATTATTACTTCTAACAACGAGGTGCACTTGTCGTAAAAAGTCATCACTTAACTCACCGTATAATACATGGAATGTAGCTCAAGAATTTATGGACAGCGTGTCCCAAGTTACATGGATTTTTGGAAACCATAACCTGTGATAGATATTTGTTTTTTTAAAGCCAATTATGGCATAAATTTATGGCAGTACAAGGGGTGCAAATTCAACTTTCCACAAGTTATCACCCCCAAACAGATGGACAAACTGAAGTTGTAAATATGTGCTTAGAAACCTATTTGAGGTGTATGTGTGTTGACTCACGCACAAATGGGTGCAATGGCTTCCTCTTGTAGAATGACAGTATAACACCACATTCCATACAACTATAAAGGCTACTCCTTAAGAAATTATATGGACAACCTCCTCCTCTTCGTATTTACCAAGGGAATCCAACATTGAATTGGTAGATTGAAGCCTTATCAAGAGAGAAGAAATGTTGAAAGTCCTAAAGTTCCATTTAAAATAGGCACAAGAGAGGATGAAACAACTGGTGGTTAAACGAAGATCAGAGAGATGTTTTGAAATTGGTGACATAGTTTATGTTATGTTGCAAGCTTAGAAGAAGATTTCAGTTAACTTGATACCACATGATAAACTAAGCCCTAAGTATTTTGGTCCTTACAAGATTTTGGACATGGTAAGAGAAGTGGCTTACAAACTAGAACTACTAGTGAATTCTAAGGTTCACAACGTTTTCCATGTATCACAACTAAAGAAACATGTAGGTATGAAGGTGGTTTCGATTTAACTGCCTTATCAAACGAAGGAAAGGCTAGAAGAGAAAGAGCTTGAAACCGAGTGATAGTCAAGAGAGAGGAATGGTCGTTATAAAAGTTTTGGTGAAATGGAAGCACCAACTCTCTGAAGGCGCAACATGGGAGTTCTACTACGATTTGAAGAAGAAGTACCCTTTATTCCATTTTTTAGGGAAAGAATATTGTTGTGGGAGGGGTATTATTACATCCTAACGTTTTGGGATCTGATTATCAAATTTGTTGGAACGTTTAGTTTTGGGATTTGATTAGCATATTTGTGGGATGCTTAGTTTCGGAATTTGATTAGCATAATTGTTGGGACAATTTGAGATTTAATTAGCGGATTTTATGAGATGATTGACTATGATATCTTAATCAAAACATATATAAATAAGCAAACGAGTGTATAACATTCTCTATAGTTGTTCTTTTTTCTTGGTGTAATTGGAATCCAAATTAGGATTCTCTTTTCCAAGCTTAGACATTCTTCAGAATCTCTTACGAGAGTACCTAAGCACTTGTGGACGGGACGCTCACACTAACCATGGCGTTAGATGTTATTTCATCTCCCTCACGTAGACATTCATCTTAGTACTTGGTTATGTGTCTAAATGATCCTATTATTGTTCTTATTAGACGTCAACAATAAACATTACTTCATCTTCATAGTAGACGATAACTCATATCAAGGATTCAATTTAACCAAAGTTCAATTTTCTCAAAATCTCTTCAAAACTACCTTGAACGGTTGATTCTTGTTGAGTTCTAATAAAAAACATATATTTATATATATATATATATATATATATATATTAAAATGGTCAAAGTCCTCTTGGTTACAAGTCTCCCCCTTATCACTTCCAACGCGGAATCGCAGTTGCAGTTACTACTGGCGGCTATCATCTCCTTGTCCAACTTGCGCACACTTTAAAGATAAGCTTAATGATGCGCAAAGCATATCTAAATTTTCTCCGAACACTCGATGCTAAATTTTCAAAATCTCTTTCTTCTATTGACGGTGTTGTTTCTGCTATGGAAGCCTGCCATATGCAAAAGTGGGTGCAGGGAAAAGTGTGGCCGCGTTCACATTCAATTCCCATTTTACCTCAGAAATAGCGTGTTGAATCACACCACGGGCTATCCTCGTGGGTTCGGTCTGTTGTGTACGGATGCAGATGAGACTGTGCTGGATCTACCTTCTGTTCCAATAAAATTGTTTGTAAAAAACATAGATTACAAGTCACAGCAGATCCAACTCTACGACCCTCAAAATTGCTTTCCCAGGGAACTCATAAAGCTCGGCAATTCCTCTATTTCTCCATTTAAATTCCAATCATTTCAAGATCGGAATGTTTCCTTCTTCCGCTGCAACTCAATGTCATGCCCAATTTTGCAACTTGGATCTGAAAGTGACTTTCTTGATTCTGAGATAATATCTTGCACAAAGTTGAGTGATGTTTACTCCGTCCAGTGGTCTGTAAACGATGAGTTCAAGAACATCGTGGTTGCGGAATGGACCAACCCCAATTGCAGTTCCTGCGCAGCAAAAGGAAGTAAATGTAAATACAAGAATGGCACCCAAACTGAAATTGAATGTTTCGTTTGCCCCTCAAACGGGCTTCCAACATCAACTATTATACTTATTGCTGCAGGTATGTGGCGTATCCTTGTTTCCCCGTTTTCTTTCTCTGTTTTTGGTTCTTTTTTATAATGTGTCTAACAGAAGAAACACCAACAGGGGGAATAGGTGGTTTCATTCTTGTGCTGCTACTGGCCAAGGTTTTGTTTCATGTGTATGAGCATTATAAGATGAAAGGAGAAGACCAAGCTCGGATAGAGAAATTCTTGGAGGATTACAGGGCAATGAAGCCTACCAGATTCACTTACGCTGACATTAAGAGAATCACAAATGGGTTTAGTGAGAGTTTAGGAGAAGGAGCTCATGGAGCAGTGTTCAAGGGAATACTCTCCCGTGATATTCTCGTTGCTGTGAAGATACTCAACGACGCAGTTGGAGATGGAAAGGATTTCACAAACGAAGTGGGAACCATGGGCAAAATTCATCATGTTAATGTTGTTCGCTTGCTTGGATTCTGTGCAGATGGATTCCACCGTGCTCTTGTCTATGATTTCTTCCCAAATGGGTCACTGCAGAGATTTTTGGTTCCACCCGACAACAAGGATGTTTTCCTTGGTTGGGAGAAGTTGCAACAAATTGCTCTTGGTGTTGCCAAAGGGATTGAGTATCTCCATCTGGGCTGTGATCATAGAATACTTCACTTTGACATCAATCCTCACAATGTTTTAATAGATGACCACTTCAATCCAAAGATCACTGATTTTGGACTTGCTAAATTGTGTCCTAAAAATCAAAGTACTGTGTCTGTGACTGCAGCCAGGGGAACCTTAGGCTACATTGCCCCTGAAGTTTTCTCAAGAAACTTTGGCAATGTATCTTATAAGTCTGACATTTACAGTTATGGAATGTTGCTCCTGGAGATGGTGGGAGGAAGAAAGAATACAAATATGTCAGTAGAGGAAAGTTTCCAAGTTCTGTACCCTGAGTGGATCCATAATTTGGTGGAAGCCCGAGATGTAGAAGTTACAATTGAGAAGGAAGAAGATGTTAAAGTTGCAAGGAAACTTGCCATTATAGGACTTTGGTGTATTCAGTGGAACCCAGTGGATCGTCCATCCATGAAAATTGTGGTACAGATGCTTGAAGGAGATGGAGAGAAGTTAATTGCACCCCCTACTCCTTTTGATAAGACCGGTTCTTCGAAAACAAATGCAGTTGTTCCAACAAGACACCAGAATTTCGAGTTGGAAATTATTCATGAAATGGAAGAGTAAATAAAGTCTCACTTTTAAGTTTCCATCAAATGTAATTTGTACTTTAAAGTTGTAACACAATAAGCTTCTTCCCTTTTTAAGCTTATTAATTTGCTTGTTTATTGTTGCTCGCGTTATGCTTATAGTATTATACAGACTAATTTTATAAATTTACGTGTATTTATATTTTTTAAATATTATTATAAGTTTATACTGCCGATAAAAAAGTTATAAGTTTATACTGTAATTTATTGAGAAAAGAATATAAAATTAATATAACAAATTTATATTAATATAAATTGTTGAATTATGGGATGAACTTTGTATTTTATCCGTTTCTTAGATATTGTGTAACCTTAAAAGATAAAAGAGGATAATTGACACTGAACAACAAATATTATATTCACAGAAGACCTACTTGCACAATTTGTCACGTAGACGACCTACTGGTATCAACTATTTCTTTCCTGCTTTATTCATTTCATACTGAGACTTAAATATTATGTGGGCTCACAATTCAAATCATTGTGTTTTTACGTGGAAACAAAATAACAAACTAGTAATATGAAAACAGAAAGTTAATGAGACCAAAATACCAATAATCAACAACAATGTCTGATGAAAATAGAGAATCTATTCACGGAATAGAATTGGTTTATTTGCAATCCATTTGGGTTTATTCTCATTGCTTCCTCCATAGGTATTTTGTCACCCCATATATAACCCATATATAACGTGAAAATATCTTTCTATCCTTCTTATGTCACTCACTCCTATAGAGTAGTTTTCGGATTATGTAATCTGAACACACATTTGAAAAGAGACTTCTGAATTATGTAGTCCGGAAGCTAAAAAGGACTTCTGGATTACATAATCCAGAAACTAATCATGCATCTGAAAAAAGACTTCCAAATTATGTAATTCAGAAACTAATTATGAATTTTGATAAATGACTTTCAGATTTCATAATCCAAAATATTAAAGAGAACTACTTTTGAAAATATGAAAATTGATGAAGGTGAGAGAAGAATATATGAAGGTGCAGGAAGAAACAACCCTAAGTCCATCGCTCTAAGTCCACTACTATAAGTCCACTACTATGTTAGTACCCACAGTAGTTTTGCTATTATCATCAAATGCGAAAATCAATTTTTGCTTTGAGTCAATTGTTAACACTCTTGTGGTTTTAACAAAAAGTTTTCGATTTTCACTCACTTTGGTTCCTATCTACAAATGCGTCTCTAATAAAACCAGAAAACATAAACACAAATCACTAATACCCACATGTGACAATATGAAAAATACCAAAAAGAAACATAAGCATCAAGAACACAATCCTAACGCGACAATTAAAAGAATTACCCCACCGGTTCCAATCGACAAATTGAGACACCCACTGAGTACCAAACCTTCAGGATTCATTTTTTACCATTTCTTCGTGGATATGCTATGACATTTGTGTTGGGTATGAAGTCAGAACCAATTGGGTTGGGCTGACTGACACCATGTTTAGTGAGTGAACTTAATCGTGGTGTCCCTTTTATAATCTCTATTTAAAGAAATCAGTGTACTTGTAATTGGTGTGCAAAAGACAGAAATGAAAATTTAATAGTTGTCCGTGTGGATGTAGGTTGCAGTTGGCGACCGAACCACGTTAAATCTAGTGTTGTTTATTTTCTACAGTTGATTCGTGATTATATGTTGTTTTCGCATGTGTTTTTTCCATCAATTTGATGCGACTTGTGAGGTTTATATGGCATGGAAGACAAGTACTAGCAACAATAGAATTTCAACATTCAAAATTAAAAAAAAAAATCACCTTACAATAAGATGGATAAGTATCTTTTGGTGTGCTCAAAGTGATAGCCAGAACAAGATGATTGACAACCAGATCTCAAGTTGATGCACAATTGGCAAGAGAATTTTATTAGGAGATATTAGGACATTGACTATATGAAAATATTATGTTCGCAAGATAAGAGTTAGCTAGCAGAAAAAGGAACAATAATGTTGAATGTTTTTTGAAGGGGAGCATTTTTCATACTTTAGATTCAAGAATGATAGATGATATGGGGAGTAATCCATCATGGAAAGAGTACAAGACAAATTTATCTAAATATATATTTTTTTTCAAAATAATTTAGTCATTTTTAGGACATTGTTTGTCCTTGGGTTATGCTTATTTGGAATTCTTGGACATTGTTTTGCCCTTTACACCTTTGAATTGTACTACTACTTTCATTTACGCTTGAGGAGAAAACCAGAAGACTGATCTAGTATAAAAACTGTTAGAAATGTTAAGAGAAATGAAGTGGCCCTTCCAAATTACTTAAAAACAAATAAAACATTTAGCATAACTTTTATTGATATATTACATTTTTATGTGTTTAATATATTTTAAATTTACATATAAATATTTTATCATTGAATAAATTGTGTCAATTTTACTCTATTATGATGTAAGTATAGATCATTTACAGGCATTGAAATTTGAGTAAAATGTATATATTATGTAACATAAATTACACTTGCAAGGGGAAAAAAAGGATAAAACATAATGAAGAGTGATGTTTTAAAGACATGTAGCAAATAGCACTAAGTAGTTTTCTTACTTTTTAACTCTCACTCAACGAGTCCGAATTAAAGAAAATAAAATAGAACTAATTTAAAAAATAAACACTACAAACAATTAAATTTAGAAATATATATTTAAAAAGGAATTAAATTAGGAAAATATTTTTTTTCATTTAGTTTGATAAAATTGTAAGTAAATATCAAATAAAACATTGTAATTTCTTTTATTTTGAATATATTCAAGAGTAAAAAAAATATAATAAATAATTTGTGAAAATTAAAAAATAAAATCTTTATTTTTAATAAACGTGATTTTTAAAATACAATATTAATTATATAATCACTCTCACTTTTTTCTCTTATATGTTCATGCATCACTTTCTATGTATGCACATAAAATAAAATTAGCAGTGAAAATGGGATTCGAAGCCAGGTTCCTTCAGCAACCAAATAAAATTTAACCACTACACCAAGCAAATTCTTTAGTTTTATTGTGATTTTTATTATACTTATTATTATTAATAATACTAACAATATTAATAATACTGACAATATTAATAATATTAATAATACTGACAATATTAATAATATTAATAATACTGACAATATTAATAATATTAATAATACTGACAATATTAATAATATTAATAATACTGACAATATTAATAATATTAATAATACTAACAATATTAATGATACTAACAATATTAACATATGAATCACATTTAATTTATCTATAATCTACTTGAATCTAAACATAATTTATTATATTATCTATTAGTATGAATCACATTTAATATATGTCATACTCATAGTCATCATATTACCTATTACATTAAAATCAACTATCATATTAATTATTATTTTACGATCATATTGACTTAATTAAGTTCATTAAAGGAAACATTTTAAGGATATTTCAATCCTTATACAAGAATCTCAAATCAGAAAAGAAGTGTAAGATACAAGCACCTATATAGCCATCTAACAAAAACTTCACAACTACCTATAATAACCTATATTTGAAAATAAGATATCAAATAATTTTATATTAATATATATATATATATATATAATATGAAAGTAAATTTAAATTTAACCATGAGTTTTAAAAAATTAATGATTAAATAAAGAAATATATTAATCAATATATATGTATTTATAGTATTAAAGTTATATTAATATTATATAATTTCTTCCTTTTTCTCTCTATCTATCTATATCCGGATAAAAGTAATATTACTCAAGTCAAATAAAACTACTATACACACACAATAAATATCTAAATGTATATTTATATCAAAATTAATATTAATAATATGAATATAATATTAATAATATGAATATTAATACTAATAATATTAATAAATATTAATAATAATATGAATATTAATACTAATAATATGAATATTAATACTAATAATATTAATAATAATATTAATAATATTAATAATAATATTAATTATAATATTAATAATATAAATATAATTTATTTTATTATTATTAATAATAATTATATTAATATGTATAAGTATAATAAAAATGATAATATGATCAAAGAACTTGTCTGGTCTAGTGGTCAATGCTTCCTCCAGTCACTGGAAAGACTTGGGTTCGAATCTTGGCTGTTGCAGTTTGCTTGTAATATTATTTGGGGTTTGGGTTCGAGTCCTAGCCGGTGCAGAATACCTTAATATAGATAGAGATAAATGAAAAATTTAAAAAATAAACTTTTACATACGGATTTTGACTGTATGTAATTCTAATTTTTCTTGTAGTGTCTAATGTTAAAGTTCAACCAATTTTTATAAGAATTCAAACTCTACTATCAACTTCATAACTTATTACTCACTTTATCATATTTTTTGAGTGTAATATCGAATATTATTTTTTCAAACTAAATATTATAATAGTTGATGAAAGCATCTCTAAGGCAGCAAAAGACTTAGAAAGAACTTTAAACTTTTTCCAAGTTTCTTTGGAACTATGATTCCTCTTTCAAGGAAGGTTCCTTGGAGAAGATCCCTTAGGAAAATACTTCCATTTTAGAGACCTAAGAAGAATAAGAAGACGATTATTTTAAAAGGTTTAGTACTTATTCAATTCAAAGGTTTGTTAGAAGGCGTAAGACTTTATTTATAAAGTAGAGAGACTCCTCATACTCAATGATTTAGGTGATGTGGGACTAAAGAATGAAAAAGTGCGGTTGCACTTAAAAATTTCATCACCTTATATATTCAAGTCTTACATTCTTAATTCAAGGCTTCTTCATGTATTTATATACCTCCATGCGCCTAGGATACTTGTATGGCCATGTGGTTTATGTGGTGGATCGCGTGACTCTCTTGGTTTATTCAATTAGGGTTTTTACTTCTCTAATGAAGAGAGTTGTCTGTTAAATCCATAAATTAAGTTTTTGACCCCAAATCAAACCCTGATTAGGCCCAAATAAGTTCATTTATGCTTTTATTTTTTACAAGAGAAACATACTATTTATATACAATTTTCTACTTATATTTTTTCACATAATGTTACTCCTATACATTTTTACAAAGAGAAGAAAAATATTTTTAATATTCTTCTTTCACGTGTTGGTTCTTCCTCTATGAGACTTCATCTTGTCCACTCCTCTTAGCCAAAGATGTGGTGGTTGGATGGTCCTCCATCAACGATCCCCTTTTCTTTTCTCATTAGTTGGTATCAGAGCTCCGACTCTTAGTATTCAGTAAGATTTTTCTTACTTTCACTTTTTATTTTAAAATTATTGGGGATCCCACGTCGAGTAGAGATAAGGTCAATTCAAAGTTTATAAGTGGATGCAAATCTCACCTTACACGCCAATTTTGTAAGGTTGAGTTATGCTTAAAGTCCAATTTTTAAGATGGTATTAGAACCTTTTAGAGTCTATCTTAACAAGAGTTCGTTAGGCCTATTATGTCACCCGATATCAAACCACATATAAATATCGAAAATGATTATTTGACACACCAAAAGTGCTTGCTCCAAATTACACCTGCTGACATGGATTAATTGATGATGTGGCATGGGCAGTTTTGGTAATTCCGAAAAGGGCAACGTTGCATGGGCAGTTTCTGTAATTGTGAAAAGGGAAACACTCCAATTTGAAAAGGGTTTCAATTTGAAAATCCCCGCAAGCATAGCATCGTAGAGAGAGAGACGAACGACAAAGGTGCGAAACGATGACGACAGAGACGTACTTGGACGGTGAAGACAGAGACGTACTTGGACGTGTGCGAGGTAAGTGTCTTTATTTTGGTTTTTCTGGCATTTTTCAGAATTATATGCTTTCTTTTTTTCAGAATTATATGTGTTAAGTTGATTGCTCCCATTTGTAAGTGTATGTTGCCCTGTTTGATGAGCTGAAGACAAGTGCCAATTGATGCTACTTTTCTGATGATACTGCTTACTAATTGCTTGGATGTCTCAAAACCTTTTGTATTGGGATTTTTTTATTGGCTTGATTACTCCCATTTGTAACTGTATGTTGTCCTGTTTGATGAGCTGAAGACAAGTGCCAATTGATGCCACTTTTCTAATTCTGTAAAGTCCTCCTGACAATCTTTCACAAATAATTTCTTACTAGCGAGATTGATATAGAGATATGATTCCTGTTTGTATGGAGAAAACTTTATTAGAAGAAGTGTATGTTGGTTTGGTTCTGAATGGGAAACATTCACACAAATTAATTTTTCTTAATTTGAAATCAACGAAGATTAAATAAAAAGGAAGATTTACCTCAAAGTTAGGATTATGATAGTCATTTTTGTGTGTTGTTTGCAAAAATTGTTTGGGGTATCATATATATATATATATATATAGGTTTATATTATTGTTTTAAGTTTTTTAACATTGGGACTTCAATTGTGTCTATTTTACACTGTTCATATTTACCCTTATAGTGTAAGTGGGTGGGGTTTGGCATGATGTGGTGGTCATTGTAACCCCTTTAGTGTAAGTGGGGACCCATGTGTTAATAATTGGGGACCCTTGAGTAACTTTCTGCATGGTCTTTCTCTTCAATTTTGTTTTTGGATTCCTGGAACTGGAAATGAATGTTGTGTGTAGTTTAGACATATTTGGATGATATGAATTTTAATTGGGTGGGTTTTAGCATGATGTGGTGGTCATTGGAACCCTTATAGTGTAAGTGGGGACCCATGTGTTAATAAGTGGGGACCCATGAATTAGTTTCTGCATGGTCATTGTCTTAAATTTTGTTTTTGGATTCCAGGAACTGGAACTGATTGTTGTCTGTATTTTAGACATAGTTGGATGGTATGAATGTTAATTGGGTGGGTTTTAGCATGATGTGGTGGTCATTGGAACCCTTATAGTGTAAGTGGGGACCCATGTGTTAATAAGTGGAGACCCATGAATAACTTTATGCATGGTCATTGTCTTAAATTTTGTTTTTGGATTCCTGGAACTGGAACTGATTGTTGTATGTAGTTTAGACATAGTTGGATGATATTAATGTTAATTAGGTGGGTTTTAGCATGATGTGATGGTCATTGGAACCCTTATAATGTAAGTGGGGACCCATGTGTTAATAAGTGGGGACCCATGAATAACTTTCTGCATGGTTATTGTCTTCAATTTTGTTTTTGCATTCCTGTAAGTGGAACTGCATGTTGTGTGTAAGTGACACATAGTTGGACTGTATTAATGTTAATTGGGTGGGTTTTAACATGATGTGGCGGTTATTGGAACCCTGATACTGTAAGTGGGGACCCAAGAATAATTTTTTGCATGGTCATTGTTTTCAAAAAAAAAAATTGGATTTCTGTAAGTGGAACTGAATGTTGTGTGTAAGTGACACATAGTTGGACTGTATTAATGTTAATTGGGTGGGTTTTAACATGATGTGGTGGTCATTGGTTTTTTGAAGGTTTAGAGAATGGAAACTTCACGGTCCAAGAATTCTGTCCCTCATGCAAAAGCTGATATGAAGGTACTAATTTTACATTTTGTTCCTAATAGTTGAATATTTTGTGAATTGACATGGTTGAATAAATAAAGTTGTTGTTATTTGTTTATGTTCTGATGTTGCAGGTACGAGTTAGGCACAATGTGCTGACTCAATATATTGTTGATGTCAACCATAAACTTAGTAGGTTTTAACAAGAAAGGATTAAACAAACTTCATTTAAGTGGATGCTTGAAATGGACAAAGTGTTGGAGATTTCTAACAGCCTCAGGAGAGAACTATTAAGTAGATGGGCAACCGATAAGGAAGCATTTAGGATTAGAAAAAGTATAGTTCCATTTTCAACTTATGATGATGTGTGTTTTGCATTAGGATTGTCGGTTGTGGAGGAGGAGGTCAAAATGGAGAATGACGGGGGAGGTGTTGTGAATACATTCTTGAATACTTATGAATATATTTGGTTTGGATTTCTTTATCATTGTTGTTAAATTGCATGTTGTAGGTTGATCGTCTACAACACGTTTTATTTATAGTTTGGTGATTGCAAACTGATTCCATGATATATTATTTAGAAGGAGCTCCTACGCTTTCGTCAAAAGATGCTATTTTCGTGGGCGTTGCATGAGTCTAACGTTCAACGAAAAGCCGTATTGACAGATTTGGAAGTAGATTGCCCTTGATTTTTATTGGACTTATTTTGAATGTAATTGTACACTTTCAATTGTAACAAAAAAAATGTTAGTTATTATGAGCTGATGTGAACAGTGAAGATACTTTTATTTCATGAATGGAAGCATTCTCAATTTCATTTAACTTATTTAGTTTAAGTATTGTTTTATATCATATTTTGGGCAGAAAGTTGTCATTGGAGCACAAGAATGTGAAGGTCTTTGTTAATAAATTAATTGGAACCCTTATAATGTAAGTGGAGACCCATGTGTTAATAAGTGGTGACCCAAGAACAACTATGTGCATGGTCATTGTTATAAAATATTTTTTTGGATTCCTGTAAATGGAAGTGAATGTTGTGTGTAAGTGACACATAGTTGGACTGTATTAATGTTAATTGGGTGGGTTTTACCATGATGTGGTGGTCATAGAAACCCTTATACTCTAAGTGGGGACACATGTGTTAATAAGTAGGGACCCAAAAACAACTTTCTGCATGGTCCTTGTTTTAAAATATTGTTTTGGATTCCTGTAAATGGAAGTGAATTTTGTGTGTAAGTGACACATAGTTGGACTGTATTAATGTTAATTGGGAGGGTTTTACCATGATGTGGTGGTCATAGAAACCCTTATACTGTAAGTGGGGACCCATGTGTTAATAAGTGGGGACCCAAGAACAACTTTTTGCATGGTCATTGTTTTAAAATATTTTTTTGGATTCCTGTAAATGGAAGTGAATGTTGTGTGCAAGTGACACATAGTTGGATTGTATTAATGTTAATTGCGTGGGTTTTACCATGATGTGGTGGTCATTGGAACCCTTATACTGTAAGTGGGAACCCATATGTTAATAAGTGGGGACCCAAGAACAACTTTCTGCATGGTCATCGTTTTAAAATATTTTTTTGGATTTCTGAAAATGGAAGTGAATGTTGTGTGTATGTGAGACATAGTTGACGTGTATGAATGTTAATTGAGTGGGTTTTACCATGATTTGGTGATCATAGAAACCCTTATACATTAAGTGGGGACCCTGTGTTAATAAGTGGGGACCCGTGAATAACTTCCTGCATGGTCATTGTTTTAAAATATTTTTTTGGATTCCTGTAAATGGAAGTGAATGTTGTGTGTGATACATAGTTGCATTAATTGGGTGGGTTTTACCATGATATGGTGGTCATAGAAACCCTTATACTGTAAGTGGGGACCCTTGTGTTAATAAGTGGGGACCCGTAAATAACTTTCTACATGGTCATTGTTTTAAAATATTTTTTTGGATTCCTGTAAATGGAAGTGAATGTTGTGTGTGATACATAGTTGCATTAATTGGGTGGGTTTTACCATGATATGGTGGTCATAGAAACCCTTATACTGTAAGTGGGGACCCTTGTGTTAATAAGTGGGGACCCGTAAATAACTTTCTACATGGTCATTGTTTTAAAATATTTTTTTGGATTCCTGTAAATGGAAGTGAATGTTGTGTTTAAGTGACACATAGTTGGAATGTATTAATGTTAATTGGGTGGGTTTTACCATGATGTGGTGGTCATAGAAAACCTTATACTGTAAGTGGGGACCCAAGTGTTAATAAGTGGGGACCCAAGAACAACTTTCTGCATGGTCATTGTTTTAAAATATGTTTTTGGATACCTGTAAATAGAAGTGAATATTGTGTGTAAGTGTGACATAGTTGCAGTGTATGAATATTAATTGGGTGGGTTTTACCATGATGTGGAGGTCATTGGAACCCTTAAACATTAAGTGGGGACCCCTGTGTTAATAAGTGGGGACCCGTGAATAACTTTCTGCATGGTCATTGTTTTAAAATATTTTTTTGGATTCCTGTAAATGGAAGTGAATATTGTGTGTAAGTGACACATAGTTGGACTGTATTAATGTTAATTGGGTGGGTTTTACCATGATGTGTTGGTCATTGGAAACCTTATACTGTAAGTAAGGACCCATGTGTTAACAAGTGGGGACCCCATAACAACTCTCTTCATGGTCATTGTTTTAAAATATTTTTTTGGATTTCTGTAAATGGAAGTGAATTTTGTGTGGGAGTGACACATGGTTAAACTGTATTAATCTTAATTGGGTGGGTTTTCCCATGATGTGGTGGTCATAGAAACCCTTATACTGTAAGTGGGGACCAAAGTGTTAATAAGTGGGGACCCTGTAACAACTTTCTGCATGGTCATTGTTTGAAAATATGTTTATGGATACCTGTAAATCGAAGTGAATGTTGTGTGTAAGTGACACATAGTTAGACTGTATTAATGTTAACTGGGTTGGTTTTACCATGATGTGGTGGTCATTGGAACCCTTATACTGTAAGTAGGGACCCATGTGTTAATAAGTAGGGACCCAAGAATAACTTTGTGCATGGTCATTGTTTTAAAATATTTTTTTGGATTCATGTAAATGGAAGTGAATGTTGTGTGTAACTGACACATAGTTGGACTATATTAATGTTAATTGGGTGGGTTTTACCATGATGTGTTGGTCATAGAAACCCTTATACTCTAAGTGGGGACCCATGTGTTAATAAGTGGGGACCCAAGAATAACTTTTTGCATGGTCATTGTTTTAAAATATTTTTTTGGATTCCTGTAAATTAAAGTGAATGTTGTGTGTAAGTGACATATAGTTGCAGTGTATGAATGTTAATTGAGTGCGTTTTACCATGATGTGGTTGTCATAGAAACCCTTATACATTAAGTGGGGACCCTGTGTTAATAAGTGGGGACCCGTGAATAACTTCCTGCATGGTCATTGTTTTAAAATATTTTTTTGGATTCCTGTAAGTGGAAGTGAATGTTGTGTGTAAATGACACATAGTTGAATTGTATTAATGATAATTGGGTGGGTTTTACAATGATGTGGTAGTCATAGAAACTCTTATACTGTTAGTGGGGACCCATGTGTTATTACGTGGGGACCCAGTAACAACTTTCTGCATGGTCATTGTACCGCCCTGGTAGTCGGAAGTGATGACGTGGCATCGAGCTACGGTATAGGCGTGTTGACGAGACGCCAGGTTGGCAGAAGGGAAGGAAGTCGGGGGGCTCGTGAAGTCGCCAGTTATGAAGTTGGCGTGCTTCGATCTCCAGCACACCAAAACCGGCGGTCACCGGGTTAAAGATGAAGTCGCCAGATGTAAACTCAGGCGACCAAGTGATTAGAGATCGCCGGAGCAAGCACATCGCCGAAGATGAAGGTGGTGCAGATTATGAAGGCGGCCGGCGAGACCACAGGGAAGGTGTGTACGAAGGCACCCTAGCTCGCCAATCCAGTAGAGATCGCACTCCAGGACAGCTATGCACTGAGTAGTATCATGCATAAGTAACTTAGCCAAAGGAGAGTCAGAAGCAGCGCCCAAGTCAAGGAGGCTCCAGATGATGGCACGTGTACGGCTGGATGTGAGCCACGTGTCCAGGTGTGTAACTGCCAGGAGAGAGAAAGTACCCAGGTATATAAGGGTTTCCCAACGAACTTCTGAGGTACGCACGTTTAGATTGTTTTCTTTACGCTTGCGAGTTCTTGAGTATACTGTGAGAGAGAACATTGCACGGTTCCTTGAGAGTTCTTGAGTGTTACTCTTAGTATTTGGTGGTTCCGTCACTGACTTGGGCGTTGGAGTGCGATCGGCCGCAGCGGCGCCGCTCTGTTCTTTTGCAGGTTCTTGAGGTGGATCGCGGCGAAGGACGGAGGTTGACGCGGCGCACACGTCGATCCAAGTTTCACGAGGCAAGCTTCAACATTCTGGTCAACAGGCAGGATCATCAGGCGCCCACCGTGGGGTCGTGTAAAACCTGTTCCCATCCACAGCGTGAGTTCTTGGAGGTTTTTGCAGTTTTCTGTGTGGTTGTGTGCTGGTGCAACCATTGTTCGCCGTTCATCTAGGTTTTGTTCGGTGTTTTCGCGTTTTCCACCGTTCGTTTGGGTTTTTGTTCGGTGAGGTGAAGTTTTCTGCTGCTTACGCGAGATTTGTTTGGTGAGATCTGAGTTTTTTGGCTCGTATTGGTTTTTCGTGGAAGAAGCGGTGGTTTCTGGTGGAGTCGCAGGTTTCTGTGGAGAGTTTTCTGTGTTCTTGAGTTTTCTTTCGGAGTTTCGCGAATTTTTGACCGATTGATCGCTGAATCGATCGTCGCTGAAGGAGGTGTTGTTCATCGATCTCTGAGATTTGCTAAGTGTTCATGAGAAAAATGAGAAGCAACCGTTCAAGTCCAGTTGCGCCCGTTGCTGCTGAAGGCGCCGGCGCCATGACCATGGTGCAGATGGTGGAGATTATGCGTTCGTTGCAGGCGAATGTGGAAGCCTCGCGCATAGAACAGGCGAGAATGCATGAGGACCTGGTCGCCTCTCGGGCCAGGAATGATGAGCTTAGCAAAGTGACTAAAGAGCTGCGTCAAGCTCTTCAGGAGCAGCGAGGGCGTCCTATTGCTGAAGAGGTCGCGCCGTCAACGCCGCCTCGTGTTTTTCCTATGCCTTTCGCTCAGGCGATTACCGACACGCCTATCCGTGCGAGTGTGGTACCTGTTAAGACTATTTTTACCGGCGTGGAGGATCCTGAGGCTCATCTCACCACGTTCCATACGCAGATGATGCTGTCAGGAGGATCAGACGCCGTGTACTGCAAGATGTTTGTAAGCACACTCCAGGGAACGGCGCTGGAATGGTTTGTGAGCCTGCCTACAGGTCACATAACCAACTTCCAACAGTTCTCGAAAATTTTCGTCGAGCAGTACATCGTGAACAAGGCACCGCCCAGGGTGTCTTATGATTTGTTCGATATCAGGCAGTATCAAGGAGAGTCCCTCAGGGACTACCTGAATCGTTTTGGGGCGCAGATGGTCCGATCGCCGGCCAAAGATGAAGAAATGCTGGTCTACGCATTTAAAAAGGGCGTGCTGCGGGACCATTCTGCGAGGCATTGATCAGGGCCCACCCCACCACGTTTGCTGAGGTTAGGCGACTTGCGGTGGCCCACATCGCCGATGAGAGTGAAGTCGCCGAGAAGAGAGGAAGCGTGGCTCCCGCTAGGCCGCGCGCCCAGACCAGAATCCAGCCACAGAGGGTGCTGGAGACAGCGGCGGCCAGAAGGGATCAGAGGACTCGCCATCCTTATGATCCAAGGAAGAACAAGGGCAGGGGCCAAGGACGCCCTCAACCAGCACGCCGGGAGTACAATCGCCCGCCTAAGCACAAGTTTGTCATGGGATTGGCGGACCTGATCGCCATTCCCAACATATCAGCTAGGTTGAAAGCGCCCGAGAAGGTGGGCGACAAGGTGCTGGGACCAAAGCCAGACGCCTGGTGTGAGTTTCACCAGGGCTTTGGCCACACCGTGGATTCGTGCTTGGCTTTAGGATACCAGCTCGACGATCTGGTTAAGAGCGGGTTCCTAAATGACTATTTGCTGGATAGAAGGACGGGGGGCGCGTCGAGCTCCCTACCAGCAGGTGGAGAGGCTCAGCAGCACGAGATGCCTACACACGGGGAAATCCACACCGTTGTAGGGGGTTTCTCAGGTGGTGGATGCACCGCATCACAGAGGAAGAGGTACGCGAGGTCTGTGATGACGGTGGATATGTTTGAAGACCACTCGCCGGATGTGGACATTACGTTCACCAAGCAAGACCTTCGGGACGTTATGCCTCATGACAACGATCCCATAGTCATCTCGTTGATCACAGCAGGAAGAAAGGTCCACAGGGTTCTGGTGGACCAAGGAAGCTCGGCGGACGTGATGTTCTGGCCGACTTTCGCGCAGTTGGAGCTACCCCTTTACCAGCTGAGACCCTATGGAGGGTGTTTGTATGGTTTCGCTGGCGACCAGGTGGAGGTCAGGGGGTACATTGAGTTGAGGACTACGTTTACAGATGAGGCGGGTTCGAGAACAGAGAAAATCAAATACCTTGTCGTGAACGCTCCTTCAGCATACAACATTCTGTTGGGAAGGCCCACGCTCAACAGGATAGGCGCTATACCGTCGACCCGGCACATGAAGGTGAAGTTGCCATCTATGGAGGGGGTGGTGATCACCATCAAATCCGACCAGAAAGAAGCGAAGAAGTGCTATGAGAATAGCCTGAAAAACAAAAGGTCTGTGAGTTACGTGACAACCACCCCGCCTCCTGGTGTGAAGCCCAGATCGACGGTGATAGAAGAGACCGCCGGAAGAGACGTGGAGATGGTGGATGCTGAGCTGGGAGAGGGGAACGCCGGTCTGGAGGAAGAAGAGGCGAGGAATCGCCCTGAGGAAGCGAGGGAGCTGGGAATCGCCAGGGCGGTGATCGCCAGAGAAACCAGGCCAAAACCCGTCGAGCAGTGGCTCGAGAGAGAGATCGGGGGAAAGATCTTCAAGCTGGGAAGATCCCTGGAGGTCGAGCTCCAGGACCAGATCGCTAAGGCGATAGAACGGCATCTGGATGCATTTGCATGGTCCGCTTCGGACATGCCCGGGATCGATCCCGACTTCTTGTGCCATCATTTGGCGATGGACAACTTGGTGAGACCAGTGCGGCAGAGGAGAAGAAAGTTCAACGAGGAGAGGAGGCAGGCGATCAGGGACGAAACACAGAAACTCCTCGCTGCAGGCCACATCTGGGAAGTCCAGTACCCTGAATGGCTGGCAAATGTCGTGCTGGTGAAGAAGAGTAATGGGAAATGGCGCATGTGCGTCGATTTCACTTATCTGAATAAGGCTTGTCCAAAGGACTCATATCCTTTACCAAGCATAGATGCCCTGGTGGATAATGCTGCAGGGTGCAAGTTGTTGAGTTTCCTGGATGCCTTCTCGGGGTATAACCAGATCAAGATGCATCCCATGGATGAAGAGAAGACTGCCTTCATGACCGAGAGATCGTGCTACTGCTACAAGGTGATGCCGTTTGGGCTGAAGAATGCGGGGGCCATGTACCAGAGGTTGATGGATCGAGTACTTGCACCAATGCTGGGAAGGAATGTGCAAGCGTATATGGATGACATGGTCGTGACCTCGCCAGAGAAAAGCAAGCACGTTGCGGACTTGGAGGAATTGTTCACTACGATCGCCAAGTTTAGGTTGAAGCTGAATCCGGAGAAGTGCATCTTCGGCGTGGAGGCTGGAAAGTTTTTGGGTTTCCTCTTAACTGAAAGAGGAATAGAGGCCAACCCGGATAAGTGTGCCGCCATCTTGGCGATGAGGAGCCCGACCACTGTGAAGGAAGTACAACAGCTTACAGGTCGGATGGCCGCCCTATCTCGCTTCGTGTCAGCTAGCGGAGAGAAGGGCCATCCCTATTTCTAGTGTTTAAGGCGCAATAACAAGTTTGCCTGGACGAAGGAGTGTGAGGAAGCCTTCGTCAAGCTTAAGGAGTATCTGGCGAGCCCGCCGGTTTTGTGCAAACCGCTGGTGGGAACCCCTCTCAGGTTGTATTTTGCTGTAACTGAGAGGGCGGTGAGTGCGGTGCTCGCCCAGGACCAAGATCAGGCTCAGAAGCCTATTTATTTTGTTAGTAAGGTGCTGCAGGGCCCCGAAACGAGATATCAGGCCCTGGAGAAGGCTGCGCTGGCTGTGGTATTTTCGGCGAGGAGGTTGCGTCACTATTTCCATAGCTTCACGATACTGGTGATGACCGATCTCCCCATCCAGAAGGTCTTGAAGAAGCCCGACGTTGCGGGAAGGATGGTGAAGTGGGCGGTAGAGCTGTCGGAGTTTGATATTAAGTATGAGCCCCGAGGTCCGATCAAGGGGCAGATCTTCGCAGATTTCGTGGTCGAGCTCTCGTCTGAAGCGACACGAGTTGAAGGGGATGACTTTCGTTGGGTGCTTTCAGTGGATGGATCGTCGAACCAGCAGGGTAGCGGTGCTGGAGTCATCTTGGAGGGACCCAACGGCGTGCTGATCGAATAATCTTTAAGGTTTGCCTTCAAGGCCAGCAACAATCAAGCAGAATATGAGGCGCTGATCGCCGGTATCTTGCTGGCTAAAGAGATGGGAGCCAGGGTGTTGATGGCAAAGAGTGACTCTGCTAGTCACGGGGCAAGTAACAGGCGAGTTCCAGGCTAAAGATCCACAAATGGCGGCTTACCTAGAGTATGTACAGGAATTGAAGAGTTCCTTTGCCTCCTTTGAAGTGGTGCATGTGCCCAGAGCAGAATGCCCGAGCTGACTTGCTAGCCAAGCTCGCCAGTTCGGGCAAGGGGGGTAGGTAGAGGACGGTGATTCAAGAAACTTTGAAGACGCCAAGAGCATTTGTGGCAGATCACCTGGTTCTTCAGATAAGCAAGTCGACGGAGAAAGCGGCGAGGAGTCACAGATCCCTGACTCAAGAGACCTTGAGATCGCCGAGAATAAGAGCATGTCGGGGAGAGAGGGTGAACATGACGCAGGTCTGCGCTACCCATGAGCCAGACACCTGGATAACACAGTACAAGCGGTGCCTGGCGGATGGCCTTCTCCCGCTGGATCCGACAGAGGCTAGGAAGATAAAGAAGAATTCTAGCAAGTTCACATTGATTGATGGCGAGTTGTACAGGTTTGGGTTCACTCACCCACTCCTGGAGTGCGTGCACGGAGAAAAATGTACGAGAATTATGGCAGAGCTCCATGAAGGGATATGCGGAAGCCACGTCGGGGGTCGAGCTCTGGCCGCAAGGACTCTCCGTGCAGGTTACTACTGGCCAACGATGAGAGAAGATTGCAAGAGGTATGCGCAGTGCTGCAAGCAATGCCAATAGCACGCCGATTGGCACAAGGCGCCTCCCGAGGAGTTGAAGTCGATTTACAGTCCTTGGCCGTTTCATACATGGGGAATCGACATCCTGGGACCATTCCCGCTGGCGATCAGGCAGATGAAGTACTTGGTGGTGGCAATTGAATATTTCACCAAGTGGATCGAAGCAGAACCAGTGGCCCAGATCACCGCACACAAGATCGAAGGTTTCGTGTGGAAGAACATTGTGTGCCGGTTTGGTGTGCCCAAACGCCTGGTGTCGGACAATGGGACTCAGTTTGCAAGTCACCTGTTGAAGAAGCTGTGCGAAGGGGTGGGAATTCAACAAGTGTTTGCATCCGTCGAGCACCCTCAGACGAATGGCCAAGTAGAGTCAGCCAATCGGGTGCTGCTGAGAGGGTTGAAGAGAAGGCTAGAGAAAGCCAAAGGAAGTTGGGCTGAGGAGGTACCCCGTATAGTCTGGGCGTACCACACCACCGAGCCGTCAGGAACCCATGAGACCCCGTTCAACTTGGTCTATGGGTGCGACGCAATGATTCCAGTGGAGATCCAGGAGAGCTCGCCGAGATTCCAGAACTTCGTGGAGGAAGACTCGAATGAGGAGAGAATGTTGAACCTGGATCTACTGGATGAGGTCAGGGAAGAGGCGAGATTAAAAGCTGAGGCGGTGAAGAGAAGGATTGAACGAAGGTATAACTCGAAGGTGATGCCGAGACAGTTCAGAGAAGGCGACCTGGTGATGAGGAAAGCCCACCAGTACGAGATGGAGAATAAGCTGTCGCCCAAGTGGACGGGACCGTTCAGAATAACCGAGGCGCTCGGGAACGGCGCCTACCGCTTAGAGACATTGGAAGGAGGGGCGATTCCTCGCACCTGGAACGCCACGCACCTCAAGGTATATTACAGTTAAGAACTTTGTAAGTAAAGACAAACACGAAGTTATATTACAATGTTTCTGTTAAAACAGTTTGAAGGGGGCACTCTTTTTTCCCTAAGGAGGGTTTTTAATGAGGCCACCCAATAAAGAAGAGTTTTCGAAGTTTAAAGCGTTTTAGATTGCATGCTTGTTGTTTTCCGAAAGTTTTGAAGAAAGACCTTGTCACTTATATGTGATTTAAGGCAAGTTAAAGATATATTGCATGCTTTCTAAAAAGTTTCTAAGTCCCCATCGTTTTTCGGCGATCGGAGGCACCAGTTAAAGTTAAAGTCCTCATCGTCTTTCGGCGATCGGAGGCACCAGTTAAAAGACCTCAACGCCCTCGCGCGTTTTGAGGCGAGATAAAGACCTCCTCGCCGTCGAGCGAGTGCAGGCGAGGAAGAGTGAAAAGTCCTCAGTGTTTCTGGGGGGGAAAAGATGTAACCCCTGGGGCAATGTAGAGGCACCAGCAAAAAGTCCTCAGTGTTTCTGGGGGAGAGGAGATGTAACCCCCGGGGCAATGTAGAGGCACGAGTTAAAGACCTTCTCGCCGATGAGCGAGTTCAGGCGAGTTAAAGACCTTCTCGCCTATGAGCGAGTTCAGGCAAGATAAAATCCTTCTCGTCTCGAACGAGTTCAGGTATGGTGTAAAGGGTGGAAGAAGTTTGGAGGGTGGCTAAGGTAGGTTCGAAGAGAACGCCTAGCCACCCGGTCTCTTGTTCTGAAGATCAGGGAGGCAGAGAAGGATCCGAAAGGCGCCTCTACCCCCGGATGAAGGAACAATGGCCAAGTTATGAAGCCAGGAGGAAGCTGATATCGCCAAGAGTCTTTGGCGACCAGGAGAAATTCAGGCAATGGCAAGAAAGTCAAAGACCTGTTTTGATGAAGCAGATCGGGTGAGCGGTGTCTTAAGCCATTAATTGAGGTGAAGTTCGTTTTTGAAGAGCAATTTTACGTTAAGGTTCATTGCCTTGAGATTACAAATTGTTAGAGTGATTGCTATTCGAAAGTCAGTGGTTCGAAGCAGTTAAGTATATAATCGCGCTTGCGGAATTGCTAAGTTAATTTCTTGAAGAAAATTGTGCAAGGAAAGATAAAGCAGACAGAGAAGTTACAAGAAGAATACAAAGACTTTATCATCAAGTAAACATCAGTTCCAGGTACATATACAGAAAAGGGGAAAGTCTATTACAATCTTATGTAAGGAGAAAGCATAAAAGTAGTCGATGGAGGGAATCAATCAGTCTTCAGCAGGAACAACCTTCCCGTCCACCACCTCGTTGTTAAGAGACACCATGGTAAGATCTAGATCGGGGTACAGGCAGGCGAACTGTTCCCGGGCGGCCTCGAATCCAGCAGCAAGAATCTGGGCAGAACTCAGGTCAAGTTCTTCGATCTGTTTCTTCAGCCCCTCGTTCTGCTGCTTCAGCTCTTCAGCTTGTTTCTTAAGTTCTTCAATGGTTTCCCGAGCTTGAAGAAGGTCTTCAGCAACCTTCTTGGATTCTGCCTGCACCTGGCCCAGTTCAGCGGCGATCTTCCCGTTTTCTTTGTTGGCTTCAGCGAGCTTGGCCACGGTGTCGTCTCTTTCTTTCTCCACCTTCCCCAAAAAGACCTCCCGATCGGCTGACCTTTTCTCGAGGTTCTTCACCTTGGCGGCGTCAGCTTTGATCAAGGCCTCCAGGTCAGCCACTTTGACGCGATAAGGTACTAGCTTGCTCTCCAGCTCAATCTTCTCTTGAGCCAAGAGCTGCACCTTATGGCGTAGATCGGTGGCCTCCTTGCGCGCCACCCGAAGCTCAGTGCTCATGGCATCTTCTACTCGGGAGTGCTCGATCTCGGCGAGTGTCAGATTGCAGGATAACCTCTCCGCCTCAATCCTTATGGTGCTATTCTCAGTTCGGAGTGCGAAGAGGTCATCCTGGAGCTTCCTGGTAGAACTCTCCACAGCTTTAGATATGATGGAGGGGAAATCCTCCGCCATCATCTTCAGTTTTGCTGAGAAGGGCTCCCATACCCTTTTGACCTCAAGGGAGAGGTTTGCTGGTGGAGGCACCAGGGGGGCTTGTTGTTGGTTCTCGCCGCCACCTTCCTGAGCTGGTTGTTCAATGAGTGCTTCTTGGCGTGGTGGCGACGTCAGGGATTCGGTGATGAGGATTGGGGAGTTGTGAGCACCCTCATCCCCGACTGGAGCAGCCCCTACGGTTGAAGCATTTGAAGGAGGATCCCCTCCCGCTGATACATAAGGCGTGGAGGCGCTCGGGGGGTTCTCCATGAAGTTGGCTTCGGCGGCCTCAACCACAGGAGGTGCAGACGCCAGTGGAATCGCTTGGACTGGCGAGGCGGGAGCTGGTGGAGGAAGCAATGTTGGAGGCGGAGCTGGTGTGGATGGCGGTGTTGATGTTGGAAGAGGAGGTGGAGCAGATGGTGAAGAAGGCGCCACCCTCTTCCTCTTGGTGACGAGGCCATCTTCAGTCGCCTCGTCGTCTTCTTCTTCTTCCTCATGAACCACTTGAGGGGCTTTCCTCTTTGGTTTCCTGAGGATAAGTTTCTTGCGCTGGTTGGCGGGCTGGGCCTCGGAGGAAGTTGGGCCTTTGGGTGGCGATCTGCCCTGTGCAGCGGCGATCTCCACCACTGAGTTTGGCACGGTCTGGGAACCCGATGCCAACCCATGGGCTCGGGCGAGCGCCCTCAGTTCAGCAAGTTTGCCCTGGCCCAACATACGATCTGCATAATGCAAAGATACATGGGTTAGCTCGGAGAGAAAAACAAACGCATAAGTCAGTATGCAGCAGAAAGCAGATCAGTGGTGCAGAAAATAAAACCAAAGTCTTGTGCACAGCGCACAAGACGCCCAGAAACAGTTGACAGAGATAATGTCAAAGTAAAGACTTAGACGTTGAGGTGAGTTCTAACCTATGCGAACTTCGAGTTGATCTTCGAAGAACTCGTAGGAGATGAGTGTAGTAGTGAGGAAAGTAATGTTGGCGTCTGCCACACTCTTCCAGAAGAAGCATAGGTCCTTGTCCAAAGCACCCATGCTATCAGGACTCCTTGGCCTCCTGAAGCTGCCTTTGGACTCTTTGTTCCCCTTGTTTACCCAATACAAGGGGAAACCGTCGAGCAGTGAGGCGTCCTTGTCGTTCGGGCGCACTTGGACAAACTTGCCCTTCCAGTCTTTGTAAGATTGCTGGAAGATAGAGAGGATTGACCTCCCAGCAATCCCATTAAGGCTCACCCACAGGTGATCTCCTGGGTGTTTGGCTTCGAAGAGGAAGAGAAAGACGTCCACTGACGCTGGCAGCCCCAGGTGGTCGCACATAATCTGGAACGCCCGCACGAACGCCCAGCTGTTGGGATGGAGCTGGGCGGCGGCGATGTCGAGCTCGGTAAGTAGCTCACTTTCAAAGCGAGTGAAGGGAAACCTAAGTTTCACCTTCTTGAACAGGGTGGTATATATGAAGCAGAACAACCCGCCGGTGTTCCCTTTGTCGTCGACGCACACTGGCAGGTCGGAGGGGCAAGGTAGCACCATCATCTTGTCGTCGTGCTCCTTGTGGAACGATAGGTGAGGCTCGTCCCCTTTCTTCAAACGAAGAACTGCCCCAGCAGAGTTTACAGAGGAGGTTTCCTTCAACAAGGTCGAGGTGGCCCAGGGGTATAATTTTTTGAAGTCTGGGGCAGGAACGGAGGCTCCTCCGGCGACAGGTGGAGTAGCCTGAGCCAGGTTAGAGCGGGAGGGTGCAAGCCTCTCAGCCTGGGAAGAAGAAGCACCAGGTGCTCGCGGTTGGTTGTGTGCTTGAGATGAGGGGTTTCGTGACGAGGGAGGAGGATTTGGGGTGATCTTTGAGCGAGCCATCTGCAAAGGAAGAAGAAAAGAAAAGGTGATCAGGGTTCGCAGAGGCTGACTCGATCGTGAAAGAGGGGTGAAAAACGAACGAACGAAGGTTCGTTGAACGAAGACGAAGCCCTAAGTTACAAGAAAGGAGAAATAGAAAAAAACAACCCACAACGTATGCACCAGACAGTTAAAGGATGATGCGAATCGGTTAAAATGCAGGAAAACCCAGCAGAAGAAGTAAAGGAAGTACCTTTTTGTGATCGGAAGAGTGATGAAGGAAGTTGGAGATTCAGGAGGTTGAAGAACGTCGAGAGCTTTTGCAGAAGAAAGTTGAAGAGTCTGAGAAAACGAAGAAGTGATGGAACAGTGAAGAGAAATGGGTTTAAGGGTTTTTTCGAATGGGTTTGGGAAGCGCAAACGTCAATTGAAGGTAACCGTTGATGAAGCCACGTGTCGAGCGATGGGAGGAGTGCTTGGTGGAGCGTCAGGAAAGCAGAAAGTACAACCGCTTGGAATTCTGTGCCAACGCCACGTAGATCGGTATTGACGTGACTCCTTTAGTCTTTTCGCTGGACAAGTCTTCGCTTAAGACTGGGGGGCTTGTGTACCGCCCTGGTAGTCGGAAGTGATGACGTGGCATCAAGCTACGGTATAGGCGTGTTGACGAGACGCCAGGTTGGCAGAAGGGAAGGAAGTCGGGGGGCTCGTGAAGTCGCCAATTATTAAGTTGGCGTGCTCCGATCTCCAGCACACCAGAACCGGCGGTCACCGAGTTAAAGATGAAGTCGCCAGATGTAAACTCAGGCGACCAAGTGATTAGAGATCGCCGGAGCAAGCACATCGCCGAAGATGAAGGTGGTGCAGATTATGAAGGCGGCCGGCGAGACCACAGGGAAGGTGTGTACGAAGGCACCCTAGCTCGCCAATCCAGTAGAGATCGCACTCCAGGACAGCTATGCACTGAGTAGTATCATGCATAAGTAACTTAGCCAAAGGAGAGTCAGAAGCAGCGCCCATGTCAAGGAGGCTCCAGATGATGGCACGTGTACGGCTGGATGCGAGCCACGTGTCCAGGTGTGTAACTGCCAGGAGAGAGAAAGTACCCAGGTATATAAGGGTTTCCCAACGAACTTCTGAGGTACGCACGTTCAGATTGTCTTCTTTACGCTTGCGAGTTCTTGAGTATACTGTGAGAGAGAACATTGCACGGTTCCTTGAGAGTTCTTGAGTGTTACTCTTAGTATTTGGTGGTTCCGTCACTAACTTGGGCGTTGGAGTGCGATCGGCCGTAGCGGCGCCGCTCTGTTCTTTTGCAGGTTCTTGAGGTGGATCGCGGCGAAGGACGGAGGTTGACGCCGCGCACACGTCGATCCAAGTTTGACGAGGCAAGCTTCAACGTTCTGGTCAACAGGCAGGAAGTGAATGGAAGTGAATGTTGTGTGTAAGTGAGACATAGTTGCAGTGTATTAATGTTAATTGGGTGGGTTTTACCATGATGTGGTGGTCATAAAAACCCTTATATTATAAGTGGGGACCCATGTTGATGGAGATCAAGCTCAAAAGAACATGGAGGCCACTCATCAAGCTCAAGAAGAGGTGGAGGCACAAATGGAGGACGCCCATGGAGGTCAAAGTCCACCTCAAAGGATTACAAGAAGCATGTTCAAAGCTTTGGGAGCTAGAGGACATTTATTTTCTCTTTTTGTAGTTTCTTTAGGTGCTTAGAGGGAAACTTTAGAAACCTCTTTTGTTATAGCATCTTTTAGGCTTTAGTTAGGAGCTTTAGGGGGGTGTATTAGTAGATAGGTGTAGGAGTAGAATAGGGGGTGCCAAAGTGAAGGAAATGATCACACCTTCCTTGCTTTGCAAATAGACGCCGGTTCTAGTTTGTTTTGGAGGGAATTTTGAATTGTTTTAGCTTTCGTTTTTCAGCACCTTAGGCTATAAATAGAGGTGCCTTCCTTGTAAAATTCATATTTGATTTTATCTAAAGAAACTATACTCAAAATTGGAGTGAGCATTTGGAGAGCTTTTGAGCCTTCTACTCTAGTCTTATCTTGAAGGACCATGGTTTCCTCAAGTGGCGGCTTGCACACTCATCTAGGAGCATCCATACTTCTAGTGGCGTGATCATCCAACCATTCTTCCATCTTCATGAGCATTCTCTTCTCCTTCCTTTCTTCTTCTTCAATTGTTCATGTTGCTTTGTGTTTTGAGTTGTTTTTAGTTTCGGTTCTTCCAATTTCCAGCACCTATATTCTGTTTTGTTTCTTAATTCTGTTCGGTACAATTGATTGTGGTTTAATTCTGTTCGGTCTTTTCTTTTTAAATTCCTTTGTTGATTCAATTTGACAATATTTGGTTCATCCAAATGAGTTTGGGATTTGGAACTTGTTATTGGTGAGTTCTTGACTTAGAACCATGATCCAACTCTAGAAAAGTGCCTCTATATTTTCCAGCTCAAGGTGATTCCTAAAAATGTCAAGAATCTTGTTCTATGTGGCTATTGGAATCACATCACATGTGTTAATAAGTGGGGACCCAAGAACAAGTCTCTGCATGGTCATTGTTTTAAAATATTTTTTTGTATTGCTGTAAATGGAAGTGAATGTTGTGTGTAAGTGAGACATAGTTTTCGGTTTTTTGGCTGAAATAGGGTTCAGATGGGAGTCCAGGGATCTCTTTGGAGGTTCGGGCCATTCATTGGTCAAAGACTACCTCAAATTTTTGGTTTTTTTATGTATGTTGGGACCCCTTTCATTTTATGTGGGGACCTATCTTGTACTTTTTGCACACTCATTTGGTCCTCCACCTGAGTGATTAGTTTTGGGTTTTTTGGCTGCACACATGGTTCAGATGGGAGTCTAGGGACCTCATTGGAGGTTCAGGCCATTCATTGGTGAAACACTACCTTAAATTCTGGTGTTTTAATGTAAGTGGGGACCCCTTTGATTTTAATTGGGGACCTATGTTCAACTTTTTGCACACTCATTTCGCCCTCCAAGTGAGTGATTAGTTTTGGGTTTTTTGGATGCAAACATGTTTCACATGGGAGTCCAGGGACCTCATTGGAGGTTCAGACTATTCATTCGTGAAAGACTACCTCAAATTATGGTGTTTTAATGTAAGTGGTGACCCCTTTGATTTTAACTGGGGACCTATGTTCAATTTCTTGCACTGTCATTTTGTCCTGCAAGTGACAGATTAATATTGGGTTTTCTGGATGCAAAGAGGGTTCACATGGGAGTCCAAGGACCTCATTGGAGGTTCAGCCCATTCATTGGTGAAAGACTATATAACTTTTGGGTTTTTTGGATGCAAACAGGGTTGACAATATAATTGCCACCATTCAGTACAAAGTTGAATAATAAAAACAATACTACATAATTAATCAATAACAATACTATTAATGAATAACAAAATTAATCCACTTACACATTCAGAGTTTTCACAATAATTACTCCTGAACAAAATTATTGGTGCAATACTACAAATTACAATGGTTTCAACAATGTCAATAAAGCATAAATCCACTAACTTAAAAACAGAAAGCACCTAAAAACATATCCATTAATGAAGCATCAGCTTTTGGGTTTTTTTGGCTTCCTCCTTGAATATGTGCTCCAAGGTGTTTTCAAAACAGCACCCTTGAAACGTTTCCTCGGTTCACCGTTCATTTTAGGAAACATTCTCACTTCTTCATTTGGTTGGACTTCATCTACATGTAATTGTTTATCTTCATCTACATCTTCATGACTGCTTTCTGCCTTTTTCAAGTATGTGCAATCCATTGCAAGAGGTTCAACTTCAACTACTTCTGACTGAGTATCACGACGAAGACAATTTCTCCGTGCAATTAACTCAACTATGTCATTCACCTCTTTCTCCGTACTTGTGATTAATACTTCCTGCTCCTCAGATTTCCGCATCAGTTCAAGAACTTTCACCCTCATTGCACGGACTTCGTCCTTTGTTGGTTTCTTCTTCGTAATTCGACACCCAATTTGGTCAAAAGCTTCTTCAACAAATTTACTGCAAAGTTTTTCATTGGAAGCACATAACTCAAGAAGAACCTATTTGTTGACATATATAATTCCAAAATTAATTATCTACATTCAAAACAACATTAATGTAATACAAAGTACAAAAAAAAAACATACCTTATTCTTACGCAAACCACGTCCAAGTTCATGGTCACCAACTCTAACATCCAACCAATGCATGATACGACATTATTACAAACATTTACCAATAACAAAAATGTTTCATATTACCTACAAGAGGTAAACGCAACCATCCACATGGATATACGACATATTTCTCCGCGTAATCCATTTTGAAGTTGAACACAAACTATCAACCAAAATTTCATACACTAAACCCCCAATTGTACATATCAAGTTTGTCTAAATCATCAACAAGGTTAAACAACCCATCATGAACTAAACCCAATCTACTAGGGAGAATAAACTCCGACAAACCTAACAAGATATACAACTTACAAAAGTTCTCTGAGGAAATATCATTCCCAAGTTTCAAAATAACAGAATATATCATTTCCACAGTTACATGACCTTCTTCAAAAAAACTCCTTATGTGAGATATAATACTAAGTTTCCTTAAATCAATTTTTCTACCACCTACTCTAAGACCTACACCTAAACACACATCTACCAAACTAAACGACACAAATTGATACTGAATTGAAAAACTTTGCTTCCTCTCCACCCAAGAACTACATAACTTACTTAAAAGTCCACGGCTCAATTTGATGTCCTCACGAACAAACAAAAGTCATCCAAATGGGGTGGACTGTATAATACTCTTTTGTTGCAAACTTATAACCATGTTCACAACAGCCAAACGCTTTGACCTGCAATTATGCCTAAACACCTATATATCAAAATCAAATACAAATACACTATAATAATTAAAATATATGATACCCCAAACAATTCCTCCTTTAGGACTTTGCAAACAACACACAAAAATGACTATCATAATCCTAACTTTGGTTGATTTAAAATTAAGAAAAAATAATTTGTGTGAATGTTTCGTGTTCAGAACCAAACCAACATACACTTCTTCTAATAAAGTTTTCTCCATACAAAGAGGAATCATATCTCTATTTCAATGCCGCTAGTAACAAATTATTTGTAAAAGATTGTCAGGAGGTTACTACAGAATGGATGTTATCAATTTTAAATATTGGAAGAAGAGTTAAGGATCACAATTACTATACACTACAATTTAATTCCAAGCAATTAGTAAGCAGTATCATCAGAAAAGTGGCATCAATTGGCACTTGTCTTCAGCTCATCAAACAGGGCAACATACACTTACAAATGGGAGCAATCAAGCCAATAAAAAAATCCCAATAGACAAGGTTTTGAGACACGGATTATTGACACAATTCATCTCTCAAAATAGAAATATTTTCTTAGGTTTTAATATATCCTTTTAACCAGACTACCTTTCATTTTAGATGATGATATCTTAACACCAGATACACATAGCAAAACATATACTTCACACTCCAATAAACTAATATTTTAATCTTAATCATATTTTTTTTTAATTTAAAATATTATTATATTATTATAATAATTTATCAATGTATGGGTGTTTTAATTTTTTTTGTTAAAGAAATCTTTTCCTTATTGCAGACACAAATCATGGTTTGATAGCACTTTCTCATATCTTTCAAGATTAAACCATGCAACTTCTGAATTCTTATAAGCTGTAATCCTCATTCTTCACCTTGAAAACAATGTCAACTCGTTTTTCATTAAAATTATACTTATATACTCTGTGTTTACTCTTAACTAAATATACCTTTGACTCCAAAGCATATTTCGTTCACAAAGCATCTACTGCTTACTTAATCTTAGATGTACTAAATAAAGTATGTCCGACACTAAGGGCATGACTTAAACTTGGACTTTGATACAAAACAGTTACTGCTCTTATTGTGTTTTGCCATTAGTTTATCATAACAGTACAATTTGGCGTGTGTTTTGTCCACACTCTACCATTTTACAGATGAAACATAAACTTCAAAACCAGTCCCAAATTCTCATACCACAAAACAATGAAATCCAAATGCATTTAAACTTTAAAACTCAAAAACCACACACCAAAAAAACAAACGAAATTACACTGCACTCAATGCTAAAAAACAGAAAGCAAAGCAATAAACAAATAACTCCGTACCAAAGCCCTAAACAGAAAGCAAAATACATACCTCAAAATGGAAATCGCACTCTTAAACGAAAGCCCTAAACACCTCAAGATGGCAACACACCTCTCTTATGCTTCCTTCTCCCTTCAAAAACCTCCGCAATCGAAAATGCCCCAATCGAAAACCCTAATCCTTCCAAATCTTGCTCCTGCTTTCGTTGAACGGCACACACAGAATCGCACGTCTTCGTTCGCAACCAACAACCCTCAAACGCAAATGGTCTCCCTTTAAAATGCACCTTTCAAACGTTCTTCATTTCAGAAATGCACTCTTCAAATGCAATTTTCGTTTCAATTTTTCCACCTCAGCAACTGGGACCCACGCACTATTTGTTTAATATTAGAAGCGCCACGTTAGAGGGATGTATTCTGGAGCAACGCAAATGGAGGTGTCTAAATATCAATACTCTATAAATATATAATTGATAGTTGTCATTCAATAGTCAAATTTAAAATATTCCAGCGTAGACCGTCTAATGAGGTGATAAATCATCTAACGCTAAAGAGATGATAATATAGACAAGGTCATGTGACCCCAAGTCGTCTCCCAATGAATCCAGTGAAGACAGTATTCAAACTTATCTACAATGAGAATTAGCAATAACAATAAAGGAAAGGGGGGTTGTGATTGTTGAACAGTAAAATATAAAATATGATTAAAACAATAGAGAACGCATGTTGAATCCCAAGTTTATTCACCACGACTTCCTCATTGGTTTTCTTAAGATTATCATCCTTAAATTCTCACGCATATGTCAAACTTAATCAAGCAAGCGTAAATTAAATTCAACAAATCTTATAAGCAAGGAAGTGTTTACTGATGTATTTAGTATCTCACTAGTTTCAAGTCTTTACTTGTGAGATTTTATCTTCCACCTCTCGAACTTAGGGAACAAGAGATTCACTAGAACTAAGTGAACTAATTAAGAAATCTAAATAAAGAAAATAATTGAATTTTCAACAAGTGTTAAAAAACAATTCCTTTGATAGAAACTTGATTTCAAAAAGATAAAACAAAATAAAGCATAATCTGCTATAGAAAATTGAAGAACAAAATTTTATTAAAACAAACCCTATCAATTGGAAATCACAAGGTAATTAACCGGAAAGGTTGTAGCCTTCCATGTGAAGGAAAAAAAAGAAAGAAAAATACAAAAAAGAAATTAAACTAGGTTTAGAGAAGATTTTCTTGAACAATATTTTTGAAGGAAATTTTCTTTGTTTTTTATGCTTTTATCTGGAGGTTTTCAATTTTAGAAATTTGAGAGAATATTCATGTACAAGACTTGCTTCCAATTATTTTTTTGAGATATTTGCAGATTTAATTCTCTAATTGTTTATCTCAGATTTTTTTTCCTGTTTTGATTCAAAGAACAACTTCGACTTTCACATGATTTGGCTCACTCGTAGTAGTAGACACTTCTATCAAATCGTCTAATAAGACGCTTCTATCAGATCGTATGGTTAGACGCTTCTACTAGACAAACCATCAAATCATTTGGTCTAAGAAATTTAAGACCGTCTTCTGTGACTAAAACAAAAGATTAACATAAATAACAATTAAGGCCAAAACAAACCCAATTAGATGAATCTCAATTAGAATAATGGGTTTATTTCATGATTACAATCCAAGAATCTATGATTAAAGCTTTAAAGTGTTAAAGAAATTATGTTCATCAATAGTCCCACGCATGAGTTGGCTATTGTTGGTGTGAGGGGGTGTGTTGGAATCCCACATTAAATAGAGATAAGACCAATTTATAGTATATAAGTGAGTGCAAACCTCATCTTACAAGCCAATTTTTAAGGTTGAATTAGGCTTAAAGTCTACTTCTTAAGGTGAATATTTCTCTTTATACAAACCTAGTTTGTTTAGCAAAGAATGTCTGAATTCTAAAAAATACTTAATGTCTTAGGGAAGAATGTTTATCGCCCAAACAATACTTTGTATTAGCCAAGAGTGGCCGAGTTGCAAGCATACACAATGGGTTAGCTAGGATTTGTCGAGTTCAAAAGAAAATACTTGTATTAGCCACGAGTGGTTGTGTTACAAAAAATACTTGGGATGTTATGTTGAGACCCAAACGGTTTAAGACCGTATAGACGTTCTACATATCTCAAGATGATTTAATGACTTGTAAAGCTTATATGAATGTTCAAATGATAAAAAAAATTCTAAGTGTTTATATATATTTTATATGAATTATTAATGATCTTATGAACATTCTAACCAATGTTTTGTACAATTGTAAAGGATATAAAAAGATTGCAATAGACTAATGCAATATGTGTTTTTTCTTTAAATATGGTTAAATCTTTAATAAGTTGAAATCGAAATGTTCAAAGGACATTTCTATAATATTTACTTAATAAAAAATGTTACCAACGAATATATTATCTAGTCTTCAAACTAATGTAAAAATATCTTATACAATTAATGGTATAGAAATGATTTTATAAAGAAATAAAAGAACTTAATTGATTAATATATGTGCAATTAAATGGTAAATATTTTGCATGCATTTGAATTATTTCATTTGATAGAATTAAAGTAATAGCATAATAAAGATCTGATGAAACCCTGACTGATAGAGTATCCATTGAGCTGGCTCAACCTTCTAGAAGGATGATCAGGAGCATGACACGGGACTCAGAACTAGGTCAGACTCAGTCCACAACCAGTGACTCAGAGCCCATTATGCCTTTGAAAATTACCAAGACCATAGCACAAATTATGGACCTAAGCACCAGTTATTTTTCCTGCTTTGTATTTCGGTAGAATAAGATTTAAATAGCATAAATTGGGCTTGTGTCAAACCCGCATTTCAACCTAGCTTCTAGAAGTACCTTCCCATGTGTCGTCCCCACATTTTTATCCTAGTTTCTAGAAGACACTCTCCATGTGTAACACATTCACGCCCTCCCCATGTGTTCCTCTTGCTCCATAAGGTACATTAAGTTATAAATATAGTGCCTTGCCCTCTTGTAAATCACATTGAATTTTGGGTAAAAAAACTCCACTTGAGTGAATTTATGAGTGTTCTAAATTTCCTCCAAGTCTTATCTTGATAGAGAATTCTGCAAGTGGTGACTCCCTTCCTCACTCATCTTGGAGCTCTCCTCTCCCAAATGGCGTGATTCCCCCCACCTTTCCACCTCCATGAACATTTCATCCGTCTAAGATCCCTTCTCTTTTATCTCTTTCAATCATCTTCCATTTTTCTGCAAATTCTCTATCAATTCTTATGTTTAATTTCATGTTCATTAATTTATAGAGTGTGTCTTTTTCACTTTGCTCTTTGAAGAGAACCTTCATACTTACTTAACCACTTGGTTAAGTTCGTGTCCAGTGGTAATCTTCACTGAATTATCACCTTATCTTACTAATAAAAAATCCTAATCCAAGTGCAACCTATAAAAACATGTGTAATTGCAAATCAACTCATATCAAGATCACATTAGAAGTTTCCTTTAAAAAACGTCTATAACAATAAAGATGAATATATGCATAGAAGATTTATGCACAGGATCATGCCTTGTGTTTTAGAACATCAATAGTCTTCTTCATGAAGTTATGTAAAGTGAACAAAGACGAAGAAAAACACATACATATGCTACAAGCCGTTTCAATCTTCTTTGCTATTAGTAAGATATAGAGTTACAAAAGTTCTTATAGTTCTATCAGCTTTTGAATGTCCATTTTTGGATTGTGAGAAAACCATTGTAAATTCACCACTATGTGAAGTGATACACATGTGAGCTTTACTTGTGCTCTCTTTTAAAGTGTTTTCTTTGTTTCTTTAAGAGTTCTCAATCTCAAGGGGAGATTGAGAAGGAAAATCTAAGGAGGTTGGTTTACTCGTTGTATCCTAAAAAGGTTGGTGTACTGTGTTTAATTAAGGTGTTGCCTTGATTAGTGAAATATCTTAAGTAGTTTGCTTGAGAGGATTAGACACAACCTGGATTTTGGTTGAACTAGTATAAAATCTTTGTGTTGTTCTTTCTATGCTCTTTTCGTACGATCTTGTTGTTTGACAAGATGATCTTTAGAAGATTTGTTGTTTTTTCACTATGAATTGAATCTTAAGGCTCCACTCAACCCACGTCCTTCAAGAGTCAGTTGTTCCTACATGTTAGCCAGGAAATGTTGCATTCCAAATAATACTCGATTTGTAACTTGTAACAATAGTCTACATAGTAAAACTCAATCAGTTCATTGAGAATTGCATGTAGTCTACGCTATCAGATGAACTAGTATAAAATCATAGAGTAAATCTTTCTTTTTGTTATCTTTGTTCATTACATACTATGATATTGCCTTAACAAAAGAAACAAAAAATTTTAGAAAATTTTGTTTTAATTGTGTATCAAACTAAAATTATTGTCTATTTGTTTACATTATGAGATGATATAATGATTTTTTTTTAAAAGTATTAAAACACAACTCAACTCCCCCTCCTCCTCTTTTTGTATTCTAGCTTTTTTTTATATAGGTGATCAATTTTCAACACTAAATTACCCTACTTTCGCATAAGTGGACCAATTTCTTTTAGTTGTTTTCTTTTGATCCAAATATATATTTTAAAACATGATAACTTTTAAATGTTAAATCCAAATATATTAGTACAAAATGAATCATATTTCAATTTACACCTAACAGAAAAAGTGACAACAAAACAAAGGACGAAGGAAAAAAATGACTTCTTTACCACATGAAACTTTTGAAAAGTCAGAATCTCCTACACTGATGAATAACTATTACCAAATCAATTTATCCAAGGAACAACCTTTCACATTAATCCATTAGTCCAATCAAGATTACACTTTTATGTTATATTACTTATGTCCTTGTCAATACTCTTTGGTAAATCTGATGTTACTCTTTCATCAGGCTGACTATCAGAGTAAATGGACTCAGTGAAGCCAGGATTAGTATCATCACGTCTATATGTTTCATTTTTATAAAATGAAGGCCTTGGAGGCAATTCAATGCTTTCAATCATCCCTTCAAGCATCTCTATCACCTTATTCATTGAAGGACGATCACTTGGATTTAATTGAATACACCAAAGTGCTACCAAGAACATCTTTTGCACTAGAATATTGTCATCTTCTGAAGCATCTCTTATGTCAATATTTTTATCTTCTTGAAATTGATCATAAATCCAAAAGGGAAAGTAATGTTGACTTGAGTTCTCTGCTTGAGGATTTGAGTTCCTCCTCTTACTTGCCATTTCCATTAAAAGCATTCCAAAACTATATACATCAGCTTTATAAGATACCCCACCCATATTTTTGTAAAACAACTCTGGAGCCATATAACCCAATGTTCCTCTTGGTGCAGTGATATTGACAACGCCATCAATTGTAGCATGTAGCTTTGCAAGTCCAAAGTCTGAAACCTTCGGAACAAAATTATCATCTAAAAGAATATTATGAGGCTTGATATCAAAATGCAGAATTTGCATATCACAACCTTGATGTAAATATGCAATCCCACCTGCTATTCCAATAGATATTTCATATATTTTCTCATAGCTTAAAGGGGTACTTTCTTCTTTGGAGAAAATGTATTTATCTAATGATCCATTTGACATAAATTCATAAACCAAAGCACGCTTTTTTCCATCAACACAATATCCAATAAGACGCACCACATTTACATGATGTATTCTTCCAATGGTAGCTACTTCATTCATGAAATCTTGTCCATTATCATTGGATTTGGTCAACATCTTTACTGCTACATCCAACCCACTTCGGAGTTTTCCTTTATATACAACACCAAAGCCTCCTTGACCCAATTTCACTCTAAAACCTCCAGTCATTTTTTTAATTTCTTTGTATTCGTACCTAATGGGATTTAGATGGCTATCTAGCAAGAAATTTTCAATATTTTCATATATTGAAAAATGTCTTCGTCTCCATTTGTAGATGAATAGCAGAAGAATAAGTACAACTCCAAACAGATATCTGGCAACCAAAAATATTGGTATAATATTTCGTCCTATGAATATTCCTCCATCAAAAAATTGCAGTCCAACTGCGTTGTCCAATTGTTTCGTGCTGAATGTTATTCTGCTACCTATTCCTACAAAGATATAGAAACATACTTGGGTCTGATTCATAACATCGTTCAATAACATAAACTAATGAAAATTGTTGTATGGTGTAAATTCAATTTCAAGAAAACACAGAGAAGGATCTTACCAAAAATAACGCCTCTAAGATAAGCTGCAATAAAAATATAAAAGATCGTGTTAATAAAAAAATGACATACGTAATTTAAAAATAACTTTAAAAACAAAAGAGTTGAGTATTTGACTTGAGAAAGAGAAGTAAAAGAACTATAATTCTAATTCTATCTAATGCAAGTTACAGAATATTTCTCCTCATAACCATAATGAAATAGTAAAAAGGTTTGAATTTCGGATACAGGGTATGTTTAAGTAAAATTTTCATCATTAAGAAATTAAGAATAAAAATATAGAATAAAATTATGCAAATTAAAAATAATTTACATCTTTTAAAGAAATTAATATAAGTGAGATTTTTTATTTAAATTAAATTTGTTTGAGTTTATGAATATATATATATATATATATATATATTATGTATATATGTGTATATTATATGTATATATGTGTATATTATATGTGTATATTATATGTATATATGTGTATATTATACTATTAACTACAAAGACCAAAATATTATTTATATAAAATTTGAATGGCTAAAGTTTGACATATATAATTACTTTTTCATTGATGAAGAATCTGATAAATACTTATTAAATTAGAAAAATTAACAAAATAGAAATATGAAAAAAAGAATAAAGACAGAAATAATTACTTACCTCGAATATAGCCAAAAATCTGTTGCCAAGGTTCTGAAACACGGAAAACAATAGAGTTAATATGCAATTTTGAAAATTAACGAACAAAATTTATATAGAGAAACAATTAATCGCCTATTTGTGTAAGTAAACATGAGAATCCTAAGAAAATTCACACGAAAACCTGTAATGATGCACGTGATTAAGGATGGTCCAATAAAGGTATTAAATATTTAAAAAACAGTTATGTCTAATTTCCAATAAGGCGAGCTTTAATTTGCATCTGTTAAGTATTTTAATAAATTTATTAACTTTTATATTAGTTACGTTCAAATTTATTTTTATTATAATTTGAAATTGTTCTAAGTGTATAATCTCAAATTAGTAACTTTAAAATTAAAAAATTACAAAAAAAAGTGGAACAATATACATTTGAAATCTAAAATATTGGTAGATTTTTCTGTTCATGCTTAATATTTTTTTTTATTGTTGTATTAATTGTGTTCATGAAAAGATTCACCATTTTGATAAAAAAACATAGGATAATAGAAAAATTCAAAAACATTTCAGAATCCATTTACCAGGGAAAGAAAAGGACCAGATAAAATATTTGCGCGCGCGCGCACATATATATATATATATATATATATATATATATATATATATATATATATATATATATATATATTTAAACCACCTAAATAAGTTTAAGTTATAAAATTAAAACTCACAATGATACTCAACTTCACTTTTCACATACATTATGATAGATTTATAGGTTAATACATTAAAAAATATTACGAGAAGACAAAAAGGATTTTTCACAAAATGTAACAAATTTTATTTTAAAAATTGAATTATGATAAAAAAAATCTATTTTATAAACTTTTTATGACAAATTTTGTGATGAGCATATTTTCTCTTTAAACACAACATAGGATTTTGTAACGTCAGATATTAAATTCCAAAATTATACACCAAACAATTTCAAACAATATAAATATATATAGAGAGAAATAAGTGACAACTTTTATGACAATACAACATAAATATAAATTTGTAAGTCGGAAAGAGTAAAATGTAAAAAAGAAGAAGATAATAAACATAAAACATACACATCCATGTAAAAGCTCTATGATAAATTAATTATTTTTCTATAATATTTAATTAATAATTAATAAACAATATAAAAAGTTTGACTAATCTACATGGACTGACAAACTCAAGTATATTTTGTCATGCATACTAATAATATGAAATAAAAGGATAGAGAAAGTGGATAATACCGCATTTATCGGTAGTTTGGTAGGCGTAATGGCAGTAATGCTTCTCACACTCAACTTCTCCCTTGGATTCATTTATCACCTTACAATCGGTTCCCCTTCCACATCGATCCTCGCAAATAACAGGCAACCACGACAACCGAATTCCCTCACTTATCACGCCACGGATCTCATCGTAACTAACATTCTCCTTCGGTGTCCAATCAACCACTGTAGCCACCATTAGAACGCACCCAACCTTTATGTCCTTTACCCGCCACTCATACAGCGATGGCTCCAAAACAGCGTACACGTGCCCTCCGCTGCCACATTCACCTCTGCCCACCTCAACATACCGTGGATCGTCACTCACAGGATTCACGCAGTTGAAGTACCCTATTCTGAAAGTATCCCAGGGTTCCCAAGTGAACGGCTGCGATCCGAAATCGTCCGGGCCAACCAGGCCCGTGGGCCTGAAATTACTGTCCGTTAAGAAATTGCGAGGGATGAAGGAGCAATTAGCCCCCTCCTCCTCTCGACCCGGGTCACTCACAACGACTTTGTATCGCTCGTAGTCGATATCTCGTACATGGTATTTTGCCGAGAACAAGGTTAAGAGAGTGGCGTTGTTAACGCAGTCTAACTCATACCTTGGGTCGCCGCATCGGTTTGGGTCGCCTTTTAGGCGAAATGGGTATGATATGTTGCGAATTTGGCCACATGATGAAGGAGGACACGGTGGTTGCCGCTTAGCGATACAGTAATCTGGTTGGAATAGAAGAATAATTGTAGCCATTATTGACACCAGAGTGCGTGCAGAGCAAGAACACCTATTCCAGCCTTCATTTTCCATCCTTCAAAATGTTTCCATCAAAACTGTTCTCCCTTCTTGCTCTAATTATTCCCTCTCATCTTGAATTCAAAAGTGCCGCAACCTTCATCCACTTTTCTCCTTGTTCACACTTTCTCTTTACTCTTTCCCACACCACACCACATCTACCAAAACTAATTTCCAAAGTACTCTGATGAAAACGTGTTGGGAATTAATGTTTACGATTTTAATTTACATATAATTCATTTGAAGTTATTAATTATATTTTAATTTAAATAATATAAAAAAATGAGTACACAATTAAAAAATATTATATATGTTTTTAGAAATAAATTAATAAATTATGATTGCAATATTTTTAATGCAATTAATGGATTTTTTTATAAAGGAATATATTAGAAAACTATAATTATATATTTCTAAACATACGTTTTCATTGACCTATTTTTTCTACATAATAAATGGAATTAAATAAACAAATCTCTCAATAAATGATATGGAAAGATAATGATTAAGTTAAATGTTCTTTCTAAAACCATCTATTTCACGAGTTTATCTTTTGATGGGGTTGACCTAAAATCATGCTATTTTTGACACCGTGTGTTATTCGCAATTCCAACAAATCGTCTCAGTACCACAATCTTGACTACGGCCGCGTGCCCTTTATCACATTATATAGAAGAAAACTTATAAACAGTGGCAGTTGTTGTTATGAAACAGTGAATAAATTGTATATTATTAATACGAAACTCTAAATATGATTAAAAAATAATATTTACGGTTAATGTAAGTATTCTCCATATTCAGTGACATGCATCAAGGATGCCCAGTACACCACTAGTTTTAGTTTTTTTTTATCCAACTAGGCCACTAGCCAACTTTATCAAGGAGATGATGATATTACATGTTTGGAGCAGCTTTTTTGCGACCACTTTCAGAAAAAAATATTAATAAACTTTTTTTTTCACAAGTTAAGATTAGTTGTACAAATTAAAAATAAAAATTTAATTTGGATAAACTACATGTGATAACTTACAAATTTTAGCTTATAACAATATAGTGAGACTAAGGTATAGAATAAAGTTGATATAATCAAATCTTAATTATTAGATCTAAGATAATTTATCTTTTGAAAACTTTACATAGACTAGATTCACATTACTCATCATGGATTCTAAACACTATCTACTACAAACAAACTTCCACGCTTTTAAAACAATATGGTTGAAAAAACTCTTTTAATGCTTTGCTTGCACGTAAAGGAGAGTGCGGAGATTGAAAAATGAGTAGGGGACTAATTTGTTTCTTCTCTCAATAATATAGAAAGTCGAGTAAAAACCACACAAATGTATAGGATTTTATTTCATTGCCCTTGTTTAGCATGAGACACTGCCAAGCATGCATAAAGAATCCACCCAGTGAGAGCATCTTTAACTCTGCTTTTTTAAAAAATGTTTTAAAAGATTGTGATTGTTAACATCTTGCGCACCATTTCAAAGCATTTGAGATCCTTTTGCAAAGAGCTTTGTGCCATTGTTCAGTTCATTTGAGACTCACATATCAATATTGTTTGTTTGAGAGAGCTACTGTCCGAGAGGATTAAAGAAACCATTCCTGGAAAACTTTCAAAATCGATTACCACTCTTAATACATATAACCAAAAATTGATTATGTCTTTTTTTAAAGTGGATAATCGATTACGGATGGGTTATAACATGTAAGATAATCGATTAACTGGTATATTTTTTAAGCAAAAATCTATCATGCAAGACATTTTATTACATGCATAATCGATTATGCAAGACATTTTAATACATGCATAATCGATTATGCAAGGTGTTTTATTACATGTATAATCAATTAACCACATGTTTTCACTGCATAATTGATTATGTAACGCTTTTATCCTTAGCCATAATTGATTTTGCAAAGTATTTGAACCCATAATCGATTAATAAGTGCGTTTTTTTGTTGTGCATAATCAGTTTCCCCTATGTTTTTAACCTTAATCGGTTATGGAGTGTATATATTGAGTGATGAAGATCCATCCAGGCAAAGTCAGTCACCACAACTCAAACTTAGAGTAGAGATACAAAAAAATACTTTTGTATAAATTTGTAAATATTAGAATAGGAGATTTCCTTCTTGACCTTGTATTTTAGGTCACAAGTTGAATGAGAACTAGAGGTGAAAGGGAAGCTTATAGAAACCCTAACTTGCAGCAAGTTAGGGTTTAAAAATGATTGGACAGTAAGGCTCAAACTCTAGGGTTTAGGTTTCATGAGCACACTACCTCTCCTCCCCTTCCCTGCCTATAAATAAGAACCTCTCCCTCATGTAAATTCAGACTTGCATTGAGTAATGAAACTTTGCCTTCAAACTCATTTACTCTCTTATCTCAACTTGTTCCTTACTAGTGTTCAAGCTAACCTGGCCTAGGAATTTTGTAAAGAAGAACCTCAACTTCTTCTAGTTTATTTGTGAAACTCTTTGTCATTCCTTCCATACATCCCATATAAACCTTCTGTTGCCTTTTCCACTCACTTTATTCTCTCAAAGTGAAGCTGAACCACATGGAAGCACTTCTCACTTCCATTAAGTGGTATCAAAGCACACCTATGGTCCAACATATAATTTAGAGACAAAATATAATTAGTCACTATATTGACTAAATTAGATATTATTTTAGAGATTACAAAATTATCCGTATATAAATTGTTTTCTTTTATCAATAAAAATTTATAAAATGTTTTCTAAATTGGTATCTAATTTAGCTACCAAGATTTTAGCTACTAACATTTTAGATTCTAAATCAGTCTCTAAAAGACTAATAAAGACTAATTTAAAATATAAAGTAGTAAGTAGCTAATGGTTAGATATCAATTTAGAAACTATTTTATAAATAGAAGCTACTTTAGATACTAATAATTTTTTTAGTTTATAAAATGTTCTCTAATTTAGTCAATTAGTAACTAATTATTTTGATCTCTAAAATTAGTTTCTATTTAATGATTTTCTTGTATTGATAGATTCACTATATTTTCTAATTTTTCTATTTGGTTCCTATTTGTAAGTTGAAATTTTAAGTGAAAATATGAATTTTGTTTCACATGAAATTGTTGAATTGTGTTGAAAATAAATTTGCAATTATGTTGAAATTGGTGAAGTGAAACTCTGGTCCAACATATATGTTTAAGTTAGGTGCACTATTTTAAGTAAAAGTGTTGTTGTTTACACATTATATTGCCTTTAGAATACTAATTTGATGAAGATAGTGAAGATTCTGCTCAACTTTCATGAAGACTTGTTTGATGAAGAAAATAAGTTTGGAGTTGTATATGAACGTATATCATGGTCTTAGTTAGAATATGGTTGCTTAAGTGACCTTTTGCATTTTGATTCAACCTCATATTCCATAACCATGGTAATGATCTCAAGCACAAGGGTCTTTTAAAAGTTGTTTTAAAAATATGTTCAAGTTTTTCCAAACTAGTTTCACTGCAAAAAAAATTAATTTGTTGTTTAGAAAAAACAATTATTTAATTGTAGTGCACCAAAACTATTTTGAGTTTTCAAAAATTTGTTTGTCTCCAAAATTCAGTTTTGTTCACATATTATGTTTTTAACTAACCAAAGGTTGGTTATGTTACCATCAAGTGCTTTTTCAAAATATAACTTGTTCTTTTAAACTTTAACTTGTTGTTTTTTAATAGTTTTTAAAAACAATTTTGGAAAACTATTAAGATTTGAATCCTATAAAAGGATGACTCAACTTTAGTGCAAATCATCTCTTGCAATACAAATTGCTTACCGTTTTCAAGAGTTTTTCTTTGAGATTCTCATGTGAGCTTAGTTTTTGAAAGTTTTTCTTAAAAAAAAGTGTTCTTATGCTGGTTTCACTTTTGGCTTGGGATTATGCTGCAGTTGTGGGGATCCGGTTTGAATTCCTTAGTCTACAAACAAGGTTCTCTCTTTCCTATATCTCTTTCTTTGTAAAGGAGTATTTGTGTATGCTTCTTGATAGTGTTTTTTGAAGAAGAAACTTGCTGAAATAAGATTTTTCAGCTTGTATTCTTGCACTACAAGAAAATCATTGATTAGAAACTAATTTTAGAGACATTAAATAATTAGTTGTTATAGTGACCAAATTATAGACCATTTTGGAGACTAAAATAATGTTTGGTTTCTAAATTAGTTTCTATTATTGTTAAATGGTTTCTAAATTGGTATCTAATTAGCTACCAAGATTTTTGCTACCAAATTTAGAATCTAAATAATTAGTAGTTAAAACCTTGGTAATTTATTATATACCAATTTAGAAACCATTTAACAATAATAGAAACTAATTTAGAAGCCAAAAATGTTTTTAGTCTCCAAAATGGTCTCTAATCTGGTCACTATAGCAACTAATTATCTTTGGTCTCTAAAATTGGTTTCTAATCAATGATTTTCTTGTAATGTTGGTTCTTGTAGGGTTCAAGAACTGGTTTGTTTGTAATCTTTTGTGAAGATTGTTGTGTTTTTAGTGGAATCCATCTTGGTGTGAGATGAGACTGGATGTAGCTCAAGATTGAGTGAACCAGTATAAATCTTTGTGTGCAATTCTTCTTTCATATAAATCACTACATCTAAGACTGAGAAATTTGCAAAACTATAATAATTGAATTTGTTGTTTTTCAATTGAATCTGTTATTTTTCTACAATATTGGTCTAATTCATATTTTGTTTTTAAGATTCTGGAAAGAATTTTAAATTACAAGGTAGGCTTGATCTATTACGAAATGGACTTTAAGCCTAACTCAACCCCATAAAACCGGCTCATAGGGTTGAGGTTTTCACCCACTTATATACAATGAAAGGCTCTAATCTTTAGTCGATGTGGGATCTCCAACACACCCCCCTCACGCCGAGAGTGATAGATAGAAGCTCGTGCGTGGGACTATATATTATGGGTGGTCCGATAGCGGCCCGATAGCGGGTGGCACGATAGGCCCAACACAAACACTCGCTAGGATAGACTCGAAAATGGCTCTGATACCATATTACGAAATGGACTTTAAGCCTAACTCGACCCCATAAAACCGGCTCATAGGGTTGAGGTTTGCACCCACTTATATACAATGAAAGACTCTAATCTCTAGTCGATGTGAGATCTCCAACATGATCTTTGACAGAGTTATACTTAAAATCAAGTTATCAAAACCCAAGTTTTTTTTTATCAAATCAATATACTGCAGAACTGAATTTAGCATTTAAAAAAAAAACTAATTTTGTTAAGTGCACTGTGAATCTACTCTTGAATTGGAAAATTGTTTTTAATGCTTATGTTTTGAATCATAATTTAAAGAACCTGGTCTTACTTGATTCGATTTTCAAGATCTTGCTTCTTTAAATAAATCTGTTCTTTTTCTGTCAGAATTTCTTAAAGTTTACATTTGCAAAAATTATCCTAAGTACAATTCACCTCCTTCTTGAACTTAGACTCCCATAAATTCAACATAATCAAACATTTCAATTTTATGCAGCAAAAAATTGATGAATGAATGCTGGAAAATCCAAAAACTACATAAGATATATCTCCAAAATGATCTATGTTGTGTCATTTTTGGAAAAGAGCATCTAGGTCGAGTTAGAAGACTGCTATATGGAGCCTGTCCTAGCCTTACTTTTAAAAAATCCACAACAAGGTTAAGCGGTATGAACCATGCTTCCTCAAGTGCATCTTCACCAAATGTGAAGAGAAGGTAGAAAAGATGGAAACTAAGCTTGCAATTGTAAGGAACCAAATGCATACTCTGGTAGCTACATTGCTTCTAGATCAGACGTGCGAGAACATTTTGCTCCAATGGCAACACATTTAGTACATGCATCTATTAATGATGTATAAATTAGTATACTTAAAATTTTATTATAATATTGTTTTAATTTACTTTTTAAAAATTGAAAATTAACTTTAAACATATTTTTATTTATTTCAGGCACCGAACATTAAAAGTGGTGCTCCATCACCAAAACATTGTAGGATCAAGTGAAGGGAATAAAACAAGCATTAACCACTAGACCAAACAAGTTCTTTGGTCATATTATCATTTTTATTATACTTATTATTATTATTAATAATATTATATTCATATTATATTCATATTATTAATATTATATTCATATTATTAATATTATATTCATATTATTAATATTATATTCATATTACTAATATTATATTCATATTACTAATATTATATTCATATTATTAGTATATTCATATTATTAGTATTATTAATATTATTAGTATTATTAATATTATTAGTATTATTAATATTATTAGTATTATTAATATTATTAGTATTTTTAATAATAATAAGTATAATAAAAATCATGATAATACTAAAGAATTTGTCTATGGTAGTCGTTAAATTTTCCTTGATTACTGAAGGAACCTGGTTTTGAATCCCATCCACTGCAAATTTTATTTTATGGTGCCAAAGTTACACACGGAATAGAATTCGTATGTAATGTTGATTTTACATCCGTATGTAATAATCCACGAAGTCTTCTTTTAATTATAAATTTGTATATATATTATTCAATTATTAGTATTTATGAAGTTTAATTATGTTATGAAATTAATATGTGAAAACATGTTTAATTAAATTATAAAAATAGGTTCTATAAAATATTAAAAGTTGTAATATTAAATATTCAAGTATTTAATAGTTGTAACTAACATATAATATTTCACAATTTAATATAATAATGACGATTACAAATGTCGTACTAGAACGTTTAAAGTGGTTTTTAAAAGCTCTCTTATTTGCGGTAAAATTGTCTTAATTTGCTAGAAAATTATGACATTTATAACTAACATAAATTACACCGCTTAAAACTGTCACTTTATACTAGATATTACATGACACGTGTTATCGTGATTCACAATAGACCACCATATTATATTTTGTGGTGACCAAAGATATGGTGGCACACGAAACACCACACCTGTAAGTAGTGACGTTTATAAATGATAAAATATACAAAAATAATCGTCATCACACATACATTTTTTAATGTTAATGTAACTCTCATACCCATGTGAACATAACTAAACTCCTATAGGTGAACCTTTGGTGTAATTTTCTGTACAAGTGTGTCTCCAACACCTATATGGATGCTGATATGATGTGAATGCAACAACAAGAATACATGATTCCTTGACATTCTTAGGAGCAACTTGAGTTGGTCATGAACTGGCACTTTACTTAGAATTGGATCAATGTTCTAATTCAAGAACTCACCAAGACTTTGCACCAAACCAAAGCTCATATGGAAGTCCATATATTGTCAAATGGAATCAACAACAAAGAAAGAAGAACAGAATTAAACAACCGAACAGAAATGAAAAGGAAAGCTACTGCATCGAACAGAAAAATGGAAACAAAGCTAGAAACAAAAATTGTAATCGGTACACATGAAAGGAAAACACTAGAAACTAAGAACTACCGAATGAAAAATGAAGAAATGAAAGAAGAACACTTATAGAAAGGAACTTGCTGGATTTTGAGACTTGGAGAAGCAATTCACGCCACTTGGAGCCTTGTTCCAAGATAAGTGAAGGAGTGCCGCCACTTGAAGTTCACCATAGCTCACAAGATAAGGCAAAGGAAGAAGAAGACTCAAGACTCACAATTTCTCTCTAAATTTGAGTATAGTCTCTCTACTTTAAATTCCAAATCTGATTTGTACAAGGGCAGCACCTTTATTTATAGCCTATAAGGTGCTGAAATGCAAAGCCAAATGTGCCTCAAATGAGACTCAAATTCGGCGCCAACTAGTGCATGAAGGAAGTGTGACTTTCCTTCCTAGTTTGGCACCTCCTAACTCCTATCTACACTCCCCCCTAGCCTCCCTTAGTACTTACACCTATTTATTACATTCGCACCCCTATTCTATAAAAGAAATAAGAAGAGCCATCTTATTATACTCTTGTCCCAAAGTTCTTGCCATGCTCCTAGTGATTCGTTGGGCTTGGACCCCTTGTTGGGATTGGGCCCCTTGTTGGGCTTGGGCTTCATGGGCTTGAGCATCCTCTACTTGGTTTCCATCATACTCCCCGGGTTGGAGAGAATTCGTCCACGAATTTGGGAAACCTGCAGCAAAAGGAGTGAGATCAGTAATATTGAAAGAATTACTACCAAGATAAGTAGTGGGCATATCTAACTCATAGGCATTATCATTAATCCTCTTGATGACTTGGAAAGGCCCATCACCATGAGGCATAAGTTTGGACTTCCTTAGAGAAGGAAATCTATCCTTTCTCAAATGAAGCCAAACCCAATCACCGGGTTCAAAGATTAATGCCTTTTTCCTTTGACTGGCAGTGTCAGCATACTTACCAACTTTCTTCTCAATTTGTAACTTGTTGCGGTTATGTAAATCCTTAACAAAAGAAGCCTTTTCAAAACCGTCTTTGCATAGAACCTCATCAAGTACAGGAATGGGAAGAAGATCTAGAGGTGTGAGGGGATTAAACCCATAAACAACCTCAAAAGGAGAATGGTTAGTGGTGGAATTTACTACCCTATTATAAGAAAATTCAACATGAGGTAGTAAATCCTCCCAAGCCCTTGGATTCCCGGAAATAAAGCATCTCAATAATTGACCCAAAGTTCTATTAACCACTTCGGTTGGACCATCAGTTTGGGGGTGGCAAGTAGTAGAAAACAGAAGTTTTGTGCCAAGTTTCCCCCACAAGGTCCTCCAGAAGTGACTTAAGAACTTAGAATCCCTATCGGATACTATACTTCTAGGAAGTCCATGTAAACGAACAACTTCCTTGAAGAAGAGATTTGCAATATGGCATGCATCATCCACTTTGTGGCATGGAATAAAATGAGCCATTTTAGAAAAACGGTCCACTACCACAAAGATGGAATCCTTACCCTTCGATGTCTTGGGCAGTCCTAAGATAAAATCCATAGAAATATCAACCCAAGGCATTGTAGGGATAGGAAGAGAGGTATATAAACCATGGGGTTGGACCTTAGATTTAGCCGTCCTACATGCTATACATCTATCACAGAAGGTATGTACGGATTTGCGCATGTGAGGTCAAAAGAAATGTTCATGCAATGTTTCTAAGGTCTTAGCTACCCCAAAATGTCCCATAAGCCCACCCTCATGAGCCTCTCTAACAAGAGATTGTCTTATGGATCCTTGGGGAACACAAAGTCTTTTGCCTTTGAAAAGAAAACCATTATGTAAGAAAAAGTCTTTGTGACCGCCCTTGGAACACTCTTGATAGATTAGAGAGAAATCTAAGTCATCATGATAAAGTTCCTTTATGTGATCAAATCCTAAATATTGAACATTCAAAACATTTAACAAGGTATATCTTCTTGAAAGAGCATCGGCAACCACATTAATTTTACCTTGTTTATGTTTGATCACATAAGGAAATTGCTCAATAAACTCCACCCACTTAGCATGTCTCTTATTAAGCTTGCTTTGGCTTTTCAAATATTTAAGGGACTCATGATCACTATGGATCACAAATTCCTTTGGAAAAAGATAATGTTGCCAATTTTGCAAAGCTCGAACAAGAGCATAAAGTTCTTTATCATAAGTGGAGTAATTGAGATGACTCCCTTTGAGTTTCTCACTAAAATAAGCTATGGGGTGTCCTTCTTGAAGGAGGACGACCCCAATGCCTATATTAGAGGCATCACACTCTATTTCAAATGTCTTAGCAAAGTTAGGAAGGGCTAAAATGGGGGCTTTAGTTAATTTATCCTTCAAAGTTTGAAAAGCGTTTTCTTGCTCTTGTCCCCACTTAAAAACCACATCCTTCTTTACTATGGCATTTAAAGGTGCGGCAATTGTACTAAAGTCTTTCACAAACCGCCTATAAAAACTAGCAAGTCCATGAAAACTTCGTACTTCATTGACATTGGTGGGTGTAGGCCAATGTTGAATTGCTGCAACTTTTGTTTGATCTACATGCACCCCTTTATGACTAACCACAAACCCTAGGAAGTCTATATGATCTAATGCAAAAAAACATTTAGCATGATTAGCATACAATTTTTCCTTCCTAAGAGTTTCTAACACTTGTCTAACATGTGACTCATGATCTTCTAAAGACAAGCTATATATAAGAATATCATCAAAGTAAACCACAACAAACTTGCCAATGAATGCTCTTAAAACATGATGCATGAGTCGCATGAAGGTACTAGGAGCATTAGTCAAGCCAAAAGGCATGACCAACCACTCACATAAACCAAATTTGGTCTTAAAAGCGGTTTTCCATTCATCACCATGTTTAATTCGAATTTGATTGTAACCACTCTTAAGATCAATTTTGGAAAATATTTTAGACCCATGTAATTCATCCAACAAGTCATCTAACCTAGGAATGGGATGCCTATATTTGATGGTGATGTTATTTATAGCGCGACAATCCGTACACATCCTCCATGTCCCATCCTTTTTTGGGACAAGTATGACATGCATAACACATGGGCTCATGCTATCTTGTACCCACCCCTTAGCGAATAAATCCTCAACTTGTCTTTGAATTTCTTTGGTCTCTTGGGGATTGGTCCTATATGCAGGGCGATTTGGTAAAGAAACCCCGGGCATGAAGTCTATTTGGTGTTCAATCCCTCTTAGAGGTGGTAAGCCTTTAGGAGGATCTTGAAACACATCTTCATATTCCTTGACCAAATGGTCCAAACATGTGGGACTATCCTTAGCCGACTCATATTCAATAGGTCTAGGAATAGCTAAAAAAATAGGCTTGTGAGTACCTTTTTAACTTGTTGGGAAGATATGAGAAGGCTTCTCTTGGAATTTTTTATATCTTTTTCTTTCTCTCTCTTTTCTCTCATTTTGACTTGGTCCTCATGGACTTCCTTTGGAGAGAGAGACTTAAGAATGACTTTGTGCCCATGGAAGTTAAAAGAAATTTTGTTGGTAAAGCCATCATGAAAAACTTTTCGATCAAATTGCCATGGCCTACCTAAAAGTATATGAGTAGCTTCCATTGGAACAACATCACACAAGACCTCATCTTTATATTTACCAATGGAAAAAGTAATGAGGACTTGCTTGTTCACCACTAACTCACCCACCTCACTCAACCATTGTAACTTGTAGGGCTTGGCATGAGAGATGGTAGGCAATCCAAGTTTGTCTACCACTCTTGTGCTTGCCACATTAGCACAACTCCCCCCATCCACAATCAAAGAGCATACCCTATCATTAATAAGACACCTTGAATGAAAAATATTTTCTCTTTGAGTTTCATCAAAAGGTTTTAAAACTTGTCCAAGCATGCGTCTTATTACTAATAGGTCACCCTCATGTGGGCTTTCACTCTCACTCTCACTTGGGGATCTAGAAGGCGAGGAATGTCTAGAAGATTCGGACCCATGCTCACTACTATCTACCCCATCAACATATACATAGCTCGTTTAGAAGGGCAATTAGAAGCAATATGTCCACAGCTTAAGCATTTAAAACATTTCTTACTAGACGATTTTTGTGGTGATTTAGGCCTAGAATTGGAAGTGAAAGGCTTAGACTCTCTAGGTTTGAAAGTAGAGTCCTTAGAAGGAATATTTGAAAAAGAGTTATTTTTATTTTTCCAAGAAGGGTGGTAGTAGTTATCCTTAGAAGAATTTTTGAAAGCATTTTTCCTTGCAAGTTGATTTTCAATTTTACTAGCAAGGTGCACCACATTTTCCAAAGAAGAATATTCTTGTAACTCTACCACGTCATGAATGTCCCTTCGAAGGCCACTCACAAACCTAGCTATCTTAGCTTCCTCACTCTCATCCATATTAACTCGAATTAAAAGCGTGTCTAGTTGTTTAAAGTAATCATCCACACTTAGCGTGCCTTGATGAAACCGTTGGAGTTTCAACATAAGGTCTTTCCTAAAGTGTGGGGGTACGAATCTAGCGCGTAAACATGCTTTCAAATGGTTCCAAGAGACCACGGGCGGCCTCTTGTGTAGGTCAATGTCCATGAGGTATTGATGCCACCATTGCATGGCATAGTCCAAAAATTCTAAAGAAGCTAATCTAACCCTATGCTCATCCCTAACCCCATTTACATCAAAAATCTGGTCAACCTTAGCCTCCCATCCTAAGTATACATTGGGATCACTTTCACCACTAAAACTAGGAAGTTTTACATTAGGAGAACAAGGGCCAGCCACATGTTGGCACCTCTCTTCATGGTGATGATGTCTTGGCCTTGCATTGTCTTCATAATAACCATGAGAAGAATGAGAGTGCCTTGAAGAATGCCGAAGAGGAGGATGAGGTCTTTTCTCACGGTTTTGATGTAGTTCTTCACGGTTTAACTCCAAACTTTGGAGCCTTGCCTCCATTTGCCTTATCACATCAAGATAGTGAGCATTGGATTGCTTGGCATTCTTTAAGTCTTCATAAAGGGCTGCCTTTTGGGGTGAGCACGGTTTGGAGGACTCTCCACTAGAAAAATGAGCCATGAGCAAAAAATACAAAAAACAGAAAACAAACAGTGAAAGAAACTTGTTAGAAAAATAAAAGTGAGATATAGGTTGCTGGAAAATGCCCAAGAAAGTACTCAAGCCACTCCAAGAAAGTATGCTGTCCTCAACCAAGCCTTTCTTGTAGAATGGAGGAGCTTCAAATGAAATAATGTCACAGCAAACCAACTTACTTAAGAACAAGTCTCCACACAATTTTAAGAAGAACAAAAAAGACAAACAAGAAAAGGTATAAACAAGAAAAGCTAAACCAAAAACAGAGAGCAATGTATGACAAACTAGAAAGAATATGAATGAAAGACAAGCAAGAAAATAAGGAACTCAATGAATAAAGAAGGCACACAAAAAGAGTCCTAAAGAAAGTGCTAGAGTAGATTGAAGAAAACAGAAAACAGCTACTGGAAAAATCTTTTTAAATGCAAACTGTGCTATGTTTACAGATTTAACTGTAATGATTGAAAGCGAACTGGAATGTGAAAAATTAACCACAGAAACTTCAATGTCTTTACTCAATTATGGCACTGGAATGAGGTAAAAACAGTAAGCCAATTGAGAGAAATAAATTTTTTAAAATTGCTGCCCAATTACCGTATTCTTTTCGGCAGTATTGTACACTTTCCGTATTTTATTTATCATTTTTTGTGTACTTGGAATTTTTGAGTAATTCTTTTTTCTATGCTTTTGTAACACTTTGAAGAATGTAAATCCAAATTTTCACAAATTCCCCATGAGCCAATTAATTGCAGTAAATTGAAAACAGTAGCACGTTTGTAAGAAAACAGAGGAGCCTATTTAGGAATGAAAAACAGTATGATGAACTAACAAAGACATAATGGAAAGTATGTAAAGGAACTTGTATAGAATGAGAATACAAGCATGAACTCAAATCTAAAAATGAAAATGCACAAAGGATCAAGCAATAAACTCAAAAACAGAAAGTAAACCAAAGCAAGAAACAATCAAAGCAATAAAAGTACTACAAGAAGTAATGACAATTATGGAATAACATGACTAAGACAAAACTTGACATGATTACAAAATTAAAAGACATATCACAAGATATAACAACAAGTGAAAGGAAGCTTAAGGTCAGCTCTAGGAAGGAGAGTGCCATTCCAAAAGAGCAGCCATACTCATATGAACAATGAGTGCCATAATCCTTTTCACAAACACTTGGTGTAACAAAAGAAAAACAGCAAGAAAACTCAAAATAAATCCTAAAACAGAATGGTAAACAACTTGAATTAAAGAGCTTTTGAAAGTAAAATGCAATACAACTCAAAATTTAAGCAAGAAACAAGCCTAGGCTCTGATACCACATGATGTGAATGCAACAACAAGAATACATGATTCTTTGACATTCTTAGGAGCAACTTGAGTTGGTCATGAAATGGCACTTTACTTAGAATTGGATCAATGTTCTAATTAAAGAACTCACCAAGACTTTGCACCAAACCAAAGCTCATATGGAAGTCCATATATTGTCAAATGGAATCAACAACAAAGAAAGAAGAACAGAATTAAACAACCGAACAGAAATGAAAAGGAAAGCTACTGCACCGAACAGAAAAATGGAAACAAAGCTAGAAACACAAATTGTAATCGGTACACATGAAAGGAAAACACTAGAAACTAAGAACTACCGAATGAAAAATGAAGAAATGAAAGAAGAACACTTATAGAAAGGAACTTGCTGGATTTTGAGACTTGGAGAAGCAATTCACGCCACTTGGAGCCTTATTCCAAGATAAGTGAAGGAGTGCCGCCACTTGAAGCTCACCATAGCTCATAAGATAAGGCAAAGGAAGAAGAAGACTCAAGACTCACAATTTCTCTCTAAATTTGAGTATAGTCTCTCTACTTTAAATTCCAAATCTGATTTGTACAAGGGCAGCACCTTTATTTATAGCCTATAAGGTGATGAAATGCAAAGCCAAATGTGCCTCAAATGAGACTCAAATTCGGCGCCAACTAGTGCATGAAGGAAGTGTGACTTTCCTTCCTAGTTTGGCACCTCCTAACTCCTATCTACACTCCCCCCTAGCCTCCCTTACTACTTACACCTATTTATTACATCCGCACCCCTATTCTATAAAAGAAATAAGAAGAGCCATCTTATTATACTCTTGTCCCAAAGCTCTTGCCATGCTCCTAGTGATTCGTTGGACTTGGGCCCCTTGTTGGGCTTGGACCCCTTGTTGGGCTTGGGCCCCTTGTTGGGCTTGGGCTTCATGGGCTTGAGCATCCTCTACTTGGTTTCCATCATGATATGAGTTGAATTGAACATAGACACTTTTAAACTCTTGAACACAACATTATATGAGAATGAAAACAACAATTCAAGGATCAAAGAGTGCTTAAACAATGAAAACGAAAATACATCAACAGAACAAAAAACTGAAAACAGCAAATGGAATCAAGGAAGCTTAAGGAGTCATCAATGGAGACATAGCCTTCCAAAATGATGATCCAAACTCAATAAGAGTGTTATCTCCTTGTAAACATCCATGGAACAAGATTACTAAACGCAAATGAAACAAAAACACAAGGAACCAAACCGAAAATTGAAGAACAGCACAAGAACACAAAATCAATCGGTGGAAAGATGAAGTACACTAAAGGAAAATTAAACTACCGATTGAAATTGAGCTCGACTGGAATGGGGAATTGGAACTGCATCACGCCACTTGGAGGAATTGTTCCAAGATAAGTGAAGGAAGCCGCCACTTGAAGCTCTCCAATAGCTCACAATATGACACCAAGCAAGGAGATTCAAATCTCACACAAATCTCTCTCCAAATGAGTAGAGTTTCTGATGGAGATCAAGATCAAGACCAAATGGAGGTCAATATTCAAGGACAAGAAGAGGTAGAGGCTCAAGTGTTAGACGTTCAAGGAGTTTGTAGCCCACCTCAAAGGCTTACAAGAAGTCAATTCAAGGCATTAGGAAATAATGGAAGGTTGTTTTCTCTTTTTATAGTTTCTTGTGTAATAAAAAGTGCTTAGAGGGAAACATGAGACACCTCTTTTGTAAAAGCATTTTTAGACTTTAGTTTAGGAGCTTGGGGGGTGTGAGCTTAGTAGTAAGCGTGAGCTTAGGTGTGAGTTTAGAAGAAAACGTGAGCTTAGGAGTGAGCTTAGTAGGGGGTGTGTTGTAGGAGTATGTAGCTTCTAGAATAAGCATGTACTTGGCCGGCCCTTGCTCCTATAAAAGGAGAGCTTGGGTCCTTCACAATTCAGAATTGAAATTGGTAATAGAGAAACTCTACTCAATTTGAGAGAGAATTGTGAGAACTTGTCTTCTCCTTCACCTTGTCTTATCTTGAGTGCATTTGGTTCTCTCAAGTGGCGGTACTAGCTCACTTATCTTGGAGCCTTCACCATCCAAGTGGTGTGATCACCAAACCAAGTCCTTCATCTCCATAAGTTCTTCTTTCTTTCATCTCCTAGTTCATTTGAAGCTAAAACATGTCTTAGTTTACTTTTCTAGCATTTTCATTCGGTATTTTAGCTTGTTTCTGAATTTGCTTCGGTTCATCTTCTCCTTGGCTGTTTCTATTTGATTCTTCTTCATTTCTTGTATTTTGTTCGGTTCAATTTCAGTATTGTAGCTTTCTATTCGGTCCTTTTGCTTTTATACACAAATTAATCGGTTCAATTGGCAATAGATGGATCTTCCATATGAGTTTGGTGTTTGGTGCAAGTTTTGGTGAGTTCTTGAAACATAGAACATTGATCCAATTCTATTAAAAGTGCCTAAGCTATCTCCAACTCAAGTTGATTCTATAGAATGTCAAAGAATCATCTCTATTTGGCTAGTGGAATCATATCATGTGGTATCTAGAGTTTAGGTTTGTTCTTGTTTAATTTTGAGTTGTGTTGCACTTTTAATTCAAGAGCTCTATAATTCTTGTTGTTTATCTTTCTGTTTTTAAGATTATTTTGAGTTTTATTGCTGTTTTCTTAATTGTGCCTATCATGTGTTTGTGTCTTTTCCTTTTTGAATCCATACAAGTTTTGTCATAGTCATGTTTTTCCAAGAATGTCATCACTTCTTGTAGTACTTTTATTGCATTTTTTGTTTCTTGCTTTGGTGTAATTCAGTTTTCTGAGTTTGATACTTGATCCTTTGTGCATTTTCTGTTTTAGTATTGAGTTAATACTTGTATTTTAGATCTATACAAGTTCCTATACATTATTTCCATTATGTCTTTGCTAGTTCTTAATTCTGTTTTTCATTCGTGTTAGGATTCCTCTTTTTTTTTTTTTTTTTTTTTTTTTTTTTTTTTTTTTTTTCTGAAAACGTGCTTACTGTTTCGATTTATTGCAATTGATTTACTCACTGGAAAGTTCTGAAATTCTGGTTTTGAGTTCTTTAAAGTGTTATAAAAAATTAGAAAAAAGAATTACTTCAAAATTCAAAGCACAAAAAAAATGATAAATAAAATACAAAAAGTGTGCAATTCTGCCGAAAAAAATACGGTAATCTGGGAGCGATTTTAGAAAATTTATCTCAATTAATTGGCTTACTGTTTTTGAGTAAATCCAGTTCCATTGTAGAGCTAAGATCTTGAAATTTCTGTGGTTAAAATTTCATAATCCAGTTCGCTTTATATTGTTCCAGTTAAATCAGTGAACATCAAGCACAGTTTGCATAAAAATATTTTCCAGTAGCTCTGTTTTTTGTTTTCTTCATCTAATCTAGTGCTTCTTTAGGTCTCTTTTGTGTGCCTTCTTTTTCATTGAGTACCTTATTTTATTGCTTGTCTTTTGTTCATTAATCTTTGAGTTTGTCATACATCTAGTCTTCCTTTTGTTATAGCCTTTTATTGCTTATACCTTTTCTTGCTTGTCTTTCATTATTCATTGGTTTTGTGGTGAAGTGCTTTGAAGATTGTGTGCTCTTGCTTTGACATATTTCATTTGAGATTACTCAAGGCCTCAAGATCAGCTTGGTAAAGGGAGCATTCTTTCTTTGGAGTGATTTAAGTGACACTTCACTTCGGCAGTTTGGTTCCAATTTATTTTCGCTAACTTTGTTTTCTTAACTTTGTTTGCTGTTTTGTTGTTTGCTGTTTTCTTTTCCAAATGGCTTCATATTTCAGTGATGAGTGTTACAACCAGCATTCTCCTAGCAAAGCTTCTGTTCTTGGTGAATTAAAAGAGGCCAAGCGAGCCCTTACACAAAAAGATGAAGCTATTAGACGGTTGGAGGAAAAGTTGCAAAGCCTTGAAATGAAGCAAGCTAGGTCCTCTCATTCTATTCATGGAGAGCATCATCATTATAGACCTTCATCAAGAGGCTCTTCCAATGATCATGGCCGTGAAGAGGAACATAGAAGAAGGAGACCTCAACAACACTTTCATGGATATAGACCTCATGAAGATAGACGCCACCTTGAAGATGGCTACTACCAAGACGCAAAGGCTAAGCTCCCTTCGGTCAAAATTCCTAGTTTCAATGGGGATAGTGATCCTAATGTATACCTAGATTGGGAGGCTAAATGTGAACAAATTTTTGAGATCCATGGGATCCAAGATGAGCACAAATATAAGCTAGCTACCTTAGAGTTTAGTGATTATGCCATGAAATGGTGGCATGGTGTTGTAAAGGACATTATCTATCACAAGGGTCCTCCCGTGGACTCTTGGAACTCTTTAAAGGATCAAATGCGCCTTAGGTTTGTGCCACCACACTTTAGGAAAGACCTCATGTTGAAACTCCAACGGTTTCAACATCCAACGGTTTCAACAAGGCACACTAAGTGTGGATGCTTATTACAAAGAATTAGAAATGCTTTTGCTTAAGGTAGATAGACGTGAGAGTGAGGAAGCTTTGATAGCTAGGTTTGTGAGTGGTCTAAGGAAGGATATTCAAGATATTGTTGAACTTCAAGAGTATTCATCATTGAGTTCTTTGGTTCATCTTGCAATGAAGGTGGAAGCCCAACTTGCTAAGAAAAATTCTTTCAAAAATGCTCCCAATGATGGTTACTACAACAATTCTTGGAAGAACAAAAAATCTTTTTCTAAATTTCCTTATAAAGATTCTTCTTTCAAACCAAGGGAATCTAAGCCTTCTACTTCTATGCCTAAATCACCAACTAAATCGTCTAGTAAGAAATGCTTTAAGTGTATGGGTTATGGTCACATTGCGGCTAATTGTCCTTCTAAAAGGAATATGTTTGTGCATAATGGCTTTGTCATGAGTGAGCATGATTCGGATTCACCTATGCATTCTTCACATTCTAGGGCATCTAGTGAGAATGAGAGTGAAAGTCCACTTGAAGGGGATTTGTTAGTTGTGAGAAGACTTCTTGGACAAGTTTCACAACCTTTTGATGAAAGTCAAAGGGAAAATATTTTCCATACAAGATGTCTTATTCAAAACAACATTTGTTCCTTAATAGTGGATGGGGGTAGTTGTGCTAATGTGGCTAGTACAAGAGTAGTAGACAAACTTGGATTGCCTACTATCTCTCATACAAAGCCCTACAAATTGCAATGGCTTAGTGAAGTAGGAGAAATAGTTGTGAATAAACAAGTCCTCATCCATTTCTCCATTGGAAAATACAAAGATGAGGTATTATGTGATGTTGTGCCCATGGAAGCAACCCATGTTCTTTTGGGAAGGCCTTGGCAATATGATAGAAATTTTTTTCATGATGGCTTTACCAACAAACTTTCTTTTGATTTCCATGGTCACAAGGTTACTTTGAAATCTCTCTCTCCAAGAGAAGTCCATGAGGACCAAATTCTAATGAAGAAAAAGAGGGAGAGTGAAAAGGAAAAAAGTCCTAAGCCTACACTTCTTGTGTCTAGGCATAAGGTCCAAAGGGAAATAGTGGCTCACAATCCTATTTTCTTAGCTATCCCTAGACCTCTTAAGTTAGAACCACTTGTTGATAGTTCTCATGACTTGGATAATTTGGTAAAGGAGTTTCAAGATGTGTTTCAAGATCCTCCAAAAGGCCTTCCACCTTTGAGAGGGATTGAGCACCAAATTGATTTGATTCCGGGATCTTCCTTACCAAATCGTCCGGCCTATAGGACCAATCCAAGTGAAACCAAGGAAATTCGCCAACAAATAGAGGCTTTGATTGAAAAAGGTTGGGTCCAAGATAGCATGAGCCCTTGTGCTATGCCTATTACCCATGTCCCTAAGAAAGATGGCACATGGAGGATGTGTTCGGATTGTAGGGCTATCAATAACATTACAATTAAGTATAGGCATCCCATACCTAGGCTTGATGATTTGTTGGATGAATTGCATGGTTCTCAAATCTTTACAAAGATTGATCTTAAAAGCGGCTACAATCAAATCCGTATCAAACCGGGTGATGAATGGAAGACGGCTTTTAAGACCAACTTTGGCTTATATGAGTGGTTAGTTATGCCCTTTGGTTTAACTAATGCTCCAAGTACTTTCATGCGCCTCATGAATCATGTTTTGAGACCTTTCATTGGTAAGTTTGTTGTTGTTTATTTTGATGATATACTCATTTATAGCTTATCTTTGAAAGACCATAGGTTGCATGTTAGGCAAGTATTAGAAACCCTTAGGAAGGAACATTTGTATGCTAACCTTGCTAAATGTATGTTTGCACTTGATCATATAGAATTCCTAGGGTTTGTTGTGAGTCGCAAAGGAGTCCATGTGGATCAAGCTAAGGTGGTGGCCATTCAAAATTGGCCTACACCTACATGTATGAATGAAGTCCGAAGTTTTCATGGACTTGCTTCTTTTTATAGAAGATTTGTACCCAACTTTGGTACAATAGCCGCACCTCTCAATGATATAGTGAAAAAGGATGTGGTTTTTCAATGGGGAGAAGCACAACAAAAAGCTTTTGAGATTTTAAAAGAAAAATTGACTAATGCTCCCATTTTAGCCCTTCCTAATTTTGGTAAAACCTTTGAGATTGAGTGTGATGCTTCAAGTATAGGCATTGGGGCTGTTCTCCTTCAAGAGGGCCACCCTATAGCTTACTTTAGTGAGAAATTGAAAGGGAGTCATCTCAACTATTCCACTTATGATAAAGAATTATATGCCCTTGTTAGAGCTTTGTTTACTTGGCAACATTATCTTTTTCCTAAAGAGTTTGTGATTCATAGTGATCATGAGTCTCTTAAATATTTGAAAAACCAAAACAAACTTAACAAGAGGCATGCTAAGTGGGTTGAATTCCTTGAGCAATTTCCTTATGTGATCAAACATAAGCAAGGCAAAATAAATGTTGTGGCCGATGCACTTTCTAGAAGATATGCCTTGCTCACTCTTTTGGGTTCTCAATTTCTTGGCTTTGATCACATTAAGGATCTTTATCATAATGACCTTGATTTTTCTCTTATCTATCAAGAGTGTCTTAAGGGAGGACAGAAAGATTTTTTTATACAAGATGGCTTTCTTTTTAAAGGAAAACATCTTTGTGTTCCCCAATGCTCAATTAGATTATCTCTTGTTAGAGAAGCACATGAGGGAGGATTAATGGGTCACTTTGGGGTTGCTAAAACTTTGGATGTGTTGCATGAACATTTCTATTGGCCTCATATGCATAAACATGTTCATAGTTTGTGTGATAAATGCATAGCTTGCCGCAAGGCTAAATCTAGGATGCATCCCCATGGTTTATATACTCCTCTCCCTATCCCTTCAATGCCTTGGGTTGACATATCTATGGATTTCATCTTAGGATTACCCAAGACATCAAAGGGAAAGGATTCCATTTTTGTGGTAGTGGATCGTTTTTCAAAGATGGCTCACTTTATTCCTTGCCACAAAGTGGATGATGCATGTCATATTGCAAACCTCTTCTTTCAAGAAGTGGTACGTTTGCATGGGATTCCAAGAACTATTGTGTCCGATAGAGATCCCAAATTCTTGAGTCACTTTTGGAAGACCTTGTGGGGGTAAGCTTGATACTAAGCTTTTATTTTCTACCACTTGTCACCCACAAACCGATGGTCAAACCAAAGTGGTAAATAGAACTTTGGGACAACTATTGAGATGCTTCATTTCCGGCAATCCTAGAGTGTGGGAGAATTTACTACCCCATGTTGAATTTGCCTATAACCTTGTAGTAAATTCTACCACCTCACATTCTCCTTTTGAGGTTGTCTATGAGTTTAACCCCTTAACACCTCTTGATCTTCTTTCTATTCCCATACTTGAGGATGTCTTGTGCAAAGATGGGGATGAAAAGGCTTCTTTTGTGAAAACTTTGCATAAAGACATCAAGATGAGAATTGAGAAGAAGGTTGGCAAGTATGCTGAACTTGCCAATAAAAGGAGAAAAGCATTGTTGTTTGATGAAGATGATTGGGTTTGGCTTCACTTGAGGAAAGATTGTTTTCCTACTCAAAGGAAGTCCAAACTAATGCCTCGTGGTGATGGACCTTTTCAAGTCCTAAAGAGGATTAATGACAATGCTTATGAATTAGATATGCCTGATACATACCTTGGTAGTCATACTTTTAATATCAGTGATCTAACTCCTTTTTCTGTAGGTCTCCAGAATTCGTGGTCGAATTCTCTCCAACTCGGGGAGTATGATGGAGATCAAGATCAAGACCAAATGGAGGCCAATATTCAAAGACAAGAAGAGGTAGAGGCTCAAGTGTTAGACGTTCAAGGAGTTTGTAGCCCACCTCAAAGGCTTACAAGAAGTCAATTCAAGGCATTAGGAAATAATGGAAGGTTGTTTTCTCTTTTTATAGTTTCTTGTGTAATAAAAAGTGCTTAGAGGGAAACATGAGACACCTCTTTTGTAAAAGCATTTTTAGACTTTAGTTTAGGAGCTTGGGGGGGTGAGCTTAGTAGTAAGCGTGAGCTTAGGTGTGAGTTTAGAAGAAAACGTGAGCTTAGGAGTGAGCTTAGTAGGGGGGTGTGTTGTAGGAGTATGTAGCTTCTAGAATAAGCATGTACTTGGCCGGCCCTTGCTCCTATAAAAGGAGAGCTTGGGTCCTTCACAATTCAGAATTGAAATTGGTAATAGAGAAACTCTACTCAATTTGAGAGAGAATTGTGAGAACTTGTCTTCTCCTTCACCTTGTCTTATCTTGAGTGCATTTGGTTCTCTCAAGTGGCGGTACTAGCTCACTTATCTTGGAGCCTTCACCATCCAAGTGGTGTGATCACCAAACCAAGTCCTTCATCTCCATAAGTTCTTCTTTCTTTCATCTCCTAGTTCATTTGAAGCTAAAACATGTCTTAGTTTACTTTTCTAGCATTTTCATTCGGTATTTTAGCTTGTTTCTGAATTTGCTTCGGTTCATCTTCTCCTTGGCTGTTTCTATTTGATTCTTCTTCATTTCTTGTATTTTGTTCGGTTCAATTTCAGTATTGTAGCTTTCTATTCGGTCCTTTTGCTTTTATACACAAATTCATCGGTTCAATTGGCAATAGATGGATCTTCCATATGAGTTTGGTGTTTGGTGCAAGTTTTGGTGAGTTCTTGAAACATAGAACATTGATCCAATTCTATTAAAAGTGCCTAAGCTATCTCCAACTCAAGTTGATTCCATAGAATGTCAAAGAATTATCTCTATTTGGCTAGTGGAATCATATCAGTTTCTCTATATCAAATTTCCAATTCTGAATTTTACAAAGGCAAGCACCTTATTTATAGCCTAAGAGGTGCTGAAATGAGAAGCTAAATCAAATGCAAACACCCCCCTAAATGACACTAAAATGGCGCCAACTAGAGCATGAGGAAGGTGTGACTTCCTTTCTAGTTTTGGCACCTCCTATATTACACCTACACCCTCCCACTAAGTCACATGGACAATGTGACTCTCTCTAATACATTTACAACTATTTATTTAATATCCACACCACCTACAACTATACAAGAGAAATAAGAAGAGTCATCATTTGACACTCTTTTCCCAAAGCTCTTGCCATGCTCCTAGTGATTCTTTGGGCTTGGGCCCCTTCTTGGACTTGGGCGTCCTCTACTTGGTTTCCATAGGATGCTCAAATTATTTTTAAAAGGAAGCGAGTTAGGTATAACTTGGTAAAAATTAGACTACACAAGTCATGAATCCCCATCTTATTAAACTTTACCTATGCAAGATATCTATGTGGTGTTTATATGTATGTTTTAGAATAGAATACTATAGATGGTGAAATAAAAAAAACATAGAACCATACCCATGATAAAAAATAAATAACTAATTTCACATTTAAAAGTTCAATCACAACTTGAATTTAAAAATAATTAAACTAATTCATTTTGGTATATTATAAAATATGTTTTGCCTTGTGTTTCCATTTCCTTTAGTTAAAAAATATGCAAGAACACTGGTACACAACTTTGTCATGGCTAACTTGTATCTAGCTTATTAACTTTCTTATCATTGGATATTTAACATTTCTTTTACAATTGAACATATTTAACTTAACTTTGATGATTGTCAATTTTTCTTAAAGAATTAGTTTTATTGACACTCATTAAATTTAGTTTAAGAAAGAAAATTTGTTCTTAATTTAAAAAATAGGAGTGACAAAATGGATTAACTTAACCCGTTTTCGTCTTATTCATTGTTATTTTTCCAAAATTGGGACGCAACAGATTGATGCTAGACATTAGAAATCTTGACTCGACCGCTAGAGGACGATCACTTGTTAGCTAGTTTTTTTTTAATATATATATCCATTATAATAAATGATTATAATTTAATTTATAAATTTAATGATTTATGATACAATACTGTTATATATTTACATCCTTCAAATAATATATAATATATAGTAATTTACAATTTTGCTCAACAAAGTTAGAAAGCTTAAGGAAGAAAGAACTAGGATCCCTCAATTATGCCCAATGACATGAACTATCGATAAATATCGGAAAGAAAGGATGTTACTTTAAGAAAACAGGAGAGATATTTGATTGCCAAATACAAAATCCCTCAACCCATATATTAAACACTTTTGAAGACCGAATTAAGAATTTGAAACATAAGTTAGTCATGTTCAAAACCCCTTGTGAAAGGGAAAAACAGAAGCAACAAGAAACTTAACCTTCATTCATTCACCTTATTAGAGCAAGTAAGAGAAATGTATGTGACATTTTCCAATATAGTAACATGATTAAATTAATTTTCATTTCATTACACTTGCATCTGCATACCGAATCGATCAAGGTCGTGAAAACCACTTCCAGCCTCAATCCTTAGTTATTCATCATCTCATCATCAACATCATACTCTCTTTCTCCCTCTCCTTCCGGATCAATGATCTAAACAAATTCATCTCCTCCAAACAAATAAACTAAATCAGTTTTCCAAACTAGGAAAACCCTAATCCGATATAATCAATATGCAATTTAGAATCAAACAAGTTTTGAAAAATTCAATTAACAACAAACAACCTTTTTTTTCTCTAAAACAATATAGAACAACATGTAAAAAATGAATTCAATTGATTGAGTTTTGGTTTCCAGAAGCATGAGTGAGTAGCTGGTGTGAATGCGTTGATTAATTAACAAAGCTGCAATGCTTCCTGATCTCACCACTGGAGCCAGTGAGCACTTCTATGGAACCCATTTGCACCATTGCCTTGGCAAACTTCTCAGACCAATTTGCACCGTTGTCTGCATTGCTCACGACCATTTCCCTTGTGGACTGGGTGGTGAACAGCGTCTGATCCGATGTGAGCAGACCACGGTGGTTGATCAATCCCTCGTAGTATTTGTTATCCAAACGAACCGGAGTGGAAGGATCAAGAGACAGCGTTGGGTCTGAGGTGGGAGGTGGTGCAGGACACTTGGTCTTCAAGGTTTCAGCGTAGGAAGAGTCCATGGAGGGGTCTTGCTTGAACGTGTCATTGAAAGAGTACAAGCGCTTTGAGAAGGTTGAACAGTGCGACACACCAATCGAATGGGCTCCTGAAAGTGTCACCATTTCATCTGCAGACAAACCCTTTTGTTCAAATCTACTCACCAGTTCATCCACATTCGAGGTTGGTGCAGGTAGATTCTGCGCCACTTCATCGGCGATAGAGACACGACCGTCTCTTCGTCCTGATGGAACGTCGTAGTTTATGCCACCAACTTTCAGAGCACTGTCTCGTGCGGCGAATGCCAATATGTCTGCACACGACACCGTTCCTGGACATGCAGCCTCCAACTGTATCTTGGCCTCCTCGATCACCTCGAACCCACGTAAGCTTGGGTTGTTGGCAAAATGGTCTCTCTCCGCTATTGGATTACCCGGGGTTGATGCTAGCAGTACAGAACCCTCACAGCCCTGAACAAAAGTAGCAGTGAAGGTCAGAGTCTTTAATATGCAACCAGAAACTGAAAATATTGAATACAATTATGTGAAGTGAAGTTACCCTGACAAAGCAGTCATGGAAATGCATTCTAATGAGACCAGCAGCTATGCCAGAGTTTTCAGAAATGCCTTTGTTCACAGCACTTCTCACTATTTCCTCCGCAGATGGACATGTGGAGGTGTAGAAACCCACTTTGAGAGACGCTGAGGCCAGTGATGAAACAGAAACTAGAATGAGAACCAAAGATGAAATCGTTTGAAGGAAGCGTGGAGTGTCAATATCCATCGATCAGAAGCTTATTTAGCAGAATATATGATTGAAAGTTTGCAAGTTAAGGAGAAGACAAAAGGAAGGGTTGTGTTGTGTATGTATTTTTTTGAGTGGCTATTAAGGAGAGATGGTGAGAATGGAGGTGAAGGGAATGTATTTATAGGTTGTTTTCGAAAGAGGTGATTGAGATGAAGGCGTGTAAGTTGTCATGTCTGCGGTTGAATTCTTCTCTTCTCTTCTCTTCTTCAGCTTCAATCTTTTTTTAATGTTAGATTATAGGAAAACTAAGATAACATATTGACCACGAGCAAAAGACGAAACCATAGTTGAACTGTGATGAAAATTGCAGCTTCATTAACTGAGTCAATCATGATTTTGGTGGCTGCATCTAACTTCGAATTTAATTACTACAATTTGACACTTTTTTTATTTTGATAGCCACTCTATGGTGCTTTTCAGAACAATGCAACATAAAGACTGGTTCAAGAGGAGTCAGGTGGATAAATATAAGTAAATAAATTTATACTTAAAAACACGTGTTTCTCACTTTTTGTGGTTCCAATCAGCAAAATAATAAAAAAAGGTAAACCTTATTATACATGGTTATACATAAATACAATATATATTGCATAAAAATTAATAGAGATGTAATTTTATTAAAAGTTATATTTTATTGCGTTAAACAAAATAAAATAGCTTAAACAAATCCAAAAGCTTTTTTTTTATATTATATATATTTTTTTATCTTTACTATTTAATTTTATGTCCTTAAAAAAAGTGAACAAAGCGATGTATATATTAAGATCACCCAATAAAAAGAAATTAAACACGTAAAATGAATATACTGTATCACATAGTAATCGTATTCATTCTAGATTGTTTAATGAACTACAAGTAAAAATAAATGTTATTAGATCAATCAATGGCACACATATTGAAGTGAGTGAACATATTTACTTGAGATACCTTGTGCACTTTTGTTTGCACTTGATCTACCCCTCAATATGTTATTATCCAAAATAAACATTGTAATAAAAAGATTTAATGTTAAAATACATAACATTATACAATGTTGAAGTAATAATCGATGTTACAGAGATATGATATTGAACAAATATGATCAATAGTTGCCAATGACACCTACATCCAAAATTAATTAGGCTCTCTTATTTCAATTTTAGACTCCTCATCCTTTATTTGTTTCCTTAACTCTAGCATATACTCCTGGCTAGGTTTATCGGAGGAATGGTCCTTGCGTTGTGATGAGGGTCCAAAGTATGAGCGAATCCTCACACCATATCCAGCAACACGAACTTGGTCAGAGTGCTCAGGTCGTCTGATAGCAATAGTAAGAATATCCTCTCAACTATGAGGATTAAAAGACCCTTGTAATGTTTTCTCAACAAATGAAAACAAATTGTTATACTTCAACACACATATTGAATTAAAAATAACACAAACAAAACATTATTCTTACAATTCATTATGTTGTTTGTCGTGATTCCTCAAAAGTCCCTGTCTTCGATCCTTTTAGATGGACATTCTTCCATTTCTTATTTAGGGAAGGTGGTGATGGAGGGTTCAAAGAATCTACACTATTCTCTTCCTTAGTAGAAGTAGAACATGCTCTAATATTTTCTTGAACCAAGTTTCAGCTCTAACTTTTTATAACCACCATGGAAGAATAAGTGTGTGGTCTCATTATGTGTTTGGTTGGATTGTGCTTTCTTCCAAACACCTTATGAACATTCAAAAGTTAATAATACATGAATATGAAAACTATATCCAAATATCAGTTTGTCGAATCTGTACAAACTACTACCAAGTCTCTTCACCAATGCATGCATATTTTGTACAAGGATATTCTCCTTTCCTTGCACTAAATATATAAGTTGTTATCTTATTTGATTTAAACTAACGAAACTTCACAATTACTGGATATATAGAACCTTCGATCTCAATGTTTCGACATTCAAAATATCATATTATTAAATCCTTCGTAAAATAAAATTTGATGGAACCTAATATGATTTCAAAACATTTAAATCATGAATTTTGTGAAAAATAAACAATAGGAATCAATAACAATTCAATCCATTGGAAGAAAATGAATAAAACTCATGTAAATCATTAGAATATGTCTGGACAATTGTAAAGAAACAAGGACAAATCAAGCTCTTACAATTTCTCCACTGAACACAAGATTAATCAAGTGATTATCCTCTCGACACCGAACACAAACTTCTCAAGATTCAACCTTATATTAGTATCTCTCAACACGTTAAAGACTTCCTCCATGTCCTTCACCTGCTATCTGCATGAATCCGACTTGACGACTATGTCATCAACATAGACTTCAACATTCGGCTCAATCATTGCTTTGAAGATTTTATCCATCATGCAATGATATATGATCCCGACATTTTTTTATCTGAAGTTCGTGACCTCATAAAAGTAAGTGGCATCGTTCGTCATGAAGGTTGTTTTCTCTTTATCTCTTGAGTACATGTTTATTTGATTATACCCCGAGTAAGTGTCTAGGAAATTGAGCACTATGGCTGCCCCATGAACGAGTTAGTCAATACTGGGTAGAGGATATGAATCTTTTGGGCAAGCCTTGTTTAAATTCTTGTAATCAGTACACATCTTCCACTTGTTGCTCATCTTCTTTACCATTACTACATTGGATAACCACGTAGTGTAATGTGTTGAACAAGATGCTTTGATGTCTCCAAATCCAAGTGGAAAGCTTGAAGACCTTGTTGTTTGGTGTGTGTGTGTTGTCTAGTTGTTTAAAACTTGTTAATTCACTCCTTAAGATGATCCAAGTTCATTTGAATCTTTAACCTTTTGAAAAGATGGGTTTTATAAAAAGCTGTTGAAATTTCAACAAGTTGAAATTTAGAAACAACAGGTTGTTTTACCTTAGTTGTTTTTGAAAAGGTTTTGAAAAGCTTGACTTTCTTGTCAAAGTCAATTTAACCGATTGTTTTGACAAAACAATCGATTGTTTTTTGAAAACCTTAACAAAATTCCGTTAAGTGGTTTTAATATGTTTTAAATGTTCCTAACTACCTTGGTTCCTTTATTAAATGTTTTTGACCGCTTGGTTGGTCTATATAAAGGTGGTTTTACGCTCCTAATAAAAAATTAAGAAAAAATAGTTTATCAAAAATAGTTTGTCCAAGATTTGAAAGAGCTTTGCATCATGCTTAAGTGTGTGGATTAGGATTGGGTTTTAATTCTAAACTTTAAGCTTTGTAATACCCAGGTGTATTTTATTCTCTTGTTCCTTGATTACTGTATTTCTGTATTTGTGTTGCCAAGGAGTGTTGTGTGTTCTTGAGGTGTTCAAGATCAACACTCTTGGTGTGGTTTGCAAAAGGTAGTGTGTTTCTTGAGGGGTTCAAGGTCACTACTTTGGTGTGTGGTGTTTGTAATCTGGTTTTGATTGCATAGTGGTTTGCCAGTGGTTTCTGGGGACTGGATGTAGCTTTTGGCGTAAGAGTGAACTAATATAAATTGCTTTTATGTTTATCTCTAACCCTTAGCTCTTTAATATCTGTTTTTAAGTTGTTTTAAATTCTGCTGGTATAACCAACCGATTGAATCGAAGAAACAACCGGTTGTTTTTTTGGGTTTCACTTTAACAAAGATTGTATTATTGGCTAACTTGGTTCCTCTTCTGGATTTCATCACAGAGTTTCATTAAACCTTCAAAAGTTTCGAAAATCTCTTATACACAATTCACCCCCTCTTGTTAAAGGTCATATATTCTAACATAATGGACTTCTCACATAAAGTCGGCCACTAATAGCTTATGGACTTCTTCCCTTGTAGTTGTCGCTTCTCGTCCCCCATCTTCCGCTTTCTCTGAGCAATCGGTCGTACCTCCTTGTACATAGAAAGTCTATGTGTGATTACTTTAGGGCTCACTCGCGACATAACAGATGCAGTCCACACAAAAAGATATGTATTATTTTTCAACGCTTGGTGGATTATCTCGGCATCAACCTCAATTAATGATGTCCCCAAGTTTGTTGTGTGCTTTTCATCTTGAAGGGGGACCGACCACAAATCCTCCCAGGCTTGAGACTCGGCTCGTTAATCTGAGGGTCAAGATCAACCAGAGCGACCGTATGCTCAAATCGTTCATGTTTGGGCTCCATCTGAGAGGTTTTTTGCTCCTGTAGGGATCTCCAATCTTGAGAATGTCCCTTACTCGTGGGGGATGAGTTGCCCCTGGTCAGTTCTACCTTTAAACTTACCACATAGAACTCTCGTGCAACCTTCGATCAACTTGCACGGTTAAAATATGCTTTGATACCATGGGGAATTTCATTGCTAGATGTGGGGTCGATACATTTGCTCCCAACTTATTTAGAGACGGTCGACCCAAGAAAATAATTTAAGACGTATTGGTCTCCACCACCAAATATCGTACTTTGATCGTTCGAATCGCCTTATCCTATTTAAAGTTGGTATATAAATAAATGTAGCCTTAGGTATCTACTCTCTCTCCCGAGAAGTCGACCATATGGTTGCATCTTTGCCTATGGAACCCTCATCCTCTTGAAGGTCTTCCACTAAAAGATATCGACCGAGCTCCTGTGATCGACCAAGGTCTTAATGATAGAGAATTTATCGATGTCTATAGTTATGACCATAGGGTTGTCTTAAGCTGGGTCAATTTCCTTGAAGTCCTGGTCAGTGAAAGTAATGGGAGGCATCCTCGGTCGGAAAGAGAAGGCGATCGAATTCACCAATTGTATTGCTCTGAGATGTTTTTTCCTACCCAAGCTAGAGCTGCCACCTCCAGCAAAACCTCCTGTAATGATATTAATAACCTCTCTACCGTCTCTTTGGTTAGTCTTAACCCTCCTTGAGGGTCCATCACGCCTTGATCGAATTTCTGTTTGGCGCACCTCATCATTCGATCGGAGGGTAATAGTCCTTGTGCCTTCTTTTTGTCTCGACTGTTCTTCCCTTCCCGGGGGAGAACGTTTCATATTCCGGCCTTCGCCTTGCACATACTTTTAAGGTGTCCGACCTGGATAAGCTCCTCTATCTTATCTTTCAAGGCCTGAAACTCCTCAGTAGTAAGGCCTATGTTCTGGTGATACCGACATTTACGTGTCGGATCAACATTTCCAGGACTTAATACCTTCCTCAGAGGAGCAATGAGGTCGACACACAAGGCCTCTTCCAGGATTTTCCCCTGTCAGCATTAAAAGGGGTGCACCTCGTGAATCTGGGGCCATAATTCTCTCTATATTGTCATACTGACCGAAATTGGATCGGTCGGGTCTCTCCTTCCCCTTATCACGTCCATCCTCCTCCCTTACCTAAGTTTTGTACTCCCTCAACTCTTCCAGTTGCACAAATTTGGTAGCTCGTTGTCGGAGTTCGTCAAGGTTTGAAGTCAGCTTCTTAAAAAGGATGTCGACAAACAGTTTCGGTCGTAGGGCAGTGACCATATGATGTTGGGCTACATCCGGATTCACTACAAAAAATCGTGTATGAAGTGGCAGTTTAAATAATGCGGTTATTAATAACCGCCACAAATATCCGTATAATACGACATCTTAATAACTGCCACAATTATCCTCATAACATGTCATTTTGAACTGTCACAATTCTCCTTCGAAATAAAAATTTTGCGTTTTCCTTGCCTCCATACCATTCCTCATTATTCCCATTTTTTTTAAAACCTCCTTTGACTCCTTGAAAACTCTTCTCTATCTTTTTGAAAACTCTTCACAAAACCACTATTCACGAACGAAACCCTCTCTTCACTCTCTTTGCGAAACACTCATCCCTTCACTTTCGCCCTTCATTCTCGTCCTTCACTGTCGCCTTCACTCACTCTTCCCTTCAATGTCTTCTCACTCTTGTCTGCCCTAACCTAACCCTCACTCTCTTGCCCTTCATTGTCCGTCATTGTCGTTTCCTTACAAGGATTTCAAACTTCTGTTCGCCATCATATATTCAGGTTTGTGCTCTATAACCTTATCTTCAAAATCTATTGTTGGATTGCCTTTGCCGTGTGCTGGCTCTTAATTTGTGAAATCTATTGTGGTTCTTAATTTGTGAAATATATTGTGTATGGCTTTATTGCGAAGAATAGAGATGTTCTTTAAATTTAATTTGCGGTTGTGTTAAATTTAATTTGCCTTTTTCCACTACACTCATGATTTCAAATTTATTGATTAGTTCGATTCTGCAGATGGTTGGTGTACCTGTGAATCTTAATGGAGATCTTAAAAACTAGTTTGTTGAAACCAATGTTGATTTTGATACAATTTGTAAGGTATTTTTCTTGTGATTAACACATTTATTTATCATATAAATATTATTTTTGCATGGCAATGTGATGAAGAACAATATACTACTATTCTAAATACTTTGTATAGAAAATGATAGAACACCAAGAACTGCAGCTACCAATTCTATTAACAATGACTATGCCTACAAAATGCTAAGACTACTAAACTAGGGTTAACTATAAACTTTTCTTCTCTTCTTCATTATTTCCAGAATCTCTCACTTATATGTGTGAGATTTAGGTTAACATAGTTTGTTGGGCCAATATGCTATTGGGCCTATCCTAACATTACTATCCGCCCTAGAAAACACTTTCTTCTCAAAGTGTAGTCTAAAGTGCAATTGGGTCGCAGGGGTGCAACATGAAATTGGGTCGCAGGGCATTTTTGGGTTCCTCTTGTGCATTAGGGTTTGGTGCGCCACTTGCTGTTGTTGCATTGCTTTCTTTCCTCTCTTTTTTTTTCTTTTTTTTAAATGGGAGAAACGATTTTTGGTCCAATTGGGTCTGTATGCAATTAGACCGTTGGCCTGTGCGTGCTTGAAGGATGTGTGGCATGAAAACAAGGGTATGTCTTGTAAGTGGATTGCAGGAGTGAAGGTGGGTTGCATCTGACGATTTGAAAATTAAGGTTAGATAAAGGAAAAAAGGGTCGCTTGGAAATTAGGTTTAGGAGAGGAGGCGACGCCGTTTGGAAAGGTTTAGGACGGGGACGGCGTCACTGCTGTTTTTTTTTTTTTTGGAAGAAATAATCATTGGTGTTTTAAAGGGGATGAAGGAGAGGGATGCAAAAATTGGAGTGGATTTGGGCGGTGTAGTTGCAGGCGACATTGGGAGGCACGACGGTGGCGGCTAGGGTGCTGCTAGTTGAACGAAGTGGAGCCCGTTGTGCACGGAGGTTGGTGGCACTAGGCTGCGCGACAGTTGGGGTGCGAACGCTGTTGCGGCGTGTGTCCTCGTGCGTGCGGAGGCTGGTGGCACTGGGCGGTGCGGTGTTTGGGGCGCGACCGTTGTTGCGGCGTACGTGGAGGCTAGCGACGCTAGGCGTGACGGTGTAAGATTTCTTCAATAGCCGAAACACACTATTGGATGGTGTTTAATATTTCTTTTAGGTCTTTTGATTGGGTTTTTGGAGGCATGGTAAGAGTAATGAAAGCACCAATGATAGAACACCAAGAACTGCAGCTACCAATTCTATTAGCAATGACTATGCCTACAGAATGCTAAGACTACTAAACTAGGGTTAACTATAAATTTTTCTTCTCTTCTCCATTATTTTCAGAATCTCTCACTTATTTATGTTAGATTTAGGTTAACATAGTTTGTTGGGCTAGTATGCTATTGGGCCTATCCTAACATTACTATCTGCCCCAGAAAACACTTTGTCCTCAAAGTGTAGTATTTCATTGGTAGCTGCAGTTTTTGGTGTTCTATCATTGGTGCTTTCATTACTCTTACCATGCCTCCAAAAACCCAATCAAAAGACCTAAAAGAAATATTAAACACTATCCAAGAGTGTGTTTCGACTATTAAAGAAATCCTTGACCGCCAGCGCCTCAATCGCCGCACCGCCAGCCTCCGCACACGCCGCAACAGCACCTGCGCCCCAACTGTTGCGCAGCCAGTGCCACCAACCTCTGCGCACACCGGGCTCCACTCCGTTCAACTGGCAGCACCCTAGCCTCCACCGCCGTGCCTCCCAATGTCACCTGAAACTACACTGGCCACATCCACTCCAATTTTTGCGTCCCTCTCCTTAATCCTCTTTAAAACACCAAAGATTATTTCTTCCCAAAAACAAAGAAAAAAGGAAAAGAAACAGCAGCGACGCCCTCCCCATCCTAAACCTATTCCCAAACGGCGTCGCCTCCTCTCCTAAACCTAATTTACAAGCGACCCTTTTTTCCTTTATCTAACCCTAATTTTCAAATCGTGAGACCCAACCCACCTTCACTCCTACAATCCACTTACAAGATATACCCTTGTTTTCATGCCACACCTCATTCAAGCACGCACATGCAAATGATCCAATAGCATACAGATCCAATTGGACCAAAAATCGTTTCTCCCATTTAAAAACAATAAAAGAGGAAAAAAAGCAATGCAACAGCAACAAGTGGTGCACCAAACCCTAATGCACAAGAGCAACCCAAAACGCCCCACGACCCAATTTCCTGCTGCACCCCCACGACCCAGATGTTGCTGCACCCCTGCGGCCCAATTGCACTTTAGACTACACTTTGAGGACAAGGTGTTTTCTGGGGCGGATAGTAATGTTAGGGTAGGCCCAATAGCATACTGGCCCAACAAACTATGTTAACCTAAATCTCACATATATAAGTGAGAGATTCTGGAAATAATGAAGAAGAAAAAAAAGTTTATAGTTAACCCTAGTTCAGTAGTCTTAGCATTCTGTAGGCATAGTCATTGTTAATAAAATTTGTAGTTGCAATTCTTGGTGTTCTATTAGAAAACATGATTTTATATAACTGGTAATGTTACATGATCTCTAAATGAGTACTTTTCATTCTTGATTCAATTTAAATTGTATTGTGATCTTAACCTACTGATATTTAAGAGTGGTTTCATCATTATTTTCTCAGTTTAGAGACACTTTTTCTTGGATCAGTTTTTTTTTCTCTCTATGTGCATTCTACATTATATGGGATGACACAAACCATGTCTTTCTAGTAGGTTTCTTCAAATGGAAACATTACTGGTTTTCTGGTTTTTGGATAGCTTTCATTTTCATTGCAAGAATGTGTGCTAAATCATTGCATTTTGTGGTAAATTTTTTTTCTTTAATATCTACATAACTGTTGTTGATCATAATGCCATGCCATCAAAATTGAATGCTTTCTCTGGCCCATAAATTATTTTCACACGTTCTCTACATTATCCTTAAGTTATGTTTTTTTCCCAGAGTTTACTAGAGATGAGTATAAATCTGCAAAAGTTGACCTTTTTTTTTTATCAGCAATGAATAAAATAATTAAGGGGACACTTCAGGGGTGTCCCAACCCTTATACAAAATACATCTTCAAAGATACCAGGCAAAAAATAAATGCAGGCACAATGGCCTAGATCTTTGGCACTTGCTTTTTCAAAACCAAGGAGACTTAAACTAAATCTCACAAGAAGCACATTACAACAAGTTGTTTCATAAGAAAAAGTCAGAGCTTTAAAACATTAAACCAATAAGCATAAACAAAAGTGCACCAGATCTGTATAATTTCAGGTTATGCAGCATTGAAAGCTAGTGGCTGCCATGATACTTGTGTCTCCAACAACTCCATTATCCTTCATCAATAAAGCACCAAGCCTACAATTGTTGTAACCTTCAAACCCGTAGCCCGTACAGGGCAACAAAAATCAACAACTCCATGATTAAGACTACAACGCTCCAACCTTGTTTCCTAGCACATTTGAGCCATGTTGTTCTTAATTTCCTCTTATTAGAAGCACCATCCCTCTTCATCACAATAACAATATCTGCTTTGATTAGAGTTAGCATTTGGAATGGAACCAAAGCTTATTCCAACTAATACAGATTTTCTAGCCCCAATTTTTTCATGCAGTTCCTTAGCTTTGTAAGAATGTCCAAGTTTCATACCAAAAGACGAACATATGGCGCTGTGATTTTACATATGTGCTCTCACAATTCAGAGCTGAAACCAGGTTGTCTAGGTGCATAGTTCACACCCTTAATTATGTCTTCGCCACTAGTGTTTGTAGTTGAATGCGGTACCATCCTCAAAACCCAGATGTTGAGCGAAAACTCCCTTCAAACCCATCTTGCAGGATTGCCTCACTTCACCTTACAGTGAGCCAGAGTCTAACCAACCTGTTTTCACCTTCCAACCGCATCTGTCCATTGCACCATTGAGAGCTCCAGATAAAAGGTCTTCACTACAAGTACTTCATATAGTTATCAAGTCAAAATAAGCATCTGTTCTACAAGTTTGCAGGCCCGTAGAACACCCCAAGTTTGCACCCTGCATCTTCCAATTTAATTCCAGAAAGTTGCTCATCTAAGCACAGAGAATTCTAGTTGATTCTACCACCCAAGCACCAGCCAACATTTCCTTATTCCAATCCAACTTTGCCTTATTAGTTCTTGTAACAGCAGTAACTAGACAATCAGTGTGTGGGAACTAAGACTGCTCTGCCTTCACCTTACTAAACTTGAAAATATTACTTAATGCTATTTATACACAACACCGGATTAAGAATCCAATATGCAAAAGAGTAACCAAGAGCGTTGGACCTATATTTTAACCATAACCAGACTTTAAGTTGGGCCATCTGGAAAATTTCATCTGCATCTGCTACTCCTTGATTAAACACGATAGAATTTCTCTGGTCCCAGATACTCCTTACAATAGCTGCCCATATACCTTTCCACACCAAATTTTGCTTACTACTAGCCTGAGCACAATGAAAACTCACAAAATGGGATTTTAGATCATTATGTTGTACAAACTCGAAACCTAGCCACTGAAGACAAAGAGACCATACGAGTTGAGCATATTTGCAGTCTATAAACAGATGCTGGCACGATTCCTCCTTGATCTTACACAACACACATACTGTTGTATCCATCAGCACACCTCTCCTACTGAGCCCCTCCTTGGTTGGCAGTCTATCTATAAGAATTCTCCAAGTTGTTGTCAACACATTAGGGAATGCTTTAGCTTTCCAGACAAGCTCAAAAGAAGCCTGCTGCGTACCTCTCGTTTGTTTAGCTAAGCATTCGTACGCTGAATTTACCGTGAACTTCTCGGCAGCCTCAACCCCCCACACTTGGATATCAGTTGTTTCTCTCTCCAAAGAAGCCCTTTCTATGCATTCCATAAGATTTTCTTCCATCTCAGCTTCCCACTCAAATCTATCCCTCCTCCATTGAACCCTCCACCTCCAATCTGTACCTTCCCACTCACCAACTTCTTCCATCTTTTGGTCTTGGTTAACTGATAATGAAAACAACCTCTGGAATGATGTTTTGAGATTTGACTCACCAACCCACACATCTTCCCAGAATCTCACCTTATCTCCCTTCCCTAATTTCCACCTTAACTCTTCTTGGAACCATCCGTCTCCTCCTCCCTCCCTACATACCTTAACAATATCCCTCCACCACCATGATTGATATTTTACTGGAATGTGAGGACATTCAAGCTCTGCTCCATACTTTGAATCTAGCACTTCCTTCCACTTTCCTTTCTCTTGGGAGATAAATCGCCATCTCCATTTAGCTAAGAGCGCAGAGTTGAACTTTCTGATGTCTTTGAACCCCAAACCTCCCTCTTCTTTGGGTTTACACAAGTCTACCCAACTTACCCATGATATTGGTTTATTCTCCCTCCCCCATCCCCAGAGGAATTTCCTTTGGATGCTTATAATGTTCTTGTAGACTGACTCCGGTGCCTTGAACACTAACAGGTAGAAGAGGGGTATTGCAGTTAGAACAGACTTAATGACACAACATCGACCTGCCAATGATAAGAACATGCCCTTCCACACGCATAATCTAGCATTCAGTTTATTCAAAACCGGTTTCCAGAACACTTTCTTCCTTGGGTTACCTCCCACTTCTAGACCCAGATATTTGAACGGATGACCCATCTGGGTACAATTCAGGATCTTTGAGAAGCTAATAAGATTATGATTATGTACATTGATACCTGCTAGCTCAAAACCTGTTAGGATAGTCTTTATAATGACCACATTCCTCCAGGACTCTTCACAAAAGAAGAGTGTATCATCCGCATACTGTAAAAATCTCACCTCTACCTCCTTTCTTCCTATCTTGACCCCGGACAGGAGATTGACTTTTATAGCTTGCCTTACTAACCTTGCAAGGCCTTCAGCCACTATAATAAACAGGAACGGGGCTAAAGGGTCTCCCTGTCTCAACCCTCTCGATGGCCTAAATTCCTCCGTAGGGCTCTCATTTACAAGGACTGAAACAGTGATTGATTCCATAATCCTCTCATCCATTTTATCCATGTACTATGGAAACCCAACCTACCAAGCATGTCATACATAAAATCCCACCTAACTGAATCATATGCTTTTTCAAAATCAACCTTCAAACATAGACCACTTTTCCCCTTTCTCCTGAGATCCTCAACCACTTCATTTGCCAGAAGCACGCTATCGACTAGGCCCCTATCTTTTATAAATGCTAATTGACTTTCATCTATAATAGACGGGATCACTTTCTTTAGTCTCGCTGCTAGTACTTTAGATATGACTTTGTAAATGGCACCCACTAAAGAGATGGGTCTGAAGTGATCAAGCTTGCAGGGGTCCCTAACTTTGTGTACAAGTGCAATGAATGAGGCGTTGCATCCCTTAGGAATATAACCTATTTGGTGAAAAGCCTCTAAAGCTGCTACGAAATCCGCTTTAAGGTAATTCCAACTTTTCTTAATGAAGTTGAAATTGAATTCTTCTGGCCCAGGGCTTTTTGAGCCTTCACATTGCCATACAACCTCCTTAATTTCTTCCTCAGAAAAAACTTCTATCAGTCGCAGGCTTTCTCCAGATGAGAGTGATTTAAACTCAACCCCATCCAGTCTAACCCTAAAATCTTTTGTTGCTTTAAATCTGGCTTCAAAGAGTTTTCTTGCTTCATACCGTACAGTACTTGGCTCCTCACACCAACAACCCCCTACCTAAACTCCCTTCACTTCATTCCTTAGTCTATTCCACCTTAAAGAGGAGTGGACAAATCTTGAGCAAGAATCACCAGATTTAAGCCAGTTGGTTCTAGCCTTTTCACGAAGAAGAGATTCTAGCTTTGCATCAGTCTCCCAGAGCCTCCTTAGCAGATTGAATCTAGTTTGCCTCCCACTATCCATAATTTTTCCATTACAATCTTGGTGGTCAAGGTTCTCAATATCCTGTAAAATAGCCTTTTTAATAGAGTTGAGATTGCCAAAAACATCCCTATTCCATGTTTTTAGATCAGACTTGAGGAGTTTGAACTTTTCCTTTAGCCCTTTTAAACCATTTCCTTGGTTGCAGTACGACTTCCACCTTTCCTCCACCATCCCTCCAAATCCTCGTTCCGAATGCCATGCGTCAATTGTTCTAAAAGGTTTAGGACCCCAATCCTTTTCCAAACTCTTTATCATCAAAGCACAATGATCTGACACTTCTCTCCTTTGGACATATTGTTTACACATAGGCCAACACTTTAACCAATCTTCAGTTACAAGAACTCTATCAATCCTGCTCTTTGCCATTCCATTTGGTTTAAACCACGTAAATTTTTCCCCCTCAATGGGCAGTTCCAGTAGCATGTTCGATTCAATGAACCCATTAAAACCCTTAATCTCACTATTAAAATCACCCCTATCTGCCCCTTGCCTTTCAGCTCGACTTCTTATTGCATTGAAATCCCCACAAAAGCACCACAAAGCTATTTGAGAGGCATCTTTACATTTAGACAATTCCTCCCATAGGAGTTTCTTTTCTTTCAAGGTGCACGCCGCATATACATTGACCACACAACACCTTTGTGCAGATTTTCCATGATAGCCCACTACAGCTATATATCCCTTCCCCATTTTGTGACTTTCGTAGTTAAAAGCTTATTTGTGCCACATAGATAGAAGACCTCCATTTCCATTATCCCCTTCATTGTGGATCCAACCGATATTATTATCCCCCCATAAGGACTAACACCTAGCCTCCATGACATGGGTAGATTTTGTTTCTTGGAGGCACACAAATTCTACTTCCTCTATAGTTATGCATCGCCTCAAATACCTTGCTTTCGTTCCTCCCTCTAAACCTCTTATATTTAAATTAAAAATCAGCATAAGAACTATTTGAATTACCCACCTCTCTCTTCTTCATGAATTCCAGATCACGCTCTTCCATGTATTGGATTTCTTGGACCACTTCCTCTTCCTCCCGGCGACAAGCAAGCCCGATTTGTTTACCAAGGACCCAAAAATCTGCAGGTTCCTCCCTAGTTCCATCAGTGCGCGCATATGCGCGTTACAATTACTAATGTCCCCATCTGAAATGGATATCGATGGTAGATCTTCTCCGGACAACATCTTCCTCCTCACCTGTGCCAATTTCTCACTTAGTCTAACAGACCGTCTTGGATGAGTGCTTGGCTCCATCAATTCACTAAGGCCTTTCATTTTACGTTGCCGTGAGGGGTTATCGCTCCCCCTTCCCACTTCTACTCCCTCTGTAGCGAACGAGCCTTGCAGTTTCAACCCTCCTTGATCCCTAATCACCATGGGGAGACCAATTGCTCGAGAAGGATGACAATTATGCAACCCATTGGCATCATCATTTCCTTCTTCCTCACAAATTGGTGACTCCAAACCTCCGACGTGTTTGCCCCTTTCGCCCTCCTCTAAGGGGCTCATCCTTGGAATAGATTCTGCACCAAACCTTTGTGTTCGATGTAGTTCAAAATCTTCCTCCACACTTAAAAGGGCCACGCGCTCCCCCTCCTGGCCAAAGGCATAGTGGGCTCACTCATTGAACCCTTACATTCTATTTCCACCACCAACTTGGCCAGCTCAGCATGTACATAATGGTAATTTTGCGAACCTGTACAAAGTTGATCAACCTGGTTAAAAGGGGGAGCCACCGCAGTCTCCTTCTGACCTTGATTTTCCCCTTTCGTGATTGATTTTGTTTCTTTGCTATGTACATCAGCACTTCTGGTGTCAGATACCCTAGAATAGAACCCATTTGTCCTATTCGCACTTAGGGCCTCAATCCCCTCCAACACCTTTTCCGATCTTCGGACTTCCCCTCCGTCACTAGCCTCCACCACACCACTTGACACTGATTGAACATATACAATGAGGAAACACTGTCAGAGGAATCAAAGAAATTTCGGTAACATATACAATGATCTCCAGATCTTGCAGGTTGTTCTTCTTCAATGAAGATGCTCAGTGTTTGTCCATTAATCCTCACACTTTTAGCCAAATTAGCGTTGCAGTTTTTGAGTAAACGAACTTGGAGTCTTGCATACTCCAGGTTTTCCCACATCACCGTTGCTTCATCTATGGATAATAAGGTTGCTACCTCTCCTACCACTTTCGAAAAGCAATCCTTATTCCATAATATTATGGGGAGCCCATAACATCTCAACCACACAACCTTATGGCCTGCAACGTTCTCCTCTGATCATGGTTTGATGCTATGAAAAACACCTTCAAACCATTCATTGTTGAGGTTAATCAGTTCCTGCATGCTTTCCCCTTCCCATGGAGTAAGGAGGGCAAGATTATCCCCCATGTACCTTACTCTAATCATACTCATACCTCCTTTCACAAATTCATCACCTAGTTGTTCAAAGTTCAGTTCATCACGAAACTGCCCAATCACATTGGACCCCATCCAAGGTAACACCTTTTGCTCTGTTTTGATGATTGGCCCCTTCCACCACCTTTGTGAATCATCTTTGACAACATCTGCAAAAGTTTTCCTCTCTGTTTTCACCCTCCAAACCTCCTTTACTCTCTTCTGGTGTTGGATGGCAGGGACCACAACTTTCACCTTCCTAGGATTCTCCATGTATTTCCCCTTGTTTTCACTCTCCACCCTTCTAGGTACCACCTCATGCCTCCTGTATCTTGGCACATTTACATGTAACTTCATATTACCAATATATATCTGATATAAGTCACTCACTAGCTTCCCCATATTTCTCACTGTCCAAAGGCTCTCAATGGTCAAAGGAGGCTTCTTGATTTTAATTCCTGTTTAAGTTCATATTCATGCTTAAATATCTCTTTTTAAAATGTTCAAATACATCTACTTTGAATCATTTCTTCTCATGATTAAAAATTCAAAATCATTTTTTATTGCTGCAGAAAAACAACCGATTGTTTCCTCGAAACAACCGATTGTTTCCTCGAAACAACCGATTGTTTCCTCGAAACAACCGATTGTTTTGTGTTTGACAGCACTGTGAAAATAATGGATTTAATTCTTTTTGAATTTCTATCTATTGCAGATCACAATTATGAAAGAATCTTTGGTCAATGAAGTAGTGTTGAAAGCTGATCACGTTCAGAAAGAAGTTACAACAAGTCATAAAGGAATATATTCCAAAATCTTAAAAATTTAAGAGCTTTTATGACTAGTCAAAGATCACATGTGATGACCATGTGATTTTCTGCTTTTTCTGACGTTTTCTGTGCAGATCTTGGTCAAGTCTTTTCTCTCTAAAAATCTGAAACCCACTCACGTCATTGAATGCTGTTTGGTTCTGTTTTTGCTTTAAAATCTGTTGCAGTTGTTCTCTCTCACAAGAACAACCAATTGAGCCATCTCTTGCAACATCTCTTGCTCTTCTTGTGTGAGTTTTCTCTGCTCCTTTTTCTACTGTCATGGATCAACTCCTCCCACTTCAAAGAAAGTTAAAACCAGAGCAGTAAGGTCTGGAGGAAGATTAGAAGGATGGTTCTCTGGAGACAATGACCTCATTGAAAGGTATAGGTTTGAAACTACCACAAAGGTGATAGACAACCCTAAAGTTGTTTCCTTTGATTGGCTGAAAGCCAAAAGCTAGATAATGTGAGGAGGTTGCTCAAAGATCAATCACTCAGAAAGTTCTTAGAGATGAAGGGGAACATCTACCTTGACTTGATTAGGGTGTTCTACACCAATCTCAAGTTTGAGGGAAACAACCTTGTCTCTCATGTGAAGGGTGTAAATATGGAGATCACCTATGATGTGTGGATTGTAGTTGCGGGTCTTAAGTATGTTGGCCTTAGAATCAACAAGGGAAACCTTGGAGTAGTAGAGGATTTCAACAAAGTCCAATACTACAAGAGTTGCTTGAAGAATCAAAATGCCCAAGTAAGAACTTGTTCGGTGGGAGGTCTAAAGCTAGATGAGAGATTGCTTGCTCTTATTGTGACTTGGATTCTTACTCCAAGGGGGAGCAATCATTCTATTCTTACAGAAGAGGACCTAGTGTACATCTACTGCATAATGAAGAAGATCATAATCAATTGGATCCACATCATCAAAGACCACGTGCAAAAAGCCATGAGGTTAAGTGATTATCACTATCCATATGCTGTTTTGATTTCTAAATTTTTGCTGTATTTTGAAGTGAATCTTGAAGATGAGTCATCTGAGTTGGTTAAGTCAACTCAAGAGATGAACAATGGCTCTCTTAGCAAGATGGGATTCACCAAAATCAGTGGCAAATGGGTGAGTAAAGATGGTGACCATGGTGCCTCATCAAGTGCTGCTGCTGATCTTGATGAAAAAGAACATGTTGCTGACATGGATTTTCACCATGAAGAGCAACCTGTAACAAATCAAGGTGCTGGAACCAGTGCAGGGAATCAGGGAGATGAAATGCCATCCATGTCTTCTTTTGAAAGATACATGGTCAATAGGCTTGATGGATTTGCGGAGAATCAAAGAAATCTTCATGATTTGTGTGTAAGCAACTTCCATTGCATAGATAACAGGTTCAACAGCATGGATGCACGCTTCATGACATTGGATGAACATATAAAAGCTATTCAAAATCAGATTTTTGATCTACAATATGACAAAGATAACTAATGAAGGAAAAACAACCAGTTGATGTCACGGAACAACCGATTGTTTTTTGGGCTTGTATCAGTATTTCTGCTTCTGCTCTTTAATTCTGTATTATCTGAAACAATTATCTTTTTATCTCTTCTTTTTGTCTAATTGTGAAGACAGATAGGGGGACATTTATTATGTGTGTTGTTTTCGTTATCCTTTATTTCTGCAAAACTCTATAATGTGTATGGATGTTTAAGTAAGCCTTATATTTCTGCTGGTTTTTAATCCTACTCTGATATATTGCTCTGATATACTGTTTTAAACTCTAACCCTATATCAGAAGTACTGTTCTTTGTTTAAAACTTTGTCTTGTAGGAACTGCTTCAGATTCAATCAGATCCAACACAAGCAATCAAGGATTTGTCTTCATCAAATAGGGGGAGATTGTTGAATCAAGTGTGTTCAAGCTTTGAAGAATCCAAACCCTTTGAAGGTTGATGAAAGGCACGGTGTGCTTGTTGTTGCTGAGCTGTCTCTAGATAGGATCTGAGGTAGATTAATTGTATATATCAACTCTTGATTGAATCCAAAGCATAAGCATTCTCAAACCTTTTAATTGAAAAGTGTTTTTCAAACTAAATGAAAAATAACCTGTTGTTTTGTCGAAACAACTGATTGTTTTATACTTAGGTGTTTTTAGAAAGGTTGAAAACTGTTTTTGATGGTTGACTTGCTGTCAAACCAAAACAACCGATTGTTTGTTTTGGGACCATAACAGAAAACTGTTTTGTGCTTTGACTGAGCATTAAATGATTTTACAACTGTTTACGCTCCGGTTTTAAATGCTTTGACTGAGCATTAAATGATTTTACAACTGTTTACGCTCCAGTTTTAAATGCTTTGACCAATCTTTAAATGCAATTAATAGTTTGTTAAGATTATGCAACAAACAACTTTATTTTAATCATAGAAAAACAGATTTGAGTTTTTTTACAAAGTTTTGAGCTTTTGAAAAGTTGAGAATTGCTTAGATATTGCATTGATCAAAGAGTGTGAGATAGGATTTTCATCTTGTATTGATTTCAAATCTTTTCTGTAACAAGTGTAATCCTTTGTACTTTGAAAGAAACTATCTGTGTATAGCTGAGAAGTGTTGTGTGTTCTTGATGGGATCAAGATCAACATTCTTAGTGGTGTTGTGCTGGATCAAAGGAAGTGTGTGTCTTGAGGGGATCAAGGTCACTTCTTTGGTTGTGTTGTAAGTAATCTAGGGTTGATTACTTAGTGGATTCCCCAGTGGTTTCTGGGAAGACTGGATGTAGCTCTGGATATTGAGAATTGCTTAGATATTGCATTGATCAAAGAGTGTGAGATAGGATTTTCATCTTGTATTGATTTCAAATCTTTTCTGTAACAAGTGTAATCCTTTGTACTTTGAAAGAAACTATGTGTGTATAGCTGAGAAGTGCTGTGTGTTCTTGATGGAATCAAGATCAACATTCTTAGTGGTGTTGTGCTGGATCAAAGGAAGTGTGTGTCTTGAGGGGATCAAGGTCACTTCTTTGGTTGTGTTGTAAGTAATCCAGGGTTGATTACTTAGTGGATTCCCCAGTGGTTTCTGGGAAGACTGGATGTAGCTCTGGGTTAAGAGTGAACCAGTATAAATCTCTGTGTGCATTCTCTCTATCCTTAATCTTTTTAAATTCAGTTTTTATATTTGTGAACTGGTATAAACAACTGATTGTTTATGCGAAACAACCGATTGTTTTTCTGGTGTTGTGCTTATTTGCTTTGTGTTTTGACAAACTGAATTCTAATTCAAGTGTTTCTCGAAGTAATTTCATTCTAGGCTTAAAAGTTTTCAAAAACCCTCTTTAAACCATTCACCCCCCTCTAGTTTAAAGCCATACATTCTAACAATTCCCTCCATAACAACTCCAACTGTCTAAACTAAAGAGGCACTTGGCCAATCCCAACACGTAAGCCTTCAGATGCTCACCAAATTCTTACCCTATAGCTCAATTTTCCAAGCCAGTTACGGTAGTGATCTCTAGTTGACCATCATGTTACACATTTGCAATGAATTTTAGAAGTCAGTAAGTTTTTGTTCTAATATAAGTTGTTTCTAACAGTCTCATATGAACACAGATCATGCTGACGATAACAAAGTGATAGTGCAACATTGGACCTTAGTTCCAGTGTGACATCTTGACCATTCTACAGTATACAATATAGATAATAAAAGAGGCTCTTTATTTCAATTTCTAATATCGTGTAAAATTACTTCGTTTAACAAGTGTGCAATATGACATCTTAGTGTGTGATGTGAGAGTAGTATTTTTTGGGGTGCCATATGGTCAAACATAAGAATATATGGACCCAAATCCTTGTTTTTTGTCTGCGGGAGAGAGGAGTTGATGATGTTTGGCCTTAGTTTAATTGTATTGATCATCATCATGATGGGTCAGCTATGTGTCAGTTATTTAAGAATGCTATAATCTTGAACCATACTTTATATGATTACTATCCTGATTTGTTTCATTTTGTTGATGATATGAAAAGCATTATAGAGTTGGCTTTAATTGTTTTTAGTGGCTTGAAGGTAAATTATCAACTGCTGCTTTGACATTTAAAATGTTTTCTTGTTCCCTTTGATAGAAAGAAGGCACATACAAGGGAAATAAGTTAAATTCCATTTGCCACTTTTTTGGTTATCAAGATCGTGGATCTCTACCATCAAAATTTGTCTGTGATTACGCATATGTATGTTGATTCAATAATAATCTCCCTTTGTTTATTAGCTCTTCTAGTCTCTATAAGTGTTTCCCACTATTGTTAATAACCTTTCATATCCTTGCAGGTCCTTGGACACATCTGCTACCATATACTGGCTGTAGGTCTTAATGGATACATGGAAACTATAACTAATCTGAAGAATCATGTAAACAAGTGGCGATTGGAGCTGCTCCAATCGCAGTATGTCATTCTAACCATTATTTTTCTTGTATTACCTACTTTACAGTTATTTATTATGATAGCTTTGTGTATATCACTTTGCTTTCCGTGGTAGAGACTTAACTATTTTGTCTTTGGTGAACTTTAGTCTATGATGACTGTGAAAAGATGGTCTCCAAATCTAGGAGCCACATCAATTGGAAAATCATGCATCCATCATCAACGGGGTATTAATATTTTTAATTATATCTTGGTGTCTTTTATTTTATAATTATAAACATTGAAAATAATTAACTTAAAATTATTTATTTCAAACATCAAATATTTGAAGTGGTGCTCCATTACCTAATCAAGTAATAAATAAAACTGATTAGGGATGAACAATGTGTGTTTTCATTTTAAATTATGTATCAACTTATGAACAATATTTTTGTATTTTAATTTTCAATGTAATGAATGGATGCTTATAACTTTATATAGTATTTCATTTTATTAGTATATCATTTTTTTATTATGAAAATATATTATGCTAAACAGATTCTTAAAAAAGTGATGGCTAAATTCCATTTATTTAGAATTAAAATAACGTCAGTAGAAAATGACGTATTATTTTTAGAATTTTATTATAATACTAATAGTTAAAAACGTCACATTATACCTTAATGAATTAAATTGCAATAGTTATGACTGACACTACTTACATATATAAACCACAACTTTAAACAAAGTGTTAAAGTGACGGGTGTTGTGGCAGGTAGTGTAAGACCGTCATATTAAACTTTGTCGCAGTCAGTTCTATGGCAGTTTGGGAAACTGGCACACGCGTTTATTGTGGCGTTTATAAACGACAGTTTATACGAAAATCACTGCCACCGTATACATCATTTTTTGTACTAACTCTAGTTCTGAATGTTCATAGTTACCCTACTAAACCTTTTCATGAATGTCCTGAGCGACTCTCCTTTCTCCTGGCAAATAATCACCAGAGCAATCAAAGTCAGGTGATGTGATCGACTTGTAGCAAACTACCCTCCACACTTAGACACCAAAGTTTTGAAGCAGTCAATCAAGTTCAGTGGGAGTCTAGTAGCTAAGGGTTCCTCCCTTCAAAGACGTGGGAAACACTCGACATAAGACAATGGTCTGAGGTATACAAACTCATTTCAGTCATAAAAATTCACATGTTCATCACGATCAGTCGTTCGTCCCATCATAACAATCAATAGCCCTTTCCACATGAGTGGGAGTTGAGCTCCTATGACATAGTCAATAAAGGGATGTCTTCAGGTGATGTCCTAGGTTTCGGTAATATAAAACGAATTGCTAAGTCGGGACTCAGCTATTGTCTTCTGCGGATGAGTGGCTGAAGGATCCCATCGGTGTTATTGCCACCAATAACACTGATGGAACCATCGGTGTTATTGCCACCAATAACACTGATGGAACCATCAGTGTTATTGCCACAAATAACACTGAAGGTACCTTCGGTGTTATTGCCACCAATAACACTGATGGTACCATCGGTGTTATTCCCACCAAAACACTGATGGTACCATCGGTCTTATTGCCACCAATAACACAGATGGTACCATCGGTCTTATTGCCACCAATAACACTGATGGTACCATCGGTCTTATTGCCACCAATAACACTGATGGTACCATATGTATTCTTGTCGCCAATAACACAGATGGTACCATCCGTATTTTGCCACTAATAACACGGATGGTACCATCCCTATTATTGCCAACAATAACACAGATGGTACCATTCGTATTATTGCCACCAATAACACGGATGGTCCCATCCGTATTATTGCAACCAAAAACATTGATGGTACCATCAGTATTATTCCCAACAATAGCACTGATGGTACCATCAGAATAATTGCCACCAATAGCACTGATGGTACCATCAGTATTATTGCCACCAATAGCACTGATGGTACCATCAATATAATGGCAACCAATAATACTTATGGAACCATCAATATTCTTGCCACCAATAACACTAAGGGTACTATCAATATTATTGCCACCAATAACACTGAGGGTACCATCAATATTATTACCACCAATAGCACTGATGGTACCGTCAATATTATTCCCACCAATAACACTGATGGTACCGTCAGTATTATTCCCACCAATAACACTCATGGTACCCTCAGTATTATTCCCACCAATAACACTGATGGTACCATCAGTTATATTCCCACCAATAACAATGATGGTACAATCAGTATTATTCGCACGAATAACACTGATGGTACCATCATTCTTATTCGCACGAATAACACTTATGGTACCATCAGTATCATTGCCACCAATAACAGTAATGGTACCAACAATATCATTGTCACCAATAACACTTATTGTACCATCAGTGTTATTGGTGGCACTAATACTGATTGTACCGTCAGTTTTATTGTCACCAATAACACTGATGGTACAATCAGGATTACTGCCACCAATAACCTTGATGGTACCATCACAATTATTGCCACGACCAATACTGATGATACCATCAGTTATATTCCCATCAATAGCATTAATGGTATCATCAGTATTGTTCCCACCAATACCACTGATGGTACCATCAATATTATTCCTACCTATACCACCGATGGTACACTCACTCTTATACTCACCAACAACACTGATGGTACCATCATTATTATTCCCACCAATAACACTGATGGTACCATCAGTATTATTCCCACCAATAACACTGATGCTACCATCAGTATTATTTCGAGGAATAACATTGATGGTACCATCTGTATTATTGCCATGAAAAAAACGGATGGTACCATAAGTTATATTCCCACCAATAACAATGATAGTAACATCAGTATTATTCCCACCAAAAACACTTATGGTACCATCATTATTATTCGCACGAATAACACTGATGGTACCATCAGTATTATTGCCACCAATAACACTGATGGTACCATATGTATTATTTTCACCAATAACACTGATGGTACCATCCGTATTATTGCCACTAATAACACGGATGGTACCAACGTATTATTGCCAACAATAACACGGATGGTACCATTCATATTATTGCCACCAATAAAACGGATTGTACCATTCGTATCATTGCCATCAATAACACTGATGGTACAATCAATATTATTCCCAGTAATAGCACTGATGGTACCATCAGAATAATTGCCACCAATAACACTGATGGTACCATCAGTATTATTGTCACCAATAGCACTTATGGTACCATCAGTATTATTTCCACCAATAGCACTGATGGTACCATCAGTATAATTGCAACCAATAATACTTATGGTACCATCAGTAGTCTTGCCACCAATATCACTAAGGGTACCATCAATATTATTGTCACCAATAACACTGAGGGTACCATCAATATTATTGCCACCAATAACACTCACGGTACCATCAGCATTATTGCAACAAATAACAGTGACGGTACCATCAATATTATTCCCACCAATAACACTGATGGTACCGTCAGTATTATTCCCACCAATAACACTGATGGTACAGTCAGTATTATTCCCACCAATAACACTGATGGTACCCTCAGTATTATTCCCAGCAATAACACTGATGGTACGCTCACTATTATTCCCACCACTAACACTGATGCTACCATCTGTATTATTTCCACCAATAAAACTCATGGTACTCTCAGTATTATTCCCACGAATTAAAATGATGGTACCATCAGTTATATTCCTACCAATAACAATGATGGTACCATCTGTATTATTCCCACCAATAACACTGATGGTACCATCATTATTATTCGCACGAATAACACTGATGGTACCATCTGTATCACTGCCACCAATAACAGTGATGGTACCAACAATATCATTGTCACCAATAATACTGATTGTACCATCAGTGTTATTGGTGGCAATAATCCTGATTGTACCATCAGTTTTATTGTCAACAATAACACTGATGGTACAATCAGGATTATTGCCACCAATAACCTTGATGATAGCATCACAATTATTGCCACGAACAATACTGATGATACCATCAGTTATATTCCCATCAATAGCATTGATGGTACCATCAGTATTGTTCCCACCAATACAATTGATGGTACCATCAACATTATTCTTACCAATACCACCTATGGTACCATCACTATTATTCCCACCAACAACACTAATGGTACCATCATTATTATTCCCACCAATAACACTGATGGTACCATCAGTATTATTGGCACCAATAACACTGATGGTACCATCTGTATTATTTCCACCAATAACACTGATGGTACCATTAGTATTATTCCCACGAATAAAACTGATGGTACCATCAGTTATATTCCCACCAATAACAATGATGGTAACATCAATATTATTGCAACCAATAACAGTGACGGTACCATCAATATTATTCCCACCAATAACACAGATGGTACCGTCAGTATTATTCGCACCAATAACACTGATGGTACCGTCAGTATTAATCCCACCAATAACATTGATGGTACCGTCAGTATTATTCCCACCAATAACCCTGATGATACCCTCAGTATTATTCCCACCAATAACACTGATGGTACCCTCAGTATTATTTAAATAAATAACACTGATGGTACCCTCAGTATTATTTAAATCAATAACACTGATCGTACCATCAGTATTATTCCCACCAATAACACTGATGGTACCCTCATTATTATTCCCACGAATAACACTGATGGTACCACCTGTATCATTGCCACCAATAATACTGATTGTACCAACAATATCTTTGTCACCAATAATACTGATTGTACCATCAGTGTTATTGGTGGCAATAATACTGATTATACAATCAATTTTATTGTCACCAATAACACTGATGGTACAATCAGGATTATTGCCACCAATAACCTTGATGGTACCATCACAATTATTGCCACGAACAATACTGATGCTACCATCAGTTATATTCCCATCAATAGCATGGATGGTACCATCAGTATTGTTCCCACCAATACCATTGATGGTACCATCAATATTATTCCTACCAATACCACCGATGGTACCATCACTATTAATCCCACCAACAACACTGATTGTACCATCATTATTATTCCCACCAATAACACTGATGGTACCATCAGTATTATTCCCACCAATAACACTCATGGTACCATCAGTATTATTCCCACGAATATAACTGATGGTACCCTCATTTATATTCCCACCAATAATAATGTTGGTAACATCAGTATTATTCCCACCAAAAACACTGATGGTACCATCATTATTATTCGCACGAATAACACTGATGGTACCATCAGTATTATTGCCACCAATAACACTGATGGTACCATATGTATTATTCTCACCAATAACACTGACGGTACCATCCGTATTATTGCCACTAATAACATTCATGGTACCATCCGTATTATTGCCAGCAATAACACGGATGGTACCATCCGTATTATTGCCAACAATAACACAGATGGGACCATCAGTATTATTCCCACCAATAGCACTGATGGTTCCATCAGAATAATTGCCACCAATTGCACTGATGGTACCATCAAAATAATTGCCACCAATAGCACTGATGGTACCATCAGTATTATTGCCACCAATAGCACTTATGGTACCATCAGTATTATTTCCACCAATAGCACTGATGGTACCATCAGTATAATTGCAACCAATAATACTTATGGTACCATCCGTATTATTTCCACCAATAGCACTGATGGTACCATTAGTATTATTCCCACGAATATAACTGATGGTACCCTCAGTTATATTCCTACCAATAATAATGTTGGTAACATCAGTATTATTCCCACCAAAAACACTGATGGTACCATCATTATTATTCGCACGAATAACACTGATGGTACCATATCTATTATTCTCACCAATAACACTGACGGTACCGTACGTATTATTGCCACTAATAACATTGATGGTACAATCCGTATTATTGCCAACAATAACACGGATGGTACCATCCGTATTATTGCCAACAATAACACGGATGGTACCATCCGTATTATTCCCACCAATAACACAGATGGTACCATCAGTATTATTCCCACCAATAGCACTGATGGTTCCATCAGAATAATTGCCACCAATTGCACTGATGGTACCATCAAAATAATTGCCACCAATAGCACTGATGGTACCATCAGTATTATTGCCACCAATAGCACTTATGGTACCATCAGTATTATTTCCACCAATAGCACTGATGGTAACATCAGTATAATTGCAACCAACAATACTTATGGTACCATCCGTATTATTTCCACCAATAGCACTGATGGTACCATCAGTATTATTCCCACGAATATAACTGATGGTACCCTCAGTTATATTCCCACCAATAATAATGTTGGTAACATCAGTATTATTCCCACCAAAAACACTGATGGTACCATCATTATTATTCGCACGAATAACACTGATGGTACCATATCTATTATTCTCACCAATAACACTGACGGTACCGTACGTATTATTGCCACTAATAACATTGATGGTACAATCCGTATTATTGCCAACAATAACACGGATGGTACCATCCGTATTATTGCCAACAATAACACGGATGGTACCATCCGTATTATTCCCACCAATAACACAGATGGTACCATCAGTATTATTCCCACCAATAGCACTGATGGTTCCATCAGAATAATTGCCACCAATTGCACTGATGGTACCATCAAAATAATTGCCACCAATAGCACTGATGGTACCATCAGTATTATTGCCACCAATAGCACTTATGGTACCATCAGTATTATTTCCACCAATAGCACTGATGGTAACATCAGTATAATTGCAACCAACAATACTTATGGTACCATCCGTATTATTTCCACCAATAGCACTGATGGTACCATCAGTATTATTCCCACGAATATAACTGATGGTACCCTCAGTTATATTCCCACCAATAATAATGTTGGTAACATCAGTATTATTCCCACCAAAAACACTGATGGTACCATCATTATTATTCGCACGAATAACACTGATGGTACCATCAGTATTATTGCCACTAATAACACTGATGGTACCATATGTATTATTCTCACCAATAACACTGACGGTACCATCCGTATTATTGCCACTAATAACATTGATGGTACCATCCGTATTATTGCCAACAATAACACGGATGGTACCATCCGTATTATTGCCAACAATAACACGGATGGTACCATCCGTATTATTCCCACCAATAACACAGATGGTACCATCAGTATTATTCCCACCAATAACACTGATGGTACCATCAGAATAATTGCCACCAATTGCACTGATGGTACCATCAAAATAATTGGCACCAATAGCACTGATGGTACCATCAGTATTATTGCCACCAATAGCACTTATGGTACCATCAGTATTATTTCCACCAATAGCACTGATGGTACTATCAGTATTATTTCCACCAATAGCACTGATGGTACCATCAGTATAATTGCAACCAATAATACTTATGGTACCATCCGTATTCTTGCAACCAATAACAGTAAGGGTACCATCAGTATTATTGCCACCAATAACACTGAGGGTACCATCAATATTATTGCCACCAATAACACTAACGGTACCATCAGTATTATTGCAACCAATAACAGTGACGGTAGCATCAATATTATTCCCACCAATAACACTGATGGTACTGTCAGTATTATTCCCACCAATAACACTGATGGTACCCTCAGTATTATTCCCACCAATAACACTGATGGTAACATCAGTATTATTTCCACCAATAACACTGATGGTACCATCAGTATTATTCCCACGAATTAAAATGATGGTACCATCAGGTATATTCCCACCAATAACAATGATGGTACCATCAATATTATTCCCACCAATAACACTAATGGTACCCTCATTATTATACACACGAATAACACTGATGGTACCATCTGTATCTTTGCCACCAATAACACTGATTGTCCCAACAATATCATTGTCACCAATAACACTGATGGTACAATCAGGATTATTGCCACCAATAACCTTGATGGTACCATCACAATTATTGCTACGAACAATACTGATGATATCATCAGTTATATTCCCGTCAATAGCATTGATGGTACCATCAGTATTGTTCCCACCTATACCATTGATGGTACCATCAATATTATTCTTACCAATACCACCGATGATGCCATCACTATTAATCCCACCAAAAACACTGATTGTACCATCATTATTTTTCCCACCAATAACACTGATGGTACCATCAGTATTATTCCCACCAATAACACTGATGGTACCATCAGTATTATTCCCACCAATATAACTGATGGTACCCTCAGTTATATTCCCACCAATAACAATGATGGTAACATCAGTATTATTCCCACCAAAAACACTGATGGAACCATCATTATTATTCGCACGAATAACACTAATGGTACCATCAGTATTATTGCCACCAATAACACTGATGGTACCATATGTATTATTCTCACCAATAACACTGACGGTACCATCCGTATTATTGCCAACAATAACACGGATGGTACCATCCGTATTATTGCCACCAATAACACGGATGGTACCATCCGTATTATTGCCACCAATAACACAGATGGCACCATCAGTATTATTCCCACCAATAGCACTGATGGTACCATCAGAATAATTGCCACCAATAGCACTGATGGTATCATCAGTATTATTGCCACCAATAGCACTTATGGTACCATCAGTATTATTTCCACCAATAGCACTGATGGTACCATCAGTACTATTTCCACCAATAGCACTGACGGTACCATCAGTACTATTTCCACCAATAGCACTGATGGTACCATCAGTATAATTGCAACCAATAATACTTATGGTACCATCCGTATTGTTGCCACCGATAACACTCAGGGTACCATCCGTATTATTGCCACCAATAACACTGAGGGTACCATCAATATTATTGCCACCAATAACACTCACGGTACCATCAGTATTATTGCAACCAATAACAGTGACGGTACCATTAATATTATTCACACAAATAACACTGATGGTACTGTCAGTATTATTCTCACCAATAACACTGATGGTACCGTCAGTATTATTCCCACCAATAACACTGATGGTACCCTCAGTATTATTCCCACCAATAACATTTATGGTACCATCAATATTATTTCCGCCAATAACACTGATGGTACTATTAGTATTATTCCCACGAATTAAAATGATGGTACCATCAGTTATATTCCCACCAATAACAATGATGGTACCATAAGTATTATTCCCACCAATAACACTGATGGTACCATCATTATTATTCGCACGAATAACGTTGATGGTACCATCAATATGATTGCCACCAATAACACTGATGGTACCAACAGTATCATTGTCACCAATAATACTGATTGTACCATCAGGATTATTGCCACCAATAACCTTGATGATACCATCACAATTATTGCCACGAACAATACTAATGATACCATCAGTTATATTCCCATCAATAGCATTGATTGTACCATCAGTATTGTTCCCACCAATACAATTAATGGTACCACCAACATTATTCCTACCAATACCACCGATGGTACCAACACTATTATTCCCACCAACAACACTGATGGTACCATCATTATTATTCCCACCAATAACACTGATGGTACCATCAGTATTATTCCTACCAATAACACTGATGGTTCCATCAGTATTATTTCCACTAATAGCACTGATGGTACCAACAATATTACTGCCACCAATAGCACTGATGGTACCATCAATATAATTGCAACCAATAATATTTATGGTACCATCAATATTCTTGCCACCAATAACACTAAGGGTACCATCAATATTATTGCCACAAATAACACTGAGGGTAGCATCAATATTATTCCCACCAATAAAATTGATGGTATCGTCAGTATTATTCCCACCAATAACACTGATGGTACCCTCAGTATTATTCCCACCAATAACACTGATGGTACCCTCGGTATTATTCCCACCAATAACACTCATGGTACCATCAGTATTATTTCCACCAATAACACTGATGGAGCCATAAGTATTATTCCCAGCAGTTATATTCCCACCAATAACAATGATGGTACCATCAGTATTATTTCCAGCAATAACACTGATGCTACCATCATTATTATTCGCACGAATAACACTGATGGTACCATCAGTATCATTGCCACCAATAACACTAATGGTACCAACAGTATCATTGTCACTAATAACACTGATTGTACCATCAGTGTTATTGGTGGCAATAATACTGATTGTACCATCAGTTTTATTGTCACCAATAACACTGATGGTACAATCAGGATTACTGCTACCAATAACCTTGATGGTACCATCACAATTATTCCCACGAATAATATTGATGATACCATCAGTTATATTCCCATCAATAGCATTGATGGTATCATCAGTATTGTTCACACCAATACCACTGATGGTACCATCAATATTATTCCTACCAATACCACCGATGGTACCATCACTATTATTCCCACCAACAACACTGATGGTACCATCATTATTATTCCCATCAATAACACTGATGGTACCATCAGTATTATTCGCACCAATAACACTGATGCTACCATCAGTATTACTTCCAGCAATAACTCTGATGGTACCATCATTATTATTCCCACGAAAAAAACGGATGGTACCATAAGTTATATTCCCACCAATAACAATGATGGTAACATCAATATTATTCCCACCAAACACACTGATGATACCATCATTATTATTCGCACGAATAACACTAATGGTAGCAACAGTATAATTGCCACCAATAACACTGATGGTACCATATGTATTATTGTCACCAATAACACTGATGGTACAATCCGTATTATTGCCACTAATAACACGGATGGTACCATTCGTATTATTGCCACCAATAACACGGATGGTACCATTCGTATTATTGCCACCAATAACACTGATGTTACAATGAGTATTATTCCCACCAATAGCACTGATGGTAGCATCAGAATAATTGCCACCAATAGCTCTGATGGTACCATCGGTATTATTGCCACCAATAACACTTATGGTACCATCAGTAATATTTCCACCAATAGCACTGATGGTACCAACAGTATTATTGCCACCAATAGCACTGATGGTACCATCAGTATAATTGCAACCAATATTACTTATGGTACCATCAGTATTCTTGCTACCAATAACACTAAGGGTACCATCAGTATTATTGCCACCAATAACACTGAGGGTACCATCAATATTATTGCCACCAATAACACTAACGGTACCATCAGTATTATTGCAACCAATAACAGTGACGGTACCATCAATATTATTCCCACCTATAACACTGATGGTCCCGTCAGTATTATTCCCACCAACAACACTGATGGTACCCTCAGTCTTATTCCCACCAATAACACTGATGGTACACTCAGTATTATTCCCACCAATAACACTCATGGTACCATCAGTATTATTTCCACCAAAAACACTGATGGTACGATCAGTATTATTCCCACGAATTAAAATGATGGTACCATTAGTTATATTCCCACCAATAACAATGATGGTACCATCAGTATTATTCCCACCAATAACACTGATGGTACCATCGTTATTATTCGCACGAATAACACTGATGGTACCATCTGTATCATTGCCACCAATAACACTGATGGTACCAACAGTATCATTGTCACCAATAATACTGATTGTACCATCAATGTTATTGGTGTCAATAATACGGATTGTACAATCTGTTTTATTGTCACCAATAACACTGATGGTACAATCAGGATTATTGCCAGCAATAACCTTGATGGTACAATCACAATTATTGCCACGAACAATACTGATGATACCATCAGTTATATTCCCATCAATAGCATTGATGGTACCATCAGTATTGTTCCCACCAATACCATTGATGGTACCATCAGCATTATTCCTAGCAATACCACCGTTGGTACCATCACTATTATTCCCACCAACAACATTGATGGTACCATCATTATTATTCCCACCCATAACACTGATGGTACCATCAGTATTATTCCCACCAATAGCACTGTTGGTACCATCAGTATTTTTTCCACCAATAACACTGATGGTACCATCAGTATTATTCCCACGAATAAAACTGATGGTACCATCAGTTATATTCCCACCAATAACAATGATGGTAACATCAGTATTATTGCAACCAATAACAGTGACGGTACCATCAATATTATTCCCACCAATAACACTGATGGTAGCGTCAGTATTATTCCCACCAATAACACTGATGGTATCGTCAGTATTATTCCCATCAATAACACTGATGGTACCCTCAGTATTATTCCCACCAATAACACTAATGGTACCATCAATATTATTTCCACCAATAACATTGATGGTACCATCAGTATTATTCCCAGGAATTAAAATGATGGTACCATCAGTTATATTCCCACCAATAACAATGATGGTACCATCAGTATTATTCCCACCAATAACACTGATGGTACCATCATTATTCTTTGCACGAATAACACTGATGGTACCATCTGTATCATTGCCACCAATAACACTGATGGTACCAACAGTATCATTGTCACCAATAATACTGATTGTACCATCAGTGTTATTGGTGGCAATAATACGGATTGTACAATCAGTTTTATTGTCACCAATAACACTGATGGTACAATCAGGATTATTGCCACCAATAACCTTGATGGTACCATCACAATTATTGCCACGAACAATACTAATGATACCATCAGTTATATTCCCATCAATAGCATTGATGGTACCATCAGTATTGTTCCCACAAATACCATTGATGGTACCATCAGTATTGTTCCCACCAATACCATTGATGGTACCATCAATATTATTCCTACCAATACCACCGATGGTACCTTCACTATTAATGCCACCAACAACACTGATGGTACCGTCATTATTATTCCCACAAATAACAAGGGGTCCAAGCCCAAAGAATTACTAGGAGCATGGCAAGAGCTTTGGGACAAGAGTATAATAAGATGGCTCTTCTTATTTCTTTTATAGAATAGGGGTACGAATGTAATAAATAGGTTTTAGTAGTAAGGGAGGTTAGGCGGGAATGTAGATAGGAGTTAGGAGGTGCCAAACTAGGAAGGAAAGTCACACTTCTTTCATGGTGTAGTTGGCGCCGAAATTCCATCAGCATTTGTGTTTCATTTAGCTTGCATTTTCAGCACCTCTTAGGGTATAAATAAGGTGCTTGTCTTTGTATTTTTCATATTGGAATTTTATAGTAGAGAGACTATACTCAAATTTGGAGAGAAATTGTGAGTCTTGCGTCTTCTTCTTCCTTTGCCTTATCTTGTGAGCAATGGTGAGGTTCAAGTGGCGGCACTCCATCACTTATCTTGGATCAAGGAACCAAGTGGCGTCAAGTGTTCTTCTAATTCTCAAAATTCAGCAAACTCCTTCTATAAGTGTTCTTCCTTCATGTTCTTTCAATTCCATTCGGTAGATGAGCTTTGCTTGTTATTTCCTTTCATTTGTACCGATTAGAATTATATTTCCAGCTTTGTTTTGTATAATCTGTTCGGTGCAGTTTCATTCATTTCCATTTTCTGTTCGGTTTATCTTTTATGTTCTTCCATTCTTTGTGTTTTGATTCCATTTGACAATATATGGACTTCCATATGAGTCTTGGTTGGTGCTAAGTCTTGGTGAGTTCTTGAATTAGAACCTTGATCCAATTCTAAGTAAAGTGCCATTTATGACCAGCTCAAGTTGCTCCTAAGAAAGTCAAAGAATCATGTATTCTTCTTGTCACATTCACATCAGTTATATTCCCACCAATAACAATGATGGTAACATCAGTATTATTCCCACCAAAAACACTGATGGTATCATTATTATTATTCTTACGAATAACACTGATGGTACCATCAGTATTATTGCCACCAATAACACTGATGGTACCATCAGTATTATTGCCACCAATAACACTGATGGTACCATCCATATTATTGCCACTAATAACACGGATCGTACCATCCGTATTATTGCCACTAATAACACGGATGGTACCATCCGTATTATTGCCAACAATAACACGGATGGTACCATTCGTATTATTGCCACCAATAACACTGATGGTACCATCAGTATTATTGCCACTAATAGCACTGATATCAGTGCTATTAGTGGCAATAATACTGATGGAACCATCAGTGCTATTGGTGGCAATTATTCTGATGGTACCATCAGTATTATTTCCACCAATAGCACTGATGGTACCATCAGTATAATTGCAACAAATAATACTTATGGTACCATCAGTATTCTTCCCGCCAATAATACTAAGGGTACGATCAGTATTATTGCAACCAATAACACTGAGGGTACCATCAATATTATTGCCACCAATAACACTGACGGTACCATCAGTATTATTCCAACCAATAATAGTGACGGTAACATCAATATTATTCCCACCAATAACACTGATGGTACCGTCAGTATTATTCCCACCAATAACACTGATGGTACCGTCAGTATTATTCCCACCAATAACACTGATGGTACCCTCAGTATTATTCCCACCAATAACACTGATGATACCATCAGTATTATTTCCACCAATAACACTGATGGTACCATCAATATTATTCCCACGAATTAAACTGATGGTACCAGCAGTTATATTCCCACGAATAACAAAGATGGTACCATCAGTATTATTCCCAACAAAAACACTGATGGTACCATCATTATTATTCGCACGAATAACACTAAAGGTACCATCAGTATCATTGCCACCAATAAAACTGATGGTACCAATAGTATCATTGTCACCAATAATACTGATTACAATCAGTATTATTGCCACCAATAACACTGATTGTACAATCAGGATTATTGCGACCAATAACCTTGATGGTACCATCAGAATTATTGCCACGAAGAATACTGATGATACCATCAGTTATATTCCCATCAATAGCATTGATGGTACCATCAGTATTGTTCCCACCAATACCACTAATGGTACCATCAATATTATTCCTACCAATACCACCGATGGTACCATCACTATTTGATGGAGGAGGGCCAAGCACATCTCACCATGGAAGCCAAGACCCAAAGCTAGACCGTGATGAGCGTCTTGACTCAAGGAAGGAGCGTCTAGGACGTGATGAGGGAAGGCTACACATGGAGCGTCTAGGAGGAGACCTAGACCGTCTAGGCCCTATTACAACGTCAATGGCTAAGCACATTCACGCCCACTTGGATGAAGCCACGGATGGAAGAGAGAAAGCCTTGTACATGTTACATGGAGGCCCATTAGGGGTGCTTAGTAATTAGAGTAGTGTTAGAAAGCAGAAATGAGTGAACATTCTAGAACTTGTTAGTTGGCCGGTCATGAGCATGTGCCTTGTCATTGTGCATTTCATTTGGCTCTCATTTCATTAGGCATTAGCTTAGTTTTTACGGCCCTATAGCCTATAAATAGGGAGGCCATCTCTTGTATTTTTCAAGATTATTGTGAGTAAAGTTATGCTGTCATTTTTGTGCCAAGCTTTGCTTCTACCTAGATTCTAGGATCTAATCTTCACACACTTCACCTTTCCTTGGGCTGGCCGAACCTCCCAACTTTCATACATACCATGCACCTTCAAGATCACCATAGCTCTTAGGAGGATCTTGCACACACATCCGTGGCTTCCGCACCATCCTTTACATGATTCAAGAAGAACTTCATGAATTTTCCATCACTATTATTCCCACCAACAACACTGATTGTACAATCATTATTATTCCCACCAATAACACTGATGGTACCATCAGTATTATTTCCTCCAATAACACTGATGGTACCTGTACCGTCCCGTATTAGGGCGTTGACTAAGTCAAAGTCAACGACTGGAAAATCAAAGTCAACTCAAGGTGTCGCCCAGGTGTAGAGACGCCAAGAGGAAGCGTCGCCAAGGCAGGACAAGGCGTCGCCTGGGTGGAGGCGTCGCCAAGGCAAGGCGTCGCCTGGGTAGAGGCGTCGCCCAACCAGGGCGTCGCCAGATCAAACAGTGTAAAAGCAAGGCAACCACGGTGTGGTTCCCCGATACCCATGGGTAGGAAAGACCATGGAGGGAGCGACGCCGTGGGAGAGCCTCAGGACCCGATATCTCGGGAAAGTGATAAAGAGAAGGAAAAGGTGGCTTCAAGGCCATAGTGATAGTACCAGTGAAGGGCAGCCTGACTCGTGAAGTACCCCTACCGCCCCAGAGACGCCTTCGGGACAGATACGACCCAAGAGGAAGGTCACGCCCAGGATAACCGGGTGCAGGGTGCGAGAGGAAGGCAGATACGCTCTCAGAGTAAGTGGCTAGATACTTGGGGGCATGAGTTGGCACCCAAAAAGCCACCCCTAGCGCAGTAGCACTCCCAAGCAGGAGGACTCACACGTAGAAACGTCCCCAGATGGGTAGAAACGCCCCCAAATGGGGTCATGCCGTCGTGAGGCCCTCTACGTGTACGACAGCCATGCCAGAATGGAAACACCCTCTAGTCAGGTGCCAGGTAATTAAAGATATTCAATACAGTTTCCCTTTCGAGCATTCTGGTACTATTAGGGCTCCCAAGCGTTTCAACGTCTTAAATGCGCTACGTTTCGTAATTAAGCGCTTTAAAGAGTGCGTTACGTTAGAGATTAAAAGCGCTTTAAGGCGCTTTAAATGCTGGGCAGTTTAAATAGCGCTGGGAATGTCGGAAAAAGGGTTGGAACCTTTGGCAAACTTACGAGAAACTCTTTGGTGGCTTGCCCGTGCTTTAAGGTTATGTACAAGTGACCGGAGAATATTTTTGCCTAAAGGAGACAACACACACACAGATACACAGTTCTTTTATCACCTTCAGAGTGCCACACGCGGTGCTCAGATACGTGGGTGGACAGTTTTTTGGTGTTTCTTGCTGGCTGACTTGAGCGTCGGAGTGCAAACGGCCGCTAGGGCGCCTCTTTGTCCTCTTTTTTGCAGGAATTCACAGGCAATCAGTGGGAAGGAGTCCTTAGCTGACGGTTGAGGTCGCGCACGAAGACGTCCCGGTCAACCGGACGGAACATTTGGCGCCCACCGTGGGGCCCGATATAAAACATCAGTCCCATCACAAGTTCGAGGAAAATTTACCAAGCTACAGTAACGTTGAAGGAGGTTGGAGTGACAATGGCCCCCACCAGACGAAGAGCAGCGTGCGCAGCCCCAGCAGACCTATCCATGCAGCAGGTCCTGGAAATAATGAGGGGGCTGCAGCAGGACATGGTGGATTCGAAGATGGAGCAGGAGCGCATGCAGGCAGATCTTGACGCCTCGCATGAGCGCAACGAAGAGCTCCACCGTGTGAATGAGGAGTTGCGCCAGGGCCTGAGAAACGATCGGAGGCGGCCTGGACAGGACTAGATGGAGAACCATTCCCCACCAAGGGAGTTTTCCACTCCTTTCTCGCAAGAGATCCTAGATGCAGCGATCCCGAACACGTTCGCGGGACCCAAGGTAATCTTCACTGGGATGGAGGACCCAGAGACGCACCTCGCTGCATTTCACACACAGATGGTCCTGATAGGCGGTTCTGATGCTGCCAAGTGCAAGCTCTTCATGAGCACCCTGACCGGGACGGCTATGGACTGGTTCATTAGCCTCCCCGAGGGCCATATCACATCTTTCCGCCAGTTGTTGCGGTTATTCAGAGAACAGTATTTGGCCAACAAGGCCCCGCCGCCGGTCTCTTACGACCTGTTTGACGTGAAGCAGTATCAGGGGGAGACCCTCAAGGAGTATATCAATCGCTTCGGGGCCCAGGTCGTGAAGGTTGGTACAACAGAGGAGCCTATGATCGTGTACGCATTTGTGAAAGGCGTATGCCCCGGCCCCTTTGGAGAATCTATTATCCGCAATCGCCCTAGGACTTTTGCTGAATTACGGCGTAGGGCGGTAGAGCATATTCCTTCGGAAGGGGAGGTATGTGTGAAGCGCACCAGCGCCGTGCCCTCACGCCCGAGGGGACCGGCGCGAGTTCAACCCGTCAGAGTCAATGAGACCACGACGGGAAGAAAGAAGCCAGAGGCGAGACGCCCCTACGAAGCCAGAAAGCCCCAGCCCCGGGGTCCCGCAGGAGGCGAACGCCCCGCCAGAGAAAGAGCAAGACCGGCGAGGTACAACTTCGTAGTTGAGTTGAAGGATTTGATTGCCGTGCCCAACATAGCTGAGAGGCTGAGGCGACCGGCGAAGACCGACAAGGTGTTAGGGCCCCATAAAGACTCTTGGTGCGAATTCCACGAGGCTTTCGGGCACCAAATCGGCAATTGCCTGTCGTTGGGCTACCAGCTAGATGAGCTGGTGAGGACTGGGTTTTTGAAAGATTATGTCGCAGAGTCCAACACGACCGCCACCCTGCCGCCGCCGGCAGATGAGCCAGCACACGAGATGCCCGTGCTTGGCGAGGTCCACACCATTGCTGGAGGTTTTTCCGGCGGAGGACCCACCGCCTCCCAGCGGAAGAAATACGCGAGGGGGGTGAATTCAATCGAAGAGAGGCTCTCGGGGGAGCCCTGGGAGTCAGATATTGTGTTCACAAGAAGAGACCTCCGAGATGTGGTGCCCCATGACAACGATCCCGTTGTCATCTCAGTCGTCACGGCTGGAAGGAAGGTCCACAGAGTGCTTGTTGATCAAGGAAGCTCGGCAGACGTCATGTTTCTGTCGACCTTTAATAAGTTACGGTTGTCCCCCGATCTGCTGAGTCCCTATACGGGATGCTTGTATGGGTTTGGGGATAACCAGATAGAGGTCCGGGGGTACCTGGAGTTGAGGACTACGTTCACAGACGGAGAGGCCTCCCGTACAGAGAGCATTCGGTACCTCGTCGTGAACGCCAATTCTGCCTACAATATTTTGCTGGGCAGACCGGCGTTAAACCGTCTGAGTGCAGTATCCTCCACCCGTCACATGAAGATGAAGCTACCGGACCTCAGTGGCCGGGTGATAGTCATCAGATCAGACCAGGAGGAGGCGAGGAAATGCTACGAAAACAGCCTGAAGACGAAGAGAGGCGTTTTCATGGTGTACGAACGTCCGCCGAGCGCGGACGCAACGATGATTGAGGCGACGCCCGCTGGGCTGACGCTTAAAGAGGCCATAGCAGAAAGGGTGATGCCCGAAGCAGATGTGCCAATGGAGGAGGCGCCCGTGGAAGAGGCGGTGCCCCCCGAAGAAGCGGCGCCCGCCGAAGATGATAATAGGGAGCAACCTGCAGCTAACACCCTAGAAAGGGAGATTGGCGGCAAAGCTTTCAAGTTAGGAAGCTCGCTAAGTCCAGAAGAACAGGAAGGGGTGGCAGAAGTGATTTCGCGCCACCTGGATGCCTTCGCATGGTCCGCCTCGGATATGCCGGGTATCAACCCCGATTTCCTGTGTCACCACTTCAGCATGGACGCCACGGTCCGCCCCGTGCGTCAGAGAAGGAGGAAGTTCAATGAGTAGCGACAACAGGTGGTGAAAGACGAAACGCAGAAGCTGCTGAGTGCTGGCCACATTAGGGAGATTCAGTACCCTGAGTGGCTCGCCAACGTCGTCTTGGTGAAAAAGGCGAACGGAAAGTGGAGAATGTGCGTTGACTTCACGGACCTGAACAAGGCGTGCCCAAAGGATTTCTATCCGTTGCCCAGCATCGACGCCCTAGTGGACAGCGCGTCTGGCAGCAAGGTGTTAAGCTTCCTGGACGCCTTCTCAGGGTATAACCAAATCAAGATGCACCCCAGAGACGAGAGCAAGACTGCGTTCATGACTGAAACATGCAGTTATTGCTATAAGGTGATGCCCTTCGGGCTCAAAAATGCGGGCGCCACGTACCAGAGGTTAATGGACAAGGTCCTGGCGCCAATGCTTGGGAGGAACGTATACGCCTACGTAGACGACATGGTGGTGGCGTCGTAGAACAGGGTGCAGCACATGGCAGACTTGGAGGAGTTGTTCAACACAATATCCAAATACCGCCTCAAGTTGAACCCCGAGAAGTGTGTTTTCGGGGTAGAGGCCGGTAAATTCTTCGGTTTTCTGCTCACCGAGAGGGGGATAGAGGCGAACCCCGACAAATGTGCGGCTATTATCGCCATGCGGAGTCCGACATCGGTAAAGGAGGTTCAACAGTTGACAGGGCGGATGGCGGCGCTCTCGAGGTTTGTTTCCGCCGGAGGAGAAAAGGGGCACCCGTACTTCCAGTGCCTCAAGAGAAACAGTCGCTTTGCATGGACTGAGGAATGCGAAGCGGCTTTCGTTAAGTTGAAGGATTACCTGGCGACGCCTCCAGTTCTCTGCAAACCGGTAACGGGCGTGCCCCTCCGGTTGTATTTTACTGTAACAGATAGGGCCATCAGTTCTGTGTTGGTCCAAGAGCAGGACCAGAGTCAGAAGCCCATCTACTTTGTAAGCAAGGCCTTACAGGGAGCTGAGACAAGGTACCAAGCACTGGAGAAGGCGGCGCTGGCGGTAGTGTTCTCGGCTAGGAGGCTCCGTCATTACTTTCACAGTTTTACGGTGGTGGTAATGACCAACCTCCCCATACAGAAGGTGCTGCAGAAGCCCGATGTGGCAGGAAGAATGGTACGCTGGGCAGTGGAACTGTCAGAATTCGATATACAGTATGAGCCTAGAGGATCCTTCAAAGGGCAGGTGTACGCGGATTTTGTAGCAGAACTTTCGCCCGGAGGTGAGCAAGAGGTGGAAGCGAGTTCACAGTGGCTGCTCTCGGTTGATGGCTCCTCAAACCAGCAAGGGAGTGGTGCGGGAATAGTGCTGGAAGGACCCGACGGCATACTGATCGAGCAGGCCTTGCGTTTTGCCTTCAAGGCAAGTAACAACCAAGCAGAATATGAAGCCCTGATTGCAGGAATGCTCTTGGCCAAGGAGATGGGCGCACAGAACCTCCTAGTGAAGAGCGACTCCCAGTTGATTACGGGGCAGGTGTCGGGTGAGTTCCAGGCGAAGGACCCCCAGATGGCGGCGTATCTAAAATACGTCCAGTTGCTGAAAGGGGCATTCAACGCTCTTGAGTTAATACACGTCCCGAGGGAGCAGAATGCCAGAGCTGACCTGCTCGCAAAGCTGACCAGCTCAGGCAAGGGGGGTAGATAGAGGACAGTGATCCAGGAGACCCTCAAAGCTCCGCGTCGATTCGTGGAAGACAACAGGGTGGATGTCCTCCAGATTTATGCATCAAGGGGAAGGCCGAGGAGTCATTCCTCATTAACCCAAGATAGGCAGAGGGCGCCCCGCATCAGTATGTACGCGGGTGCGTCTGAGGAAGAGCAGATGCAAGTTTGTGTCCTGTCCACGGGAGACACCTGGATGACGCCTTATAAACGATACCTGGCGGATGGGGCCCTTCCAGTGGACCCTGAAGAGGGTAAGAAAATCAAAAGGAACGCCGCAAGATATACCTTGGTGGATGGGGTGCTGTTCAGACACGGTTTCACTCACCCTATCCTAACATGCGTCAGTGGCGATGAGTGCACCAGGATAATGGCGGAGCTACATGAAGGCATCTGCGGAAGCCATGTAGGAGGGAGGTCCCTAGCCTCCAAGGTAATACGCGCAGGTTTCTTCTGGCCAACAGTGAAAGAGGATTGCGCACGGCACGCCCAGCGATGTAAGCAATGCCAAAAGCACGCCGACTGGCACAAGGCGCCGCCAGAAGAGTTGCGGTCCATATACAGCCCGTGGCCTTTCCACACATGGGGAATTGACATCTTGGGCCCTTTCCCACTGGCAATCAGGCAGATGAAATATCTGATCGTCGCCATAGAATACTTCACTAAGTGGATAGAGGCAGAGCCCGTGGCACAAATCACTGCGCATAAGGTACAGCATTTTGTGTGGAGAAACATCGTGTGTCGCTTTGGCGTACCCAGGCGCCTGATATCTGACAACAGGACCCAGTTCACCAGTCAGCAGTTGAGAAATCTGTGCGCTGAAGTGGGAATCAAGCAAGTGTTCGCGTCGGTCGAACACCCCCAGACCAATGGACAAGTAGAGTCAGCAAACAGAGTTCTGCTGAGGGGGTTAAAAAGAAGGTTAGAGAAGGCCAAAGGGGCGTGGGCGGAAGAGGTGCCAAGGATTGTATGGGCATACCACACCACGCCCCAATCCTCTACTATGGAGACGCCGTTCAGTTTGGTGTATGGGTCGGACGCGATGATTCCAGTAGAAATACACGAAAGCTCACCGCGTTTTCAAAACTTTGTGGTGGAGGAATCTAATGAGGAGAGACGGGTAAACCTGGATCTGCTAGAAGAGGCCAGGGAAGAAGCTAGAATAAAAGCTGAAGCGATGAAGAGAAGAGTGGAGCGACAATATAGCTCTAAAGTAAAGCCACGACAGTTTCAGGTGGGCGACCTGGTGATGAGGAAAGCTCACCCTTACGAGTTGGAGAATAAGCTGTCTCCCAAGTGGACCGGGCCCTTCAGAGTTACTGAGGCTAAGGGCAACGGTTCGTACAACCTGGAGACTTTAGATGGAGGCCCTATCCCGCGCAGTTGGAATGCAGCCAACTTAAAATTTTATTTCAGTTAACCTATGTAAGCAGCATGTAACAATTTAGTTGAAGGGGACGCTCTTTTTCCCTTTCGGGGGTTTTTTAATGAGGTCACCCTAATAAATGGAAAAACCAGTTGAGAAAAAGAAGTGCCTTGGTTTTAGCCTTTATTTTTCCTTGTTAGAAGTAATGTGATGCGCCGCCTAGGCCATGGCGTCGCCAAGGAAGAAGGCGTCGCCTAGGTCTTGGCGTCGCCCAGAAAAAGGCGTCGCCCAAGTAAAAGCATGCATCGTTGGCAGAACGAGACGAAAGGAAGTCGCGCGATATATGAAGCATATGCAAAGTAAAGTGGCGTTGTAAAGAATTATGATATTGAAAAGTTGTTGTTACAAGCAATGTTCAGTACAAAATGCAAAAACACAAACAAGCCACTTCTCAGCGCTCATCAGAGTCATCACTGGAGGAAGGCGAAGCCCCTTTCCCAGCCCGCAGCGCTCGAGTAAGTCGTGTCCTCTTTTCTTGGCTTATTTTCGAACCTGCACAAAGGGAACAGATGTATTAGAGACACAGTGAAGAAAGACAGGCACAGTTAGAAAGTAACGAAGGCCGAAGTTGCCTAAGGCAGTGGTTCTTACTTATGTACTTCTCAAGAGTCCTAGCGTTGAACTCCAAGCTGATCACCGTAGCAGAGTCAAAGCCTCCCGCCTCAGCAAGAATCCGGCAAGCTATTTGATCACTTGGAGCCAGATTCTTGAGGGGTTTGGCTTTGAGGGCCTTTTCCTCTCTCACCCAGTATAGTGGAAACCCATCCAGAGCGTCGGGAACAAGATCAGTACAGCAGATCTTGAAGAACCGGCCTTTCCACCCGGTGAACGAGCTTTGGAAGGGTGTAAGAGAACCCTCCGGGCACATTACTGAGAGTTACCCAGAGGTTGTGTCTCTGTCTCTTCACCTCAAAAAAGTGAAGAAAGAGGTCAACCGAGGGTGCACAACCCAGAAACCCAAAGAGGACATCGAAGGCCTTGACAAAGGCCCAGCTGTTGGGGTATAACTGGGCTGGAGCCACTTGATCTCCGTCAGCATTCCTTCTCGAACCAGGAGAAGGGTAAGCGCACCCCGATGGTCTTGAACACCACCTGGTAAAAGTAAAAGAAAGGGACCCCGTTGTTGGCCCGTTCGTCTCCACACACTGGCTCCCCCAAGTGCAAGGGAGCACAGCGATGTCGTCATCGTGCCTCCTCGCGAAGGCCCGGTGGTCGTAAGAACACAACTCCCCTTTGTGTTCCCGTACGGCCCTGGTGGAGAGCAAGCATGAACACTCATCAAGAAGTTCGCTCGAGGCCCAAGGGTACAAGTCTTTGGGACGGACCCTGGGGGAAGCATCGTGAGAAGACATTCTTTAGCAAGATCAGGACGGCAGAAATGCAAGGGTTGAGCGAGGGGAGCGAAGGTTAGAACAGCCCTTCGACAGAGAAGAAGGGTGCAAGAAAGGGTGCAAGAAGAAAGAACGCAAGTAGGTTATGAGAAGTGAGAAAACGATGAAGATAGTTCCAGAGCTTGAAGAGTTAAATAAAGCGGTTAGAGCGCCAAACGACGTGAATGGATGCACCGCACGATTGATACACGTGGCAGAAGATGAAAGGATGACGCTGGCACCACTGGTTTAAATCAGAAAATGTCCCGTCAACAGAATATCCAATGGTACGATCCGCCGTCGAAAATGAGCCAGGGGTACAGCAGGAGTCAGAAAATGAAATGACCGAATGTCCCACAAACCATACAAGTAGCGCCACGTGGATCAAGACGAATGACAGAAGGTCCCATCAGCTATACAGGGAGCGCCACGTGGATGGCACAGACAAAGCCTTGGGCTCTTCGCTGTTATCAGGCGTTGACCAAGGCAAGAGTTAAGGTCAATGTCGAGGTAAAGGTAACGCCCGAGGCGTTGCCAGGAAGGACGTAAAGGGCGACGACAGACGAGAAGTCGCGGGCGTCGCCAACCCAAATACCGACTGGCGTTACCTCCCCGATACCCCCAGGTAGGAAAGACTGAGGAGGGAGAAGAAATCAGAGAAAGGCAAAGTTAGTTGCAGGCGTCGCCTCCCCGATACCCACAGGTAGGAAAGACTGTGGAGGGAGACGAGACCGTCAAACGCCAGCGAGTCACTGGCAGGGTGTTCCCCGATACCTATGGGCAGGAAAGACCATGGAGGGAACAAAACCCCACAGCACTCAGCGTTTTAGACACCCGGGGACGATACGGTGCTGCTTTAGCAGGCCTCTCCTTAGGCGTGGGCGCCGAGCGTTAAAAGATCAAAGAAAGAGCCTTTCGGTATCAGAGACGT